>NW_027040702.1:75000-1445501 GCF_037179485.1 Ochlerotatus camptorhynchus
AAGTCAAGTACCAGAGCTGAGCCAAAAAGTTGAGCACATTTCTTCGGGATCTTCTTGTCTTAGGGTGGTCTCTGGGTCTTGCGGTGGCATTTTTTTCGCTCTTGGTAGTTTTCAGTGCCAAATTGGAGATGAAGAAGTAGGGTTACGTACCCCAATTCCCTCCTATTAAGCACAACCCACACTTAGTCTTTCTTAATCTTGCGTAGTTTAGCACCAAACGGAATGTTATTATTACTGGTGGCTTCCAAATTAATTTACCGCTCCGTACGTATCGTATTTGATAAAGAGTAACAAATTGTAGAGATATTGTTAAAAGTCTAACAGTGCTTCTTGACGCCAAACTCGGCCTACGAATTTTAAACTAGGCTTAACGCATTGTCACGAAAATGTATTCAATTCGGCCTATCGGATGAAGAAAAAAAATATTCTGTCGAAGCGCTTCATCTGTTTTTGAGAATATTGGGTGCAAACATTTATATCACGCGTACTTATTGACTTCGTTCGGTAGTATTTGAACTTAAGTATCGTACCAAACGCTCAATTTACCTGTTCACGCCGAAATCATGGATTTATTTAATGTTTTCTGCTTGATAGGCCCAAAATGGGCGCTTAGGCCGAAGTAGTTCTCTGCCCTATTTTCGTTGGTTTTTGGAGAGATATATATTCGCATTATGCAGAGAGAGAGAGAGAGAGGATAACGAATTATCGGTGAAAAAGGAGAGATGAAAATATGAACGTTACACAACTCACCGAAAAGTAGACTGAGTGAGGAAATGCTTATCTTACAGCTATGTAAGAATTTCTATCCCTGTATATATATTAGTTACCAACCGAACCACCAGCATAGATCCAGTTAGTAACAACACGATTCCAACAAACACCATACAATCATTATTCGGGCCACAGCATCAGAAGCCAGCTATTCCACAGCCAACTTGAACCTTGTTGCTAACAACATTTGCGTACATTCCATAGCCACCGTTTAACCCACATCAGCAGAAGTAAACAAATCAACCGAGTGCAACGATCGAACACTATTTTGGCCTCATCAGCAGATAACATCCTGACCACAGCGACGACGACGACGACAACGACGGTGGACGACCCTTGGACATGCTAAGTCAGCAGATCAGTTAGCTAGCGCAGGGTAACTTTAAGTATCGCTTAATATAGAAATTCATTCTTAGTTTAGCAGCTCAATCGTTCAGATTTCTTTTTTTAAAAACCGGTATCCGACAACCCGTCACACAATTTATTTACATTCAAAAACAAAACAATTTTGCTTACAAGAAACTGATATACAATGCTTACCTCCTGAATTCATATTAAATACACATACCTTATTCCTCGTTATCGCTATCTCCTGATTTGTCTCGCTCGAAATAGTTAAATAAAATACAGGAACCAAAACGGTGACACTTCTCAACAGAATGTGAGAAAGGAATAAACTGAATCGGTAGTATTTCGGATTAATGGAGGCACAACACAACCATACTTTACATATACATTTATTCTGAACTCTTTTTGGCGATTTACATTTGTTCACAAGTCGATTTTCATTACGGTTTTTTTTTTAAATCATTTTAACTCCTTGATTATAGGCTTCGAGAAAATTTCTTATACCATTTTCTAGTTTGACAAATGGTATTGAGTTATTCACAACTGGTAAGATTCACTGACATTTACAATTAGGCTGTGATGACAGTAAAGTGTAGCAATTTCGAACTTCAAGACCTGATCTCCAGGACAATTCGGAGAATGGAACATAGGGGAATTTACGTATTCTCGTCAATCTAAGCAGCGTCTGCACTTCTACTAGCATTTTCTCAGCGTCACGCACATATATGATGTGTCTGTTTGTTTACATTCATCTGCTGCTTGCTTTTCTATCCATTCCAATCGACAGAATTTTTCAAAACGTTTTGAAAGCATTTTTACAACGCTCCAAACTTCTCAGGTGAGTGTGACTATTGTCGGCAGCCTCTTTTTCTTCGGCAACCTTCCCATTAGAACTGCGTGTTAACCAGCTGTTCTATTATCGGCAACTCGAAATCAACCCCATTTTGTAGAGCGTATGCTTTATTTGAAGAAGAATGTAGCATTACTGGATTGCTCGATCGTTCAAATATAATCAGATTGAAGCTGAAAGGCTAAACAATCGTTTGGACACATTCAGGGAAGTGCGTTGATGGGAAAACATAGTGAAATTAACGTTTAAATTTTGGTTGCCGAAAACAGTCAATGGGTGCCGAAGCCAACATTTACCCTAGTTTGTGAACACCGGCATATACCTAACTTGATGCTGTGGGGATGTATGATGCGGATTTGGTTATAACAATCTGTTGGTGCATCATACAATACACCGTTGAGTTTGTAGAGTTAATCTTCAAGATGATTTGAAGGACCAGCAATATTTGAGATTTGTCTTTTTGATCATACCAATTCAACATATTGGCTCGTTGTTTGAATAACACTGTTCAAATTGATGCATGTTTATTATTGAATGAAGGTTATAAAAAATTTTATGAAAATCCCATTTTGCTTTTTCTTAATAATTGAAGTATTGTTGTACAATATTCATAGAGAAACTGTATGCTTATCTATAAACAGTGATTTTTGACTGCTAATCTCTTACCAATCGCCAATTGGTACACTAATACAATTCCAAACATTTTTATTGATAAATTTCCATGTGAAATTCCACATGATTTTCATGTGAGCACACATAAACAGAATCCACCGAGAAGCATACATGAAATTTATGAGTCTAATGAATAATATGTGTGGTTACACTTGGCTTTTATGTGTACATCATTCGTTGATCAAATTGCAAAAATTCATGTGTGGGACCAATAAAAACAGCCTTTGACATTTTATTAATGTAGGGATGATTAGGATGCCTGCTACTGGTCGGCAGGATTGGCAGGTTCTGCGTTTTCATGTTTGGTGTTTGCTTGGTTGAACCCACGGAGTGGCTTCACATTCTGATGCCTTTCACTGATGACTTTGGACCTGAGCTCTTTGGTCACTTTTGTTTGTTCCTTATCAACAATATGCTGCAGGTTACTCAGTACTGTTTTTTCGAGCGTGGCTTCTAGTGGCAGTATTTTGAATTTCTCTGGAAGCGATTTAGCAAAAGGAATCCGTAGAACATATAACCAGTCCTGGTATAATGGCTTGTGCCTTTCTATAATGTTTGATTTAGGTGGTATATTTATAGTTGTATGTTGGGTTTCAGCGCGATCGGAAAGTAATTTTGATTCTTCACCGTTCGTATTTCGAGCTTCAGAAGCAGATGGTCTGGTTTGCGTTGCACCAGCAGTTTCCGCTGCTCGATCTCTACGTTCAGATTCTTCATTATTTGCATTTTGAGAAGAGTCAGTCTGGTTAGGGTCCGACATATTCCTACGTTGTACCATAATTTTAGCGCAATCATTTTCATCCACTATTATCTTAACAAAATGGGAATTTTTTCGAAACAACTCTTTAGAATAGTAAAAAGAAATGTTCTGTTTCGGCAAAAAATTCAGAAATGGATAGTTTTCTCGAAGATATTTCAGGATTTTGTTGATGTGCTTATACCACTCTCGATTCAGGCCCGATTCGATCCGAGCTAGGAGATGCACTTTGCTGCTGAGGTTGATCAATTCAGACTCACCCCGAATTTCACTGATGTCGCTTACTGCTAGACCGTTCATCAGATTCTGAATGATCATTGGACCACACAAGATAAATGGTATGAAAATGAAAACCTTAATAAGGTCGATTTTCATCGATGACGCTTCCAGCTCTCCGATGGTCATTACTAGAATTTTGACCCCAGCATTCAGGCCGGTATCGAACGTGTTGAAATTACCGTTTTTTTGGCCGTTTTCAGTAGTCGCTATATTGTTATAAACCAAATAGAAGCTGTAAAAGAAGGCCAACAGGATCGGACAGAAAGCGACGATGCTTAGGAAAAAGTTTTTAGCCACCACCAGCAGCATCCATCTGTAAGTGGAGAAGATATCGTCCGAAAATGCACCTGCGAGGCAAATAATGTCATATGCAAATAAGAAGACGCTCAGTGCAGCAAGCAATATAAGGAATCTGACATCATTCGAATTCAGGCTCAAAATGATGCACATAAGAAAAATTTTAGCTATGTCGCAAATATTTTCATGCTGTCGAAAGTAACGATTGCCAAACACAGCCCACTGAAATAACTCTCGTATAATAATAAATAAACATCCAATCCAACTCAAGACGTATAACGCACTCGAGTAGTTTTCATGGCAAAAGTATTCTAATGTATACCAAATAAAGACAACTGCCGTTAACAATGTACAGAACAGATTAATAACGTGCAAAATACTCCAACGTAACCATTCGATTTGAACATAGGTTTTAATCACTGGATGGTTGAGGAGTGGCTTCAGTTTACTGGAGTTTGAAATCCGCTTGATGCAACCAATTGTCGATAATGTTTGCCTATTGTCATTCTTTGGATTCTTATGTTCAAGTTTGGTTTTATGTTGCATTTTTTTCGAATAGTATGGACATAAACCGTTGAAGTCTAGTTTGAACTCCTTTTCTTTACCGCTGAATGTTTTAACGGTCTTGTCCAAATATTCTTTCATGAATGCATGCTTCGCGTAGTCCAGGGGAGTTTCGCCCTTTTTGTTGCGAACACCCAGAAATCCGGTTGTACGTTCCGTACAAATTGTCATGGCAATATCCTCCAGACCATATTTGAGCGCAATGTGAAGGGCAGTGTTCCCATCAGCATCCGTCTTCGCAATGGAGATCCTTTCATCGCCTGCCATCATTCTAGCACATTTCACGAGATCAGCCTTACGTTCGTTTTTGTCATCCAATTTCACGCAATGATGCAGAGTGAGTAGCAGTATGGGTTCGTCATTGATGAGCAGCTTATCTTTATCCATTTTTTTCAAAAGCAGTTTCAGCACAGCTGTGTTTGTACTGTCACAAACCTTTCGCAATAGACCCTTTAGCTCGACACGATGCTGTAGTTCGATGGTTTTTGTTCTTTTTTCTGCAGCGTTGCTTTCGGGTTCTTGGCTTCTAACTCGGAAGATTTTGCTACCAAACTTTTTAACAATAAGCTCCACGCTTTTGCTTAAATTTAACTTCACAGCGGTGTGTAGCCAAAACTTGATCACCTTTTTCACGAAGCATTCCGTTTCCTCTACACTTAACGAGAGAAGCTTTTCCTCAAACTTTATCTGGTCCTTAAGCCGAAGAAAAGACTCCAACAACTCAATATCGCTTAAAGGTTTGGTCCTTTTAGAACACTCTTCCAGAAATTCCTCATCATCCTTTTGCATCTGTTTCAACTGATCTAAGAGTAGGCCGCCTTTTTGTTCAGTTACTTTCGAAATATACTTGAAACTTGGGTTAATCTTGGGCGAATGCTCAAAATTTGCTCCTTTGTCCACCAGCATTCGTATGAACGTCCTGTACTCCTCCAGTTTTAGTTTAATTTCCTCAAGTTGCTGCGTGGTAATGTTCTTGTCCAGAATCTGTCTTTTGACAGAATCGTACTGCTTGTGGATTAGTTCCAACGGCGTCGTTTGGTCCTTGTTGAGACAGTTTGTATTGATGTCTTCTTGCTCCAGCAGCCACTGGGTAAAGCTTTTGTTAAGGCTCCGCACGGCGTAGTGGAGAGGAGTATCCAGATCTCTCTGTATGGGCTGATAAAAAATAGAGTTTTGAGGAAATACATTCTTCCGGGAAATACATTGCACCCCTCGAAACATAGGAAAATAGCTAATCAAAACAAACATAGCGTGGTACTAGAATGGGGTACGTTGATCGGTGTCGCTGATAGGCTAGTCCAGTGTGAACCAATTTAAAACCATTAGTTTCCTCCGATTGGTTATAGTACGTTCAGACTAAAGATACTGAATTGAGCAAAGAGGCGACATCTAATCGATTTGACAGGTCTTCTGCTCGATTGGAATATATTTTCCTATGACTTTGGCTGATAATCGATTGTTCAAGTTATGACATGTCGTTTCTTTATAAATTCAGCCTCTTTAGTTCACTACTTGAATAGCCTATTGGTCCCGAGTAAATCTATAAGCGTACTCCATTCTAGTTGAAAGTCTAGTACTACACTATGTTTGTTTTGATTCGCTATGAAAGTTTGACAGATAAAATTAGGGGTTCGTGGATTTTCCTATGTTTCGAGGGGTGCATCTTGGGAGATTAGCTTGGGACCAAAGATAGTACCAGAGCTGAGCCAAAAAGTTGAGCACCTTTCTTCGGGACCTTCTGGTGTTAGAGTTAGTTACCTCTATGTTATAACCATCTCTGAGCGATTCCAGACGAATTCGCAAATCCATTATTTTTCGTTCTTCTTCTTCTTCTTCTTCTTCTTCTTCGCATTTTAAGCTTATTGCTCATTGTATAATAGCTTATTGTGTTCTTTCAATTTAGTGTTCTAGATGCACTTCCACAGTTATTAATTGAAAACCTTCGATGCCTGTACCATTTTGTATTAGTATAATTGTGTGGCAAGTACAATCATACCAACAATCAATACGAAACTAACGATTTTAAATTGGCTCACCACTTGACTAGCCTATTGGTCCCAAGCAAACGATTAACGTACCCTATTCTAGTCGAAATTCTAGTACTACGCAATGTTTGTTTTGATTCGCTATGAAATTTTGACAGATAAAATGAGGGGTTATTGGTTTTTCCTATGTTTCGAGGGGTGAATCGATTAGCTTGGGACCGAAGAGAGTACCAGAGCTGAGCCAAAAAGTTGAGCACGTTATTTCGGGACCTTCTAGTCTTAGAGTTACCTCTATGATCATACTCTATGCCCAAGGAAGTCGAGACATTTTCCAACCCGAAAAATTCATAGACCGGACCGGGAATTGAACCTTCAGCATGGTCTTGCTTTGTAGCTGCGATTTTACCATCTGAGCTTACGTATATTTTTTTTTTATTTGGCTGAAAATTTTCAGAACCGTTCCTCATTACCAAAAGTGCAATTTTGCATATTCAGATCACCATTTTAAATCATGCCTTCACCACAGACAAACAGGCGTAACTCTTTGAAAAAGTTTTTCTTGAAAACATAGTATCTCAAAACAAAGGACCTCAGTAGTGACATCTTTCAGGCTTCTCGCGGAAAACAAGCTTGCTCGCTAACTCGCAAACAATATTGCATAAAAGTTCTATAGAATGTATAGAAACGTCAAAGTGATCCGATGCCAGCGCTACGGCGAGCAGTTCGCGGAACTGATAATATTCAAATCAACCGTTAAATGCGTGAACGAAGATACACAATGAAGATTTAGGTCTGTTTGTCTGTGCCTTAACTTTTAAAAGGGTTTATAGAAAAATGTTAAGCTTATCTTTAGAAAACTGTTACTAGTTAAAACTGTTACGGTTTGGAATATTCGGCAATGTTTTAGGGAACATCAGGAACCATTTGAAAAATGCATTCTTAAAAATGTTTTTTATGTTCTAGGGGACAATGAATGTCAATGTGTATGAAGTGCATGAAAAAGGTCGAATTGTTTTATTTTTATATTTAAGAAGACACTTATTATATTGAAGAGCTGCCAAGAGCTTTTTTATTATGAATTTACCAAACTTTCGGAAAAATATATTGTTCGAACTGGAGAACGGCGAAATACATTTGAAATAGCCAAAAACTACCAACTAATTTCAAACCGTTACATCTCGAAAACGGCGTTAATAATTAGTTTTTTTTTTTGCTGTAAATTTGGTTTTCTTCTGATAGATCAAGTTGAAAACATAATTCAACCACGTTTTTCGATATTTCAAAAGCTTGAGTTTTTTTTCAAAGACCATGCATTTTTTTGTCCATTATTTTTCCATCTTGACCTGCAATAGATGGCATTCATTCTCCCATTAAACATTAAAAAGTAATAAAAAAAAATCAACAAAAATGTTTAAGTTTCTATTTTAAATTAAAAAAAAAATGAAATTATTTTTTTTTTCAACTAGTTTCAGATCTTCTCCACAAGATTGCCGAAGGTTCCAAACCGAAAGGACAACCATTTTTCGAGTGACAGTTTTCTGAAGATAAGTTTAGTATTTTTCTTTAGGCCCTTTGCAAAATTAAGGCTCGATTTAAAATTTTGATCTAAAGATGCAACATGGCACTTTTGGTCATGAGCAACGTTTCTGAAAATTTTCAGCCAAATAAAAAAATACGAAAATTAATGGATTTGCGAATTTGTCTGAAATCACTCCTCTTTAAGGGCATCAGCCGAATACATCATATCAAGGAAACTTTGCCAGAAGCCATGGAACGGATACAGTAGCACTGTGCTAAACGCATTTGAAAATGAGCACAACGTGAACTTCTCTTCAGAGGTAGGAATCTGCCTTCAAATTCGTTCCGAGCATCTTTTAGCGGTTAGACGACACGGTTATGCCTGTCCAATAGCGGTCGTATGAGAGAACGCGGATGTTGCCAATCTTTTTGATATGCTGTCTTCGATTCAATGCAATTTAATCCCTCCAGTCCCGTTGAGTCGGGTGTTCTTTTTTTCACGAGTGTTATGTTTTTAAGTACTTACCTCATTGACGCTCGTTTCATATTCGTCGTCCACTTCATACTTTTGCAGGATAATCTTCAGAAATGGTTCGAACAAATCAAAGTTTCTCAGCATTATAATTAGCGAAGGGTGTGTTCCAAGATTTTGCAGGCGCGTTTTTGGCGTGGAAATTTTTGACCGAAATGAAAACGTAGTTTTATCCTTCACAAGCTGGTTCACTATATTTATTTCTGGATTGACACGCCATTTCTTGAGAAGCTCTATGCCATCGGAAACCAATTTTTCGGCATTCGTCTGTGCTTGCTGCTTCCAAGTTGGATCATCAAAATCCATTTTCCATTCACTTGGCAGTGGTATATTTTTCAGACATTCAATAAAGCTGTTTTCGATGTCCTGCAGCTTTTTTTCTTTATCGTCAGCTTTCGACTTAAGATATGTAGCTGCTTCCTTGCGCATGGGTTTTTTTTCTTTGTTTTCCGAATCCGAATCTTTGATGTTTATTTTAAGAAAATGTGTTTCCAACGCTTCCAATAGTGGACCAAAAGACTTGTTCAGTATGCATATCTTAAAATTGGCTAGTGTATTCCATATTATTGGGCGCAGTACAATCCTGTTGTATTCTTTCACAAGTGAGTCCTGAAACAGATGGTTCTTCTATGATGTTTGTTTGCTAAATATGGTGTATTAAAAAAAAAGCATATACAGTGCCCTTATACTAAAGAATAAGAAAGAATCAAGAAATCATACAAACCTAGATACAGCTAGTTTTACACATGATGGAATCGGGAATATGATTTTTGCTACATTAAAACGATGAAATGCTCCGTAAATCTTGAAGAAAGGTTTTATACTGCGTAACTACTCATAAATAATTACTATCCTGACCTTGTCTTCTTTTAGTCAGAGGAGCGAATCGAAAGATGATTCTAATGAAAAAAGATTCTAAAAGCAGCTTCTGAAGAGGTTTTTTTGGGAAGTGTAAGATTTCTTTCTAAACCTTTCTGCAACAAACACGTGAACTGCACTTTTAATCATTAATCTAAAAACTAACACTATCTCCCATAATCAGGAAACGCGGAAACTCGGTCCATTGCTCATTCGTGCTTTTCCTTTCTTCCTACCTAACGAGAATGATGCTACCTGATTCCGATATGTTTGCCGAAAGCACCGACCATTTTTCGTGCTTTTATTTTTATATATTCTCGCAAATTCACAAGACAATATGCGCTCAATAGATAGCTCAAATTATGGAACTAGTCCATAAATGGTTTGGATGATACCCCGAACACATGGTTAAGCGAAGTAACCACAAAATTTTTATTACGCTCAAAAAATTTCACACGTCATCATCATGTGCCTCACACACACACTTATTTTGAAACACATCAATTTCATGTGTAAATCTTATGCTGTGAACCACGCCTGTTGGTTTAAATTGTGACACACTTGGAGCCTATGTGCCTCACATGGCGATATCAATAGCTTAGCACATCATAATGATTCAATGTTGTACAATATTCTAATTTATCGACTTCTACTTTACCGACTCTAAAATTGAATCGACAAATATATAAACAAAGCTGCCAGAGGGCAGGGCATACACATGCCTTTTTAATGGGTCTGATTTGGGATTTGATCCTGGACTGTTGGGGTGTGCTGCTGCCGTTGTCTTCGTTCGATCCCACTGGGCCACGATTGTTCTCATATATGAAGCTAGTTAATAAGGATGAAGTCACAACTCATGTTTTCGATGCAGATCATGCAATTCACATCGTTTTGAAGTGCAAAACAGTCCCATCCATCTGTTTTGAACAGTTGTGTGATTCAATGTGCAATACATTTGAATTGATAGAGAAAGATTATCAACATTTCAAAGTTTGAAATACTAGAAATTAACGTAAAATTGAGCCATGTTGAAATACACTTCAAATAAATGTGATTGTGCATGTGACAAATCAAGTGTTTAAACACTTCGACTTTTTTTTTGGCATATGGTTGCTCTCATGAGCAAAATTGCCAACCGTTTTTCAAAAATTATTGGCAAATTACAGCAAAAAAAAATGGAAGAAAACTGGATTGTTATAAAAATTTGATTTTCTTGCAAACATGCAAATTTCTGAACTTATTAGGATTTGTAATAAAATAAAATATGGAATTCAATGATCGAAAGTACAAGAAAAAACACCTTTTGGTTTGCAACCGAGAGATGCTGAACATACATCCGATCACGACGGCTTCCGCTGAATAAAAAGCAGGCAAAGGAAAAATAGACAGGCAAACGAATTGCATGGTCCGGACAAAGGTGGCTACATATAGGTGTTCTTATGTGTCAAATTCGTGATTCAGCCATGTTGGATTTTTGTATGGGACAGCGACCGAGTTTGTTTACAATTTGCTCTAAAACCGCATTCCCCCCCCCCCATCCCCCGCGACCTCCTCGCAAATATAGTGACAAAGCTGTATCACCATTTATATACCCACCATGGTCCGGATAGATTGTACAAATATCGTTTGCAGGGATCCAACTTTTCGTTTTCGCGAAAAGAATATAAGCTTTTTTTCACTCGTCTCGAGAAACGATATTCGCTGAGGAGCACGAGTGGTGAATTTCATACCAACCTTTTCTCACAATCGTTTTCGTTCTCGTTTCTCACTTTTCTTCATACTGGAAAGGGCATTTATTCTCACTTGTACAACTGCTCGTGAGAGCGCAGAGCTTTTCAGTGGACTACGAGCAATATCACACAGACTTGGTCCAGCAGACACAATTTTCGGTCTCTTTCACTCTGCAGATGTTTAAATGTAACAAGGAACGTGACGTCGTTCGTTGTTACCATTGAGGAATGACAGAGTAAGAAAGACGGTAAATTCTGTCTGTTGGACCTGGTATATAGGACATTGAGCTGCAATCTTCTTCTTCTTCCTCGCATTTCAAGCTTATTGCTTATCGCATACTAGCTTATTGCGTGCTCTCAACTTAATTTTCTAGATGCACTTTCACAGTTATTAATTGAGAGCTTTCGATGCCTGTACCATTTTTGCATTAGTATAATTGTGTGGCAAGGCAAGTACAATCATACTCTATATGCCCAGGGAAGTCGAGAAATTTTCCAACCCGAACGACTCCTAGACCGGATCGGGAATCGAACCCAACCACCTCCAGCATGGTCTTACTTTGTAGCTGTGCCGTTACCTACTGAGCCAAGGGTGGTTCCACATTGAGCTACAAACAAGTCCTCGAAATACCTAGCATACTTTTTAAAGAAGTCCGATGTTCAGTTCATCAATTAAATTTCAAGTAAATAAAGTATCATACGTTAGCAAAATTGTGTAGTTCCATTCGCTATACAAACAATCGGTTCAATCATAAATCAAAGCTAAATGAATTTGGTTCTTTGATAATTGATTTGATTGTGAAAAACGGTTCAAATTTTTGAAAAGAAAAAAAAATCTATTCTTCTTCCGCAACAACGGTTTGACGTTTGGTTTCGATCCACTAATAGAGATTGCAAGAATTCAACCATAGAGGTAACTCTAAGACTAGAAGGTCTTGAAATAACGTGCTCAACTTTTTGGCTCAGCTCTGGTACTCTCTTCGGTCCCAAGCTAATCGATTCACCCCTCGAAACATAAGAAAAACCAATAACCCCTCATTTTATCTGTCAAACTTTCATAGCGAATCAAAACAAACATTGCGTAGTACTATAATTTTGACTAGAATGGGGTACGTTAATCGTTTGCTTGGGACCAATAGGCTAGTCAAGTAGTGAGCCAATCTAAAATCGTTAGTTTCGTATTGATTGTTGGTACAACTATGTTAGTGATTTGTTTTCAACGGGCAAATTTTCTGCAACGGAAGAAAAATCCCAACGAAAACATTTACGTATAGTATTCTTTCTTCTTCTACGCATTTAAAGGTTATTGCTTATGGTATATTAGCTTATTGCGTGCTCTATTGGTCCCAAGCAAACGATTAACGTACCCCATTCTAGTTAAAATTCTAGTACTACGCAATGTTTGTTTTGATTCGCTATGAAAGTTTGACATATACAATGAGGGGTTATTGGTTTTTCTTATGTTTCGAGGGGTGAATCGATTAGCTTGGGACCGAAGAGAGTACCAGAGCTGAGCCAAAAAGTTGAGCCAAAAAGTTGGGAATGTTTCTTCGGGACCTTCTGGTCTTAGAGTTACCTCTATGATCCTACTCTATGCCCAGGGAGTCGAGAAATTTTCCAACCCGAAAAATTGTTAGACCGGACCGGGAATCGAACCCAACACCTCCAGCATGGCCTTGCTTTGTAGCTGCGCATTTACCGACTGGGCTAAGGGAGGCCCCAAGTATACGTATAGTGTGCGTACGATAAACGTCAGCAATCTCTATCTCGCTTTCGTTTTTAAAACGGTTCTTCGCCGGTGAAGCGGCACCAACAAACGCGATGCATTGTCAACTCAACATAAATTGCTTGTAAACAAACGTAAAACAGGTTGCTAGATTCTCATTATATTCGGTGTACGGTGAGGTATTTAATGCCGGTGCAGTTACACCGGCAAATGTCAAAAACAATGTAAGATAGCAATCACAGCAATCCATACTATTCTGTTTACTTTTGTGCTTTGGAAGTTTAGTGTATTAAACATTCATTCTGCGGCGAATACGTACAGCGTAGATAATAAGATATAATAGAAATAATTTACTCTATTGCATATTTGCTCCCGCTACACGGTTCGAAAAAGTAGTGAAATTTTCTGTTCAGTATGATGCACATAAATGGAGCGTCACATATAATATAAGTTTACATTGTATATCATGTAAAGTTCTGAGACATTTCATGCAATGTAGCAAATATTGTATACAAAAGACAATTGTTGCAAACAAAATTATTTACAAGTTGCTCGGTTGCGTGAAATGAAATACAAGTTGACGTGAATGAATGTTTACATCTCTATTAATATTCAGAATTTTTATCTGTGTATAACAAAGACTTTATTTCAGCGATTACCAACGTATCGTGTGTATAACGCTGAAAGTAATCCTGGCTAATGAGCTTATACGCTGAGAAGATACGGTGCACAAACGATAAATCAATGGCTTCGGCTAGCTTAAATCAATGACGTTTATATAAGGTCTGGGCCAAAGGGCTTATTGGTGTTAGTGAAATGTGCAAATGGTTAGTGGTGTTCGTATTATATTGCAATGTTGTTCTTTTTACACGAAACAGCTGTTGGCAGTGACGTATTTCTATCTGTTCTCAGTATGTTGGCAGTGACGTATATCTATCTGTTCGCAGATGTTCTGCAATGTTTACAACATTTTTGCTTCTAACACCAGCAAGTTGCCTGTTGGCCCAGACCTTATATAAATGTCATTGAGCTTAAATGTCCTCTATATCTATATGGACCCCTCTATAGGGACCCCTCAAGACCGATTCGCATACATCATCGTGAACACGGAGTGTTGCTGGTTCCTGTTAGGACTGCTGCCAATGTGGACAATTCGACAATAATAGTTGGATGCCTAGCTCCATAAGTTAATGTGATGCAATTGTGTAACTTCCGAGATGAGTCTGATTTTGACTGAAGAATTTAAGCAGCACCCGTGAAAATCTTGCCATTATTCGATAAGCTTGATAATTTCTTCGGAAACAGTCATCGGAGCTGGAATAGTGTCTCACTTAGGCTTTTGACGTGCAATATACAACAGTACACGATCGGTCGATGCTCACGAATGAATTTATGATACAAAGATAAGCATAGCTTAGTATGAAAAGGTGGACATTGTATAAAAGAATGGTGCATGCGAATAAAGGTATACTGCAAAATTTCAGCCATATTTCATTTTACCTGGTCGAGAATGGGAAATATATTCCGCCAGTGTCTATTAAGTAGGAATAACATAAACACATCAACTGAAGTATGTGTGTTAATGAACCTAATATCTTTCAACAAAAGAACGAATGATCCTCGTGAATAAAAGTGTTGACATCGTAAGTACCAATGAGGTACAGTCAAATTTCGCTCGTTGGGCTATGTTTAGGTGGGCTACGTTTTAGTTGGGCTGCCGTTAGTTGGGTTGTAGCCCACCTAAGTCGAAGTCAAACGTCATTTTTGACAGTGTTATTTTTTTTTTTCGAGGGGCTCATGTATGAACAATTCGGATAGGTTTAGCCCAACGAGCGAAAGTTGACTGCACAGGGGAAGATAGAGCAGAGCGCTAAATAAAACTGTTTTAGTAGCTTGAGCTTGAGCTTGCTTGAGCTTTATTGACCGCCCACGGTTGCTACTCTGTTATTGCCAGATCAGCTGTAATTACACAGAGAACCATTAGACGATGCTTGGGACTAGCAATCATCCTCAATGTGTAAAAACTGGTGATCTTAAATTAGGCAATACCAGCGCCGGCCGCGCCCGAACACAGGTCAAGAAAGGAATGGGAAGGATTGTGTTGACATGACACTCGCTTTGATGGAAGCCGAGAACACCTCTGCACTTCCACGAGGAATCACTGGGATGTTGGATAAGAGGGTTGGGTTTGCAGCAGGGTTCGTTTTGGTAAACGATAAGCTGAATTGATGTCCTAACGATCATATAACGCGAAGGAGCTTGAGACTAAACCCACGGTGTTCTGCTCAGTAAGCAAAAACGTTTACCACTAGGCAGCACCTTTTTAATCACCGAGTTGCTGTTATTACCATGTAGTCATATTAACAAATAAAACGATTGACGAATCTTGAATGTGGAAGGGCCTGAGATTAGACTCATGATGTTCTGCTCAGTAAGCAAAAACGGTTGCTCTAAGGCCACCGAGCCCCTCATATCACATAATACCGTTGCTCAAATTTTTGTATCCATTCAAACCCGGAACCAACGACAACAACGAGTTTCGCAAAATACACGATACACAAGCGATTTTACCATAAATCTCTTTGATATGTAAGGACCTGGGACCGCATTTTTCTGCTCAGTAAGCAGGCCACTGTAACCGACGATCTTTCAAATCCGAAAACTAAAAACTAGGAAAAAGTACTAAGACCTTCATTAAGTTCCACTTTCACGCGACGTTCAATGACAGGGTCCTATCCAGGATTACATCTGAAAAATCCAAATCTGGCCAACGCCCACCCTAAACCTAAACCTGCTCTAATCCACCTTAAATGACTAACGAATGGAAGACTTTGACTACCCAGCCATGCAATAGTATCATTCCGTGCCTTATGGCAACTTGATGATTCTATTGCGCTCATCTTTTGGCACCACCCAGGGGAGACTTGGTCCTGTACCCAATGCTTAACTTATCTCCATTCCACTCAGCTACTCGCAATTTCTTGTGATATAGTGGGCGGAATATTATTATTCAATTCAATGCAGACGTCTTTCCAAATTTGGCAGATCGACAGGTAATCGGTGAGTTACCACGATAGTTGCTTATTCAACAACTCGACAACGTCCCATCGTCAACACCTGCTATGAGAATTTCTCATTGCAGACGCCAACGAAATGACGTCATCGAGCTATCGATCAACTACCCTGGTTATCGCCTGGTACCTTATAGCACGATGCTAGGAGGCGAACCGGAAGAATCGATGAGCTACCTCCCCCTGCTAAATAAAACTGTTTTAGTAACCTAAAAAATAACGTACACACTTAAATTTTTTCACCGAGATTCCAACAGCCAAGTAGTTCTACAATTTATTTTACTGAAATTCAGTAAAACAATTGCCGAGACTCAGCTAACAAATAACTATTTGCAGAAATATCAGCTAAAAAATAACTATTTGCAGACATATCAGCTAAAAAACAGATATTTTGCAGAGATATTAGCAAAAGTAAATGCCGAGGTAATCGGCTGTTGGAGATTTTACCGAGCTAGATTAAGTGTGTAAACGCAATTTGTGACGTAGATAATTGCATGTACGCACAGTGTTGTCGCTCATTTGCACGTGTCTGATTGCTTCACCTCAGTAATCCATCTTATTTCGTATGTACCTGGGTATGTACCCCTTATTTTCAACCTCTAGTTCTCTCAATATTGAATCATACTAAATAAAAAAATTTTTCCATGGCAATTAAAACAACATCTTGATTATTTCAATTAAACATTTTAAGAGAATCAAATTCCAACTAGAAAAAAATGAAGCAACCGATAACAATCATTCTTGCAAAGCTGCACAGAGAGCTTCCTGAATCATACTTTTGTTGGCTCTAATCTTAAGGACGTTCTCGAGATTTTGATCCTTAAGACGGTTTCTTGGTTTTGTCAGTACAATGTTAAATTGACTGAAATCACGTTCTACAGTACATTGCGTAGCTGCAACACCGAATACAACCCTGGCCAGTTTCCACATATCTTAATCTTCAATGCGTTTTTGAGCCCAGTAGTGCACGATACTGAATTCTTGAATATCAGCATCTACCCGTTGTTGGTACTGAAGATTCCTAAGGTGTTGCTTTTTGGAATCGTTGCATAACTTTCGCCGAGTCTCGAAGACAAGTAACTATTGAGGCTAAACTTGCCCTGTGATGTAGATTGCGGCATCGACAACCTCCTGAACGCTCCGACATTTTCTTTTATTTTTGTCATCCATTTCCATAAAAAAAAACGCAAATGCATAAAAATATCAAACGATGAAAAAGCACCATGAACTTTCCACAGGAAGAAATTTATGATAGAGCCTTCCGCTCAGTCAGTGAAAAAGAGAATTAAGCTTTTTGCGTGGTGAGAATCGATGCTATGAGTGAAAAATGAACGTCATCGATTTTCAATGTTTACGATTTTTCTCAGTATACGAGTGTGAGAGAAAATAGTTTTCAGTGAGTATTTAGTGAGAGAAAAGTTGAAGAGCTTATTTTCAGAGAAAAATATAAATGAGTGAGGATTTAATGCTCACGAAAATTAGTGATTATTTAGTTGGAACCTTCCGTTTGAGCAGGAAACGGGTGAACGATAAGTCAACGGAAAGTGAAACTAAAGTGATAAAAACCACAGCACGCAACGCACAGCTGCACAGCAAGTAGATCGCGGAAACGGTGGTGATCGAACCGCAGAGTTCGAAAAAGTAGTGTAAATTTCTGTTCAATATGATGCACATAAATGGAGCGTCACATATCATATACGTTTACATTATATATCATGCAAAGTTCTGACACATTTCATGCAATGTAGCAAATATTGTATACAAAAGCCCATCCTTGTAAACAACATTGTTTGCAAGTAGTTCAGTTGATTGCTTTGCGTTATAGCATCCAGTACGGTCGATTTTTTCGTGCTCCGTTAATTTGGAAATATTTTTGCTATTCGTTTGGTGTTGATAATCAGTTTTTTCTCTCGTTTAGTAATATTTGGTGATATTCAAAGTGTGTTTATGTTACTTCATACGCGAAGTTAACGATTTTCAGAGTTGGTTGGAAATGCTAACATGACATTAATGGCCCTTCGCTCATTTTCAACTTCTATTCAATTTTCATACTGCCGTACTCTAACGGAACTATCCACCTACCCTCTTCTAAAGATCATTCTCTAGCTAATAAATCATCACACTAAAGCTTCATGTTAGCATTTCCAACCAACTCTGAATTTTTGGTGAGTTTTTTTAGAAGAAAATGTAGTTTTCGACATTATCGAATGAAAGAATTAATCTTCTTCGATTGGTAATCGACGAACCAATTTGTGCATCAGTCATGCGTGGTCACGCATACCAGAGTCGATGTTATAATAGGAGTCCCACCAAGAGAAAATGTAGTGAACTAGCAGCACTGTTTGTGATTCATTTTTCATCAGAGTAAACGGCGACCAGATGTTTTGCCTTAGTATCGGATGACTTTCATTCAGAAGTGAAAAAAATCATGTAGATAACGGAGCTTCTGGGAGACAAAAACAATTATAGAACCTAACAAATGTTCAAACAAGTGCTTGGTATAGCTTATTAATACCATGAAATTACTAAAATATTGGCAGTAATGAATGCAATACTTGTAGTTCACTGGCTGTGGGAACAATAATGTTTATTTACTTTGCTTGTTTGGTACCCCGCTTGACAGTTCGATCAATCGGTACCAATTGGTACTTAAGGCTTCTCTCTTGACGGGACTCTTATTATAACATTGACTCTGACGCATATGTACCTGTTCAAACATCATCTCCACCGAGTGTGAGCACCGTTCATCCATCATTGTGCGCCTGTATGTGCTGAGCACCTGCCTCGATCAAGTTCACCACAACGAAGGTCACCCACGCTTCGTGTCGCTTCCCTGCCATCAGTGTAGACGCCTACACATATATCGATCGGCGGTAGTAGTATAGGATTGTCAGATAAGTTTTTGTCTTCGTATCTTTCCCTCCTGCATCAGTTAAATTTTTACGTTGTAGCATAACTTTCTGGCAACAAGATAGTTGCAAAAAAAAACTGGGTTGTTTTTCCGACATGCAGACCACCCAATTCCGGCCACGTTATTGTATAGGTGTAGACACCATGTGCTATCTTTCTCCTCTGATAGCTCGTGATCTTTATTCTAAAGTACATGATAATCATATACTAGAAGATTTGTGAGAATGTCAGGAATCTTTTGGTGTACTCCAAAGTAGAATTTTCCGACTTTCCACGCATCGTTTTTCCATTTTCATTTCATGCATACCATTTTCCCGTTGTACCGGTACATGGTGAACAAGGCATGGGAAAGAAAAAAAAAACTGTATACTAAACACGAATGCGCGCGAGGAGCTTTCCGGAATGGGATCGATAGAGGAAGTGGAAAATTGTCATCCGTCGCTATTTTGAAATCCAACATGGTGGACCAAAATCCAATATGGCGGCCCCTGAACAGGGAATATTCATCTAAACCCATGCAATATGGGTATCTACGGAATGGGCTCGCTAAGTGGAAGTGAAAAATTGACATTCGCCACCATTTCGGAATCCAATATGGCGGACCAAAATCCAATATGGCGGCCCCGGACAAGGAATATGCATTCAAACCCATGCAATATGGGTATCTACGGAACGGGCTCGCTAAGTGAAAGTGAAAAATTGAAATTCGCCGCCATTTTGGAATCAAAGATGGCAGACCAAGTTCCAATATGGAAGCCCCCGGACAAGGAATATGCATTCAAACCCATGCAATATGGGTATCTACGGAATGGGCTCGCTAAGTGGAAGTGGAAAATTGGCATCCGCCGCCATTTTGGAATCCAATATGGTAGACCAAAATCCAATATGGCAGCCCCCGGACAAGGAATATACATCTAAACCCATGCAATATGACATTTTTCGGATCCCAGATCCGATCAAATCATTGCCCAGCTTTGACGGCAAGAAAAAACAAGCTTCGGCATGGGTCCAGACCGTAAGGCGAACCCTCGAAATGTTTAGAAATCGTGTTCCAGCAGAAACACTTTCGATGTATGAACAATGCATCATAAATAAGGTTGAAGGCGATGCCAGAGACACATTATGCTCAAATGGAAACCCTCAAACATTTGAAGAAGCAGCATCAATACTGCTTGGTAGCTTCGGCGACAGAAATACTATCGCCACCTACCAAACTCAAATATGGAATATGAAGATGACAGATTCTCTTCATAATTACTATCGAAAATCAAAAGAAATTATGGTAAATATAAAATCCTTGGCTAAGGAAAACGAAATTTACAGAACCAAATGGGATGCAATAAACGAGTTCATAGAACAGGAATGTTTAGCTGCATTTATTAATGGCTTACATAAACCTTATTTTGGTTATGCACAAACTGCACAACCAGAAAACTTGGAAGCAGCGTACGCCTTCCTCTGCCGGTTTCAGTGCGCTGAACAAACTAAGAAACAGACAAACCAATTGCCGAATTCAACACACCCCCAATACACAAATAAAAATCACAATTTCAGGCAAAATAAACCGTTTGGCAACCCACAACAAAAATCAGACCGATCCAAAGTAACCCCCAAGGACGTTGACCCATCTCTAAGGTCAAGGCAAGGAAAACTGTTTAATCACGACTCAGAACCCGTAGAAGAAAATCTAGATAATCAAGAGCAGGAAAATTCGGACTCTGAATCTGAGTACGAGACAAATTTTCAAATAGATATTCACAACAAACCATCGAAATGAATGCTATAAACGGCCTCCCATTCATCCGAATGCAATTGAAAAATGGTAGGGAAGCCAAAATTTTAATCGACAGTGGGTCTAACAAAAACTTTATCTCACCAAATTTAGTTCCAATATCCTCAAGAATTAAATGTAAACCCATAAACATTATAAATCAGGCTGGAAAACATCAATCTAATCAAAAATTTATTACAACATTATTTAATTTGAAAAAAGTCCCATTTTACTTATTCAAATTTCACACATTTTTTGACGGAATACTTGGATACGAGACACTATCTGAATTAGAAGCAATAATCGATATTAACAACGCTAAAATAATTTTACCAAAAGAAACCGTCAAAATGGAAATTCGAAAATTAGGACCTTCCAACATTACTCTGAATGCAAACACAGTAACTAAAATTAAATTACCTGTCTCACAGAAAAATGGTGATGTTTTCCTTCCAAAAGACATAAAAATTAATAATGCAGTAATTCATTCAGGACTTTACCATGCAGAAAATGGATTCGTTAACGTTTTTGCGAGAAATTTTGGCGACTCGGTTACCTTTAAATGGACAAAACCAGTGTAAATTATTTCTTTAATTTAAATCATTCTTAATGATATCAAACCCACTCTACGACAATCATCAGCTTCACTGATGATTGCGAGAAGGAACTCACTCTCACTCTCGCAGCATCCAGCAGATCGAAATTAATCTAAAGAGCAACCGATAGGCATGATACTGGCGATCAGTAACGATAAAATCAGTTCAAAATACAATGTGCTTCTGATCAGTTGTGTTCCCCTCAAACCAGTGCTATTTCACCAGTGACTAGATCGAAGAAGAAACATAAATTTGGTCCTTCGAGCCGGATGATTGGTTAAACCGACGAAAAATCAAGGCAGTGTAACAGTGGTGAAATCCGCTATTTTCGGCCATTGGTGTCCAACGCGATCACCATCGCCATTGCCTCAACCTATTGTACGGTATTCTGCATGTACTATTGTGCGACGGTGCTAGATCCAGTATTCACCGGCATTATTGTTCCCATTCTTCGAGTGCGACATTGTTCCAGTTGCAGAATTTCATCCACCGATTGGAATCGACGGAGAGCTGATTTGCATGATATCAGCTAATTGCATGAACTCCTAAAGAAGACCCAGCTAGCAGAAGAATTCAGATGAGTATTCCCGAAAGGTTTGTCTGTGGTGGCGTCTGAATGCATGATCAGTCGTCAACCGTTCTGAAATTGAATATAATTCCATGTGGCAAAACCGATGAAACAATAAACGATAGATTGCATGCTTTGCGTTTTTTCTATTGGAATACGTGGTTGATTCGTCTGCTGAGTTGAGTCCGCTTTGAGGTTGATTGGCCAATCCGTTCGATCGATATTATTTCATTTGTCTGTCTATCTGTGGGTCTCTGTCAATCGCAATTCCGATCATTACGCGCTTCGGTCCAAGCTGTGGAACTGTGAAATAAGTGCAGTGCAGAGATAATACTGTGAGAAGAATGGCTAGCAGCGATCTACGAAAGTGGGCGAAGAAGGAACGTATGTTACGATATGTAGTGGATTCGATTATAGAATTTGTGCAGAATTATGACGAAGCTCGTGACAAAGGTTCAGTGGAGGCACGGATGAAGAAACTTGACGAAGTGTACGATAGTTTTAGTGAAGTGCGAATAAACATTGAACTGTTGATGGTAGAAGACGATGAAGAAGATCACACTGAAACGGATGAAAGTGAAGATGCCCGTAGCAAACGGATCGCCTTGCAGAAGAAGAATGATGAGAAGAACAGGAAGATAATGAAGGATTTCGTGAACCAGTATTTCAACCTGAAGCAATCACTGCAAGCCTTTATGTCGTCACCGGGGTCTAGTGCGAGTGTAGGTACAGCTCCAACGATGCAGCAAGCCCCAGTTGGTACAATTCGTGTGAAGTTACCTGAATTGAAGCTTCCTGTTTTCCGTGGTGCATTGATGGAATGGGTCACATTTCGAGATTCTTTTCAAAATCTGATCATGGAAAACCCACACCTTTCGGACATTGATAGGTTTACATACCTACGGTCGTCATTAGCAGGTGAAGCCTTGCAACAGATTGCATCAATCGATCTTACTGCGGACAATTTCTCGATAGCGTGGAGCTCGCTGGAATCACGCTATGCGAACAAGAAGCTCTTGGTAAAGTCGCATTTGGATGCATTGTTCGCAGTACAGCCCATGAAGAAGGAGACGTTTGAGTCACTTAACCATGTGATCAACGAATATGATAAAACCTTGCAAATGTTGGTTAAATTAGGAGAACACACAGCTGATTGGAGCACAATGTTGGTCCATATGCTTTCAAGCAAGTTGGATGCCACAACGCTTCGTTTGTGGGAAACGGAGCATCGTTCAAAGGAAGTTCCACGGTTTGAGAATTTGATGGAATTCCTGAGAAATCATCGTACGGTTCTGCGGTCAATCGCCGGAGAAAATCCTAACCCACCAGAACAGAGGAAAGCACCTCGGGTAAGCAGCAGTTACGCCGGAATGCAGTCATCATGTCTATTGTGTGGTGAAGGACAACACATGGTGTTTCAGTGTAAACGGTTCAAGTCAATGAAGGTTGACGAAAGGAGAAATGCTGTAAGATCGAATCAACTTTGCTACAATTGCTTGTCTCGAGGACATGCTGCCAAGGTCTGCACACGGGGAACTTGTCGTATTTGTGGACAGCGACATCACTCTATGTTGCACTTCAAGACGAATGAATGGTCTAATAATCAGTCAGTTCCACAGTCAAACAAGCGTTGTCAACAGGGCCCACAGATCCCACAATTGATTCAGACACCCACAACCTCACAAGCTAATAATCATGCTCCTAACACTCCTCAGCAACCCAACCTCCCATCCACAATCTCCACACCAGCTATTCCAAATTCGCAAAGTCAGACATCACGTACCACAGACATTCCTACTAGCCACAATGTGGTACTCTCTGCTAATGAACCCAAGGCACCACGATCGGTCATACTCGCAACCGCAATCGTGATCCTTGAAGATCAATTCGGGAATACTATGCAAGCTAGAGCATTACTAGACAGTGGCTCTCAGCTTTGCTTCATTTCGGAACACACGTCACAACGTTTGAAGTTCAAACGGTCACGCGAAGCACTTTCTATTAGTGGTATTGGTCAAGCTGCAAAAAAGTGCAAGCAATCCATCTTCGCTCGGGTTCGCTCTCGTATCACTTCCTTCGCTGGGGAGGAAGTATTCTACGTACTTCCACAAGTTACGTTGAATTTGCCCATTCGCAAGATTGATTCATCAAGGTTGGATCTTCCGGAGGATATCGTACTCGCCGATCCACTTTTCACCGAGCCTAGCAGCGTTGATGTGATTATTGGCGCAGGACTTTTCTTTGACCTGCTGCGCAACGAGAAAATCAAGCTCGGGGATAATGGACCTATTGTACAAAACACTTCCCTTGGCTGGATAGTTTGTGGAAATCTTCCTGACGAGTCGAACGTGCTCAGACCACACGTTGCCAACACGTGTACGGAGAACTTGGACGAGTTACTCACTCGTTTCTGGGAATTGGAGTCGTGTAAAACGGACAGCGTACTATCGTTAGAGGAATATGCCTGCGAGAAGCTGTTCGACCGTACTACAGTCCGAGAAGCATCTGGAAGGTTCATTGTAACGGTTCCAAAGAAGGATTACCTCATTCAGCAACTCGGAGATTCAAAGTCCACAGCATTGAAACGCTTTCTTTCTCTCGAGCGTCGTCTGGATGGTAATGCCGAATTGAAACAGATGTACAGTGACTTCATTCACGAATATCTGCGTATGGGACATATGGAGGAGGTGCTGGAAAACGAAGAGGACGCTGCTATGCCACAGTACTTCATTCCACATCACTGTGTTATCAAGCCCGACAGCACAACTACCAAGTTGCGGGTAGTGTTTGATGCGTCATGCCCTACATCGTCCGGAATCTCTCTCAACAATGCGTTGATGGTTGGTCCGACTGTCCAAGATGATATCATCGCGATCGTCCTTCGATTCAGGTTCCATTGGATCGCCATCGTTGCAGATGCTGAAAAAATGTACCGTATGGTGCTGCAACAGTGGGCAGACCGGAAGTTGCACAAAATCTTCTGGCGGGACAACCAGAATGAAACGATCCGTGTGTTCCAGTTAAATACCGTTACATACGGAACGGCATCAGCGCCATATTTGGCCACCAAATGTCTTAAGCGGCTCGCAGAGCTTGATGGACACAAATATCCCAAAGCAGCTATAATCCTCAGCAAGGATTTCTACGTTGACGACATGATGTCCGGCGTTGACGACGTACAAGAAGGAATCAAGCTGTGCAGTGACATTCAACATCTGTTGAAAGGTGGAGGATTTAACCTACGGAAATGGAGCAGTAACTGTCCAGCTGCCTTGGAAAAAATACCCGAGGAACTCAGGGATGACCGCACTTCTTTCGAGCTGGACGATTCAAGCGCTACCATAAAAACACTAGGGCTGATCTGGGAACCTAGGCTAGACGTTTTTCGATTCAAGGTGCCGCAATGGAGTTCGTCGGAAATATGCAAGCGTTCCGTTATTTCCGATCTTGCGCGGATTTTCGACCCTCTTGGGCTTATTGGAGTTGTAATCATCACTGCCAAAATATTCGTCCAGACTCTCTGGAAACAGAAATTCTCGTGGGACGAACCACTACAAGATGAACTCGGAGCTCAATGGACAGAGTTTCGAGACAGCTTATCGAACCTAGAAACCCTCCAGATTCCTAGATGGATCGCTTTTCGCAAGGATTGTCTTGCCGTTGAGCTCCACGGCTTTTGTGACGGATCAATGAAGGCCTATGGAGCATGTTTGTATGTCCGATGCACACACTTCGACGGAACAATCACTTCGAATTTGCTGGTTGCTAAATCCAGAGTAGCTCCGCTGGCAGAATCTGAAAAGAAGAGGAAAAAACTTACGACGCCCCGCTTGGAGTTATCTTCTGCTGTTTTGCTGGCTCACCTGTACGAAAAGACATCTGCAAGCATCCAAGTATCGACCCAGCCGTACTTTCACACCGATTCCACGATCGTAAGGTACTGGCTGTCATCAACCCCATCACGTTACCAGATGTTCGTGGCAAACAGAATATCGGAGGTACAACACCTCACCAGGAGTGGAACATGGAGGCATGTGGCAGGAACAGAGAATCCCGCAGATGCACTATCTCGTGGCATTTCACCTGTTGATTTACAGGCTAACGCGTTATGGTGGCATGGACCAGATTGGTTGAGGAAAGATAAACAGATGTGGCCTGAAACGCAAGAAGTTGTACTGGATAAACTGGATCGGACGGCTCTCGAGGAAGGATCCATTGTGGCAGCAGTTTCTACAATTACTCCACCGAGCGAGATCTTTGGGATACACTCTACATTGCATCATGTGGAAAAGCTGGTTGCATGGTTGCTCAGATTCAAGTACAACGCACTGCAGGCTCGTAGATCACTATCCAAGAAGACGGGTCCACTGACGCTTGCGGAACGAGAAGGCGCTTTGTTGCATCTAGTGAAGCTATCACAACAGGAATGCTTTGCTCAGGAAATCGCAGATCTCGAAAGGAATGGGGAGGTTAAGCCAACTTCTCGCATCAATGCATTAAATCCGATGCTGGTCGAAGGTGTACTCCGAGTTGGCGGCCGGTTGGAGAATGCACAAATCTCGCATAGCCGGAAGCATCCTATGTTATTGGATAAAGATCATCCGCTAACATCCATGATCATGCGTCGATACCACTACGAAAATCTTCACGCTGGTCCTCAACTGTTGATAGCAAGTGTTCGTGAACGGTTTTGGCCACTCAGTGCTCGAAGTCTTGCTCGGAAGATTGTGCATAGATGTATAACCTGCTTCAGGAACAAACCAACCGTGCAGGATCAACTGATGGCTGATCTCCCGGCTGAACGGGTAACACCAGCTCCGCCATTTCTACGGGTCGGTGTAGACTATTGCGGTCCTTTTTTGATAAACTATCCCTTCCGGAAAAGGACCACCGTCAAGTACTACGCTGCTATCTTCGTTTGCTTGGTGACTAAGGCGGTACACATGGAAATGGTAGCCGATCTCACCACTCAAGGATTTTTGGCTGCATTGAAAAGGTTCGTGGCTAGGCGAGGTAAGCCCACCATGATCATGTGCGATAACGGTTCCAATTTCGTGGGTGCAAAACGGGAATTAAATGAGCTCGCCGTACTATTTGAAGACCAACAATCCCAGCAATCCATATCTGCACGCGCTGCTGACATCGGAATTGAATTTAAGTTCATTCCAGCCAAATCCCCAAACTTTGGCGGCTTGTGGGAGGCTGCAGTTAAATCAATGAAGCAGCACCTGAGGAGGACCATTGGATTGAAGATTGTTACGCCTGATGAACTACACACTGTCCTAGCACAAATCGAAGCATGTCTGAACTCCAGGCCACTCACACAGATCAGCAGTGACCCAAACGATCTCAGCGTGTTGACTCCAGGTCATTTTCTTATCCAGCGACCGCTAACGGCTGTCGCAGAACCGTGGCTGCAGGATATTCCTCAAGATCGTCTCTCTAGGTGGCAGCAGGCTCAAGACTTCGTTCAACGCATTTGGTCCAGATGGTCGATGCAATATTTGTCTGACCTGCACAACAGGACTAAGTGGACCAGGCACAGGAATAACCTGTTTGTAGGAACAATGGTTCTTATCAAGGAGGATAATCTACCACCCCTGAAGTGGCTTTTGGGAAGGGTAACGCATATCTACCCGGGAGCAGACGGAAACATCAGGGTCGTAGCCATTAAGACGAAGGATGGAAGTTTCGTTCGGGCAATCTCCAAAATCTGCATATTGCCCATCAGCGATAACGACCCACCACCAACACTTGGGGAGAACTAGACCTTCCCTCATCAAAGGCGCTGGAGTGCCTGCGGGAGCCATCCGGCTCCCGCATACCAGTTAAGTGTTTATGTTTTACAAAATTTCAAAAATCTTATGGAATGTTTTGTCTTCATAGCCGCTGATCGCCGAAGGCCACTGGCTTTCCTGCGAAATCATCCACGAAATCTGCGTCTTGCTAGGCAACGTCAACCGCTCACCTCGATTACTCAGATGCACTTGCTGAATTCCAATACCCGGTTCGATTCCTTGATTGTGGCCAAATCATGGAATCCGGTACGATTTCGTGCCTGTGTACGTTCATCATCAACGGTACAGCAAGCCACCTGCAGCAATCCAGGGTACTGCACTGCACGAGCATCCAGTAAAGACCAGCCACCACAATCTACCATCCATGAAGTTCACCCAGCATTCGAGTTAAGAATCACTACAACAGTTAGCTCCAAGGAACTTGCAACTATCCAATCGGACACATTCAACCTGGTGAATTCATCATCATCAGCGCAGGAGCGCTCGCGGAGGCGCGCAAGCCTCCGCGATAGGGAAGTCGTTTAAATCTTGATTTTGACTTGTAAAAAATCGCCCTTCATCTTTTTCAGTCGCTCACCTCAATCACGGCGCTCTGACGGAGTGCGCAGCCGAAGGAGAATCCGCGTTAGAGGTCCGCTACAAACGATCTACGAGACGATGTCGGTATGAAGCCAGCCGGTACGAGTTAGATGCTAATCGATTGACGACTTCAATCAACACCGAGTGGTTGGACACCATCGGTACCGCCTGCAGAAGTGTTCCGTACACACCATATCACCGATTATATCCAGAGCACCAGCCCCGTTTTTATGTACACTTGTGATAATCATTGTGTTTCTAAATGTTTATTAATGATTCGTAGTTAAAATCAAGTTAATATTAGATAATTTAGATAGTCAAATTGAAATTCCGCATATTTCAAGGCGGCCGGTTATGTAAATTATTTCTTTAATTTAAATCATTCTTAATGATATCAAACCCACTCTACGACAATCATCAGCTTCACTGATGATTGCGAGAAGGAACTCACTCTCACTCTCGCAGCATCCAGCAGATCGAAATTAATCTAAAGAGCAACCGATAGGCATGATACTGGCGATCAGTAACGATAAAATCAGTTCAAAATACAATGTGCTTCTGATCAGTTGTGTTCCCCTCAAACCAGTGCTATTTCACCAGTGACTAGATCGAAGAAGAAACAACCAGCCGTTACCTTACAAGTAGATAGCAGCGTTGAAATAAATAACATGAATTGTAGACCAGTTAATCAAACAGCTACCATGTCCCTTCCCGATCTAGAAAAAACTTCTCAGACTCCAACATCTTAATTTCGAAGAAAAATCCGCACTATTAAAAATCCTTTCCAAGAATATTAAAATCGTTCACAAGGAATCCGACAAATTATCTTGCACTACTGCAATCCAACATCGCATCAAAACCGTGGACGACATTCCAGTCCACACTAAAACCTAAAGATACCCTCACGTGCATAAAGCTGAAGTTGAAAAACAGATCAGTGAAATGCTAGCAGACGGTATTATTCAAAATTCAATCTCCCCGTGGACCTCTCCAATTTGGATTGTCCCGAAAAAGCTCGATGCAAGCGGTAAGAAAAAATGGCGTGTTGTCATTGACTATCGCAAGCTAAACGAGAAAACGGTGGATGATAAATTTCCCATCCCTCTTATTGAAGAAATTCTCGATAGGCTTGGTCGTAGTACTTATTTTACTACATTAGACTTAAAATCCGGGTTTCACCAAATCGAGGTGCACCCCAAGGATAGGCCTAAAACCGCTTTCAGCACCGACAAAGGGCATTTCGAGTTTATCCGTATGCCCTTCGGATTAAAAAATGCGCCTGCGACATTTCAGCGCGTAATGAATCACATCCTAGGTGATTTAATTGGAAAATGTTGCCTAGTCTACCTAGACGACATTATTATTTTCGGCAACTCTTTGCAGCAACACTTGGATAACTTGAATAAAGTTCTTCAAAGACTGATTCAAGCTAATCTTAAAGTGCAATTTGACAAATGCGAATTTTTACAGAAACAATGTGAATTTTTAGGGCACATTGTTACACAAAACGGAATAAAGCCCAATCCTAACAAGATTGACAAAATTCTAAATTGGCCCCTTCCTAAAACAGCAACTCATATTAAAGGATTCCTTGGGTTGTTGGGCTATTATAGGAAATTCATCCGCGATTTTGCAAAGCTGACGAAACCCTTAACGAAATGTTTGAAGAAAGATGCAAAAATCGTTCACACTCCAGAATTTATAGATTGTTTTAACGATTGCAAACACTTATTGACATCTGATCCTATATTAAAGTACCCAGATTTCAATAAGAAATTCATCCTAGAAACAGATGCCAGCGATTTCGCTCTGGGAGCTGTTTTGTCCCAAAAATTTGAAGATGGCAAAGAACATCCTATTGCATATGCGTCTAGAACCTTGAACGAAGCAGAGTGCAATTACTCGGCAACCGAAAAGGAACTCCTTGCAATTGTATGGGCCACAAAACACTTCAGACCATACATATATGGCACTGTCTTTGAAATTCGAACTGACCACAAACCTCTAGTGTGGCTTCGACAGAAGAACGATTTGAATAGAAGGCTTCTTCATTGGAAACTTGCCCTTGAGGAGCTTGAATTCGAAATTAAATACAAAAAGGGCCTACTAAATGCAAACGCAGACGCACTGTCCCGTATAAACCCGGAATCTGGTCAAAACATGGAAATCAACGCACATCCAGCTGATAACGATAACGATAACGATAACGATGACAGCATGACACAACACTCTGCCGATACCGATGACAATGATTTTATTCCAGCAACGGAAAGACCACTCAACGAATTCAGGAACCAGATTGTTCTTGAGGAAAGCAACGAGGATAGCCGCGAAGCATCAACCATCTTTCAAAATTATCACAGAATCACAATTAAAAAACCACATTTTAGTCCTGCAATTCTAATAAACATTTTGAAGGACTATGCTTCCACGAAATTCACAACAGCATTATATTGTAGCGAAAAAATATTAAGCAACCTGCAAACCGTTTACAAGAACTATTTTTCGAGAGCAAAGTCATTCAAAATTTATTGGACGCAAAAGATGCTAGTTGACGTTACCGATGATTTGGAACAAGACCAAATTATCCAACGACAACACAATGCCAATCATAGAGGAATAAATGAAACAAAATGTCACATCTCGCGGAACTATTTCTTTCCAAAGATGAAGAGTAAAATAACAAAATTCATCAATCTCTGCAAGTTGTGTCAAAAGGCTAAGTATGAAAGATATCCATATAAGCAAAAGTACCAATTAACAGCAACCCCAACAAAGCCGTTGCAAATTGTACATATGGATATCTTTATTATAAATAACAAAAATTATCTAACACTTTGTGATAAGTTCTCCCGACTAACCATGGCTATACCTATACAAACACGTAACGCTATTCACATACTAAAAGCACTAACTCATTTTCTTTCAAATACTAGAAAACCTTCCCTTCTCGTCATGGACCAAGAGGCTTCGTTTACTTCCACAACTATAAAGGAATTTCTTGAAGAGAATGGTATAGAATACCATTATACAAGTGTTGGACAGTCCTCTTCTAACGGACCTGTGGAAATAGTTCACAGAACGATTAGAGAATTGCACAACATTCTAACCAATAAAGAATCAACAAGAGATTTATCAGAAACCACAAGAATAAATTTGGCTGTGGCTAAAGGGTGTCCACGATGAAATTGCCACACACAAAATTGATTCGCAAAATTCGAGTTTTCATCCGATTGCCATCAAATTTTCAGGGATTGAGAAATAACTATTAAACTTCATTTTACCATTTTACTCGTATTTTATTTACAGTCCATACGCAAATGCCCGCACCTTGGCCTTAACCCCGGCCATAAGATTCTGCACAACCTGTGAATCAACCGTTTTTTGCATGTAAACCCATACTTTCTTCAGTTCCTCGACTGTCTTCACTACCTTAGGTCGTTTAAGAAGGTGCTGCTTTATAATCGCCCAGTACTTCTCGATGGGGCGGAGCTCCGGAGTGTTGGGAGGGTTGAACATTTTCGGCACGAAATTGACCTTATTGTCCGCATACCACTTCAGCACGTCCTTGGAGTAGTGGCATGAGGCCAAATCCGGCCAGAAGATTGTTGGGACGTTGTGGGCCTTCAGGAGAGGAAGCAGCCGCTTCTGGAGGCACTCTTTTATGTACACCTGTCCGTTCATCGTGTCCTGGGTCACGAAAGGTGCACTTCGCTTCCCGCACGTGCAGATGGCTTGCCAAACCAGGAATTTCTTCGCAAATTTGGACATCTTCTGAGTGCGGACATGCTCCGGAACGCTGAACTTATCCTTGGCCGTGAAAAACAGGTTGCCGGGGATCTGTTTGAAGTCGGCCTTCACATATGTTTCGTCGTCCATGATGCAGCATTCAACTTTCGTCAGCATGTTGAGGTACAACTTCCTGGCACGGGTTTTGGCGGACTTGTTCTGCTTCTCGTCGCGATTAGGGGCCTTTTGTACCTTGAACGTTCGAAGCCCAGCCTTAGTTTTGGCCTTCTGGACAAAACTTCAGCTTAGGTGCAGCTTCTTAGCCACATCCCTAACGGAGGCGTTCGGATTTCGGTTGAAGGCCCCAACTACGCGGTTGTGATTTTTGGTGTTTTACGGAATACTTTTTCCTTCACTTCTGGGCTTCCGATCGGTGGTCAACCGTTCCTCGAACCGCTTAATCACTCGCGACACCGTGGAATTCGCGATTCCCAACGTTTTAGCGATGGAACGATGCGAGAGATCCTTGTTCTCGTGATGAATGCGCAAGATTTTATCACGCACGAGCTGTTCTTTCGACTCCATTTCCGCGAGTTTTGATCACAGGACTTTAAAACTTGCAGGATGTAAATAATGCACTATGAACTAAATCCACCCAAATTTTCATTAAATTCTACCCAACGGTTAAAAAGTTAGAACAATTTCATAGTGTGGCAATTTCATCGTGGACACCCTTTATTTACAACGACTCAATTCACTCACAAACAAAGTTGACCCCTAAAGAATTATTCTTCGGATTTCGAAATGAAGACCAAGTCCCTGAGGATCTGGACGAAAGAATCAGACAGAAAGAGAAACTTTACAGGATCTTCTCTAAAAAACAGAAAGAGAAAAAATTAAGAGACCTAGAAAAGCTCAATCAAAATAGAGAGGAACCTGAAAATTTTTCACCAAACGACACGATTTTCGAAAGGAAAAGGAATAATTTAAAACATCAAGAGAGATACAGAGAGTTGACAGTTGTAGATAACACACAGACTAATATCATCGACGAGAATGGAAGGAGAATACATAAAACCAAACTAAAACGAAAACGAAAAACTTGACTTCGTGTTAAACTAACATCAACTTTCTATTTTTCTTATATCATTTCAGAAAAAAAAACATATAAAAAAATTAATTTATTCCATAAATTCCTAATACCTTATTCCATCATCCTCATCCAACCATATCCTATTCATTCCTCCCATATGGAGATACTTGAACTAAATAAAAACCCAGGCATCGTTGTATTCAAAACAAATTCAGTTTTTATAAAAGAAGGTTTCCACATTTTGATCCATGAATTCAACTTAGATTCATTCAAAATTATATTAAAACAATACGAATCAATTATTGCACAATTAGAAGAGAACCTCAATATTATAGAATTAGTTACCATTCTTAAGCAAAAACAGATTCAAACTCATTCCATTCTTGAAAACTTGACAACAAAATCAAAAAGAACAAAAAGATCGCTTAACTTTTTAGGATCTACCATAAAAATGATTACTGGAAACTTAGACAACGAAGATTTGTTGCAAATTGAAAATCAATTGGAAACATTGAAAAATTCTAATAATGTACTTATTACTGAAAACAATGAACAGGTTAAGATAAATGAACTATTTGAGAGTAGAATGAATAATCTAACTAAAATGGCTTATAGACAGACTAGGGAAATAGAGAGTATCATAAAACAAAATATTTTAGGCTTAGATAGGGCAGTAGATTGGAAACACGTACTGCATGTACACAACATCATATTCAACATCGACATGGTTCAACATCAGCTGACAACAATTTTCGAATCCATACAATTGTCGAGACTGGGTGTCATATCGAAAGCCTTATTACAACCTTCCGAATTGGATTTTGCTACACAACTTTTGGAATCACAAGGCATAACGATTGAAAGCTACGATCAAACTTACGAATTCTTGGAACCCGTAGCTTTCCACAATGGCTCCAAAATAATATTCCTCATAAAAATTCCAAAACTTAGACAAGGTGAATATGTGCAACTCCATATAGAAACCATCCCCATTCGAGGAAAAATAATCCCGATAAATGCAACAAAAGCCATTATCGGCAATGATGAAACATTTTTAATCATTCATCCATGCATAAACGTCGAGAAAAGCAACATTTGCGATATCGAAAATCTTTTCAACGTTTCCAACGACAATTGCCTACATCAGATATTACGTGGAAACATTGGCAACTGCACCTTTACGAAGTCTTCAAATAAAACGGAGGTAAAGTCAATCAAGGACCTCGGAGTGTTAGTCAAAAACTCCATCGAACCCAGTCTACTACAAAACAACTGCGGGTATGGTCCAAGAAACTTGACAGGAACATTCCTCGTTTCATTCAAAGACTGTTCAATTACCTTGAATGGAAACAAATTCAAAAGCAGAACATTTAAAGGAGACATCAAACTAACTATCCTCCCACTCCATTCAGTAAAGGTAGAAGAAATAGAAGAAGACACAAACTCCATCAGTAATCTGGAACAGCTGCACATTCACAACCGGCATAAGTTGGAATACCTATTACACTCAAACCAAAGGAATAAATCTTTAAGCTTTGGAGTCATAATTATGGTAGCATGTATCGTTGCAGTTTTCTCCGCTTTCATTTTGAAGGAAGTTCGCCGACTTAAGCTGAAATTGACGATACAGGCCCCGATAGTGAACATGGCAGAAACTTCGCAAGCAGAATTGAACCGAGACGGTTCAAACTAAGGCGGGGGAAGTTATGGACATACCGATGCTCTACCCACGTCCACCAACCAACCGAACGTGGCTTAGACGCTGACTCAACAACATCCCCGTATTCGACTCCATGCACGAGGCACCTGGCGACAAGAATCAGCATATCACACCACATGGATGGAAACAGGCCAACGCTTACTCGACAATGCACTTTGGACACCGAAGAATTCGATGACCAGCAATTGTCAACATAGCAGTTGACGATCGGTTACCACCCAGAGGAGTTTTGCTGAGACAGTAGGAACAACAAACAAAACCAGTTGCAGAGGCAGGAGCGAGCGTAGTTTTTGTTAGGTTCTAGTTGAGAAGAGTTGTTGTTCAGACTTAGTGTTAAAAGTTAAATGTAATTACCTGTAAGAAGATAAAAAATAAATTTTTTTTTATCATGCCAAGAATCATCCTGGCATAAGTACATATCATTCTCATTAGAAGTGATCATCCCTACTTTCAGAAGAAAGAAATACTTATTTGCTTCGCGAAGAACGTCGTCAGCTTAGCGTACACTACTGTTCATAAACGTGGGGCTCCCTAGATGTTTCACTTTCATGTATCTCTCATATCTAACATCAGCGAAAAGGTACTTTACAACATTAGTCTAGAAAGTTGCATTTATCAACATTTATTCATCATATCATTTTATTCATCATTTCCACATCAAGGTCAGATAGGCTAGGTGATGCAGAGCTTTATTTTTTATTTAAATGTTCCCGAACTTATCCTTGGTCGAGATCGGAAATGACAAGTGGGCAGGAACTCACGGTCTCCCAGTGTTGGTGAGTTCTTTGCCGTTAATGTTGACGAAAAGTTCACTATTTTGCCATACCGAAATTCAAAACAATTTTTTTTTTGGCGGATTTAGACGGTTTTTGACCTGCTTCATATGACTGGAAGGTGTATGCTGGTCGCAAATGCCGTGCCAAACTGATTTCCTACGCAATTAATCAATCTTTGATGTGAATTTCGCTAATAAACACGAGGAGCATTTCTTATAGCAAACTTGCCATAACAAAATGGACATGGTTCATTTTAGTAAACAAACCAGCACTTCTTCCGAATGTGTCACCTCTCTTACTCGCCTAGATTCTTGGTAGTGTACGAACAGAAACAGTGCAATGACGTGTACTAAAACCGAATATGAGCAACAGTTGTTCGTATTTTCAATTTTCATAAACCGGACCGACCATCGATCAGTTCTTGTCTACAGCATGATGTGCTCCTTTCTACACATGTCAGTCGGGAGTACGTAGACTTGGAAATATGATGGTCAACATTCTTATGTTGAACCGGCCTTCCCCGATACTGCGCCTTGAAGGATGTTTCTTATGGCCATTTTTGAGATCCGAAATTATTTTTCCGGGTTTCCGAGAGCCCCAAGTAAACAACTCCAGTGATATGTAAGGTAAATTACCCGTGACACAGACAAACAGACATAAATCATTGAATATTTATCACTGTAAAACATTGTCGCTAAAACATTACCACCATCTGTTGAAAACACTGTGGTGCGTAGTACGCTGAACAGATGGCGGTAGTGTGTAAACGTCAAACGCAAGGCAATTGACTATGCGCGTCACAGGGGGCGGTACTACCAACTACGATACTTTTAAATTGACCGTTAAATGATTGTTCGAGTGTTATGTCTGTTTGTCTGTGCCCGTGATTTCAGTATCTACATTTAGCGTTCAACATTTTCGCGGAGAAGCTACCTCCCTGACGCTTTGTTTTTCCTTGATTCGTTTTCCGTCGATCTTGTTTTCCGTGCTGAGCACCAATGCTACCGACGCCAGGGAGGCCAGGGAGTACTCAACTCATGATCCGAGGACCAACGGCTTTACTTCCCTTCAAAAAATCCCGGCGACGTCAACTGGGATTGAACCCAAGCCCTTTGGTGTGAGAGGCAATCACGCTTATCACTACACCACCGCGGTGCACCGGCGCCGCTTCCGTCAAGAACTTTTGTAAAGATAAGTGAGAACATCGCTATTACGCGGCGCTTAGGCTGTGTTACATGATTGCCTCTCACCTCAAAGGGCCTGGGTTTAATTCCAGTCGGCACCGTCGGGATTTTCTGGGGCATAAAAACTCTGATCACGGCTTCCTTCGGAAGGGAAGTAAAGCCGTTAATATCTTGGCTGCATTCATATTTAGGGCTTATTTTTCGACATAGTCTGTTAAAAGCGTATTGGATGATAAGAATAGCTGAACATGTTTTTGGAGCCGAGTTATTAACGAAACGGAGAGTCGATGAAGAGAATCGATCAATGGAGATTGGAGGTGACACGAGAATTTCCCACACTGCACTCCGCGACGGACGACAATGATTCACTGATTCAAGAGGCGTTGACATGCGGCAGACAACTGCTCGAGAGAGACATCCTTCTTCTCCTGAACGAGCGCCAACTGTCGGGTTCGGTTCTCTGCATCCACCTGGAACATTTAATTGCTCCTCCGAGAGATTGACCAGCTCAAGTTCGACACATTATTTACTCATTCAGCAGAAAATCCTCGGTCGGTCGGTCCTTTGACAAATTGGAAACTTCAGTGATTGTGGACAGAGTGACGAATAGTGCACGTGCACCACGACACCGTGTTTTTTGGTATCGACAACATCACCTTTGCTTGGTCATCCTCATAACGCGAAAACTACGAAGAAAAACCACTTCGGCTGGAGAAGCTGGTTTGCCACGAGCTTCTCCCTCTGAAGCTACTGAAGGATCTCGAGTAGGAGCACATTGGTCGGGGTTACTCCTGCTTTCACTTCTCTAAACAAACACCGGTACCGGCGTCCGGTTGGTTATGCTGGTGATGTCGTTGAGCACAGCAGAAATGCAATGGAGCGTTTCCAAAGCTTCTGTTCCACTTGTCGCAACACTAATGTACTAAATATTGAATTTGTAGCAAACTTGACAAAAACCAAATTTTCTCTGCACCGATTGGTCTGAAACCTTATCACGTGTGTAAAAACCCCACCCTTAGAATAAGATCTCTCTGCGGAAGTAGTTACGAATTCGTGATAAACCGGCTAGATGTTTTTTTTGTTAAACCTACACTTTTTCACTAGATTTTCAAAGCAATATTTGCCCACTTGCTGTAACAAATACGTAGTCGTGATTTATGAAACGATCATCTAATCAGCGTGCACATTTTTCAACACAATGCACTAATTAGATTCTATTTAACGTACCCGCTTTGTATCCAGATTCTCCTTTAGCTCTTTGAAATTTATCTTCGGTTCAGTGGATACTGGATCTGAGGATTAAAGGCAATGGTCGAAAGGTTAAAAGACAGTTGAATCCGAAAAAGAAACAAAACTTTTGGTTAATCACCTTCATCCCTTGTACCTGATTGAAGCTGAGCCATGATCAACTCCCTTCAACGAACTAAGATTCCACTCGATCGAAGCAGCCAGCTCAAGCCACAGAAGCACCCGATTCCAAGTGTGGACCGAATCAAACTGAGCAAGGCGAAAACATATCACAAACATGGAAATCAATACTCTGCGAATTCGCGAGTTAATCAGCTCTCCCATGCGTGCCGATTGAGAGAAGTTCTATTTTGGGAACGCTTGACGCTGTTTACTCAGAACCGCCTTAGCGCCATTCAACAACAACTAAACTTGAATTAATTTATTCGTTTTGTGACATCAGTATGTTTTTAGACCAGTGCCATAATATTCGAGTATGGGAAACACGTTCGCGCACTTTGAACACGCCAATTGAAGTCCCAGTATTAATGGAAAATTTCGATTAATCGTGACGCGTCATATTTACTAAACATATGGGGATAATTAGTTCAAAGACCATTGAACGATAATAAACAATGTGTATAACTGATAATTCAGTATTGCACTCCACCATTCATTATGGTATTATGGAATCATAAGATGTTTTTTTTTCCCTTGATTTGTTTTCCGTCGATCTTGTTTTCCGTGTTAAGCACCAATGCTACCCACGCCAGGGAGGCAGCTCCCACACCTGGACCCTACCTATCGACCCATCAACTCATGAACCGGGGACCAACGGCTTTACTTCCCATCCGATGAGCAGAGATTTTATGCCCCAGAAAATCCCGACGACTACTTTTCGATATAGTGTGCTTTCAGAAACCGCTGAAGAAGAGTTGTAGTCGGACGTACTTGAACGGCTGTCGCACATGAAGGATGGTAATGGTGCTCCAGACAGAAGGTGGAGGTTGTAACTAATATCAATAGAAGTAAAGTTTCAAACTGAAATAACTTCGGAGTTTCTTATCTTACCGATTTGGTATGTTGAGATTAATTATTATGAAAAAATAGCTCTATCTCATATGTGTAGTTGGAGAGGGGGGAGGGGTAGCTTAATATATACCTCATCCTCCTCACTCATATCAATAGTTTCAGTTTGAAATAACTTCGGAGTTTCTTATTTTATCGATTTGGTATGTTCAGGATGAATTATTCAAAAACATTTGCTTAATCTCATAAGCGTTAATAGACAGTGGGCTGGGGGGGGGGGATGGCTTACTGTATGCAGATTTTAAAACGAAAATTGTTGTAGTTTAAATATTTAATATCCACTTGTCGGTTCATTTGTTAGTGAGGAAATGTTTGAATTGTTAGCAGCTGGGAAAAAAATAAATTTCCATACGAAGCTTTTATTTGAAATAACAAACTGCCAGTTTGGAATCTGACTTCCATTGGTACACCGGCAGTGTTGGCAGAAAAAGGGATTTTTGGTGTCTAATTCAAACCATAAATATTTGAATATCTATAACTTTCTTTGGATACATTGTAGCACCGTACTTTCTTTCACAAAGTTGTTAGGTACTTCCTGGACCATATTTGTACATAATTAGTTGCACGGTTTATGCACATTTGTGATCTCTAGGGATGAAAATGCAAAAAAGGGTTTTTAATACTAATATCCATACAAATTTCAAACGCAATGCGGAAAGCCGAGTTAGGGTAACTGATGATGGTTGGACCTATTTAGGTCAGTTTCACACGACGTCAACATTCGTGTCGTTTTTTTTTATGAATTCAACATATAATTATGAAAAATGCGTGATTAGGAGAAAGATCTACCTTTCTTGTTTATAATAATAACATTAAATGTTAAATATTATGAACAAATGATTTTATAAAATGTTTTTATTCAGCAAAGAATTATGATGTTGGTTGGACCTATACTGATCTTGGTTGGACCTAAAAATGATGATGGTTGGATCTATTTTTGCAAATGCTAATTTAGCCCATATTTGTTCAAACACTTTGTTTAGAGCTTATTGGTATCATAAAAAAAAACCCTTTTTATACAGTTTTTATGAATTTGCTATTTTAAAAAAAATCCAGAAATTTCAATTTAAATTCGTATTTAAAAAAGTTCACTTTCCACGCATCATGGCTCATTTTCTCGGAAATCATTGACCCGAATTGGAATTTTTTTAACGTCAAACTAGGATCAAACTACAGCTATCGAATATTTAATAATAGTAATGTTCCAGGGTATATGGAACATGGACCTTATTTTGACATATAAGGAATAAAACCTATCATGCGACGCTTCACATTACTTCCAAATTCGATAACAAGATCAATAACAAAATTGAGTGCATTGGACCACATTGGCCACTTCCGGGCATGTTCTGGGTGCCCCCGGGGAATTCAGGGGCTTAAAATGACAGAATATCAGAACTTAATTCCGGTTTAATAGTTTTTTTTTTCGGAAATTAGTTTCAGTTAGCAATTTTTAGCTTGTTAACATTTTATTTCAAGTTTATACACACATAAGGTGTATGAGAAGTGCTTAATGTAAATTCATAGTACCAGATTCTTTCGGCGCTTTCGTGGTAGTTCGGAAATCGGTGGTTACCCTTTCAGCCAACCTGACGATGGAATTACTCCTTTAAATTTACGCCCAACTAGTGACGCAATGTCTTTAGCAGCTTCCAAGATCTTTTTGGTCGTCTTGGGACTGCCAGAAGCAGCGCACATACAAACCCAATCCGCTAGCTGGTTCTCCAAATCAACACTCAACACTATTTCCCTTCCATATTTCTTGCCGTGGCTTCCTTTAATTTTTGCGTGAAGTGTCGTTTTGGGAATATTGTACCTTTTCTGTGCCTGATAAGCGCCATTTTTTTCAATCGAAGAAATTGATCACTCGGCCAAAACGAAATCGAGTTTCAAATCAGCTGCGCATGAAGGATGTAAACAAACCGAAGCGCACCTAGCGGCCGTCTTAGGAAACACATAGGTCCAACCATCATCATGAGTAGGTCCAACGAGTGCTGAGATTTGACAGACTTTTGCGCGATATTGACAAAATTGTTTTTCACATAGTCAATGATAGACTTGATCCTCAAAAAAATCTTTGTCAAAATCTCATTCATTTTTTCGTCAATGACAAAGATTCACCTGGTAACAGAAAGTGTAATTTCTTGCAGTCTGAGACACATTATTGTTATCCAAGCAGTTCAGGACGAAGATGCTTATTCACTTTAATGGCTCCATATAATAGTTTTGCTCTTGCCATTTAATTTCATTTCAAATTTAGCTAATAAACAAATCAGCACATGTTCGTCACTGACAAAAATGCTACTGACAATTGACATGGTTTGCCTTGACGATGACTGTTAGCTCAAACGAGTGACCAAAGCAGAATTTTGAGTATCACCGTGTATTGTCGAAATTTTGCAGCACTGGGTCCAACCATGATCATATTTATCTATTCGAATTTCGTCAATTATTCAAACATTTTAGTGAAACCAATAGATAAATGGTGTACTAACGTGTTGTTTACACCTTAAAGTAGTATTTTACTGCATGAAAATAAAAATAAATGTTAAAAATTTTCCTTTTTTGTATATTTGAAAGTAAGGCATGATGACGAGCTAATACGTGGAAAGTGAACTGTTTTGAAAACACATTGAAACTCAATTGTTTTGAAGTTTTTTCAATAAAACACTTATGCAAAATGAAGAAAAAGAGTTTTTTATGATAGTAAAATGATCTTTGAAACTAAAAAATTAGCGAAGGTTGACTTAACTAGCGATTGAAAAAATAGGTCCAACCATCATCAGTTTTTGGATAGGTCCAACCAGAATCAATTACCCTACAACCAATCGTCCCAGAATTTTGCACAGTTGTTTGGGACTCCAAATGGAACCAAAAAAGGGTTGTTCTCGATTGGTGCGGTAAAGTTTGCGTTTTTCCATATAACGATGACCCACTCTAATATATATTCTAATATCTTACAGTACTGGAAATAAAAACGAAAACATCGTGACTTGATGTGTTGCATGTCCATGATCTGTCCGATCGACAATTGGTCCCTGGTATTCCAACACATCCGGTAGTGGCCTAAGAGGTGGTCGGAGTTCCCAATACTCTTTGAACAGATTTGACATTTGACAGAATTTTGACATTTTATTATAAAATAGTATGAGCCGATTCAAACAAAAATCTTTTTTTTAGGAATTAATGTGATCTACCATACATAGAAAAATTAAACCCCATTTAAATCCGGTATTACTCTGAAATCAAGTGCCCAATTCCAGCTCTTCAGAAATATATAGATATTTAACAAATACAACTACAGTACCGGACAAAATAAAAAGACCTCGTGATTTTTTTCTCTTCACAAAATTTAATGAGCTATGAGCTGTAACTTTTCAGGACGGCTTCAACATTTCTGAAATGTTGATTGCTGGTACATCAAGTTTTCAAAATGTATCAGCATGGTGTTGTGCTGGATTGCCGGAGTTTGTAGGAAGTTTCAAAGTGTTATTTCTTGAAGTATAATAAACCAAATGATAAATTTTATATATCTTTAGTCAAAAAATTTTCTTAGAATAGCTTTAGATTTGAATTAAATCGGCTCACGATGTTTCAAAAGTCAATGCATTGTGCATTAAATAAAATTAGTTTAAAGATAGAAAGTCAAATAAGAAGCGTTTCATTTAAACTGCTCAAACTTCATATAAATTCAACCAACCAAACTCAAAACAATACCGAAATAACTTGAATAGTTGATGTACCAGCAGCCAAGGTTTCAGAAATTTTAATGTCCATCCAGAAAAGTTACAGCTTATTGAGCTTTTTTGAAGAGTTAAAATACTTTTTTCCCGGTACTGTCTATCTCTGCTTTTACATTTCCAGATTCAAATAAGGTTCAATCATTGAAGTATTTACAGTTGTATATAAAGTGAAACAAAAACATCTACCAAGCTTTCACGTGTTGAAAAAATATTATGTATTCATGATTCGTTTGGAACATGTTGCATTAAACTTCATTAATCCTTTATTATGAAAACAAGGATCGGGCCAACATACAAATTCTGTGGGGATTGCTACTGGTCGTTTTGTTCAGAGTGTGGTACACAAAGACAAGCACACGCACACACACACACACACACACACACACACACACACACACACACACACACACACACACACACACACACACACACACACACACACACACACACACACACACACACACACACACACACACACACACACACACACACACACACACACACACACACACACACACACACACACACACACACACACACACACACACACACACACACACACACACACACACACACACACACACACACACACACACACACGCACGCACATTACTGCATTTATTTGATGTTTATTGCATGGAATTAAAATATAACCTGTGTATGATAATTGTTTGAAGAAGAATGGGATGCGACATTTTTCTTATTCTCTATCTCCGTCATTCGCTTGAAATGTAAATATTCACGACCGCTCGTGTGCTGGCTGCCTTGTTTGGCTGTGGACGATGGTTTTGCAAAAAATGAATCCTCTGTTCCCAGCTAACGATGATTCACATCACGATCGAAACATTTGGTGTGAAACAACGGCCAAGTTGGTTTATTGATAACCAAAAATCTCTCTCGCGTTCGCGAATCGTTTCCCAGAAATGATATGCCACACACGGGCGCGTAAGCAAAAAAAAAAAACAACTAGCCCGCACTTGTCAGTTGCCGTTGAAATACGAGCACCACTTGCAATGAGAGCGGGAGATAAAGCGTGACTATGAATTTTTATAGTCATTCATGTCGGTTTCCCGCATAAACGCGAACATAACTTGACCTTAACGACAATGGTTTAAAATTGTTTATAATACCTGCTTAAGTTTAACTTAAATAGTTATGGTACTTTACATGAACGTTTTTGTGATAAAGTTTTAACTTTAATGGAAATGGTTATTTGGAAGTGGACCTTACAAATAATGAATTTTTAAGAACCATTACCAATCAAAATAAAAATGATCGATGTTACAAAACCATCCATGGACCTTACTGAATACCATAACCATTACCATTAAAGTTATTCAATCATAAATAGAAAGGTACTAATATAATTGCTTTTCCGAAAATGTGTGGAGAAAACAAGAATTTGGAATGGAAATGGTTCTCAACAACGCATTATCAGAGTCGATGTTATAATAAGAGTTCCGCCAAGAGAAAATGTTGCGAACAAGCAGCACTGTTTGTGACTTATTTTTCGTCAGAGTAAACGACAACCAGATTTTTTGCGTTATACACCCTTATGACGGTAAGCTCCAACTCGGATTAACTTTTAATACCGTCCCTGTTTGGATGACCCGCAAAATGTTTGCACAGAGTCGTGTTGACCAAACCTGATGCCAACATAAAATCAACCGGACATTCTTGATGAGGATTTAATCCGAGGATAATACCGGTTGGAGCTTACCACCATTAGAAATTATCGCCGACTTCGGTAATTTTAACCGAAATCTTAACAGCTGAACTTTTCGGTAAAATTTATGCAATTCAATTCAATTGCTTTTCAGCTACTTTGAAACATTACGTTTTATCACGTGATATACGCTGTCTTGCATTGAGCACTCATACATCTTGTATTCACTGAAAATCCTATGTATGAGTGCTCATTGCAAGACAGCCTATATTACGTGATATAGGCTGTAATGTGAACGGGGAATTAGCTACCGGTGGAAACTAATGATTTTAAATTGGCTCACTGCTTGACTAGCCTATTGATACCAGGAAAATCGGTTTATGTACCCCATTCTAGTCGAAATTCTAGTACTACACTACGTTTGTTTTGATTCGCTATGAAAATTTAACAGATCAAATGAGGGGTTCGTGGATTTTCCTATGTTTCGAGGGGTGCATCGATTAGCTTGGGACCGAAGAGAATACCAGAGCTGAGCCAAAAGTTGAGCACGTTTCTTCGGGATCTTCTTGTCTTAGGGTGGTCTCTGGGTCTTGGGGTGGCATTTTTTTTCGCTCTTGGTAGTTTTCAGTGCCAAATTGGAGATGAAGAAGTAGGGTTACGTACCCCAATTCCCTCCTATTAAGCACAACCCACACTTAGTCTTTCTTAATCTTACGTAGTTTAGCACCAAACGGAATGTTATTATTACTGGTGGCTTCCAAATTAATTTACCTCTCCCTACGTATCGTAAGATTTGATAAAGAGTAACAGATTGTTGAGATATTGTTAAAAGTCTAACACTGCTTCTTGACGCCAAACTTGGCCTACGAATTTTAAACTAGGCTTAACGCATTGAAACGCCAATGTATTCAATTCGGCCTATCGGATGAAGAAAAAAATATTCGGTCGAAGCACTTCATCTGTTTTTGAGAATATTGGGTGCAAACATTTATATCACGCGTACTTATTGACTTCGTTCGGTAGCATTTGAACTTAAGTATCGTACCAAATGCTCAATTTACCTGTTCACGCCAAAATCATGGATTTATTTAATGCTTTCTGCTTGATAGGCCCAAAATGGACGCTTAGGCCGAAGTAGTTCTCTGCCCTATTTTCGTTGGTTTTTGGAGAGATATATCAAGAGCAAATTTTCATTATGTCGTAAGTAACATTCGCACCAATCCGAGAAAAATAAAGTTTTGTTTTGATGACCGAAAAGTTATTCCTATTTCCAATTAAACACATATAATCCCATAGTGATAGCAATGTTTAACAAATTTAGCAGGGTTTTAATCATACAAAAGCAAATCGCTAGCTTTCATGCTAAAAAATACTGCACACTACGAAAAAGACATGTAAATTTCAGTGCCCTGAGACCGACACATGCAAGCGGCCCTTTTGACATAAGAATCAGTTGACAAGGACGAGAAAATCAATTCAATCAAACGCACTTTTCGTCGAGTTGCATATGTTTAAGTTTCAGGACACTTAATTTTACATGTCATGTTTGCTTACGTTCCATGATTTACGTCAAAGCTGAATTACGTCTCGTGTAAAAATAATAATTTCTAAGTGTGTGGTTTTTGAGTCAAAATTTATTATGCGTCGTTTAGTGGCCCCTATTGTTACTTAAGTCAAAGTGTATTTACCAGGATATTCGGGAGAATTATCAATTACGTCTCCTTACGTGCAGCCCATTCATCATTTTAGGACTACTGAAATCATCTTAGCAACAAACAGTTCGATTTATTCACTTTAATAATAAGAAAGCGAAACGACCAACGTACACTTTTCACGGGTTTCTCAGCGCTGTTACTTAAGTCAAACGGCATCTCCATAGATATCGGGTGACTTAAGTAACATCGAAAACTTTTCTGATCGGAAGGTGATTACGTCAAAAAACAATTTGACTGGTAAATAAATTTAAAAATAGGATGTGATCCTATATTCGGACAGTATACAGTGTAATAGCAGGAGCATCGATTGACACTGATAGCTCGACTTTGTTTACCTTTGTTACTTTCGACGTAATGAAAATTTGCTCTTGATATATTCGCATTATGCAGAGAGAGAGAGGATAACGAATTATCGGTGAAAAGGGAGAGATGAAAATATGAACGGTACACTGATAAATTTAACTATTCCTATTTTGCTTGAAATTTAATCAATTTGACATTAAACTCAGTTTAATCATATCAAATGATTAAAAATTAATCCTCTCTTTCTAAAAATTAAGCATCTGATACTAATCCCAGTTTAATCATGGATGATTAGATTGTAGATTATCTTTTTTTGAATAAATTTCAACCATTTTTGATTCTATTTTAATATTTTTTGATTGAATTTTAATCTTTTTTGGTTGTATATCAGTATTGAAAAAGAATAAAATTTAATACTGGAAAGATTATTTCGAATTTAATCATGCATGTTTACTGCCGAAGTAATCATGGCTCGGACTCAATAAGGTGAAGCGGGAATCTGCATACTTTTTAAGCTTTTTTGATTTAATTTATCTTTGAGTGTATACAACTCACCGAAAAGTAGGTTGAGTGAGGAAATGCTTATCTTACAGCTATGTAAGAATTTCTATCCCTGTATATATATTAGTTACCAACCGAACCACCAGCATAGATCCAGTTAGTAACAACACGATTCCAACAAACACCATACAATCATTATTCGGGCCATATCATCAGAAGCCAGCTATTCCACAGCCAACCTGAAGCTTGTTGCTAACAACATTTGCGTACATTCCATAGCCACCGTTTAACCCACATCAGCAGAAGTAAACAGTTCAACCGAGTGCAACGATCGAACACTATTTTGGCCTCATCAGCAGATAACATCCTGACCACAGCGACGACGACGACAACGACGGTGGACGACCCTTGGACATGCTAAGTCAGCAGATCAGTTAGCTAGCGCAGGGTAACTTTAAGTATCGCTTAATATAGAAATTCATTCTTAGTTTAGCAGCTCAATCGTTCAGATCTCTTTTTTTAAAAACCCGTATCCGACAACCCGTCACATAATTTATTAACATTCAAAAACAAAACAATTTTGCTTACAAGAAACTGATATACAATGCTTACCTCCTGAATTCATATTAAATACACATACCTTATTCCTCGTTATCGCTATCTCCTGATTTGTCTCGCTCGAAATAGTTAAATAGAGTACAGGAACCAAAACGATGACACTTCTCAACAGAATGTGAGAAAGGAATAAACTGAATCGGTAGTATTTCGGATTAATGGAGGCACAACACAACTATACTTTACATATACATTTATTCTGAACTCTTTTTGGCGGTTTACATTTGTTCACAAGTCGATTTTCATTACGGTTTTTTTTAAATCATTTTAACTCCTTGATTATAGGCTTCGAGAAAATTTCTTATACCATTTTCTAGTTTGACAAATGGTATTGAGTTATTCACAACTAGTAAGATTCACTGACATTTACAATTAGGCTATGATGACAGTAAAGTGTAGCAATTTCAAACTTCAAGACCTGATCTCCAGGACAATTCGGAGAATGGAACATAGTTTGTTAACACCGTCATATACCTCACTTGATGTTGTGGGGCTGTATGATGCGGATTTGGTTATTACAATCTGTTGGTACATCATACAATACACCGTTGAGTTTGTAGAGTTAATCTTCAAGATGATTTGAAGGACCAGCAATATTTGAGATATGTCTTTTTGATCATACCGATTCAACATATTGGCTCGTTGTTTGAATAACACTGTTCAAATTGATGCATGTTTATTATTGAATGAAGGTCATAAAAAAGTTTATGAAAATCCCATTTTGCTTTTTCTTAATAATTGAAGTATTGTTGTACAATATTCATAGAGAAACTGTATGTTTAGCTATAAACAGTGATTTTTGACTGCTAATCTCTTACCAATCGCCAATTGGTACACTATTACAATTCCAAACATTTTTATTGATAAATTTCCATGTGAAATTCCACATGATTTTCATGTGAGCACACATAAACAGAATCCACCCAGAAGCACACATGAAATGTATGAGTCTAATGAATAGTACGTGTGGTTACACTTGGCTTTTTTATGTACACATGTGACACATAGATATCATTCGTTGATCACATTGCAAAAATTCATGTGTGGGACCAATAAAAACAGCCTTTGACACTTCATTAGTGCAGGGATCATTAGGATGCCTGCTACTGGTCGGAAGGGCTGGCAGGCTCTGCGTTTTCATTATTTTCCATATATGGTGGAACCCACGGAGTGGCTTCACATTCCGATGCAAACCACTTTCACTGATGACTTTGGACCTGAACTCTTTGGTCACTTTTGTTTGTTCCTTATCAACAATATGCTGCAGGTTACTCAGTACTGTTTTTTCGAGCGTGGCTTCTAGTGGCAGTATTTTGAATTTCTCTCGAAGCGATTCAGGCAAAGGAATCCTTAGAACATACAACCAGTCCTGGTGCAATGGCTTGTGCCTTTCCATAGTGCTTGATTTAGGAGTAGGGTTTTTGGCATCAGGCATATTTATAGTTGTATGTTGGGTTTCATCGCGAAGTAAATGTAATTCTTCACCGTTCGTATTTCGAGCTTCAGAAGCAAATGGTCTGGTTTGCGTTGCACCAGCAGTTTCCGCTGCTCGATCTCTACGTTCAGTTTCTTCATTATTTGCATTTTGAGAAGAGTCAGTCTGGTTAGGGTCCGACATATTCCTACGTTGTACCATAATTTTAGCGCAATCATTTTCATCCACTATTATCTTAACAAAATGGGAATTTTTTCGAAACAACTCTTTAGAATAGTAAAAAGAAATGTTCTGTTTCGGCAAAAAATTCAGAAATGGATAGTTTTCTCGAAGATATTTCAGGATTTTGTTGATGTGCTTATACCACTCTCGATTCAGGCCCGATTCGATCCGAGCTAGGAGATGCACTTTGCTGCTGAGGTTGATCAATTCAGACTCACCCCGAATTTCACTGATGTCGCTTACTGCTAGACCGTTGATTAGATTCTGAATGATCATTGGACCACACAAGATAAATGGTATGAAAATGAAAACCTTAATAAGGTCGATTTCCATCGATGCCGCTTCCAGCTCTCCGATGGTCATTACTAGAATTTTGACCCCAGCATTCAGACCGGTTCCGAACTTGTTGAAAGTATCGTTTTCGGTGTTGATTTCAGTAGAATTCGAACCCTTTGATGTCGATATACTGTTATAAACCAAATAGAAGCTGTAAAAGAAGGCCAACAGGATCGGACAGAAAGCGACGATGCTTAGGAAAAAGTTTTTAGCCACCACCAGCAGCATCCATCTGTAAGTGGAGAAGATATCGTCCGAAAATGCACCTGCGAGGCAAATAATGTCATATGCAAAAAAGAAGACGCTCAGTGCAGCAAGCAATATAAGGAATCCGACATCATTCGAATTCAGGCTCAAAATGATGCACATAAGAAAAATTTTAGCTATGTCGCAAATATTTTCATGCTGTCGAAAGTAACGATTGCCAAACACAGCCCACTGAAATAACTCTCGTATAATAATAAATAGACATCCAATCCAACTCCAGACGTATAACGCACTCGAGTAGTTTCCATGGCAAAAGTATTCTAATGTATACCAAATAAAGACAACTGCCGTTAACAATGTACAGAACAGATTAATAACGTGCAAAATACTCCAACGTAACCATTCGATTTGAACATAGGTTTTAATCACTGGATGGTTGAGGAGTGGCTTCAGTTTACTGGAGTTTGAAATTCGCTTGATGCAACCAATTGTCGATAATGTTTGCCTATTGTCATTCTTTGGATTCTTATGTTCAAGTTTGGTTTTATGTTGCATTTTTTTCGAATAGTATGGACATAAACCGTTGAAGTCTAGTTTGAACTCCTTTTCTTTACCGCTGAATGTTTTAACGGTCTTGTCCAAATATTCTTTCAGGAATGCATGCTTCGCGTAGTCCAGGGGAGTTTCGCCCTTTTTGTTGCGAACACCCAGAAATCCGGTTGTACGTTCCGTACAAATTGTCATGGCAATATCCTCCAGACCATATTTGAGCGCAATGTGAAGGGCAGTGTTCCCATCAGCATCCGTCTTCGCAAGGGAGATCCTTTCATCGCTTACCATCATTCTAGCACATTTCACGAGATCAGCCTTACGTTCGTTTTTGTCATCCAATTTCACGCAATGATGCAGAGTGAGTACCAGTATGGGTTCGTCATTGATGAGCAGCTTATCTTTATCCATTTTTTTCAAAAGCAGTTTCAGCACAGCTGTGTTTGTACTGTCACAAACCTTTCGCAATAGACCCTTCAGCTCGACACGATGCTGTAGTTCGATTGTTTTTGTTCTTTTTTCTACACCGTTGCTTTCGGGTTCTTGGCTTCTAACTCGGAAGATTTTGCTACCAAACTTTTTAACAATAAGCTCCACGCTTTTGCTTAAATTTAACTTCACAGCGGTGTGTAGCCAAAACTTGATCACCTTTTTCACGAAGCATTCCGTTTCCTCTACATTTAACGAGAGAAGCTTTTCCTCAAACTTTACCTGGTCCTTAAGCCGAAGAAAAGACTCCAACAACTCAATATCGCTTATAGCTTTGGCCCTTTTAGAACACTCTTCCAGAAATTCCTCATCATCCTTTTGCATCTGATTCAACTGATCTAAGAGTAGGTCGTCATTTCGTTCAGTTACTTTCGGAATATACTTGAAACTTGGGTTAATCTTGCGCGAATGCTCAAAATTTGCTCCTTTGTCCACCAGCATTCGAAGAAACGTCCTGTACTCCTCCAGTTTTAGTTTAATTTCCTCAAGTTGCTGCGTGGTTATGTCCTTGTCCAGCATTTGTCCTTTGACAGAATCGTACCGCTTGCGGATTAGGTCCAACGGCGTCCTTTGCTCCTTGTTGAGACGGTTTGTTTTGATGTCTTTTTGCTCCAGCAGCCACTGGGTGAAGCTTTTGTTAAGGCTCCGCACGGCGTAGTGGAGAGGAGTGTCCAGATCTCTCTGTATGGGCTGAGAAAAAAATGAGTTTTGGGGAAATACATTCTTTCGGGAAATACATTGCACCCCTCGAAACATAGGAAAATAGCGAATCAAAACAAACATAGCGTAGTACTAGAATTTCAACTAGAATGGGGTACGTTGATCGGTGTACTTGGGACCGATAGGCTAGTCCAGTGTGAACCAATTTAAAACCATTAGTTTCCACCGATTGATTATAGTACGTTCAGACTAAAGATACTGAATTGAGCAAAGAGGCGACATCTAATCAATTTGACAGGTCTTCTGCTCGATTGGAATAACTTTTCCTATGACTTTGACAGATAATCGATTGTTCAAGTTATGACATGTCGTTTCTTTATAAATTCAGCCTCTTTAGTTCACTACTTGAATAGCCTATTGGTCCCGAGTAAATCTATAAGCGTACTCCATTCTAGTTGAAAGTCTAGTACTACTCTATGTTTGTTTTGATTCGCTATGAAAGTTTGACAGATTAAATGAGGGGTTCGTGGATTTTCCTATGTTTCGAGGGATGCATCTTGGGGGATTAGCTTGGGACCGAAGATAGTACCAGAGCTGAGCCAAAAAGTTGAGCACCTTTCTTCGGGACCTTCTGGTCTTAGAGGTAGTTAGCACTATGTTATAACCATTTCTGAGCGATTCCAGACGAATTCGCAAATCCATTATTTTTCGTTCTTCGTCTTCTTCACATTTTAATTGCTTATTGCATAATAGCTTATTGTGTGCTCTCAATTTAGTGTTCTAGATGCACTTCCACAGTTTTTAATTGAAAGCCTTCGATGCCTGTACCATTTTGCATTAGTATAATTGTGTGGCAAGTACAATCATACTCTATTCCCAAGGAAATCGAGACATTTTCCAACCCGAAAAATTCATGGACCGGACCGGGAATTGAACCATAGAGGTAACTCTAAGACCACTGGGTCCCGAAGAAAATCATTATTATTATTGGCTCACTCAGTACCAGAACAACGGTCCCAAGCAGTCCCAAGCTATTTCACTCACCCCTGCATGTTCTGCATGAATCCACACACCCCTGATGTTATCTGTCAAACTTTAATAGCGAATCAAAACAAACATAGTGTAGTAATAGAATTTCAACTAGAATAGGGTACGTTAATCGTTTGCTTGGGACCAATAGGCTACTAAAGTGGTGAGCCAATTTAAAATCGTTAGTTTCGTATTGATTGTTGATTGAACCATCCAGCATGGTCTTGCTTTGTAGCTGCGCCTTTACCAACTGAGCTAACCTATATTTTTTTTTATTTGGCTTAAAATTTTCAGAACCGCTCCTCATTGCCAAAAGTGCAATTTTGCATCTTCAGATCACCATTTTAAATCATGCCTTAACTTTTAAAAGGGTTTATAGAAAAATGTTAAGTTTATCTTCAGAAAACTGTTCCTAGAAAAATATTTGCCCAATCGGTTTGGTATATCCGGCAATGTTTAAGGGAACATCAGGAACCATTTGAAAACAAAAAATGCACTCTAAAAAACGTTTTTTATGTTCTAGGGGACAATGAATGCCAATGTGTATAAGGTGCATGAAAAAAGGTCGCATTGTTTTATTTTTATATTTAAGAAGACACTAATCATATTGAAGAGCTGCCAAGAGATTTTTTATTATGAATTTCCAAAACTTTCGGAAAAATATATTGTTTGAACTGGAGAACGGCGAAATACATTCGAAAATAGCCAAAAACTACCAACTTATTTCAAACCGTTAAAACTCGAAAACCCTTTTTTTACTGTAAATTTGGCTGGCCAAATAAAAAAATACGAAAATAAATGGATTTGCGAATTTGTCTGAAATCACTCCTCTTTAAGGGCATCAACCGAAGACATCATATCAAGGAAACTTTGCCAGGAAACTTTGCTAGAAGCCATGGAATGGATACAGTAGCACTGCGCTTGAGCGCAGGCTGAACTAAACGCATTTGAAAATGAGCACAACGTGAACTTCTCTTCAGAGGTAGGAATCTGCCTTCAAATTCGTTCCGAGCATATTTTAGCGGTTAGACGACACGGTTATGCCTGTCCAATAGCGGTCGTATGAGATAACGCGGATGTTGCCAGTCTTTTTGATATGCTGTCTTCGATTCAATGCAATTTAATACCTCAAGTCCCGTTGAGTCGGGTGTTTTTTTTTTTCACGTGTGTTATGTTTTTAAGTACTTACCTCATTGACGCTCGTTTCATATTCGTCGTCCACTTCATACTTTTGCAGGATAATCTTCAGAAATGGTTCAAACAAATCAAAGTTTCTCAGCATTATAATTAGCGAAGGGTGTGTTCCAAGATTTTGCAGGGGCGTCTTTGGCGTGGGAATTTTTGACCGAAATGAAAACTTAGTTTTATCCTTCACAAGCTGGTTCACTATATTTATTTCTGGATTGACACGCCATTTCTTGAGAAGCTTTATGCCATCGGAAACCAATTTTTTGGCATTCGTCTGTGCTTGCTGCTTCGAAGTTTTACCATCAAAATACATTTCCCATTCAGATGGCAGTGATATATTTTTCAGACATTCAATAAAGCTGTTTTCGATGTCCTGCAGCTTTTTTTCTTTATCGTCAGCTTTCGACTTAAGATATGTAGCTGCTTCCTTGCGCAGTTGTTGCAAGGCGTAGCGTATGCGTTTTGTTTCTTCGTTTTTCAAATCCGAATCTGTGGCTGATATTTTAAGAAAATGTGTTTCCAACGCTTCCAATAGTGGACCAAAAGACTTGTTCAGTATGCATATCTTAAAATTGGCTAATGTATTCCATATTATTGGGCGCAGTACAATCCTGTTGTATTCTTTCACAAGTGGGGCCTGAAACAGATGGTTCTTTTGAGATGTTTGTTTGATAGATATGGTGTATTAAAAAAAAGCATATACAGTGCCCTTATACTAAAGAATAAGAAAGAATCAAGAAATCATACAAACCTAGATACAGCTAGTTTTACACATGATGGAATCGGGAATATGATTTTTGCTACATTAAAACGATGAAATGCTCCGTAAATCTTGAAGAAAGGTTTTATACTGCGTAACTACTCATAAATAATTACTATCCTGACCTTGTCTTCTTTTAGTCAGAGGAGCGAATCGAAAGATGATTCTAATGAAAAAAGATTCTAAAAGCAGCTTCTGAAGAGGTTTTTTTGGGAAGTGTAAGATTTCTTTCTAAACCTTTCTGCAACAAACACGTGAACTGCACTTTTAATCATTAATCTAAAAACTAACACTATCTCCCATAATCAGGAAACGCGGAAACTCGGTCCATTGCTCATTCGTGCTTTTCCTTTCTTCCTACCTAACGAGAATGATTCTACCTGATTCCGATATGTTTGCCGAAAGCACCGACCGTTTGTCGTGCTTTTCTTTTTATCTATTCTCGCAAATTCACAAGACAATATGCGCTCAATAGAAAACCGGAACGATAGTCCATAAATGGTTGGATGATGGAAATGATGGAACTAGTCCATAAATGGTTTGGATGATACCCCGAACCAGGCATACCAAAAGTACCGCCTCATGACAGTATTCCAACGGCTGTCGCTTTCTTTTTCCTACGACAGCCTTGAGATTGAGCTATATGTGACAGCTCACAGTGAAGGCCGGTGCACAATGCATACATTTTCGGGTTTTTTGACAGATAATGCATGGGCTCACTGTCAAAAAACCTGAAAACGTATCCATTGTGCGCCAGCCTTGAGGCTGTTATACGACATGCAACGTTGCCGTCTTGTGCAGTACACGACAGCACGACAGTGCGAAACCGAACTTTTTGTCAGTGAGAACCTCAACCTGAGCTGGGTTTTAAAAACAAACGATCAAGCTGACGTTTGTCAGAAAACAAGCAGACTTAATCTTGATACTTAGGTTGGAACTGAATAATAAACGAATTCGCTATTGACCAATAATGCACGGAATGAACTCACGATAAAATTTGACTTTTGAGCGGTGCCGTGTTAACTTAAAATGAACACATGATGTAATGCTCGCTAAACTTTAGAAAAGTTCCTATCAACTTTTGTAAACAACTTGTTAGGTCCTTTTCTCACGAGTCGAAGAACACCCACGCAAACCAAACCACTATCGGAAAGGGGAGAATTCACCCTACCCAATGGTGTTATTGTTTTGCATGGGCGTACTTCCGTTCGCGCGAAAAATGTCTAACAAGTTTTGTGTACATAAGTTGATAGGCCATTTTTAAATGCTACGCGAGTATTATTCATGTGTTCATTTTTAGTAAACACGGCACCGCTCAAACGTCAAATTTGTTCATGCAGTTCATTCCGTGCATTGGTCAATTAGGTACTGCAGCGTGACGTCACAAATGAACTCAGTGTTAATCGGCTGAACCTATTTGACAGTTCAGTGGTACTATTTACAAGCACTTAGAGGAAACGCTCCTATAGTTGCGGTACGTTAGAAGCGTTAGGTTCCTATAGTTGTGTATGGAGACTCAATACACAACTATAGGAACCTAACGCTTCTAACGTACCGCAACTATAGGAGCTTTTACCCTAGTCGTTTTTTCGAAAAAAATATATTTTAAAATTTCCGAATTTTAACTTGAAAATTGTCGAGGAAATGCGTGGTGAAAGGATGTGGCTCGTGGACATTGCAAATGTGTGGTTTACATCTCACTGCAATCTGAAAAATTATCCAGAAAATCTACCCAAGAAAAAATCGACTAAGTCCACGTAAACAGTACCAGTGAACTGTCATCAGATTGAAGTTCACCCCGACGGTGCAAAACCTAATTAGTCATGTATTTTGTTCGTTCGGCTATGACAGCCTCGGATGGTCATTCGTTACGTTCCTCGTACATACAACAAGCAGTCCGTCAAACTGCTGATTCGTTGCTGCTGTCTTTGAAATTTTGTTTGTATGTCGTAAGACTGCTACTACACTACCAGCATAGAGGTAACTCTAAGACAAGTAGTTCCCGAAGAAACGTGCTCAACTTTTTGGCTCACCTCTGGTACTATCTTCGGTCCCAAGCTTGTCGAATCACCCCTCGAAACATAGGAAAAACCAATAACCCCTCATTTTATCTGTCAAACTTTCATAGTGAATCAAAACAAACATTGTGTAGTACTAGAATTTCGACTAGAATAGGGTACGTTAATCGTTTGCTTGGGACCAATAGGCTACTAAAGTGGTGAGCCAATTTAAAATCGTTAGTTTCATATTGATTGTTGCTACCAGTGTGGCGCCGGAGCTCGTTCGGTTGCTATCACGTTCGTGCTGCCCATTGCAAAATTTTCTTTTTTTTTTCCTTTATTTAACGTCGGTCTCTGTTCCGCAATCTAGTGCCAATCACCGACGGACATCGATTGCCATCCATTGACGGCAACCGAATGTGCAGGAAGGCAGCTTCCACACCTGCGTAGGATATCGCACCCATTCACAACACACATGGGCCGGGACCAACGGCTTTACTTTCCTTCCGAAGGAAGACGTGACCAGATATTTTTATGCCTCAGAAAAATCCCACCAACCTCGGCTGGGGATTGAACCCAGACCTATTGGGGTGTTAGAAAGCAGTCACGCTTACCACCACACCACCGGCGCCGGCTGTTGCAAAATTTTCATCCGATATTTTTTAAAAACGCGCGGTCTCCGGCGAAAAATATAAGCCTACCCGACACCAACCTGACTACTATTAAACCCCAACCCGATGTTGGCCCGACATTGACCCGACATAAACGCATAATTGACCCGACATTTGGCCGACGTCGACCATACATTGACCTTACATTGACCCGACATCGGACCTACATATCTGTTCGGGATCATTCTTCTGGGTTTCTTCCATACTCCACTGCCGTATATCAATTGTATATAATGTCTCGTGACAGCCACTTGGGTAAGCTGAGGGATGTCGTCGGTTTGTGAAGGCTGTTATGACGACAGAAACATTGAGAACCTGGTCATAAAGAAATGCATAAATACAGCCCATTCCGTTCACTACGTTCCAAGCACGATGATTTTAGCAAAGCGGGTATAGATGCGACTGTTCTAATACAGCTTTCATTCGTTCGTGCGTGCGCTGTTGCCAATACACTTCAAATTCAGATCTGAACGTACCGTAGCAAGCGGTAGTAAAGCACACAAAGCACCAGTCAATTCAGGTATAAACCAACTGTCACGAGGAGGCTGTACTATTTGGAAGCCTGCCCCGAACACATCGTTAAACGAAGCAACCACAAATTTTTTTGTTACGCTCAAAAAATTTCACACGTCATCATCATGTGCCTCACACACACACTTATTGTGAAACACATCCATTTCATGTGTAAATCTTATGCTGTGAACCACGCCTGTTGGTTTAAATTGTGACACATTTGTAGTCTATGTGCCTCACATGGCGATATCAATAGCTTAGCACATCATAATGGTTCAATGTTGTACAATATTCTAATTTATCGACTTGCGTCTTTGAATTTCTCTGCTGGTATCATTTTCGGCGGTCACCAGTGAGCCCAAATACACGAACTCATCGACCACCTCGATTTCGTCACCGTCAATCTGAGCTTGGGGTGGGAGGCTAACATTGTCTTCCCTAGAACCTCTTCCTTTCATCTATTTTGTCTTTGATGTGTTGATGGCAAGTCCAATCCGCCTAGCTTCAGCCTTCAGTCTGATGTACGTTTCCGCCATCGTCTCAAAGTTCCGTGCCATGATGTCAATGTCATCGGCGAAGCCAAGAAGCTGGATGGACTTCCTGAATATCGTGCCACTCGTGTCTATCCCAGCTCTTCTGATCACACCTTCTATCGTGATGTTGAATAGCAGACACGAAAGTCTATCACCTTGCCGTAACCCCCTTCGAGATTCAAAGGGACTCGAGAATGTTCCCGATACTCGAACAACGCACATCATTCGATTCATCGTCGCCTTGACCAATCGCGTCAGTTTATCCGGAAATCCGTACTCGTGCATAATCAGCCATAGCTGATCTCGATCGATTGTGTCGTATGCGGATTTGAAATCGATGAACAAATGATGTGTGGGCACGTTGTATTCGCGACATTTCTGCAGAAACTGCCGAATCGCGAAAATTTGGTCCGTGGTAGCGCGGGCACTCATGAATTCCGCCTGGTATTGCCCCACGAACTCTCTTGTAAATGGTGACAGGCGGCGGCATAGAATTTGGGAGAGTACCTTGTAGGCGGCGCTCAGCAGTGTGATCGCGCGGTAGTTGCAGCAATCCAACTTGTCGCCCTTTTTGTAGATTGGGCATACGACACCTTCCATCCACTCCTCCGGTAATATCTCCTCCTCCCAAATCCTGGCAATTACCCAGTGCAGCGCTCTAGCCAGTGCTTCACCACCGTATTTTAATAGCTAACTTGGTAGTTGATCTACACCAGTTGCTTTGTTGTTCTTCAGCCGACCGATCTCCTCCTCAACTTCTTGAAAATCAGGGGCCGGTAGCCTGTCGTCTTCTGCGCGTGCTCCAAGGTATGTTGCCGTGCCACCTTCGTTTTCTACTGCTTCACCGTAGAGGTGCTCGTCATAGTACTTTTTCCACCTCTCAATCACCTCACACTCGTTCGTGAGAAGGTTACCGTCCAAGTCCTTGCACATTTCGGCTTGCGGCACGTAGCCTTTGCGCGAACTATTTAGCTTCTGGTAGAACTTCCGTGTGTCGTTTACGCGGTACAGATTTTCCATCGCCTCGCGATCTCGGTCTTCCTGCTGACGCTTCTTCCTTCGGAAAACCGAGATTTGTCTTTTCCGCGCTTGTCTGTATCGCTCCACATTCAATCTCGTGCGGTGTTGCAGCATTCTCGCCCGTGCTGCATTCTTCTCCTCTACTAACAGTTTGCATTCGCCGTCAAACCAGTCATTTCTTCGGTCCGGGATTGCAGTACCTAGTGCCGCTGCAGCAGTACTACCTATGGCTGAACGGATGTCCCTCCAGACATCTTCAAGAGAAGCTGTGCCAAGCTGCTCTTCCGTGGGTAGTGCAACTTCCAGCTGCTGCGCGTAGTCCTGGGCAACTCCGGCGTCCCGTAGTTGCTCAATGTTAGGTCGCGGCGTTCGACTTCGACGGGTGTTATGCACCGTTGAGAGTTTTGAGCGCATGCATACTGCAACTAGGTAGTGGTCCGAATCTATGTTCGCACTGCGGTACGTGCGGACGTTGATAATGTCGGAGAAGAATTTCCCGTCGTTTAGAACGTGCTCGATTTGGTTTTCTGTGTGTTGGTTAGGGGATCTCCAGGTGGCTTTGTGGATATCCTTGCGGGGGAAAAAGGTACTTCGAACTACCATTCCTCGAGAGGCTGCAAAGTTCATGCATCGTTGGCTGTTGTCGTTCGATACGGCATGCAGGCTGTTTGGCCCGATTGCCAGTCTATACATTGTCTCCCGTCCTACCTGAGCGTTCATGTCGCCGATCACGATTTTGACGTCCCGTTGCGAACAGCCGTCGTACACCTGCTCCAGCTGCGCATAGAACGCTTCTTTCTCGTTTTCGGGTCTCACTTCGTGTGGGCAGTGCACGTTGATGATGCTGTAGTTGAAGAAACGCCGCAAGCAAACACATGCCTTTTTAATGGGTCTGATTTGGGATTTGATCCTGGACTGTTGGGGTGTGCTGCTGCCGTTGACTTCGTTCGATCTCACTGGGCCACGATTGTACTCATTTATGAGACTAGTTGATAAGGATGAAGTCAAAACTCATGTTTTCGATGCAGATCATGTAATTCACATCGTATTGAAATGCAAAACAGTTCCATCCATCTTTTTTGAACAGTAGTGTGATTCAATGTGCAATTCACTTGAATTGATAGAGAAAGATTGTCAACATTTCAAAGTTTGAAACTTTAGAAATTAACGTAAAATGAGCCATGGTGAAATACATTTCAAATAAATGTGATTGTGCATATGACAAATCAAGTGTTTAAACACTTCGACTTTTTTGTTTTTGGTTATAGGGTTGCCAACCGTTTTTCAAAAATTATTGGAAAATTACAGCAAAAAAATGTAAGAAAACTGGATTGTTATAAAAATTTGATTTTCTTGCAAACATGCAAATTTCTGAACTTATTAGGATTTGTAATAAAATAAAATATGGAATTCAATGATCGAAAGTACAAGAGAAAACACCTTTTGGTTTGCAACCGAGAGATGCTGAATACAGCCCATAACGACGGCTTCCGCTGAATAAAAAGCAGACAAAGGAAACATAGACAGGCAAACGAATTGCATGGTACGGACAGCTTGCACAAATATCGGATCCAACTTTTCGTTTTCGCGAAAAGAATATAAGCTTTTTTCACTCGTCATGAGAAACGATATTCGCTGAGAAGCACGAGTGGTGAATTTCATACCAACCTTTTCTCACAATCGTTTTCGTTCTCGTTTCTCACTTTTCTTCATACTGGAAAGGGCATTTATTCTCACTTGTACAACTGCTCGTGAGAGCGCAGAGCTTTTCAGTGGACTACGAGCAATATCACACAGACTTGGTCCAGCAGACACTATTTTCGGTATCTTTCCCACAGCAGATGTTTAAATGTAGCAAGGAACGTGACGTCGTTCGTTGTTACCATTGAGGAATGACAGAGTAAGCGAGACGGACCTGTCTGTTGGACCTGGTATATAGGACATTGAGCTACGCATTTCAAGCTTATTGCTTATCGCATAATAGCTTATTGCGTGCTCTCAACCAGGGTTGCTTCCACTCACTTGCTATAAAAACATATTTTTCAGAATTATGCAATCATTAGATGATATGATTATATGCTGTACTTGTAAGTAACGAGACGAGGGTTTGAAGTATGTGTTTGACTCATAAAACCTGCCAATTTTGCTTTCAGAGCGTCACAATAAGCGATCTTATGATTCGAGAGCGTTCACTCAGAGTGAGCACTCACGAGTCGTAAAATTTCTGATTGTGACGCACTGAAAGCAATATTGACAGATTTTATGTGTCAAAAACATACTTCACATACTCATATTGTAACTTACAAGTACAAATTATCACTATACCATCTCATGATTTCATAATTCTGAAAAACATTTTTTATAGCAAGTGAGTGGAAGTAACCCTGCTCTCAACTTATTGTTCTAGATGCACTTGCACAGTTATTAATTGATAGCTTTCGATACCTGTACCATTTTGCATTAGTATAATTGTGTGGCAAGTACAATCATACTCTATTGCCCAGGGAAGTCGAGAAATTTTCCAACACGAAAGACTCCTAGACCGGACCGGGAATCGAACCCAGCCACCTCCAGCATGGTCTTACTTTGTAGCTGTGCCTTTACCGACTGAGCTAAGGGAGGTTCCACATTGAGCTTCAAACAAGTCCTCGAAATACCTAGCATACTTTTTAACGAAGTCCGATGTTCAGTTCATCAATTAAATTTCAAGTAAATAAAGTATCATACGTTAGCAAATTGTGTAGTTCCATTCGTTATATAAACAATCGGTTCAATCATAAATCAAAGCTAAATGAATTTGGTTCTTTGATAATTAATTTGATTGTGAAATACGGTTCAAATTTTTGAAAAAAATCTATTCTTCTTCCGCAGCAACGGTTTGACGTTTAGTTTCGATCCACTAATAGAGATTGCAAAAGTACAACTATGTGAAAGTGAAACCAAAGTGATAAAAACCACAGCACGCAACGCACAGCTGCACAGCAAGCAGATCGCGGAAACGGTGGTGTAAATTTCTGTGCAATATGATGCATATAAATGGAGCGTCACATATCATATACGTTTACATTATATATCATGGTAAAGTTCTGACACATTTCATGCAACGTAGCAAATATTGTATACAAAAGCCCATCCTTGTAAACAACATTGTTTGCAAGTTGTTCAGTTGATTGCTTTGCGTTATAGCATCCAGTACGGTCGATTTTTTTGTGCTCCGTTAATTTGGAAGTATTTTTGCTATTCGTTTGGTGTTAATAATCAGTTTTTTCTCTCGTTTAGTAATTTTTGGCAAAGTTCCGGACTAGTTAATTAATTGAGTGAGTTTTTTTTTAGAAGAAAGTGTAGTTTTCGACATTATCGAAAGAAAGAATTAATCTTCTTCGATTGGTAATCGACGAACCAATTTGTGCATCAGCCATGCGTGGTTACGCATACCAGAGTCGATGTTATAAAAAGAGTCCAGCCAAGAGAAAATGTAGTGAACAAGCAGCACTGTTTGTGATTCATTTTTCATCAGAGTAAACGGCGACCAGATGTTTTGCGTTAGTATCGGATGACTTTCATTCAGAAGTGAAAAAAATCATGCAGATAACGGAGCTTCTGGGAGACAAAAACAATTATAGAACCTGACAAATGTTCAAACAAGTGCTTGGTATAGCTTATTAATACCACAATGTACTAAATAAAGCGAAGAAATGTTTTTCATCTGCAATTACTAAAATATTGTCAGTCATGAATGCAATACTTGTAGTTCACTGGCTGTCGGAACAATAATGTTTATTTACTTTGCTTGTTTGGTACCCCGCTTGACAGTTGAGTGTGAGCATCGTTCATCCATCATCGTGCGTTTTGCGCTCCCACTAGTACGAGAAAATGGAGGTTTTGTTAGAAGACGACATGGATGACCGGTCATCTCATAAAGCTGATGACGTCATCCCTGGTTCGTCGTCTCAGTCTGTCAATGGACAGGCTGAGAAAAGCACCCGATCGCGGGTCTATCCGAATAACTCGACTGGTCCATGGGTTGTCTACTTTTAGCCTAAAACAAACCTTTGAATGTGTTTCAAATTTCAAATGATTTGACGAAGCGATTCTCGGCTGTGACCGAAATCACGAAGGTTAGGCACAATGAGCTTGGTGTTTCCGTCTCTAACCTTAAGTAAGCTAATGAGTTTACTGTCTCCCAGCTCTTTACGCTCGAGTATAGAGTTTACATCCCATTTCGTGTTGTAGAGATTGAAGATGTGTTTACCGAAGCGAGTCTGACCCCCGAGATCTTGGAGAAGCAGGTGGTTGGCCGTTTCCCTTGCTTCCGCCGTTGAAGATACTGAAGAGTTTTACCCCCACAGACTCGTTTTGTGTAACCTTTTGTGGTTCAGCCCTTCCTCACTACATCGAGCTGGGGAAACTTCGACTGCCTGTGCAATTGTTCGTTCCCCGAGTCATGGTCCGTTCAACGTGAACAAGGAGCTGCTGGAGGAAGCAACATTTCAGCGGATTCGGTGGAGCACGCACAAGAGCAGGAGGGCTCACCACCGTCAGCGTCACGACTGTTTTCATTCTCTGGAGGACGGGGTAGAGGATTATTATTGTCGAACTCACAGGAAAAACGTCACAGTATTATGAGCCACTGAAGATTATCACCGGAACATCGGGATGGTTTACCACCACAACCTTACCACTATAGGAAATTAGACGGACAAAAATAAAAAAAATTACTTTTTCGTACTCAGATTCTGGAATGCTCCATCAATAGTAAACACTTTGACTAAGAAGTTCCCAAAATTTTAGGTGTCTACGATTTTTAGTGTCAGAGATATTCAACTTGAAAGTTGAAAAAAATGCTGAAATCATACACTTTTTGCTTTAAAACAAGCCCACATTAAAATATCATTTTATAATGCATTTAACAGTTATTCATATGTTTTTACATACCATTAGAAAACTTATGAAGAGAGCTTTCAATAAGAATGCAATATAATATGATGAATAATATTAAAATAAATAAAAATTAAAAAAAAAATAATGAAAATATCAAGAAACACATCAAAATTTATTTTTTGTTGGTAAGCCACTTTTTATTCCCAAACATTCCCAGGTAATTTATGCTCCATGATCGAGTTTTACGTGTATCTTAATGAGTTCAGAAAAAAAAATCTTGCGCAAATTTGCACCACTTGGAAATAGAGCGTTTTCAAAAATTTGATTACATTAGCTGATTTTCGTGTAATAACATTATTTTCGCGTTACATATTCTCGTCAGTCTAAGCAGCGTACATGAGCTTCTTTTAACATTGTCTCGTTCTCATGCACACAACTGAAGACCTTGTTTGTTTACATTATGTTGCTGTCTGCTGATTTATGTATTCAAATCGACCTAATTGTCCAAAATTGTCTATAATCGTTTTTACAACGCTCGAATGACAATTATTGGCAGCTTCTTTTTCTTCGGCAGCCTTTTCAATTGATTTACGGGTTAACCGGTTGTCCTATTATCGGCACCTCTAAATTAGCTGCATCATGTAAAAATCTGACATGACAAATTTGTTCAGACATCAAAATCAGTTTGTAGCTGGTTAACCAAGATGTTCTGCTGTGCAATTACCGCTTGAAAATTGGTTGCCGAGAAAAGTCGTAGATGCCGAAGCCAACATTTACCCTATTTTAAATTTTTACGATGAAACTGTTTTGTTATATTGAAATGCGTTGTTGAACAACATACTTAATTTATTTTTGATATAAAAAGCAAAACAACATGACTTATTAAGAATGTATTGTGATGATGCTTATATGATCATTTATATTTATACCTGTTATTTGTGGGCTTTATTATATATCAAAGGTAGAATAATGCATCTGCTACCCACAATTCCTACCAATCGTTCAAGACTTGTTGAATCTACCTATATTTCTCATTGCGTTCAGAATCGTATCTAAATTGTTATGGGCCGTTTCTAGTTTCATTGAAGACGGTTAAACGCAAGTGTGAACATGGATAATAAAACTATTATTTTACTTTTTGACGTAAGGCTAACGCATAGCGAAAACATTCAAAAAGCCTTCAAGTATCCCATCCACGTGGAAAAGCAAACACGACTGCAGGATAAAATTTACAAACTTGTAAGTAAATACAAGGAGAAGTGGAGTCAATCTCAACGAAAAAAAGAGAGATTTGAATCAGATCATCGGAGTTGACTCGAATCTAGCTTTGCCATCAAGGAATTCATCGAAGAGGAGCAGAACGTTCCTTCAATTCAATGATGATGTTGACGAGGGGACATTCAAAGCAGTTTAATGAGCTGAGCGAAAGAAGCAAGCGTCGTCTCGTCGACAACGAGGAAGTAAATCCAAAGGTGGATAGCATCGAGAAGGCCTTATTTATTGCGCGACGGACTGCCTATAATCGACGGGACTTTAATCTGGTTAAGGTCATTGGACACCTTATTAAAAACCAAGAACATTATAAGAAAATATACGCGCAGTTAACAGATGAACGTGAAATGATGTCACCTGAAGAAGCATTTAGTATGTTCATTGAAGCTGGCTTAAGCAAAAGTCAATACGAAGTAATACATCGAGAGGCACCATCAAGATTTCCACCATACAACGTTATCGGGACATTTAAAAAAGTATGTACCCCTCCAACTCAATCCATTGTGTAAAACGCGTCCAAAATAAAGGTGAAACTACAGGCTCTGTTGGAGCATCCAGTCCAACGAATCATCAAAGTTATTGAGAGGGAACTCGACGAGTTTATGACATCAAAAAACCTGGAATATGCAAAATTGATTCTATTGAGTAGTTGGGGCATGGATGGTTCAACCGGTTATTCCCAGTATCATCAAACACTGCCAGACGAATGTCACGATGATTCTGATGTATTTCTCATCAACACTCTCTCCAATATGGGTATATGTGGCGAATAATCCGAACAAAATTATGTGGTTTAACCGCATGCCTCAAAGCATTCGGTTTTGTAGACCATTCATCCTGCAATTTGTGAAAGAGAGTAGAGAGATAATTCTTGCTACAAAACAAGACGTGGATAAAGAAATGCAAGAACTAATACCAGTGAAATTTGATCTATTAAACGAAAACACAATCTTAGTTGATTTTAAATTTGCACTAAGTATGATTGACGGTAAGGTGTTAACATATATTTGTAGTAGTTCATCAATGCAGAACTGTCCAATTTGAGGGGCAACTCCAAACGTAATGAACAACAAAGAGAAATTAGAAGAAGGATTTCTATCCAACGTAGATACCCTAGTTTATGGTATATCTCCACTTCATGCATGGATTCGCTTCCTTGAATGTCTGCTGCATATTTCGTATCGTATGGATATAAAGCAATGGAAAGTTTTACAGTCATGTAAAGAACAGTATCTGCAAAGAAAAAAACAAGTAACGGCACAGCTTTATGAAAAATTTGGAGTTAAAGTTGATCAACCAAGATCGGGAGGAGCAGGTACGAGCACTACAGGTAACATTTCAGTGCCAACATTTCAAAGGGGCGTAATTGCTTTTGTAAACAATGACTTTACCCGTAAATTTCTCGCGAATGAAATCTTACCTCCCCAAAATAACAATGCTAGCTGGTAAAGGAAACATTCCTCTACCTGCTGGTGTCATTATTTTTCATGAGTGAGCTTTTATTCGTGAGAAATCGACGGCTAAAGCCATTGTTTACAAATACAATTACGCCCCTTTGAAATGTTGGCACTGATTTGTCGACGAGGATTCGCAAATCCTCATCTTTTAAGCAGCGTTTTAAATATCGACGAAGAATTAATTGTGAGGTTTCGAAACATTTTAATTACTATCAACAGTCAGGAGCCAATCCCAAGTAACATTGCAAGCTTTATAGAGGTTTTATAGCATTCTACAAGTCTAAATCATGGTCTACATAACCCTCATAAAACCAATATTGTTACTTGGGAATTAATCTAGAAAAAAATGATGCCTATTGCAAAGACACATACCGACTTTATCTTTCTTTATATGATTGGTATAAAATTCCTGCAACCGTACATAAAGTACTTGCTCATGCTGGAGAAAAAACAATTCATTCGCCAGCTCCTCTTGGAATATTAGCAGAAGAAGCAGCAGAAAGTCAGCATAAACAGCTGAAAAAATATCGAATTCACCATGCTAGAAAAAGATCCAGAGTCGAAAATTTACATGATGTCTTCATTCGGGTAACGAATGAATCAGATCCATTCATTAGTACCATTTGGATGGAGAAAAGAAGAAGACAATCAAAAAAAGCGTTGAACTATCCCGATATTGTCAAAGGTTTTTAAGATATTCGAAGATTCTGAAAACAGCTCAACAGTCGGTGATGATAACTGCAATGCATTGGAAGAACTTATGGAAGCTGTCGACGAAGTTGAAGAAGATTTTGCTAGGGATGATAGCAGTGCCGAATAATAAAAACGTGCAATATCGAGAAAACAATAAAAAAAGATTGAAATAAAATCTATACCGTTTCTTCCAATTATTTTTTTTTTATTATAGTCACTTAAACACTCTTGGGTCATTCGTGACTTGTCCGGGGTGAGATTTGAACTCGTAACTTTGGCGTGAGAGGTACGGATGTTAACCACTACGCCGGAGTCGTACCCGTAAAAGTTAATTTTAATCCCCCCAGTTTTCACTCATTCTGTTACCTATCTTATAACTGAAATAAACTAAGAAGAACGAATATAACCATTCTTTGAAATGGAAGCTATGTTGTAAAATTCACAATATGTTGTCCGTAAGTAAATGTTCCAGAAAAAGACTTGAAAATATGATCAATAAAGATCAATTAAAAACTAAGCCCTTTTCAAAACTTGTTCGTGAATCATCAAAATGTGTTCCTCGTCCCTTAGTTAATAATTACAACCATTCAACATCTTACATTGAAGCAAAAATGAAGAAAATATTTTTGTCCGCTTGCTTGTATGGAAATTTCCTATAGTGCTTACGGCCTTCACGAGTACGAGTCTCGGAACGCACGAGCCAGAGAGATGCGAGCTAGAGAAGACGAAGAAAAGGAAGCGCGAGTCTGAAATGTTGAAGAAATTGAAGCACGAGCCAGGCAGGCGCGAGCAAGAGAAGAAGGAGAAGGACGCACAAGCTAGGAATGCTCGAGCCCGAGAAGCGCAAGCCACTGAGGAAAATAGGCTTAAAAATCTCATAAGGCTAGACTTATGAACAACACATATGAATTTCATTAGCGTGACTTATGAATGATTGTTGGGTAACATGAGCTCTTATACGCCTTCAACCATTTCATTATCCCAAGCATTCAAAGACGAGTGGTCAACACACGGGCCTCGTAATCTCAACGTCCAGGGTTCGGTTCCAGTCGGTTCCCATTAATTATTGTTTTCAACATTATTTTTCATAAGGTAAATCAATGAAATCCATACTGATGTCTTGTGGCTAAAATTCATAAATGTTTCTAATAGAATTCTTACGTTCTTTTGCCTGCGTGTATCACAGAATTCGGAATGATCTGCTTCGCCAAGGGAGGCCACCTCCAGAAAGAAAGAAGAATGCTGAAACCGGTGCATAATTGGCCATTCACGTTTCGGGAAGAGAAGGACACCATCTCGCTCAGCTCCAAGTGTTTTTGGATCGCGTCGAGACATTAGTCAGATCGGAGGGAATTAGCGATGAGGGACTGTTGATTTCTATTAAGCATTTGTTGCAGGACGACGCACTCGATGGGTATGCCCGCGCAACGTCACAACAGTTGTTACCGTCATGAGACGCTTTCAAGCAGGAGATCCGCAGAGAGCGTTTGCCATTGATTCTTCACCTGGAAGCCAGTTTTCGTTTTCAAGGAGCCATCGAATCTTTTGCAAAGTATTACCGAGACATTTCAGCGCTTTTCCGGTTTGTGGAGCCGCCGATTCCAGAAGAAGATAAGTGTTTCATAGAGAAAAAAAAAACATGAATGCGGACTATGCAGCAATCGTCACCGTAGCAAGGCCTCAATCGTTGCGGGAGATAGCGGAGATTTGTACCAGCTACGATGCGACAAGAATGCTTCCTTTTGATCTTCTGTTCGATCTCTGATCACCGAAAGACGGCGGAGGACCACGAGTTATTGCTGGTGCAATCCAGTCGGAGCATTCGCGCACCGTCGCACAATGGCGCCAAGCTGGACTTTAATCAAAATAATTTTTTTTTTTTTGGTTTTAAATGATTTGAATTTTTTGATTTTTATATACATATTGAATAAAATTTTCCCACAATATCACAACATTATAAAGAAAATTATTTTTTTAGCAGCTATTCAAAGGTGAGGAGGTCGGGAAATTCTGTGAGAATTTGCATAAAAAACAAAAGCAAACCTCTGTCATTGATATGAATATATCTTTTCAACTATATTTCCGATCTGGGTCAAAATGGTTTTAATTTGAAGGGTTTCCATCCAGCTTATGTTTGCCATTAGATTTATCCAATACAAGTATTCCTTCTCTTTCCTACATTCGATAATAAATGATAAGGCATGCAGAAAATTGCAAATCTTAATGTTTAAGGAGCTTGTAAATTTTTTTGAAACAGTTCGAAAAGATCGCTTGTAGTTCACAATGATGGAAAATTATTGAACTTTTTGGAAATGTACATGTTGTTTTGCCCCTTTTTGCCCCAAGGTATGATTTAAAAAAAAAACTTTGGAGACGATTTTTCAAAAAAGAAACAGTGGAGACGCATGGTAGTTCGTAACACAAAAGGATTTTGCGATGCTTTGATTTTTGTTAGTCCACTTTTCATAGAGATGATGTTTGACGATGAAAATTTTGTATTATCTCAAGATAAATCAGATATATCTTAGATAAAAAGATAGAGTTATTATCCTCAAATACGCATATTTACTGTCAAACCATATTGATTTGCTTCATTTATCGTCATTCAACTGTCATCGCTCTCATAGCTGGCCTCGAATTCAGGCTTACTATAATTTTTCACATCAAAAATTTATTACGACTTCGTAGCGTTTTTTCTCATGATGCTTTCCAGGTATTGTCATTGCGAATTCTCTGAAGCTCCTTATTTATAATTTCTTGAGCTTCCTCTCAAAGCTTGCCAATCGGTACTGATGCTTCGTGAATTATCGAATGTCCGTGAATCAGCAACTTATGGACCGATGTCGGCATGTGATACCAGTCATAGAATTGGACGTACAGACGGCTCGTATTTGTGTGTTTGTGGAATATTTCGAAAACTTTTCAGAATCAATGGATTCTCCACTAGAAAAAGCTTTTGACAGAGTTCGAAATCATATTATCAAATTCAAGTCGATATGGGTGCTTGCCGAAGATATTTCCGCATTTAAAAAAAAACGCCTGGCAGTGTTGCCAGTATTGCTTGTGCCAAAACCAGGACGAGGTATATCAACGTACAGGCCAAGTTTACTAATGAATTCTGTCTGAATGCGATTCTTGTTGCGATTATATTCATACATATGACCTGATTTTACCCACTTGCAAAAGCTGAGCCTGTAGGCGATATGCAATAAACATTCAAAGCAACGAATCCAGCAGTGTAGACTAATGATTCCGAATTTTAAGTAGGCAGTTTCAATAGGTTTTTTCACAATGTTTTCAATATCATTGAAATTTGGCTTTGCACAGGTAACATTGCTGTGCAGATGAAGTCCACGTAATGGCATTAATGGTTTTAGTGTCAATCATAGTCATTGAGAATTTATATTCGATACTAATCACGTATTTTTCTACTTTCAATTACATTGCTTTGAGCTATTTGATTGCGCCAATCATGCGCTCATACTCTTCCGTTGTTTTCTCTTGTCCCAAATCAAACATTCCTCTCCGAATATTCTCAGTGGAACAATTGATGTTAACACTACATGAGCATCAGAGTTTTTCGGATCTTCGAATTTCTGATTGTACTCAGGCATGTTCGTCAAGATCCCATTTCACATAGAGGTGAAAACGTGTGCAACCCTTTTGAGCCGAAGAAATGATTTCTGTCTCGAAAAGTTTGGACAATCTAGAAGCAGTGCGATTAAGGACTTTCTGTAAATCAACTGTACAGTGAACTTTTGATGTATCAAAATGAGTTTCAGGAGGGTAGCACAGTTTTTTAGCTGCTGATATTGATTTGTACGATTGGTACACGATCTTTGCTGTTTCACTGATGATGTTATATTTTCGTTTTGAAAACTTAGCATTAGTAAAAATTGCCAATGCCTGTTCATTTGATATTTTCAAAATTGTACCAGATTTCAAAACGTTCGCCAATTCTTTCTTACCTTCAGCCCGCATTTTCATTTCCGTTTCAAAATATAGCTCACCTTAAATTCAAGAGAATACTAGTTTTAAAAAACAAAATTATAACCAATTAAAGTAATTACTCACTCGTACTACAAGCTCGTCTATGAATTGATCCAACCATTCTGCATTTGCTGTCAGAAATCGTTCATTCAATCGTTTTGCATTGTTCCAGCGGCGTAGGTATTCGCGATACAAAGCGCCGATTGTAACATCGACATCCTGATAAATTATTTCCACATGTCTCGTAATGTATTCGCGAATTGATCTGAATTTTCCTCCCAACTGCCCAGAACGTGTAAACCACCTAGTATATCTTTTCTTTTTAAGAAAATTTATATAACAATGAAAAGAGTTTAACTATTGTGTTTCCAAATATAGTTTCAAATCATGACTTTTTACCTGCTGCTTGGGAATCCATTTTCAGTAGTTTTAAATTCAATCAATACTTTAATGTTATATCTAAATCTGGTCAGCGGATGCAACACACCGGAAAAATGTTTTGATTTTCAAAAAAGCTTATCAGAATCGCCACATTTTTAATAAGGGCAGCACTCCCAAGCAATATTACAAGTTTTATTGAGGTTTTATAGCATACAACAAGTCTAAATCATGGTCTACAGAACCCTCATAAAACCCAAATTGTTACTTGGGCTGTGCTCTTCACGGACAAAAAAAAAGCTACTCACTAGGTGAGTAAAAGCTACTCACTCCTCATAAGCCATTTTGACGTTTAATCGTCTCTCTCTGTCTAGCACATGGGGATAAATCGATTCTTTGTTTACCCACTAATCTGTATCTTTCTTGCTCACATATCTGTGATTAAATGGTTCAGTAATATGCACGGATGAGATGGCAAAAAGCTGTTTTCGACCATGCGAGTGTTAGTCACTTTTGTCGAAAGTGGATCTGCTCACCTGGCTTTTCCAGGAAAAACTTCTCGAATATGTGGAAAATCGGAAGATGCTTCACTCGGTCTATTAGTATAAACCATAGTATTGTATATGACACACCCGTACTTGCGCGTTTCTGATCGAAAAACCGTTTTTCCAGCGGTTTCAAGTAAGGTGATGAGGGGACGTCCATTAAGTACGTCACACCTTAAGGAGGGAGGGGGACATAAAGAATCGCTGATAAACAATGCATTATGTCTAGGCAAAATGCATTGAAAGGGGGAGAGGAGGGATGATTTTCCCTCAATATAGCGTGACGTACTCTATGGATCGCCACTTAAAGTAAAAACATCAAAAACGAACGCTGCATCCTAAAACCACTATAATATGAACTTTCCATCAAATTCAGACAACTTTTGGATTTTTGTCCGAGATTTGTATGGACGGTGTCCACTGTGCGTCGCAACGATCCACCGTATCGTCCAATTTGAACTTATCGGTAGGTGGAAGTCCCTATGTTCGGCCGGCTAGTCAACACAAGGAGCACATATCGTGGTAGGGGTAAACAATAGTTGCAATTTCCAAACCTACGACTGGATGCCTTCCTTCAAATAACAACTGAAGTGCGGTAAAAAATCGGTAGAACTGTTTCAAACACACAGTTGGTACTTGAGCGGGTCGGTTTTCATCTCTTTTTTCCAGTGGTGGCGGGGGGGGGGGACACCCCTCACCATCCCTCTCCAAAGGGGGAGTTTGGTAAAGAGAGATGAAAAAACCGATTTGTACCTTCCTTAAAAAGTTGTTCTAGCTCACTATTCTTATATCCATATGCAATCTTCACACTGCCGTACTCTAACGGAACTATCAACTCTATGCTTTCATCTACTCCATCTATCGTATAACAATTACCACTACAGTCTGTTATTTGAAATTAGCATCTTCAACTATGTAAATCGTTGACTTCACGTAGAAGTAATACTAAAACATATAGTCAAAGTACAAAAATCAAACTTGCCACAAACCTAGAGATTCATAACAAATAGTTTATTCCCAACGAGATCATTATAAATTACTTCGGTCATCTTCTCCTCTACTAACTAGAACTAGAGATCCCTACTTTTCTCGACTATTCAATTTTATATTTGGGTTTCTACGCACGATGGGCCTGTATTACCTGTACTGCTACTGGGTGTGGGTGCACCTGCGTACTCTGCAGGACCAGTTAACAATCAAGCTGCTGTGTGTGGCCGGCGCCGGTGGTGTAGTGGTAAGCGTGACTGCTTTCTAACACCCCGATGGGTCTGGGTTCAATCCCAGCCGAGGTCGGTGGGATTTTTCTGAGGCATAAAAATCTCTGGTCACGTCTTCCTTCGGAAGGGAAGTAAAGCCGTTGGTCCCGGCCCATGTGTGTTGAATGGGTGCGATATCCTACGCAGGTGTGGAAGCTGCCTTCCTGCACATTCGATTGCCGTTAATGGATGGCAATCGATGTCCGTCGGTGATTGGCACTAGATTGCGGAACAGAAACCGACGTTAAATAAAGAAAAGAAGCTGCTGTGTAACTGCTCGTCCCGCCTTCCGTCCGATCGGGGCACACCGCCTAGGGCACGCTCGTAGTCGCTCGGCTAAATTGGACGATATTTGAACATGATCACGAAGCATCGGTGAAAACGTTAGGGCTTTTTTGGAATCCTCATACAGATAAATTTAGTATCAAACTACCTTCACTTGCGGACTCTGATGTCATAACCAAACGAGTTGTGGCTCAACTATTTGATCCATTAGGTCTTGTTGGACCAGTGGTAGCCGCGGCAAAAATGTTTGTTCAGAAACTGTGGAGCGCAAATTTGTCGTGGGATGATCGATTATCTACAGAGTTGACAACTTGGTGGCAGCAATATCGAAATCAATTGCCTGGACTGCAGAATGTAGAAGTGCCTCGACGTGTAATGGTTAGTAGGAATTATTCTTTACATTGTTTTTGCGACGCTTCTGCACGAGGCTATGGCAGTTGTGTGTATGTCGTTTCAGTGGATGAATCTGGCAAACAGCACAGTAATCTTTTGATATCAAAATCACGGGTAGCACCAATCAAAAATCTATCCATACCTCGTTTAGAATTATGTGGAGCTCTTCTTGGATGTCAATTGGTTGATCAGGTTCTTACATCGACAGAATTTCAAGGAGCAGTCACGTTTTGGACTGACTCCACAGTAGTTTTACATTGGATTAATTCCCCACCCTCAACTTGGAAAAAATTTGTTTCCAATAGAATCGCTGAAGTTCAGAGACTTTCTAACGGACATGTTTGGTGGCATGTTCAATCTGAAAATAATCCTGCAGATCATATTTCGCATGGAAATTGTGAAAAATCAGCTCTGGTGGCATGGACCAAGTTACCTCACTCAATCCACGGAGTTCTGGCCAAATTCCATAAATGGTTCAATTTCCAAAGAACTAGTAGGTTTGGAAGGGAAAACTATCTCCTTATTGCTAACGATTGATGAGACTCCTTGGGACATATTTGATCGATTATCTGATCTAGCGAAATTAGTCAAAGTAATCGCTTGGTGTTACCGATTCTACAATAACGTTTGTTCCAACAAAAAGCATCGCATGGCAAGCAATTTAACTGCAGTGAAATCTCTTGTACGAGTAGCTCAACTACAATGCTTTCCTACTGAAATAAATGGACTGGAGAAAGCTAAGGGTGATGATTGTACTTCCACCGAAATGAATTTCAAGTCTTTGTTAAAGGGATTGAATGTGTATTTGCATGAGGATAAACTACTTAGGATAAAGGGATGGCTGGTAAAACTATCAGCACCTATTGATACTCGATGTCCCATTTTGTTGCCAGGTGACCACAGACTAACGAAATTGATAGCACGATCTATACATTTTCAAACGTTGCATGGCGGACCAACGCTGTTGCTTTCGATTAATGCGACAACGCTATTGACCCATTCGTGGAAGAAACCTTGCAAGAAAGGTAGTAGGAGAATGCGTACAATATTTTCGCTGTAGTCCACGCACATCAAGACAAATTATGGCTTCACTTCCCGAAGTTAGGATTACACCAGCTCGAGTTTTCTCAAATTGTGGTCTAGATTATTGTGAACTTTTTTTGGTACGTCCACTTGTGGGCAGAGGAACCTCAGTCAAGGTTTATGTTGCGTGCTTCGTATGCATGGTTTCAAAGACCATTCACCTTGAAGTGGTGTATGACCTTTCCTCACAGTCATGTATAAACGCTATGAAACGCTTTATAGCTAGACGTGGACGATTGGTTAATCTCTACTGTGATAATGCTACAACATTTGTCGGTGCTAAGCGTGAGCTTAATGATCTTCGGGCGCAATTTTTACAGCAGTTTCAATCAGAGGTTTGCAATAATTACTGTCTTAATTAAGGCATTACTTTTAATTTTATTCCCGCTCGCTCCTCACCGCATTTCGGGTGATTATGGGAAGCCGGCGTCAAATACTTTAAGCACCATTTTCGTCGAGTATTCGGAATGAAATCCCTTTGATTAGATGAAATGACTACCGTTATAACTCAAATATAAGCCATTCTGAACTCTAGACCATTGACTCCGCTTTACAATGATCCTAAGGATCTAACCGCGTTGACTCCTGGGCAGCTATTAATCGGAGAACCAATGTTTTCCCTCCCCGAACCCGATGTAACCGATATCAATGTTAATCGATTGAATCGATTACAGGAAATGAGATTTTTGGCACCGATGGGCTCGCGATTATATTAGTCAACTTCATCAGCGTTCGAAATGGCAAACCGAGGTCCAGCGCGATCTATACAAAGGCGCGTTAGTTTTGCTGAACCAAGAAAACCTTCCACCGCTACAATGGGACATAGGACTTATCGTGGACATGTTTCCAGGGAGCGGCGGGCACGTACGTGTAGTTCTAGTGCAAACTTCAAGAGGGTTATTCAAAAGAGCAATAACAGAAGTGTGTCTTCTACCAATAGACGTTTCGCAGAAGTTCGACAAAGAAGAGAGCAAGGAGGTAAGGATGGTGTTCAACGAAAACCTTCACGGGAAGGTAGCAACTCAAAACCAACAGAAAGTTCTAGTTAGGGAAATTGCATGAATGAGTATGTTGAAAATACACTTTTCAACGGGCGCCGGTGTGTTAATTCTTGAAATCAATTTATTTTTAGATAAATTTTGTTACTGTGCGACGATGAATTCGCCTGAAATACAGTTCATTGGATTGCTTATAACTGGAATTGTATTGAGCAATAATTCTATAGTAACGGCGATAGTTTCCGGTAGTTTGAGGTATCATTGTATTTTTATGGTATTGGGTATAAAATCGAGAATTATATAGAATAAAGAACTCACTAGTAAATCGAAACTGTATCTAACAGTGTCTACCAGAAAGAACGTCTCATCAGTAATTCACTGAATCCTCGTAAAGTCAGTTGAAGTTAGTCCCGTTAAAAGTTTAACTAACAAAGATAAATATTCTTGATATTGGGCATTGGACATTTTCCAAGATCACAGATTTGAGAAACTCAAATCAACCGACCAAGCACAATTTCAAGGCTCATGAAATTTGATTAGAATTTCCAAGGCACTTATTCGAAGGGAGTTCTGGGAAGAAGAGGAAAACAAAAGTGAAAAGTGAAATCTGCTTTCAAGGTAGGTCTGAGAAACTCTAGATTCCATGTGAAACATACGGAGAATACCCCAAGGTAGTTCTGAGTAGAATTTCATGGAAATTATGAATAGGATTTAAAGGAAACTTGAATGAATATTCATAGGATTTGTCGTGGAATTTAGAGACAATTTGGAAGGTAATTCCGAGGATTATTTCACGATAATTATCAAAAAAAACTTCAAAGCAATTCAAGGGAAAAATTCGTGAGTATTCTGAGAATAATTTCAAGAAGTTTCTAGTAGATAACTAATCCAGACTATAATCCCTTGGGGATTTTATAAGAATACTTAGGGTATGCTAAAAGAAGGATTACAAACAATTAATGTTAAGAGAAATTTCAAGAGAGTTCTGACTTGAATGACAAACACATTGTGTGGAGAAACTAAAACAACGAACACTATATAACTAATTCAAAAATTGTTTTTTTTTAATCATTTATATGCAAACATTTATGGTAATATCCAGAGTTAATGTACACGTGCATCCATCCCGCGTGATAGAGACACGCTTTCTATAAAATCGTAGGTGCCTGGTACATTTCGAGACGTATTATTTCGCGTTTCTTTTTTGTTCCTACGTGCCTCATTCGTGTCATATGTGCTGTGGCTCGGCGAGCTCCAGGGAGATCGGCAGCGTACATACGTCCTGCGTGCATGTTAAAAGTGGCTGGTTGGTATAAAAAACAGCAGAGAACTGTTGTAGTCCTGTCACATTCTCGTGTTGCTGGTACAACTGATTGATTTCAATCAGTTGGTATTCAGTTTTTGAGGGTTGAGAGATTGTGGTTTTATAGAAGTATTTCAAGCGGAAGATGAGTTAAACGATTACGAACCAATTACCGGCGGAGTTATTTGTTACCGATCCATGCGCATGGAATTTTCATGGTTCAAAATATTGATTTAGCTCCACAAGTTCAAACGATTTCAAATCAGCTCCTTTTCATTCTCACAAAATTTGTGAACTCATACTGCACTTGGCCCTTTGAAGTTAAGGTGGGAATTGAAAAATTGAACGTAAGGATAATTAGTTATTAATTGGTTAGGAAGATGATGTTCTTCTGACATGGTTCATTTACTACTCAGACAACATTGGAATAATAGGACAAAAAATCGAGGCTATTATGTCATAAGGTGTTGCCCTGAAAACAGCCGATTAATCCTACCAGCAAGTTATCAACTTGGAAATTAATTAATAACAAATTTTCTTGACATTCAATTAAAAAGTGGTTTTCAACAAAGTTGTTGCTGGGAAATTTTTACGAAAGAGCCCCCTCTCTTTCGTAAGGGGGCCCCCCCTGGCTCTGATGGACAACTTTTCTGTAAATCATTATGGTGCAGGGCTAGAACGATGAGGACAAAAAATATAATTTTCTCATAGTAATTCCCATATAAACTTCAAAGAGCAAGTGCAGAATTAGTTCGCCACCAAATATGCTCAAATTTTGCGACATTGATCAGCATGATTTGGATCCGATTGATCTTGGTGGATCAAATTGATAGGTATTATGCAGCTGGCAGAGAACCAATAGTTCGGAGGGCCCTTTAAAAAAAACTTCGTTGTTGAAATTGATTCGTGTGACTTCATCCATCAGTATTTTCAGCCTTTCAAGCTGTAGCCGACATCACTAGTTAATTCAAACATGTACCTAAATTTGAGAACGGTTCAAATATATTTAGATAAAAAGCATGGTGTGTTCGTCCCAAGTAGTAGTCAACCTGAAAATATGATGAGAAATAAGAATACTGGATTGTAAATTTTGGGATGAATCCAACATATTTGTCACACTCAACGGTCAGTATCTGAATCGGAAACCAAGTTTTCCAAAATGTTTATTTAGTAGGCTATATCTTTGAAAGCTCTGCGGAGCCGAAGGACTAAACAAATATTACAATGGAGATCTAAATCGATTTCCTATACTTTTTTTTGTGCTTGCAACGCATCGAATCTCGATAGATCCGCAAACCCTTGCTACCGAGGATGCTGATGTTCGTTTTTGCATGCTTTATCGGCCTCCTGAGGGCACGTCCATTATCACCACCTCTTCATGCAGCACCTCTACCACTTCCTCTGTTGATTTGCTGGTGCTGTCTGACAATGCACCTACAGCCACTATACCAGGGTACGAACTGCTATCCGAGAGGCAAAGAATTTTGTAGTTCTTCAAGAAACTTCAGGAAACTTTCTTGAAGTGCAGATTTTTCTTTAAAGTTCAGCTAACTTTGTAGAAGCTCACCGAAGTTCAGTAAACTTCGTAGAGTTTCATCGAACTGCTTCGATAACTCTTCTTCTACGTACCTGAAAAAGTTATAAGACAACGACACTTCACACACCTCGCAGCTCGTAATTGACAGTATGGGCTGAATGAGGCTATTCATACTGTCGATAATGTGATTAGTAACACTTATGCTTCATTTGACACTAATGTTCCGTTAACTGTTTTCACTAGAACGCTGTCCTGATTTTGAATGTTTCTTTCGTATAATTATTATATTTTGTTTTATGCATTAAGACCAACATATGTCAGCTGAATCATGAGCTAAATTTAGTGAAATTATTTGAAGTTCTGAAAACATGGAAAAGTTCAGAAAACTTCGTAGAAGTGGGAACTTTATACAAGTTTAGGTATCTTCGTAGAAGTTTATTGTTTAATGGCAGGGAACCTCTTTATTATTCAGGGACCTTTTTTATAACTTCAGAGTTTTGATAAAACCTCATGGACTTGAAATAGTTCAGAGAATTCCGCACAAATTCAGGAAATTTCGTGCGTCGAACTTTGCGGAAAATCAACGAGAAACGTAGACGTGAAGCAAGCTTTGATGAAGTTTTGTAGACTGCTTAATAATTCGAGGAACTGCGTATAACTTCATAGAAGTACAGGGCATTTTGAAAATGTTCAGGGAATTTCGCACAGATAGAAGACTTCAGGGATCTTCGGTTCAGTTTAGGGAACTTCATAGCAGTTTGTCAGAGATCTTAAAAGTCTCAATGAACTTCCTGGAGATGAAGATTTTGGACCATCGTTTAATTTCAAGGTACTTTGAAATTTGAGTAAATTTTCTAAAACTTAAGGAAATTTTGTAGATGTACAGGTAACGTTGCATAAGTAACAGTATATTCTTTCAGATATGCTCCCTAGACAGCCAGGAAGTTTTAAAAGATCAGCATTTGCTGATGTTCTTCTGATCTGAATTAGCGGGCTGCTAAAAAAAAAAGGATGACTTAAGAATGTGCTTAAGTTTTGGAATATCATAATTTTTCAAATGGATAGATCAACTTTCAACACGGTATTTTCCAAATTTAAACCATACACTCTGGCAACATGGCGGCAACATGGGTATTTAATTGGTTGATCTGTTGCAGGTTGTCGCAATGGCTCTACCACTTTCTGGTTTGTTTTAGCGAGATGGTGGCGCTTGGTGGTCACTTTGTGGAATTGGTGCTGATACTCAGGCGCTTCAAAGGCAAGGTCGTCCATTATCTAACCGAAAAGGTTATTTCTTCTTAGTGATTACGGACGTCGACGCGAAAACGATGCCATCGAAACCCGCAGATCGTACCGTGCCAACCAGAAAGCGATTTGAAACATCGGAACAGAAGGTCGGTAGACTTGGTGATATTAATAATTGGAATGGTAAATATTATAATAACATTGCTGCATTCGTAGCATTCCGATATAATCTATTCAAAATATATACCAGTTCTGTTGCCGATGAATGGTTAAATTACGTTGAAAATGTGCGAACGTCTTGCAACGGTCAAATCCCCGTACTAAACAATACTGATACTGAAAATATCGTGTCAACAGATGTTAGTCATGCAAGTGCAGTTAAGTGTTGAACCGGAAAAAATAAACAAAGAATATTCTAATTGACTGGCAAATTAATGGCTTTTGCTATTAGTGGATTTCAAGAATTTAAGCACTGCAAATATATGCTACCTTTCCTCTAAAATAGGAATGATTTGTGCAAACGCAAATGAAATGTCGGTCAAAGCAATCAAGTTCCAACAGCCTGTATTTCGCTTACCTTGCACCTTTCAGAACTTCGAGCTCTGCAGTTCTAGCATTAATCGTAGCACATGAGATGAGGCACATGAGATCAGCGCGAGCCTCGCGCACGCCAGGATTTTTGGGTGTCGCATTTGTTTCCCGCTCATATCTTATTCTCGCGTGTCTCTTTCTCGCTCGTCACATGTTGTTTTCGTTGCGACGGGAGACGGTTTGTTGAGAGTCTCGGCAGCACATTTTTGCACACACGAGGAAAATGTAACTCTGGTAATATCACAGAGAACAGACGACCAACTTCCGCCAAGAACTTTTTTTCCCTTGATTTGCTTTCCGTCGATCTTGTTTACCGTACTGAATCCCAATGCTATGGACGCCAGGAAGACAGTTCCCACACCTGGACCCTACCTATCGATCCATCATTTCATAGACCGAGGACCAACGGCTTTACTTCCCTTCCGAAGGAAAATCCCGGCGGCGTCAATTGGGATTGAACCTTAGCCCTTTTGGGGTGAGAGGCAATCACGCTTATTACTACATCACAATCACGCTTATCGATGAAGAGAATCGATCAATGGAGATTGGAGGTGACACGAGAATTTCCCACACTGCACTCCGCGACGGACGACAACGAATCACTGATTCAAGAGGCGTTGACATGCCAACATACAACTTCCCGAGAGAGACATCCCTCTTCCCCTGAACGAGCGCCAACTGTCGGGTTCGGATGTCTGCATCCACCTGTAACATTGAATTGCTCCTCCGAGAGATTAACCAGCTCAATTTCGACACATTATTTACTCATTCAGCAGGGAACCTTGGACCAAATTGGAAACTTCAGTGATTGTGGACAGAGTGACGAATAGTGCACGTGCACCACGACACCGTGTTTTTTGGTATCGACAACATCACCTTTGCTTGGTCATCCTCATAAAGCGAAAACTACGAAGAAAAAGCACTTCGGCTGGAGAAGCTGGTTTGCCACGAGCTGCTCCCTCTGAAGCTACTGAAGGATCTCGAGAAGGAGCACATCGGTCGGAGTTACTCCTGCCTTCACTTCTCTAAACAAACACCGGTACCGTCGTCCGGTTGGCTATGCTGGTGATGTCGTTGAGCACAGCAGAAATGCAATGGAGCGTTTCCAAAGCTTCTGTTACACTTGTCGCAACACTAATGTACGAAAAATTGAATTTGTAGCAAACTTCACAAAAACCAAATTTTCTCTGCACCGATTGGTCTGAAACCTTATCACGTGTGTAAAAACCCTTAGAATAAGATCTCTCTGCAGAAGTCGGTAGTTGTTACGAATTCGTGATAAACCGGCTAGATGTTTTTTTTGTAAAACCTACACTTTTTCACCAGTTTTTCAAAGCACTATTTGCCCACTTTGCTACAGCAAATACGTAGTCGCGATTTATGAAACGATCATTTAATAAGCGTGCACATTTTTCAACACAATTCACTTATCAGATTCTATTTAACGTACCCGCCTATCATCCAGATCCTTGCTTAGCACTTTGAAACATATCTTCGGTTCAGTGGATACTGGATCTGAGGATTAAAGGCAATGGTCGAAAGGTTAAAAGACAGTTGAATCCGAAAAAGAAACAAAACTTTTGATCAATCACCTTCATCCCTTGTACCTGATTGAAGCTGAGCCATGATCGACTCCCTTCAACGAACTAAGATTCCACTCGATCGAAGCAGCCAGCTCAAGCCACAGAAGCACCCGATTCCAAGTGTGGACCGAATCAAACTGAACAAGACGAAAACATATCACAAACATGGAAATCAATTCTCTGCGAATTCACGAGTTAATTAGCTCTCCCATGCGTGCCGATTGAGAGTAGTTCTATTTTGGGAACGCTTGACGCTGTTTTCTCAGAACCACCTTAGCGCCATTCAACAACAACTAGACTTGAATTAATTTATTCGTTTTGTGACATCAGTACGGTTTTAGACCAGTGCCATAATATTCGAGTATGGGAAACACGTTCGCGCACTTTGAACACGCCAATTGAAGTCCCGGTAATAATGGAACATTTCGATTTATCGTGACGCGTCATATTTACTAAACATATGAGTATAATTAGTTCAAAGACCATCGAACGATAATAAACAATGTGTATAACTGATAATTCAGTATTGCACTCCACCATTCATTATGGTATTATGGAATCATAAGATGTTTTTTTTCCCTTGATTTGTTTTCCGTCGATCTTGTTTTCCGTGTTAAGCACCAATGCTACCCACGCCACGAAGGCAGCTCCCGCACCTGGACCCTACCTATCGACCCATCAACTCATGAACCGGGGACAAACGGCTTTACTTCCCTTCCGATGAGCAGAGATTTTATGCCCCAGAAAATCCCGACGACTACTTTTCGATATAGTGTGCTTTCAGAAACCGCTGAAGAAGAGTTGTAGTCGGACGTACTTGAACGGCTATCGCACATCAAGGCTGGTGATGGTGTTCCAGAATTATCGAAAGGAGAAGATAATGGATTATTTCAGCTTTAAATCAAAATCACAACAAGTTATTCTTCTGATTTTTTTTTATCTTTAGGCAACATACCGTAAATACAGACTTAATCCATTTCGACTCCATGCTTCGACCAATAAAACATGAAGCTGCTAATCCATGCTTTACTGTTGGCTTGATATTTTCTTCTCGTTCCTTCCCTTAGCGACATAAAAAACGTAATAATTCATCTTCGGATTGGTGTTGAAGATAAAACTTCACGATGCCACCGTTAGAAATCATGTTGACAGTAGTTTCCCGATTGCGAAGATATCCGCTAGGCTGTTAGCAATTAATTGCAATCGATCGTGCTAAAGTTTCTATGATAAACATATATAGCACTTAAAAGTAGGCCAATATATATTAGGATGGGTCATCATGATCATTTTTTTAGAACAATGATTTTTTTGATTCCATTTGGGGTACCAAACAACTGTGCAAAATTTGGGGACGATTGGTTGTAACCTGGGAGGGAGAAACAGACTCGGAAAATGTGAATGTCAAGTGAAGCCAGAAATGAGCTGTCACAAATTGTCAGTGGGAGCCAGCAGTACAAAACATCAATCAATGGGAAGTATTGATATCGAATACAAAATATTTTCTTGCTTGAAAACAATTTGCACTGCAAAATTTTCGTTTCTTCAGTTCAGGAATCGGTATGTAATTTAGCTAAATTGTAGTGTATCAAGCATGTTATATCGTAAATTTGATAGTTTTCTCAAAATGGAGGGGGTTGTAGAGATATTCAGGTACGGTTACTCTAAATTTTCGGGTTCGTGTCGGGTACGAGTATACGAAGAAAATATTTTTGAGTTCGGATCGGGTAAGGGGTATATTTGGGTACGGGTAGCATCGAGGGGCACGCAAAAACTTCAACTCCGGCACAGGAAGCAGCCGTAATTAAATTAATTCCATTCATTACAGGGGTCAGGTCGGGTTCGGGTTTTTGAAATTTTTGTAAATTGGTTACGGGTTTGGTTCGGGTATTCAAATGTCTATATCCGACCATCTTTATGGGATTGTTTGTTAATGTGCTCAGACGTGGTCAAAACATCATACTCTGGCTCTGGGATTCCCACATCATTCCGGTACATGATATTACCTACGCGTTTATTATTATACCTGAGCAACTTGAATGAATTTTCATTCTCACTAGCTCTAATCCTTGAGCCCGAATGAGTTTCTTCGTTACACGCTGTACCACAGACCGGTTCACTTTGTGGTTCGAACTTTTCCTCCAAATCTAGATCGTTCCTGGCGACTTCCGGGTCTGAATCCTCTTCAGTGTTCTGTTCATCTTTTTCATCTCCAATAGCAACCCATTCAGGCACCACAGCAGCAAAGTTCGCGTAATTATGATCCAGAAGAGCCGGCGAAGAGTAGAGGGGACGGGATTTATAAAAGTCCAACAACCGATCGCTCTCTTCCGGTTCGTCTTCAGGAGGTAGCAAGAAAGCTTCAATCGACGGAACGGCATCTTTATTTTCGTTTTCTTCCCATTTTTATCGACGCGGAAGCAGTCCTCTAAGAGATGGGCCTGCAAATAATTAAAAAAGATCATAGCAACATTGATAAAATGCAAAACACTTGTACCGTCAACACTTACGCTACAGACTCGCGAGCCTGGTTTAATTTCGCCGGTTCCGGAATCCATCCGACAGAACTTAATCCATTGGGATCTTGTGATATAATCAGTAGGAAAGCGCAAAACACCCAATCCAGGATAATTCCTGCTGTTCCGGCCGCAGTATTTCACCTGACACTTCATTTTGGCTGATTCACTACGAGTCTCTACAAGTGATTTTTCAACTCCAACTTTCCACAAGCATTAAGTCATCCGACGGTAATACGTAAACAGCAGAGACACGAAAAACCGAAACCCCTCATTATGGGAACAAATTACTTGATAATTTTTATTTGCCAAGAATTTTCTTGCGCAATATTGTGGTTGATTTATTAGATTTTGTGTGTAGTATTTGCTTCTCCCTCCCAGGTTGTAACCAGGCTTTCCGCATTGAATTGAAATTTGTATGGAAATTAGTATGGGAAAACCTACTTTTTTGCATCTTTATTACTAGGGGCCACAATTTTGCACAAACCACGCATAAAGTATAGCCCAGAAAGTACCTAACAACTTTGCATAAAAATGTTATGTACTAGAATGCCCTTAAAAAAAGTTATAGCTTTTCAAAGATCAATGTTTCGAGTTAATGCCAAAAATCCCTTTTTATGCCAACACTGCCGGTGTAGCAATGAAAGTCAGAATCCAAATTGGTAGATAATAATGTTATCGTTTTGGTATGTTCAGATGAAATATTCAAACACAATAGATCTATCTCATATGCGTAGTTGAAGGGGGATGGGGTACAAGGGCACTATGGGGCATTGATTTAGGGGTGGCGCAAACGCGTCAAAGTTTGACTTTTTCACTCTCTAAAATCTCCCAAGAGGAGGGTACATGAAATTTCGGAAAACAAAAATTTTTTTTGATGCCAAATGTCTTAAAAATGCATGAAACGTCGAGATTTGGTGTTATCTCGATTTTTTTTTTTTTTCAAAAATCGACTTTCTGGGACTTTTTTCATGAGTTCTATATGGAATATAGAAGATTGATGAGTCGGCTTCTAAAACTGTTCACAATTGTCTCCAACCTGCTTATATATCGAATTAAACCACCATTTAGGATCTAATACGAAATAATTCACTAGGGTGGTCCAATTATTCTTCATTAGGGTGGTCCAAAAATCAAAATAGGTATGTGAAAACCATTACTTTTTACCAAACGCATGTAACTGAAAATATCATCATGTTGTGTTTTGGAATTTTTAAGAATCCAAACTTCAAAACATTTGATGATATTACTTTTTAGTATCTGAGACCACGTAAAATAGAAGCATAGACAGACATAAATCGTAGAATAATTCCGAAAATTGTACAGGACAACCGTTAGTGCTGTTTAATTTACAGTACAATCTGACGAAAGTACAATGACTTTTTAACATATCCACCTAATAAGGGACAACCCTTTATATGTGTTTCTTTTAAATTCCTACCCTATAGAGATGCCAAAAAAGTACCCGCATAAAGCATATTGTTTATCTGGCTTCCTTTTGGGTATTAATTAAAAAACACACACTAACAGTGTTCTCCTACAGGCAAGCAACAGTCTCAAGTACTTATTTCTACGTAAACTTTTCTACCTTAGCTTTTTCTACCTATGCTTTAGTATAAAAAAGGATGCGATCTGAGGATGTATGATCAATCAGTAGTGCGTTTGAAGAAGACAACAAGCAGGGAACTGATAGAGAATAGTACGACAGTTTGTTAAAAATGGTTGACATTTGGCTAGATGGAGAATATCTGCCGTCGTTCGGCCATTCTGTTAACTTGCCGACGTATAGTGAAGGTTTTCGTAAATATATGTTTCATTTGCGTGCTGAAAAAAAAAGTTGTAAGCTTAGTGCCTTCCTAACAATAAAGAAATTAAAGGATGCTTGGAAGAAAAAAAACTTAACACATTTGGTAAATGACATAAGCATAAAGAAAAAACTGTTACTATTTTTCAATACCTGGAAAGCCTTATTAAAATGCAAACTTAGAATGGCTAAAAAAGACGTCGAAAAAAGGAACACATTTCATGGATCATTGCGGAGTTTGTTTGATATCGGGAAGAATTTTAAGGCAAAAACCCGTGAAGAAAAGCAGGCGATGCAATATTTGTAAAAACAGCGGGAACAAGCTCATCTTGAAGAAGAAACTGAGGTTCTCCTCTCCCTACCAATGAAACCATTTCGTGTAGCGATTTTGAGGAAGAAGGGGCAAGCCAAAGACCGGATCAAATTTGTATGCAACCTCAATTGAAACATCATCACAAAACGACAGCCAGGCTGGGTCAGTGTACTTGCCTAGTACATCCGAAAGAGCTTCTCCAAAAACAGGTACGTTGTGATGTTTTACTAATGTTTTTTTTTTTTTTTTTTTAGATTATACACCTATTACCATCCATATTAATATATTTTGAACGTTCTAGTTTCTCCAAAACCAGCTTTGAAACGTAAATCGCAACTGATACGAGTTGTTACAGTTGAGGTAGCTGCTGCATTGGACCGCTGTAAAGTGAGTGATCGAAATGCTGTGTTTCTAATATCATCGATCGCTAAAGCTTTAGGGCACGATGTTTCATCATTATTGTTGAACAAGGAATCTGTCAGAATCGCCAGAGCAGGAATTCGCTTACAAATGCAACATGATTTAAAAGCGTCGTTTAAGCCAGATATAAATTTAACAGTACATTGGGATTCTAAGCTGCTACCTAACATATTACCATACAAAGCTCTGCCAAAAACCGAGCTCTTGGCTATAGTTGTATCAGGCGAAGGCATTAGCAAATTATTGGCTGTTCCACCCATCGAAAACTCTACGCACTATGGGGCATTTTCATACAACCAGGCGGTCAAAAATATTTCTATCATTTTTTCACAATTTCTGCTATTATTCTTGCTTTGTTTCATCAATATAAGGTGTGCGTTATCACTTTTCAACATTTTCACGACCAACTTTTGAAAAGGGCCTAACTTTTGATTAGTTAAAATTTAATTTTTACGGTTTTATAACGGTTACAGTTTCAAGCTTGTTTTCAGAGAATAAAATCTATTGAACAAAGACAACCTACCATGATTTTATTGGGGGGAATACCGTAAAAAATAAAAAAATAAACCTTTTTTATGGAAATCCGTTTATTTTTTTCAACAAATCTTCTGTAAAAAAAATACAAAAAGCCATGATACAATAATCAAAATCAAATATGTTTCAACGAATTTCTTTTTATTCCTCTGTTATAATATCATCATGAACAAATTCTTCTTCAATTTCATCGACTGCTTTCATAAGTTCCTCCAAGGCATTGAAGTTATTAGTATCGACTACTGAATCACTTACAGAATTTGCAAATATCATGAAACTTTTCACGATGTCGGGATAATCCAGGGAGACTTTTTTCTGTCGTCTTTTTGCCATCCAAATGGAACTGATCAGTGGGTCCGATTCATTAATGGCACGAATAAAGACATCTTGTAAATTTTCTACTCTTGATCGTTTTCTTGCATGATGGGTTCGATATTTTTTCAATTGTTTATGTTGACTTTCTGCTGCCTCTTCCGCTAATGAACCAAGTGGTGCTGGTGAATGTTTGATTATTTCCCTGGCATGAGCGAGAACTTTATGCACGGTTGTAGGAATTTTGTACCAATCATACAATTTAAGATAGAGCCTATATGTTTCCTTGCAATATGCATCAAATTTTTCTGGGTTTATTGGCTCTTGGCAGTTAATAGCAATTAATATATTCCGGAATCTGAAAATTAACTCTTCATCAATGTTCAGCATGGAGCTTAAAAGCTTGGGATTTCCAAATGCTCTTCGACAAACGTTTCCTGTAGTACTGGTACCTGCTCCACCCGATCGTGGTTGATCCACTCTTACTCCAAATTTTTCGTAAAGCTGTGTCGTCACATGTTTTTTTCTTTGTTCATTTAGTTCTTTGAACGGTTTCGTTACCTTCCATTTTTTGATATCCATTCTGTATGCAATATGCAAAAGGCATTCGAAAAATCTTATCCAAGCATGAAGTGGAGATATGCCGTAATGCAAGGCTTCTTCGTTTGATATAAATCCTTTCTCGAATTTCTCTGCATTATTCATTACATTTGGTGTTGCCCCACATATTGGACAATTTTGCATCGTCGAATTTCCAGTGATATAAGTTAAGACTTTTCCGTCTATCATACTGAGGACAAAATCAAAATCAACAAGTATAAACTTGTCGTTTGAAAGTTCAATTTTCACTGGCGTTAGTTCACTCATTTCTTTTTCTACATCCTGTTTTGTAGCCAGAATAACTTCTTTACTCTCTTTAATGAATTCAAGGATGAATGGCCTACAAAATCGAATTACTTTGAGGCATGGGATTAAACCACATAATTTCCTTTCGATCATTGTACATTAACAACTGAATTGGTGTTAAAGTGGACGAAAATACATCTGAATCGTCCTGACATCCTTCTGGTAGCACTTGATGATATTGCGAATATCCAGTTGATCCGTCCATACCCCAGCTACATAGAAGAACCAGTTCCGTAGAAACTAGATCGTTGCTATCCATATACTCGTTGAGCTCTGCATCAATTATTTGCACGATTCGTTTCACTGTATTTTCCATCAGCGCCTGGAGTTTCACTCTTATTTTCAATGCACTTTCTTCGATGAATTCACTAGGAGGGGCGCATATTTTTTTCACTGCTCCGATCACATAGTAAGGTGGAAATCTTGAAGGTGATTCACTATGTATTACTTCGTATTGAAATCTACTCAATGCAGCCTCGATAAGTACACTAAAAGCCTCTTCTGCTCTGGTGACATCATTTCTCGTTGATCAGTTAGTTGAGCCAGCATGGTTTTAGAGCTTTTTTGGTTTTTTAAAATATGCCCAATAACTTTAACTAAATTAAAATCCTTTCGATTATAAGCGGTCCGTCTTGCAAATAACAAAGCTTTCTCGATGGTATCGAAATTTGGATCTACTGCTTCTTTATCGATGACGCGACGTTTTCCTCTTTCACTCAAATCCAAGAAAGGTTTTGAAGGTCGTCCACGTTTTGTTCCCGAGGCCGAGGTTGAGGCAACACATTGCTCCTGTTCGATGAATTCCTCGATGCCATCATTCTCCATACGACTCAAATAGCTCTTTCGTGCGATTAGCTTCATGCCATTTGTTGATGTATTTAGTAACGATTTTATGGATCTTTCCATTGAGACGTTTACGTTTTTCCACCGAGATGTTATAATTTTCACAAATGAATTCAATGGCTCTGTGAACATTGTCACTATGGCTTAATTTTGCGTCTAAAAGATTATTATTGGTTCTATTATCCATGCTCACACTTGGTCTCAACCGTAAATTTGAATTACACTGTAGTAGTTTAAATAAAAGCTACACAAAATATACTATGGCTTCAAATTGACACAACAGTAGGTTAAGTACAGACTTAGGTATAAATTAAACTCATCCGCGCATATGCGTAGGTACATACTTACGCATATGCTTCTATAATCATAATAACCCAGGTACTTACTTTAGAATAAAGCATAAACGAACGTTCATCCAACATCCAACTTGATGATAATGATGACTTCTTTTTGTACAAAAACTTAAGCCCTTTTTAAAAATTGGTCATGAAATATTAGAAAATGTTCTTTAACAATATATTTCGACTATACCAACCGAATGTAACTCCAAAAGTTGCAAAATAATTGTTGAAAAAGTTTGTTTTCAAGCCGGCTCTTGTACAATTTGAAATCTCCCATAATAACCGAAAATTTTCAAATCGCTTATATTTCCAATGGGGCAGGTTGGGGCAGGTAAACTCTTCAGTACTTGTTAGAGTACACTCAAAACTTCATCCAGAGCTGAGAATTAGCCTGGGAATGTGCGAGACTCGAAAATTTGTGATCAAAAAAGTTAAATTTTCATTAATTTTCAAATATTTTTTTCTATTTTATTTTTAATTTTTTTTTGTCTTCATCAAATTTCTAAATGAATTTTATTTTCGGGAAGCTTATTAAATTACCTATCCAACGATGTATAATTATGTGGTAGTTGTATGATAAATATTGGATGAAATTTTATTTGAGTGGTAGTGTATTTTTGCGGCAAAATTTGTACTTTTCTTACTCTTTTTTGACTTCGACATCCGATATCTCAGAAACTAAAACTGCTAGAAGCTTAAAACTTTCAGATTCTCGTAGTTGAAATGTTTACTATCGACCAAAAATAACGAAATAAGGATTAGTGAAAGTCGATTTTTTGATTTTTGACCACCTGATATCTGATAGTGTGGGGAGGGGGTGGAGGTTGTAACTAATATCAATAGAAGTAAAGTTTCAAACTGAAATAACTTCGGAGTTTCTTATCTTATCGATTTGGTATGTTGAGATGAATTATTCAACAACAATTTTTCAATTTCATAGGCATATTAAGAGATGAATGGTAACTAAAGGGTGTCCACGATGAAATTGCCACACTATGAAATTGCTCTAACTTTTTAACCGTTGGGTAGAATTTAATGAAAATTTGGATGGATTTAGTTCATAGTGCATTATTTACATCCTGCAAGTTTTAAAGTCCTGTGATCAAAACTCGCGGAAATGGAGTCGAAAGAACAGCTCGTGCGTGATAAAATCTTGCGCATTCATCACGAGAACAAGGATCTCTCGCATCGTTCCATCGCTAAAACGTTGGGAATCGCGAATTCCACGGTGTCGCGAGTGATTAAGCGGTTCGAGGAACGGTTGACCACCGATCGGAAGCCCAGAAGTGAAGGAAAAAGTATTCCGTACAACACCAAAAATCACAACCGCGTAGTTGGGGCCTTCAACCGAAATCCGAACGCCTCCGTTAGGGATGTGGCTAAGAAGCTGCACCTAAGCCGAAGTTTTGTCCGGAAGGCCAAAACTAAGGCTGGGCTTCGAACGTTCAAGGTACAAAAGGCCCCTAATCGCGACGAGAAGCAGAACAAGTCCGCCAAAACCCGTGCCAGGAAGTTGTACCTCAACAAGCTGACGAAAGTTGAATGCTGCATCATGGACGACGAAAGATATGTGAAGGCTGACTTCAAACAGATCCCCGGCAACCTGTTTTTCACGGCCAAGGATAAGTTCAGCGTTCCGGAGCATGTCCGCACTCAGAAGATGTCCAAATTTGCGAAGAAATTCCTGGTTTGGCAAGCCATCTGCACGTGCGGGAAGCGGAGTGCACCTTTCGTGACCCAGGACACGATGAACGGACAGGTGTACATAAAAGAGTGCCTCCAGAAGCGGCTGCTTCCTCTCCTGAAGGCCCACAACGTCCCAACAATCTTCTGGCCGGATTTGGCCTCATGCCACTACTCCAAGGACGTGTTGAAGTGGTATGCGGACAATAAGGTCAATTTCGTGCCGAAAATGTTCAACCCTCCCAACACTCCGGAGCTCCGCCCCATCGAGAAGTACTGGGCGATTATGAAGCAGCACCTTCTTAAACGACCTAAGGTAGTGAAGACAGTCGAGGAACTGAAGAAAGTATGGGTTTACATGCAAAAAACGGTTGATTCACAGGTTGTGCCCACTTATATCAATGAAAGTAAAGATAAAGACTAAAATAACTTTGGAGCTTCCCATCTCTCGAGTTGGTCGGATGGGTTATTCAAAAACATTTGCTTAATCAAAACATTAAAAATGGATTGGAGAGTGTGCGAAGGATATACCCATAGCGACCATCAGGCGATACGATATGGCATCGGTCAACGGAATACTGTGGCAGTACGGAGGACGAGAACTTGTGACCGAAAGTGGAAGACGAAAGCTTTCGACAAGGATTTGTTCGTTGAGGCACTTCGTGTGGACGGGAGTCCCGTAGATCTAAATGCGGACGAGCTGACAGAAACGTTAGTGAGAGCATGTGACACGACCATGCCGAGGAAACTGGAGCCAAATAACAGACGGCGTCCAGTCTACTGGTGGAACGAGGCACTTAGTACTCTCCGCGCTAGTTGTCTCAGAGCCAGAAGACGTGTTCAGAGAGCAAGAACGGAAGCAGACAGAGAGGAACGAAGAGAAGTGTTTCGAGCGGCCAGGGCCGCTTTTAAACGAGTGATTAAGCAGAGCAAGTCGAACTGTTTTAAGGAGCTGTGTCAAGACGCTGATGCCAACCCCTGGGGCGACGCATACCGAGTCGTGATGGCGAAGATCAGAGGTCCAACGATGCCCGCTGAAATGTGCCCAGAGAAGCTGAAAGTCATCGTGGAAGGACTTTTCCCGAAGCACGACCCAACAACCTGGCCACCTACACCGTACGGAGAAAGAGAGGGAGATAACGTCGAAATCACCAACGAGGAGCTCGTAGTAGTGGCGAAAGGATTGAAGGTGAAGAAAGCTCCCGGTCCGGATGGAATCCCCAACGTAGCGTTGAAAGCGGCGATCCAGTCATCCCCGGACATGTTCAGGATGGTGCTGCAGAAATGCCTGAACGAGGGTCACTTCCCTGACAGGTGGAAGATACAGAAGCTAGTGTTGCTGCCGAAACCAGGAAAACCGCCGGGGGATCCAGCATCATACAGGCCTATATGCCTGCTGGATACACTCGGAAAACTCTTGGAGAGGATCATCCTAAACAGGCTGACGAAATACACGGAGAGTGAGCACGGATTGTCGGAGAGGCAGTTCGGATTCCGGAAAGGGAGATCGACGGTGGATGCAATTCGGACAGTGGTCGAGAGAGCTGAAAAGGCGTCCAAACAGAAGCGGAGAGGAGATCGATATTGCGCCGTGATCGACGTCAAGAATGCGTTCAACAGCGCCAGCTGGGAAGCCATCGCCGAAGCACTGCATAGAATGAGGGTCCCTGACTACCTGTGCAGGATCCTGAGGAGTTATTTCCAGAACCGGGTTCTGGTCTACGAGACAGACATGGGACAGAGATCGATTAGGATCACAGCGGAAGTTCCACAAGGCTCCATCCTTGGTCCAACGCTCTGGAACGGGATGTACAACGGCGTGCTAACGCTGAAACTGCCCAAAGGAGTTGAGATCGTTGGCTTTGCGGACGACGTCGTCTTGACGGTAACAGGCGAGACGCTGGAAGAGGTGGAAGTGTTGTCAACCGAGGCAATCGACATGATTGGTAACTGGATGAAAGGAGCGAAGCTGCAAATAGCCCACCACAAAACGGAAGTGTTATTGGTCAGTAACTGTAAAGCGGTACAGCGGGCAGAAATCACCGTCGGGGAGCACACCATAGCCTCGAAGCGTGTGTTAAAATACCTGGGAGTGATGATCGATGACCGACTAAACTTCAACAGCCACGTCGAATATGCCTGTGAGAAGGCTTCGAAGGCCATCAACGCGATAGCTAGAATCATGCCGAACAACGCTGGTCCCAGCAGTAGCAAGAGGCGTCTTCTGGCCAGCGTGTCATCATCGATACTGAGATATGGAGGTCCAGCCTGGGTTCCAGCGCTGGAAACGAAGCAGAACCAAAGGAAACTGAGCAGTACGTTCCGGCTCATGGCCATGCGAGTCGTGAGTGCGTACAGAACCATCTCGTCGGAAGCAGCATGCGTTATCGCCGGTATGATCCCTATCGGCATCACCCTGGCGGAGGACAGCGAGTGCTACAGGCAGAGGGAAGCCGGAAGAGTACGGAAAGTTGTGAGAGTGGAGTCATTGGCTAAGTGGCAACAGGAGTGGAACACGACGGAGAACGGTAGATGGACACATAGACTAATACCGATTCTTTCGACCTGGGTGAACAGAAAACACGGAGAAGTCAATTTCCACCTAACGCAGTTCCTGTCTGGCCACGGCTGCTTCAGGAAATACCTGCATCGGTTCGGACACGCAGCGTCACCCCTCTGTCCGGAGTGTGGCAACGTCGATGAAACGCCGGAGCATGTGGTCTTTGACTGTCCAAGGTTCGAGGCAGTGCGAACGGAGATGCCCGTCCTTAACGTGGAGAATGTCGTTGATGAAATGTGTCGAGAGGAGGACTCTTGGAATGCCGTCAGCAGGGCAGTCACACAGATTATGTCAGAGCTGCAGCGTAAATGGAGAGAAGAGCAGCGATCTAGCAACGCCAGCTAGCACTGAGAGTACGACAAGTGCATGAGCACAGCCACCCCCCGAAGTAGTCGCTTCACAGTGGTCCCGGGGGGAACCAGGCAGAGGAGAGAGTAAGGAATGGGTTTTAGTGGAGCTGCACTAGGCAACTAGTGGATACCACACCGTGCCACGTTCACTACAGGCCAGGCTTCTTGAAGCTTTCCTAAACCTTACTATAAAAAAAAAACACACACACACACACACGCACACACACACACACACCCACACACACACACACACACACACACACACACACACACACACACACACACACACACGCACAAACACACACTCACACACACACACACACTCACACACACACACACACACACACACACACACACACACACACACACACACAAACACAAAAAGCTCTGCTTGAGGCCAAGGAGAATGCAATGCTGGCTGTAGCGCAGGAGACGCCGAAGGGACCAACAAAGTCGAAAACCAGAAGGAGAAGAGGAAACAACTGAAGGAAGAGGAACAAAGGAAGAAGGAACAGAAGAAGAAGGAGGAGAAGGAAAATAAGAATGAAGAGGAAGAGAAGAAGAAGAAGAAGAAGACGGAAGAGAGGAAGAAGGAAGTCAAGAAGAAGGAAAACCCCAGGCATCGTAGGGAGAGAAGTAAGGGCGACGCTCTGGTTATCGAGGCGAAAGACAAAACGACATACGCAGCACTCCTCCGGAAAGTGAAAGAGGATCCGGAGTTGAAGCAACTAGGTGAGAACGTGGTGAAAACCAGCCGCACCCAGAAAGGCGAGATGCTCTTCGAGCTGAAGAAGGACCCGTCGGTGAGGAGTTCAGCCTTCAAGGAACTCGTCGAAAAATCTCTTGGCCAGGACGCGAACGTACGAGCCTTATCGCAGGAGTCAGTGGTCGAGTGCAAGGATCTGGATGAGATCACAACGGAAGACGAGGTACGATGTGCGCTGAAGGTGCAATGCAATCTGTGAGATGTGCCTATGATAATCCGGTTGAGAAAGGCGTACGGTGGTACACAAACGGGGTCGATACGACTTGCGACGGACGCAGCTAACGAGTTGCTGAAGACAGGACGAGTCAAGGTTGGGTGGTCAGTATGCCCCCTGAAAGCTATCCCTCGGGTTACCAAGCAAACGGAGAGATGCTTTAAGTGCATGAACTTTGGTCACCAGGCGAGAAACTGCAAAGGCCCTGATAGATCGGAGCTGTGCAGGAAATGCGGAGAGAAGGGGCACGTTGCTAAAGACTGTATGAAGCAACCGAGGTGCATGCTCTGCAGAAAGGAGGACGGAAACGGTCATATGACGGGAAGTTTCAGCTGCCCAGCTTACAAAAAGGCGATAGCGGGCCAATAATAATGGAGATAACCCAAATAAATCTCAATCATTGTGACACAGCGGAAACAAAGTGCGACGTTGCAATGATTGTGGAACCGTATCGAGTCCTTACCGATAACGATAACTGGGTGGCCGATAGAGCAGGGATGGTGGCAATACAAGTTATGGGCAGGTATCCCATACAAGAAGTGGTGATGAGGTCTTACAAAGGTTTTTGTGATCGCCAAAATTAATGGAACCTTCGTATGTAGTTGCTATGCACCCTTCGAGATGGACAATGGAGCAGTTTCACCAGATGCTAGATAGACTCACCGGGGAACTCACCGGACGGAGACCAATCGTCATTGGAGGAGGTTTTAATGCTTGGGCAGTGGACTGGGGAAGCAGATGTACCAACGCAAGAGGGTATAGCCTGCTGGAAGCTCTGGCAAAGTTGGACGTTAGTCTGGCCAACGAAGGAACCATCAGCACCTTGCGCAAAGATGGTAGGGAATCCATTATCGACGTCACTTTCTGCAGTCCGTCATTAGTGGCAAGTATGAACTGGAGAGTGTGTGAGGAGTACACTCATAGTGACCATCAGGCGATTAGGTACAGCTTTGGCCAACGGATACCTACGGCAATGTGGAAAACGAAAGTAAGCAAGCGGAGGTGGAAGACGAAAGCATTCGACAAGGATCTCTTTGTAGAAGATCTCCGGGTAGATAGCAGCGTCCCAGACCAAAGCGCGGACGAGTTGACCGAATCGTTAACGAAGGCGCCGACGAAATCGGAGCCAAGGAACAGACGGCGCCCAGCTTACTGGTGGAACGAGGCACTTAGCACCCTTCACACTTCCCGGACCGATGGAAGATACAGAAGCTAGTGCTGCTGCCGAAACCCGGAAAACTGCCGGGAGATCCAGCATCGTATAGGCCTATATGCTTGCTGGATATAGTCGGAAAGCTATTGGAGAAGATCATCCTCAACAGGCTAACGAAATGCACGGAGAGTGAGCATGGATTGTCGGTGAGGCAGTTCGGATTCCGGAAAGGGAGATCAACGGTGGATGCAATTCGGACATTGGTCGAGAGTGCCGAGAAAGCGTCTAAACAGAAGTGAAGACGAGATCGATATTGCGCCGTGATAACGATCGACGTGAAGAACGCATTCAACAGCGCCAGCTGGGAGGCCATCGGCGAAGCGCTGCATGGAATGAGGGTTCCTGATTACCTGTGTAGCATTATAAGGAGTTACTTCCAGAACCGGGTTCTAATCTACGTGACGGACATGCACACTTAAACTTTTTCGCCGAGATTCCAACAGCCAAGTAGTTCTGCAATTTATTTTGCTGAGATTAAGTAAATCAATTGCCGAGACTCAGCTAACAAATATCATTTTGCTGACATATCAGCTAACAAACAGATATTTTGCAGATATATCAGCAAAAGTCAATGCCGAGGTAATCAGCTGTTGGAGATTTTACCGAGCTAGATTAAGTGTGTGGGAGAGAAATCAATCCGGATAACGGCGGGTGTACCACAAGGCTCCATCCTTGGCCCAACGCTCTGGAACGCGATGTAAAACGGCGTGCTATCGCTGAAGCTGCCCAAAGGAGTCGAGATCGTAGGATTTGCGGACGACGTCGTGTTGGCGGTAGTAGGCGAGACGTTGGAAGAGGTGGAAATGCTGGCAACCAAGGCGATCGACACGGTTTCCAACTGGATGCAAGGAGCGAAGCTGCAGATAACCCACCACAAAATGGAAGTCAGTAACAGTAACTGTAAAGCTGTTCAGCGAGCAGAAATTACCGTATGGGAGAACGCCATAGCATCAAAGCACGTGCTGAAGTATCTTGGAGTGATACTCGATGACCGACTAAGCTTCAATAGCCACGTCGACTACGCATGTGAGTGTAGTATATAGCTAGTATTGAGTATTCTACATTTGCAGTGTGCTGTCAGTCACTCACAGACACACTATCATAACATATTGTACACTCCTGGTGAGAACCGATCGAAAACATAAATACGAAATACAGAGAGGCTATTGCTTCAGTTTCAGTTCAGACTTCACAAGTGGTGTTTTTTCATTCGCTCCCTTATATCGGTCACTTCAGTTTGGCGACGAACAAAACTAAAAAGTGGAAATAGTTTTCGTGCGTGCAAAGTTTTATTTTATTTTTTTTCACAAGTGCGGGGTGCGCAGTAAACGGTCCGTGTCACTGCAGGAGGCATCATCAGCAAGTAGTGAGGAAAAAGAAACGGGCATTCCACGCCACGAAGTAGAAACCATTTTCCGGCTGGAAGTGGAGCCATCGTTCCGGCTGCTGGTCTTTTGTCGGAGATTTGCTGGTGATTTGGTGCTACATTCCTGGTGGCAGTAGGCCGTAAGTAGAGTGTGAAAGAAAAAAAAAAAAAAAACGCATTGATTGGTGTTCAAGGGCGTCATTTCGACGACGCAGTGCGTTGTTCTTTATTTTTTTTCTCTACCTTTCGCTCTTCCCTAGGGAGAGAGACAGAATCGACTTTGTACGGGAGAGAGACAGAATCGACTTTGTACGGGAGAGAGACAGACTCTGCCATTATTATCGGTACGGAATTGTTCTCTAAGGGAGAATTTTACCGTACGGTGGTGACAATTTATACCACTAGTAAAAAAAGTGATATTTGGTGACGATTATTGATGATTTTTTGTGGTTCTGATTAATAAGAGTGTTATTCCTTTTATTTAGTTTAGCCCAACGCACTAGTGACGGTTTTTCTAGTGGCGATTTTGGTGTATTTGCGTTGCAGTACAGCAGTTAGAGGAGATTCAGTTCGGTGCCGTGAGGTGAGGGGTTCACTGATCTCGCAGGTGACACACACACATTCCAGGCGACGATTGTCGGGTTGACAAAGGTCAAATCCCGCGGCGGTGAGTCAGACATTTTATTTTTACCTCCTTTATATTTATTGTAAACGAAAAATGTGCTGAGGGGACTTTTTATCTAATTGTCTGTTATACCATTTTGTTTCTATTTTTTCTCTAATTTGGGGCTTTTGTTATCAACCTAATTTGATTCCATTTTATTTCTGAATCTGAATAGTAGATAAGTTGGATTTTAATATACCTTGAGCATAAAACATGAGCTCTTCCAGCATGGCTTGTGCTATGGACCCATACCGTAGGGGTACCAGTTTTAATGACTGGTACACGCGGTTGAAGTACTTCTTCAAGGTAAATAAGATAAAAGATGAGGACAAAATGGCATATTTCGTAACAATCAGTGGTCCAGTAATGTTTGAGGAGATCAAACTGCTGTACCCGGCTGGAAATTTTGAGGAAGCAGCCTTTGATGATCTGATATCTAAATTGAAGAACCGTTTGGACAAAACAGACCCGGACTTAGTTCAGAGATATAAATTCAGCACGAGGGTGCAGAACCCGGATGAGACAACGGAAGACTTCATTTTATCACTAAAATTGCAAGCGGAATTCTGCAACTTTGCCAATTTTAAAGAGGTAGCCATTCTTGACCGCATGATTGCGGGCATTAAAGACAAACATTTGAGGCAGCGGCTCCTAGGGGAGGAGAAGCTGACTTTGGCTAACGCCGAAAAAATTATAGCAACTTGGGAAATCGCAAGGGCCAATGCGGGTACCGCTGAAAACAATCAAAATGGAGGTCAGGGTACTATAGCGGCAATAGGAAATAATTCAAGGAGGCAATATGGATCAGCTTTGGGGAAATTGACAGACACGTTCAGGTTAGCAGAGAAGTATAATTCGGATGTGCTTGATAGGGGTGCTGGAAGCAGTCGAGGACCGGTCAAGAATAGGTTGGGAGCTCGACCCTACAATAGGATGCAATATGGCAACAGAGGAGGACAAAGGAACTTCGATCCGAGGACTGTTGGCTTCCGGCAAAGAGAAGGAAATTATGAACGACCGAGACCCGACTACTCTCAGATGGTGTGCAACTACTGTGGAGTTAAAGGCCACATCAAAAAGAAATGCTTCAAGCTTAAAAATTTACATCGAGATGCAGTGAACTTAGTAGATTCTTACAGGCCAGGCCCTTCAGCGGACAGACACATCAGCGAGCTATTGGAGAGGATGAAGACAAACGAATCGGATGGAGACGAAAGTGATTCAGGTGAATTACAGTGTATGTTGGTTTCGTCTATTAATAGAATAAGTAACCCTTGTTTGGTTATTGTGGATATTGAGGGATCTTCGTTAGAAATGGAGGTCGATTGTGGTTCGTCTGTATCAGTTATCAGCAAAAACCGATACTTTTCCAGGTTTGTCAATCCATTACGAAAATATGACCAGAAACTGATTGTGGTCAATGGGGCTAAATTAAAAATTGAGGGTGAGGCGACTGTCTTAGTAAAATTTAACGGTAAAGAAGAATTGATGCAATTATTAGTGCTCGATTGCGACAACGATTTCTTCCCCTTATTTGGCCGAACTTGGCTAGATGTATTTTACCCCAACTGGAGGCAATATTTTACAAATTCTTTGATGATAAACAACTTGAGTAATGGGTCACAAGTAGATAATTTGAAGACAAAATTTAAAAATGTGTTTGAAAAGGATTTTAGTCAACCAATTAGAAATTTTAAGGCAGAACTGGTGCTTAAGGAGGAAACTCCGATTTTCAAAAAGGCTTATAATGTCCCTTATAGGTTGAAAGAAAAAGTAGTTGACTATTTGGACAAACTAGAGAGGGAAAAAGTCATTACTCCGATTGATACTAGTGAATGGGCTTCTCCAATCATTATTGCCATGAAGAAGAATAACGAGATTCGGCTAGTAATAGATTGCAAAGTTTCAATTAACAGATCAATTATTTCAAATACTTACCCTCTACCAGCTGCGCAAGATATTTTTGCAAAGCTTGCGGGTTGCACAGTATTTTGTGCGCTTGATTTAGAAGGCGCTTATACTCAACTGGAACTGACGGAGAGGTCCAAGAGGTTTATGGTCATAAATACGATGACACGTACAACAGACTTCCACAGGGAGCTTCTTCAAGTGCTTCAATATTTCAGCAGGTTATGGACAAAGTTTTGGAAGGCATCGAAAATGTGTCATGCTATTTAGATGACGTTTTAATAGCTGGAACCAGCCAAGAGGACTGCAATAATAAGCTTTTGCTGGTTTTGGAAAGATTAGCCAATGCTAACATAAAAATTAATTTTGAGAAATGCAAATTTTTTGTTACAGAACTAAGCTATCTAGGCCATATAATAAGTAGCAACGGGTTAATGCCCTGCCCGGATAAAATAGCAACGATTGAGAGAGCAAAGGCTCCAAAAAATGAATCAGAGCTTAAATCGTTTCTGGGGCTAATAAACTATTATCATAAATTCATCCCACGTTTGTCCTCTAAACTATATCACTTGTATAACTTATTAAAGAAGGATGTCAAATTTGTTTGGGACGAAAACTGCCAAGGGGCTTTTGAGGAGAGCAAAAAATTGCTGATTAATACACATTTTTTAGAATTTTATGACCCTTTGAAACCAATAGTTGTTATTTCAGACGCTTCGAGCTATGGCCTGGGAGGTCTTATTGCTCATGTCGTGGATGAAGTAGAAAAACCGATAAGTTTCACTTCATTTTCCTTAAACATAGCTCAGAGGAAGTATCCTATTTTACATTTAGAGGCCTTGGCGCTGGTTTGTACGATTAAAAAATTTCATAAGTATCTATATGGACAACATTTTATAGTATATACAGACCATAAACCTTTGGTGGGAATTTTCGGAAAAGCGGGTAAAAACTCGATATTTGTGACTAGACTTCAGCGTTTTATTTTAGATTTGACTATATATGATTTTGACATAGTATACAGACCTTCACATAAATTAGGGAACGCAGATTTCTGTTCGAGATTCCCACTTAAGCAGGGTGTTCCTGAAGAATTGGACGCAGAAGTAATAAATAGTATAAATTTTAGCAAGGATTTACCAATTGATGCAAAGTTGATCGCAGAGGGCACCAAGGAAGATGATTTTCTACAACAAATAATGGGTTTTATGCGTAAGGGCTGGCCTGAAAGAGTGGACAGACGCTTTGCGGATGTGTTTGCAAACAATCAAGATTTGGAACTTGTTGACGACTGTTTACTTTACAAGGACAGAGTAATCATACCGAGGATATATCAGAAACAAATACTTAAACTCTTACATGGTAATCATGCTGGTATGGTGAAGATGAAGCAATTGGCCAGACGTATGGTCTACTGGTTTGGTATAAATACCGATATAGAGAAGTTTGTGGCAGTTTGCGATGCTTGCAATACCATGGCTGTCCCTCATCAATCAAAAGAAACATCCAAATGGATACCGACCACCAAACCATTCAGTAGAATACATATAGATTTTTTTTTCTTTGAGCATCGTACCTATTTATTAATAGTAGACAGTTTCTCCAAATGGATTGAAGTTGAATTAATGAGACAAGGGACGGATTGCAATAAGGTGTTAAAAAAATTGGTTACTTTTTTTGCACGATTTGGCTTGCCGGACGTTTTAGTATCGGACAACGGTCCTCCCTTTAATTCGCATGGATTTGTCAGTTTTCTTGAAAGGCAAGGGATAAAGGTGATGAAGAGTCCACCGTATCATCCTCGAAGTAACGGGCAAGCAGAGAGACTAGTCAAAACGACGAAGGAAGTTCTGAAGAGATTCCTAATGGAACCAGAGGTTGCGGCATTAGATCTGGAAGACCAGATAAATCTATTCCTTTTCAATTATAGGAACAACAATCTGACAAGAGATGGGCAATTGCCTTCTGAGAGAATATTCTGTTATACACCAAAGACACTTTTAGACCTGGTTAATCCTAAAAAGCACTTTAAGAGACAGTTAGCCACACCACCACCAGATGACGAAGTTATTCAACAACCTCAGGTCGGGAAAATCCCGAAACACTCAAATGAATCGGTTGATAATCTGATGGCTGGGGATGAGGTGTGGTATAAAAACCATAATCCACACCAACACGCAAGATGGGTGAAAGCCACTTTTATTAAAAAGTACTCTCACCATATATTTCAGGTACAAATTGGAAACGTTAGCCTAATGGCCCATAGGTCCCAAATAAGGAGGGTCGTCGAATGGCGGTACCCCAACATCATAATCACCTTACGTAAACCCGAAGACGAAGCGCAAGAACCTGATAGCACCGTTATAGATCAGCCAAATGGTGATACGGAGGACGAGGCGTCGAACGAAGCCACAGAAAGAGCCTACGAAGGTAGACGAGAAAATCCAAATCGATCTTCAGAAGTGAGGGTAAGACAGATGCGGAAGAGAAAACATGAAGGAAATAAGCAGGATCCGTTGAAGAGGCTGCGTAGATCAAAACGCATGCGAAAAGAAAACAAGATCGAAGATTATATTTATGATTAAACAGGTTAATTCGGTGCTGTCGAGTTAGTTGCATTGTTCCATTTTGAAGTATATTTTTTTCCAGATAAATTATGAATTGTACTAAATTACTTGAATTACTACTGTCGGTTAAAACCGAATCGAAGACTTAAAGGGATGAGGAATTGTAGTATATAGCTAGTATTGAGTATTCTACATTTGCAGTGTGCTGTCAGTCACTCACAGACACACTATCATAACATATTGTACACTCCTGGTGAGAACCGATCGAAAACATAAATACGAAATACAGAGAGGCTATTGCTTCAGTTTCAGTTCAGACTTCACAAGTGGTGTTTTTTCATTCGCTCCCTTATATCGGTCACTTCAGTGAGAAGGCGGCAAAGGCCATCAATGCGATAGCTAGAATCATGCCGAACAACTCTGGACCAAGCAGCAGCAAGAGGCGTCTTCTGGCTAGTGTATCGTCGTCGATACTGAGGTATGGAGGTCCAGCCTGGGATGCAGCGCTGAAAACGAAGAAGAACCAAAGAAAATTGAACAGTACGTTCCGCCTCATGGCCATGCGAGTCGTGAGTGTGCACAGAACAATTTCGACGGAAGCAGTATGCGTTATCGCCGGTATGATACCCATCGTCATCACCTTGGCAGAGGACACCGAATGCTATATGCGAAGAGATACCAGAGGAGTACGGATATTGGTGAGAACGGAGTCGATGGCTAAGTGGCAACAGGAGTGGGGCGCAGCGGAGAACGGTAGATGGACACACAGGCTAATACCGATTGTTTCGACCTGGGTGAACAGGAAGCATGGAGAAGTCAACTTCCATTTGACGCAGTTCCTGTCTGGTCATGGCTGCTTCAGGAAGTACGTGCATCCCTCTGTCCAGAGTGTGACAACGTGGACGAAACGCCGGAGCACGTGGTTTTCGACTGCCCAAGATTTGAGGCAGTGCGAGTGGAGATGCCGGTCCTTAGTGCGAGAAATGTCGTCTCCGATTCTTACCTCCACGCGGTGCTCGGTGGGGTTGCTGGCTATGATGCGTTGTAGCCAGAAACGCGAACAAGAACGGGGGAGTCCGAAGGTTTTGAGTGTGTGCAGGATGGGACCTAGTCATGTCTTTGGCCCATCCGATTACCGTGCTCAGCCTTTCTGGCGGCAGTCAGTTGTTTACCGGACTTTAAACAATTGTAGATAGTGGATTTCGTGTGGCTAAAGTTTGTTCAGGATGAATGCATTCTGTAGGTAGAGTGTATGGACCTACTTCTAGCGCCCACGTTTGAAGCAACGGAGCGATTCGGGCTGGCAGATGGAACCTCCCGTCTTAAGTGTTTCCGTTCAGTGTGACAGGGGTGAGGCACTGTCCTATATATTTTCCCCAAGGGTATAGATTGGGAACAGACTCCGGCGGCTTCGGCCCGAGAGGGTTTCTCCCGTACGACATAGTTGATTGATGAAAAACATGGTGAGGGTCGACGGACCCTGGCGAAAAATAAACGTAGCGGGACGCAAGGTTGCAAAGACTCATTTCAGCTAAAACAATGTTTTTCTAAATTATGAAATAATTAGATGCCATGATCAAATTTTGAATTGGTAGGATACAAGAAGAGGTTGCAAAGAATGTGTTTGACATATTAAACCTGTTTATTTCACTTCATGAGAGTCACAATCAGCGATTTTTCACAAACTCACTCACTCACTCACTCACTCACTCAGCGATCAGCAAATCGCTGATTGTGACTCATAGAAAGCAAAATTTACAGGTTTTATGTTTCCAACGCATACTTTGTAACCTCTTCTTGTAAGTTACAAGTAAAACATGCAATCATACCATCTTTTGGTTTTATTATTCCGAAAAACATTATTTTAGCTGAAATGAGTCTTCGCAACCTTGGCGGGACGATTGTTCTCCTCATAGAGGCAGTCGAAGGAGGCGGTAAAGTTGCGTGGAACCATCTCGATGTGGCTTCAGCGGTACAGCGTTCTGCTGGGCATACTGTTGAGGCCCACACGGATCGGGGTGGTTCGCGTTACGTGAAAAGCTGAAGCAGATCACTGAACTTAGCGGAGGGTTTGAGGTTCGGGTGAGTGCACACCCTACCTTGAACAAAATTCGTTGCGTGATATCAAGTGTGGATATCATCAACGAATCGGAGCAGACTCTGAAGAAGCATTTTGCTACACAAGGTGTAGTAGATGTCCACAGAATCTGCAAGGGTAGTGGCGAGGTGAAGGTTAACACCTCATCCGTGGTGTTAACTTTCGAGGGGACCAGCTTTCCGGAAACGGTTAAGTTTGGTCTCCTCAGCATTAGGACCCGAGCGTAGTACGCCTTTCCCTTGCAGTGTTACAACTGCTATGGGTATGGACATGGTCGCGCGGGTTGCAAGAACAAGACCAGGTGCAGGGTCTGTTCAGGGGTCCATCCGGTTGCCGAGAAATGTGGAGCAAAGGCCTTCTGCTCCAATTGTCGAGGCAATCGTCAGCCGACTAACCGTAGGTGCCCTACCTAAGTGAAGGAAGCTGATATTGTTAGGATCAAAACCAACCTTGGTGTCTCCTTTGGGGATGCCGAAAAGGTTTATAGCGATGAGCGAAGCGGGAAGTCCTATGCAGCGGTTGCTGAGGACGGCACCTGTTGACTCTGGTAAGGGTCAGCAGGTGCCCTTTTTGCCTTCCAAAGGTAAGAAGAAGAAGAAGGTCAAGCAGGGAGCTGCGAAGTCGAACCCTCGGGGCAAGGGAACAGACGGAGCTCCACCTGAAAAGGGTGCGAAGGCCGGCAAAAAGGGGACTACCCAGTGCAAGAGTACTGGGGTTGGTGCTAGTCCACCTGCCGGTCTTACGCAAGTTGCTACCAAGAGTGGAAAGGCTACTGGTAGGGAGGGCAAAGTGCTAACCCAAGAGGTTGGCACCGACCCCTTGCCTGATGCCGAAACACCAACCGAGAAGGACAAACAGCTCCTGGAAAAGTTGGTGGAAATTCTGCGAAAGGAGGTCGCCCTTGGCAAGGGGAAAATCAAACAGCTCAAGGAGTCCAAGACTCGCCTTGAGATGGAATGTGCTTCCCTTGTTGTTGGCGTTAACCTCGACTCTGATGAGAGCGAGATTACTGCTCCCGTGACCCGTAGGAAACGGAAGCAGACCACCGGCCTTGAGGACACTCGTGGTAAGAAAAGCCGTAAAAAAGAAGAAAACACAGCACCTTCTCCCCCTATGGACTCGGTATCGGAGCGCGAAAGCGATGCTGTTACCGGTAAAAAGTAGTTACCATGTCTGATGTCCCACAACAGAATGGTAAAGAGCCATCGAACGTAATATTGCAATGGAATGTCCATGGATTGCGATCAAAGTTATCTGAGATCCAGCTATTGACAAAGAAACTGAACCCTTGTGTCATCGCTCTCCAAGAAACGATGGCCAAGGTAGTAGATCTGCCTTTAAACTATCTCGGTGGTAGATATAAGTGGTATATTAAGCCTCACATTAATGCCTACATCCACGGCACTGGATTGGCTATTAGAGAAGATATACCACATAAGGTAGAGCAGTTGGATACTGAACTGGAGGCCACCGCGGTCACCATTCAGTTTCCGTATAAGCAGACTGTTGTTAGCTTTTACATGGCTCCGAGGAATAGGGTTGGCAAAGCAGTGAACGTCATCGGCAAACTGCAAGATCTCATCTCGCAGCTGCCTGTACCTTATGTGATAGTGGGCGATCTGAATGCGCATCACCCCTCCTGGGGATCACATAAGACGGCCGTTCGTGGTGAGAGGTTGTATCAGCTACTGGACACATTGGGTTGTTCAGTGCTGAACGATGGCAGACCGACTCGGTTCGATCCCACCACCGGGGTAGAGTCCGTGATTGATCTGGCCATAGCCTCTTGGGATGTAGCCAGCCAGTTTATCTGGCGGGTTGACGATGACTTACACGGAAGTGATCATTTCCCTATTTCATTGTCACAGGCTCTAAACCTCCCGTCTACTGTGACAAGACTTAGATGGAATCTTGAGAAGGCAGATTGGGACAGCTTTGGCAAAGAAGTCTGTCACCAACTGCCTGGTGACGACAGGATATTGAGACCAGGTGACTAGACCCAAATCTTGAGTATGGCCGCTCATCGTCACATCCCAAAGGCTGGAGGGAGAGGAGGTATGAAAACTGTCCCTTGGTGGGGGACAGAACTTCATACAGCGATTAAGGCTAGACGTAAATGTCTAAGGGCGCTGCGTAGGTTGCAGCTTGATGATCCTTCTAGGGCCGATAGATTGAGGGAGTTTCAGCTTGCTCGATCTAAATCTAGAAGCGTAATCAAAGCTGCAAAGAGGGATACATGGTCTGCTTTCATCGCGGACATATCGGAAACCACTAGCTCTGGTGAGCTATGGCGAAAGGTAAAGTCTGTCGGTTGTAAGAACAGACATGTTGAGAGGGTTATTAAGTTGGATGGCGATTACACGAAAGACCCAGGACTTATCAGTGAGGCCTTTGCTGATCAATTTGCCAAGGTGTCGGCAAACAGCAATCACAGTGATGAGTTCCTGCGTGTAAAGTCATTGGCTAAGGGGGAGTACCGCTACTCCCATGACAGGCAGTGCAGTCTAGTGAAAGACTACAACAGGGTATTTGTGCTTGAAGAGCTCAACTGGGCCCTACGCCACGGCATTGGTAAGGCTGCGGGCCCTGACGACATCGGGTATCCCTTGCTTAGGAGATTACCCCTTGTCGGCCAATTCACCCTTCTTGACACTATGAACGAAGTCTGGCTTTCTGGCCAGATACCGGACGAGTGGAAAGAAGGGTTGGTTATTCCTATTCCCAAACCTGGGAAGGATAAAACCCTAACAGAGGGTTATCGACCGATAACCCTGCTGAGCTGCATTGGAAAAACACTCGAGCGGATGGTTAACCGTCGTCTGTCAACCGAGCTGGAGAGGCAAGGACGGATCCACCCACGGCAACACGCATTTCGATGCGGTTATGGGTCGGAGACGTTCTTCTCTGAGCTCGATCATTTATTGGACAAGGCCTCGTTGGAAGATTTGCATGTAGATGTAGTCTTTCTCGATTTGTCCAAGGCAGATGATATGACATGGAAGCTTCCTATCTTGACTTCCCTCAAGAGCTACGTAGAAAACTTTCTACAGAACCGTAGGTTCCGAGTATTGAACGCTGGTGCAACCTCTTCCTCGAGGTTGCTACAGAATGGCATCCCGCGAGGGTCTGTCCTTTGGGTTACACTGTTTCTCATTCCGATGAACTCAGTGTTTGAACGCATTCCCAAGGAAGTATACATTATTGTATACGCCGATGATATTACCCTTATCGTGTTAGGTAAATACGGTAGGGTGGTTAGGCACAAGATGCAGGATGCAGTGCAGTCTGTCGTTGACTGGGCAGTGAGTTGTTGAGTTTGTGATTTCCCCCGAGAAGTCCAAACTGCTGCACGTCTGCTTTGGTCATCACCACAGGCCGAACCTGCCTTATGTTAGTATCGGTGAGCATGCGGTCAAGGCCGTACGCGAGATGAAACTGCCTGGTGTAACTATTGATAACAAACTCCGATTTGTTAAGCACGCCAAGTTGGTGAAGGATAATGTCAACAACAAGTTGAATATCCTTCGGACCTTAAATGGTCGCTTCTCTGAAGCCTCTCGCCGTACATTGACCAAGGTTGCTAAGGCTCTGGTTGTGGAGCAGGGGTGGTGTCTCCCTGCTCAAGATTCTGGAACCACAGTACAATGAGGCGTACAGAATTTGTAGCGGAGCGTTGAGGTCTTCACCGATAGCTTCTCTGTTGGTGGAGAATGGAAAGGTTCCTTTGGTGAATGTTGTCACCGAAGACCTGGCCACCAAGGCGCTAAGGCTCCTAGAAAGGGATCCCATTCTCAATGACAGGCCCACGGTTGAAAGGGCGAGAGAATGGTGGAGTGACTTGACGGGAGTAGATTTTCCCACGTTAGCCCAGCGAGCTAGGCTGTGGCAACGGGCATGGGATGCTACTGTCCCGAAAGTTGATTGGAGGGTTAAAGCTATGTGCGGGGTGGGGGCTAGCTCTAGTGTGGCGAAAGCTGCATTTAGGGAGGTCGCTGCCTCCTACGAGGGAAGATTCAAGCTATTTTCGGACGGTTCATTAATAGAAGAGGAGGTTGGTTATGGGGTGTCTGGGGAGGACATAAGCCGCTGCGGCCGGTTACCCGGTCTCTGTGGTATCTTCTCAGCTGAGGCCTATGCTCTCCTGCAAGCTTGTAGGCTAGCAAATGGATCTCAGGCCGTTGTATTTTCTGACTCTGCGAGTTGTCTATCTGCCCTTGAGCATGGGCAGGTTGGACACCCGTGGCTGTTAGAGGGAATGAGGCTGCTGATAAACTAGCTAACCAGAGTCGTCTTGCTCGGCTAGAGGCCACTCCGGTGCCCTATAGTGACGCTACCCGCTGGGTGAAACATTCATGCGTCGTATCAAGAACACTGCACAAGAGTGGAAGGATGCACCTAATTCTCGAGATCAGAAAGTTCTGACTCGGCTGAGGATTGGTCATACACGGCTCACTAATGGACCTCGTTTTAGCAGCAGTGTGGCCTACTGCCAGGGATGCGGTGTGGTATTAGATGTAAATCATCTATTGGTGGAGTGCCCGGCAAGAACACAATTAAGAGAAGATATGGGTGTCGTTGGTACAATCCGTGAGGTACTGTTCAACGACAGGAGTACAGAGCAAACTGTACTCAACTTCCTGAGGGCGTTAGACTTATACGATATGATATAAGCATGAGTAAGTTGAAGTGGCATTAGAAAGAAAATGACTGGTATAGTCATGCCATTTCATTCGACAAGAGGCAGTCTTTAAGGTCCTAAAGACCAAGATGTGTGAGGGAGGACGACCAACCTAACGGGGGACACAATGATGAAACAGCTGCTGTTTAAAACCCGTCTCGAATGAACTAAATTCTCCTCTTGTAGGGGAACAGTTTAAAGAGACGTTAATAGACTTATCGACAGCTAACGCTTCTAGCGTACCGCAACTATATGAGCGTTTACCCTCGTTAAAAATACTTTTTTAGGAAAAATGTAAAGATATTAAAAAATCAAGATTTTGTATTAAAAAACATTGATTGTATTTATTTTGATTGTAATTATGGTGTGTAGATAAGAGGCCACAATATGTTTTTATATTTTTCCTTGAAAATTTAGGCTTTTTACACATTTTATCATAGACTACCATGCGTCGTGACCATGTTACAGTCGCTATAAATCGGCGGGCTCTTCTCCCCACTCATTGGGCGTTCGCTCGTATGATGGCATATACTACATCGGGTGGTAGGATTGTTTTTTTTTTTGCTCGAAATAAGCCACTGTACATAGGTTGCACAAGGAGAGAACATCGAGGAGGAGTGTTCGCTATGATAAGGTGGCGACAATGTTCCTAGCAACGCCGTCACTGCAACGGACTGCTGATAATGGTGAAGAATAAAAGTGAAATGAGCTTCTCAGTTCATGTTGACGAAGCGACAAACAAAAAAGTGGCGTGTTCAATATTTTTCGATCCTGAACGCAATCCGTATTCCGGTGTAATACTCTGGTGATTCTGTTCTGTAAATGGTGGAATGGTCAAAAATTGGTCAAATATATGTTAATATATATATGATCAATCTTTATTTCTTTGTGAAGTACAACGGCCACAAAATACAGGAATATTATTGTATTAGGCTTCCGATTTTCCAAATGCGAACTGCCGGGATTTACGTTTCACACCATCCATCAGATTTTGTACCGCTGTTATATCAACCTTATTTGATGCTGAACGCCAATTTGCTTTGAACCAGCTGGCTAATATGCCGCCATGTTATTGAAACCAACATCTGAAACGTCACAATTCAAGTGTGAACTGCAAAAATGTCGTGACTGGATTGTCTCTTTTTGTCAATGAAATTATTTTCCCTTTCATATATATAAATGGTTGACTTCGTGGTAGAGTTTATTTTTCACAAAATGTAAGCAAAATTATTAAGAATTTCTAAAATACCAGTCACGCCTTTGGCTTGAATCTTCTACTTGTTTACAAATTATGAGCTGTCAGTGGGGCCCACAATTCGTGGGCCCACAGCGATGTTAGCTGCTTTGAACTGTTTCTGATTTTCAACTTTTTTCTGAGTTTTCTTGACGTTTCGCTTATTGATTGGCCAATATTTTTCGATTAGACACAGCTAGGGCGAGTTTGAAGGACTGGAAGCGAGGTCTGACCAAAGCAGCCCGTAATAACTGTGTTTCTTCAACAGAGGCAGCAGGCGTTTTTGCAAACATTCATTTACATAAATATCTTGGCCAGTTGTCATGAAAATTCCGCCTTTCAGCCCACATGTGCAAATTGCCTGTCAACCAAGGATTTTTTCTGGAACTTCGACACATTTTTCTGCTTAAACTTTTCTTGAACCTGTCCTTTTCCGGTAGCCGTGTAAAACTCTTGACCAGAGAGATGAACCAGCCTCTGGCTGAAAGTCTCGCTAATAAAGATAACCTAGCCTAACCTAACTCTTGACCTGAGAGCTGCTTGAAATCCGTCTTCATGTATGTTTCGTCGTCCATTATGACGCAATCAAACGTGGTCAAAAATGTCGTGCACAGCTTACGTGCTCTTGCTTTGGCCGTGGTGTTTTGCTTATCATCTGCAACTTTCACATTGACAATGTCATCAAGAAAATTGCCAAGAAGTATGGAATTCTATGTCGATTGAAAAACGATTTAACTATTGCTAGTAAAGTACAGCTATACAAATCAATCATCTCTCCTCATCTAGAACTTTTCCCTTCCATTTTATTTCTGTCCAATGAATCACAAATATCGAGATTACAGCGCTTGCAGAATAAACTAATGCGTTTGATTTTGCGATGTAATAGATTTGTTGGGGGAGGTTCGTGATTTCCGTTAAAAATTTAACCAGCGGGAAAATCAAATGTGCACTGTTACTAAATATGCTGAGTGGGGGTGTGAGCACCGGCTAACACTCCTGTTGATTATTGCACTGAACTTTTAGGTTTGCGACTAACCGCCACTAGGAGTCACTTCTTCTTTTGAAAGGAAACACTTTGCAACCTTGGATTTGGATTTATTATACTATTAACTTGGGATACACTTTAGGTCTGGTTTTTTGGATGGCTCGTTTTGGAATGATTTATTACTAATAATTCAATTAACTCTTAACCTAATTTGCTACTACTACTAACGTAATTAATTTAATTTTTGTAGTACCAGAATGGTGGGTTCGGCGCGAATCTATACAATAGATTTGGAAACTGGTTGAGAACAAACAACGCCGCCACCTGAAATTCCTAATTTCAACTGTTCTACCTCGTGTCAAACTGGATGGAATGTTTACATAGTTCAACGAGATTGCATAATCTTATGCTAATTTACTTCGTGCTTCCATCAAATACTCCTAATTTCTTAATCTTCAGGCTCAATGTCGTCGTAGGGAAGTGAGGCAAACCTTGGTGATCGGTCTTCGGATGATTCCCTTGCTGGTGCGAAGTGTAACGACGCGGATCAGTCCGTCGCTCCCTAGATGTGCTTCGGTGATTCGTGCCAGCGGCCATCGAACGGGTGGAAGGAATTCATCGACGACGATAACCATTTTTCCTGTTTAGAAAGCATAGTTCGGTGTTGTTCGCTTGCCTTCTTTCTGCAGTTCCTGTAGATAATCCGTCCGCCACAGATGCCAGAATGTTTGAACTCGTTCCTGAAGCTTCTGATAATGATCGAGTCGATTGAGAGGAACCACAGTGACATCAGCTTCGGGCAGAGCAGAGAGCGAAGATCCAACGAGGAAATGAGCTGGAGTAAGAATTGCCAAATCGTCCGGGTTTTCAGCCATCGGGGTAAGAGGCCTCGAATTCATACAAGCCTCGATCTGCGTTAGGATTGTTGACATGTCCTCAAAAGAAAGAGTGATGTTCCCAAGTTGTCGGTATAGGTGTTTCTTCGCTGTTTTAACAGCCGCTTCCCATAGCCCACCAAAATGTGGGGCTCTCGGCGGTATCATGTGCCACTGGATCCCGTCTGTCGCGCAGAATATAGCAATTTCTCCGGATGATTGCTCACGGTGCAATAGTTGGTGGAGTTGTTGCAGTTCGTTTCGTGCCCCTTCGAAATTCTTTCCGTTGTCGGAGTATATGTGGGTCGGACGTCCACGGCGTGAGATGAATCGCCGTAGAGCGGCAAGGAATGCGACAGTAGAGAGGTTGCTAACTAGTTCTATGTGAACCGCTTTCGTTGCAAAGCAAACAAATATGCTGACGTATGCTTTGATTGTCGATGCTCTTTTGTGGGGTGGTTTTAGATACACCGGTCCAGCATAGTCGATGCCAGTGACGGTGAAAGGTCGACTCGGTGTGATCCTTCGGTGTGGTAGCTGCCCTGTTTGTTGTGTGGCTGGCGTAGGAGATGCGCGCGTGCATCGAAAACAGTTGCACATAATGCTGTTCATCAATCGTCGCCCGTTAATTGGCCAATATTCTTGTCGCATTGTTGCTAACGTTACACGGCCGCCACCGTGCAACAGTTTGAGGTGGTAATCGGTAGCAAAAGAACGTGTGAACGGATGGAAACTGGGGAGTAGGATGGGGTGCTTGGTAAGGTAAGGCTGCTTAGAAAGATTTAGTCTGCCTCCGACTCGGAGAATGCCATAAGAATCGAGGAATGGACTCAACAAGCGCAAAGTTGATCGTTTGGAAACTGGGTTCCCTGCTCTCAAACTCCTGATTTCTTCGGTGAACGAATCCTCCTGGGCCAATTTCACAAGTTTTAGGTGAGACTGCGATAATTCTTCCACGGTGAGTATGCTGCTGCTTGCTGGTCGATCAGATGACTCTCGCTGCTGACATGCGTTGATGAACCGTATGCAGTACGCTGTTACACGTTGCAGTCGCTGGTACGATGATATACGCTGGAATATTCCGTTCACGGCGGGTGTGTTCTGAAGGGCCGCCACCGTTACTCGTCGTTCCAAAATCTCGTCAGAAGTTTTCAACTCTATTGTTGACGTTGGCCACTTTCCCTGTGAAAGACGAAGTCAATATGGACCGTTATGCCACAGATCACTGCCTAAAAACTCATCCACTTTCATTCCTCTCGTTATCAGGTCGGCTTGAAAGGAAAGCTTGAGTTTCAACTTGGGACGGATCGAGATCTTCCAAAACTTGTGGGTTACTCGAGGACCATTTTCGTAGCTTAAATCCACCTTTCGCCAGTACTTCGTCCAGTTCCTTCCTAGTCTGGATTGCTTCTTCGATGGTTTGGGCGCCTCCTATGTAATCGTCGACGTAGAAGTTCTTGAGCAATGCGGGTCCTCCTAGTGGATAATTCTGCCCTTCGTCTTCGTAAAGTTGCTTGAGGGTACGAGTGGCGAGAAATGATGAAGATGCCAAACCGTAGGTCACCGTAAGCAATTCACATATTTCGATGGGACCACCAAGGACAAAGCGCCAGAATATTCTCTGCAGGGTAGTGTCTTTAGGATCGACTAAAATTTGGCGGTACATTTTTTCAACGTCTGCAACAAGTGCAATTGGGTACTTGCGGAAACGAAGGATGAGGGCGAGTAGCTCGTCTTGCACTACCGGCCCTACCAAGAGAGCATCATTCAAGGAGTATCCAGATGATGAATGTATCGATCCATTGAACACAACGCGCACTTTCGTTGTCGTGCTTGATTCCTTCACGACAGGGTGGTGAGGAATGTAGAATGCCTGAGAAGGTTCGGGCTCGCTGCTTGGAACGATTCGCAAGTGGCCCAAGGATTGGTATTCGGAAAGGAAATTCTGGTACTCCATTTTCAAATCAGGATCTCGATCTAGACGTTTTTCAAGCGACATGAACTGACGCAAGGCGACTGTTTTCGACTCACCCAGCATTGGATCAACATCGGGGTGACGTTGTAAGCGAACCATATATCTACCATCGTGTGTGCGGGTGACGTTGGAAACAAAATGCGACTCGCATTGTTGTTCTTGAACAGAAAGGTTTGGTGTGTTGCTAACTGCTTCCATTTTCCAGAAACGTTCGACGGCGTCTTGAAGCGGATCTGATATGGACACGTGACAGGTGGTGACAGGTGGAACTGACGTTGGCATCTGATTCCTCCCAACAACAATCCAACCGAATACACTCTCGACGAGCATGTGCTTCTGATCCTGTTCAATTTTGGTACCAGGATTGACAAAGGTGTAAAAGTGCTCTGCTCCTAGGAGCAGATCGATTGCTCCAGTCTTATTGAAGCTGGGATCGGCAAGGAATAGGTCTTGTGGAATACGCCAGTTTCTAGCTGGAAACGTCACAGCAGGCAAGTCTATCGTGATTCTACCTCTACCTACGAGGAAGTCGAGGTCGATTTCAAAATCATTTTTCCTTGAGCGAATGGAAGAATGAACGCTATGTTTCACGTTGGACGACGCTTCACCAACACCGTGAAGGGGAACGTTCACATTTCGGCGCCTTAGCTTCAAAAGCTGAGAGCCACTATCTAACAATACACGTGCAGGGTGCGTATCACCGTTTGAATCGACGACCAAAAGTACGACGGTGGACAGCAAAACATTCGAATTGGAAAGTGGTGTGGGGTTGCTGAGTTGTTGACTGGGGATGGAGTTCGTGCATGTGTAGGTGGTAGAGGAGACTGGAGCGTGGTTTCGATTTAATGATGGCCTAGACGGATGAAGAGCTTGGTTGTTAGGGCGTTGCGCAGACGAGTGGCTAGGAGCTTCGTTGTAGTTATTGGTGGTGTGCAGCATGGTATGGTGTCTTCTCTGGCAGTGTCGGCAAGAGTATGTGGATTGGCAATTTCGGGCAAAGTGATCGTGGCGGAAACAATTTTGGCACAAACGGTTGGTATCGATTAGTCTTAGACGGTCAGGAATACTCATCCTCTCGAATCGGGGACATTTGATGAGAAAATGACGTTGATTGCAAGCATAGCATTTCAGCAACTGGTCCTCCGAGACAGTGTGGGTGGCAACTTTATGCGGAAATGGCCTTCTATTGGAAAGGAACTGATTCACTGGTGTGTGAGAGTTTTGCGACTGGTGGTTGACGGACATCGACTCAAGTACTCGGATCCTACGTTGAAGAAATTGTACGAGGCAAGCGTAATTACGATCATCGACGGTAGTGGCGTGATCTTCCCATGCTTTGAGGGTTCCATCGTCAAGGCGAATGCACAGTAGGTGCTCAAGAATCGTACTCCATTGGTCAACAGGTTCCTCTAGGTGGCGGAGAATTTTGGTATGGCGTTCAAATTCATCCACTAGGCTATGCAAAGCCTCGGAAGATTCCCTTTTCATGCGAGGGCAATCCAAAATCGCTTGCAAGTGACGTTTTTTGAGCAAGTAGTCGTTTGCGTAGCGTGAAGTCAGCGTCTGCCAAGCGATGGAATAGTTGGCAGAACTGATGGAGATCGATTCGATTAATTGTGCCGCTTCACCCTTAACGGCCGCACGGAGGTAATGAAACTTTTGTACGTCGGGGACATCAACGTTGGCGTGAATTAGGGCAACAAAAGTATCATGGAAAGTCAGCCATTGATTGTAGTCGCCATCGAACTCTGGCAACGAAATGGTGGGAAGCTTGATGCCAGATAACCCAGTAGGGGCAGGGATTGCGCTTTGAGTCGGTATAGGATTGGCGGGTAAGGAGGATCGCAGAGCAGCAGAATTTGTAACGGGTTTGGTTGTTCTGTTCCCTACCTTCATTGGTGGTCTCTTCATCTTCAATTTTCGACTGAACATCCTCCAGTTCCGTCCACACGTCGTTTAGGTTCTCGATGCGTAGCTGCACCTGAGCTTGGTCTCGATCGGCCTGGTACTTTGAAACGAACTGGTCGGCTCTCCACAGTGATGCTGTTAGGCGGTGCGACGGTTCGTAAGTTGTAACATCCGTTGTTCGTCCATGGCGGTGCGGTTGGAACGCGATGTATCAAAATGGCGGTTCTAGGTGGAAGACGCACAAAAAGGACCCGGTAGAACCGAACAAAAGAATTGGGATGGTTGGAATACTACTAACCTTTTCAAGGCTAGGATAATGCCTTGTATTTTATTGATAGAGCACCTATGATTGGAACAGGTTAGCGGGTGGCAGGATGGCGGAACGGATGATAACGACGGCAGTAGCTTGTTGGATGATTTTCTTGACGGGCGGGGGTACCCCGTTTTACGGTACACTAGATGGTGGCACTTCGCTTCACAGTTGGAAATCCTCGATGAGCGGACGGAATAGCGTGTAAAGAAAATCGGAAAAATCTCAAGGCACCCGTGGACAATATCTGCGCACTATGGAATTACACGTACCATGTGCCTGAATCAAATAGGCCTTGTATTAAATTAAATCTGGAACAGCAGGAACGTATTTCAATCTCGTATTCTTATTCGGCAAGGATGGCGTCGGTTGCACTTGGAACGATGGTGGAAATTCAATAGCACTAATTTTGTATGATGGCGGTTGGCGTCACTCAGAACGCGGACACAATGGCGAATTGGAAACCGAATCCTGGTCACGGCACCAAAATGTTGGGGCAGGTTCGTGATTTCCGGTACCCGGCGGTGAACCTCAAGACCTTCGGGGACTTCATGAATGGCGTGGTGGTGTCGGCCAGCAAGGTGACGCAGTTCACAGGAGGATTCGGGAAAGGTGCCAACGTGGAGAAGTCAAGGATGAAGCATAAGGGAACAATCAACACACATGTAAGCCAGCCGGAGCAACCGAAGAACGAGGTGAAGCAGTGTTGCGTTTGTAAACGACGTGGACATCGTGTTCGGGATTGTGACAGTTTCAAAGCGCTCTCCATCGACAATCGTTGGAAGGAAGTGCAACACAACGAACTCTGCCGCAGCTGCTTAAATGCGTACGGGAGACGAAGTTGCCGAAATGCCAGTCAATGCGGAATCAACGGATGTTCCTTTCGGCATCACCCTCTGCTTCATTCCAACCGTAGTAATCAACCATCCGGAAGAGCAACAACGCTGAGGCCAGCTTCAAATATCGAATCCGCCGGCAACCATGCGCATCGTATATCGAATCAATCGTTACTTTTTCGCATTATTCCCGTAACACTTTACGGACCAAAGAAGCGGTGAAGACCTTCGCCTTTCTGGACGATGGGTCGTCCATCACACTCGTTGAAGAGGAGCTCGCAAACGAGATCGGCGTCAGCGGAAAAGCGGCACCATTGTGCCTAACCTGGACGGGTGATGTGTCTAGAATCGAAGCGCTAACGATGGAAAGCACTACAAACTGGAGGATGTTCGTACCGTAAAGAAACTGGCTCCGCCGGGTCAGACGCTGCACATCAACGATTTCGTGGACAAGTTCAGGCATCTCAAAGGTCTTCCGCTTGCTGGTTATGAGAACGCGGTCCCTCAGTTGCTGATTGGGGTCAATAACTTGCGACTTACTTGGTCGCCGTGAAAACTCGTCTCAGCTGGTGCATATACGGAGGAGGTGGTGCTCCCTTGTCACATACACTCAACTTCCATGCTTGTGACTGTGACCGTGAACTGCATGAAATCATGAAGGACTACTTCACCCTCGAGGACGTCGGTGCCAAACCGGTGACCAAATTGGTTTCAGCCGAAGACAGAAGAGCTCAAGAAATGTTGGAAAAAACCACTGTACGCGTAGGCGATCGATTTGAGACCGGATTGCTGTGGAGGTACGACGAAATTGAGTTTCCGGAGAGCTACGGAATGGCTTTGCGAAAACTCGAGTGCCTAGAACGTCGGATGGATAGGAATCCATTGTTGAAGGAGAATATTCACCGTCAGATAGAAGAATATCAGCTGAAGGGCTACGCGCATCGAGCCAGCGAGGAAGAGTTGAAGACAACCGATCTGAAACGGGTCTGGTACCTACCACTGGGAGCGGTGGTGAATCCAAAGAAACCGGAGAAGGTGCGTCTCATCTGGGATGCCGCAGCTGTAGTTAACGGGATATCTCTCAACACACTGCTTCTCAAAGGCCCGGATCAACTTACGTCGTTGCCAGCAGTTTTGTCAAGTTTCCAACAGTATGCGGTGGTGGTCTCCGCCGATATTAAAGAGATGTTCCATCAAATGTGGATGCGTAGGATGAACCGACAATCACTGCGTTTCCTATTTCGCAAGGATCCGACCGTTTTACCGGACATCTACGTCATGGACGTGGCGACATTCGGGGCAACCTGCTCCCCATCGTCTGCATAATACGTGAAAAACAGAAATACAGCAGAATTTGCCGGAGAGTCCCCGTTGAAGGGATCATATCCAATCACTACGTCGATGATTACCTAGACAGCTTTGGTACGGAAGCGGAAGCAGCAGAGATAGCGGAGCAAGTGAAGGCAATCCATAGCAAAAGAGGTTTCCTGCTGCGGAACTGGCAAACAAATAGTATCCATGTAAAGCAGCGATTGCGAGAGGCTACGGACCCCAACATGCATCTGTTTATGGATAAAACCATGGAATACGGCAGGGTGCTTGGCATGCTGTGGTTGACAGAGGAAGACGCCCTGAGCTTCTGCGGACAGATGAAGGACGACATACAGCAAATCGTGGACAGCGACTCCCGTCCCACAAAGAGGCAAGTCCTGCGGTGTCTAATGAGCTTTTTCGACCCGCTGGGATTGTTAAGCTTCATCATGGTTCAGGGCAAGATTCTGCTGCAAGATGTTTGGCGTGCTGGAACACAGTGGGATCAGGAGATAAGCGAGAAACATTGGGAACGTTGGCGGAGCTGGACGGTTCTGCTACAGCGAATAGCGACCATACAAATTTCCCTTTGCTATTTCCCGAACGCCACCGAGCAGAGCTACCGTCAGCTGCAATTACACGTGTTCGTGGACGCAAGCGAAGCGGCGTATGCAGCAGTGGCGTATTTTCGAATAGTCGACGCAGACGGGACACCAAGATGTGCTTTGGTGATGGCGAAAACGAAGGTGGCGCCGTTGAAACCGTTATCGATACCGCGAATGGAGTTGCAGGCCGCTATGCTTGGGACCCGATTATTCATTCTTGAGTCCCATACTGTGAAAGTTACGGAGTGATATTTGTGGTCAGACTCATCGACGGTGCTAGCCTGGTTGAGAGGGGATCCCCGCAAGTACAAACAGTACGTGGCCTGTAGGATTGGTGAAATACTGGAGCAGACGGATGTGATCGAGTGGCGGTGGGTTCCGTCGAAGCAGAATCCAGCGGATTACGCAACCAAATGGGGAAGCGGGCCATCCATGGACGTCGGAGGAGTCTGGTTCCAAGGACCACCGTTTCTGCAACGGCCTGAGAAAGAATTCCTGCCACCGAACTACTCGGAAATCATAAAACAGCATTTGTATCTTCGGTTCCAGGGTCCGAATGAAACTTTCATCAGCTTCTATAGAGATCTAGTTGCGGTTTTCGAAATACCGGAGTCGGCAAAGTTGTTCATCCTGAAGTCACATCTTAACGCGGACTTCATTCCGATAGCTACGGCGTGTCGCGCAGGATTTCGTGAAGGTTTGCAGGGATTTCGAAATTTCCAGATCGTATTCGATAAAGACTAACAGAGTTTTGGGCAACAGGCATTCGGAAATCAACCGATTAACCGTTGGAATGTCGGACGACAGCAGGTGAACATGCTTACCCAAGACATAACGCAACAGGAGGAGTACATCCAGCGTCCAGAGAGACAGCTTTAAACGAAGAAGAACTTGATGTTGGCGTAGATGAAGTAAACGCGCTTAATTCACAGCCACGCTGGCAGAAGAACACGCCACCGGACGGAAACCAAACAAACATCTCATCGAGCAACCAAGAAAATCGTCAACAAGTGTTAGTTTGTTGGCAGTGTGAACATCCTGGTCATATCTATCCAAACTGACCCAACCCGAAAACCTTCTTGTTCTGCTACACGTGTGGGAAGAAAGGATCCACAACGCGAAGTTGCGAAAGCTGTGTAGCAAGATGGAGACAGCTTGCAACCACGGAGGCTACACAGTATTCCCGAATTCCGAAAAATTGAAACCATCATCATCGACCCCAACAACACGGACAATCGTCCCTACTCACAAATCTCCGTACTGGATTTAAATCTCCGAGGATTACTGGACAGTGGTGCTACTTGTAGCCTAGTAGGAGGTAACCTCACAAACATAGCAGATCAGTTTGGGTTAAATAAGTTTTAAAACCTCGATAAAACTTGCAATGTTACTTGGGATTGCGTATAACGGGAAAAATCACACGCTACCGTTACTGTTCATCGAGTCTATGCCAACGGCTTTGATACTGGGCATGGACTTCTGCAATAAATTCGGCGTTCGTACAACAATTTGTGGGCTGACGCTATCAGTAGACACATCTTCAGCGGTGACAGCCATACTAACGAACACGCAAAAGCAGAAGCTGCAGGAAGTGATCTCAGAGTTCCTTACTTCTTCAAACAAGGGACACTTGGGCCGTCTACTTGAACATCTACTGTCACAAAATCGATACCGGAAGCGCAGCTCCATTTAAGCAGAAATACTACCCAATGTCATAGTTTGTACTGGACGATCTAAATAAGGAGGTACATCACATGCTTTATCTGGATGTTATCGAAAAAGCGGTGTGTTGCCCTTGGAACAGCGCTACTGTAGCGTGAAGAAAAAGGATGGCTCGATGACTATGCCTGGACGCACGTAAACTGAACTCCGTCATCTTACAGGAGGCCTTCCCAATTCCACACATAGCATCTATAATGAACAATCTCAGCGGCTGCAAGTTTCTGTCTTCCATTGATCTTGAGGCAGCCTTTTGGCAGATTCCTCTGGAAAAAAAAACTCGAAGCAGAAAACAGCGTTTACAATCCCTCAGCGGGACACCATCAATACAAGGTAGTTCCGTTTGGCCTATCGACGGCAAGTCAAGGTTTATCAAGGGTAATGAATCACATATTCATCGACATGGAGCCGAAGGTATTCGTCTATCTTGACGATCTGATCCTGGCTAAGGAAAAGTTCGAAGAACATCAACAACTGCTTCAGGAAATTGCGCGAAGGTTAGATAGCGCAGGGCTCACTATCAATGTGGAGAAATCCGTGTTTTGTCGTCGCAGTTTACAACATCTACTTGGGGTAGAACTTCAAGATCAGGCCAACTACAAATCTGTTTCGTCATAAAAGCAACTTGTAATAGGATGCTTTGTTGATTGTTCATTAACTCTTGATTGCAGGTAATACTTATGAATACTTCAGGTGGACAAAAATACGAACTAAGAGGTGGACGCCTAAGCTTTTTCACAATTATATATCTGTGAAGCAACTGTAAACTCTAGAGGGTTTTGTTTTCTTTTGCTAACCTGGTTAAAATGTTTACATTTAAATGTCTTAAAGATAAATCATCCAGCTCAAACCTTTGTAGGGGTAGGAGGTGCGACCATCATCATCATCATCACCATCATCATCACTGTAACCTTTTATGTTGACAGTCCGGCTCGTTTCTTGGCTCTTTGCGCTGATGTGTGTGACATTCCCAGCTTCTTTCCGACATCTCTGATGGAAAGGATAGGATTACGCGTGAAAACGCTACCGGTCGCTACGGTATCCTGGTTTCGGTTTCCTCCTGATACTGCACGGCGAATGAGAACGACCCAAATTTGAGTTTAGTTCACTCATAATCGCCAAAAGTGCAGGAACTCAGCGATGAGTTAATTTGCCTAATGTTTTCCCAGGTTTTTCCAGGGAAAAATTCCCGAATTTGAGAAAAGTAAAGATTGGATTCACTCAGTCTATTGGTACTACTCCGAGACTGAACAAAATTTTCGTCAATTTCCTCATTTTCCGGCAGATTTTTTAGGTTTTCCACAGGAAACCATGAGACAAATTTTACTCATCGCTGAGTTCCTGCACTTTTGGCGATTATGAGTGAACTAAACTCAAATTTGAGTCGTTCTCATTCGCCGTGTGGTCTTCTAGCAGTCGTCAGACGTAGCCCCAACACTTTAATAACGTTTGTCACAATCGATTTGGCCATTTTAAGCGATCTTGCCAAGTATGCGTAGGAAAAACTTAGATTTTTATCGAAGAAGAAAAACAACAATAAATATAGGGGAAATGGCGAAAGAAATCTCCTGTTTTTCGATTTTTTTTATAGAACAATGCCTCATCTGGAAAATACAAATGGATATTTTGGTTGCTAGTGAAGCATTGAAAGTAATTCTATACAGAGCTGGATAAAGGAGGTTTTTATCTATCGTCCAAATCATCAAACACAACAGGGAATGTTGTTGCAGCTGAGTTATTAACGAAAGAGAAAGTCGATGAAGAGAATCGATCAAAGCAGATAGGTCCTTTTACCAGCTCTGTATAGAATGGCTTTCATTCGACATTAGGGACACCAACGCTATCTAGCCATTTCCAGCTTGGCACAGACATGGATTTCGGAAAATGAGTGATCTAATATTGGATGTACTGTAATTCCGTTTATAAACTAATTTTACATTAATTAAATACAAGCCGTTATTTATCCAGCTATCCAGGGGCATGCACTGTCACAGGCAAAACATTTACAATTACCTGAAAATGTTATCTTATTATTAACAATGCAGAAGTGGCATAGAGGTAGAGGTAAGAATGGTGCTGCTTTGTATGTCTGTCGATGGTATTAAACAGACGTTCACTTGAGAAACCGTTAATGGGATAGCATGTCAATGTTTTACCTTAGCTTGTCTGGTTTAAGTTTTCGGCTTCCGTGCATCGTTGATCTTGTTACGATTGGCAATGGACAGCAACTCTCCCAGTACGGTTGCATCGAGCCTGGCCAAGGGTGAGAATATTCCCAGAGTGGGAATTCTGGGAATGAACTCCCAACCATGTTTCGATGGTTTTTCCTTTTTCGCTGGTGTTGTTTTGGGCGGTGGTGTTCTATTTACGCCATTGCTGAGCAGCGATCCCATCTCTATGTCGGTCTGCCTTGGTCGGTTGGTGGTATCATATTCCGTCTCTTCTTTTGGTTTGGTTTGTCGAGCAAGGCATGACAGTTCTGCACAGTGCTTCAGCGAATATCTAGAGTCTATCATGATTTTCGATTTATTATGCACATCGATTTTAATAACGTGGTGATAGGTCCTGAATAATGAACCAGGAGAAATCTTTCGCCAGTAAAATAAAATTTGTTTCATAGGCTTAAAATGTGTGGATCGGTTCAGACCAGACTCTACATTAGCGAGGAGGAGCACTTTTTCCGACAGGCTGATCAATTCGGACTCTTTCCGTATTTCAGCAATGTCACTGACGGCAAGACCGTTGATCAGGTTCTGTATGACCATTGGTACGCAAAAGATGAACAGCAGAAAAATGACCAACACACTTCCGTTGATGTTCATCTCAGCTGCCTCAAATTCTCCGGAGGCCATGACGATAATTTTAACTCCAGCAGCAGTGGCAGAATTAAATGGGTTAAAAGAATCATCGTCGGTGCCATTTCTATGAGCCGATACCAATATGTCATTATAGTACAGAAAGAAGCTGTAACCAAAGGCCAGCATGAGTGGACAAAAGAGAGCAATGCTTTTGATAAAGTTTAGCGCGACCACTCGGAACATGCACCGGTAGGTGGAAATGGTATTGAATGGTAGCGATCCGATGAGCTGAATAATCTGAATTGCAAAGATGATTACCACCAGTGAAGAGATCAATACTTGAAACTTCACATCGAAGAATCCCAACACGAAAACCATCCCGAAGACGTTGGCCATGTCCATCACATTCTGGAATGAATAAAAATATTTTTTTCCAAACATAGTCCATTGCAGCAGTTCTCGACCGAAGACATAGGCAAATCCAAACCAACTGGCGATGTAGGATGGTGTTGAAAAGATCCCATTGCAGATGTTTAGTATTGAAAAGTACGAAAATGCAACTGTAGCAGCCATTGTTAGAAACAAATTAATCCAGTGCCACATACTGAATCGCAGCCATTTGACCAGGATGTATGTGTAGATCACCGGGTGATGAAGTAACTGTTTGTGGTTTCTTGATTTGGCCAGTTTCTTCACGCAAGACATTTCCGAGTTGAAAATTCTACTGTTAGTCCCTCTCTTAGGTTGCACCTTGGAAAATACTTTAAATTTTCCACCGGATTTTTCCAAAACGTATGGACTGATGCCACTGAGGTCAATAAAAACGTCCCGTGGTGTTATTTGTTTAGCACACTGGTCGAAATATTCTTTGCAAAACTCGTATGGCGCATAGTCCAGGGGAGTTTCGCCCTTCTTGTTCTGCACACCCAGAAACATGTACCTGTGGTTCACAGTAAGGGCTTTGGAAATATCCGTGAATCCATATTTTAGTGCAACATGCAGGGCAGTGTTGCCATTGCTATCCGTTTTTGTGTGGATGATCCTTTTGTCTGTGGCCATCAACATGGCACACTGGAGAAGATTGGATTTTTGGTCGGTTTCATCAGGTAATTTTGTGCAAAGGTTCAGTGTGTACACCAGTATACATTCTTCGTTGATGAGTATTTTATCTTTCTCCATTTTAGATAAAAGCTTATTCAGTACTGAAGAATTAGCACTCTCGCATGCTTTTTTCAGTAATCCTTTCAATTCCACACGGTACTTCAGATGGGATGGAGTGTCCAAAGCAAATATTACTTTTTCATAACGATCGACAATGAGGTTTGAACACTTCTGAAAATTTTGATCGACTGCAGTGTGCAACAGCAGCGTTATCACTTTGCTTGCTTTGTCATGTTGAACGCTGAATTTGCGACATTCCTTGTCGAACATATCCAAATCCTTGAATCGCAAAAAGATCTCCAACAGTTCGACAGTCATTGTTCCAAATACCTCATTCGTAAACTTATCATCACATCTTTTCAAAATGTTGCCACCGAGAAGCTGCACTTCATCCTCACACTGCTTAAAGAAGTTCAGATCATCGTCGGATGGTTTACCGTAGTGAGTGAGTATCTCAAACGGAAGAAGCACCTTACTGCTGCTAATGTTGAAGTCCGCTCCACGTTTCAACAAAAGTAAGATGATACTTCTGCATTCCTTCAGTTGAGCAGACTTCTGTATCGGATCAGTAACCTTGCGTCTGATGGAATCATATTTCTCGCACAGGAGAAACAATGCCGTTTGCATCTGTCTGTTGCGACAGTTGACGTCCAGAGACTCCTGCTGGAGCAACCATTCGATGAAGCTTCCATTCTGTTTCCGAGCGGCGAAGTGCAGCGGCGTGTCTAGGTCACTCTGAATCCGCTGTGGAGGAATACCAATAGTGAAAATCGTTTTGAATGTGTATGCATTCATCAAAACTTACCTCATTAAATGCCCCAGTCTTCTCCAGAATAAGCTTCAAAAAAGGACCGAAACAATCGATGTCGTTCAGCATGATGGTAAGCGATTGATGAGTCTTCGCATTCTGCAGCGGAGTCTTCGGTTGGTAAATATTCCACGAATTGTTTGCGCAGTTCAGTTCTCGGAAGAGTTCATCGACTTCCACTATTTCCGGTCGGGTGCACCACTCTCCGAGAGGTTCTAAGCCATCCGCGATCAATTTTTGAACCATTTGATTACAGTCTTCGGACTTGATTCCATCGAAAACGTTAGCTTTCTGAGGAATGTAGGTAATAATTTGAAGAAGTTCTTCAAATTTTTTCTTGATGTTGTTCAGCAATTCTTTTCTGTCCTTTTTCGGTGTTTTAAAGTAGGAAGCTGCACGCCTTCGCAAATCGTCGACCAATGGTTGGTTTTTAACTGTGTCGTCTAGTCTGTCCATGATGCGCCGATGACGTTTGAAACGATGAATGCTAAATCTGAGACTGTAGGATGAATCCACGGGCTCGAAACTTTTGTAAGTGTTAATGTGTACTACCAATAATTGCAGCAGAGCCTCGAAGGAACCATCGTTGAGGGTAGCTTCCAAGTTGGCAACGGTGTTCAATATCATAGGTGGTAGCACAATGTCAAAGTGTGATTTGAGTAGTGCATTCTGAAATAAAGGAATTGGAGATTACTGTGTGTACGAAACTGAATCATAATCAGGAACTGAAACCCCGAGAATGTGGATGAAAAATAGGTCCCACAAGAAAGTTAAGACCGTTGGCAGCAAGCGGATGAAACGAGGGTTCCAGTTGCAGTCGAATTTTTTCTCTGAGCTGATCACGCCCAAGCCTCAGGTACCAAATTTCTCCCCGAAGCATCTTTGAAAACGGCTGAACCCTCCGTTTAAAACATCTGGAATCATCTTCTGCCATGGTTGGAATCTTGTATGAGTAGTAGTCGTAGTAGTAGTAGTAGTCTTGGATTTCCAATTAAATTGTCTGTAACCTCCATCAGGAGAACTTATTCCGGCAGGAAACTCCGTCACAATCGATTGGAATTTCTAACAAAATGGCCTGGCCTCCATCGGGACCGTTAGGAACCTGCGTAGGGAACCTTCTCCGTGAGGTAGCTTCGTTGAAATCGTCAGGAATCACCGTCGAAATCTTCTGAAACCTATTTCGCCTAGAACGTCTGGAAACTGCGATGGAAAGCTCTCCGTCTGGAACGTTTGGAACCTCCACTGGTAATATCTGTAATTTCTATCAAAATAGTTTTTAACCTCTTCGGTCGGTAACGCCAGGATTGAAAAATTTCTCTAGAACCCACTTCGTCGAAAACGACCGCAACCTCTGTCGAAATCGTCTGCAATGTCAATCTAAATCTGGAATCTGTCAAAATTTTCGTTGAAATCCATTAGAAACTAGTCGGTGTTTATGCTAGTACAATCCAGTAGTAGCACAAACGAAGTGACAGACGGAGCGGCTCGAAAACTTTGGTAACTAACCTGCTATTTCTATTTTTCAGTGTACCACATGGCAACACCACTACTACTGGATTGTACCACATGGCAACATTACTACTAGATTGTACTAGTATTTTCACCAAATGTATTAGAATGTTTTGTTTCTATCTCTTTCACTCTACTCAAAACTGAAATGCATAAAAAAATGACAAAATGATACACTCTTTGCACACTGTCAATGAATCATTATACACAAAATCAACTTTGTTCAAATCAAAACAAAAAAACTAACCCATCTGGTGAATGATGGCAAAAGCTTCCAAGAAAATTCTATTACAGTGAACCACATTATTTTAATTGATTTCTTCGCCAGTTAGTCGTCTGCAACTTCGTTTGTGGTATTAGTGTTGCCATGTGGTATACTGAAAAATTGCAATAACAGGTTCGTAACCAAAGTTTTTGAGCCGCTCCGTTTGTCACTTCGTTTGTGCTGCTACTGGATTGTACCAACAATCAATACGAAACTAACGATTTTAATTTGGCTCACTACACAGCAAAAAAAATTGTAATATCGATCAACGTAATTCAAGCTGATGTATGAAATAATGATGTAATAGCAAAAAGCAGATACAATATTACATCAATGGATGTAATTTTGTTCGCAAAATCGATGTACATCGTGCAGCGTAATATCATTGAGGTAACTCTAAGCACTGGGTCCCGAAGAAAATCATTATTATTTTTGGCTCACTCAGTACCAGAACAACGGTCCCAAGCAGTCCCAAGCTATTTCACTCACCCCTGCATGTTCTGCATGAATCCACACACCCCTGATGTTATCTGTCAAACTTTCATAGCGAATCAAAACAAACATAGTGTAGTAATAGAATTTCAACTAGAATAGGGTACGTTAATCGTTTGCTTGGGACCAATAGGCTACTAAAGTGGTGAGCCAATTTAAAATCGTTAGTTTCGTATTGATTGATGGTAATATTACACAACCGGCGGAATGATCTCTGTGCAGCTGTTTAGATGTTATATTCAACAACTTTTTTTTCTGTGTCCTTGACTAGCCTATTGGTCTCAAGTAAACGATTAACGTACCCCATTCTAGTCGAAATTCTAGTACTTCACAATGTTTGTTTTGATTCGCTATGAAAGTTTGATAGATAAAATGAGGGGTTAGTGGATTTTCCTATGTTTCGAAGGGTGAATCGATTAGCTTGGGACCGAAGAGAGCAGTGCTGCAAAATCTCGACAGTACACGGTGATATTGACAATTCTGCTTTGGTCACTCATTTGAGCTAACAGTCATAGTCAAGGCAAACCATGTCAATTGTCAATGACAATGCTGTCAGTGACGAACATGTGTAGATTTTTATATTAACTAAATTTGTAACGAAATTAAATGACTTGAGCAAAACAACTACATGGAGCCATTTTAGTGAATAAGCATCTACGTCCTGAACTACTTGGATAACAATAATGTGACACAGAATGTACTAAATTACACGATTTGTTACCAGGTGAATCTTTGTCATTGACGAAAAAATGAATGAGATTTTGATGAAGGTTTTTTTGAGGATCAAGTCTGTCAGTGACTATGTGACGAACAATTTTGTCAATATCGCGTGAAAGCCTGTCAATGACAATGACAAATCTCAGCACTGGAAGAGAGTACCAGAGCTGAGCCAAAAAGTGGAGCACGATCCTTCGGGACCTTCTAGTCTTAGAGTTACCTCTGAGCATTTCCAGCCCAAAACGCAAACCTGTTGGACATGAGTGTTTCCGATTCGAATGAAACATTTCACATCACGTGTTCGCTGCTACTAATGGTTGCATTTTTCATTTTAATATGATTTTTTCCTCCAGAGTAACTTTTGAAAAGAACGTATAAAATGGATTTTTTTTTTAACTTGGAAACTATTGATCTGATCAAAATGGCATATGAGAAGAAGTTTTAGTTAGTTAAATTATCTTTGCGGGAAAAATACACTGAAAGAAAAACTTAGTAAATTAGTATTTCAAAAACGTAAAACGATGATTATCTCAAAACACCCCCCTTCGATCTTTATAAATTTTTTTTTTCAAGAAAACTGAAAAAATGCCCTAATATTTGGTGAAGAGTGTATGCTGGTAACTTTCTTAAAAAGAAATCTATAATTTTTTAAATTTTTATTGGTTTTTACAAGTTGGTGAAATTGCATGTTTTTTAGTAAAATAATAATTTATTTGGATACTACGCATAATTTTCAAAAACTTTGCATATATATACTTTTTCCTAAGTCCAGCCGTTCTCATGTTAATGCAATTTAAAAAAAAATATTATAATAATTTTCTACATTTTGGGCCATTTTCAAATGTTAGTCGTGATGTCCAGCAACGAGATGTTTTTCCATGAATATATATTAAAAAACAAACAATTCATTCTCAAATATGGTAGCTGTCAGACTTACCCGTTTCTATTTAGACGCAGCGGAAAAGAAACAAGTTTATAAGTAAATACTCTCAAATATACCCAAATAATCAACAAACCCACTCATGTGCCTTTTTTCTGTCCTCTATTAGTTGTATACCTGGATAGAATTGTGTATGTCATAACAGAGGCTCAAAACATTAACAGGTAAACAAATATGTTATTAAACCTGTAATTGAGATAAATTCTCTAGGTACTTCTCTGACGTATACCATATTGTGCCTTAAGAGCTCATCCCGCGATATCACAACTACATAAAAAGGCACCCCGTGGAGGCTTCTTACACTCACACTTAAAAAAGTTTGCTATAATCAATTGTACCTAATGAAGATAGGTATAATGTCAACATTGTAATTATTCTGCTACATATATATATATATATTGGGACGTTCTTCACCTGTTCCATTCAGTTCATCTCTCTTAGCGTTTCAAGTTAAAAAGCAAGTAGTTTTTTACGATGAATAACAATTGTTATCCAGTGTTGTAAACCTCTACCTAAATCAAAAAATGTTGTTCATATACAAGAAACTTGTCAGATGGAGTAATAGAAAAATTAAAATGTTTTGGCTGTAAAATACCTCTGGATAGTTCTTTGAAAATTTGTAGTAGATGTCGTCTTCAAGTTTACCGTTTGCCATCAAACAAAACGCCTTCGAATGACGGAATGCAGCAAGATCTGGAACAACCTTCTACCAGTGGTGTACGCTTAACAGCACCCATATATATCGAGAGTGAATCCATTGTGAATATCATCCCATCGGTTACGTCTCTGGCTTCATCGACTTCAGCAGTAATATTGAGACATTCAACCAAGGCATCATGGGTATCCATGTATCACCGATTACGACAAAGAGGCTGAGAAGCGCGTGTTATCCTCAACAGAAAACCAAAGAAATCATGGATGGGGTTAAGCGACACACATTCGATCTTTCGGAAGATGATGACCGAGGAATCCTCAACGCCAAGGCTAAGGATTACGATGAAATGATGAGCCAACTAAAGGAAAAATACGCAGATCCGGAATGCACTCGAGAAGAAACGACACAAGTATTATCCGTATTACCGAAATCTTGGCCTGTATGAAGAATCATGGATGAATTCGGTGTCAACAGAAATACTGCAGCACAGGTAAGATTTATATTTTTTTAAACACCATAAAGGAAAAATTAAAAATAATTTTCATTTTCTTTCTTCCCAGGTAAAAGATTTGGTCGCCGAAGATGGAATATTATGTTCCCCTCGTTCCAAAGCAGGACATGGACTGAGAGCAGAGTTAGTAGATACAGTTGTGAAATTCTACGAAGATGACGATATAAGCAGAGTTATGCCGGGCCAAAGAGATTATGTCTCTGTAGTGACGGGTGGTGTACGCCAGGTAATACAAAAACGTCTACTAACAATGTCGCTCAAAGAAACATACTTGCATTTTACGGAAACCCATAAAGATATCTATATTAGCTTTAGCTCATTTGCAGCCTTACGGCCAAAAAATTGTAAACTTCTTAGTAAATCAGGATCTCATAATGTTTGTGTATGTACGATTCACGAAAATGTTAATCTAATGTTGAACAGCCTGAAAAAAGATCGCATATTGTGTGATCGCACTATCTATATGGAACAACTTCTTTGCGATTTACAATCTAGAACAGACTTTTGCCATCTTCGAACGTGCTTGAATTGTTACGATACGTCATTATTCGAAACAAAATTATTAGAAATATTGGAAGACAAACAAATATTAGAAGTGTCATTTGAACAGTGGACTACGACAGATAGGTGTAATATTGAGTTGAAAACTTTGCCTTCCGAAGATTTTTCATTTTTCTTTACGGAAAAGTTAGACAAATTAATATATCACGATTTTATAAAAAATAAGCAGGCAGAATTCTTAAAAACAAAAAAACAAACACTAGAAGATGGCGAAGTCGTTGTTATTTGCGACTTTTCTGAAAACTACACATTTGTTCTGCAAGATGAGATTCAAAGCTATCATTGGAATAATTCTCAATGTACAATTCATCCATTTGTCGTTTATTTTAATGATAATGGTACACTAAACCATTTAAGTTTTGTGGTTATTTCGGACATTTCAAAGCATGACACAGCAGCAGTTCAGTTGTTTATCTCAAAATTATTCTAATTTTTGAAGTCGCAAATAACAGACCAAAAGTGTATTTTTATGTCAGATGGAGCAGCATCACAATCAGGGAATCAAGAAAATGCTATCTTCCTATGCTTACCGACGATAAAAATACTAGTTAACGGAATCATGATCAGTGTACAGTAAGATCATGGATTATCATTTGTGTTACACATCATGATCAGCAACAAAAACGATAATCTTCTGATAAGATAACAATCACTTTGTAATATATCTCAAAATCTAGGAACTTGCTGTCTTCGGAAAACTTGTTCTAGAGGTCAAATACCCTACAATATGGATATTTTTGGAATCGGGATGATACATATATTTTGAAAATCAATGTAGGTCGCCATTTTGAAATCCGTCATCTCGGCCGTTGGTTTCGGGAAAAAAAAAACTGTCAAATATCCTTCCAATATGGGTATTTCTGGAACTGGAATAATGTGTAGATGTTGAAAATCGATGTCAACCGCCATTTTGGAATTCAAGTTGGCGACCTTTGGATTTAAATAGAACTGACAAATACACTAGTCAACCTGGTGGCCGACATCAATTTTAGACATCCACACGTCATCCCGGTTTAAAAAATGCCCACATTGTAGGGAAAAGTTGTTTCTAAAATCAACAGCCACCATCTTGGATTCCCAAATAGCGGCAGATATTAATTTTCTACATCTGCATGCTATCCCTGTTCCGAAAATACCCACAATGCAAGATTTCCAAATGGTGGCCATCAATTTTCGACAGTTTTTCTTAAATCGATGGCCACCATCTTGGATTTCATAATGGTGGCAAACATCGATTTTCGATCTCTATACGTCATCCTCATTCCAAAAATTCACATATTATAGGGTATTTGATTTGCCTTGTCTTAAATTGGGAACTTTCAGTGACGAGAGCTGATGATGATGATCTGAGATTATCGCTATTTCATATGATCATGATCTGTTACACAAATGATAATCGCATTATCGTTTTCAGAACTGTCCATTGTGATATCCATAAATCATGTACTAATCATGAGTGTAACCAAAATGAGAATTCCATTATCTTTATCTGAATCGTTCATTTTGATTCCCTGATCACAATACAAAAACATAAAAAAATTTGCTAGCCTTTGTGGATTTAAAGATAAGCATAATGTAGAAATTGAATGGCATTTTTTTGCAACTTCACACGGCAAAGGTCCTTGTGATGCGATTGGCGGTACCCTTAAGAGAATGGCAACCAGAGCAAGTTTAGCTAAGCAACACGAGCACCCTATAACGAACCCTAAACAACTGTACGACTGGGAAAATAGTCGTAAAGAAGATCTTCAAACAAAAATGTAATTTTGTTATGTTTCTACGAAGAATACAAAAAGGCTGACACGGAATTTGATCCAATTTTTAAGAAAGTGAAACCAATTCATGGAACTCGAAAATATCATTGCTATATTCCAGTTTCAAACAACCAAATTGCAGTAAAAATATTCTCTAATTCAAACGATACACCCAAATTATTTAATGTATTCAAATAATATGAGTTGTAAAATAAAATAATAAATATATACTGTTTCTTATCTCAACAAATCTATCAGTTGACCACATCAACGTGCTTCTCTTCCGCTGCCTCTAGATAGAAACGGGTAAGTCTGACAGCTACCATATCTGAAAATGAATTGTTTGTCATATACCATTCGACTCAGCTCGACGAGATCGGAACATGTCTGTGTGTGTGTGTGTGTATGTAACGAAATGAATGCGCTCACGTTTCTCAGCAACCGCTCAACCGATTTGGACAAACTTGGCGCCAAATGATAGGTCTTGGGGTCCCATTGAACGCTATTGAACGATTTTGGAATCGGTGAACCGGTTCCGGAGATATGGCCGGAATAAGATCCGGTGAATATGGGCCTTCACGCTGGATTTAACGGAAAACGTATTAAAACCATCATGCGACACATCAAATTACTACAGAATTCAAAAATAAGATCAATGCAAGTCGTGTTAAGTGTTCCAGACCACATTGGACACACTTGGACATGTTCCGGGTACCCCGGGGAAGTTGCTTGAATATGAATTGAATTAAAACCCATTAAATCACATTAAAATACGATGATAAGGTGATTGGTAGCCTCACCAAATAGACTACACCCGGATATATTCCGGGTACCCCCAGGCAGTGGCGTAGCGTCACTGGATGACACGGGGGTGGGGGGCTTGGTCACTGATAATGACAATAAAATAAATAAACTTGAATAAGTAAGAAGGGTTTGATCACACCATAGGTGGATAAATTCGGGTTTTTTAAATCAATTGTTTTCAAGTTATGATTTTTTGCAAAAAATTAATCCGTTGTGTCAGATTATCGAGTCGTTGGATTAACGAGGATTAACGGGAAGATACTCTAGACTAACATTTGAAAAGGGCGTAATTCCAAAATGACCATATCGAGAAAATCGCTTCTGAATTTTGATGACCTAAAAATTAATCCTATTTCACGACTTTCCATTTTCTGGATGATTTTATAAACTTGACATATAGTTAATAGTGTAATCTATCATCATGCATCACTAAAAACTAATAAAAAGTTTTCTTTGTCGTGAAATCGAGAAGAAAACATCATACGCCCTGATAATTTCATACATGTTGTTACCCCCCGGATCTTCCACCCTTTGAACTGCCAACACTGGTGATACGCCGTGGAAGTACACCCTCGGGATTTTTTGTTTGTTGTTCCGCCTTGGTTCTTCGTTCGCAAATTTTGTGAGAGTGGAATTACGCCCGGAGATTTTTTGGTCTTCTTTTTGTTCGTTGTTTACACGTGAACTATCAATCGGATGCATTTCAAATAAATCGGGCGTGACTAGATACTACAGACTCAATACGTTTGGCATAATAAAACGATATAATTCGTAGTTCTGGTCCAAGGCGTAACAACCAGATGCATCTTAGAGTTGAAAGTTGGAAATACGCCATGTAAGAAGAAACGTTTTTGATGATTTGAAGTGATATTTTCTTCTACTTTTTCGTGTTTATCGAGTAGTTTGTGAACTATTCTTTCTATATGTGGCAAAATATGGTTTGTTTACATTTTGGCTCTTCCGCCCCTTTCAAATGTTAGTCTAGTACTACAGCCTAACCGAGATGTGGGCCTTTTTAACCAACGAGTGTGATCTGGATTGTCTATATACCTTTCAACATGATCACATTATAGACCTTTGTGCCATTTATTCGGCGCACACTACTGCACCGTTTAAATCGAACGAGTGCGAGCAAGAGGGAAACAGATTAGTGGGAAACAAACCACCCATTCATAATTGTGTGATAGACAGAGAAAGCAGATTAAACGTCAAAAAGGTCTATACTACAATACTTGCAATACAGATTTCATGAAGGTATGACGAATGTAACCGAATCGTCGAACTGGAAAAAACCGTTTTCCGGGGTTGTTCAACTGTTTGTTATTTTTTAGCTCCATTTCAAGAGATCTGCGATATTACTGAGGGCTCGTACACGTCACCTGTTGCGTAAGTGGTACGCCTCTAAGAGGAAGTGGTGACAATTGGCTTCTTACTCTTTAATTTCTATCTCTATCTCTATCTTTATCTATGTCTGTCTCTATCTTACGCACATGAAATCAGCCAATCACGAGCTGGTTCACGTTTGACAGAAAAGTGGTTCATTTTTGCCCCCGTATTGTCACCTCTTCTCAGCTACACCTGAACATGAAGAGACATTGGATGAAGGGAGGTATAGAGTGAGAGAGAGAAACGTGGCGGAAGGAGGTCGGCAAGAATTTGCGGGGAAAAGTGTGTTATAATTTACGAATATACTGCTTTTAAATAATAATTTACTGTTTTATTGAACGGTTTTATCCGGTCATTACAGTTCCAAGGGAATTTTATCTTGAATGTATAAGCCCACACCAGATACCTAGATAAGCCTTGCATATATTTGACTCAGAAGATAAGACGAAGTGTTTTCTGATACTTTCGGATTTCGCTCGTTGGGTTATCTTTAAATCGTAGCCTGTAGCCCACCTAAACCGAAGTTGACTGTACAATACAATGTCAGCAAATTCAGTTGTTGAATACAGTCATCCCAGTATTATGACCCAGCTAGAGTCTATTTTGGGTCAGTCAGTTTACCGTGTCTATAATTGGGTTCTTTAAGGGTATTGAAGTAAATGCATATTCGTAATCTGTATTAAAAACGGATCCGAAATCGAAAATTTCTACAATTTTGGTACACTGGACCTATTTTAAATAAGTGTGATTACATTAGCAAATATCACCATTTTAGCGCACATCGGTGATACTTTGTATAGGAGTGAGCTTTTGTTAGTTGTTCTTGTTAGTTCAGCGTCAAACAGAAGTTAATTTAAAGATCTAGATGGAAGTCTACGGGTCCAAAGAAAAAAAAATCATTGTTCTCAGAAAACGAAGCTCTTTCAGATCGAGTTTCAGATGATGCATAAAAAGCGATAATGTTTTCGTGAGCAGGCCATAGTACTGGGGTGACTGTATTTCATTGCAAGACAAGTGACGATTAGTTTAATGAACGTACACTAGCGAATGCAACGCCGTGGGGGGAGAGGTAGTTCATCGATTCTTCCGGTTTGCCTCCTAGCATCGTGCTATAAGGTATCAGGCGATAACCAGGGTAGTTGGTCGATAGCTCGATGACGTCATTTCGTTGACGTCTGCAATGGGAAATTCTCATAGCAGAAGTTGACGATGGGACTTTGTCGAGTTGTTGAATAGCAACTATCGTGGTAACTCACAGATTACCTGTCGATCTGCCAAATTTGGAAAGACGTCTGCATTGAATTGTCTCATATAATAATATTCCGCCCACTATATCACAAGAAATTGCGAGTATCTGAGTGGAATGGAGATAAGTTAAGCATTGGGTACAGGACCAAGTCTCCCCTGGGTGGTGCCAAAAGATGAGCGCAATAGAATCATCAAGTTGCCATAAGGCACGGAATGAGACTATTGCATGGCTGGGTTGTCAAAGTCTTCCATTCGTTAGTCATTTCAGGTGGATTAGAACAGGTTTAGGTTTAGGGTGGGCGTTGGCCAGATTTGGATTTTTCAGATGTAATCCTGGATAGGACCCTGTCATTGAACGTCGCGTGAAAGTGGAACTTAATGAAGGCCTAAGTACTTTTTCGTAGTTTTTAGTTTTCGGATTTGAAAGATCGTCGGTTACAGTGGCCTGCTTACTGAGCAGAAAAACGCGGTCCCAGGTCCTTACATATCAAAGAGATTTATGGTAAAATCGCTTGTGTATCGTGTATTTTGCGAAACTCGTTGTTGTCGTTGGTTCCGGGTTTGAATGGATACACAAATTTGAGCAACGGTATTATGTGATATGAGGGGCTCGGTGACCTTAGAGCAACCGTTTTTGCTTACTGAGCAGAACATCATGAGTCTAATCTCAGGCCCATCTACATTTAAGATTCTTCAATCGTTTTATTTGTTAATATGACTACATGGTAATGACAGCAACTCGGTGATTAAAAAGGTGCTCGTCTGCCTAGTGGCAAACTTTTTTGCTTACTGAGCAGAAGACCGTGGGTTTAGTCCCAAGCTCCTTCGCGTTATATGATCGTTAGGACATCAATTCAGCTTATCGTTTACCAAAACGAACCCTGCTGCAAATCCAACCCTCTTATCCAACATCCCAGTGATTCCTCGTGGAAGTGCAGAGGTGTTCTCGGCTTCCATCAAAGCGAGTGTCATGTCAACACAATCCTTCCCATTCCTTTCTTGACCTGTGTTCGGGCGCGGCCGGCGCTGGTATTGCACCAGTTTTTACACATTGAGGATGATTGCTAGTCCCAAGCATCGTCTATTGGTTCTCTGTGTAATTACAGCTGATCTGGCAGTAACAGAGTAGCAACCGTGGGCGGTCAATCAAGCTCAAGCTCGTACACTAGCGAATGCAACGCCGTGTAAAGTTGTATATTATTTTCCTCTGACTAACCTATGTGATCCATTCGAAAGAGCCCAAGTAACATTGCAAGTTTTATCGAGGTTTTAAAGCATTCTACAAGTCTAAATCATGGTCTACAGAACGCTCCTAAAACCACAATTGTTACTTGGGAGGGGAGCCATTTTTACTGACCCATATTTGGTATGTAGTACAGTAACGACAGTAATTTCAAACTGTCACCTTTTTGCAAATAAAAGTTCCGGGACGGGTAAAAACTAATCACAATTATACACCGAAATTTTTGTCCCTTCACAAAATGAATAATTAATGAAGAACAAGATGCAAAATCTCATCTTTCAGGACATGAACAAACCTGTTTCTCCTTAATCGTCTGGATCAGCTTTGTAACCTTGTTCTTTGGCTGATGCTTTCCGAAGGGATTACTTTCCGCAACGTACTCCGGATCTGTGAATTATTATAGAAACTAGAAATAGGTTGGGGAAAACAGCCCAAAATGCACCCCCTTTTCATAGCATTTCCGTTTTTAGTTCATGAATTTGACAAGCTACAGTTCTAGTTTAGTACTTAAATTAGCATTTCGACACAAAAAGTCCCAGAAATAGGAGTAGAATAGCTATGAAAAATCAAACCGGGCGTTTTTCCCGGAGTTCATTTGACCCCTGTTCTACCCTACACGGTAGCCCCAAAATACCCAATAATGAGTACATTTTCGACGAAAACTGGGACAACCCATTTAATGAGTAAAAAATTTACCGATTTATGAGCAATTATAACCAGAAAAAATAAGTGATAAGTTTTGATTTATGAGTAACAAAAACTAATAAATGGGCAATATATTTGCTCATTTATGGGTAGTCCCAGTTTCCCACCAAAATGCTTACTTTGTAGTCAATATTGAGTCTTTTATAGCCATAATTGGGTAACTCTGCGGTTACCGTGTAGAAACAAATTGATTCCAATAGGCCGTGCCAATCAACACATCAAAGCTCCCTTACCGTCAGCGTTTGCTTTAGTTGGCCTCATCCTGACGTAGTTGCAAAAAAATTCAAAATGTTATGTTTGCTGAGGAGCACGCAGCACTTTGCTTCTGATTAGGCACCGGCGCAAGCCACTCACGATTTCGCGACACGAAACGAACTGAATGAGAATGAAGCGAATTGGGTGGCCGTCAATTTAAAGTTAAGACGCGTGTTGTTTATCGTCAAATTCCATGCATCGCGCGTCCACCTTTTAGCAGCCACCTTAAATTATACACGCTATTCCAAAACTAACCACATTTGGGTAGAATCTACCCAGATCGGGCAAAACTGAACCTTCCAGAAAATGGGTAAAGTAGGTAGGGAGTGACAAGTTGACGAATGGACAACATCGATCGGATTCAGGTCGATGTTGTCCATTTGCCACTCCCAAATTTGTTTTCCTATTTTTGGGTAGGTTTAATTTTGACCGATCTTGGTGGACTCTACCGAAATTAGGGTAGCTTTTCAATAGCGTGCATTACTACGGTAATTGATACCAGCTGATATTACCTGATGCGTCTCACTTTACCGGTAAGGGGCCATGCACAACTTATGTAGCGGGTAGAGCGCGTCTCAACATTTTTTTCAGTTGAGTTAGGGAGTGTGTTGAAATATTCTTAAATTATTAGAAGATTTTAAATTACTTAATCTTCTACTAATTTTATACCCAGAAAATGAAAATACATTAGCTGATCAATGTATCTACAAATAATTACAAATCTTAATCGAACGTTTTATTTTATTTTATTTTTTTTTTTATTTTTTTTATTCTACTAAGGGGCTGTTCATTAACTACGTAGACAGTTTAGGGGACCCATACCGATTTTATAATATTTTTTTTTCCTCATATACACTTGTGGGTCTAATTTTAAATCCTGACACAATTTGTGAATGACCCCGAGGCACCAGCAACAATGTAGGATAGGTTTTGTTATCACGTTTGCTTGGGTTAATTCTAGTGGTTCCTATATTCAACTGTGTATCAGCTATGGCTTATCAACATCATGTTATCTGTCCCCTGCGATTTGGTCAGAGAGCGTATAGCGTTGACAGTCCATAAGAGGGTCTTTATTATCGCACTTTACGTGCACCTAACCTATTTTTATTGTAACGGAATCTATTCACAGAATAGAGAAATGGACAAGTTTCGTAAGAATGCGTTAAAGTGCGAGTGGAGTAAAGGCACCTGCCCACCTAGACGTTCTTCGGTTCACGGCCAATGTTCTGAAGATTCCTGCTCGGGAAGTACACTCGATCTACAAGGATGAAAACGACCGCTGCTTTTTCATCAAGTTTCTTGATGAGCCGGATTTCAACTGCTTTGTCTCTGGAATGGATGAACAGTACTTGTTCGCATATGGTGATGGAGGAACCACGACTGTAGGACTGGAAGTACCCGAGCAAAGTCGGTTAACAAAATGAAAGCAAATCGATATTAAAGATTGCAGTTCCTATCATAATGAATACTCATTTTGATTTCAATTGTCACGACATTAGTCTGATATCATATTGTGCTTTCATTATGCAGTCAAGACATTTTAAATGAAAGCAACTTAACTTGAAGTTCTGCTGTTAACGTATTGTTTAAGATTTAAGTTAAGCTTATCTGTCGTTGAACTAACGATTATTGTTTAATTGTTTTGTTTAACACATTTTAGGTCATTCGCAACCAACCCGAGGTGACATTTGAGCTCAAGTCTTTCAGCGTGAGAAGCTTGGATGCTAACCATTTACACCAGGCCCGTATTCAGTCAAACATTATGAATGCAAAATCAGTAATCAAATTGATTTCATTGAAAGCAGGATTAGTTTTCCGTTTGATTCAACAGTGTAAAATTTTGCTCTCATTTTTGATGTGTTAACCGTTAAGTCAACCAAAATGAGATCAAATCAGTGCTAACATTTGAAAACGGCACAAAAGCCATTTGTAAACAAATGGTGTGTGGGCCCTTTACTCACTACTTGAAGTACACCCACGCGACACAACAGCAACATCGGGTAGGGGAAATTTTCCTCTTCCTGACGATGCTGTTGGTTTGCGTGGGCGTTCTTCGGGTAGCGAGTAAAGGGCCCACAAACCATTTGTTTACAAATGGCTTTTGCGCCGTTTTCAAATGTTAGCACTGAAATGGAGTATTCAAAGTAAGTTACATCATAACAGCAAATTCTGATTTCAATTTGATCTCTAACTTTGCTCGGGTAGCCAGCCGGCTGTTTAGGTACGTTAGATTTTCAATTTACCCCCGAAGACCGAAGAAAAGGATATCGCGGAGGTACTTGGTCAATTCGGAACGATAAGACAATATGTTCGTGAACGATATCCGGCAACATAGGGATACTCCGTGTTCAGTGGGATACTGGGCGTCCACATGGAAATTTCCAAGGAGATACCGGCTAATTTGTACATTGGTCATTTCAAGACGCGTTTATTATACGAGGGCCTGAAGAATAAATGTTTCAACTGCAAGATGGAAAGCCATCTTAAAGCTAATTGTCTAAAAGCAGCAAGCTTGAAGTCCACAGGAGCCAATGCTGAATCATACAGCGATGTGGCTGCTGGTGCTGTTGCAAACAATTCCACAATTTCAAGCAACAGTGCTCTGCAGCCAAACATGACACCGTTGCTCTTGAAAAACAATGGAACTGCTTCGAAACAAAGCCAGCGGCCTTCGAACAGATCAACCGTGATAGTGTCAGGCCCAGAGATCAGCGTAATTCCAACCGAGGAGAAGAAAGGGGAGCGAGACGAGAAGATGGACGTTTCGAAACAATCAACTGGCAGCAACAGCGCGACGAAGAAACAATCACCGAGAAGAGGGCGCTCTCGAACCAAAAAGCCGAACGGAGACCAACCGGTGGAAAGAATACTCTCGCAGCTGTCCGGACGATCGAGATCACGAAGTCAGGCTAAGAATGTTGGTAAGGAAAAGCAAGATAAATAAGGTGTAGATGCCCCGTAACGTGGGTAGATCACCTTTTCGTGGTACGTTAAGGGGGGAAGTACAATTAGAAGGCCTAAAATGAGGCCTATCTTTGAGAGTGGATTGCGAGTAGGGAAATAAATGAATGTTAGCGATTCTTTATGTATGTTATTAAGGATTTAATGAAGATTAATTATCAGTGACATTTCTTTAAAATTTTGCAATTTAGCCCAATTATTGTAAATAATGTGAAGTCAATTTTTTAAAGCAGCACTTCGCGCCGTGCAGTCCCTACGTCCATGATCACGTCTGAAACAAAAAAAAACAGGACATTAAATTTGAAGGTAGGTTTTTTCGACTTTGTTTATAAAAAAAAACATGTTATAACAAACAAATCTAAAAAATCTTTCTATTCATGTTGTGGATAATTTAATTATGAACATAAAACAGAAAACCGGAATCGATTTGAATGAAAACTCTGACCTGTACATTGCACGGCGATTTTGAAAGCACTACTTTTCAGTAGAAGCATTTAAAGTTCAACTTTGACATGTTCAGCCATTTGACATGCACTCACTGAATTGCGTATAACTTTTTAAATAAGTTCCGGACGGCTTTATGCTTTTAAAGGCTCATTCCCAGATACATATAGAGTAAATTAGGCCAACAAAATTTTTTCGAAAAAAAAAAATCTAATTGTACTTCCCCCCTTAAGGGATGTAAGATCTACCACCGATTCCTAGTCCTGACTTCTTCAAACTAAGGGAACAGGATTTTTCAGTAATCCAAGGAACACATATTAATCCTTGTTACTTTTTATGCCTTGTTGATAGTGACAAGACTCGGCTTTGTCTACCGAGGATGATCTTGAAACACAGAAAAAATGAGTTAATTGTCTTCATCTATGTGATTCCTAATCTTCTATTTGTTGTTCCCTAGTTTGAAGTGGCTAAGACTAGGGTTCTGATGCATGGCCATTATCGGTGTCATACCTTAATTTTGTTGCTAAGGAATCCAATTTTGACTGACAAAGGGGCGCGCCTTTGGAGGGTGTTTCAACACTCCGAAGGGTATAAATAGCGGGAACTTTCAATTAGAGTCGGATCCTTACGATAAATGCAAGAGTGGCAACTGTAAAAAAATCGAATACTTCATCATTTCTCAATAGTGATGGAGTAATACGACATGCACTAAACTAAGGACACGGGATATACTACAATAGATCAATTAAATTTTTTTTTTTTTTAATTTCCATTTCGTCAAGCCAGTGTAGACTACATACAATGATTATTACAATGTTTACTTACATACTATGCATTAATTCTATTCTGTTATAGCTTAGTTTTTATTTGCTGCTTGGACATAGTGATGTCAATAGTTCCGCAATGCAAATTATATAGGCGCATCATTCGATTGATTGGGCTATTTTTTGCATAGTTTGTTCTGTACGATTTTTCTGAAAAAAAAATCCGTGTTCTAAGATATCGACAAGGTGTGTAAAAGTTTAATTGTGCGAGAATTTCTGCCGAATCTATGCGCATTGAAATAATGTCGTTGATGAAGAAAAGCATTGCAAATTGGCGGCGCTCCTTAAGTGTTTGTATATTGATAAGCATGCAGCGCGCTTCATAAGATGGTAATGGAAAAGCAGTCCAATTCAATTTACGTAAAGCATATAAAAGGAATTGTTTTTGGACAGATTCTATGCGTTCTTCGTGTATGGAAATGTATGGATTCCATACTAGGTGGCAGTATTCCAGAATTGTGTGGTATATAATAGCTTAATAGTGTATGGGTCTTCGAAATAATGACTGAACCTTTTGATGAAGCCTAACATTCTGTTTGCTTTACTAATGATAGTATTATAATGTTCTATAAAAGTTAGTTTGGAGTCTAGGATTACACCTAGATCTCTTACAATTTTGCTTTTTTCTACTATTTGGTTGCCTAATGATATTTCAATATGCGGTGTTTCAATTTTTCTGCTAAATGCTATTGCAGTACATTTTTTTACGTTCAGTTGAAGTAGACTTTTACTACACCAGGTGTGTGTGATATCATGTGACTAGGCCGGTGGTTGCGTTAAGAATCATCGTTTTATTTTCTCCTTTTTAACTTACTGCTAAACGACTGGCGATAGCCCCATGTAGCATACGCTGCGTCAGCAAATGCAGTTCATCGCCCATAGAACGATATGTGATGTTTATACTGGTAATGCTTATCCAGCATAAACGACACATCGTACGTTGGTTGACCAACATACACTTTGCCTCGCGTTGCGGTGGCTAGGTCGGTATCCACCACACGCCCTATTTATATTATTTTAATTTTTTATCTATTAGTTAAAAATTTAAAACTATTTAATTCATATATTCAATTATATACTAGTGTAGGTAATTCTTCTCTACTTTACCTTTACGGGTTTATGAATTGATTTCCTAAATATTATAATGATTTTGATTGTTGTAGAATATGGTTATATATGTATATGTTATTATAAACGTTATAAAAGTTTGTATAATGATATTTATTATAAAAATGTTGCAAGAGGTATTTCATACCAATTACGTTATTTTAAGCGTAAATGTTTCCTTTATAAACTATAGTGATAAATATTTCATATCCATCTCTTTTTTATTACTGATTATTAAGGTAATATAATATAAACAATAATGAGTAAAAATAAATGATTTAATACATGTAATTATTATTTTAGTTATCCACCGCACGTCCATGGTTTTACCCTATTTTTATGAATTGTATCTTCTTTGTCTCCTATTCTTATTGTTATGTTCGGGTTTTCATCCTTTACTACAGGGAACGGACCCTTGTAAATTGGATCCATTTTCCCTCCTGTCTCATTTTTTATCAATACTAGTTGTCCTGGTGTATACTTCATTTGTCTTGCGTTTTTATATGAATTTGTTGTTCTCTTTAATTTTGATTTAACAAGTTCACTTCGTGCCTCTTGTTGTGTTATTTGTAATTTCATCTTTAACTCTTTGGAATAGTCGTCTATGTTATAAATTGGGTCTGGTTTAGTATTGTCTGTTATATTCGATGGTATGTTACAAATTTTTCCATACACCAATTCATATGGTGTTTTGTTTGTTTCTGAATGAACTGTGTTGTTGTAAGAAAATTGGTAAAATTTTGTCCATGAGGACCAATCAAAAAGTTTTGTTGTTGAAAAAATTCGTAAGAAGTTCCCTAGAACTTTATGTGAATTTTCCAAAGCACCTATACTTTCATGGTGATAGGCTGTACTGTTTAATTTAGCTATTTGTAATATGTTACAAATATCTTTGAATAATTTTGACATAAACTCTGTTCCCTTGTCTGTTGCTATTTCCCTAGGAATTCCGTAGTTCAAAATTACATTTTCTACAAAAGCTTTGGCAACTGCTTGAGTAGATTTGTTTTTAATTGGTGTTGCTGTGATAAATTTACTTAATTCGCATTGAGTTGTTAATATGTACTGATATCCCTCTGTTGTAGGTAAAAGTGGACCTACTAAGTCTAAATAATTTTTTTCAAAAGCACCATTGGCTGTAGATGTAACCACCATTGGTACTTTTGTCTGGTTTTGAAGTTTGTTCTTTTGACACAAGGCACATTTTTTAATGTATTCCTCTATGTCTCTATGCATATTTTTCCAAAAATATCGTTTTTTCATTGTCCTATAAGTTCTCTGTATTCCAGCATGTCCGGCTGTCGGTAAGATGTGAAAATCGTTGAGTATAAGTTTTTTATCACACTCATTTATAATTTCTTGTATTTTATTGCCCAGTATTATTATTCTTGGAGTACTCCTCATATTTAAAACTTTTATTTTTTCTAGTAATTCATGCGCATGTTTACTTGATTCCTTTATAATTAGATATATTTCTTTTCTATTTTTGCAATATTCTGTCAATTTCACCATGATTCCCCGTAGGTGAACCAAAGTCTTGAAACTCGGTATTGTAATTTTATCTGGGTCAAACTTAACATCTTTACATTTTGAGTCAATTACTATTACTAGTTCTATATTACTGACAATCGGTGATGTAGGGTGATCAGTCCTATTATTAATTGTCGTATTAGATTTACTAGTTTTATCTCGTGTATTTGAACGGGTTGTTACTAAATTTGCTTTTTCAGTGAATTCCTTGAGATCCTTGCTTGAAATACGTGACAACGCGTCCGCTATCATATTTTCTGAACCTCGCTTGTAAATCACTTCAAAGTCATATTCTTCCAAAGCCAACCTGAATTTTGTCAGTCGACTTGAAGGGTCTGTTAATGAGAAAAGGTACACTAACGGTCTGTGGTCTGTATACACATCAAATTTCCTCCCATACAAGTACGGTCGGAAATGACGTATGCCCCAAACCATGGCCAAAAGTTCCTTTTCAATTGTTGGGTAGTTTTTCTCAGCATTATTCAGCATTTTACTGGCATAAGCAACTGGTCTGCTATTCATATTTGAAAGGACAGCGCCTATTGCATATCCAGATGCATCAGTATGCAGAGAAAATGTATTATTTTTTGAAAAGTCCGGAAAATCGAGAACTGGTGGACTTAAAAATTTCTCTCGAAGCATGTTGAACGATTTCTCACATTCATCATTCCATATAAATGTAATGTGTTTACGTGTTAGATAATTCAATGGTATACATAACGAAGCAAAATTTTTTATATGTTTTCTATAATAGTTTGCAAAAGCTACAAACCTTTTGACTTCATCAGCACTTTTAGGTCTTGGCCAATTTTTCACCGCTTCTACTTTTGCAGGATCAGGCTTAACCCCTTCAGCTGATATTAAATGTCCAAGATAAAGTAATTCTGTTTTGAAGAAATTACATTTTTTAGGATTCAATTTTAAATTTACTTTTCGGAGTTTTTCAAAAACTGATATCAAGTTTTTGTTATGCTCCTCAACGGATTTTCCAAAGACGATAATGTCATCCAAGTAGACAAGACACTTCGTCATATCTAATCCTGACATCGCTACAGTCATTAGACGTGAAAACGAGGATGGACTTATTTTTAATCCCATGGGCAGTCTTGTCATTTGATACTGTCCTGAGGGTGTTGAAAAAGCTGTTGCTGGCCTATCTTCAGGTCTCAGCGAACATTGATAGTAGCCTTGCGATAGGTCTAAGTGTGTAAAATACTTTGCACCTGCTAGTGCATCAATTATATCATCAATATTCGGTAGAGGGAATTTATCGTCCTCAATAACTGCATTGATTTTTCTGTAGTCAATAACAAGTCTCCATTTTTTCTTGTCTCCCGAGCTTTTCTTGGGAACAAGTAAAACAGGACTGTTCCATGCGGAAGTGGCTTGTTCAATAATTTGGTCTTTGACCATTTTTTGAATTTGCTCTTCAACTTCTGCTTTTTGAGCATGTGGTAATTTATAGGGTTTGCTATAAATAGGCTGTGCTTCTTTTTTAACCTTAACAACAGGACTATAAATATTAGTTATTGTCAGACTGTCGTTTTCTAGGCAAAATATATCAGCATACTTCGTACAAATTTGTACTATGTGCTTTTTTTCTACTTCAGACAAGTGTCCTAATTCCAATTCTTTTAACAATTGTGACATTCTGTCTTTCTTTTCTTTTTTGTGATTGGTTTCTACAATTAAATAATCATTTGCAGGTTTGATTATCGGTTGTAGTTTTGAAATTTTTATTGGCTTGTTTTTAATATTAACCAATCGGATGGGTATTCTCCCATTGACCGGTTGTACTAATGCATTAGCTATATACACATGTGGTTGAACTTCTTGATTCAATACAACACAAGTGTCGGTATAGCCTGTCTTTAAAAATTTAGTTACCTCTGTTCTGGCTGGTATTATAAAGTTGTACTCTTCTTCTGGGATTTTAAATTCCATTTTCATTTTTGCAAAATCAATTTTTGCATTATTGTCTTTTAAGAAATTTGTGCCAATCAATCCAATTACATTGGGTGGTAATTGTTTCATTACATGGAACCTTATGGGGTATTCTATAGAATTATATCCTAAAAAAGTATCCACATATCCCAAAGTATGTGTTAACCCGTTGACACCACTAACCTCAAGTGTCTGGGACTCATTTATTTGAAAATTTTCCGGTATGTACCTTTTGTCGATTAGACAGCAAGATGCTCCGCTGTCCACGATCAACTCAAAGCACTTGTTGAATAAATTAAATTTAGCTCTGAGAGCTCTTTCTACGCTAAAATTAGCGAAAAAGATCAATTAGATTTGCTTCTTCGTTTTGTCGTTGGGAATTATCAGGCTGTGCCTGCTGTTGTTGTTGTTGCTGTTGTTGTTGATGTTGTTGTGGGGAGGCATTAGCCATGTTGACGACATTGCCTCTTCCTCTGTAATTATTTGGATACCTCTGAGATTGTCCTCTGTAGTATCCTCTCTGATTGTTCGAGTATTGTTGTGCCTGTTGGAAGTTATTTTGATTTTGATAATAACCTCTTCCTCGATTATTACCTCTGCCTCGGTTACCTTCGTAACCGCGGCCTCTTACAAACCTTCCTCTTGTGGGGTGGTTACTTCTGTGTGTGTAATTTCCCCTTACGATATTATTTGATGTACACCAAAGTGCCATCATATTTTCCAATGTGTTTGATGTGTTTGGAGTGGCTTGGCACTCTAGTGCATCTGATATGGCCTTGTTCAGCGTAGACGGATTTCTTGCCTTCAAAAAAAATCGTGTTGATGGGTCTTTCAGCCCATCAATAAATGCATTTACTGCAATTGGCTCCACAATGTTGGTTGCAGAAGCCTCATTTGCAAACGTACCCGCTGATACGTGTGCTGCAGCTAGTTTTGCTGTTAACTTTTCAATTTCGGAACCGAAGTCCGAAATGGTCTTCATGTTCTGCCGTTTGCTGTGCATCTCATTTTCCACAGCTTTCGGTGTCACTTTTATAGCAAACTTTTGCCTCAACGCTTCAAAAGCCAAAGCGATTGTTGCAACGGTGTCTATTGCACCATGCGCTGCTCCTGTTAATGTTGTTTTAAGGAATTTTAGGATATCCGCCTCTGGGACTCCTTCCGCATAATCTTTTAAAAGTTCCACACTTTCAATGTAACTCGATAACTGCGTAACCGAGCCATCAAAAGGCTTCACTAATTTTAGCGCCAAACCAATATCTAGTTTTGGTGGCATTTTTGTTTCGTCTTCTTTTTCGCTATCTTCTTCTGTTTCGACTTCGTCGTGTTCCTCTTCTTCTTCTTCTTCTTCTTCTTCTTCTACTTCTAAGTCATCTTCCTCTTCTACCTCATCATCTCCTTCTACCTCTCCTTCTTCTTTTATGTTTTCTAAAGTCCTTTCTAGAGCAGGCTCATTCAACAATGTTAGGCACTCATTGGCTACTCCTTTGAGCTGCACGTACCTGCTCTTAAGTTTATTTTCTAGTTCTGTCCCTTTCAACAAGAGGACAGCTTGTTTAATTTGTTGGAGGGTTTCTTTTATAAATTTAATTTTTCTATTTCTAGTTTCAATACTGAATTGCTTGTGTTTTTTCAAGCTATTCAGTAATTTAATTAAGCTATCTCCTCCTGAGAAGAAGCTTTCCATTCCTTTCTTAGCTTATCTAAAAACATACCTGTTTTGTTTTTTTTTCTCTTTAGATAACTTTTCAACACCTAAAAGAAAATTAATTATTTATTTTTTTTTTTAACACTTAATGAATTTAAAATTGTATAATTTTAATTAAAATTTCCTGCTGGAACTTCTCGTCGCTCCCTATAATCAGCTATCAGTTGGACTACCTCCCTGTAGTCCCATAGTAGGTCTTCCTGGATGCGTTGTTTTCCTGTCCTTAGGGCAGCTCCTACCGCTAGTTCGAATAGTTGCTCCACGATTAACTCCTTTGACGTTATTGCGTTACTGGTTAATATGATGCGTTTCAAACTTAACCTTTTCCAATAGCGCTTTTCACGTTCAAAATGTTCAATGACTTGGTACACCATTTCCTCATTAAGGTCTCTTTCACCTGACATTGTTCATATTTTTTATTTTTATTTGTCAGTAGAGTTGCCTTTAACTTCTCTTCCGAGATCACCATTCAGGGATCTTTCGCGCACTTATAGTCTTATATTCTTTTTTTTTTTTTCTAAACTGGCAATGTCACTAGCCTAGCGGTTCTCTCCGCAATTCTTTCTGTTTGCTGACGATGTACTTTTGCTGCCACTCTGGCCAGCACGTATCCCGCTGCTACCACTGCCAACGCACACAATGCAATTGTTTGATACGTGGTGTGCGACGTTTCTACAGCACTGCTGGTCACGATCTCGTCCGCCGAGAACCAGCCCATTGTCACTGTTAGGTTTATAGTCACTTATTCAATTTTCGTTTTCAACGTTTATCCTAAATATAACGGATTGTGCGCAAGCACTTATGTCCTCCGAAATACGGCTTTGGTATCATTGTGCACTGTTTATATTTCTCTCCTATCTGTAGCAGGTACCAATTTAATTTTTACCACTTTTGCCGTGGTTCACTCGCGCAATTAGTTCGCTTCAATTAGTGAAATCTATGGCCCATCTTTTAATCCTTCACAAATCACTTCATGTATGTAAGCTCATTTTTCACAAAAATACACTTTTCGCGTCCAAAATAATGGTACACACTTGTGTTTTCAACGGAATCAGCCAACTATTCTTACAATTTTTCAAATTACTTCACTTGGTAACTGTTACAAAATCACGCACTGGCAAAGGATCGCCATGTGATATCATGTGACTAGGCCGGTGGTTGCGTTAAGAATCATCGTTTTATTTTCTCCTTTTTAACTTACTGCTAAACGGCTGGCGATAGCCCCATGTAGCATACGCTGCGTCAGCAAATGCAGTTCATCGCCCATAGAACGATATGTGATGTTTATACTGGTAATGCTTATCCAGCATAAACGACACATCGTACGTTGGTTGACCAACATACACTTTGCCTCGCGTTGCGGTGGCTAGGTCGGTATCCACCACATGTGGAATATATTGATTTTATTCTGGAATTCTTCTGCATCGCTAGAATTACTTATTTCCATAAAGAGCTTCATGTGGTCTGCATATACAAGCAATTTTATTTTTTTTAAGTATGTATGAAATGTCGTTTATGTACTAAATAAAAAGAAGTGGGCCTAAATGAGACCCCTGGGGTACCCCAGAGGTGACTGAAATTGGTTCTGAAAGTTTATTTTGAAAGCGGACTATTTTTTTACGATGCGTTAGGTATGATTGAAGCCAATTCAAAAGTCCAGGCTTCATTCCTATTTTCTGCAATTTGAGGATTAATAATGGTATGTCGATGCGGTCAAATGCTTTACTGAAGTCGGTGTATAGCGCTTCAACGTGCTTGCCACTGTCCAACGCTTTAATAATGAAAGAAACATATTCTAGAAGATTAGAGGTAGTTGAGCGACCTTTAAAAAAGCCGTGCTGTTTACTTGTAATTAGATTTTTTACCTGCTGAAAAATATTGCCGTTTACGATTGATTCAAAAAGTTTTGGAATGCAAGAAATAATAGCAATTCCACGATAATTTCGAATGTCTGATTTTGCACCTGATTTGAAAATAGGTACCAAATAAGATGATTTCCAAATTTCAGGGAATTTTCCATTTTTCAGAGACATGTTGAAAAGACGCTCTAGAGGAAATGCGAGTTCTTCAGAAAGGTTTTTCAAAAATATGGGTGTGATGCCGTCAGGTCCAGACCCTTTCGACGCGTTTAAGTTTTTTAGTGCATTGAGGACTTCATGTTGAGAAATTTGGTTGACAGAGATGTTTTTAGAAATTTCAGGAATGAATGCAAAGAAATCGCGGTCACGATCTTCTTCGGAAAATGTGGTGTATACTTCTTGGAAGAAATTTGCAAAGAGATTGCAAATTTCAGAAGAATTCTCACCTACATTTGCATCCAAATTCATTCGTGAAGGAAAATTGCTGCTTTTTAATTTCGTGTTTACATAATTAAAAAAGTTCTTAGGACATGATTTGACTTCATTTTCGACTTTGCGGTTATAGTCCTCATATGCAGAGTTGATGGCTGTATTTAATTGGTTGCATAAGTTGTGATAGTTTCGCAAATTGGTTTCAGTTTTTTTTTCTTTTTTGTATAGTTTATGAGCTTTCTGTTTTTTATTCTTCAAATTTTTAAGTTGTGGATTGAACCATCTTTTTTTTATGGTACAGTTTCTAAAATTAGGCTTTGAAGAATTGAGTGAAATTTTTCTACTTCAGTACTTATTAAATTTTGCCAATTTATTGTACATAGTCTACGTTTGGCTTCTTCGTAATTTACTTTATGGTATTCCGGCACTTCCTCGTATTCCCAGTCGCTGGAGGAAGAAGAATTTTGTACAAAGATTGAGTATTCAATTGCTGTGTGAAACACTTCATTTTTCCATAAAGGTGCTAATGATGTATCCACACAGAAGTCTTCAGTACAATTTGTAAATAAAAGGTCTAAATATAAGTTTTGTTGATTTTTTACATGGTTTATTTGATTAAGACCAAAATAAGATATTTTGTCGAATAATAATTGTAATGTTTCGTCTTCACCTACGACCGGGAGTAAAAATGATTCATTTTCAATGTCTGTAATAAAGTCTGCGTTTCGTCGATTGAAGTCGCCATAAATATACAGTTTTACTTCTGGTTCCATATTTGACATTATAGTTTCAACAATTTGAAAAAAATAGTTCAAAAGATTGCTTGTGGGCATGTTTAGGTGGAAAATACACAGAAGAAAAAATGTGTATTTCACTGGCAATAAGTGCTTTGACCCAGACATTTTCGAATTCCTTGTGCTTATTTGTTATGATTTCTTCAGAAGTAAAGTCAGCATTGATGGCAATGAGCACTCCACCACCAGAAATGAGCACTCCACCACCAGACTTTTTATTACAGAGTTGAAAATTCCTGTCGTGCCGGAATACATTAAAATTGTTTCCAAAAATTTCTTCGCCTCTGACGCTTTCGTCCCAGCTTGTTTCAGTTCCAAGAATTATTTGAAAAGAAGAAGATAGAATGTTCTGGTGGATTTCTTTCATTTTAGCTGGGCTTTTCATGCGATTGAAATTTTGGCAATACACCAAAATTTCAGTTGAGGAAGTGAAGAGATTTTTGGAGGGTCAGTATTACTTACATTAGCAGGGTCTACCTTATGTAGAGTGTCGTCATTCGATAATAATAATTCCCTTGCATGGGAATAGTCGTCGTTACTTCCTTTAGTAGAGTGCGTCAGTGCCGTTGAAAATTTGGAGGACTGTAAAATTTGCGAGCGGCCTCCCTAGTTTGCTGCAGTCGTTGTGTGCGTTCACTAAGTAGGAACGCGCGGTGTGAATTCAGGTCTGCCAAAGCGTCGGTGCGTGTTCTTCGTGAGTTCTTCGTGAACGTCCAGGAAAATTTCGCGTAAAAGGGCTGTTTCCGTTGGTAGTCCTTCTGCTGCCAGCATTAAAGTTGCACTAGTTTTAGTGATTCCGCGAATGCCGTATGTGCATGTGTGGAGTTAATAAGTGTCGACGTTCTTATTCCATTGCTCTGATTGTTGTTGTTGTTGTTGTTGTTGTTGTTGTTGTTGTTGTTGTTGTTGTTGTTGTTGTTGTTGTTGTTGTTGTTGTTGTTGTTGTTGTTGTTGTTGTTGTTGTTGTTGTTGTTGTTGTTGTTGTTGTTGTTGTTGTTGTTGTTGTTGTTGTTGTTGTTGTTGTTGTTGTTGTTGTTGTTGTTGTTGTTGTTGTTGTTGTTGTTGTTGTTGTTGTTGTTGTTGTTGTTGTTGTTGTTGTTGTTGTTGTTGTTGTTGTTGTTGTTGTTGTTGTTGTTGTTGTTGTTGTTGTTGTTGTTGTTGTTGTTGTTGTTGTTGTTGTTGTTGTTGTTGTTGTTGTTGTTGTTGTTGTTGTTGTTGTTGTTGTTGTTGTTGTTGTTGTTGTTGTTGTTGTTGTTGTTGTTGTTGTTGTTGTTGTTGTTGTTGTTGTTGTTGTTGTTGTTGTTGTTGTTGTTGTTGTTGTTGTTGTTGTTGTTGTTGTTGTTGTTGTTGTTGTTGTTGTTGTTGTTGTTGTTGTTGTTGTTGTTGTTGTTGTTGTTGTTGTTGTTGTTGTTGTTGTTGTTGTTGTTGTTGTTGTTGTTGTTGTTGTTGTTGTTGTTGTTGTTGTTGTTGTTGTTGTTGTTGTTGTTGTTGTTGTTGTTGTTGTTGTTGTTGTTGTTGTTGTTGTTGTTGTTGTTGTTGTTGTTGTTGTTGTTGTTGTTGTTGTTGTTGTTGTTGTTGTTGTTGTTGTTGTTGTTGTTGTTGTTGTTGTTGTTGTTGTTGTTGTTGTTGTTGTTGTTGTTGTTGTTGTTGTTGTTGTTGTTGTTGTTGTTGTTGTTGTTGTTGTTGTTGTTGTTGTTGTTGTTGTTGTTGTTGTTGTTGTTGTTGTTGTTGTTGTTGTTGTTGTTGTTGTTGTTGTTGTTGTTGTTGTTGTTGTTGTTGTTGTTGTTGTTGTTGTTGTTGTTGTTGTTGTTGTTGTTGTTGTTGTTGTTGTTGTTGTTGTTGTTGTTGTTGTTGTTGTTGTTGTTGTTGTTGTTGTTGTTGTTGTTGTTGTTGTTGTTGTTGTTGTTGTTGTTGTTGTTGTTGTTGTTGTTGTTGTTGTTGTTGTTGTTGTTGTTGTTGTTGTTGTTGTTGTTGTTGTTGTTGTTGTTGTTGTTGTTGTTGTTGTTGTTGTTGTTGTTGTTGTTGTTGTTGTTGTTGTTGTTGTTGTTGTTGTTGTTGTTGTTGTTGTTGTTGTTGTTGTTGTTGTTGTTGTTGTTGTTGTTGTTGTTGTTGTTGTTGTTGTTGTTGTTGTTGTTGTTGTTGTTGTTGTTGTTGTTGTTGTTGTTGTTGTTGTTGTTGTTGTTGTTGTTGTTGTTGTTGTTGTTGTTGTTGTTGTTGTTGTTGTTGTTGTTGTTGTTGTTGTTGTTGTTGTTGTTGTTGTTGTTGTTGTTGTTGTTGTTGTTGTTGTTGTTGTTGTTGTTGTTGTTGTTGTTGTTGTTGTTGTTGTTGTTGTTGTTGTTGTTGTTGTTGTTGTTGTTGTTGTTGTTGTTGTTGTTGTTGTTGTTGTTGTTGTTGTTGTTGTTGTTGTTGTTGTTGTTGTTGTTGTTGTTGTTGTTGTTGTTGTTGTTGTTGTTGTTGTTGTTGTTGTTGTTGTTGTTGTTGTTGTTGTTGTTGTTGTTGTTGTTGTTGTTGTTGTTGTTGTTGTTGTTGTTGTTGTTGTTGTTGTTGTTGTTGTTGTTGTTGTTGTTGTTGTTGTTGTTGTTGTTGTTGTTGTTGTTGTTGTTGTTGTTGTTGTTGTTGTTGTTGTTGTTGTTGTTGTTGTTGTTGTTGTTGTTGTTGTTGTTGTTGTTGTTGTTGTTGTTGTTGTTGTTGTTGTTGTTGTTGTTGTTGTTGTTGTTGTTGTTGTTGTTGTTGTTGTTGTTGTTGTTGTTGTTGTTGTTGTTGTTGTTGTTGTTGTTGTTGTTGTTGTTGTTGTTGTTGTTGTTGTTGTTGTTGTTGTTGTTGTTGTTGTTGTTGTTGTTGTTGTTGTTGTTGTTGTTGTTGTTGTTGTTGTTGTTGTTGTTGTTGTTGTTGTTGTTGTTGTTGTTGTTGTTGTTGTTGTTGTTGTTGTTGTTGGCTGGTTCGTCACCGACGTTCTGCAGTTCAATTTCTATGTTGTTACATGCAATTGGATTGCAAGTATGTGCTGCTTCAGAAAAGGTTTTTGCCATTTCTTCCATATGTGCTTTTACATCGGAAGCTAGAACAGCATTTGAGTCCGCTAAGTCGTTCTTAATTTCCATAATTAATTGTGGAATTAGGTCAATTGAGTGCACTGTTGCTGTTGTTGTTGATGTGATGGCTTCTACTGCCGCTGTTGCTGCCGAGTTGACCGCCTTTTCTACAGCGATACAGGCGTCTGCTGGAGGTGTGTCCAAAAGTGCTGACAGTTTACTTTTTATTTCAGTGGAACTAGTCTTGCTGCTGCTGGCGAGGTTGGAAATGGCTTGTTTTACGTCGACAAGCATTTTCTCAATGTGGTCGAGCGTTTCGTCATGAGTCGCGCTTAGGCTTTTGAAATTCATGAGGAGTTTGTGGTTTGCTGCCAATGTATGTTCAATGTTTTCCGTGATATTTTGGAAAAACTTGGACAGTTCCTTCATGTTAAGTTCAGCGGTGAACTTTTCCTGACAGTCTTGGCAAAGAGGCAGCATGAAGGTCCGCAAAATTTCTTCATGATTCTGCTGTGCGCCTACGCAAGCTGCGTGGAAAGTTCGATTGCAGGCACCATGGCAGCGCCATAGGAAACGATTGTCATTTTGCACGCAATTCACGATACCGCTCTTCATTGCACCCGCGTCGGGTGATAAAAAAAGTAAAAATTTGCTACTTGAAAATGCTAACGCGGGGCTCGCGCACGGGTCAATTATTAAAAGGTATTTGGTGGTTCGTGGTCGCAGTAGTGTTAGGTCCCGAACAGAGGAAAAAAAAAGGTGTAGATCTCTTTGTCTAACCCGAAATGACGGTGTATATAAGCTCGTATGAGCATCCTATTGTCACTCGTTACATTCAACTGCAGCGCTGCCGGTGGCGTAGTGGTAAGCGTGATTACCTCTCACCCCAGCAGGCCTGGGTTCAATCCCAGTCGGCGCCACCGGGATGTTCTGAGGCATAACATCTCTGATCACGCCTTCCTTCGGATGGGAAGTAAAGCCGTTGGTCCCCGGTTCATGAGTTGATGGGTCGATAGGTAGGGTCCAGGTGTGGGAGCTGCCTTCCTGGCACGTCGGTAGCATTGGTGCTCAGCACGGAAAACAAGATCGACGGAAAAAACAAACCCAAGGAAAAAAAAAAAAATATGTGGGTGACGGGGTACCCGGGTACCGATTTTGATGTTTGAATTGAAATAAATAATGTACGTGATATTTATCGCTATGAGGCTTTCTGATATCTTGTAAAATGCTAACACATTCTTGTAAAATGCTGGTGAAATTTCAAGAAATGTGGGTGAAGGAGGGGCTAATCAGGGGCCATGTTCTATGTGTACCCTTTAAACGGTTGACGGGGTATCCGGGTACGCACGCTTTTTACGAAGCTCAGACAATAAGATAGAACCAAACAATGTTCTGCAAAGTTGAAGGTTTAGATAAGAACTAAAAGATGGCGTACATGATTTCCAGAATGGACCACGCAAAGTCCCTGGAACAGGTTTCGAAAACTAGGAGGAAGTGACAAATCTTTGATTTCAACAGAACCAGACGTGCAGCTAATCAAAACTTTCAGAATTTGATAGACATGTCATTGGAGATTGTACCACGATGAGTGACAATAGCCACCTTATGCCCCCGGAACAGATTTCAACAAAACCAGACTTGCGGCACATCAAAAATTTCAGATTTTCATGGACAATTCATTATAGACCATGTCAATTGAGAAAATTCTCTAGGAAGAACAAAAATGTGCTGATCGGATGGGCGAAACTGTGGCAAACCGGGCCACATGAAGAAGGACTGCCCCAACCCAAAGAAGGAAGTGCATGCTGCAATTGAAAAAAAAGCAATTAGCTTTATGGTGAGCCAAAATCAAACAAAATCGAACGGTAACATAATTAATTTCAAATTGGACTCTGGGGCGAGTGATCATTTGGTCAATGTTAAAACGTTTTTCGATTCGACCGACCCGACCCGGGTGGTGATCAATGTGGCGAAGGATGGTGAAAACCTAGTAGCAAAGGACGAAGGTGAAATCAATGGCTACTGTAACCAAGGCGTGCTTCTGAAAGTGAGGAATGTTTTATACGTGCCGGATCTTCGCGAAAACCTGTTGTCAGTGAAGAAACTTGCGACCGTCGGTGTCGGTCGAGGTGCTATTTCTCAAGAATAAAGCTGTACTGAAGAGGGATGACGATGTTATCGCTACTGCACCAATGAAGGGGAACTTATACGAGCTCGATATAAAGGTGAGTGATCCGGTTGCTAACGTTTGCCAGGTGGATCGCAACGAACTTTGGCATCGTCGCTTAGGGCATCTTGGCCAAGGTGGAATGGCCAAAATCGTTAAAAAGGAGCTGGCCACTGGTGTTGATTTCAAGCCTGGACTAAATCGGTCCTGCGATGCCTGTGCTCAAGGCAAACAGTGTCGAGACCCTTTCGATGGAACACGTACCCGAGTAAAGCGACCCCTAGAGCGGATTCACTCGGACGTATGAGGTCAACAAAACGGTGTGGCTAAGCGTTTCAACAGAACGCTTGTGGAAAAAGTGAGGACCATGTTGCTAGATTTGTCAATGCCGAAGGATATGTGGAATGAAGCAACTCTTACAGCGGTGTACTTGATCAACCACAGTCCATCCGCAGCGTTGCTGGAAAGAGTAACATCGGCCGAATATTGGATGGGATCCAAGCCGGACACATCGATGCTTCGTGTTTTTGGATGCAAGGCGTATGTGTGGATCCCTACGCAACTCTGAAAAAATTTGGATGCTAAAACTCAAGAAGTCCTCATTATCGGCTTTGCACCCAATGGATACCGCCTATGAAATAGAAAAAAAAACAGGAAGGTAACAATTGACGGGACCTGTTTCCCGTACGCCTCTGAGCCTAGAAAAGAGAAGAAATCGTTAGTCGTTTTACCGTCGTATGATCAAGATTGGGGAAGCAGCTGAGCCCGAAGACGAACCTGCCGATGAAGCATTAGATTTAGACAACGATGGTCAACATCTCGAAGATCCAGAGGACAACATATCAGATGAAGTATAACATTAAGAAGGTAGCATGCAACTTACCTTTTCCCTCAGGGGCTGCCTACTCTGTCGATTGAGAGGTTACGTTGGGCCCGCGTCGTCGCTCGTTGCTCTCTGCGTCGTCGCAGGCGTCGGGGCACTTTCTGCAGGGATTCTCGTAGGAATCCTGTATATTTTTTTTTTCGGCGCACTTTTCGGACGTAGGTTCAAAATTTCATCCACTCGCGCACTATTGTGGAACGTTCGAACGGCAGATTCTGGTCTGGTTTCTCGGACCAACACTAAGATCACGAAGGAGACAATTCTTCACTCCTTCGGCTACCACACAACCGACGGACACTCGCGAACTACCAATCACTTGCAGGTTTCGGGATACTTCGTCCGAACACCAGAATTACGCACTACCGAGACTGGGTTTAGCTTCTTCTGGCCAGGTCAACAGCCCGTTTCACTCGCCACACTAGGCGTCACACACGCGAAGGCTAAAATCCGTCTTTCCATTTTTTAACACTTGACTTTATTCCGCGCGTCCGTACTATCCAAAAGGTTTTCCAAAAAAGAGCTCCATCAAGCGATCCCTCGCTCGCAATGGGAGGACTGAACTTCCTTCCCACACACTTTTGCCAACCCTTGAGAAGCGGTGGTAGTTGTGTACTCGAGCAGTTTTGGTAGCGGACGGCGCTCAAATAGGCGAGTTTATTTTAAATATTATAACAATTTCTAGTTTTAGCTCCTATCTTTCAAACTATTACAATAATGGGTATATTTTAATTTAATGGGACATGCTCTAATGTTACAGAAGCAACCGTCGCTGCCCTCCCTTCGCAAATAAATAGTGACGAAACTCATGCAGAATCTTCGAGGTGTAGCGAACGCACATAGGGGCAGAATGGTACTTTTGTTGGACAAAAATCGTAGCGCGCCACCCCTGCATCTTAGAGGTTTGGTGCCTTTGGCAAAGTTGTTCAAGTGGTTAAGGACTATCTAAGGAAGTCAATATATTAGTTCTAGATCACGCCGCTCAGGTGGCGCCACCTGTAACTTTTTATAGAAGCATCATAGCGAAAAAGTTTTTTACGCAAAGTTGTTTGTTTTGACTTTTTGAACAAATCTTTTCAAGACGTCAAAAAAATGTTCGCCTCCTAGCATCGTGCTATAAGGTACCAGGGTAGTTGATCGATAGCTCGATGACGTCATTTCGTTGGCGTCTGCAATGGGAAATTCTCATAGCAGGCGTTGACGATGGGACGTTGTCGAGTTGTTGAATAGCAACTATCGTGGTAACTCACCGATTACCTGTCGATCTGCCAAATTTGGAAAGACGTCTGCATTGAATTGTCTTATGTAATAATATTCCGCCCACTATATCACAAGAAATTGCGAGTAGCTGAGTGGAATGGAGATAAGTTAAGCATTGGGTACAGGACCAAGTCTCCCCTGGGTGGTGCCAAAAGATGAGCGCAATAGAATCATCAAGTTGCCATAAGGCACGGAATGAGACTATTGCATGGCTGGGTAGTCAAAGTCTTCCATTCGTTAGTCATTTCAGGTGGATTAGAACAGGTTTAGGTTTAGGGTGGTCGTTGGCCAGGTTTGGATTTTTCAGATATAATCCTAAATAGGACCTAGATTATTTAATACACTAGTAGCCTCAACTTCTGCCACAATGTTTCATTGTGACTAATCAACACTCAATGGGTAAAAAGGGAACTTGCCCACTGGACGATTCTGAAGCCTGACCAAGTGAGTGGGTTACGGGTTTATTTGATTGTACGTCATTTCCAAGTTATATATAGATACATTCATACCATTGGCATTTTTTTGAGATAACACAGAGACAGGATGCGGAGGGCCCGCTTAGGGGGAGCGTAACCCATGTTATGGCTTCCATTTATTAAATAGTTCAGATAGGCTGGAAATGATAGGTTCATGGTGAGAAAATGTACCATATGGTGCCCGTTCACTGATCAAAATTAGATTCAAATCATCAGGCCCTGCCCTGGAATAAGGGGATTGACGATGATTTGTTAAGCTTCATTATGCATTTGCATATAATTGTAAGTTTAGGTTTGCTTTTGTAATTGTAAGATAGATAGTTTGCCTCAATTGAAACATTGAGTTGTATAAACTTGACGAAAACCTTGAAAACCTCTAAAATAGTAGTAGTTACAATGCCGCATTATCTAAGAACCACTGCCTGCAACTAATGTTGGAGGGGTCGGCAGGGCTGATTACGGATCAAAACTAACATAACTCTAACACTGAAGTGATCCCGAAACTAACGCTCATTCATTGCACTTTGAGTCATAAAGTAGTTTTATTTATTTTCCTACTAATCTATTGTAACAGTCACCCTTTTTGTAAATATGTACAAATAACTACCTTATTAGAACATATAATTGAATTGAATAATTACTATCGAATATCACATGAAATTACACCTGTGTCATTAAATATACAACATACTCTCGATGTTATTTCGAAAGTTTTAGTTTGCTGCCTTGCGCGCGCATCATACCATAAAACTGCGCCAATGCTTAGGCCAGCTCATAACATGGGCATTTCAAATACTTGTTCCGCTGTAGGGGAGTAGAAGTGCACTCGTTAAAGTACTCTCCCGTTTTGCTCGGGATCGGGACTAAAGCCGAAGGTCAAGTTTATAGGACGGCCTTGAGGAATGGGGCGGGGAATGTGAAGGTCGCCTTGATGAGTACTGGTGGGAGCGAGAGGTCGCAGTCAGAAAGATGACATGGAAACCCAACCCGAATTCTTCGTTCGAAGACGCGAGTTTTCCCAGGCTCCTATCTGAGGACCAAAAAGTTTCTCGTTCACTTTGCCTGGACTGGTGAAACGTGTCAGAAGTGATCGTAATCGCGTATAACCCAAAAAGTGATTAGACTTGCCCTTTGTAGTTTCCTCAGTGTTCTTTAACTTCTCTGATCATTACAGCTTAGCTTGTGTTAGCCTTTCCCAAAAGAAAATCAAAACCCGTTTACCGTAGTGAAATCGGTGCAGCGAGAAAGCGAACAGAAAGGTATGAAAGTCGTGAGTGGAAAGGTAGCGTTTCTCTCTAAACCTTTTCATCGAACAGCTATTCGACGGTTTATTTCTCGGGTTTAGGAAAGCTACGTTTCGTGGACACTTCCGGAGACCAGGCAAGCGTTGCTGGCCATTGTCATCGTGTGGCCAAGGAGGGCTGCGCCATCAACATCGCGCCGGTCCGGAGCGAATCATTCAGATTCATGATTACTGATTACATGATTACCTGAGATGTGTCAAATAATGTAATATTTATACCGATTACATCGAAGAATGCGCTGAACCAGAAGAACGCCGATCGAGAACAAGCCAATTGGACACCACGCCACAGCGCGCACAGCAGAAAAACGGCAGAAAGAGAAAAATGATTGATCAAGTGAAATAGTATCCGTCTCGTTTCAATGACGTTTCATTGCAATTTTGCAATTTCATCTCACCCCTGATTAAAGGGATGTGTTATTTATACCACGATCAATAAATGCGATGGGAAAAAAGAATTTGCGATAAATGTGAAAAATCTGTATTTTTCCTAAAAATCTGTAATCTGTATATACAGAATTCTGTATCCAAAAATGCCAAAAAATTCTGTATGATTACAGATTAATCTGTATATGTGGCATCACTGCATGTAAGCTGAGTCATCGCGCGCGACAATAGCGACAACCGTCGCTCTTTCTCGCCGGTTGCGAAGGATTTTAATCGCACCGGCCACCACATGTAAGAACGAGACCGTGAGTGCAACCCGCTAAATGTTTTCCATGTGCACATGTGACGTCGGGAGGGAAGAACGCTCTGGTTAGAGAGAACGGACGCTGTAGGTAGGGAAGTCTAGGCCTAGAATAGTATCGTCTTAATAAATAGATTGTGTTACCATTAGTTAGATTGTGTTACCATGAGTTGTGTTAGATGTTTCAAAGTGTTCGGAGAAACCCTACCTGTGTTAGCGTTATTGATGTTGAAGTTCACCTGAGGAATCTCCTTTTGCGCTCGTTCGTTGAATTAGTCTTGTTCCATTCATTTTAATGAATGGTCGTTACCCCTTCTGTGACGGAATCGCCATCTCGAGGATCGTGGAGGAAACTACCAGTGATGAGAAGCTTTAATTGGGTAAAAGCTTCCTTTCGTGCGGAGAGTTAGGGTAGAGTTAGTAATGCCTGCTTACTGATTCGGACATCTAGTAAGTCGGACGCTACGAAAGTTGAGGGGAGTTGGATCGTTCTGCAAACCGTTCGTCAGGGCCTTCTTATGGCCTTTTCTTTGGCGAGTCTCATCCCGGGCAATTGATATCCGAGCGAGTAGTCCTCTAACGAGGTGGTGCTTAAGCTACTCCCTTACTGTGAACGATCAAACTCACCCCACCTTTGTAGTTTTCTGGGCTTATTGAGGTTTTCAGTAGAACCGCAACGGCACTCCTTTGAATGGAATACCGTGCGGCTACACTATCTACACACTTAGTTTTTTTCTACCGAGCTCGGCTGTATGGGTCTCGGCGGGGAGGGTTTCGCTGAGATCTCGGCGGGAGTGACATTTGATTGCTGAGTCTCGGATAATGCCTTTTCTAATAATCTGCCTACGTTTCTTTTCTTTGTTATCTACTTTATCCCCTTTTTTATGTTTCTGCTCTTCTTTCCTCTTCTCTTCTTTTGTTTTGTTTGTTTACATATAACTAATACTAATACCTCCATGTTTTCACTCTAATTTGTCTACTATGTCCCACCATCACGATGAGAGATAAGCTACCGTACATGGTTCACGCTCATATACACTCCCAAAATAGTATGCCGCAAGTAAGTATATCACAGAGGCAACTAAAGATCCAGAAACAAAAACCGATAACGCTGAAGATAATGAGCTGTAGTGATTGATATGACTATATAGTATTATTTATTTATACTAACCTAAACACAACGTGGGGTGACTCAAATCCAAACGATCACTTACCAAAATAATAGACTTATCTTTTTTCAGCAGGTGTAATTTCGTTTAGTTCTGTTTCTCTCTTTTCAGCAAAACAACAACAAAAAAAACCTCTATAACTCTTCTCCATTCTTTTAATCTCCTACTATCCCCTATAAATGTATCGGAAACTAGTGGGACTGTCTGTGCAAACAGAAACAGGCCTGCTAGTGGAAGAAGGTCGTTATGCTATACGGTCTAGCAAAGGCCTACGGCCAGGTTTCAGTAGATACACACTCGCTTATCGGCAGATTGGTTTACGATTGGCGATTCGCGCAACGGGATTTCTAATGATTTTTATTTAGTTCACTTCAAATCTAGTGAACTAAACAACCTTAAGGCCTTAGAAAAAGCTAGCCTTATGCTCCATGTCCGAGTGAAGTGGGAACACTTCAGGAAGACTGGAGGAAATTTCCAAAACCTCACCCAGTGCCGTAAGTGCCAGGGATGGGGTCACGGAACTAAAAATTGCTACATGCCATCTAAATGCATGAATTGTGGTGATTCCTCTCACGCAAAGGACGACTGTCCTGTGAAGGAAGATCCTAAGAAATTTAAATGTTCAAATTGTGGTGAAAACCACAAATCCAATTTTTGGGAATGTAAGACTCGCAAAGCGATCCTACAATCTCGTTCTAACCGTCAGGTAGGAAACGCTCCACGTTTCCGACCAGGTACAAATTCCTCTGCTGTTAACAACGGTCAGCGAGGAACAAATTCTACATTCGTACCCGTAGGTACAAATATCTCCCCTGCTTCAAATGTTTCATCTGTACCTACTCCCCTCGCTGCTAACAATGTTCAGCGAGTTAATGGAGCTACCTATGCTGCTATTGCAGCGGGTAGAAATCAAAATACTAACCACCGTTCTAACGGAAATTTTGACAATTTTGACTTAGGAAGCATTACTGCCCCCAAAATGGAATTTTTACAGAATTCATTAATTGACATGATTTCTGATATGCTTAAATCTAACTCCATGTTTGATGCTATTCAAACTGGAGTAAAATTTGCTAATAATATTGTCATGACTTTAAAATTCAGTAATGGATTTTAAAGCATTAAATATTGTAAATTGGAATGCTCGATCTCTTAAAGATAATGAAGACGAGCTATTTAACTTTTTGAGAGTTCATAACGTGCATATTGCCGTTATAACTGAAACGTTCCTTAAACCTGCCCATAAGGTTAAGAAGGACGCAAATTACTTGATTTATAGAAATGATCGTCTTGATGAACCCTGTGGTGGCGTTGCCATCATTATTCATAGACGAATCAAACATAAAATTCTTTCTTCATTTGAAACCAAAGTTTTTGAAACTTTGGGAGTTTCTGTTGAAACAAAATTTGGACAACTTACGTTTATAGCTGCCTATTTGCCATTCCAATGCGTAGGCCAGAAAAAGAATTTTCTCAAGGGTGACCTCCAGAAACTTACCCGTCATAGGTCTAAATTCTTCATTATTGGTGATTTTAATGCAAAACACCGCTCATGGAATAACGCTCAAAGCAATTCCAATGGTAATATTCTGTTTGATGATTGTTCTGCAGGTTATTACACTATTCAATATCCAAACAGCCCAACATGCTTTTCTTCTGCAAGAAATCCCTCCACTATTGATTTGGTCTTAACTGATTCATGTCAACTTTGTAGCCAATTGGTTACCCATGCTGACTTCGGTTCTGAACACCTTCCAGTATCTTTTGAAATATCCCAAGAAATAATTTGTAATCCCAACAGCTCTACTTTCAATTACCATAGAGCTGATTGGGAGCAGTATCGAACATTTATGGAATATAACTTCGATCCAAACATTCCTTTGCAAACCAAAGATGAAATTAATTATGCTCTTGAATCTCTGACTACTTCTATAGTTGAAGCAAGAGCTGCCTCAGTACCAAAATGCGAGGTTAAATTCGATTCAATTATAATAGACGATGATCTTCAGCTCTTGATCCGTCTTAAAAATGTCCGTAGGAGACAATATCAAAGAACACGCGATCCTGCCATGAAAGTTATCTGGCGGGATTTGCAAAAACAAATTAAAAAGCGATTCTCTGCCCTGAGGAACAAAACTTTTGAAAATAATATTTCTAAATTAGACCCGAGTTCCAAACCCTTTTGGAAACTCACAAAAATTTTGAAAAAACCTCAAAAGCCTATTCCAGCGCTTAAAGAAGGTGGTAAAATTTTGATCACAAATTTGGAAAAAGCTCAGAAACTTGCTAAGCAATTCGAGAGTTCCCATAATTTCAGTTTGGGTCTTACTAGTCCTATTGAGAATCAGGTTGCTCGGGATTTTCTGAATATTTTCTCTCGGGAAAATATTTTTGATGATTCCTGGGGGACTGATTTGGGCGAAGTAAGGTCTATAACTAAAAAATTTAAAAATATGAAAGCTCCAGGTGATGATGGAATTTTCTAAATCCTCATCAAAAAACTCCCAGAGAGTACCTTGTCTTTCTTGGTAAAATTATTTAACAGATGTTTCCATTTGGCATACTTTCCTGATAAATGGAAAAATGCAAAAGTTGTTCCAATTTTGAAGCCGGATAAAAATCCAGCTGAAGCTTCTAGCTACCGTCCAATAAGTTTGCTTTCTTCAATAAGTAAACTTTTTGAAAAGATAATTTTGAATAGAATGATGCTTCACATCAATACGAACTCAATTTTTGCAGATGAGCAGTTTGGATTTCGCCATGGGCATTCAACTACTCATCAACTCTTAAGAGTTAACAATTTAATTCGTTCAAACAAATCTGAAGGCCACTCAACTGGAGTTGCTCTTCTAGACATAGAAAAAGCATTCGACAGTGTTTGGCATGAAGGTTTGATTGCTAAATTGAAAAAGTTTAATTTTCCACTTTACATTATGAAATTAGTTCAAAATTATTTAACTGACAGAACTCTGCAGGTAAATTATCAAAATTCCAAATCTAATCGACTACCTGTTAGAGCAGGAGTTCCTCAGGGTAGCATTCTTGGGCCTATATTGTATATTATTTTCACTTCGGACCTCCCTGATTTGCCTCAGGGTTGCCACAAATCTTTGTTCGCTGATGACACAGGCATTTCCGCTAAAGGAAGAAGTCTACGTGTTATTTGCAGCAGACTGCAGAAAAGTTTAGATATTTTCTCTTCTTATTTACAAAAATGGAAGATTTCTCCCAACGCTTCCAAAACTCAACTTATAATATTTCCACATAAGCCTAGAGCTTCGTTTTTGAAACCTAGTAGTAGTCACATAGTCACTATGAATGGAGTTCCAATTTCCTGGTCAAACCAAGTGAAATATCTTGGATTAATACTTGACCAAAAATTAATTTTTAAAAATCACATTGAGGGCATTCAAGCCAAATGTAACAAATATATAAAATGTTTGTATCCTCTTATAAACAGGAAATCCAAACTTTGCCTGACGAATAAACTTCTAATATTTAAACAAGTTTTTAGACCGGCCATGCTTTACGCTGTGCCAATATGGTCTAGTTGCTGCACTACCAGGAAAAAAGCACTTCAAAGGATTCAGAACAAAATTCTGAAAATGATTTTGAAGTTGCCTCCCTGGTACAGTACAACCGAAGTACATAGAATTTCGAATGTTGAGACTTTAGCACAAATGTCCAACAAAATAATTAATAATTTCAGGCAAAAATCGTTGCAATCCTCAATTGCAACGATTAATTCCCTTTATACTTAGATAAGATTTAGTTTTAGTTTTTAGTTTTAAGATATCAATTGTTATACTGACATGCAGGTTAAAAAACCTGTTTAAAATACTGAATTGCCAAGACATGAACAATGTAAAAACACTTAGATATATATCATAACAATTAAGGCTGGTACGTTACTGCAGTAACTGGAGCACCTAGGTTAAAATGAAATGTAATTTATTTTGAATTTAGAACAAATAAAGAGTTAAAAAAAAAAAAAAAAAAAAAAAAAAAAAAAAAAACACAAACCCTTCTTCTGAGGATGTAATCTTTGCTATAAAATTCGCTCGAAGCATGTACCTTTGAGCGGCAGATGACGCGATTGTACCTGTCTCATAGCATTCGTATGAGAAAATGGAAGAGTTGCCAGTCTTCTTGATTTGTTGTCTTCGCTTTTAGTTACAATCAGCCCCGCATTTTCACTCTACCCTTATCAAATGGATAATGGTATCATAAACGGATAACGGAAACCATGTAGAAGTGTTTTAAAGGGTGTCCACGATGAAATTGCCACACTATGAAATTGCTCTAACTTTTTAACCGTTGGGTAGAATTTAATAAAAATTTGGGTGGATTTAGTTCATAGTGCATTATTTACATCCTGCAAGTTTTAAAGTCCTGTGATTAAAACTCGCGGAAATGGAGTCGAAAGAACAGCTCGTGCGTGATAAAATCTTGCGCATTCATCACGAGAACAAGGATCTCTCGCATCGTTCCATCGCTAAAACGTTGGGAATCGCGAATTCCACGGTGTCGCGAGTGATTAAGCGGTTCGAGGAACGGTTGACCACCGATCGGAAGCCCAGAAGTGAAGGAAAAAGTATTCCGTACAACACCAAAAATCACAACCGCGTAGTTGGGGCCTTCAACCGAAATCCGAACGCCTCCGTTAGGGATGTGGCTAAGAAGCTGCACCTAAGCCGAAGTTTTGTCCAGAAGGCCAAAACTAAGGCTGGGCTTCGAACGTTCAAGGTACAAAAGGCCCCTAATCGCGACGAGAAGCAGAACAAGTCCGCCAAAACCCGTGCCAGGAAGTTGTACCTCAACATGCTGACGAAAGTTGAATGCTGCATCATGGACGACGAAACATATGTGAAGGCCGACTTCAAACAGATCCCCGGCAACCTGTTTTTCACGGCCAAGGATAAGTTCAGCGTTCCGGAGCATGTCCGCACTCATAAGATGTCCAAATTTGCGAAGAAATTCCTGGTTTGGCAAGCCATCTACACGTGCGGGAAGCGGAGTGCACCTTTTGTGACCCAGGACACGATGAACGGACAGGTGTACATAAAAGAGTGCCTCCAGAAGCGGCTGCTTCCTCTCCTGAAGGCCCACAACGTCCCAACAATCTTCTGGCTGGATTTGGCCTCATGCCACTACTCCAAGGACGTGCTGAAGTGGTATGCGGACAATAAGGTCAATTTCGTGCCGAAAATGTTCAACCCTCCCAACACTCCGGAGCTCCGCCCCATCGAGAAGTACTGGGCGATTATGAAGCAGCACCTTCTTAAACGACCTAAGGTAGTGAAGACAGTCGAGGAACTGAAGAAAGTATGGGTTTGCATGCAAAAAACGGTTGATTTACAGGTTGTGCAGAATCTTATGGCCGGGGTTAAGGCCAAGGTGCGGGCATTTGCGTATGGACTGTAAATAAAATACGAGTAAAATGGTAAAATGAAGTTTAATAGTTATTTCTCAATCCCTGAAAATTTGATGGCAATCGGAGGAAAACTCGAATTTTGCGAATCAATTTTGTGTGTGGCAATTTCATCGTGGACACCCTTTAAACAGATTCCAGCAAAGCGTTTGATCGAATTTAAAATACTCATGCTTCTTTTTAAACTTCGAAAAATAGGAATCCATTACGCACTCCTCAAGTGGCTTGAATCATATTTAACTGACCGCCATCAAATAGTAAATACAAAGCAAAGACATCAAATCCCGTTGATGTCACTTCAGGAGTTCCTCAAGACTCCCATTTAGGGCCACTTTTATTTATTCTCTTCGTCAATGACATATCTTTCATTATTAAGAAATTGAAAGTTTTAATCTATGTTGACGACATTAAACTTTTTTTGGAAATAAATTATGCCAAAAATATCAACACATTCACAGATGAAATACACACAGCAAAAAAATAATTTTGATATCACGTCAAAGTGGATGCACTACAATCATGTCGAAAATATGGTGTAATATTACTTGCTAAAAAGGACAAAATTATCATTAATACAATGCATGAACTGGCATTACGCTGCTTTTACTGCATTTGTTTATTTATGTGGTCATAAAAATTACATGAAATTTTCGACATGATTGTAGTGCATTCACTTTGATGTGATATCAAAATTATTTTTTTGCTGTGCAGATATTCCATATTTGGTGTCATAAAAGCCTGCTACAATTAAATACGCGCTCGTGTGAGGCTTATCATTTCTGGGAAATGATTCGCGAACGCGAGAGGGATTTTTGGTTATCAATAAACCAAATTGGCTGTCGTTTCACATCAAATCTTTAGATCGTGATATGAATCATCGTTAGCTGGAAACAATCTAACCCCCACTGGCCGGCAGTGATATTATGGAATAAAACTGCTTTTTATAATCATCACATTAAAGCAGGTTTAGTCCGGGAGTTAGAAGGTGTTAACTCTATTGCAGCTCCAGTGACCAATTTAAGAATGCCTGGTAATACATGACCACTCTGAGGTCACTTTTAGTTACAACAAGCCCCGCATTTTCACTCTACCCTTATCAAATGGATAATGGTATCATAAACGGATAACGGAAACCATGTAGAAGTGTTTTAAACAGATTTCAGCATAGCGTTTGATTGAATTTAAAATACTCATGCTTCTTTTTAAACTTCGAAAAATGGGAATTCATTACGCACTCCTCAAGTGGCTCAAATAGTAAAATACAAAGGAAAGACATCAAATCCCGTTGATATCACTTCAGGAGTTCCTCAAGACTCTCATTTAGGACCACTTTTATTTATTCTCTTCGTCAATGACATATCATTCATTATTAAGAAATTGAAAGTTTTAGTCTATGCTGACGACATTTCCGTATACTATAAACACATTGTACATTGCTTATGTAAGGTCGATATTAGAATATTGCAGCATAGTTTGGTCTCCATTTTCAATCAAACATGAAGAAAGAATAGATTCCGTTCAAAAGCAGTTTCTATTGTATGCCTTTGCCATCTTACACAGCTCGGTATATGCTCATAAATATCCACACATTAAAAGAGCGTCGTGAATTTGCTATGATTTCATTTGTAAACGATATCGTATCACATCGTATTGATTGAATAAACACACTTCTAGATTCAAAAAGAATCATTTCCAAATCTGGCACGTATATAGTTTTGCAGTTTGTTCAACTGCATTGAATCGATTTCAATGAAAAGTTCTTACTGAATTCGTTTCGAAATCTTCTTGATCCATCTAGTGCCAGCCTTTACTTCCATTTGCATATTGTTTCTTTTATCGTTCTTCTATTCTTTGGTTTCCGTTGTATTCTCTTGTTATCACCTGAAATATAGATTCTTTTAACATAATGGTTCATATCATTGACTTATATTCTTTTTTATTCAGTAATCCTTCACTTTTTCCACACATTTGATTTGATTTTTAATAACAATCTGTTAACTTAATTTTGTTAACCTTTTAATCCTGATTCCGAATTTTCTTCACTACCTATTAATTTCTTATTTGTTTTCTTCTGTTCAATTTGCTAACTTAATGTTACCTTCTTTTATAGAATCATTCGATGGCTTGGTGGGTCTACCTCTTTTTCTACTATTTACTTTCATTTTCTGTGCTACCTTCAATGGATGTCCATCAGGTCTTCTTTGAATGTGACCTCAATAATTTATTCTCATTACCCGGATTTTCTTTACTGCGGTCTTAGATGGAAAAAGAGCGTCGACACTGTTTATCAAACATTCTTCCAAGCTCTACAATATTTCAACATTTTCTTTAATATCTGCATCTTGTATTGGCTGATTGACCTCCTACCTCTCCTGGAACACTGACCACTTTCACCCGACAATCGGTCTTCTCTGGTTCCGTATAACACCGCACTCCACTCAACTTTTCCAGCTTATTACACTGAGCACTTGGACTTTTCACTTCGATGTTACAGTAGTATTACCATAGAGGTAACTCTAAGACCACTGGGTCCCGAAGAAAATCATTATTATTTTTGGCTCACTCAGTACCAGAACAACGGTCCCAAGCAGTCCCAAGCTATTTCACTCACCCCTGCATGTTCTGCATGAATCCACACACCCCTGATGTTATCTGTCAAACTTTCATAGCGAATCAAAACAAACATAGTGTAGTAATAGAATTTCAACTAGAATAGGGTACGTTAATCGTTTGCTTGGGACCAATAGGCTACTAAAGTGGTGAGCCAATTTAAAATCGTTAGTTTCGTATTGATTGTTGGTATTACCATAGAGGTAACTCTAAGACTAGAAGGTCCCGAAGAAACGTGCTCAACTTTTTGGCTCAACTTTGGTACTATCTTCGGTCCCAAGCTAATCGATTCACCCCTCGAAACATAGGAAAATCCACTAACCCCTCATTTTATCTGTCAAACTTTCATAGCAAATCAAAACAAACATTGTGTAGTACTAGAATTTTGACTAGAATGGGGTACGTTAATCGATTTGCTTGGAATTAATAGGCTAGTCAAATAGTGAGTCAAGTTAAAATCGTTAGTTTCCACTGGTTGGTCCCAAGTAAATATATAAGCGTACCCTATTCTAGTACCGTACCCCTGTTTTTAATGATTCCGCAGTCATTCTTAAGTGACCTAAGCGACATAATTTTTGAAATATCCTCTTTAATGTTATTGGCAATATTCTAATTTATCAAGCTTTCTTAATACTTGGTCTATTAATGCGCAATTAGTTTTTAATGTCTAAGCTTACTTCCCTCTTATTTGTATTCACTGGTGTGCGCAGTCCTCTTTATTTGGAGGGGCCCGCCAACCAAAAGAGGATTATTCATAGCTTTGAGTGTTTACTAACGTACATTTCCCATGAGCTTTCTAGGTTTTCCCGATTTTAATTTCGAACAATATCGAGGTTTAATGAAAACATTTAAAGACTGTTGTTTGTTAGATACATATATTATTTATTTATTTATTGAAACAAATCATTGTAGCGCAAGGAATTCTCCTTTTTAGGTGCTACAGTTAGTTATAGTTCATCGAATTCATCAGTTTGCTTACACTACTTGCAATTCTTAACCTGATTCACAGTCCTATTAATTTTGTTGATTCCTCCTGTTAAACCATCTAACACACTCCCGCTGAAATTCACCCACACTATTGATATTCTTGATTTCGTTAGGCAATTGATCCCAAAACCCAACGCCCCTGACAAACAAAGTATTGGCGTAATGTGAAGAATTGTATCGCGGTATCACAAAGTTTCTATTACGATTACTCTGGAAAGCAGTAAGTTTTTGAAACAAATATGAAGGGGAAAGGAAATTTATGATTTTAAACAATGTTAAGCATGATCGCAATTATAAATTAATAGAAAGGACAGCCTATTAGTGTATGCTGCAGATGTGAAAATCGAGAAAATCTTGATAAATTGTAAACATATCGAACACAACAATTTAACGCAATTCTAAGTCTATCAATTGCTCGAGCAGATGCATTTAATAGAAATACATCACCATACATGAAATGAGGGAGGAGCAATGACTTAAATAGTTGCAGTTTTACAGGAGTAGATAGCATGCTGGATGAAACCTTTAAAAGTCGTAAGCCAGCAAAAACCTTACTGCAAGACTTACTTAAAGATGGTAAGATACTATTATTGACATTTCTTGATAGGTACATAACTTTTGTTTTGGAAGCATTCACTGGCAAAAAATTAGTGTTTATAAATTCAGACATAACTGACATAGGTACGCCTTCCAAGGCTAAGTAAAGTTGTACATCATCAGCGAACATATGAATCTTACAGTGCTTTAAAACGGATGGTAGATCATTGATGAAACAAGAAAACAACAGAGGACCCAAAATTGAACCTTGAGGTACGCCAGACATAATAGGAATCTGTTTGGAGTACGTCCCATTCACAAAAGCAGCTTGCGTTCGCTTTGAAAGGTATGAATGAATCAAACTAACAGCTGAACGAGCAAACGAAAATTGAGAAGATAACTTTTTTAAAAGCTTGGTGTGTGACACTCTATCGAATGCTTTTGAGAAATCGATAAGTAATAAAAAAGCTACACCTTTCTTATCAATGACCGAATGAATATCATCGTGCACTTTCAGAAAGGCAGAAGTTGTACTGTGCCCACGGCGAAAACCAGATTGAAACTGGTGCATGAGATTGCATCTTTCAATATGGCTTTGGATTTGGTTTTTTAATATTCTTTCAAATACCTTCGATAAGGCCCATAAAATACTTATCGGCCTTAAATTAGACAAATTAACATTTCTTTCTTTCTTTTTGATCGGAATTACTTTGGACGATTTCCAAGCTTGTGGAAATTTTGAAGAGGATATAATCAGGTTAAATATATGACATAAAATTGAACAAATATTGGGAAATAAAAGCTTTACAAATTGTAATGGAATTTCATCTAACCCAACTGCGTTAGATTTTATGGAATTTACGGCTATAATAATGTCATTATCAGAAATTGGTGAGAACTGAAAACCATGTTCATTTTCTAATAGAATAGGGGGTGATTCATGGTCAATAGTAAAATTAGAACTGAGATATGCATTGATTTCATCGTGACTATTATCAAACTGTTCGATTTGTTGTGGATTTTTACCCACGTAAATATTTTTCAGTTTTTTTCCATAAGTCTTTGCTGGAATTTGTGGAAGTAAGATTAACAGATATGTACTCAACTTTTGCTGTAATAATTAAATGAGTAACTCTGTTCCGAAGACGCTTAAATTGGTGGTGATTAGAAGGAGTTCTATCAGAAATCCATATTCAATTAGCAATGTTTCTCTCTAGAATTGTACGAGCAATTTCATCGCTAAACCAAGGGTTTTTTAAAGGCTTTGAAACACGAACTGGAACAAAATTATTGAACAGGTTAAGTAAATGTTCGTTTAAAAAATTTACAGCCAAATCAGCATCAGTTATACTGAAAATAAGATTCCAGTTGATCCTATCAAAAGCTGCCATAAGAGACGACACGTTCAAATTACGATAGTCACGGAATGTACGGATTGATTCATCATCAGTTCGGCTAATTTTTATAGATGAAAATAAGATATCATGAATCGAAAATCCAGGTGCAGAGACTTGGTTCAAATTTTCAACAAATTCTGGGTTATTTGTTAAAAACAAATCAATTAACAAACTGCCTCCTGAAAAAAAGTGAGTGTTCATTGTATTCATGCACTTTATGCCATAAAAATCTAGACAACTTTTAAATCTTTCAGATCGGCTATCAGTTGTGTTAAAGTTAGTGTTGAAATCGCCCAATAGTAATACATTTTGATACTGCAATGATAGATCAGATAATTTATCAAATAGGATTTCAGAACAGTCTGTCCTAGGAGGGTTATAACAAACTCCCAGTAGAAACTTGGCAGTATTATGCATTATCTCTAAAAACATGAATTCAGTGCGAGACATGTTACCAGTTCCTACGAATATCTCAGAAGCAGAAAGTAATTTACTTTTCAAGAAACTTTGTAACCATAATTCTGAACAGCTAAAAGTTAGCCGAGACACGACCGAAGATCGTGCGATATTTACTCGATGTCGGATGCGACATGAAGTATGCAACAAACTCTATCTCGTTTGCTCTGTGACAATACGAGCAGCAGTGAATACATTGTGTCGCGAGTATAACCGCCTCAGCTCAGAATAAGCTGAAAAAACTCAGGCCTCTTTCGCCAATCGATCGTCAGTCGGAGCAGTTCAGTGTATTAGATAGTGAAGTAAAACAGAAGAATTGTACTCCCCATTGTACTGGGTCAGAAAAAGTTATACTATTGTTAAAAGTGAGTGAAAGCCAGAAGTGGCACAAGGCGCAATTATTAAATAGCCTAATTTTTATTCTCGTTAAAGAACTGCTCCTCTTTTGTAAAACCAGATCGGTTTCAGAAAGATCCTGAAATTTGCAGGATTATAGAAAGCATCAGATAGGAAAAACCTTTGAGATTAGTAGTGCTGACAACCAGTGGTAAGACGATTTCGTAGTTCGTTTGAAGGTTGTTTAAACCTTCGAACGAAGGTTTTTTTGTTCGGTCTAAATTCGCAGGTTCGAGACTTTTCTCCATACCGAAAGCGCCACGCGGGAAGACCAAGCTAGTGCTAGTGATCTAACCTCCTATAGGAAGGAGAGCCACCTCGTGGACACATAGTGTTCGCTTAGTGCACTGCCATTAGTAGTCCGTAGGGGACCACGCTAACTCCCTGAGCCATAGGACGCAGAGTGAGAGTGTTCGAAGACTTCGAATTTGTTCGTCGTACGCTTGGCCGTGCTCACCGGTCCGATCTGATCCGTAGGGACCCCAGCCAAGGTCCTGAGCCGAAGGAATTCCGACACTCCTCATCTGTTACCGCATGCTTCAGTCCGTAGGGGCCAACATCAATCGCCCTGAGCCATAGGACGCAACCGTCGCGCGAAACGGCCTCAGTCGCCCTTTCAGACCGTGCTCACTCACCGGTCTTGCCAATCCGTAAGGGTTACACATCACAAACCCCGAGTCAGTGGACGAGCAACGGACGGTTGGATAGGAATAGTTCCCCGCCACGTGGCATCGCTTTCATCATCCTTTCGGTGTGTCACCCTGCATACAACAACCTGCATGCTTGGCTTCGAGTTTGGTGAATAGGACCATCGTTATCCATCGGTGTTCGCTGTGGGCGAACGAAACGCCTAAGCCAGACCAGCCGCATCAAACAAGCCAATCCTTGGTACATCCGTCGTGGGACAGTCGAGTATCTTCAGAAGCCGTCTTCCGTCAAGTTGTCTGCGGCCTGTCGCCGCGAGTAGCAAGAGTCGCCTGTGGCCCATCTCCGTATATACCAGTTCGCTTGCGGCATACCGTCGCTAATATCATCGTCGACTGCGGCACTCCTGCCGCTGCAATCAACGTGTCGGTGGCCTCGCACCGCTAGGACCTGCCCATCGTAGGCCGACAACAGATTGGCGAGAGAAGGATAACTGTTGTCTCGACGTTTCAACCATCCTTTGCGGCTTCGTCGTGCATCGTGCGACTTTCATCGCCACACCTATCAGCAACAACATCAGTGTCACGTCACACTACGGCGTCTTGGTTGTCCAGCAGATGATACAGGTTAGACTTTCACTATTTTCTCTCTCTAAAATCAATCAAATGGTCAGATGATGACATTATAAACGCAATCCCAAATGTGAGATTATCCAGCATGCATTGAATATAAGCTTAAAATGAGTGAGCATTAGTTTTTGTGAGCGATGCTCGATTGTGTGGAAGATCCTTGAGTTATTGAGTTCGATTACTACAGTTTTCGCATAATTTTGAGACGGATATTCAGTGCCGTTCGTCCGTCAGTAGAGTACATGAGATTGGGTCGCGTTTTGCCTTTTACCTGCCCTGAATGATCTAGTCGGGTTCGAACGCGCAACTTCGCACTTCGTTATTTGGAGTTTGTTGGCGCTTAAGCGAAGTTTGTACAGCAGAAAGGCTGTGATCAGTGTCTGCTCGGCAATCGCCCTAGAGCAACCCTGATCGCGTTACAACTTCTATAATATACACATACGCCTCCACCACGGCTGTAATTGCGATCATTTCTAACAATGTTGTAACCATCAATTGCTATAAGGGAATCAGGTATATCTGCCGTAAGCCTAGTTTCGCTCAAACAAATAATATCAAAGACTTTGGATATTAATATGACACACATTTGAATTATTTGACCTGAGAGAGAGCACAGTTCATCACAACACGAGGAATACAACTGTTTGCAGGAGCATTGTTGGAATCACTACCCAACATCAAGAGAAACCAAAGGAAGTGAAATCCAGCACGAATGCGTCATACAGCCCAACCCACAGGAATCAACAATTAAATAGAGTAATGAGTAAGCATTCGAATAACATTTCATTGATATCTTCAACATCTCAATCCATTGATTACTATGAAGTGGTTCAAGTGAAGAAAAGTATAAACCACGGAAACATCAGTAGCAACAGCAGCAACAACAATAACAGCACAGCATCAGCAACCAGGAACCACATCAAGCAGCAACAATTCCCCCATCCCCTTTTGACTTTTAGGAAGGAAGAAGAGACGGATATAAAGGGCGAACACGAAATTATTGCGACACATTCAACAGGGCATAACTTTTTTACCATTCGGTAAAAATCAACCAAATTTTGCACACTTTCTCATTGATGTGTATTGTGTACATGCTGTCAAACTCGAAGTCGTGTTTTTCGATTCAACGAAAATGGAGGTGAACCAACGCGAGTTGAGAGAACAAATTCTTTCCAAACACCTGGAATTTCCTGACCTGTCGCACCGGCAGTTGGGAAAAATGTTGAACCTTCACCATTCAACCGTCTCCAGAGTGTTGAAGCGGTTCCAGGAGCGGTTGACGTTGGACCACGGCAAAGGAGCTGGAAGAAAACCGGGACCGGAGAACAAAAAGACGGAGGGAAAGGTGAAGCGGATGATTAAAGCAAATCCCAACGTCTCAAGCCGTGATTTGGCTAAAAAGATCGGCATGTCGCAGAGCTACGTCCAGAATGCAAAGAAGAGAGCTGGGCTACATACATACAAGGTACAGAACTTCCCAAACCGCGATGAGCGGCAATAATCGACGGCTAAAACTCGGGCACGGAAGCTCTACGAGAAGATGCTGACAAAATATGGCTGCTGTGTGATGGACGACGAAACGTATATAAAAGCCGATTTTAAGCAAATTCCGGGGTTGGAGTTTTTCACCGGCAAGAGCAAGTTCGATGTGGACGACAAATTTAAGAAGAAGAAATGTCGAAGTTCGCCTCCAAATATCTCATTTGGCAGGCCATCTGCTCTTGCGGACCGAGGAGTGAGCCTTTCGTGACAAAGGGCACAGTAAATGGCGAGATCTACAAATCTGAGTGCCTCAAGAAGCGCCTTTTGCCGTTCTTGCAGCAGCACGACGAAGCTCCGCTATTTTGGCCAGATTTGGCATCATGCCACTATTCTAAAAGTGTCCTGGAGTGGTATGAGGCCAATTCTGTCCATTTTGTTCCAAAGGACATGAATCCGGCAAACTGTCCGGAGCTGCGCCCGGTGGAACAGTACTGGGCAATAATGAAGCGGGAACTTCGGAAGAGCAAGAAGACAGTCAAAGACGAGAAGGACATGTTAAGAAAATTGAAAAAAAAAAACTGAGAAACTGGTACCGGATGACACTGTAAAGACTTTGATGGAGGGCATCAAGCGAAAATGCGTTCAATTTTACACTCAAGGCTCCATCGATTAACTTTTCTTTAGATTTTTGAAGTAAATATATGTATAAAACTACCCTAAAATTTGGTTTGATTCTAAACATTATAAGAAAATTGGCATGACATTTTCGGTGTCGCAATAATGTCGTGTTCGCCCTTTACATAGGAATGGAATCAAGGAAATGTTTTGGAAGGAGAAACAAAAGCTTTGAAGGAAAGGTATAACTTTTAGGATAGCTCGGACAGATCCTCCAATGAACGCACCAAAACTGCCTCAGCATCCACCGCGGGCTTGACGAACACACATCCATCCTTGGTAAATACGGCATGCAATTTTCCCGAACGTCGCAGACTGATAGCATTACCCTTGATTTTCCGAGCTTCTTCTGGTAGATTTTCATTGAGGTAGATTCGTCTATCAACATTGAACCCAACGTGAATCAATGATAGGTTGCGCAAAGAGAAATACCGACGAAAAAAGCCATCTCGAGCCAGCTTGAAAGCAAATTGCAGTGCTATTGGAGGAGTAGCACCGATAACGATTTGTCCTCTGGCCAAACGTTTAGCGTAGATCAATGGCATGTTTTGTTCACCATATCCAAGAGCGACCGCAATCCTTCCTGAGATCTCATTCACGTCCTCGTTTGCAGCGTATGGAATACCAGCTAGCAGCAGATCGTTACACTTTTGAACAGCTCGGATTCGGTCGTAGTTCTGCCGGACATCAGCGCGCATTTTGGTAACTGATGAAGAGAGCCTGTTGATTTCACTGGTGCACTCCGACTTGAACAGCTGAACATCTTCACGTAGCGTCGAAATTTTCACTTGCAGATCCTTCTTGCACGAATCAATTTTCGCGTTGGTGTTCTCGAACATGTCCTGCATACGGGCTAGAAGATCATTAAAGTTTTCTACTTGATCTTCAGTTTTGTCCAGGTCCTCTCGCGATCGTTTGTGCACATTTCCGTCACTGCCTTTCCCCAGGGGAAGGGAAGAGTTTGTTTTGCCTTTCACCATAATAGAATTGGTTTGTTTTGCTGACGTGATTAACAGAAAGGCTAGATGAACACGTTGTGAGTTCCAACTATACGAACACGAACGACGGATGAACCAAACCCGAGAAACGAATAACAGCAATGGCTACCGGTCTGTAGAATCCATTCACAAATTTCGCCAAAAATTGATCGTTTAAAGGTGGTGTTGTGGCTAATCCAGAGCGTAGAATCATAGAGGTAACTCTAAGACCACTGGGTCCCGAAGAAAATCATTATTATTTTTGGCTCACTCAGTACCAGAACAACGGTCCCAAGCAGTCCCAAGCTATTTCACTCACCCCTGCATGTTCTGCATGAATCCACACATCCCTGATGTTATCTGTCAAACTTTCATAGCGAATCAAAACAAACATAGTGTAGTAATAGAATTTCAACTAGAATAGGGTACGTTAATCGTTTGCTTGGGACCAATAGGCTACTAAAGTGGTGAGCCAATTTAAAATCGTTAGTTTCGTATTGATTGTTGGTAGAATTCCATATGTTTGATCTTCAGTGGTATTGAAAAATGCTGTTTTTCATGTAAATAATTGAAATAATTCAATGCACCAAAAATTTAAAAAAAAAAATCGACGCATCAGAAAGCGGAAATGGCTCAAATGTTGGCCAATGGATCTAAGATTGGGCCCATAACTAAAAATCTGCTATTTATCAATTTTATCTAGATGAAAGCGTCACTGGCACGGTACAAATGAATATTTTTTATTTATTTATTTATTTATTTATTTATTTACTTGTATACTTGTAGAGTAAGAGTTTTCGCTTATAAATTTCTACAATCGGTTTCTTCGTTGTTCACACCACAAATGCAATTCAATCCACTTTAGCAAAAAGGTTCAAAACATAACTTAATATAATACAAAACTACTTTTAAATACATATATGCTATTCCAAACCTCAACCCTTTGCTCATTCCATTCCATTCAATTCCCTCCACTGAACCAGTTCAAACTCTCACGGTAGAATCCTGCAGCTGATTGTATAGATTGAATGTAAGTAGGAAGCTGATTCCATAGTATAATTGCACGAACAAAAAAGGTACTACCGTAATGAGAGGAGTTATGCTGCGGTACTACGAAGTGTCTTACTCGAGCGCTTCTGAATGGTTGTAATTTTTCATGATGATAGTTTGGGCCATGATGTATAATTTTGAATAAGGTAGCACAGCTTCTCAGTTTAAAGAATTCATAAAATGGGCAGCCCAAAAGCTGCCGTTGTAAGTGTGTTACTCTAGCGTATCTTGACAAATTGAAAACCCAACGTACGCAGTGATGTAAGGCAACTCTTAAACGATCCAAAGCATTAGCAGAAGCATTTAAAATCAGTTCAAGTCCATACGAAAAATGTGGTTTCAAAAGAGAGCTGAAAAGCTTGATTTTGGTTGATACCGATAACATAGCAGCCGTTAGCCTTAAATGTCGTAATCCAGCATAAATCTTTCCACATTGGGAATTTACTTGAGAATCCCATTCTAAATCATTTTGTAATATTATACCGATATTAGAAGCCTTGTTAACAAAGTCAATAATATCATTATTTATAAAAAGATTTGGTAACTCAATGCGTGTCTGCCGTCTGGAAATAAACATCGCTTTTGTTTTAGATGAATTTATCGGAAGCAGATTTCTTGAAGACCATAGCGATACACACTTCAAATCATTATTGATTAGACGAGCCATTTCTTCTACAGATGCATCAATTGAACAGAGGTATAATTGAACGTCATCCGCAAACATGTGGATCAAACAGACTTGCAATACTGACGGAAGGTCATTGATGAATAATGAAAATAAAAGAGGACCCAATACTGACCCTTGGGGTACACCTGATAATATATTAATGGGAGCCGAAAGATTACCTTCAATATCCACCACTTGAGTGCGAGCACTTAAATACGAATTGATCAAAGAAACAGCTTCACGACAGAATCCGAACTGGTGTGATAATTTCTTCAGTAGTTTGACGTGTGAGACCCTGTCAAATGCTTTAGAGAAATCAATCAAAAGTAAAAAAGCAACTCCTTTTTTATCAATTAATTTATGGATATCATCATGCACCTTAAGAAGTGATGAAGTTGTACTGTGCCCTGACCTAAAACCTGATTGGTAAGGGCTGAGTAAGTTAAATCGGTTAATATACTCTTGAATCTGAGATTTAAGAATCTTTTCAAAGGCTTTAGATAATGAACATAGGATACTGATTGGGCGAAGGTTATTCAAGCTAGTGCCTGCAGGCTTTATCCGAATTGGAATAACTTTTGCAGTTTTCCATGCACGAGGAAATCTAGCGGTCGAAATGAACAAGTTGAACAGGTAGGAAATCGGAGTTATTACGAAGGGTAAAATCAATTTGATGAACTTTAAAGGAACACCATTCATACCAATCGCGTTGGATGAAATTGATAAAATTGCAGACAAAATTTCCAAATCATTGCAAGGAGAAAAACGGAAACCTTCAGGATTCAGTGGTGGTATCGTCGGTAATTCAGGATCTATCGTAAAATTTTCACCAAAAAAGGCATTAACTTCATCACTAGTATTATGAATCTTCACATATTAGAGTTTCTGGCAACATTCAAATGTTTAAGTTTTTTCCACAGCTCTTTACTAGAGTTAGCAGCTTCCAAGCCACTGCTCAAAAAATTTGATTTAGCCTTATTTATCAGACTGGTTACCCGATTACGAAGTCTTCTAAACTGAATATGATACGATTCAATTCTACTTGATATCCAAAGTCGATATGCAATGTCTCTCGCAATCATTGCATTCAATATATCATTGTTGAACCACATCGCATTGGGATTGGACCGCACAGATAGCATAAAGGGTGATACGGTCAAAATTTGGTCAATATCAACTTGACATATTTCTTTCAATTTTGCATTTAAAAAACCTGAACACCCCTCATTTTGAAGGTGTGTGTGTGTAGAATGTTGCTCCTATTTTGATTTTGGAATTCACTCTTCAGTTGTCAAAATGCCGTCCAAGCAAGAAGAGCAGCGTATCAAAATTTTGCTCGCGCATCGCGAAAATCCGAGCTACTCGCACGCAAAGTTGGCAAAATCGCTAAAAGTTGCCAAATCAACCGTTACAAATGTAATTAAAGTGTTTGGGGAACGTTTGTCGACAGCCAGGAAGTCTGATCGGGGGGAAATCGAAAACCGGAAGCCGCTGAGACGACAAAGAGAGCTGCCGGTAGTTTCAAGCGAAACCCTAACCTCTCTCTCCGAGATGCCGCAAATAAGCTGGGTGTATCGTCTACAACCGTGCATCGAGCCAAAAAACGAGCCGGACTATCGACTTACAAGAAGGTAGTGACTCCAAATCGCGATGATAAACAAAATACGACGGCCAAAGCGCGATCCCGGAGGCTGTTCACGACGATGCTGACGAAGTTTGACTGCGTGGTAATGGACGACGAAACCTACGTCAAAGCCGACTACAAGCAGCTTCCGGGACAGGAGTTTTATACGGCAAAAGCAAGGGGAAAGGTAGCAGATGTTTTCAAGCACATGAAACTGTCAAAGTTCGCAAAGAAATATCTGGTTTGGCAAGCCATCTGTACCTGTGGCTTGAAAAGTAGCATTTTCATAGCTTCCGGGACTGTCAACCAAGAAATTTACGTGAAAGAGTGTTTGAATAAACGTCTGCTGCCTTTCCTGAAGAAACACGGTTGTTCCGTACTGTTTTGGCCGGATTTGGCATCTTGCCATTACGGTAAAAAGGCCATGGAGTGGTACGCCGCCAACAACGTGCAGGTGGTTCCCAAGGACAAGAACCCTCCCAACACGCCAGAGCTCCGCCCAATTGAGAAATACTGGGCTATTGTCAAGCGGAACCTAAAGAAGACCAAAAAACTGCTAAGGGCGAGCAGCAGTTCAAGGCAAACTGGCTTTCTGCGGCGAAGAAGGTGGACAAGGTGGCTGTACAAAATCTGATGGCAGGGGTCAAGCGTAAGGCCCGGCAATTCGGATTTGGAAAAGCGGAAGCCTAACTGAATATTTTTCCTGAATTTTATACTAATTGAACTTGAAAAAGAAATTTGATTTTTTAAATAAACGATTTCACCGATTTACACGCGTTTTCCCTTGACCAAATTTTGACCGTATCACCCTTTAGGAACGAAATTTTCGAAAAGATCAACTATGTGTGCATTGAAGAACTCGAGTGCCAAGTCAGAATCACTAATACTATATAACGGGGACCAATCAAAATTTGTCAACGTACTTTGTAGTAGAGGGTAGTCAATACGATTATAAGCCCTAAATAACTTAGGGAGATCCAACTTTCTACGAGATATATTAAGTGATGAAAAAATTATATCGTGTTGAGAAAAACCAGGAGCAGCAACTTGATTGAAATTTAGAACAAAATCAGTATCGTTAGTTATCAGTAAATCAATCAGTGAACTTCCACCAGAGTAAAGGTGCGTTGGTTCATTGTTGACAATGTTTAATCCAAAATTTTCCAGAACACTGCAAAAGCGTGAAGTTCTAACGCTGGTTTTACTCACATCAATGTTGAAATCTCCAATCAAAATAACATTCGAATAATTAAGTGACAGTTCGGAAAGCTTTTGATCTAGCAAACTAGAGCAGTCAACTCTAGGTGGCGAATAAATAGCACCGAGGAGAAATAATTTATTGTTTACTCGAACTTCAATAAACATATATTCGGTTCGATTGCAGTCTTCCAATTCCGTTAGAGAATCAGAGACAGCAATAACTCTGCAATCAAGATCTAGTTTGTGATAAATACAAATGCCCCCCCCCCCCCCCCCCCTCTGCTGTACTTGCGATCGTTCCTTAAAACTCGGTTACCATCCACGGCAATTAAATTATCGTCAATACTTTCATTTAACCAGGTTTCAGATACGCAAATGATATCAACTTTGCTACTAGCAAAACAATGCTTAAATTCGTTGAATTTGCTTAATTGACGAGCACACAAACTTTGCACATTCATATGACATACGTTCAAGCAATCATCCAGTAGGGTCACATTCATAACAGCTCGTGGGATATCAGCAATACCTTGTCCTGTCCGTGCAATATTAATCTGATTAACCGACATCGAGAAACAGAAACATGATCAACAGTGAGAGCATGAACCGGAAAAGTAGATTGAAGGAAGGGGATGGAAAGAGCATCGAGTCAAAGAACAAAACAACATACATTTCTATCGTTTTCGTTCATATTCTACTCATCTGATAATGTGATGTACGATCGCTCACTCAATTGAAGTCGATGAAACGCAACAATGTCTGCTTCGGCGGTGACTATGGTGATGGAGTGAGACAACGGGAACAACGGCAGCAACAGCAACAGCAACAACAGCAACAGCATCAGTTATAAACAACGCCCATGATGAAGATTTATCCGAGGTCCAACGATGTCTGACTTTTAGGAGGGAAGATATCAAGGATAATTGTAGGAACGGAGTCGTGGAAATATCAATGAATGAATAAACGAAATTCGTAGGAAAGGGTTTGGTATAGACGGCTTTAATGATGTTGATGTTTGATCGATCCGTACTCCGCCAACTGGTCCACGTAGTAAATCGGCAGAGCTGGAACGTCTTCAGTCGGCTTCATAAAAATGATCCCATCCTTGGAGAAAACATGATGAATCTTCCCAGAACGTTTCAGCTTAAGAGCAGTCCCTTTGATGTAACGAGCTGATTCGGTGAGATTCTCATTTATGTAGATGCGTCTGTCAACGTCGTATCCAAGCTGAGTCAAGTTCAAATTCTTCCTAGCGAAATAGCGATGGAAAAATTCATCCCTGGATGCTCTGAAGGCAAACTGGATCAAAATCGGTGGTGTTGCACCCGCAACAATAGGTGTTCGAGCCAATCGTTTGGTATAAACAACTGGGGCATTCGTATCACTGTATTCAAGCGCAGCTGCAACTTTCTGAATTAGAGCACCAGTGTTCTCCATGGGGCTGTAGGGTACTCCAGTCAAAATAAGATCGTTTGATTTCGGCAATCTGTTAACAGCATCCTTGTTTTTCAGCACATCCAATTTCGTTTTTGCATGAGATTCGTTAAGCCGATTTAAATCACGGGCGTAGTCGGCCTTCAGTTCGTGCACCTCTTCACGCAGTGTAGCAATTTCACAAACAACGGCTTTATTGCTTGACTCGATCTTCTGTTCGATTTTCGTGTTTCCATCATCGATCATCTGTTTTATTCGCACCAACAGATTGTCGAAGGTTTCGTCTTGTTTTTCGGTCTTATCCAAGTCTTCCCTCGATCGTTTTTTGTTTTGGTTGTCACTTTTGGAACCGTTTGACAAAGCGAGCGTAGATTTACTCATCTTTGTAGTAACAGCACGAGTCACTGCTCTGTTTGTGTTCATCCAGTGAGTGTTCAAGGTAGTGTGTAAGTAGAATGAGGTAGCAGATGAACACAATTACGGTACAGAGCCAATATGGAGTATACTGAATAGGCACATTTAGAAATACGTTTTAATTTCACTAGCGTAGATAATGTTCTTGAACTCCACACTATTCAGGCATGTCTTCGCATAACGAGTCAGAATATCGAAGAGAAACGTTGCTTGAGGAGTTATTACAAGCCAAAAAACTTCATTGAAACGCGACCACGAACAACTCACATGCTACCACTACCACTACGTACTCTACGTCTGGTCACTATTGAAAATTTAGTCGATTGTTGAATTTATGTATGAGCCCAAGTTAGGGGCATTTAGACCGACATTACATCCATTTCCCCTATATGATTTATTTCAAGTTCATGATTTTGATCAAATATCAGAAATAATCAATTCGAATAAAAGGGGAAATGGATTTAATGTCAGCCTAAATGTCCCAAATTTGTGCCCATACATAAATTTAGCAATCGACTTAATTTTCAATAGCAACCAAAAATATCCATTAGTACCGTCTCAATGACGCGTTCATCTAGATAAAATTGATAAATAGCGGATTTTTAGCGATGGGCCCAATCTTAGATCCATATGCCAACATTAGAGCCATTTCCTAATAAACCAACAGCCAGTACTATTATTCTAAATGTTCAAAGTTGTCTTATTTTAAAATAAAAATTATCTATTGGCTAACAAACGTTCGAATAATCACTCCTAGTGTCCCCGGCTATAAATCAATAAATCCAATTCCAGGAAACAAAAAATCAAAAATAACATCAAATTCAATTAAAGACCGCTAGCGCCCCTGTTGCATCAGAGACATTAAGGCTAACAATTCCCAATTGAGTCCGCCACGTGCTCTCTTGCCATGCGGATCTATATGCTTTTTGCTGAAGAAAGTGTTACTGCTACCAAAACCTACAACAAATTTAAACAGCGCTTATCAGTGATCAACCTGTAAAATGTTTACCTTGTTTGACTCTTATTCCTCTTGGATCCTTGTTTGAACCCTAACCGAGGTAATCCTGCTCATGCGTCATGAATCAGTTAAGATCAAATCAATAGTGGAGGGATTTCTTGCTGAAGAAAAACATGTTGGGCTGTTTGGATATTGAATAGTGTAATAATCTGCACAGCAAAAAATAAAGTTTAATATTACATCCAATAGGATGCACTTCAATCATGTCGAAAATCTCATATAATTTTTATAGCCACAATAATAAACAAATTCCGTAAAAGCAGTGTAATGTCAGTTCATGCACTGTATTACTGATAATTTTGTCCTTTTTGGCAAGTAATATTACACCATATGTTCGACACGATTGAAGTGCGTTCACTTTGATGGGATACTAAAATTATTTTTTGCTGTGAAGAAATACCTGGTAGCATTTTATCTCCCGCTCTCTCGGCATGCTCGTATTTCAACCTCGATTTCAACGGCAACTGACTAGTAAAGCTTATTTGGTTTTTACTTACGCGCTCGTGTGAGGTAAATAATTTCTGGGAAATGATTCGCGAACGCGAGAGGTGATTTTTGGTTATCAATCAATCGATCAATAGGTCGGTATAAAAAGAAAGAATACGAATTGGAGAATGTATTTAGTTGCTGTCAGTTCTTATCAGAGGTTGTATTTGTTTAGGTTACTTACTGGTGCTACTTTAAGTTTTGTCATGAGACTATCAGTAGTAACAGCTGCACCCAATTCAGTATCTGTCGATTGATGATACCGTTATCGAGTATCCGATTATGGATTATTTTGATAAGCTTTTTGCGCTTGTTGAACGCTCCGATTCCCGAAAGTGTTAGGAAGCAAAAAAAACATTACGTTTGAAGTGGATTTTTAAAATATACAAATGTGTAAGTTTGCCTGCAAACACTTAGAGGAAATATAAAGTGGTCTTGATTTTTTTTAGGCAAGGTTAGGAATCGGTGTTCCCCAGTAACAATTGTGACTGATGATCCAAACACGAGCATTAATGGTCTCTTAGTCGGTTTATTTCTCCGAATTGCAATCACTCAGCACTTTCCGCTCGCGAGGGGATTGATGGACACATCCGTCCGATGGAACCGATGGAATCTCCTCAGCGTAGTTTTCTTCCTACATCACTTCGAATTATTTCCCGCTGCACAGTGGGGATTTTGGTAGCAAAAAGGCTTGAAATTGTCTGTCTGGGGTCAAATAAGTCAGATTTTGTAATAAAATATAAAAGTTTTCCGAATTTAAACTCAATATTAAAAAATGCATCAAATGTGCTTGTTTTAATACTGTGTACGGACAAATAAATACATGTTTAGCACCTGATTTACCCCAAAACCCTCTATCAATTGAAAGCATTTAAACTGGTTTATTGGCTTAAATAGACAATAAATAATTCTATTTTAATTTTAAATAGTAGCATTTAGAAGCCAGTAAGTGAGCTTTGATTAAGGGGGTAGTCCACTCTGGAAATTTCAAAAAACCTTTTTTTTTTGGCTTAAAAAATACTTTGGAATGTCTACTTTGACAAAGACTTGACCGCAAGTCCGCAAGTGACATCGCACAGAGGAGTAACTGGAACAAAAACCTGGCCAAAATTATATTCACTGGTTTTGAGCAATTTTCTACTAACATATATTAAAATATTTAATAATTATAGGTTTTTAGACTTCTGTTAACTTTAACTTTTAAAATCCATCTACTTAGCACTGCATATCTGGCCTTTCATCATCCATACGAATAAAAAAGTAATGGGTTTTGAAAGTGGGATTTTTTTTATTCTTCTGCTCAATATAAGGATTATTTAACAAAAAAGAGTAAAGAAATTATCTAAGAATCATTGCCCTGAAATAAAAGAAAATAATAAAAAATAACGAAAGCACGCAATATTGACTAAAAATTAGGCATTTTCAAGGGACACTTTACAAATTTTACCCATTTTTGATTAATTATGACTCAAAATAGAATAACTTTTACTCATTTTTGTAGTAATAATTACTCATTTGTGAGTAAAATTTTACTCATTTATTGGTTAGTCCCACTTTCCCTCAAAAATGCGTATTTTGTATTCAATATTAAGTAGTTTTCGGTTACCGTGCCAGATTCTGCTTTATTTTCATTCGTTTTCGCCAGCTATGACGCTCTGCTAGTTTAGCTTGAACGAACCTATGTGTATGTAAAATCGAATGGGTAAATGTGTGTTTGTGTGTGTGTGTGTGTGTATGTGTGTATGAGAGAGTATTACAACCAAATGGCACTCGCTTATTTTCAAAATGTACAGTATCTACCTGAAAAGTGAAATACTTAATGGGGTAAACGGTTGGTGATAAACATTGAATTACAAGGCAAAGAAACCTTACTCTTGCTACACACACAAATTATAAAAATAGGCTAATGACACATGGTTTTTCTAGTGTTACACTCCTTTATGCTAGTACATCAATTGAGGTACTAGATTTAAAAACTTAGCAACATTAGTAAAATGATGTTGGTCATGGGAATCAAACCGAGAGTAGTTTACTGAAGTATAATTTTAATCTAGTACCACAATTGATGTAATAGATTAAAGAAGGACAGAAGTAGTACTCGGTAAGTTTTTTATAGGTATCTGCAGAAAACCGTTGTGTTACGGAAGTTTTCTGGAAGTATGACCTTATAAAGGGATAAAATTTTGCCACGAAATGATGCAAAACATGCCATTTTCAAATGGCTCGCAATCGCCAATCCGGACGACTCCGGACGAGATTCCAATGCCAATGTGTTCATAATAACGTGAACTTTTATTCGTCCATAGATTATATGATCTGATCGCGCAAGATTCTACAACTTTTTCAAGTCTGAAACAGCACAAAAAAACATAAAAAATACATTTCTTTCATATTGTTGAAAAAATAAGACATTATTTAAATTTAAAGGTTTTTATCTCATAACTTGTTAGAAAAGAGCCCAAAGTACCCATTTTATTATAACACTTGTCTCTTGATCAAATTGTTTATATCTTGTAGGCGTATTTATTACATGGTTACTTTTTAGAAAACAAGAAACTTCGAATTTATTCAGTTTTTGAACACGTCGCAAAATTTATAAACAAAATGTAACGTTTTTATTCCGTTGCCACTTTATGCTGCATATATTGAAATATATATAAAAAACATAGAAGCATGAAAAATCAAGAAAATCTTGTTTTCTTATTTTGGCCAGGTTTTTGTTCCAGTTACTCCTCGGTGCATCGTTCCAAAGTTATAGGCCGATTAGTGGACTCGTGTCCAGACGCTCCAAGCGCGTTCAGGTGAGCGCTCGGAGTACCCGCCCGTTACCGGCGAAACGGCGTGTCGTAGTAGTTCCAACTGCTGCCGCGATTATCTCTAAACGATGTTTTCAAAATTGGCGGTCGCTGTATTTTAGAAACGGCTCATTCGATTTAAACGGCGATTGAATTTTCGAGTTAAGTACCTTTTTTTCTAGTCTTGTACCTAGCCGATTTTCAAAAAAATCAAAAATGGATTTTTGGTGCAAGCTTTTATCTCCAATTTTAGGGTACAAAAACGGACAGTTTTTTTTTTCAAAACGTCGCCAAATTTTAATTTTTCAACCAAATCAAAAACGGCTACGTACAAGACTGGGTCATCTATCAGAGAATAACTATAAAAAAAATTCGTTGTTCCAGCTCCAGTGGTGTAACCGCCAGACGTCTCGCTCCGCGACGACTCAGACGGGAGGTCTCCTGGGGAACCTGGTGCAGCGGCTACAGGAGACATCCAATCGCGCCAAAAAAAATCTCAATTAAAGAGGACATTTCAATTGACAAAACCATGCATTCTTTTTTTTTGAATTGATCGTTATATACCCTCAAAAAAAATCGTAAAAATGACCAATTTTTCATGCCGCCAGGGTGGACTACCCCCTTAACTATTGGAAACATTTAGAGGAGAATGTGAGAGCGCATTTGAAATTGGATTACAGAAGCGAAGTCAAATTTCACTCAAATTCAGATAACGAGAAGCGAAGTCAAATTTTACTTGAAAGTCGAATCGAATCAGATTATGGGAAGCGAAGTGAAATTTCACTAGAAAGGTTGCGCTTGAATTGGGATTAAGATTCAATTTCAAGGTTTAGTCTATTCTTTTTGCTATTCCTCATAAAATTATGCGAGCATTTTGCAATCCGATATTATGCGTTGAAGCTGAAGGAGAAGAAAACTGTTTTTGAATTTTCCGAAAATGCATCAAAGTAAATTGAACCTTAAGAGAAACGAAGTGTAAGTTTTCTTGAAAGAGTGCGCTCGAATTCAGATTACAAGAAGGGAAGTGACATTTTATTTGAAAGAACGCGTTCATATTCGGATTAAGTGAACCGAAGTCAAATTTCACAAAGGGCTTACTCAAATTCAGATTAAGAGAAGCGGAGTATAATTTTACCTAAAAGAAATTTGGATTTTGAGAAGCGAAGTCAAGTTTCACTTGCAAAGGCGTGCTTAAATTTGGATTAGGAGAAGCGAAGTCAAATTTTACTAGGAGGAGCGCACTCAAATTTGGCTTAAGGTTTTATAGTATAATATATACCCTTACAAGGGTAAACAAAACAATATTTTTTCTTGCATATTCTTAATGAATATACATTTAGAAATACTTCCTGAAATTTTCATGAAGACCCGAGCACTAACACATGGGCAGTAGACAATTTTCCGCGCTTCCTCTGTTCCACTTTTGAGTGCAGCGTGCAATTTTAAACTCGAATTACATTTTTTGAAAACTCTCCGGTGTGCACGATATCTCCGCAACAAATGAATCGGTCGATCTGAAATTGTCAGGGGTTGATCTAACTATTTGGATAGAAATTGTATTTTTAATGCTCAGAAAACTTAATTTTGAAAGCTAAAAAGGTCGATTTTTTTTTGATAAATCATCGAAATCAGTGACGGCATAATTATCAATCACACGGGAAAAAATGCGATCTCCGAAATAAGAAAAATTACTCATGATTTCATGAACACAGCGTATTTTCATGTTATGAAAATACACCATGAATAATATTCATGATATCATGAGCAACTTTTGCGTAACGCAGCAACCATTCCCAAAATCATGAATCATCATAGTTGAAATCATGAGTTAAATTCATGGGTTTAACTTTTAACCAAAAAATGTAAAAAGTATAAAATAAAGCTCCAGACTGGATTAGAACCAAGAACCTTGAGATCATTAAACCCATACTTTGACCACTAGACTATCAGTACTTGAATAAGATGGAAGACAAAATGCGTATAAGAGATACCTATGTAGTGCGGTTTATGAACACGGTTAGCAAAGTACGTGTAACGCTTGTAGCGGTCTTGATTTAACTGCATTATGAAATCATGAATTTCCAAGACAAAATCATGAATCATTGTTACGATTTCATGGGATGGCAAGTTTTTTCATTTCATGATTTTTTATTCATGAAAATGGAATCTGATTTGTTTCCGTGCACTGCTATTATTTTGAACAATTTTACCTGGTGTCTCACTTTCCGGCAGGTGCTTCCAAAAATTTAATATTTTGTAACCGTCAAATTGAACATATTTGTAGTTCTTTGGCGAACGTTTCAGCTGAATTGATCATAAGTTAACAAAGTTGCATCATGTCAAAGTTGAACTTCAAGTGATTTTTTAGGACTACGTTTTGGGGAATTATTAAATTATTAATAATATGAAGAGTATTGCAGAGTGAATTCAGAGTGTTCTTCAGAAGATTTTCAAGAATATTTTGAAGAAAATTATAAAAGTATTAAATTTTTCCATACACAATTTTTAAATGGTGGACATGGAAAAGGAATGAAATAAATGAACATTTTGAGACTTATATTTCATGCTTAGAAAATTATATGGTCGAGGATTTAGGCAAAAATGCAAGGTTCATAAATAAATATTGCGGACATGAAGGGAGGGGGGGGGGAGGGATAAGGGAGAAGATAAAGGAAGTTGAGAAGTTTTCAAATTCCAAAACAAGTAATCAAATGCCTGAGACTTCGATCTTCTAATTCTTTGATTTTGGCTCTTTAAAAAGTTTATTGATATTGGAATTGGAGTTCAAAATTTCAAGGCTTTGATATTTTATGAGGCTTAGATTTGTTAAACTTCTTTTGATTGTAAAACTGATCGTCATGTCTTGAAATCGTTTGTGGAAAGAAAGTTGCTGTAAACTAACTTTTGTTTTATCGGAATTAGAAAACAGGTTTTTTATAACCATGGAAATTATCCGAAAAGTTCTGGAAAAATCTGGATAACTCATAAGAAGCTGCAAAATGCGTTTCAATGCTGTGACGCATCACGCCTGTCCCATTGCCGTGAAGTGAGCTTGATTTTATAATCGCCACGCATTTTGCAGATCTCAATTGCAATATTGCATTTCATTTAAATACTGCAATTTCCAGATTTTAATTCAAACATAAAAGTTTAAAGTATAAGTATATTTATTATTTCATGAACTTGTAATCAAACCTCAAAATAGTATGCTATTAACAGTGGAAAACTGGAGTTCTAAAAAAACTGGAAGATTTCAAACTTTAACTGTTTATCTCGATGCGAACTGGAAGAATCCAGTTTAAGCTGGAGTGTAGGCATCATCACACTTCACTGCTCTGTACATTATATGTAATACACAAAAAATTATCATAAATTATACATAACTACGTAATAGCACGTTAGTCTCTTCGTGATATTATTTAATGTTTCCGCGATTTTCGCGACTGAAAGTTCAAATCCGCGACAAATCGCGAAATGTGCGCCTGTTGTAACAGCCCTGGATTTCCCAACACTTAATTCGCCATTTTCTTTCGGTCACGAACTAGCTATTATAGTAAGAAAAAGCCCCTGAAAAACCAGATCGATTGGTGAATTGATTATGGAGATATCGTGCTCACCACAACTGTTATACAAACAGAGGCGTTTCGAGAAAAAATCTGTAGCTAGGTAAGTTATCACTATTTCCTCAACATTTCTTTTTACAAACACATAAAAACATGTTTTTTTGGATACCTTTTAGCTCGTTGGTATGATATTTTCACTTTACACTTAAAAATCACGAAAAACCCTGGATTTCACCAAGCCTAGGGAAATACAACCCCTTCAGAGAAGTGAAGAGAAATTTACTTAAAAGAGCGGGTGTCAAATTTTGCTTGAGCGATGCGAGATCGAACCTTTTGAAAGGCAGAGGTCTTTCACTTTAGCCTGTCATGCCACATAGTGAATGACTGAGGAAGTGATATAGAAAATACCGAAAATGACAAAGCACCATTGCCTAGTCATTTTCGAAAAATGACACTCAGACAGAACGAAGAAAGCGAGAGAAAGAGTGAAAAGAACAAAAGCACACAGAGAAAAAATACTACCCAAAATTTGAGTTCTTTTTACTTAATATTGACTTCAGCCTCTCACTTGCACTCGTTATTGTTGTCAAAAAAGGAACAAGAGATTCGACCCAACGATATAGTTCAGCCCAATAAGTTACTCTTGAGTAAAATGCACATTCTCAAATTTACGTAAATTAAACTTAATTTTGGGTAGAATATACTTAAGAGTAGGTAATTTTTTTTGCTGATGTTAAATGGAAACTACTATATGCGATTTACTCAAATTTGGGTTATTGGGCTGAACCCCGGAATTGAGGGAAAAGTACTTAATTTTGAGTTGTTTTTCATCTCCGTGCAGGCGGGTGTAGGAATCTCTGATAAATTGTGCTCACGGCTGCCTGTCAATCCTTCTAACGAAGGCGAAAATAATGATAGTGGGAGAGAAAACACCACACTGAAATATTTTAGTTTGTCATTTTCCAATTTTCAACTGACAAACTTCAGCAGTGGTGAGAGTTATGAATGCTTACCACTACACCAGCGTCGCCCTCAAAATATACAACAATATTTAATTATCATTTTCTAGATATGACGTTTTTCGAAATGGGTCTGATTTGCGAGTACTGGCAGTAAAGTCACTAGATAGTTACAAGATAGATTTTACGTTACGCACATGTGTAGGGATACCATGTGTAGGGGTTAAGCAAATTCTAAATGATCGCCATTTATGTGCAATTTAGGATATTGAAATTAACGTGGTTCTACCAACCGGTGGAAACTAACAATTTTAAATTGGCTCACTACTAGGCTAGCCTATTGGTCCCAAATTTGTCTATGACCGTACCCCATTTTAGTCGAAATTATGTGTGAAGAATGTTTGAGCACGATTTAAAAAAAAAACGATAACGAAACTCTTGTTACAGTAAATTTGATTTTTATTTCGTATTCATGTTTTCTAGAGTATTCTCTTATAGTTAAACGTAGAAAATCCGAAATCCGATCAGGCGTAATCCAAGGAGCGGATTTTTGATCCCACGCTACTTGTTAGCGTCAGCACAGATGTATCACAGATATCAAACTTTGTAACGGAATCCGCTGCCTTTACATGTTTCCGTAAATATGCTTTGGTCAGGGCCCAAAAAGTTTCGATTGGCCTGGCCTGGGGACAGTTTGGCGGATTCATCTCCTTGGGTACGGATTGGGTCTTGTTGGCTTTATACCAGGCTACCGTGTCCTTGGAGTAATGAACCGACGCCAAATTCGGCCAAAAACAGTACTGAAGCGTCGTGTTTGCGGATCATGGGTAACAGACGCTTGTTTAAACACTCACGCACGTAAACATCACTTGTCATTGTCTCCGTTGTTACAAACGGTTTGGAAAGCATACCACACTCACAAATGGCTTGCCATGGCAAGCCGTTGGTTCATGAGTTGATGGGTCGATAGGTAGGGTCCAGGTGTGGGAGCTGCCTTCCTGGCGTCGGTAGCATTGGTGCTCAGCACGGAAAACAAGATCGACGGAAAACAAATCAAGGAAAAAAAAAACATCTTATGATTCCATAATACCATAAAATATGTTTGAATGTATAATAAATGGATGTAACCCTGGTTATACACATTTTTTATTATCGTTTGATGGTCTTTGAACCAATAATACTCATTATGTTTAGTAAATATGACGCGTCATGATTAATCGAAATTTTCCATTATTACTGGGACTTCAATTGTCGTGTTCAAAGTGCGCGTTTCCCATGCTCGAATATTATGGCACTGGTCGAAAACCGTACTGATGTCACAAAACAAATAAAGTAATTCAAGTTTAGTTGCTGTGGAGTGGCGCTAAGGCGGTTCTGAGTAAACAGCGTCAAGCGTTTCCAAAATAAAACGTCTCTCAATCGGCACGCAAGGAGGAGCTGATTAACTCGCGAATTCGCAGAGAATTGATTTCCATGTTTGTGATATATTTTCGCCTTGCTCAGTTTGATTCGGTCCCCACTTGGAATCGGATGCTTCTGTGGCTCGAGCTGGCTGCTTCGATCGAGTGGAATCTTAGTTCATTGAAGGGAGTCGATCATGGCTCAGCTTCAATCAGGTACAAGGGATGAAGGTGATTGACCAAAAGTTTTGTTTCTTTTTCGGATTCAACTGTGTTTTAACCTTTCGACCATTGCCTTTAATCCTCAGATCCAGTATACACTAAACCGAAGAAATATTTCAAACAACTAAAGGAGGATCTGAATAAAAGGCGGGTACGTTAAATAGAATCTGATAAGTGAATTGTTTTGAAAAATGTGTACGCCGATTAAATGATCGTTTCATAAATCGCGACTACGTATTTGTTACAGCAAGTTGGCAAATAGTGCTTTGCAAATCTAGTGAAAAAGAGTAGGTTTTACAAAAAAAACCATCTAGCCGGTTTATTACTTTTTTACGCTAACTTTTTAAAGTAGTTAGCGGTTTGCTGCCTCGATATTTGTGTGATCGAATTGAAAGAGGAAGTGACTTTCATAGATATAAACTAAAACCGCGGTTGAAATAAGAACACCACATTTCTTGACTTGTGCTTCTCAAAATTCATTACATTATAAAGGAATAAATGTTTTCAATTCGATGCCTAGACATATCAAAGGTTCAGCAACACTTACAGAGGACTGAATTTAACATTTGATAATAAAAAAAATGCTATTTTGAAGCTTATTTGGAAGATACCTTGAGTTAGTAGTAAGTTTTCTGGCAAATGTTGGGGATTCGTGAGCATTCCTGACATTGCTGAAAATTATGATAGCATCAGATTGCGGGGTTGCTAGTGTAATAGGATGCTTTGTTGATTGTTCACTAACTCTTGATTACTTGTAATACTTATGAATATTTTGGGTGGCCAAAAAGGTGAACTAAGAAGTAGACGCCAGAGCTTTTCAACATTTAAATCACTGTGAAGCAACTGCAATCTCTAGAGGTAATTTATATCTGTAGCTGTAACCAGTTCGATTTTGTTTGCTAAGCTGGTTAAAATGTCATATTTAATTATCTTAAAGATAAATCGTCCAGCTCAAATCTTTTTAGGGGTAAGAGGTGGGACCATCATCATCACGAATTCGTAACTACTACCGACTTCCGCAGAGAGATCTTATTCTAAGCGTGGGGCTTTTACACACGTGATAAAGTTTCAGACCAATCGGAGAAAATTTAGTTTTTGAGAAATTTGCTACAAATTCAATATTTAGTACATTAGTGTTGCGACAAGTGGAACAGAAGCTTTGGAAACGCTTCATTGAATTTCTGCTGTGCTCAACGACATCACCAGCATAACCAACCAGATGCCGGTACCGGTGTTTGTTTAGAGAAGTGAAGGCAGGAGTAACTCCGACCGATGTGCTCCTTTTCGAGATCCTTCAGTAGCTTCAGAGGGAACAGCTCGCGGCACAACAGCTTCTCCAGCCGAAGTGCTTTTTCCTCGTAGTTTTCGCGTTATGATGTCTGAGGATGACCAAGCAAAGGTGATGTTGTCGATACGAGAACACGGTGTCGTGGTGCACGTGCACTATTCGTCACTCTGTCCACAATCACTGAAGTTTCCAATTTGTCAAAGGACCGACCGAGGATTTTCTGCTGAATGAGTAAATAATGTGTCGAACTTGAGCTGGCAATCTCTCGGAGGAGCAATTCAATGTTACAGGTGGATGCAGAGAACCGAACCCGACAGTTGGCGCTCGTTCAGGAGAAGAGGGATGTCTCTCTCGAGCAGTTGTCTGTTGGCATGTCAACGCCTCTTGAATCAGTGAGTCATTGTCGTCCGTCGCGGAGTACAGTGTGGGAAATTCTCTCCTTCCCAGAACTCCCTTCGAATAAGTGCCTTGGAAATTCGAATCAAATTTCATGAGCCTTGAAATTGTGCTTGGTTGGTTGATTTGAGTTTCTCAAATCTGTGATCTTGGAAAATGTCCAATGCCCAATATCAAGAATATTTATCTTCGTTCCTGGTTCTTGAAAAAGTCTCCAAGTAAAATTATGTTTAAGACCAGAATTTACAAACAAAAAATTTTCAAGTATAAAATCTTTGAATTTTTAAATTTGATTTGATACAGAATATAAATCTGGTCCGGATAGTGAAATACAATAACGAGGGAAATGTTTTCAAAAAATGTATACTTTCTTTAAAATTCCTTAGTAAGTTAGCTTTTTTCCATTCAGTATCGATTTAAATATTCTTGTTCCGTAAAGTTTTTATTCACAGTGAAATCTTGACACATAAACAAACTGAAAAAAAAATCATGAAAAGCTATAGCAATTTGAACTTATCGGTAGGTGGAAAACCCTATGTTCGGCCGGCTAGTCAACACAAAAATCAAACTTGCCACAAACTTAGAGATTCATAACAAATACTTTATTCCCAACGAGATCATTATTAATTTGGCTTCGGCCATCTTCTCCTCTACTTACTAGAACTAGATATCCCTACTTTTCTCGGCTATTCTATTTTATATTTGGGTTTCTACTCACGATGGGCCCATTTTTGTTACCTGTACTGCTACTGGGTGTGAGTGCACCTGCATACTCTGCCGGACCAGTTAACTATCAAGCTACTGTGTAACTGCTCGTCCCGACTTCCGTCCGATCGGGGCACACCGACTAAGGGAACGCTCGTAGTCGCTCGGCTAAATCTCGTCCAACGGTGGATCGTTGCGACGGTGCGCGAATGCTCCGACTGGATTGCACCAGCAATAGCTCGTGGTCCTCCGCCATCTTTCGGTGCACTAAGAGATCGAAATGAAGATCAAAAGGAAGCATCCTTGTCTCATCGTAGCTGGTACAAATCTCCACCATCTCCCGCAACGATTGAGGCCTTACTACGGTGAGGATTGCTGCATAGTCCGCATTCATGTTTTTTTGACGTAGAACTAAGTCTTTGATTTCTATATGGGGGTAAACTTTGTGAAAACCGAAAATGGAACATGTAACAAATCATGAAAGATTTTGAACGTTAATAACTCAGCTGCCCCTGGACCAATTTCAATAATTTTATCACCAATCGATCAGAAATATGACTAGCATCGCCACTACCAGCATTGTCCAAAAGCGTCGAAATAACTAACAAATCCACCAATTACGTACATGTATATGCTGCTTCCCCAACACAGTCATCAGAGAATCATTCCTAGACGAAACATGTCGATGTAGCATTAAGACGAGGTTTGGTAGTTCAGTAGTTACCGTTTCTGCTTACTGAGCAGAAGGTAGGGAGTTCAATCCCAGGCCTGTCCCCTTCTTTGCAATTTTCCCTTTGCCTTATTTTATCCCCACTAGATTTAAATAAAAAAAAAACAAATTCTGCTTTAACCCATCGCATAACCTACCTCACTTACACAACTATCCAGCCGTGGAGATGTAGAGGTATTCTCGGTCTCTAGTAGCAACCTGACGTCGAACTAATCACCCTTCTCTCCCAAAAGACCGTGAGGACGTGGCCGCCGCTGTGAATTGAACTATAGATTGAATTAATGTGCTTGTACATTGAAGATGGAAAGCTTATCCCATGCACCATCTATGTAGTTCTCTGTGAAAGTGGATTAGTTGTGATCATTCACGGAGGAGCAACTACGAAGTTTACGGTCAGATAACGTTAACTCGACGGCAAACACATTCATTGATACTTTTGTTGTTGTGAATGATAGAAGAGCATAGCAGAAATAGTGCGAAATAGGAAGCCATGGTCATCACAAAAGAGGAAATCGATAAAGAGAATTGGCTTTCACCCTTCTGCTTCTAAGCCCCTTACAGTCATCGTCATAGCATCGCACCGCTTTTGGTTCTAGGGCACTTGCTGGTTGCAATTTTTAGATCAGGATTCACTGTGATGCGATCAGTTGTAAGCAGCAGAAATTTCCTTCCCAACTCTCTTGTGGAATCTTTTAGTGGCTCTGAAAAGGGCCGGTTTTGATGGATTTCAACGGAGAAATTAAGAGCGTTCACCACAAATACGAAGAGCCAGCTGAATGTCCTTTGGCATAATTGTGACACGCTTAGCGTGAATGGCAAACAGACCGACCAGATAGACCGGTTTATTTCACTCGTCGAGGGTATACTTATACCTGCGTCGAGTAGCATATTATTAACACCGACAAACTGACATGACTGACCATAGCAAAAACAATAAAATTTCTGACCAAAGCACACTACTGACATCTGGCTCCGTGTTCGCGGGAAATATTTAGCTAAGCCATGAACCCGCATGCAAAAGTTATGAATTGGTTCGTGACTGATCTATTCTGGACAAATTAGTTTTATCTAGATAAAAAATTCCTGTGGTTTTGACAGTTCGGATCACTGCACATTTAAATCGGCCGTTTACGATTTTCGGGCATATGTCAGAATTAAGTGTCATGTCGGTTTGTCGGTGTTATTAATACAGGGAAGGAACAATACATACAGCAAAATACTGAAAAAAAGGGGGGGGAGTTTCGCTTCTTATGCTACGGGTACAAAACGAGATACCACCGTCGAAACGACTATCAGTTATTCTCTTCCGAAGTGAACGATTTCATCATGGCACCGAACACCAGTGGAAAGGCTGCTAAGAAGTCTGGAAAGACGCAGAAAGTCATCGTCAAGGGAGAGAAGAAGAAGAGGAGACAGCGCAGGAAGGAAAGCTATGCCATCTACATCTACAAGGTGTTGAAGCAGGTCCACTCGGACACCGGAGTCTCGTCGAAGGCCATGAGCATCATGAACAGCTTCGTTAACGACATATTCGAACGTATTGCTGCTGAGTCGTTCCGTCTGGCTCAATACAACAAACGCTCGACGACCACGTCCCGCGAAATCCAAACTGCGGTCCGTCTACTGCTGCCGAGTGAGTTGGCCAAGCACGCTGTCTCTGAAGGAACCAAGGCCGTCACCAAGTACACTAGCTCAAAGTAGATTCGTACCATCCAAACAATCAATCGGCCCTTTTCAGGGCCACAAATCGATTTCCAACGTGAAAGAGGTTTTGATGATTGATTGAACTTTTAAATGTTCGAAAGCAGCGTTAGCAAAGTTCGCGATAAGAAATCAGTTGATTTGCCTTATATAAATAATGTTGACAAAAAGAATAAGAGGTTGTATCCATGACACGACCGTACAGTTTTGACGTCTGTGATTTCTATATGGGGGTACACTTTGTGAAAACCGAAAATGGAACATGAAATAATTGTGACACGCTTGGCGTGGATGGCGAACAGACCGACCAGATAGGCCTCGCTGGATTCCTTTAGGGCCATTAACGCTCTGGAAGCGCAGATCGGTCTTGAAGTCCTGGGCGATTTCACGGACCAGACGCTTGAAAGGCAACTTGCAGTCAGCAGCTCGGTCGATTTCTGGTAACGACGGATCTCACGCAGAGCGACAGTTCCTGGCCGGTAGCAATGAGACTTCTTCACTCCTCCGATGGCCATCTTGAGAGGAGCCTTTCCTCCGGTGAACTTACGAGCGATCTGCTTGATGCGGCCATTATACGATGTGGATACGTTGAACGCAATCTGTTGAATAAAAATTGTAATTACCCAGCACAACCATGGGCATTGGCTCCAAGCAATATTTCATCAGATTCCAGACAAATCTGTACGATAGTTAATATAACAGAAAATGAAAATACAAAATTGAGGTAAGGAAAATAATTAAAATATGGTTCAGATTAATACCTGGATGAATAAAGATACACTTTACCATTTATTATATCAGACCACGTAGTCCTACGTCACCATTGCGTACAACCCCATAGGGCTGTCCCCTGTAGTTTTTTCGCTATGAAACACTTATCTTCTTCTGGAATCGGCGGCTCCACAAACCGGAAAAGCGATGCAATGTCTCGGTAGTACTTAGCAAAAGACTCGCTGGATCCTTGGAAACGAAAACTGGCTTCCAGGTGAAGAATCAGTGGCAAACGCTCTCTGCGGACCTCCTGCTTGAAAGCGTCCCATGACGGTAACAACTGTTGTGACGTTGCGCGGGCATACCCATCGAGTGCGTCGTCCTGCAACAAATGCTTAATAGAAATCAGCAGTCCCTCATCGCTAATTCCCTCCGATCTGGCAAATGTCTCGACGCGATCTAAAAACACTTTGAGCTGAGCGAGGTGGTGTCCTTCTGTTCCCGAAACTTGAATGGGCAATTATGCATCGCTTTCAGCATTCTTCTTTCTTTCTGGAGGTGGCCTCCCTTGGCGAAGCAGATCATTCCGAATTCTGTGATACACGCAGGCAAAAGAACGTAAGAATTCTATTAGAAACATTTATGAATTTTAGCCACAAGACATCAGTATGGATTTCATTGATTTACCTTATGAAAAATAATGTTGAAAACAATAATGAATGGGAACCGACTGGAACCGAATCCTGGACGTTGAGATTACGAGGCCCGTGTGTTGACCACTCGTCTTTCAATGCTTGGGATAATGAAATGGTTGAAAGCGTATAAGAACTCATGTTACCCAACAATCATTCATAAGTCACGCTTATGAAATTCATATGTGTTTTTCATAAGTCTAGCCTTATGAGATTTTTAAGCCTATTTTCCTCAGTGGCTTGCGCTACTTGGGCTCGGATCTGCGTTGTTTGATTTTTTCTGGACCGCGAGTGATCGCGAGGCATCGCGAGTGATAATTTTAATTTTAGTTTATTTACGCGGTGATGATGTTGGTTCACCCGCAACTATTATTGAAAAAAAAAATTAAGTGTTTTCGAACGAAAGTGTACTAAAAGTGCTTCTGAACGTGTTTCGTAGTTGGGTGTGGTGAAATTCGTGCATTCCCGGTTGATTTTAGAAATCCGTATCACAAAATTGCCCACCGATTCCTTTTTTTTGCCGTTCGATGATGACGGGTGTGCTTTCGCGAGAGTGACGTTTATTTGATCCGTTTCTTTGCACGGGTGTGTGTTTTTTTGTAACTAGCGTAAGTGTGCCTGCGATTTGCATTGAGTGTCGGAGATTGTAAGTAATCTGAAGGATGCCTCGCTGGATACGCCCAAGACTGGACGGCAGTAGCTGGTGGCCGTGAACGGTTCCTGGGGAAATGAATGCAAATGATTTTCCATGCCTGTCTGCAAGTTGTCTCAACGTGCAATTGTCACTAAGACAGTCATCATCTCTAACGTAGAAATTGTACAAAAGGGAGCTTAAACATGAGCCTTGGGGGAGACCCATGCAGCTAAATCGAAAAGCTGTAGAGTTTCTATGAGAAAAGCTCATATGTTTTTCTGACAGCAAATTGTACAAAAAAATATTTACTAATGGAGACAATCCACAAGCGTGGAGTTTCTCTGAAAGAACTTCAACGAATACTGAATCAAAAGCCCCCTTGATATCCAAGAACACAGAAGCCATTTGCTCCTTTTTAGCAAAAGCTAACTGAATTTCCGAGGAAAGCAACACGAGACAGTCGTTCGTTCCCTTACCCCTACGGAAACCAAATTAAGTATCTGAAAGAAGGTGGTTCGTCTCAACCCATTTGTCGAGGCGAAAAAGGATCCTTTTCTCGATCAATTTCCGAATGCATGACAGCATCGCGATGGGCCGAAACGAATTGTGATCCGACGCGGGTCTATCAGGCTTGTTAATGGCTATCACCCTCACTTGTCTCCAATCGTCGGGAACAATATTGAGCTCCATGAACTGATTGAACAAGTTCAACATGTGCCTCTTAGCGACGTCTGGGAGGTTTTTCAGCAAGTTGAACTTGATTCTTTCAGATCCCGGGGTAGAATTGCCACACGAAAGGAGAGCTGTAAAATCCAACTTGTGCCTTCTCTCGCTGGCTCTAATAATCTCAAGAGCTCCGTGCAAGCGTCCGTACCGAACAATCGTCTATACTTTAATACCCTCCTCTATACTCAGCATTGCTGCCGAACATAACACCACGATCATATCGCGTTTCCCGAACAGCTTTCATTCGCTATTACAGTGTGACTAGCTTAACTTGTTATCCCAACTCGTGGCGTTACCAATAACGCTATGTTACCCATCGTTACATCCCTTCCTTTTTTAGACATGTGCATAGAATAATGCAGAAGCACTTAGTGTATTTAACAAGATAATAGTAATCGTCTTGAACAGCTTAGTCATCTAATATATAATCAGAATACTTATTCGGTAGTTTACGCATTTGCAGATAAGACGACTGATTGGAGATGGAGGTATCTGCTACTTGACCAGTTGTTATTTCCTGTGGTTCTACTGTAGTTCCTACCTCCTCCAACGCTGTGTTCGTTAATCCCAGATCATCACTTTTTGAATCTTGAGTTACGATTTTGTCTAGCTTTTTCAAATGGGCGCTATTCCGCAGATAGACTTTACCTGTTTCCGTAGATTTTACTTTAAACGCGCTCCGATTTACGTCAACCACTTCGAATTCTTCTCATCTGAAAGCTGAATCCAGCGCTCCTGGATTCAGGTTACGCATAAGAACAGTATCTCCTCTCCCCAATTTATGTTCTTTTGCATGGCGTAGTTTGTGGTACTCCTTCTTTGCCATGTATCTATCTTTAGCCTCTTCCCATTGCAAGCTACATGGTGTTTGAATCGATGGAATGCGTGTCCTGATCTCACGTCCTAGCATCATCGCCCTGGTGATACTCCAGTTGTCTCCTGAGGCGTTGCATGGTACATTGTTAAATACTCGTAAAGATCTACTTGCCAGTCTGTTCCCTGGATTTTACTTATTTTAAACCTCTTACCAATGGTGCGCATTTGTCGTTCAACAGCAAAGCTCTGTTTCAGCCAGTAGGGTGTGGACAAGTTTAGGTGTATGCCATAACAGATACAAAAACGGGAAAAATCATCTGCTCTAAATTGAGGTCCATTTTCTGACGTTATAGATCGCGGAATACCAAGAACACTGAACATCCGCAGTAATGCTGCTATGACACGCTGGGTCGTTGCTGGTTTCATGGGTTCCACTTGAATAAAACGTGTCGTGTAGCATACCACCACTAGCAATGACAGGCCGTTCACCAATCCTTCCTTAAAATCAATCGCAACGTCTTTCCAAGGTTCTGTTGGTATACGCCGTAGTATAGGATTTGGGCTGTCCGGAATTGCGGTCATCTTGCAGGGTTTACAGCTACGCACTGTGGTCTCTACGAGATTATCCATCAGCGGAAACCAAACTTTCGCTCTTAGCTGAGATTTCATCGCGGTACAACCTTGATGTCCAGATTGAGCGAGTTCTACGACTTTTTCTCGCAATTGCCTCGGTATCAAGATCCGATCTCCACGTAAAATTAGTTCTCCGTATACTGTCAAGTCATCTTTAACTGTGGCCGTTTTGAATTCAGCTGACACCGAGTCCCAGTTGCATGAAAATATCGCGTCCTTTACGGCTTGGAGTTCGTCATCCCGTGTTGTTGCTGTTTCTATCTCTTCGATTGTAAGTGCAGCTGGTTTAATTTCTTCCGCAAGCCAAGCAACACTGTCGGCTTCACCATACGCTTCTTCCAAACTTTGAGACATCCTTGACAAAGGATCCGCAATGTTGATCCTACCTGTTTCGTATCGGACTACAAAGTCAAAACTCTGCAGTCTTAGTATCCAACGTTCTATGCGTGCCGATGGCTTAGATTGGAGTCTGTTGAATAGGTATTCGAGGGGCTTACAATCGGTTATTAGCGTAAAATGGGTACCGTACAGATACACAAAGAGTTTTTCCATTGCTCAGATTATTGCCAAGCACTCTTTTTCGGTTTGGCAATATTTTTTTTCGTGTACTGCCAAACTTTTGGAGATGCAGGATACAGGTCTGGGCACCCCGCTTTTCATTTGTATTAAAACTGCACCCAGCCCATATGGGCTTGCATCCGTTACCAGTTGTGTGTCATCTGACGGATCATAGTACGCCAATGATTCAACTTTACCTAATTAACATAAATAAATAAATTAATAAATACCCAAATTAGATTAGGTATTTTTAATGTCAAAGTTATAACACCTACCTAAAATTGACTTGACACTCTCTAGTTCTTTGTCATGAACACTTGTCCACTTGAAACAAGTATCTTTGTGAAGTAACTCTCTCATGTGGAACGTCAATGACGAGAGATTTTGAACGAATCTTCCCACGAAATATCAGTCCCAGTAAAGATCTTAACTCTGTAACTGAGGATGGAGCCTGCAATTCAAGTATCGCCTTCACCCTTTCATCGGTGGGATGGATACCCTCGTTACTCACGCAGTGTCCCAGAAAAACGACTTCAGTGGCAGAATAAACAGATTTTTGTTCATTTATCCGCATGTTCATATCTTTCATTATTTGTAAGACGAGCTTCAACGTGGAGTCGTGTTCTTCCTCTGTAGAACCATGAATAAGCAAATCATCCTTATACACAATCACCTCTTTTATCCCCCTGAACAAGTTCTCCATCTCTCTTTGGAACAATTCGGGGGCTGATTTTATGCCAAACATCAACCTCCGGAACCAATATACCCCGCTGTGTGAGACAAAAGTGGTTATATCGCGGCTACCTTGTTCGAGCTCGAAATGGTAGTATGCTGCTTCTAAGTCGATCTTTGATAGTTTCGCCACCTATGTAAAATAATACTTGTATATTGAACACTCATACGTGCAGATTCGTACTTACCTTTGTAATTGAAGTAATAGCTGCGTCAATGTTGGGCATCGGATAATTCTCACGGTTCACCGCCCGGTTTGCCGCTCGCATGTCGACGCACAAACGTATCTTCCCATCCGCTTTCCGGACAGGTACCAGAGGTGAAACCCAAGTCGACAGTCCCTCAGCTCGTTCTATTATATTCTTGTCTAATAAGTCTTGAATCACTTCTTCGACGTCTGCTTCCATCGACACTGGTAATCGTCGGGCAACTTGGACAACAGGGGAAACCTTTTCATCGATCTGGATCTTCAATGCCACGTTTGGAACTTTCGGAAACACCTCTGGGTCCTTGTTCGAATCAGATTTTGACTCAATATGGTGGATGTTGTACCCGATTTTCAGTATTAGTTAGTATGTTGGTTTGTCCGCCTGGAGCAACCAATATGTGCGCCCATATCCCTGATTCTTCACTGGGTACTCTGATTTCTGTTTCAAAAACGTTGCTGAAGAATATTTTCCTATCCGAAGCGAAGGATGTCAGGTTCATTTCTCCTTCTTGAGGACGACGTTCGTTAAGGATGTTTGCTCCCTGGTGCATTAACCACTTGTAACTCTCGCTGTTCATAATTTTAGCTCTTGATCCCGAGACCACCAACATGTTCATTTTCACCCCTCCTACTTCCTACCCCCACCTTGAACGGAGGCATCGCGGATGCATCTAAAAAAACGAATAAAACAACTTGTTGGCTAGGCAAAACTTCTTCTTGGAATTTCTAAATTTATCACACATTGAGAGTACTGTCACCCAATTAAACATCTCTACTTCGATTCAGTGAGAATATTTCACCCGGTTTCCTACAACTTCCGAGCAACAATATTTGCAACGATAGTCGTAACTGACAGCAGCCGCCAGAACACGCCACAAATTTCAACTATTTCACATGGATCCCACCATGTATGACATGTTTTCCTCCTAATTACAACTGCACGTAGCATCTGTGGCACATTGGGTTACTCTGCACGAAGCATCTGCTTGCACGCAGGGTTACTTCCACTCAATTTCTATTTAAAATATTTTTTTTTAAATTATGTAGTCATGAAATAGTTTAATGCTAATTAGTACTTGTAAGTTACAAGAAGAGGTCAGGAAGTATATGTTTGACACATAAAATCTGTCAATATTGCATTCAGTGCGCCACAATCAGCGATTTTACGACTCGTGAGCGCTCACTCTGAGTGAACGCTCACGAATCATAAGATCGCTGATTGTGATGCTCTCAAAGCGAAATTGACCGATTTTATGAGTCAAACACATAGTTTACACCCTCTTCTTGATACTTACAAGTGCAACATAGCATTATAACATCTAATGATTGCATAATTCCCGAAAATATTTTTTTATAGCAAGTGAGTGGAAGCAACCCTGCTTGCACGTAGCATATCTGGCACAGTTCTTCAACTTACACGAATCTTTTCTCACGTAGCTTGGGCACACAGCCTCAGTCTGCACGAAGCATCTACTTGCTCGTAGTTAACTCTCAATTTGCGCGTAGCCAACCTTGAACTTGCACGAAGCTTTTTTTTTCACGTAGCAACCGATCTGAAACTTTTTCCTGCACGTAGCCGGTCAACTTATTACCTACACAAAGAAAACTATGCACATAGCATACTCCGAACACGATTCTGAAACTGTTACCTGTACATTGAGTTCTCCAAGCAGGGTCTCACGAACACTAAACTAATAACATAATTTTACACACGCTAGCGTATACTGTCATGTGCACGGTAATAATCAAACTTCCATTTATGAGTAAAAGTGAACCCATTGTCAATAAAAGCGGCACCACTGATTAATGAGTCATTCATTATGCCAATTAAGTAGTAACTGTTAGCTACTGTTAGCAGAAATTCATTGTTGTTAAAATAATTTACTCATTAATGAGTAAAACCACCTTTATCAAAAATGGGTCAACCTTTACTCACAAAAAGGTACTTGACTGTTACCGTGCAAGCGTAGGGTTTGTTTTCGTTTTGTTGTTTATTTTTACTTTAGAATGACAGTTCTTACAGCAAACAAAAAATTTCTCACAGCTAACAAAAAAATTCATCTCACTAACACACGCAAATCGCACCAATACGAACCCGGCTGGAGAGGACTATAGCCACTTTCATAGTATAAGCAAAATCGTTGCCTACACACACAAAACACAACACAATCTTCGGTTTTGTTCTTCTTTTTTAGTACGTAGCTTTTCTTCACTGAGTCTCACTTTTTGTTTTCGTTTTAATTTTTCTCCGCCGCTCTTTTACATACCCATAAGAAATCCAAATAAAATAATTCTGCAAACAGCACATAACGCCTTCAATTTCTATCGCGTTTCACTTTTGCCGATGAAAATTCAGACGCTCTTTTCTTAAATCAACCGCCATTTGCATTTTTCCCCTTGATAATAAAAACGGATTACCCTTTCCAACAGATAGCTGATATTTATTAATAAGTTTAAAATAATAATCTCCATGTTCACTCATTATCAGACCACGACAAATAATAAAAGTTCTAGCAGTTCTGCTTCCATGTTTTTTTTTTTTTTCATTAAAAATCCTTTGTTTCACTCACCTATTTTGTTCCTCGTCGCCATTGTAAAATTCAACTTGTGCCTTCTCTCGCTGGCTCTAATAATCCCAAGAGCTCCGTGAAAGCGTCAGTACCGAATAATCGTCTATACTAGAGTCGGTGTATAATGAGTCACGCCAAGAGTGAAGCCAAGTCTACCTATTGAACTGTCAAACCGGCTAGCTATCGTGCAAAGTAAACAAACATTACGATGCTATGAAAGGTCCACGAAAGGTATTGCAATAAAATATAAAATATAATCGAAGAAATGATAATAAACACGCAGTGAGCATTAAATTGTCATGGGATACGTTTGATAATGATCACTAATGGAAATTTCTATTATTTTTTGATAAGATACAGTATGCAAAAAAAATTTATCCACCTCCCTACCAATTTACAGTTTTTTCTGGTGAAAATCAGTTTAATTTTATGAGTGTTCCTCCATGATTTATCAATTTATGTTTATTTATCACATTGCCATTGGAAACACGGCGTTTATATCTTTTCTTGAGATTTCATGTGATAAATTATGAAAAATTGTAAAAAATTACGCAAAAAAAGTTTATCCACCCCCAAACCGATACTATGTCTTTAGTGTGTTTTACAGAGTTTTAAACTGATTTTCACCAAAAAAACAAAAAAAAATGTAAATTGGTAGGGGGGTGGATAAACTTTTTTTTTTGCATACTGTAATTTGACAAAATCACTTATATTCACTACAGCCGCTATTTTTTGTTCTCGCTAGAAGTCATTTGAAGATGATGTAGAAGTCCTCTGTTGCCAAGTGAAAAGAAAAGGAATCTTTTGAAAACCGTGTTCAACTGTTTTTCTCTTGGCGTGACTCATTATACACCGACTCTAGTCTATACTTGAATACCCTCCTCTATACTCAGCATTGCTGCCGAACACAACACCACGATCATATCGCGTTTCCCGAACAGCTGTCATTCGCTATTACAGTGTGACTAGCTTAACTCGTTATCCCAACTCGTGGTGTTACCAATAATGCTATGTTACCCATCGTTACAAGAGCGAGTGAAAGTTCGACCATTGAAAAAGGCTGACTGATTTCGTCTACCGAATTTGCGGTTTCGCGAGGAATTATCTGCGACGGCACGGAATCCAGAGACACTTTTTGCGCGAATTTAAGAATCCATCGATCCAAGTATTTCTCGCTTTCGTTGTTAGAAGACCGGTTACGCATTCTTCGCGCCGTACTCCAAAGCGTATTCATAGACGTTTCGCGCGACAATCCGTCTAAAAACTGCCGCCAGTAAACCCGTTTTTGGCCTTGATGAGGCTCTTGAGTTCGCGTTCAAGAGATGTGTATGCGTCGAAATGCTCGCGTGTTCCGCGTTTCCGAAAAAGTTTAAACGCGTCGGACTTTTTACGGTAAACCTCCGTGCATTGTTGATCCCACCAGAGCGATGGTGTTTTCTTACGAATAGACGATCGCGGCACCGGTCGTGTTTGAGCTTGAAGTGCGCTGTCGACGATGAGATTAGAGAGAAAATTATATTCCTCCAACGGCGGAAGCTCTTCGACTGACGATACTGTATCGTTTATCACGGATTGGAACTTAGTCCAATGGATGTTACGGGCTACGGATTCTGACGAGTTGAACCCACGGGCAATCGAAATTTTGATCGGCAGATGATCACTACCGTTCGGATCCTGGATTACATGCCAAGTGCAATCCAGCGATAGTGAATTGGAGCAAAAGGTGAGGTCTAATCTGCTACCATTCGATGTTGCATTGTTAAGTATTGTCATGTAGAAGTTGTCGCAGAGATCATAAATCAAAGTAGAACGGTTATCATCGTACAGCTCCCCCCAGCCTGTACCGTGGGAGTTAAAATCTCCCATGATCAACCATGGAGCGGGAAGTACCGCACATATGTCGAAAAGTTGTTTGCGATTAACAGAGACTCTAGGAGCAATATATACAGAAGCAATACAAAGGCTCTTACCTTTAATGGTAGCCTGACATGCGACAACTTCAACACCGGGGAATTCGGGAAGATTCACTCTATAGAAGGAATGGCACTTTTTGATCCCCAAAAGTACCCCTCCTCCACGTGAATCCTCACGATCCAATCGAAAAATGTTAAAATAATAAAAAGGGAGATCAATTATTGTATTGGACTAAATACTTGAACCATTCTAATTTCGGAATAAGACTTCGACAATTCCACTGTAGAACAGTGATCAAATCCCCGACCTCGTTTGGAAAATTATCCATCGAAGGAAATGATTGCTGCAAGGAGGGGCCACTTCAATGTGAATTGCTTCAAGAGGGTCTTCACAGAAGGAAGCATTGCCAGAACAATGCTTTTGAGAGGATCAGAAATATCGAGGTACTTTAGGATACCGTCCATAATGTCATCAAATGAGAACAACCCAGATGAAGAAGGGGTTTCTGTTCTTAAAAATGGAACATCAGGGGTTTTGGGTATAGTCAGTTCTTCGGAAACCAGTAGGAGTTGAGACTTCAAGTCAGAGTCAGACTCGTCGTCTAACAAAAGAGCGAAGCAATTTGCGTCGTTGGTCGATGGCTTGGCTGTCTTAAGCATTTCTGCAAAAGACCGCCTGGATCGTTCCTTAAGAGAGCGTTCTAGTTTCTTCCCGCGTTGTTTGTACACCGGGCACGACGAGAGAACATGAGGAGGAGATCCTTTGCAGTACACGCATTTTAGTACAGTAGCTGCACAGGCACCATCCGCACGCTTCTCCCCGCATTTGGAACAGCATGCCTTGCTGCCACAGTGGGAGGCCGTATGTCCCAACTGCTTACAGTTTTGGCAGTTCATGACTCGGGGAACGACCAAGCGCACAGGCAGTCGAAGTTTTCCCAGCTCGATGTAGTGAGGAAGGGCTGAACCAGAAAAGGTTACACGAAACGAGTATGTGGGGGTAAAACTCTTTTTACCCTCGCTGACAGATACTGAGCCAGTTTTTGAACATCCAGTATCTTCACCGGGGGAAGCAAGGGGTTCTTGAAACGGCCAACCACCTGCTTCTCCAAGATCTCGGGGGTCAGACTCGCTTCGGTAACCACACCTTCAATCTCTACATCAGGAGCTGGGATATACACTCTATACTCGAGCGTAAAGAGCTGGGAGACAGCAACCCTAATAAAAATGTTATGGTTAATTTGCTTAACGACGTGTTCGAGGTATCATCCAAACCATTTGTGGAATAATTCAATCACTTGGGTTATCGTTCGTTTATGGTAATTTTTTTTTAGGGAATCTCATTAGCTTGCTTAAAGTTAGAGGCGGAAACACCAAGCTTATTGTGCCTAACCTTCGTGATTTCGGTCACGGCCGAGAATCGCTTCGTCTAATCATTTGAAATTTGTACCACTTTCAAAGGTTTGTTTATGGGCTGAAAGTAGACAACCCATGGACCAGTCGAGTTATTCGGATAGACCCGCGATCGGGAGCTTTTCTCAGCCTGCCCATTGACAGACTGAGACGACGAACCAGGGATGACGTCATCAGATTTATTAGATGACCGGTCATCCATGTCGCCTTCTGACAAAACCTCCATTTTGTCGTACTAGTGGGAGCGCATAACGCTCACCACTAAGCAATTATCAAAATCACACAGACACAATACACAAAACACAGAAACACAAAATGAAAAACTAACTAATGTAGGAGGGAAAGAAACGAAAACAAAAACTTATCTGATAGGGTAAAGCGCTACTTCGTTGTAATCGCCCATTTCCGTTCTATCGATCAGAAAAGATCAATAATATCAATTATTTCACCGTGCACAAATCAATAATAGGTTTGTTCCGATGCGTTAGTTCATTAGCTACAACATAAATCCTGTTCGAACGCATTTTTTTTTATTTGGTTTGTTTTCCGTCGATCTTTTTTTCCGTGCTGAGCACCAATGCTACCGACGCCAGGGAGGCAGCTCCCACACCTGGACCCTACCTATCGACCCATCAACTTATGAACCGGGGACCAACGGCTTTACTTCCCGAAGGAAGGCGTGATCAGAGATGTTATGCCTCAGAACATCCCGGCGACGCCGACTGGGATTGCACCCAGGCCTGCTGGGGTGAGAGGTAATCACGCTTACCACTACACCACCGGCGCCGCTTGGATGTTGGAGCGCATTGTATAAATATTTACGCTCATTGTTCTCAAAAAAAAGAAGCGTTCCTAGCGAATCCCCTTTTTCTACGTTTATCCGTAGGACCAAGAAAATCTAATGGCGTTTCAATGCGTTAGGACGGAATTGAAACTCGTAGAACGAATTTAGAATCAAGAAGCAGTGTTAGATTTTAATCAATATCTCAACAATTGGTGACTCTTTATCAAACCCAACGCACACTGGGGACAAAATCGAAACAATGTGTTAAAATTCAATAACTCCGGAGCACATGACAGTCCGAAAGGTAATCTTTTGAACCGCATAAGGCCGTTTGCCGTCATGAACGTAGTAAAATGCCGTACTTCCTCGAGAATCTTGACATGAAAATATGCATCCTTTAAATCCAACTTTGTAAAGAACAACGTACCACCTCCATTCGGAATTTCTGCCCAAATCTTTTCCAGAGAAGGCATTGGATACGGTTCTCGAATGATGGCCTTATTAACCGCTCTATAATCCACGACGATACGAAAATCATTAGCACCCTTCGGAACTAACACTAGAGGCGACACGTAAGATATAACATCCTGCTCTTTATCCGCTCTCTCGATAATCCCCTTAACCTCCATGTCGTGTAGCCTCTCGTTCATGGCGTTCTCAAAAGCTTTTGGTATATTGTATCTTATAATCTTCTTTGGTGCTACGGAATGGTCAATTCTAAAACGAACTCCAGTGATCGGAATTTTTGGAAACTCCACGTCATTAGCGATACTTTTCTTTGATAAATCATTGTGAAATCGTTCACCGAAGCTTACAGATCATGTTGTGCTGAATTTATCATGTTCAATACCATTGATATGCCTGTCATTCACCTGCGCATATCCAATACGAATCAAATTCAACTGGTATGCGGTTTCGTAGCCTAGAAGAGATAGCTGCGTTCCCCTGACCACGAAAAACTTAGCCAACAGTGCAGTTTGATATCCGTTTGTTACTCCAATGAACGCTCTGAAGGAACATTCCACTTCCAAAGGTCTGCTATTAGCATAGCTTTTGAGGACCTCTTCCGGCTGTATCACAACGTCCTGAATTACAGTCCGGCAATTCCGTTTTATCGTTTCCCATTCATAGGTCGTGATTGTATTAACAGTGGCACCTGAGTCGACCAAAAACTTAAAATTTTCCGATCCTATCGTACACCGAACAAATCTCTGATCATCCGTTGCGTTTATGGCCTTTGCTTTTCCAGTGATTAACTGTAACAAAGTGAATATCTAAAAAAAAATAAACAAACATGATTTTGTAATTCCATCACCTTTGACAATATTCTTATTTCGGTTGTTAAGTAATCATGCTATGCTAAAGGCATTTTATTGAGTTTATTACTGATTTAATTAAAAGATTCCTCGTTATCTACCTGATTTATTATTCCAGCTTCATGCTTCAGCTCCTCGTCCCGTCCCGTTCTCATTTGGTTACCTGCATTGGTCGAACTATTTCTCGACGAAAAGCATAGTTCTGCGAAGTGGCCTACTTTTTTGCAATTGTAGCACCTGACCCTGAACGCTCTGCATTCTTTCGGACCATGAACTCGTTCACACTTCAAGCAGCTACGATCTGAATTTTCTCTGGAACGGGCATTGAAATTGTTCGACCTGAATCCTCTGGACATATTGCGTGACCGTTCACCGATATCCTGATTACCATGCGTTCCTTGCTTCCGATAATGCAGCGCATAGACTGGTTTTAATTCAATAGCATAAGTTCCTTCCTGCTGCGATGTATTGGAACCCTGGCCTTCCGGCATCGGCATTTTAACCTCGTTCGCTTCCGCTCTTATGTAATCCAAATGTTTACCATAGTTAATGATACGCTCCAAATCATTTCCCAAAAAATCCGACATTTCATACAACTTCTCTGCAATTCCTGGTTTTGAGCGACGCAATAGCGCTTGAATAAATTCTTTCGCTCGCTGTTCTTGTTCGAAATCACAGAACTTAGCTTGATTCTCCAAACGTAGTACCCAATCGATAAACGATTACACACCATCCATACGCATGTCCCGGAACTTGATACGTTCCATCGTTGTGTCACAAGTCTGGTTGAAATATTTGTTGAGCGCTATCACCGTAGCCTGGTAAATATCTCCAGCAAAATCAAACACCGTTTTCTGCTGCATTTCAATAACGCTTAGCAGATAATCTCCAGCAAAAATCTTCAACCCCGTAAGTTTCATATTTGCATCAACCTGGGCCTTACGCTCAAATTGATCCCGATATCTGATCCATTCTGCCTTTCGTTTGTTTGTCGGCAGTGATCCATCAAACTGCTTTAGTGGCCAATCGGTGGAAATTCCGATTTTTCTTTCACGTTGTTCTATAGGGAAGCAAGCTTAGGAATTTTTGCTGCTCTCATATTAAGTTCACCATCGGTGTCATCGGCTGACGAAACATCGGTCTCTTGCCAAACTCCACTCATCTCTGGAAAACCAAAAACAATCAACTTAGTTTGTAAACGTTTAGGAAGCACATGACTTGAGCATTACTTTTCAATGCTTTCAATCAAACCCGATTAACAATATTTCACGGCACACCGTGAACAAACGAATCGAAAAAAAAATAACAGAAACTTAACTGCACATCGGACTCCGTCTGAATCAATGACGTTTATATAAGGTCTGGGCCAAAGGGCTTATTGGTGTTAGTGAAATGTGCAAATGGTTAGTGGTGTTCGTATTATATTGCAATGTTTATCTTTTTACACGAAACAGCTGTTGGCAGTGACGTATTTCTATCTGTTCGCCGATGTTCAGCAATGTTTACAACATTTTTGCTTCTAACACCAGCAAGCTGCCTGTTGACCCAGACCTTATATAAACGTCATTGCGTCTGAATGGCTTCACACTCGACCAACAATACAGCAACCACACCGCATGCTTGCGCCTGCTCTAGCCTTCAATACTTATGACCAGGGTTGCTTCCTCTCACTTGCTATAAAAAAATGTTTTTCGGAATTACAAAATCGTTAGATGTTATAATTATATTTTGTACTTGTAAGTTAAAAGAAGAGGTTGCAAAGTATGTATTTGACACAAGAAACCTGTCAATTTCGCTTTCAGAGTGTCACAATCAGCGATTTTATGATTCGTGAGCGTTCACTCAGAGTGAGCGCTCGCGAGTCGTAAAATCGCTTATTGTGACTATCTGAAACCGAACTTGACAGGTTTTATGTGTCAAACACTTGCCTTTCAACCTCTTCTTGTATCTAACAAGTACAAACTATCATTATAACATCTAATGATTTCAAAATACCGAAAATCATTTTTTTATAGCAAGTGACTGTTGCTTTCTCTTTCTACTCAATATGGATGCTATGTGATTCGTTTCAACACATTCCATTCTGTCAGATACGCATCGCATTTGTTTACCCCAGTGTTGTTAGCTTAGCAAGTGTTGCCAATTGATATTCCGCAAAAATTGTATAAAGTTTTTTTTTTAAAGTTTACATATATGTATGCTTGTGCATCATGATTTAGATATATTTGGGAGCACTGGATAGCTTATACTATTAGGAGTAAGATTTAAACAAACAATGTTGAGTAAACGTAAAGATGTCGAATCAAGAGAGCAATCTGTCAGCCGTTGTCGCTTTGTTGCGCGCCGGAGTATGCATGAAAGAAATAATTCGGTCGGTAAATGTTTCTGAAAGAACAGTGTATAATATTAAAAAAGGCTTGGGAAAGTGATAAGACGGAGCACCTGCTCATACTGCTAATAAAGCACAGAAATGGCTTTCGGAAAATATTTCGTAAATTTGGGAGGAAGAAATTTGGCCCCCAAGCAGTCCCGATATCAATCCGTTGGATTATTTTGTATAGGGCGTCTTCGAACGGGATACCAATAGAACCCCTCACACCACACTTAAGTCGCTAAAAGCTAAAATCAAGGTAGTGATGACATCTATGGATCGAAACATTTTAAAACGTGCATACTGCAGTTTCCGGAAGCGTCTAACTACAGTCGTCGAAAGGGAAGGCAATTTTTTTGAATAAATTTAATTACAACTTCCATATGTTGCGAAAGAAAATAAATCGCACAAAATTCATTGCTAGAATAACTAACTGGTGTATTTTTTTTTCAAATATGCCATTTACTGCAAAAATTCGTCACGCACCCTGTATATATATACTTGGCTTGGAACTAAATTCAGCGCAAGTCTCACTTTCTCGCATGGAGCTAAACTCAGCGTAAATCATTTTTTTTCACTTGGCTTGAAGCTAAACTCAGCGCAAGTATCCTTTTTATTTACTCATTTGGCTTAGAGCTAAACTCACTGCAAATCTATTTTTTTTTTCGTTTGGCTTGGAGCTAAACTCACCGCAAGCATTATTTATTTTTCCACTTGGCTTGAAGCTAAACTCGGCACAAGCTTCCTTTTTATTTACTCATTTGGCTTGGAGCTAAACACAGCGCAATTTTTTTTCCATTTGGCTTAGAGCTAAACTCAGCGCAAGTATCTTTTTATTTATTCATTTTTCAACATACCTCTCTTTGGCTTGGAGCGTGAGCATATTGATATTTGATGAACTGGCATCCATGTCTGTGTTATTTCTTCGTTTTTTTTTTCACTACCAGATTAATTTTCGGAATATCGAATCACTTATAGATCACTACTTTTGATTTCAAAACCTTATTCTCCATTAGATGGTTCATATATTAAGGCAGGATCGCCAATGTGATATCCTGGAATTTGCTTGGTATTTCTTATATATAATGAAGATTATTAATCCTTGTCAGCAATTACAACGTATATCTTCATTCATCCTCTTATACACACTGAAGTAAAACATATCTACAATCTAATGGATACCACACACCTCTCAGTCACCAGTAGTGGGACGATGAGCTACTGACAGATGTGCACACCACAGCTACCAGCGAAGGGACGATGGGTCGCCGATAACTCTTCAGCCACCAGTCGTTGAGCTGCCAACAGCTGTAACCACTACAGCCACCAGCGAAGTACACCTCTCTCTCTTTCTCTCTCTCTCTCGAAGGACCACGGCAAAACCAACAATCAATACGAAACAAAAGATTTTAAATTGGCTCACTACTTGACTAGCCTATTGGTCCCTAGCAAATCGACTAACGTATCCCATTATAGTATAAATTCCTGTACTACACTATGTTTGTTTTGATTCTCTATGAAAGTTTGACAGATAAAATGAGGGGTTCGTGGATTTTCCTATGTTTCAAGGGGTGCATCGATTAGCTTGGGACCGAAGATAGTACCAGAGCTAAGCCAACAAGTTGAGCACGTTTCTTCGGGATCTACTAGTCTTAGAGTTACCTCTATGGCAAAACTGCCGAACACAAGGCTCCGATGAGCAGGGAAACAGGAAAGTTCAACTCTTTTAAAAGTGTCCACTAGGTGGAACTTATGGAAGATGAATCGATCACCACATGCAACCAGTGGATGAACGAAAAGGAACTGGACGAAGCACGAATGTTCGGGAAATCTCCGTTCTCGGACGAAAAGAATGAGACACTGTTCTCAATTCTGCCTTTATTTATTCGCTGCATCCTTTTCAATGGTCAAATGCAGAATACAGAATGAAACAAGAATTTTGACTTTAAATGATCTTTATTTCTTGTGTTTGTGTGGTTTACATGTATGAATTTTTCAAGTGACACAGATGCGTTTTTTCAACTTTAGTACATTTGAGATTTTAATTATTACTTACAGTTTCTAGTCCTATCAGGCCTATTTTAAAGTATGACCACCTTGGTGGGATTGGTTTGTTTTAAATTTGAAAAAGGAGACTACTTATAACTACTATTTACAACTACAACTAACCTACAACTACTATATACACCTAATCTACTATATACAAATTGCTTATCGAAGCATGTTCTGATAAATTACATTTTTATGTAAATTTAGTCTTAATTTCGTAAATTCTGTACTTTTTTTTTTTTGGCAATGCCTGCCAATTATGTAAATTTGTTATTCTAGTGTCGAAAGGACGATCAAGTACCATCCTCAGCACTCTATTCTGAGCGACCTGGATTTTGTTCCTGTGAGTCTGTGCACATGATTCCCACACCGGAGCTGCGTAGAGGATCGCAGGTGCTATTATTTGTTAGTAGACAGCCAGTTTGTTCACCCTTGAGAGGCGGGATCTACGGCAAATCAGCGGATACAGACACCTAACCAAGGTAGAACACTTGACTACATTTTTCTCTACATGCGAACGGAAGAGGAGCTTTTATCGAACAACATCCCGAGATAGGCTACTTCGGCGGACCACTCAACCCTTGTGCCATCCATGATTACAGTACAAGATGGAGCCGGGTTTAGTTTGGGTGATTGCCGATGGAGGAACATGATTGTTTGTGTTTTGGAGGCATTGATTTTGATTTTCTACGTGGTGGCATAATCAGCAAAGGTGCTGAGGCATCGTTGAAGTTTGTTCGTTATTTCTCGAGGCATCCTTCCTTTGACAGCTATTGCGGTATCATCTGCGAACAGGAAGAACACGCAACCGTCACCGAGGGGAGGAATATCGGAAGTATAAATGCTGTAAAGCAAGGGGCCCAGCAAACTGCCTTGCGGGACTCCTGCTGGGATGGAAAACGTGTCTGAAAGACAACCATTCAACGATACCTTAAACGACCTTTGCTGAAGGTAGTTACGGGTGATTTTAACCAGATGTAATGGGAAGTTGAAGTTACAAAGCTTGTACACAAGTCCGTCATGCCAAACATTGTCAAACGCCTTTTCAACGTCTAACAATGCCATGGCTGTGGACTTGGATACAGCTTTGTTACTTCGGATGTTATTCATCACCCGCACTAGCTGGTGGTGATTGGTGGAGTGCCCCTTTCTGAACCCAAACTGTTCCGGAAGGAGAATGTTATTTTCTTCGACAAACTTGAGCAAACGATTGAGAATGAGTTTCTCGAACAATTTGCTCAGAGCTGAAAGGAGGCTGATTGGTCTGTAGCTTGAAGACAATGTTAGATCCTTACCGGGTTTGCGGATTGGTATGATTTTTGCTACTTTCCAGATGCTTGGAAAGTAGTGCAGTTCCAAACATCTGTTGAAGATAGCGGTTAGGAGAGACTGCACTTTCATGCTGAGTCTCTTCAAGATCAAGTTGAATATACCGTCAAACCCGGGGCCCTTCATGTTCTTGGTGCATTTCAGCGCTGAGCAAATTTGTTGTACTGTAATCATATCCGCCGGAGGCACGACACAAGGGGAGGCATCTAGGTTTTGAACGCATTGCGCAACCTGATCATCGAGCGGACTTTGGATAGTCGTGCCAAGCAAATGCGATGAAGCGACATGCTTACCGATCGCATTTGCTTTCTCCTGTGGGATGATTAAAAGCCGATCGTCATCATTATCGACTCTGAGAGGTGGAACGGGCTTGGGATGAGTTTTCAAGACCTTGGCTACCTTCCAGAATGGTCTGGAGCGGTCATCCAGATTCTGGACAACACGCCCGAAACTTTCATTTCGGAGTGAGTCCATTCTGGAAGCAATCTGCCTGTTCAGATCGGCCATTTCTCGTTTTTTGCCCAGATCTCCAGTCCTCTGAAACTGGCGTCTACGAACATTTCTCAACCGAATCAGTAATTGGGTGTGGGAATCAATAGCAACAAACTTACCCCTCACAGGAACTTGTCGAACGCCTCGTCAGCCACCGATATGGCCTGTTGGAGTCCTTCCAACGCCCGGTCGATGTCATCTACAGTGTCGAGCAGTGGATTTTCATTGATGTTGCTGTCCACCATTCGTCCGTACTGCACCCAGTTGACATCGTGGTAGTCTTTACGCAGGCAGCTTCTAGCAGCAACCACGTTTACACCGACTTCAGTCACCACCGGTTGGTGGTCGGAGCTGAGATCGTTGTGCGCCTCCGGGGAAACTATTAACCCTTATCGAACTGAAAAACCAACTGAGCGAGAACACCCTCCTCTTCTGGACCCCATGCGTCCACCAATAGTGAGACTTACTGAACAGTCCGTAACTGGCGACCAACGCTTCCTGAAGGCGCGTATAAGGGACCCGAAAATTATGGACATTGTTCGGACCTACCTCTCCTTCCTGCATGACCAGCCATCATCAACATGTATTCGCGGAATCACCAAAACCAGTGCTATTCTAATGCTAGCAGCTGAAGGACTACCAAAAGACAGAAATCTCCTGCACGAAATTTTCCTGGACGTCCATGAAGAACTTGGAATTACTCGAAACGACGCCTTGGCAGACTTGCAATCCTACCGTACATTCCTGTCCAGTGAACGCACGCAACGGCTACAATCTACTAGGGAGGCCGCCCTCAAATTTTACAATCCTGTAAATTTTCAACGCCGCTGACGCACCTTGAGGAAGACTCATTATTTCTATATAACGATGCTCGGCATGAGACTGAGGTAACTAATAATAACAATGGCCATACTTTATCAACCGACGTATTTCCAACAATTTCTTCACACAGACAGAATGCGACTGAAATTTTGATTTATTGTCAAAATTTCAATCGCATGAAAAGCCCAGCTAAAATGAAGGAAATTTATCAACATTTATTATGCTCATCCTTTTCGGTCATTCTGGCAACTGAAACAAGCTGGGACGAAAGCGTAAAAAGTGAAGAAATCTTTGGAAATGCCTTTAATGTATTCAGGGACGACAGAAATTTTCATGCAACACAGAAGAAGTCAGGTGGTGGAGTTCTTATAGCTCTTTCGGCCAATTTTAACTCAGAAATTATCTTTACACCAAAATTTACAGAATTTGAGCATATTTGGGTGAAATCACACATAGCCGGTGAAACGCACGTGTTCGCCTCAGTGTATTTTCCACCAGACCATACTCATAAAAGCACTTATGAAGCCTTCTTCCAAAGTGCTGAACAAATTCTATCTGACCTTCCTCCTGAGGTTAAAGTTCACATCTATGGAGACTTCAATCAACGCCATGCTGACTTCATTCTGGACTCTGAAAATGAATGTATCTTACTCCCAGTCGTTGGGAATAATGAAACATTGCAGTTCATTTTTGACAAAACTGCTAATTTAGGACTGAACCAAATTAACCACATCAAAAACCAACAAAATTTCTATTTGGACTTTTTACTAACGAACATTTATGAAGATTTCTGTGTGACCGAATCATTAAATCCACTGTGGAAAAATGAAGCGTTTCACACAGCAATCGAATATTCTTTATTTATGCATGAAAACCAAAGACCCAACGACTGCGAATACGAAGAAGTCTTTGAATACAAATTAGCAGACTACGAAAAAATTAAATTTAAATTAAACAGTGTCAATTGGCAATTAATTTTAAGGAATGTAGGAAATGTCGAAATTGGTATAGACGTGTTCTACAAAATTATAACAGAAATAATTTCGGAAGAAATACCTTTGAAGAAAAAAAGACGTAACAGAAACACACAAAATCCAGTCTGGTTTAACAGACAAATAAAAAACTTGAAAAATCTGACAATTTTCCTTCAATAATGCATCTAGACGAAAATGTCGGTGATAGTTCGGAAAAAAACTGTAATCTATTCGCAAAATTTTTTCAAGAAATTTATACGACATTTTCTGAAGAAGATCGTGACCGCGATTATTTTGCATTTTATCCAGAATTTTAAAGGGACATTGGCCTCAATCAACTTCAAGTGCAGGACATTTTGCAGGCTTTAAAAAATTTAGATGCCTCAAAAGGTCCTGGACCTGACGGAATTCCTCCAGTATTTATTAAATGTCTAGCAATGGAACTCACTGCTCCTTTGTTTTGGCTTTTTAATATGTCCCTGGAATCCGGAACCTTCCCTAAAATTTGGAAAAGCTCATTTCTAGTACCTATCTTTAAATCTGGTCGAAAATCTGACGTACGTAATTATCGTGGTATAGTCATTATCTCTTGCATTCCTAAGCTTTTCGAGTCAATTATCAACGACAAATTATTTCTCCAAATCAAAAATAGAATTACTGACATGCAACACGGCTTTTTCAAGGGTCGTTCGACCTCGACCAACTTACTTGAATTTATAGACTATTCATTGAATGCAATGGATAATGGAAACCACATAGAAGCTCTCTATACAGACTTTAGCAAGGCATTTGACCGCATTGACATAACAATGTTACTCTTTAAACTGCAAAACATTGGAATTAAGTCAGGGCTCCTGAAATGGCTTGAATCATATTTAACTAACCGCCAACAAATAATTAAATTTAACGGAAAGAAATCGAGCCCAATTCAAGTCACTTCAGGCGTCCCCCAAGGCTCTCATTTGGGACCTCTCCTTTTAATTCTATACGTAAACGACATATCTTACATTCTCAAATAACTTAAATTGTTTATTTATGCCGACGACATGAAGCTCTTTTTGGAAATAAGAAATGAAGAAGACATCAATATATTCCGGAATGAAATACACATATTCTACATATGGTGCAAAAAAAGTCTACTAGAATTGAATGTAAAAAAATGTAACTTAATATCATTTAGTAGAAAAAGAACAACTTCAAACATTTCAATTGCATTAGGAAATCAAACTGTAGACAAATGTGAAAGAGTTAGGGATTTAGGAATTATCTTAGACTCTAAGCTAACTTTTATAGACCATTACAATACAATTATTCACAGGGCAAATAACATGCTAGGCTTTATCAAGCGCTTTTGCTATAACTTTCAGGACCCTTACACAATTAAAACACTATATATTGCCTATGTGAGGTCAATACTGGAATATTGCAGCACTGTATGGTCTCCATTTTCAATCACGCACGAAGAAAGATTAGAATCAGTACAAAAACAATTTCTATTATACGCTCTTCGTAAATTAGGTTGGACTTCATTTCCTCTTCCATCATATGAAGCACGCTGCATGCTTATAAACATACAAACATTAAAAGAGCGTCGTGAATATGCAATGGTTTCATTTGTAAATGATATCGTTTCGCAGCGAATTGACTCAACAGAACTTTTATCAAAATTAAATTTCCATACACCCACTCGGCAACTCCGAAATCGAAATTTATTTGCCATAAAACATCATCGCACAAATTATGCAAAATATGGGCCATTAAACCGCATGATGGCCTCTTACAATAAACACTGCGAAACCACTGACTTTACAATGTCTCGGCATAAACTAAAGCAATATTTTTATTCCATAAGAAATAACAACTCATAAAAGAAAAGACAAGAAAGCTGACACTACTTTTTTTTTATATAAATATATATTTAAGAAAACAAAACTGTATTAAAGGGTGTCCACGATGAAATTGCCACACACAAAATTGATTCGCAAAATTCGAGTTTTCATCCGATTGCCATCAAATTTTCAGGGATTGAGAAATAACTATTAAACTTCATTTTACCATTTTACTGGTATTTTATTTACAGTCCATACGCAAATGCCCGCACCTTGGCCTTAACCCCGGCCATAAGATTCTGCACAACCTGTGAATCAACCGTTTTTTGCATGTAAACCCATATTTTCTTCAGTTCCTCGACTGTCTTCACTACCTTAGGTCGTTTAAGAAGGTGCTGCTTCATAATCGCCCAGTACTTCTCGATGGGGCGGAGCTCCGGAGTGTTGGGAGGGTTGAACATTTTCGGCACGAAATTGACTGGCACGGGTTTTGGCGGACTTGTTCTGCTTCTCGTCGCGATTAGGGGCCTTTTGTACCTTGAACGTTCGAAGCCCAGCCTTAGTTTTGGCCTTCTGGACAAAACTTCGGCTTAGGTGCAGCTTCTTAGCCACATCCCTAACGGAGGCGTTCGGATTTCGGTTGAAGGCCCCAACTACGCGGTTGTGATTTTTGGTGTTGTACGGAATACTTTTTCCTTCACTTCTGGACTTCCGATCGGTGGTCAACCGTTCCTCGAACCGCTTAATCACTCGCGACACCGTGGAATTCGCGATTCCCAACGATTTAGCGATGGAACGATGCGAGAGATCCTTGTTCTCGTGATGAATGCGCAAGATTTTATCACGCACGAGCTGTTCTTTCGACTCCATTTCCGCGAGTTTTGATCACAGGACTTTAAAACTTGCAGGATGTAAATAATGCACTATGAACTAAATCCACCCAAATTTTCATTAAATTCTACCCAACGGTTAAAAAGTTAGAGCAATTTCATAGTGTGGCAATTTCATCGTGGACACCCTTTAGTTGTACTAGTCTACGTTGGTTGACGAAATAAATAAATGCTAAAACTAGCTGTATCTAGGTTTGTATGATTTATTGATTCTTTCTTATTCTTTTATTTTTTTATCATAGTCACTTTAACACTCTTGGGTCATTTGTGACTTGTCCGGGGGTGAGATTTGAACTCGTAAATATAAGGGCACTGTATATGCTTTTTCTTTTTAATACACCATATTTAGCAAACAAAAATCACAGAAGAACCATCTGTTTCAGGCCCCACTTGTGGAAGAATACAACAGGATTGTACTGCGCCCAATAATATGGAATACATTAGCCAATTTTAAGATATGCATACTGAACAAGTCTTTTGATCCACTATTGAAAGCGTTGGAAACACATTTTCTTAAAATAACAACCACAGATTCGGTTTCGGAATACGAAGAAAAAAACCGCAAACGCTACGCCTTGCTACAACTGCGCAAGAAAGCAGCTACATATCTTAAGTCGAAAGCTGACGATAAAGAAAAAAAGCTGCAGGACATCGAAAACAGCTTTATTGAATGTCTAAAAAATATACCACTGCCATGGGCAATGGATTTTGATGGTCAAACTTCGAAGCAGCAAGCACAGACGAATGCCAAAAAATTGGTTTCCGATGGCATAGAGCTTCTCAAGAAATGGCGTGTCAATCCAGAAATAAATATAGTGAACCAGCTTGTGAAGGATAAAACTAAGTTTTCATTTCGGTCAAAAATTCCCACGCCAAGGACGCGCCTGCGAAATCTTCGAACACACCCTTCGCTAATTATAATGCTGAGAAACTTTGATTTGTTCGAACCATTTCTGAAGATAATCCTGCAAAAGTATGAAGTGGACGACGAAAATGAAACGAGTGTCAATGAGGTAAGTACTTAAAAACATAACACACGTGAAAAAAAAACCCGACTCAACGGGACTTGAGGTATTAAATTGCATTGAATCGAAGACAGCATATCAAAAAGACTGGCAACATCCGCGTTCTTTCATACGACCGCTATTGGACAGGCATAACCGTGTCGTCTAACCGCTAAAAGATGCTCAGAACGAATTTGAAGGCAGATTCCTACCTCTGAAGAGAAGTTCACGTTGTGCTCATTTTCAAATGCGTTTAGTTCAGCCTGTGCTCAAGCGCAGTGCTACTGTATCCGTTCCATGACTTTTGGCAAAGTTTCCTGGTTTCTTGATATGATGTCTTCGGCTGATGCCCTTAAAGAAGAGTGATTTCAGACAAATTCGCAAATCCATTAATTTTCGTATTTACTTTTATTAGGCTGAAAATTTTCAGAAACGTTGCTCATGACCAAAAGTGCCATGTTGCATTTTCAGATCAAAATTTTAAATCAAGCCTTAATTTTGAAAAGGGCCTCAAGATAAATACTAAACTTATCTTCAGAAAACTGTCACTCGACAAATGTTTGTCCAATCGGTTGGTACCTTCGGCAATCTTGTGGAGAAGATCTGAAACTATAAAAAAAAATAATTTCACTATTTTTTTTAAATTTAAAATAAAAACTTAAACATTTTTTTTTTGTTTTTTTTATTACTTTTTTATATTCAAGGGGAGAATGAATACCACCTATTGCAGGTCAAGATGAAAAAAATGGACAAAAAAAAATTATGGTTCTTGAAAAACAAACTAAAGCTTTTGAAATATCCAAAAACGTGGTTGAATGATGTTTTCAACTTGATATATTGGAAGAAAACCAAATTTAAAGTTAAAAAGGGCTTCCAATTAAATGTTGCCAGTCACACCGTTTTAGAGATTTAACGGTTTGAAATTAGTTGGTAGTTTTGGCTATTTTCGAATGTATTTCGCCGTTCTCCAGTTCGAACAATATATTTTTTTCCGAAAGTTTGGGAAATTCATAATAAAAAATCTCTTGGCAGCTCTTCAATATGATTAGTGTCTTCTTAAATATAAAAATAAAACAATGCGACCTTTTTTCATGCACCTTATACACATTGGCATTCATTGTCCCCTAGAACATAAAAAACGTTTTTTTAGTGCATTTTTTTTTTCAAATTGTTCTAGTAACAGTTTTCTGAAGATAAGCTTAACATTTTTCTATAAACCCTTTTAAAAATTAAGGCATGATTTAAAATGGTGATCTGAAGATGCAAATTGCACTTTTGGTAATAAGGAACATTTCTGAAAATTTTCAGCCAAATAAAAAAAAAATATACGGGAGCTTCCTTAGCTCAGTTGGTAGAGGCGCAGCTACAAAGCAAGACCATGCTGGAGATGGCTAGCTTTGATTCCCGGTCCGGTCTATGAATTTGTCGGGTTGGAAAATTTCTCGACTTCCTTGGGCATTAAGTATCATTGTACTTGCCACACAATTATACTAATGCAAAATGGTACAGGCATCGAAAGCTTTCAATTAAAAACTGTGGAAGTGCATCTAGAACACTAAATTGAGAGCACACAATAAGCTATTATGCAATAAGCAATAAGCTTAAAATGCGAATAAGAAGAAGAACGAAAAATAATGGATTTGCGAATTCGTCTGGAATCGCTCAGAGATGGTTACAACATAGAGGTAACTAACTCTAAGACCAGAAGGTCCCGAAGAAAGGTGCTCAACTTTTTTGCTCAGCTCTGGTACTATCTTCGGGTCCAAGCTAATCCCCCAAGATGCACCCCTCGAAACATAGGAAAATCCACGAACCCTTCATTTTATCTGTCAAACTTTCATAGCGAATCAAAACAAACATAGTGTAGTACTAGACTTTCAACTAGAATGGAGTACGCTTATAGATTTACTCGGGACCAATAGGCTAGTCAAGTAGTGAACTAAAGAGGCTGAATTTATAAAGAAACGACATGTCATAACTGGAACAATCGATTATCTGTCAAAGTCATTGGAAAAGTGATTCCAATGAGCAGAAGACGTGTCAAATTGATTAGATGTCGCCTCTTTGCTCAATTCAGTATCTTTAGTCTGAACGTACTATAACCAATCGGTGGAAACTAATAGTTTTAAATTGGTTCACACTGGACTAGCCTATTGGTCCCAAGTACATCGATTAACGTATCCCATTCTAGTCGAAATTCTAGTACTACGCTGTGTTTGTTTTGATTCGCTATTTTCCTATGTTTCGAGGGGTGCATCGATTAGCTTGGGACCGAAGAGAGTACCAGAGCTGAGCCAAAAAGTTAAGCATATTTCTTCGGGACCTTCTGGTCTTAGAGTTACAACTCGACAGTGAGCATTCATAAGGGCGAAAACGCGATGATCGATTCTCTTCATCGATTTTCTCTTTGCATTGCTACAGCTAAGCGAAACAATTTTCTAGAATTTGTTCAATGCAGAGTAGTAACAGGTTGTATTGGCTATCAAAAGCAACAGCAAACGCACCGAGAAACATTAAATCTAGCGAGTTATTAACAAAAGAGAAAATCGACGAAGAGAATCGATCATTGCGTATAGGCCCTTATGCATGCTCACTGTCGAACTATCCTATAACAGCCTTCACTCACTGAAGAATGTATTTCCCCAAAACTCTATTTTTATCAGCCCATAGAGAGAGATCTGTGCACTCCTCTCCACTACGCCGTGCGGAGCCTTAACAAAAGCTTCACCCAGTGGCTGCTGGAGCAAGAAGACATCAATACAAACCGTCTCAACATGTACCGAAAGACGCCGTTGGACCTAATCTACAAGCAGTACGATTCTGTCAAAGGAAAAATGCTGGACAAGGACATAACCACGCAGCAACTTGAGGAAATTGAACTAAAACTGGAGGAGTACAGGACGTTCATACGAATGCTGGTGGACAAAGGAGCAATTTTTGAGCATTCGCGCAAGATTAGCCCAAGTTTCAAGTATATTCCGAAAAAAACTGAACAAAAAGACGACCTACGCTTAGATCAGTTGAATCTGATGCAAAAGTTTTATGAGGAATTTCTGGAAGAGTGTTCTAAACGGGCCAATGCTTCAAACGATATTGATTTGTTGGAGTCTTTTCTTCAGCTTAAGGACCAGGTAAAGTTTGAGGAAAAGCTTCTCTCGTTAAATGTAGATGAAACGGAATCCTTCGTGAAAAACGTGATCAAGTTTTGGCTACACACCGCTGTGAAGTTAAATTTAAGCAAAAGCGTGGAGCTTATTGTTAAAAAGTTTGGTAGCAAAATCTTCCGAGTTAGAAGCCAAGAACCCGAAAGCAACGGTGTAGAAAAAAGAACAAAAACCATCGAACTACAGCATCGTGTCGAGCTGAAGGGTCTACTGCGAAAAGCTTGTGACAGTACAAACACAGCTGTTCTGAAACTGCTTTTGAAAAAAATGGATAAAGATAAGCTGCTCATCAATGACGAACCCATACTGCTACTCACTCTGTACCATTGCGCGAAATTGGATGACAAAAACGAACGTAAGGCTGATCTCGTGAAATGTGCTAGAATGATGGTAGGCGATGAAAGGATCTCCATTGCGAAGACGGATGCTGATGGGAACACTGCCCTTCACATTGCGCTAAAATATGGTCTGGAGGATATTGCCATGACAATTTGTACGGAACGTACAACCGGATTTCTGGGTGTACGCAACAAAAAGGGCGAAACTCCCCTGGACTACGCGAAGCATGCATTCCTGGAAGAATATCTGGACAAGACTGTTAAAACATTCTGCGGTAAAGAAAAGGAATTCAAACTAGACTTCAACGGTTTATGTCCATACTATTCGAAAAAAATGCAACATAAAACCAAACTTGAACATAAGAATCCAAATAATGACAATAGGCAAACATTATCGACAATTGGTTGCATCAAGCGGATTTCAAACTCCAGTACACTGAAGCCACTCCTCAACCATCCAGTGATTAAAACCTATGTTCAAATCGAATGGTTACGTTGGAGTATTTTGCACGTTTTTAATCTGTTGTTTACATTGTTAACGGCAGTTGTCTTTATTTGGTATACATTAGAATACTTTTGCCATGGAAACTACTCGAGTGCGTTATATGTCTGGAGTTGGGTTGGATGTTTATTTATTATTATACGAGAGTTATTCCAGTGGTTTGTGTTTGGCAATCGTTACTTTCGACAGCATGAAAATATTTGCGACATAGTTAAAACTGTTTGTATGGGCTACATTTTGACAATAGATTCGAATGATGTCGGATTCCTTATATTGTTTGCTGCACTGAGCGTCTTCTTTTTTGCATATGACATTATTTGCCTCGCAGGTGCATTTTCGGACGATATCTTCTCCACTTATAGATGGATGCTGCTGGTGGTGGCTAAAAACTTTTTCCTAAGCATGGTCGCTTACTGTCCGATCCTGTTATCCTTCTTTTACAGCTTCTATTTGGTTTATAACAGTATATCGACATCAAAGGGTTCAAATACTTCTGAAATCAACACCGATAACGATACTTTCAACAAGTTTGGAACCGGCCTGATTGCTGGGGTCAAAATTCTAGTAATGACCAGCGGAGAGCTGGAAGCGGATTCGATGGGAATCGACCTTATTAAGGTTTTCATTTTCATACCATTTATCTTGTGTGGTCCAATGATCATTCAGAATCTGATGAACGGTCTAGCAGTAAGTGACATCAGTGAAATTCGGGGTGAGTCTGAATTGATCAACCTCAGCAGCAAAGTGCATCTCCTAGCTCAGATCGAATCGGGTCTGAATCGAATGTTGTATAAGCACATTTTGCGGAAACAGAACATTTTTCTCTACTATTTTGAACCGTTCTTTCGAAACAATTTCCATTTTGTTAAGATAATAGTGGATAAAAATGATTGTGCTAAAATTATGGTACAACGTAGGAATATGTTGGACCCTAACCAGACTGACTATTCTCAAAATGGAAATACTGAAGAATCTGAACGCAGAGATCGAGCAGCGGAAACTGCTGGTGCAACGCAAACCAGACCATCTGCTTCTGAAGCTCGAAATACGAACGGTGAAGAATCAAAATTACTTCCCGATCGTGATGAAACCCAACATGCAACTATAAATATACCTCCTCAATCAAGCACTATGGAGAATAACAAGTCATTGCACCAGGACTGGTTATACGTTCTAAGGATTCCTATGCCTGAGTCGTATCGAGAGAAATTCAAAATACTGCCACTAGAAGCCACGCTCGAAAAAACAGTACTACGTAACCTGCAGCATATTGTTGATGAGGAACAACAAAGGAAAAACCCAATGTGCCAAGCAACCAAGGCATTGTTCCATTTGGTAAATTCTCACTTAAATTTGAAATTTCGAAAATAAATTACATATAATGTTTGAAAATCCCTCTGTTGTTGATCGTCTGATTTTCCAGAAGGTGTATGTCAAAATTTATTCCTGGTCTGTCAGAAATAAGTCTGGTACAATAGCAGGTTTATTTGAAAATATTTCATCTGTCAAATTTAAGTGTTCAGCAGAAATTAGAATTATGCAGTGCTAGCAGAAGTAGGGCATAAGTATGACCGCTGAGGCAAAATTCAAACAGTTCAGTTTTAGCATTAAGTGACACAAGTGTAATCAAATGATTTAGTTCAATAAAAGTTTTTTTTATAATTATTATGAGAACCGTCTTATCCGAGTGGTGGTTGGAGTAGAGGCTTCGCCGCACATCACCAGACAACAGAGGAACCCGCTACACAAGACAGCAACCAAGGTGAGTACCTCTTTTGTGTTCTCATGGCACGACAAATTAAAATCGATTTGTACGTTATAAACGTTCTGAGAGAGAGGTGTACCGTAAAAATCAGTTCAACTTGTCGTAAGGAATAAGGCCGTTCTTAGAGAAGCTTTTTTTCTAACCAGAATTAGCAAAGTTCTTAGAGAATTGTTTTTTTGGAAGATTCAGACGAGTTCTAAGAGAACACCCCCTGCTGCTAAAAGAGTTGAATGAAAATCAAAACCGTCAGCAGCGAGTGATTGACAACTTGCAAAATCATACTGGAGTGAATCTGGAGCACCTATATAAAATTCCAGACCCTATTAAATCCCTACCTGTGTTTGAGGATAATAGGAAACAGTTGTCGGCATGGCTGACAACAGTCGAAAATACCTTAAATTTGTTTAAGGATCGCGTTAATGATACCCTTTTTAAATATGTAGGTACGTCACCGCGGTGACTAACAAAATTCAGGGCATAGACATTATTTGCCTTGCTGGTAACCCGCAAGACTTTAATGCCATAAAAGAAATTCTGACGAATGCACTCGGGGACAGCCAAGGGCTGTCTACGTACAAATGCCAACTTTGGCAGAACCATATGAGTGACGGAATGTCCGTCCAAAAATATTACCAATGGACGAAAGACCTAGTCCAAAACATAAAAAACGGTGGCAAAGCAAAAGGAAATTTACAAGAATAGATTGCTTAGCTGCATTTATCGCCGGCTTAAGAGAACCCTATTTTGGGTACGCTCAGGCCACGCGGCCAAACGACATCGAGCACAGCATGTATGTCTGATAAATTGCCTTCAAGAAAACTCAGCTACCAAAATTAACAAAAATTTAAAAACCAAAATCAACAGAATTCAACATTTTCAGAAAAGACTTTTAAAAGGAATTCTGAAAATTTCGAAAAACCAGAATTTAAATCTTCAACAACACCAATGGAAATCGATCCCTCAATCAGTAGTCGATTGACACTCAATAAAAAACTCGTAAATAACTAAGAATTGGACTCTGAACATGATTCCGAACCAGAAAACGAATCAGAACAAGAGGTTGCAGTAAATTTTCAAATGAAAATCAATACACAAAACGAAACATGAATTTTCTCCCTTATCTTGGAGTAAAACGCCCAGAAAAAAAAACAAAATTATCAAACTTTTGATCGACTCAGCCGCAAATAAAAATATTATTTCCCCAGGTTTACTCACTCGTCCAAAACCCATCAGTATTTCTATCAGAAATGTTTCTGGAAATCATACAATTGAAAATAAGGGAAAACTGAAAAATTTAAAGCACCTCCCTCCATTATCATTTTATGAATTTAAATTTCATGAATTTTTTGACGATATATTAGGCGCAGAAACACTTGCAAGATTTAAGTCAAAACTTAATTTTGAAGCCGAAACGCTACTATTAAACAGAAAAAACATTGAATTTTTAAAATTCTTCACTTCTAAGACGCCTGAATACCATCACACAGTAACTTTTTTTTTATATAAATGCGTTTATTTTTCCAGGCTCATTTGCCGTAGCCTTGCGGATCCGATATTCATTGTTAAGGTTACAAAATTTCTTAAAACTATAGTAAAGCGGGGGCCGATTACTCGCGGCTATCTCGTGGTTAGGGGTAACAAATTGTAACAAATGGATGGCAGAGTATGGATTGAGAACACAAGGTTTGGAGAGCAATGTGCTCTTGATCTCGAACTAAGCGACCAACTGATGAAAAAGACAAACATGGGGGTACACCGATGGGCAGCTAACAACTTGGGAGAACACAAGATGACACTAACTACTAAATCCTCAGATCTATCCGTTTTAAAAACACATAAATTAAATTGCAATAGTCGAGATCTCGGCTCGCCAAGATGTCTCTAACGGGCCGCATAGGTTGTTTTCCTCGGGCCCTGAGGGATGCAGATAACTTGGATCTAGCAACACAATGAAGGGTGCATGACCAAAGCACGTGGTCGATATCGTGATAGCCACTAACACAAGCGCACAAATTTCTTCCTGTGAGCCCGATTCGGAAGAAATGCGAGTCTAACGAGTAGTGATTGGACATGACCCTTGATATGACACGTATAAAATCACGGCTCATGTCCAATCCTTTGAACTATGGCTTGTTCGATACCTGTGGGAGAATAGAATGTAACCATCTTCCCAAATCACTCTCATTCCATTTTTGTTGCCAGTTGGTGAGGACGTGCTGACGGGTAATTGAAAAAAATACCGCAAAGGCGATTTGTCGATCAAAAATATCGCCTTCCAGAGCGCCCACCTTAGCTAGCGAGTCCGCTTTCTCATTATCCGGAATTGAGCAATAAGATGGGACCCAAACTAAGGTGATAGTATAGGAGCAGTTAGATAAAGTACTCAATTTTGCTCGGATTTCGGTAAGGAAATACGAGGAGTGCTTCATCGGCCTCATTGATCGAATAGCCTCCAACGAGCTAAGGCTATCTGTAAAAATAAAATAGTGATCAGATGGTAGTGATGCAATTTGCTCTACTGCATAGAATATGGCTGCTAGTTCCGCAACGTATACGGAACAGGGTTTTTGCAGTTGATATAAGGCGCTATGAAATTCGTTGAATACTCGAAATCCAGTGGAAGAGTTTATAGTTAACCCATCTTGCTTGATTGACCGCCCACGGTTGCTACTATGTTACTGCCAGATCAGCTGTAATTACACAGAGAACCAATAGACGATGCTTGGGACTAGCAATCATCCTCAATGTGTAAAAACTGTTGATCTTAAATTAGGCAATACCAGCGCCGGCCGCACCCGAACACAGGTCAAGAAAGGAATGGGAAGGATTGTGTTGACATGACACTCGCTTTGATGGAAACCGAGAACACCTCTGCACTTCCACGAGGAATCACTGGGATGTTGGATAAGAGAGTTGGGTTTGCAGCAGGGTTCGTTTTGGTAAACCATAAGCTGAATTGATGTCCTAACGATCATATAACGCGAAGGAGCTTGGGACTAAACCCAGGGTCTTCTGCTCAGTAAGCAAAAACGTTTGCCACTAGGCAGACGAGCACCTTTTTAATCACCGAGTTGCTGTTATTACCATGTAGTCATATTAACAAATAAAACGATTGACGAAGCTTGAATGTGGATGGGCCTGAGATTAGACTCTTGATGTTCGGCTCAGTAAGCAAAAACGGTTGCTCTAAGGCCACCGAGCCCCTCATATCACATAATACCGTTGCTCAAATTTGTGTATCCATTCAAACCCGGAACCAACGACAACAACGAGTTTCGCAAAATACACGATACACAAGCGATTTTACTATAAATCTCTTTGATATGTAAGGACCTGGGACCGCGTTTTTCTGCTCAGTAAGCAGGCCACTGTAACCGACGATCTTTCAAATCCGAAAACTAAAAACTACGAAAAAGTACTTAGGTCTTCATTAAGTTCCACTTTCACGCGACGTTCAATGACAGGGTCCTATCCAGGATTACATCTGAAAAATCCAAATCTGGCCAACGCCCACCCTAAACCTAAACCTGTTCTAATCCACCTGAAATGACTAACGAATGGAAGACTTTGACTACCCAGCCATGCAATAGTCTCATTCCGTGCCTTATGGCAACTTGATGATTCTATTGCGCTCATCTTTTGGCACCACCCAGGGGAGACTTGGTCTTGTACCCAATGCTTAACTTATCTCCATTCCACTCAGCTACTCGCAATTTCTTGTGATATAGTGGGCGGAATATTATTATATGAGACAATTCAATGCAGACATCTTTCCAAATTTGGCAGATCGACAGGTAATCGGTTAGTTACCACGATAGTTGCTATTCAACAACTCGACAACGTTCCATCGTCAATGCCTGCTATGAGAATTTCCCATTGCAGACGCCAACGAAATGACGACATCGAGCTATCGATCAACTACCCTGGTTATCGCCTGGTACCTTATAGCACGATGCTAGGAGGCAAACCGGAAGAATCGATGAGCTACCTCTCCCCCGAAGCGTTTATAGTTGACCCATCTGTGAAAAAACTCTTATTGTTACTAACATGGTGGTACTTGTTTGCAAAAATTAAGGGAACAACCATCGACCGATGGTGATCTGGTATTCCACGGATTTCTTGCAACGTGGTCAGATCAAAATTTACAGAGGAACTATAAAGGTCTAGGAGGCAAACACGAGAGGAATTGAATGAAGAAGGGCCAATCTCCAGCGTCATGTACTCGTAATAGAGACTCATGAATCTTGTTTGAGGATTTCTGTCGAGCAGCTTCTCAAAGTTTTCTATTACCAATGGGTTCATTTCTTCACAACGGATAAGAAACCGGAAGGACAGTTCCGCGAAACGATCTGTCACTGGGAGAACACCCACGAGTACTTCGAGGATCATCGTATGCGTCGAGTGCATACAGCCAAGCGCGATTCGGAGGCAACGGTATTGAACCCGTTGCAGCTTCAAGATATGTGTTTTCGCCGCGGATTGAAAGCAGAAGCTACCGTACTCTAGAACCGACAAGATGGTTGTTCAATACAACCTGATCAGATCTTCCGGGTGTGCTCCCCACCAAGTTCCAGTAATTGTACGAAGAAAATTTATTCTTTGTTGGCATTTTTGTTTCACATACTAAACCCATTTGCTGTTTCTGCGCATAGGCCAGTTGAATTTCAGTTGAAAGCAATGCAAGACAGTCGCTCGTTCCTTTGCCTCTCCGAAATCCAAATTGCGTATCTGAAAGTAAACCATTCGACTCGACCCATTTGTCTAGACGAAAAAGAATCATTTTCTCCAACAATTTCCGTATACAGGACAGCATCGCGATGGGACGGTACGAGTTATAATCCGACGCGGGTTTACCGGGTTTTTTAATGGCGATAACTCTTACTTGCCTCCAGTCATCCGGAACAATGTTGTGCTCCAGAAATTGATTGAATAAGTTCAACAAGCGTCTCTTCGCGACATCTGGGTGATTTTTAAGCAAGTTGAACTTGATTCTATCCATTCCTGGAGCTGAATTGTGACATGAAAGGAGAGCAAGTGAGAATTCCACCATCGAAAACGGGGAATCTATTTCGTTATTACCCGACGGACGATCACGAACGTTGGTTTGAACCGACAACGAATCCGGGCAAACTTTCCGCGCGAAGCTGAATATCCAACTTGTCTTCATTAAGGGGGTATTCCCGATCTTTTTTTTCAAAAAATCAAATTTTTTTTCACGTTTTTTTGTACTTTAGACTATATACTTTCATCCCCCCAAGCCGTTTTCCGATCAGCGAATTCGGTGTCCAGGCATAGCTGACTAATGGTAAGAACCTCCAAATGGTTTTAACTAAAGTCAAAACTTAACGGCGCCGGTGGTGTAGTGGTAAGCGTGATTACCTCTCACCCCAGCAGGCCTGGGTTCAATCCCAGTCGGCGCCGCCGGGATGCTCTGAGGCATAACATCTCTGATCACGCCTTCCTTCGGATGGGAAGTAAAGCCGTTGGTCCCCGGTTCATGAGTTGATGGGTCGATAGGTAGGGTCCAGGTGTGGGAGCTGCCTTCCTGGCACGTCGGTAGCATTGGTGCTCAGCACGGAAAACAAGATCGACGGAAAAAACAAACCAAAGGAAAGTCAAAACTTTAAACGCGTTTTTCTCGAAACCACATTTTTTTATCGGGCGAAGATTTTTCTCAGAAACTATAAGAGATATTGACTTGAATCTTTGCGCATTTTGTTCCTTATTAAATTCTTTAGAGCTTCTCCCACTTTTAGCCAAAAATATTAACATTTAACATTGTTTGAAGCACCTTAAAGCTGCAAAAAAGCGGGCTAAAAATCGCCTGTTTTTTCATATGGCCGCCATTTTGTTAATTTGCAAGATTTTTTGCTGCCAACGGGAGAAGCTCCAGAGAATCTTATGCAGATTATTAATTTCATCACGAAATCTGTTTCAGATGAAGCCGTTCCAGAGAAAAGTCTTCGCCCGTCCAGGCGTTTGCGGCGAACAGGGGTCTGTTTGCCGCCATTTTGTGACGTCAATAATGTCTTTTTTTATGTCGAAAAAAATTTATTTGTAAACTTTAATGTTCAATAAACAAGAATCCCAAAGAGTTAGGCGCATTACTATTCATTTTCCTTGAAAAAAATTAATTGAAAACAGGCCGAAAAAAGGCAAAAGATTGGGAATACCCCCTTAATCGGTGATGACGCGTTTCGCATTCTCCTGCCGACATTCCAGAGTGTTCTCATGGAAGTCTCTCGCGACAAACCATCGACGAACCGACGCCAGTAACCGCGTTTTTTGGCTTTAGTCAAGCCCTTAAAGGTTTTTTCGAGGTCGGTGTACCGCTCAAAATGCTCAACCTTACCGTGTTTGCGGAAGCGTTTAAACGCGGCGGACTTCTCGCTGTTCGCGTCGGTGCAATCCTTATCCCACCACAAGGTGGGAGGTCGCTTGCGGACGGAAACACCCGGAACACGTTTCGTCTGTGCTCGCAGCGCACAATCGATGATGACACGCGCGAGAAAGGAGTACTCGTCCAGCGGAGGAAGTATGTCAACCGATTGACTGGCATCAAGAACCGAGGTCGCGAATTTTCGCCAGTCAATGTTTTTCGTAAGATCGTACGCGATGTCGACCGAGCGAGTAGAAGATGAACCATTGGTAATATAAATTTTGATTGGCAAATGGTCACTACCGTAGGGATCTTGAATTACTTTCCACGAGCAATCCAACGATAGTGAACTCGAACAAAGTGAGAGGTCTAATCTGCTTATTTTTGCTGGAGGTTTGGCTACTCGTGTTGCTTCCCCGGTGTTCAGAATTGTCATTTTGAAGAAGTCGCACATGTCGTATATCAAGGTTGAGCGGTTGTCGTCGTACAGTTCCCCCCAGCCTGTACCGTGAGAGTTAAAATCTCCCAAGATCAACCGTGGCTCCGGCATAGCCGTGCAGATATCCGCGAAACTTTGACGAGAGATCGCGGTTTTCGGTGGAAGATATACTGAGGCAATACTGAGGCATTTACCTCGAATATTAACCTGACATGCAACTACTTCAATGCCTGTCACCGAAAGCAGATCGATTCTATAGAAGGAATGCAGCTTGTTGATCCCCAGAAGCACCCCTCCATACGAATCTGCGCGGTCAAGGCGAATAATGTTGAAATCGTGGAAAGCAAGATCGTTGTCTGAAGAGAGCCATGTTTCACAAAGGGCAAATGCATCAGAAAGTGAGTTGTTAACTAAAAATTTAAATGTGTCAAGTTTTGGCATACGACTTCTACAGTTCCACTGAAGAACAGAGATCATATCCCCGACCTCATTCGGAGAATTATCCATCGAAGGATATGATCGATGCAAGGAAGGACCACCTAGAAGCTAGTTGCTTCAAAAGAGTTTTCACCATTGACAGCACTAAATTAATAATGCTCCTCGTTGAGTCAGAGACATTGAATATACTGAAGAAGCTATCCACAATACCAGAAAACGTGAACATGGGGGCATGTTCTTGCTGATTATTCAGCTGCTTTTCTGGCCGAAAAACTGGGACATCTGGGGTTTTAGATGATCCTGGAAGTGACGGAAAGTTCTTGTCATAATTACAAGGTTTAAAACCCGGTGGAATGGGCTTCGGTGCATTTCCGTTACCTCTTGATTTTTCCAAGGTGGAAGGGTGGTCCGTACGAGTGGCCTTACGAGGCTTTTCGGTGGTGTGTTTTTTTGCTCGTTTTCTCGTATTGCCTTTAAAGACAAACGGACTACCCTCACCGCCCTCTGAGTCAGAGTCTAGATCATCAACTGGCAAAATGGAGAACGTGTTACTGTTTTTTTGTGTGGTCTGAGAAGATGAAGCGGTATTCTTCAAGAGTTCTGCTATTGTTCTCATGGAGCGAGCTTGCAGAGACCGCTTAATTTTTTCTCCCTGCTGTTTATACCTCGGGCAGTCAGTCAGGGTATGCAGGCTCTCCTTGCAGTACACGCATTTTGGAGGAGCACCGCAAGGACCCTCTTGATGTTGCTCGCCACACTGATCGCAGCGTGGTTTGTTCGAGCAGTAGTCCGATGTGTGACCAAGTTGTTTACATTTAGAGCAGTTCATTACCCGAGGTACAAACAGACGTACAGGCAGTCGAACCTTGCCTATAGCGACGTAGTGAGGTAACGCTGAACCCGAAAAGGTCACACGAAACGAGTTCGACAAAGAATACGATTTTTTTTGAGCCTACGATGGATACTGACTGCATTTGAAGGCAGTCCAATATCTTCACCTTCGGCAAAGCACGGTTTTTAAAGATTCCGAAGGAATCGGAACCCATGAAATCGTCACTAGTCAAACTCGCTTCGGTGACCACTCCTTCAATTTCTACCTCACTACTGAGTATGTAGACTCGGTATTCCAATGAAAAAAGCTCGCACGCAAAAATTTGGTTAGCCTGCTTCCGGTCATCAACGGTAACGCGCAGTTTTATTGGTATTACCTTGAAAATATCGGTAACGGCCGAAAAATGTGTTGTTAGATCCTTAGAGATCCTCGGAATGTTCAAAGGTTTTTGTTTGGGCCGGAAAAAAACAACCCATGGGCCTTTCGAGGCTTCTGGGTAAGCCTTTAGGCGGGGGAGCGCAGAGGTTTTCGGGGGAAATGGTGTGGGGGGTGCAGGTGGACGAGGAGGAGGTGGGGGAGAGGGTTGTGGGCGATACCTTTTCTTGGGATATGCTCCAGTATTTTTGCTGGAGAGCGAGTCAACTGGAACGTCAAGGGTTTCCATTTCCACAACTTCCTCGAGACTTTCGTGTGAGGTGGAATTAATCGTTTCGTCGTCTGAGATGGAAAGCCTTTATCATTTTCGTCCATTGCGGTTAAATATCGCCGCAATGCTGTTTTTGATAAATATTTTTCAAATAATTACAATAATTTCAAATAATATCAAAAATAGAAAAAAAAATGCTAAAAAACAAAAAAAAAATTGATATAGTTTTACTCTACTAAAGAGTAATACGAAAGAAAGAAAAAAAAAACAAGAAAAAAAATTAGAAAAAAAAATATATATACTGAAAAAAAAAAATTGGATCACCCTAACCTAACTATGCACTACTTAAAAAAAGTACGAGAAAAAAACCAAGAAAAAAAAATATAGATATATACTATTTACAAAATTTTGGATCACCCTAATTATGACCCAACCTAATCTAATATTGGACCATGCGGGGAGAAGCGATACTGGTGAAAACAAAGCGACACGTTATACCTATTGCACTAAGGCGGCAGATGACTGGTGCGATGCTATTGTTCGCCCCTACGGCTGTTGGGTCGATAACCTTGTAGCTGGTATGCCTCGGACGCCTCGGTAGGCAATTTAACGTGCTTTCGTTGTTGCTATCAATGGGATGATGTGATGATGCGATGATGATGAGATAAAGCTGGACCGTAATCAAAGCGCTCGGCGTATGACTAACGGCTTCCTCACTCGCGCACTAGTTGTCTTAACACTATGCCAACTAACTTTGGCGAGAAAAAACCCTCGCGTGGGGAAAAACTTAAAAACTCAAATACTAGTGTCGTACAACGAGACCGATGCGACTTGACCGGCTCAGCGTGCGAAACGGAATCAACTGGTGACCACTTGGAGCCATTGAAACGCTTATATATCTAAAATCATTCATTTACTACATTTCATATAGTTGCAGAGAATAATCAAGGCCTACTTTGATCAAAAATAAATAATAATCCAGATTAAGGTTGATCCAGGTCATCGGAAGACCTTCCGGTGGACGCTCAGTATTTAGAACCAGGTTATGGGTTGATTTTGTTAAAATATTAATCAGCACTACCCATAGATGCCTGTGGCTGTGGATTTTCAGCACCACCTTCTTGTAGACGACTGGTACCTTTTCTCCCCCCGATGGCCTCTCGGAAACCCGGAATAAAACCGGAACCACTTGGCCAATCTGTTCCAATTTTTAGTAGACTAAAATTTCGAACATTTTTCTACTCACTGTGAAAATTTCAACCAATTTCATGGTTAAACAAAAAAGTTATACCTATGCAAACATTGCTATTCGTATACCTGTTCGTAAAAATAAAAAACTGCACAAGCGCATTAGGCCCTCCCCAGAAGTGAAGCAGGTGGTGTTCGTTTGAAACGCTAATAACTTTTCGGAGGTAACTCGGATTCACATCCGGTCTTCAGCCAAGATGTTCCCAATACTTCAAAGGTGCTACATTTTGTACACGTAGAAAATCGACCCACTACAGCGCCACCTTGAGCCGCGAATGTGAAAGTGGCTCGCCCCATACATTTTGTCGATTTTCCCCATACAAACTTCAAGCCGTTTGAGCGAGGGGTTCCCGTGAACCAAATGACTTCAAATTTTGGCAGGGTGATTCTGACCCTCAAAACTACCATTCCAGAGGGTAGCGTTTGAAATCCCAGATTTGACCTATTTTGAAACAGTCTAGTGTATAATCATCCCGATCCCTAAAGGTGTAGGAAACAGAAACGAAGCTGGTAACTTCCGCCCAATCTCGCTAACGAGTTGTGTGGCCAAAACCATGGAACGAATGGTGAATCATCGGCTCATCGCGCACTTAGAAGAAACTGGTAATTTGCACCACAGGCAATATGCATTCCGGAAGGGAAAGGGATCAACCTGTTGCCTGGCAGAATTTGATGACGTGATTTCAGAGGCTGCAAGAAAAGGAGAAGACTGTGAGATCGTAACCCTGGATATTAAAAAAAGCATACTACAGAGTCTGGCATCGAAACATTATGGAAGCGGTAGTGAAAAATCATCTGGGAATTAAAATGAACAACTTCATTTCCAACTTCTTGCAGCAGCGTTCAGCTAAAGTCAGTTTTGCTGGGCACTTGTCCAAAAGTACTCATCAAGAAAATGGAGTCCCTCAAGGCTCGGTTCTTTCAGTATCTCTTTTTCTCCTTGCTATGAACTCTATATTCAAAATCATACCAAAAAATGTCCAGGTCTTCCTATACGCTGATGACATCATTATCATCGCCACCGGTAATCGATTAGGATTCCTTTGTCGTAGACTTCAAAAAGCAGTTACAGCAATCGAAAATTGGGCTACTAGCATTGGCTTTGAGATGTCTCCTACAAAGTTTTCAACCATGGACTGTTGCAAGGTTATTCGTCATAAAAACTGGCATTTAGAAGGGGCTAAGATATTGTTGGGGGACTCCGTTATCCCTAAGACCGAGTCTTCAAGAATCTTGGGCGTTCTTTTTGACAGGAAATGTAAATTTAATATACATACGAAGCAACTTAAAGAGAATTGCAGAAGCCGTCTGAATTTGTTAAGAGCTATTTCGAAAAAAGCAGACCCTTCTTTACATAGGAAATGCAACAATAACATCAAAACTTTTCTATGGTATGGAAATTCTCAGGAAAGAGAACCTCAAAAAACTTGCTCCGATCTAGAACCAAATTCTAAGAATCGCTTCAGGTGCCCTTCGTACCAGCCCTATCTTGCCTCTGGCCGTGGAATCGGGATGTTTACCTTTCCAGTACAAGGTCACCCTCTCACTAATTAGGAAATCATGTTCCGTGCTAGAAAAACTACCTAACGAATGCAACGGTTTATGGAAAAAAAAGCCAACACTGCCTTCCAACACCTTACGGGTAAATCGCTTCCGCCATTGAAAAAACTCATAACTTTTCAGCATAGACCTTGGCACAAACGGAAACCACCAATCGATTGGACAATCAAAGCGAAAGTCAAAGCAGGACAGACGCCTCAGCTAGCAAGGGAAGCTTTCCGTGAGTTAGTAGATCACAAATACCAAGAGCACAACCGATGGTTTACAGATGGATCTTTGGCTGATGGTAAAGTTGGTTTCGGTGTAATTGGTCCTACAACTAGAATTGAAGCTAGTCTTCCTGAACTAGTCACTCGAAAATAACCGGAAATGATGAAGCTGACAGAGCAGCAAATAAAAGTCGACAGCGAGAGAAAGCTACAAACAATGTTCCAGCACACGATATTATCGAATGGAGTAAAAGTGAAATATGGAAAATACATCAGTCAACTTGGGATGGATCAGCAAGGAATATAACTACACACTTAGAAAAAATCATGTAAATTTAGGTGCTCTGAGAGTGACATATACGAGCGTCAAATTTTACATAAATTTGAGTCATAACAGACGCGAAATAAAGTTCAATCAAACGTTCTTTTCGTCGAGCAATGAACTTTTCAGTCTCGGAGCACTTAATATTACATGAAATGTTTGTTTACGTCTCATCTTTTATGTCAAAGATGGATTCCGTCACGTGTAAAATTGGTTATTTCTAAGTGTGTAGGATTGTTAAACCAACAGTTTTTGGATGGATGGACCAGAAGGACATGTTCTTACGAGGCTTCGACTCGGACACACCTGGTTAACAAAACACCATTTGTTCGAAAGGAAACCGCAAGAAGTTTGCAATACCTGTAACAGGAACCAAACTGTTCATCATATCCTCATCGGCTGTCAGCAGTTCAACTCACAGCGTCACGAAGTGGGTTTTCCCGACGACGTAGAATTTGTATTAAAAAACAAGTTTTTTGAAAAAAAATTAGAATGTATAAGAAAATTTGAAATGTACATCTTTTGTGAACACTAATTATTAAATTTTCAGAGACAAATGTCCTTGAAGGGAAAAGTCTCATTAAACAAAAAAAAAATACTTATATTTGGTCGGGATTCTGCCAAACCACACCAAACCCCAAATACAATGGATGGAAGCGGAACGGAAACGCCAAGGACGGAAAGATCAAAGCATTTGATCGTGTTTATGAAAAATCCAACTGGATGGATTATTGTTTTCATTTTAAGTTCTTTTATTTTTCATACAAAAGGTCTCTTTTATCTATATTTTTTCATTAGAATACAGGACTGCGTTTGTAATTTTATGCCTTGGTCTGCATGACGCAATTGGATCGGAATTCAACGGTATTTTTCGGTATTTTAATCCAGACGGTTCAAACGCTTATAAACCATGACATGTGGTTTAGGATATCTGAAGCTGATTTATCTTAAGCCATCGAATAATTTGGGTTAGCAATTTTACTGCCTTATATTTTTCGGTTCCATCCATTGTAATTTCTGCAATATTTTTTCATTCAAGCTTCTTCCATTGCCCATTGTTTACATCCTGTTGATACATCTAACGAAGCGTCATACCGCAAATAATCCGGCTGTATAAAAGTGTGCTACTAACGGGATGTCTAATGTTTCAAGACAGCAGCCATCGAATCTTCGGTGCCCCTAAGTCATCAGTAAATTACGACGCAGAAATTTTACTTCCTATTCCATAGGATCAACAAATGATTTCAACATACCTTTAGTGTGGTTTCCGATATCATTCAGAAACTCCATGCCTCCGTTTTCTTTGAATTTAAATTGAAAATCCATATACCATTAATTGAATATTTTGTGAAAATTCAACCATCCACCGTTGCATGCTCGGAGATTGAGAAATGCCGAAAGATTCTTGATGATCTTCTGATCCTCTTTTGATGGTTCCAATCGAGTTCATTTTATATTTAAATAGTATTTAATAGTAGTAAAAAACTATCCTACTCTTCGTCATCTTTTCGATTCCAGAGGTGCTAAATAAGATCGTTCGGCAACTGTTGATGAAGTTTGGAATTGTGTACTTCATTGTACTTATCAACAAATGCTGCAAAGTCGTTACTAGGTCTCATTCTTTCATGAGAGCCGTTATCCTCTTTTTCAATATACTTGTAGGAAGTATGATCATCCCGCTCATCTTCGATGATCATTTTATCAAGGATGATACATGTACGGATAATCGATGATAAATAGTCTATGCTCCATAGCCTGGCCGCATTTTTTATGATGGCGAAACGAGCCATAAGAACACCAAAGGCACGCTCCACATCCTTTCGTGCTGCCTTCTGCCTTTCGGCAAAATACTGCAAAGTAAATTAAGAATAAACTTTAATTGTCTTGTTGGCCGACCGATGCCGTTCAACACCCTATATGAAATTGCATTTTTGGGAAATGTTGAAGTTATTTTTCGTTAAATCAATTAGGGTACATGATTCTGCTTTGGCATGAGTTCCAGTAATGTGCTTAACCATTTACGCATTCAAGCTATTGGTTCACCCGAACCTGTAGGCCATGACTGCACAGTTTGCCAGAAATTAAAATTTTACTGTAAAAAATCCAAGTTAATCAACATTCTTCCACCACTGCATTAATATAGATAGATTTTGAAAACGACTGCTTGGGTCATTTTAGATCTATGTATGCCCCCTCTAAAAAAATTCTAATTTTGAGAACCCTTTAAGCCATTTCCAAAACCTATAAGCATTGATTGAGTGAAGTTGATTGGCTTAATGTTATTATTTATTTTTTTCATTTTTTGTCCCATTGTAAACTGGCCAAATTAGGAACAAATTTTAATTAATATCAAAACAAGAACACTTTCCCTTTATAAATACTTACCTTTCGTTTTTGTCCAACGGGGGATGATATTGTCTGCACCAGCGTGGCAAGTGGCGGATATATGCCGTCCGCAAGGTAGTATCCAGTTGAGTATTTACGGCCATTGACTTCGTATTCAATTGTAGGAGCTTCACCGTTATATAGCTTTGTGAATAGTGAGGACCTGTCCAGCACGTTAATATCGTTATCGTTTTAAGGTAAAAACCCGTGAAGAAAGGCAGGCGATGCAATATTTGCAAAACCAGTGGGAACAAGCTCATCTTGAAGAAGAAACTGAGGTTATCCCTACCAATGAAACCATTTCGTGTAGCGATTTTGAGGAAGAAGGGTCAAGCCAAAGACCGGATCAAATTTGTAGTGCAACCTCAATTGAAACATCATCACAAAACGACAGCCAGGCTGGGTCAGTGTACTCGCCTAGTACATCCGAAAGAGCTTCTCCAAAAACAGGTACGTTGTGATGTTTTACTAATGTTTTTTTTTTTTTTTTTTAGATTATACACCTATTACTATCCATATTAATATATTTTGAACGTTCTAGTTTCTCCAAAACCAGCTTTGAAACGTAAATCGCAACTGATACGAGTTGTTACAGTTGAGGTAGCTGCTGCATTGGACCGCTGTAAAGTGAGTGATCGAAATGCTGTGTTTCTAATATCATCGATCGAAGGCACGATGTTTCATCATTATTGTTGAACAAGGAATCTGTCAGAATCGCCAGAGCAGGAATTCGCTTACAAATGCAACATGATTCAAAAGCGTCGTTTAAGCCAGATATAAATTTAACAGTACATTGGGATTCTAAGCTGCTACCTAACATATTACCATCCAAAGCTCTACCAAAAACCGAGCGCTTGGCCATAGTTGTATCAGGCGAAAGCATTAGCAAATTATTGGCTGTTCCACCCATCGGCATGAATTTGCTTTACCAGATAAAGCTAAAAATCAACTAGCTCGATTTTGTGTGTTCATTGAAAAAAATTATTTGAAAAGTTGGTTTCTTTCTCCGTGTGCTGCGATGGCACCCAACAACGATCTGAACCTGTTAAAAATATTGAAGGAATATGAAACTGTTGATGAAGACGTTGCGAAAGCAGTACATAAAGGAATTTTAACTCACTTGCAATATTTGGACAACAGCCTTATCGGACTATGTCTGTTCGACGAAAATGTAGACCTCCCGGTTAAGAAAAAGGTCATCGAAGCCTTACTTCTATCAGGTAAATACTTTAATTGATACATTTGCATTTAATTTTCTAATGATTTCGGATACTCATAAAAACATTACAGCCAGATCCATTGTTGAATCCTACGATATTTCAACGATTGAACTACACTCGTTTGTACAAGGCAGCAGTGGTATTGAAAACTTATTCAAAGCTCTCCAAATTCCGAAGTCATTGCTGAATGTCGATATGGAGCAGTGGAGTAGTTCCATCGAGTTTAAAAATGCCAAAAGACGGGTTCAATGTTTGGAAGTAGTTAATGATAATGCAGAGCGTGGTATAGCATTGATTAAAACATACAATTCAAAACTATCAACGGATGAAAATCAAAAGCAGTTAATTTTACAATTAGTTGAAGATCAAAAAATCAGTTTGACCGCCCACGGTTGCTGCTCTGTTATTACCAGATCAGCTGCAATTACACAGAGAACCAACAGATGATGTTTGGGACTAACATTCATCGTCAATGTGTAAGAACTGGAGATCTAATATTTAGCAATACCAGCGCCGGCCGTGTCCGAATGCAGGTCAACTAGGGAATGGGGAGGAATGTGTTGACGTGGTACTCGCTGTGAAGGAAACCGAGAAATCCTCTGCGCTTCCACGAGAAATCACTGGGATGTTGGATGTGGGGAAAGGTTGCACGCACACGCAGGGATCGTTCTTTGGTAGAGCGATTATAATACACAAACACACACACACACGCGCGCGCGCACTCATCCAATTTCTATTTTTTTAGATCAGGACCCACACTGTGGTAAGTGATGCGATCGGTGTTAAAGAAGAATTTGTTTGCATTAAAATCTAGTGGGTATAGAATAAGGCAAAGTGAAAAATTGCAAGGAAGGGGACGGGCCTGGGATTGAAATCCCGACCTTCTGCTCAGTAAGCAGAAGCTACCGAGCCTCGTTTTTTTTTACGATTAGTTGAAGATCATAGAAAAAATTATAAGAGTACCAGGAAATCTGATTTGGTGTAGCTAATAAGGAAATATATGGCAAAGTATAAAACAAGTATTTTTTCATATTTTCAGGCAAATGTTCCTCTTGTGTAAAACTCATGATTCCAAAAAAAACAGATTAACGCAATTCAAGATATTTTTACAATTGATTTTAGGAATTACTGATGAAAAGTTGTGGTTTTTTATATATTTTTGAATTTTTGGACCACCCTAAGAAGAATAATTGGACCACCCTAGTGAATTATTTTGTATTTGATCCTAAATGGTGGTTTAATTCAATATATAAGCAGGTTGGAGACAATTGTGAACAGTTTTAGAAGCCAACTCATCAATCTCCTATATATTTCATATAGAACTCATGAAAAAAAATCTAAGTCCCAGAAAGTCGATCTTTGAAAAAAAAAAAAATTTCTAGATAATAGCAAATCTCGACGTTTTGCATTTTTAAGACATTTGGCATCAAAAAAAATATTTTGATTTCCGAAATTTCATGTATCCCCCCTTGGGAGATTTTCGAGAGTGAAAAAAGTCAAACTTTCACGCGTTTGCGCCACCCCTAAATCATGTCCGATTGAGCTCAAATTTTGCATAGGGTCATTTTTCGAGGCAATAAACATTTTGTATATGGTTTGTTAGCGAAATTTGATGGTCAAATTTTTCCCATACATTCATTGGCAGTCTATTGTTCATCCACCATTACATTTGATTGGCAATGGATTTGCTCCTTCCCAGCTCCAGTACATCCGAAGCCCCTAATTCATGCATCACAATCGAGTTATTCCTGCCAGCGACCTCCAGCCGTCCCTGTCCTGTGTTTGGATTTGATGAAGGGGTCTTCCAAAACCCTATCTCAGGCAAGTACGACATTATTTCGAACAATCCACATCCTGAAATGTATTATGCCTACAGCCGATCATTTCCGATAAAAGCACAACCTGCTTTATTCAACTCGACACTCGGACGCACACTTGCAACTAGCCTTGTGGAAGCCCCTGATCCTATCATCGCAGTTGAGCCTATGCTGCCAGCGTTCAACAGTCGTCCCAGCCCTGCGTTTGAGTTAGGAGAGGGGCTCTTCCAAACTCCAACTGTAGCCCCACCATACCAGAAGCCGAGACGCTCCACAGAAAATTCACCGGAAGAAGCATTCAGATCCTCTGATCTAGTCCTGCCGAAGATTGACGACTTACACCATTATGATGAATCAACTTCTGTTTGTTTACTGGGATGCACTGTCGTTGGCATCATGGAAGCCCCCGAGCCCCCCACCACAGTTAAGCCATTTCCGCCAGCGACCTGCAGCCGTCCCGGCCCTGTGTGTGGGCCTGGTGAAGGGGTCTTCCAACCACACGTTTACGGCAAGTATGAACTCGTCCATGTAAATTCAACTGTTGATCCGCCACTTCGTTTCAGTTCATCTTCGCTTATGGCCACCACTTCGAGCCTTTCTACGTCAGGTGATCTTTCGCTGCCTGATAGTTCACCGTTATCTCGTGCGGATCCTGGACAAGTTATCATTGACACGGCTCGCACCGAACCCTCTAGCGGTTTACGAGTCTACTATCAGAACACCAGGGGGCTCATGACTAAATTGGACGATGTTTATCTGGCTGCGCTTGACGGGGAATATGACGTTTATGTATTCACGGAAACTTGGCTCGATGGGAGGATCAATTCAGTGCAACTGTTTGGTGACTCTTTTACTGTCTACAGATTAGACCGTAATTCATCAAACAGCATTCGTACTCGCGGTGGTGGTGTGCTCATCGCTGTTTCCAACGAATTCGCATCCTGCGTAATCTTCAACGAACTATTTACTACAATCGAAGCGGTTTGGGTTAAGGTCAGCCTCACTTCGCGGGACATCCTCATTGGAGCGGTGTATATTCCCCCTGAACGTCGACATGACTGCACCACAATGCAGCTTCATCTGGATGCTACAGAATTTGCATCGTCCATGGCTGATATAACGGATGTGCTTCTTCTGCTTGGTGATTCTAATCAGTCTGGGCTTAGCTGGTCACCCTCAGGCCAGGGTTATGCGTTTCCAGATCCGACTGCATCTTCAACTACTCCTGCCAGCCGCTTGCTTGTTGACGGCACGGCTTTTCATGGACTGAGCCAGATAAACCTTGTTCCCAATTTCCACTCTCGTTTTCTTGACTTGGTTTTTGTTAGCGAAAGTGCACTTCTGGACTGTCTCGTCGTTGAAGCGCCTGATGTCATCGTTCCTCTTGACAATTTCCACCCTGCTTTGGATATATCTATCGCGAACGGATCTCAAATTCGTTTTGATGAAACCATGACTGCCACTCGGCTCAATTTCCGGAAGACCGATTTCCGTTTTCTGAGACGTTCCTTGTCCCGGATCAACTGGAACGTGTTGAATGACCTTGATATCGATACAGCAGCCGCTCGCTATAATAGCCTTTTGCGCGACTGTGTTTGTGCTTCAGTACCGAAGTGCCAACCTCCAAGAAAACCGCCTTGGTCTAACGCTACTCTCCGCAACCTGAAACGAGTGCGATCTAGAGCTCTCCGTGCTCTCACTCATCGACGATGTACCCTTACCAAGCGAAATTTTTCAATTGCCAGCAATGATTATCGCCACTACAACAAGCTTCTTTACAAGAGGTATGTAATTCGTACTCAACATAATCTGCAATGCCACCCCAAGGGATTCTGGTCGTTTGTGAACACTAAGAGGAAGGAAACTGGACTGCCGTCAAAAATGTTTCTCGGCAATGACGTAGCATTGACAACTGAGGACAAATGCAGCCTATTTGCTAGGCACTTCTTAAGCGTCTTCTCGAATGACTCCCCATCGCAAGCAGAAATTGAGCGAGCCGTCCGTGATGTGCCAACCGACGTCGTAAACATGGATGTTTTTGCCGTAGATGTACAAATGGTTCTCTCTGTGATGAGTAAAACCAAATCATCATTTTCACCAGGTCCGAGTGTTATTCCATCTGCTGTCCTAAAAAAATTCTCCGATATCTTAGCTGCTCCGTTGTCCTTGCTCTTCAACCTGTCACTTCGTCAACAGAAATTTCCCGCACTATGGAAACGGTCTACTATGTTCCCTGTTTTCAAGAAAGGAGACAAACGCAATGTGGAAAACTACCGTGGGATTACCTCGCTTGGGGTTGAATCTAAGGTGTTTGAGTCGCTGATAAATGAGAGATTGTTTGCTTCCTGCAAGCATTACATAAGTACATGTCAACATGGTTTCTTTCCTGGTCGCTCCGTGGAAACAAATCTCGTCAGCTTTACGTCGTTCTGTATGGAAAATATATGCAAGAAACTTCAAGTGGATGCCATCTACACTGATCTTAAAGCTGCGTTTGATAGAGTTGTGCACGACGTTCTGCTAGCAAAGCTTGAAAAAATTGGATGTTCTGTTTCCTTCTGCAGCTGGCTTAGATCGTACCTCGTGCAACGTGAAGTTACTGTATGCATTGGAAACTACTCATCGTACTGTTTCTCGAACAGATCAGGAGTTCCACAGGGTAGCACTTTGGGACCACTGCTCTTCTCTTTATTTGTGAACGATGTAACGTTTATTCTACTACGTGGAGGTAAATTGTTTTTTGCAGATGACTTGAAGATTTATCTAGTCGTTCGAGGCTATGCCGACTGTTTAGAACTAGAAAACCTTCTTGAAATCTTTAATGATTGGTGTGAACGTAATTTTATGGTCCTGTGCGTCTCAAAGTGCTGCGTAATTAGTTTCCGTCGAACTAGGACTGCCATTTTGTTTGATTATAACGTTGCTGGAACTGCAGTTCAACGTGTCGATCACGTTAAAGACTTCGGTGTCATGTTGGATGAAAAGCTCACATACACTCGCCACTTCTCAACCACGATCGGCAAAGCTAATCGACAGCTTGGATTCATGTTCAAGATATCTAAGGAATTTCGTGATCCTCTGTGTTTTAAAGCCCTTTACTGTTCATTGGTACGCTCACTACTGGAATTCACGTGTGTTGTCTGGAATCCCTACCAAGCTGTATGGAGTGGACGATTCGAAGCTGTTCAACGCAAATTCGTCAGATACGCACTGCGCTATCTTCCATGGAGTGACCCGCTGAATTTACCACCGTATGCTGACCGCTGTCGTTTACTGGGTTTGGATACTCTTGCTAAGCGACGAAACATATCGCAGGTCGTCTTCGTTGCTAAAGTTTTACTCGCAGAATATGATGTTCCTGAGTTACTGGCCAAAATTAATCTGTATGCTCCTGCCCGAACACTCCGTCCGAGAACCTTGCTACATGAAGTAGTACATGCAACCAACTATGCTGCAAACAGTTCCTTTGTCGCCATGATTCATCAATTCAACGAAGCCTCTGACCTATTTGACTTTGACATCAATGCCTCGATGTTTCGTCATCGTTTGCTGTTGGCCAATTTTTAATTTTTAATGAGTGACTACATTTAGATTTAAGTGTTTCATTGAGACTATCAAGTCAGATGGACTATAATAATAATAAATAAGAGGTTCCAGTCGGCTCTTGTCGAAAAAGCTTAGTGAAGCAGCTCCTCCGAGACGTTTTTCGAGGGTATATGTGCGGTTGACACCTTGTTTCAGTAAGTTACTGACTTCTATCTTTTTCAGCACAACAAAACACATCATCGCACTTAACTTCCGTGAAATCTTTGTCAGCCAAGCGAATCAGTCTTAAAAACAGCGATCGATAATTAGTGTAAAATTTCAACGGAATTTTACGCGGAGATTCTAGAAACTGCGCGTTCACAGAATCATTCTCATCGGTTACTTTGGAGTTTCCAGTCCATGAACATAAGTGCATAAACTCTCTAGTAATGAACAAATCTACGAGTTTATAGCAACTGTCCATACCTGTTGATTTGCCGTCTGTTCCGCAGATAAAACTCATGTTAGTTATGTATTTTTCCATAGCAGTAGGTTCTTTCAGGCTCTCTTCCAATGCATTTAGATCCGAAAGAGAGTCCACACCGGTTTCAGTAAGATATTGGTTTTATCATTTGGCTGGATATTCCCAAACATATTGCTCTCCATCAGATCATCCACGCCTGTTCGGATTTTAGCAAGCGCTTGCATCAGTTTCAGCTGGTTATTCACAATGATCTGTTGGTTTTCCAGAATCATCTGCTGGTTTGCAATCATATTAGAGTTTTGTGAGTTGTGCTGGATAGAGTCAGGAGATAGGATCAATGCTGATGGCTCTGGTGCATCTTCCTATTGGTCTGAATTTATAGAAATGTTCCTCTATAAAGAAGAAAATTTGTGTCGCATATATTATAATCTCACCTGATTCTGGATTTTAAAGTCAGCTTCACAGGTGCCAACCTCCTGCCCAGGAATAAGGAAAACTTCGTTAAAGTCTCTTATTGTGTTTCCCTTCCGACTGGGGGACTTGGAGACTTCGGGGCAAACTTTCTTTGACGGTGGTGTATTATTCCCTTCGTCGGCCTCCAAAACTGGCTCCATCTGTTCCAATTCCACTTCAGCCTCCAAGCAAGTCTTGAACTCTCTTTTTTCACATAATTGATACGTTCCCACTTTGGGTTTGGCGTGGAGAACTCGTCTTGAGAGAGTTTCGCTACCGCGTTTTTTTTTTCGACCAGTGTGGGATTCCAGCTTCTTTCCAACCAGAAGGAATTACGGTTAGGCATGTTTCGCCTTGTTCAATTGTTTGTACCACTATGAATGGCAGCCTAAAATGTGTTGCGGGGTGTGCTGTGCGCATCCTTTGTTATGTTAGAGAAGATTTCACAAAAAGCGGATTCAATCACAGCGGATTGAAGCAAGTTGCTTGAAGCTGGTTGAAAAAAGCTTGGTTCGAACAAATACCAAATGTTAACATTCATCACATATGATTCGTACCCAACTAACAATTTTGGCTGCAGACTAGCTAATACAGCCAAAAAAATTCTTAAACAGCTAGTTTGTGCCTTATAGGCTGGTCTGCAGCCAGAATTGTTTGTTGGGTAGTCCTAAATTGGAAGAATTTATGATTGATTGTCAAATCCAATTTGACATGAAATTTTGACATCCATTTGCTTTTTAATTGGGTCATGGACCAACCAGCGGAGGCCCATTTAAAAAGCAGCCCAAGCAGCGAAATTCGACTGTATATGCTGTGCTGACTGCAGCCGATCTACAACTGGTTTGAAGGGAATGACAAAACGTGCCATGCGTCTCCATCAATGACTAGAATTTAATGGAGCATTGATCATTCCATGTTATTCCTGTACAGTAGTTGTATCGTTGTATGTATGTTGAATGCCTCTGAAGTGCCATATCCGGAAAACTTCCAGATTTGGGCGTAATTGCTTTTGCAAACAAACACGTCAATCGTGTTTGTTTACAAAAGCCATGCGCCCTAATCTCCCAATATGGTGAATGATCAACTCAATTTCGTCTTTCGTTTTCATGTATCAGAAAACACCTACTTCATGCCATTTTTCTTATATCATCACTCCGAGTCTTTCACCTTTGACCTTGGTTTGCCGGGCAATTTCAATAGAACTTGCTGTGTGGCATGGGTTTTGTGCGAACAAACATTTTGTCTACCCACATTGAGGTTCTCACCCGAAATATTCACATGTAAACAAACTGAAGTGCCACAAAAAACAATTATCGCTCACCACGAAAAGCTCTCTGAAAACGTGCTCTGCCTTGATAAATCGGCTCAAATCGCAATCGGTCCCGCCAAAGTGATTTTGTTGAAAAAAAAGTCTGGATTTTTCTGGATCTTCTTGACGTGTTTTATTTTAAGTGCTTTTAAATGTAATTTTTAATATTTTCCCGGAGCGGTAAATCGTTTGATGCCTCACTTCTGTAAGTTAAATGGACAAATCATTCATAACTGGGTAATTGAAGTAAATTCTTTTAAGATTTTGATGCAAAAGTGTAATTCAATTACTGCATTACATAATCTCATTATATTTATCTGACCTTCCTTAAAGTACTTTTTGAAAAGTAGTTCAAGTAGATAATGAGTAACTGCAGGTTTTACCAAATATGAGTAAATTACGTATGGAAAGAAAATGCTCTGAGTCAATTGAATCCAGTTGTTCTGGTTGGCCTTTACATTAAAATCAGTTATGTAATTTCAAATGATAAATTCTAGATAAACATTTAAAAAGGTCTATCTGCTTTGATAGATTCTCTTCACCTAGAATTGAGTTTGTCACTTTCATCGAAGCTCAGAAAGCTGGTATATGTCGAAATTGCTCCACTTAACGTCAAGCCAATTGATCCCCGACTATCAGACTATGAATGAACTCAATTGATCCGTGTATTTGGGGCTTTACACGATAACAGAAAAATATTCACGGCAAATGAGAACGACTCAAATTTGAGTTTAGTTTACTCATAATCGCCAAAAGTGCAGGAACTCAGCGATGAGTAAAATTTGTCCCATGGTTTTCTGTGGAAAACCTAAAAAATCTGCCGGAAAATGGGGAAATTGACGAAAATTTTATTCAGTCTCGGAGTAGTACCAATAGACTGAGTGAATCCAATCTTTACTTTTCTCAAATTCGGGAATTTTTCCCTGGAAAATCCTGGAAAAACATGAGGCAAATTAACTCATCGCTGAGTTCCTGCACTTTTGGCGATTATGAGTGAACTAAACTCAAATTTGAGTCGTTCTCATTCGCCGTGTTGATTCTCTCATTTCAGCCATCGTTTAAAGAGCAAGAGAGGCAGCAAGAGAGTAAGTGAGAATCCGCTCTTTGATTCTCACCGTAGTACGTGAGATAGAAATAGAACACTAACGTCACAATCAGCGGAGAATCTCCTCTGGAGATCGCGGGAGTTAGCGCCACTTGTGGCATATTATGGTTAGCCGGCAGGCAAAGAGTAAAATTGATGATCGCAAGTTATGTGTACACTGGAGTCGCTTTTTACGCGGGTGATACGTCCCGCGTAAAAAAAAACCGCGTAAAAAAAACCGCGTAAATTCCGGAATCCGCGTAAAAAAAAACCGCGTAAATTCCGAAATCCGCGTAAAAAAAACCGAGTAAAAAAAGACCGTGTAAGAAAAAACCGCGTAAAAAGCGATATACCGCGTAAATTCTGAAATCCGCGTAAAAAAAACCAAAATCCGCGTAAAAAAAAACCGCGTAAATTCCGGAATCCGCGTAAAAAAACCGCGTAAATTCCGAAATCCGCGTAAAAAAAAACCGCGTAAAAAAAAACCGTGTAAAAAAAAACCGCGTAAAAAGCGACTCCAGTGTACATACAAAACTATGAAATGGTTGATTATATCCTAGACAAATGGTAAGTTGCAAATTCGCTGTTGTCGTTGTCGTAGGCACCGTCGTAGTCGCTGTCATAATCGCCATCGTAGCCACCGTAGGCAGTACCGTTAGTATATTTAAAATTAACCATCAACCGCTGAAAATATGAATTATCGCTTATTTCTGTTGTTCATTACATGCCAAGTGAAATTCGAGAACGTAATTTCATTTGAATAGCTTGTTTAACCAAGTCTTAAACAATCATCACGTCGGTCATAGCTGGTTATGATTGCCTGAACCATGCGTAAAGAGAAAATCGAAACATTTAACGTCGCGTGAAAGTGGATCTTAATGAAGGCCTAAGTACTCTTTCGTAGCTTTTAGTTTTAGGATTTCAAAGATCGTCGGTTGCAGTGGCTTGCTTACTGCGCAGAAATACGCGGTCCCAGGTACTTTCAGATTAAAAATGTATGGTAAGATCGCTTGATTATCGTGTATTTTGTAAAACTTTTCATTGCCGTCGGTGCCGGGTTTGAATAGTTATAAAAACTTGAGTAACGCTATAATGTGATATGAGGGGCTCGGTGGCCTTAGAGCAACCGGTTTTGCTCATGAGTCTAATCTCAAGCCCATCTACATTCAAGATTCGTCAATCGTTTTATTTGTTAACAGAACTACATGGTAATAACAGTAACTCGATGATTAAAAAGGAGCTCGTCTGCCTACTGGCAAACGTTTTTGTTTACTGAGCAGAAGACCGTGGGTTCAATCCCAAGCTCCTTCGCGTTATATGATTGTTAGGACATATATTCAGCTTATCGTTTACCAAACCGAACCCTGCTGCAAACCCAACCCTATTAGCCAATATCCCAGTGATTCCTCGTGGAAGTGCAGAGGTGTTCTCGGCTTCCATCAAAGCGAGTGTCACGTCAACACATTCCAACCTCTTCCTTTATTGACCTGTGTTCCGGCGCGGATGGCGCTGGTATTGCCTAGTTTGAGATCACCAGTTTTTACACATTGAGGATGATTGCTAGTCCCAAGCATCGTCTATTGGTTCTCTGTGTGGAATTTGCTAAGCCACGCCACTGCCGTAGCAACATTTTCCTTTGTCCGAAATTCCAGGATCGCACAATCTTCTCCGTGCTTTCTTTATTATTCAACATTCAGCACAAGTTTCACCGACAGTCAAATATTTCAGCATTGTATATTTTTCACAACTCAGCATTATGTTTACCATTTTCTTTGAAAATTAATCCCACCAGGTTGTAGTATCGTGTCCTCCTCGCTAGCTGGTCGTTACTAGGATTGTTAATTTTTTCAAGTGTATTTACATCGAAAAAGTAGAAGGATCTGTACCTAGGAGCACGAACGGAAGCTTGACGTAGGACCGCTAGTGGCCGGGACAAATATGTATTGGTGCGATGCGTGCTGTTCCACTCATACGTCGTGTCCGACGCATATCCGTCCGTTGTTCGAAAGCAAATGATGAAGAAAACGATATGGCAAAGCAAGCGATTTTATTATCGCTGCTTTTTTCTTCCCTTCCTTTCATTGGTGAAATGGTGAGCGGTCAACCGAGCATTCAGCTCGCTCATGTGAGCATATGCAATGTGTCGTGTGTTCGATTAGTGCTCTATCGTTGCGTCCGTGTTTGGGATTTTTCGTTACATGTCTGCATTTTGATTTTTTTTAATGTGACCCCCCCAGTATAGAAATTAAAGACGTAGTCTTACGTCAAAAACGATTTACTCTCACCACGGACTGCGAAGTAAACTTAACGAACATAACGTCAACATCAGCATCGCTCCCTGCAATGACGTCACTATTTGCGTTTCCGAAATTTACGAATACATCAATATATGAAGGTTTGTGCTACCTCCCTCCTGTGCTCATTGCTCCTTAGGGGCTGTCCATAAACTACGTAGACAGGTTAAGGGGGGAGGGGGGGCATAGACATTTTAAAATTGTGTGGACAAGTGTCTATGCAGGGGCTGGGGGGGTCAAGAATAAAAAAAAATGTCTACGTAGTTAATGAACAGCCCCTTACCACATTTTATTGAATATTACATAGGAAATAATTTCTTGGGGTACCAACATAAACAAGCGTATTAAAATAAAAATCAAAAGATCGATCTACCAAAGATCGATTCTTTGGTACCGATTTAACCAGTGGATCGATTCTAGAGTCAAATATAAGATCGAGTCGATCGTACTCACTTTCGTCCGATGTATCGAATTGTCAAAAATTGAGTAAACGAGAAATGTCAAACTGAGTAAAAGCCTCTCAATCAGCAAAATCCTTGAATTGAAAAAAAAAAATCCAGTCTTGTCGGAGGAAACCTCATAGAAAATGTTACTCAAAACCGGCTGAAATGCCTTCAGGTAAGTGCGAATTGCTTAAGGAAACAGTGTTGAACCATTTTCTGCTCCGGTATAATGAATCCTGAGCAGATAATTTGCATTTCCTTGAATAAAAATCAAAACAAAAACCCTCCCCGCAACTGAAAATACCAGCGAGTGGATTTGACTTAGTCTACGTGAGAACGTCGTTTGCTCAAAAGTGAGTCAACATAAGGCTACTCAATTTTGAGTAGCCCTACTTGTAAACTATGTTGTTAGTGACAACTGTCCACTAGCGAAATCTATCTGATCAGAATCTCGAGATATTTTACACGCGAGAATTTCGCGTGTATACTAACGCCACGTAGTGTGAAAATTGTGAACTATTGTGCACCAAACAATATGAACAACTTTTTCCAAGACAGTAATTTTCTACCTGTTCAGAATCTCGAGCTTAGCATACGCGAGAATTGTGCACGTTTACTAGTGCCACGTGGTGAGAAAATTCTGGGCTACTGTCCACCAGCCAAAAAGTCTTGACCCCCTGGACAAGTTTGCCGAAAACAGTAACTTTCTATCTGCTCAGGATCTCGAGTTATTGTATATGCATGTGTATACTAGCACCAAGTAGTGAGAAAATTCTGAACAACTGTCCACCAACGAAAAGATCTTGACTTCCTGAACAACTTTGCTAAAGACATTTACTCTCTATCTGGTCAGGATCTAGTGATGTAGCACATACGAAAACTTAACATGTATACGAGCACTACCTAGCGAGAAGATTCTTAACTACTGTTAACCAGCAAAAAGACTATTGTTTACGTTTTTCTCTTTACTTCACATTTAAATTTGTATAACACTTTGTTACTCTGTCGAAGTATTGCTACCAAACTACTTTAATCTGTATGAGATAGTGAGGAGATTGCATAATCCATGAGATTGAGATACAAGTATAGATGTTGTCGTACGTGGAGTCGCTGAACAGGTTGATTTTGAAGCACTTTTTTGTGTTTCGTCAGTTCATATCCAGCCACCAAACTAGGAAGATCGATTACTTCTCATCCTATTAATATGTAGTGTTGTTGAATAAATGTATAGTCTGTAGAGTTAATAAAAGTTTTAATGTAGAGTGTAATAAATGTTGTATCCGTGAAATAAAGTGTTTTACAGTAAAAAATCTGTGAATTCATTTGGAGTGCCTGGAAAATAGACATTTATATTCCGGAACACGTATACACTTACTGGGGAGCCTGCAGACTACTGGAAATTCTCAACCTACCGGAAACAGCGATACGATCACAGGAATCTCTGGTGGAACACTTAGTAAAGGTCACAACAGCTATGATCTCCTGAACAGCTTTGCCTAAGACAGTAACTTTCTATCTGGTCAGGATCTCGAGATATGTTATATGAGAATTTCATGTGTATACTAGCGCCGCGTATTGAGAAAATGTTGGAGTATTGTGCACCAAGAAATAGGCTTTGTTTTTTTTTTTTTTTTTTTTGTTAATTACTTTATTTGTACAGGCTCATTCGAATAAACTTTACAGAGCCAAGTTATCATTTTCTTTATACATTATAAATGTCTTAAATCTAAAATTAAAGGATTGGAACCGATTACTCGCGGTCTTCTCGAGGTTAGTGGATGACAATTGTTTGGATCGGGAGAGGGAAAAGGAGATTTGGAATATGATTTATGATTCAAAAATTTCACTATTTCTAAAACAAATACTTATTTCTATCGACGTTATATCAACTCTGTAATTATACAATTATTACAGAAACAAATCTACAAAAAAAAAAAATACACACACACATACAAAACACAAACTAAACACAAGGTTAATCAAACTTACAATCTATGGTTAATATTCTTCAAGAAAACATATATGAGTTGCATAAACTCCAGATCGCGTCTAGCCAAAATATCCCGAACTGGAACATTAGGTTGTCTACCTCGAGCCCGAAGGGAATCGTACAACTCGGATCTGACTCCACGGTGCTCAGCACATGACCAAATAATGTGATCTGCGTCCTGGTAACCTTGTCCACATTCACAGAGATTACTGTCCCCCAGCTCAACACGGAACAAGTGAGCGTTTAACGAGTAGTGATTGGACATGAGGCGAGACATCATACGAATGAAGTCTCGACCCACATCCAACCCCTTGAACCAAGGACACTTCGACACCTTAGGGATGATTGAATATAACCATCGTCCCAAACTCCCTTCACTCCATTTATTTTGCCAGCTGGCGAGTGACTGTTGACGATAAATGAAGAAAAATTCGTCGTAGGCGATTTGTCGATCGTAAATATCGCCTTCCATAGCGCCCACCTTTGCAAGCGAGTCCGCCTTCTCATTGCCCGCAATCGAGCAATGAGATGGGACCCATGCAAAGGTGATGACAAAAGATCTTAAAGATAAAGCACTTAGAAGCTCTCGTATTTTCATGAGAAAATACGAGGAGTGCTTTACCGGCCTCATGGAGCGAATAGCCTCGACAGAACTGAGACTATCCGTAAAAATAAAATAATGATCTGGTGCAAGTGAGGCGATCGTTTCTAGCGTATAATGTATTGCCGCCAGTTCAGCAACATATACGGAACAAGGAGCATGAAGCATTCGAGAGGCGCTATGAAATTCGTTATAAATACCAAAACCAGCGGACGCCTCTATTAGTGATCCATCTGTGAAGAACGATCTTGCGGAATCAACTTGGCCAAACTTTGCAGCGAAAATTGACGGAGCAATCATGGAACGATGATGCTCTGGGATTCCGCGAATCTCTTGCGTCATTGATAAATCAAAATGAACAGAACTGTCGAAGTCGGAGTAGCAAACACGATAGGGATTATGCTGCGAAGGGCTGACATCCTGTGTTATGTACACGTAGTACAATGACATAAAACGAGTTTGAGGGTTTAGCTCAAGAAGCTTCTCAAAGTTTGCAATCACCAGTGGGTTCATAATTTCACAACGGGTGAGGAGCCTGAGGGATAATTCCGAAAACCGATCAGAGAGTGGCAACATGCCCGCTAACACTTCGAGACTCATCGTATGAGTCGAATGCATGCATCCTAACGCGATACGAAGACAGCGATACTGGATCCGTTCCAGTTTGATGATGTGAGTTTTAGCCGCCGACTGGAAACAAAAACTACCGTATTCTAAAACCGATAAAATCGTTGTCCGGTACAACGTTAGAAGATCTTGCGGATGGGCTCCCCACCACGTTCCGGTAATTGTTCGGAGAAAATTGATCCTTTGTTGGCATTTCCGCTTCAGATACTCAATGTGGGATCTCCAGGTGCATTTTGAATCGAACCAGACCCCAAGATATTTGAAGGACATAGAATGAGTGATCGGTTTACCCAAAAGTTGAAGCTTTGGTTGTGCTGGGCTATGCTTCCTAGAAAAAACGACCAACTCAGTTTTCTCCGTGGAGAATTCGATACCTAGCTGGATAGCCCAAGTAGACAAATTGTCTAAGGTATCCTGTAAGGGTCCTTGCAGGTCGGCCTCTCTGGGTCCTGTCATAGACACTACTCCGTCATCTGCAAGTTGTCTCAACGTGCAGTTGTCCCTTAGACAATTGTCAATTTCTCTGACGTAGAAATTATACAGAAGGGGGCTTAAACATGAGCCCTGGGGGAGACCCATGTAGCTAAATCGAGAAGCTGTAGAGTTTCCATGAGAAAAGCTCATATGTTTCTCTGACAGCAAATTGTACAAAAAGTTATTAATTAATGGAGAAAGGCCACAAGCGTGGAGTTTGTCTGAAAGGACTTCAACCGATACTGAATCAAAAGCCCCCTTAATATCCAAGAAGACAGAAGCCATTTGCTCTTTATTAGCAAAAGCCAACTGAATTTCAGTGGAAAGCAACGCGAGACAGTCGTTCGTTCCCTTGCCCCTACGGAAACCAAATTGAGTATCTGAGAGTAGGTGGTTCAACTCAACCCATTTGTCCAGGCGAAAAAGGATCATTTTCTCCAACAATTTTCGAATACACGATAGCATCGCAATGGGACGATACGAGTTGTGATCTGACGCGGGTTTTCCAGGCTTTTTAATGGCTATAACTCTCACCCGCCTCCAATCATCCGGAACAATATTAAGCTCCAGGAACTGACCAAACAAGTTCAACATGCGCCTTTTAGCGACGTCTGGGAGGTTCTTCAACAAGTTGAACTTGATTCTATCAGCCCCCGGAGCCGAATTGCCACACGAAAGGAGCGCGAGTGAGAGCTCCAGCATTGAAAAAGGCTGGCTGATCTCGTCTACCGAATTCGTCGTTTCGCGAGGAATCATCTGTGCCGGCACAGAATCAGGACATACTTTTCGCGCGAACTTGAGAATCCAACTATCGGAGTACTCCTCGCTCTCGTTGTTTGAAGACCGGTTACGCATCCTTCGCGCCGCATTCCAAAGCGTATTCATCGACGTTTCGCGCGATAATCCGTCCACGAATTGCCGCCAGTATCCGCGTTTCTTGGCTTTGATGAGGCTCTTGAGTTCGCGTTCAAGAGCCGAGTACGCTTCGAAATGTACGGGTGTTCCACGTTTCCGGAAAAGCTTAAACGCGTCGGACTTTTTACGATAAACCTCAGTGCATTGCTGGTCCCACCAAGGGGAAGGAGGTTTCCTACGGAAAGACGTTCCTGGAACCGGCCGAGTTTGAGCTTGAAGCGCGCTGTCCAAGATCAGATTGGAGAGGAAGTTATATTCCTCCAACGGTGGAAGCCCATCTACCGACGTTAGGGTATCTTCTATCACATTCTTGAACTTTGTCCAATCGATATTACGGGTAAGATCGTACGCGACGTTAACGGGTTCCGACGGATTGAACCCACTGGCAACTGAAACTTTGATCGGCAAGTGATCACTACCGTGGGGATCTTGGATCACATTCCACGTGCAATCCAACGATAATGAGTTAGAGCAAAGTGTGAGGTCTAATCTACTTCCATTCGAGGATGGGCCAGCCAAACGTGTTACTTCTCCATTGTTAAGAATTGTCATATTAAAGCTGTCGCAGAGGTCATATATCAAAGTAGAACGGTTGTCATCATACAGTTCCCCCCAGCCTGTACCGTGGGAATTCAAATCTCCCATAATCAACCGTGGAGCAGGAAGTACCGAACAGAAATCTGAAAGTTGTTTGCGATTAACAACGGCTCTAGGAGGAATATAAACAGAAGCAATACAAAGGCTCTTACCTTTAATAATAGCCTGACATGCAACAACTTCAATACCTGGAAATTGTGGAAGATTCACTCTATAGAAGGAATGGCACTTTTTGATCCCCAAAAGTACCCCTCCTCCACGCGAATCCTCACGATCCAGTCGAATAATGTTAAAATCATAAAAAGGAAGATCGATATCTGAAGAGAGCCAAGTTTCACAAACAGCAAATGCATCAAAATCATTATTGTGAATTAAAAACTTAAAAAAATCTAATTTAGGAATGAGACTTCGACAATTCCACTGTAGAACAGTGATCAAATCCCCGACCTCGTTTGGAAAATTATCCATCGAAGGAAATGATTGCTGCAATGAGGGGCCACTTCAATGTCAATTGCTTCAAGAGGGTCTTCACAGAAGGAAGCATTGCCAGAACAATGCTTTTGAGAGGATCAGAAATATTGAGGTACTTGAGAATATCGTCCACAATTTTATCAAATGAGAACAACCCGGATGAAGAAGGGGCTTCTGTTCTTAAAAATGGGCCATCAGGGGTTTTTGATGTCCCCGGGAGAGATGGAAAGTTCTGGTTATAGTCAGTTCTGCGGAAACCAGGAGGAGTTAAAACTTCCTTTTTTCCATCACTCCTTGATTTGGGCAAGCTGATTTGGGGTTCCTTATCTGCAACTTTCCGCGAACGGATGCGTTTTCGTTTCCGTGCAGAACCTTCCGGAAAACTGAAAGAAACTCCCTCCTCAGCTAAGTAAGAGTCAGACTCGTCATCAGACAAAACAGCAAAGGGATTTTTGTCGTTGGTTGATGGTGTGGCTGTCTTTAGCATTGCTGCAAAAGACTGCCTGGAACGCTCCTTAAGAGAGCGTTCTAGTTTCTCCCCGCGTTGTTTGTACGCCGGGCACGACGAGAGACCATGAGGAGTTCCCTTACAGTACACGCATTTTGGTGCAGTGACTGTGCAGGCGCCATCCTCGTGCTTCTCCCCGCATTTGGAACAGCGTGCCTTGCTGCCACAGTGAGAGGCCGTATGTCCCAACTGTTTGCAGTTTTGGCAGTTCATGACCCGAGGAACAAACAAACGCACAGGTAGCCGAAGTTTTCCCAACTCGATGTAGTGAGGAAGGGCTGAACCAGAAAAGGTCACTCGAAACGAGTCTGTGGGGGTAAAGCTCTTTTTACCCTCGCTGAAAGATACTGAGTTCAGCTTCTGGACTTCCAGTATCTCAACCGTCGGAAGCAAGGGGTTCTTGAAACGGCCAACCGCTTGCTTCGCCAAGATCTCGGGGGTCAGACTCGCTTCGGTGACCACACCTTCGATCTCCACATTACGAGCTGGGATGTACACTCTATACTCGAGTGTAAAGAGCTGGGAGGCAGCAATCTCGTTAGCTTGTTTCAGGTTAGAGACGACAACGCGAAGTTTATTGTACCTCACCTTCGAGATTTCGGTCACGGCCGAGAACCGCTTCGTCAGATCATTAGTAATTTGCATTACATTCAAAGGTTTCTTTTTGGGCTGAAAGTAAACAACCCATGGGCCAGTCGAGTTTTCTGGGTAGGCTCGCGATCGGGGGCTTATCTGTCCCTGTCCATTACCAGACTGAGATGACGAAGCAGGGATGGCATCATCTGATTTCTGGGATGACAGACGTTTTCGACCCTTCTTGCTATCGCGTGGCAAAGTGGTTTCATCTTCCGACAAAACGTCCATTTCGTCTTCCGACAAAATGTCCATTTTGCCGTACTAGTGGGAGCGAAAAACGCTCTACCACTGCAACGATAATCAGAATTACTCGGACACAATACACGAGAAAAAAAATACAAACACAGAAACACAAACTTAAAATTTAACTGATGGGAGAAAGAAAGAAACAAGAACAAAAACTTATCTGATAATCCTATACTACTACCACCGAGCGTTTACACAGCAGCAGCGGAGCGACGCGCAGCTTTGATGATCTTCGATCCGCGTGTGCGGGCGGTCTTCGTTGGTGTGTGCTTGTATGAAGCTCGGCACTCAGCAGGAATCACTAAGCGAGAAAAAACTGATTATTTACGTCAGATAATAGCGAGAAAACTTCCAAATTAACGGAGCGCGAAACAAGTCGACCGTTCTTCTTGCTAGGACGCAGTGAGATGCGAGAAATAGGCTTTGATCTCATGAAAAACTTTGTCGACGACAGTAATTTTCTATCTGGTCATGATCGCGAGATATATCACGTGCGATAATTTCACATGTATTCTAGCGCTACGTAGTGAGAAAATTCTGAACTACTCTCCACCAGCGAAAAGGTTACGATCTCTAGAACAACTTTGCCCAAGACAGTAATATTCTAGCTGATCAGGATCTCGAGATTTTTCATGTTGTAACCATTAAGTCAAATCCCACGTAGAACGGAAACCGTTTACGCGGTTTCCATTCAAATTTTCTCTATTATCCGCATTTTTTTGGGGGGTTAGCTGTGATAAAAGTTTAACTTGTTTAGTTAAAAACAAGTTTTTTAATGAATACCCGTTGGTTTCATATCGATTGGTAGCTCGGCTGCAAAATGGCAATGGGAAACTCACACTGTTGTACAAAGTACAACGCGCGAGTACACAGCAAAAAAATAATTTTGATATCACATCAAAGTGGATGCACTACAATCATGTCGAAAATTTCATGTGATTTTTATCACCACATAAATAAACAAATGTAGTAAAAGCAGCGTAATGTCAGTTCATGCATTGTATTAATGATAATTTTGTCCTTTTTAGCAAGTAATATTACACCATATTTTCGACATGATTGTAGTGCATCCACTTTGACGTGATATCAAAATTATTTTTTTGCTGTGTACTCGTGTTACAAAAGTTGACGCGAGTAACGGAGGGTTAATATGACAAACGTACTGATTCTGTAGTATCTAGTCACGCCCGATTCATTTGAAATGCATTCGATTGATATTTCACGTGTAAACAACGAACAAAAAGAAGACCAAAAAAATCTCCGGTCGTAATTCCACTCTCACAAAATTTGCGAACGAAGAACCAATGCGGAACAACATAACAAAAAATTCCGAGGGTGTACTTCCACGATGTATCACCAGTATTGGTTGTTCAAAGGGTGGAAGATCCGGGGGTAACAACATGTATGATGTTTCTTCTCAATATCACGACAAAAAAAAACTTCAAAAAATCAAAAAGGTACAGTTTGCTCCAAAAGACCTCCGCCCACCCATATGTCCCCAGTTCAGGCTGATTAAGAAAATTTACTTAAGATTCTCCAAGTCCAAAAAAGTTCAACATCGGTGCATAACCAACTACCTTCAACTAAAATGACTTAGCTCAACCTAGCTCAACCAATCATGATTCTTCTTTTGGCAGTCCGTCTCTCAATTCCTCTGATGGCGGCACGTGGTCTCCTCCCAACGTGAGAGAATCTTTCATTTCCACTCTCGGTTCTCGTACGAGTATTCGCATCATTCTCACCGCCTACTCTCTTCACTCTTCCTCTCTTGTTCGAGCGCGTTCCGAGTCTCTGGTTTGCTCGCACCCACAATCTTAAGGCGCTCGTACGTATGTATCCACTCGTTAATAGTGAGTTGGGTACTTAAGTTCAGTCTCCATTCTCTCGCAGCGCACTTCGGTTGCCTCTAGTAATCGCTCTCGCCTGCTCCAGAAACCGGTTCTGTCAAATTAATTGTGATATATTTTAATTAGAATGAAAGTTAATTAAGTTTGTGGGATTTTATCCATTGTAGATGCTAGAGGAATTCGACTGAATTGCAGTATGGCAGCCCAGGGGCGACCTGCTCAACCCGAAGTCGGTAAGTATGATGAATCATCATTGTCTATCAAGCATTCCCTCTGAAAGGATGGTTTGTTTACTACAAACACTCGTTTTGATTTCATCTGTGTGGCAGTGGACACGACGTATCTGGTTCTGGAACAAACCCGACAGGCGAAACGCAATCAGCGAAAGGAATTGCAGGTAACGTTTCAGAGAACAAAGCTTGTTGAAACTCGGATGGTATCTTGGAAAGTGCGATAGCATTATTTGCTCTACAGTCGATGATATACGGCGTTCAATTAATTACCTGTCTGCTATCTGTATAAACTATAGCGATAAGAGATTCAGCAACTGTCCGGTGTGCTCTTTTACAGACAACTATGAACAATGCGTTACAGGCTATTCTCGATGAACCGGAAATCAAAGTTGGATTACCCAAGCTGCATGAACTGCTGGAAGACGCCCGGTGGGATACATTGCACAACCTAATCGAGGAAATGAAGAACTGGGACGTGCAGACCACGATCCCGGAGCCGAAGTCCTTCCTGTTCAACGCCAAAATTCAACCAATATTTGGAGAGATGCTTGAATCGAACACCCTCTATCAGCCCTATCTTGAGTGTTTCATAATGCGGTTCACAGCCATCAACGAGGTACGTTGCACCATAGATAATGATTCTTAACTACTTACTTCCTTTCTCCTCTCACTTTGCAGAAAATAGTCCCAGAACTGAACACTCCGCTCCACTACGCCGTCGAATCGCTCAACATCAGCTTCATTACGTGGCTCCTGTCCAGATCATCCATCGAAGTCAATAGTCGCAACAAGCAGAGTAAAACGGCACTGTTTCTCCTTTGTGAGCAATACGACGCCCTGATGAATAGTCCCAAGTTCAAGAAGCGAGCACTGCAACTTACCAAGAGTCCCGTCAAGGTGGAAGACATACGCCACTGTATGCTGCAGCTGCTGGAGCACGGAGCGGATTTCAATGTCTGTAGCGATCGTCTCAAACTGCCATTCGAGCTGCTGATGAGGAATTCATCCGCCGAAAACAAAGCATTCCTGAAGGAATGCGTCAAACGCTTCAACGTAGCCATTGCGATCGGGAAACGGGCTGAGGCTAAGCAGCTAGTTCTAGGATTCTACCAAGAATGGGTACCGATTAACGTGACAGTTGAACTGCTGGAAATTCTACTTCGGTTCAAGGAGCAGCAACGGTTCGAACGAGAGTTTCAACAGTTCAAGATCAACGAGGGAAACGTAAGACCGGTGATAAAACTACTGCTTCACATTGCGGTTGAGCTGGATATGGAGCGGGCCGTAAAGAAAATCGTAGAACATGCGGGTCAGACCATCTTTCAAACGGTAAAACCCGTAAGCAAAAGAAAAGCGCTTCGAGTTAGCGAACCAGACCTGGAACGTGACGCCAAGACATCTGAACTGATTTACCGAGTGGAGTTGAAGGGTCTTCTCAAAAAAGCCTGCGAGCGCGGCAATGTGGCCACGCTGACCCTACTACTGGCCAACATCACCGATCGGGTTCTGGTGAATGACGATCCGATTCTGGTGTTTGCCCTAAACCGCGCCCAAGAGCTCTGGAGGCGCGAGGAAGAACGAGCAAGGGTTCTGCAGTGCGCAGAACTGCTAGCCAAAGATCAGAAGATCTATCTCACTAGGACGGACAATAATGGCAACACAGCTCTGCACACGGCGCTGAAATTTGGCTTCACCGACATTGCCCTGGATCTACTGCAGCAAAAGTATGCCTTTCTCGGAGTTCGCAACAAGGATAATCAAACTCCGCTGGACTTTGCGCGGTACGAATTCTGGAAGATGTACTTCGACCAGTGCGTGACGATCGATATTAGACGATCGTACTTCGATCGGAACGAAATCCGTCTCAACCTGAATGGGTTCGATCCGTACATCTTCAAGAAACGCCCCACCAAGAAAGCCGTGCCCAAGGACCGCAGTGAGTTGAACTTGTGGCGAATCGTGGAAAAGGCTTCGTCCTCAAATGTTTGCCACCAACAGCCGCAGCAGACCTTCGTCACCGAAATGGATCCCATCAAAATAATCGCCAAGTCCAAAGAACTAAAACGCCTCCTACTCCATCCAGTGATCTACACCTTCATTCTGGTCAAGTGGCTACGCCTCACCAAATGGATCTATCTCAATCTGCTCTGCACACTCGCAACTGTAATCTGCTTCGGAATGCACTCCCTGGATTCCTGCAACGAAGACAACAGTCATTCGATTGTTCTAGAGGTCTTCACCTGGCTCGGTGCTATTTACATGATCGTACGGGAAGCCGTCCAGATCCTGTTCCTCCGACAAAAGTACTTCTTTTCGTTTGAAAACTACCTGGACCTTGCAACGATCATTGCCATGATAATTGTGCTTCAAAACGGCTGTCGATCAATCATCTCCTCGCTGATCGTCATCGCCTTTGCCCTACAGCTCACCGTCCTGATTGGATCACTTCCCTTCAACACCCTCTCTACGTACATGTATATGTTCAAAACTGTCTCCGTGAACTTCATGAAGAGTTTCCTGCTCTTCATCCCGCTACTCGGTGCATTCACCTTCAGCTTCTTCCTGTCTTACAACGATCGCACCATACCTCGGAACTCCACGGAAGACGAGATCCCGTTCAACACGTTTAGCACCTTCTCGAGTGCTGCCCTAAAGACCCTAGTCATGACCACCGGGGAATACGAAGCCGCCGGGGTAGATTTCAGCGGTGGAAGGATCATCCTATTTGTGCTATTCATCTTCTTCGCCCCGATCGTGATCTTGAACTTGATTAACGGTCTTGCCGTCAGCGACATCACCGCCATCAAGGAAGAATCAGAACTGATCAGTCTGCGAAAGAAGGTCCTGATCCTGGAGCTATACGAACGTGGTCTACGGGAGATGCCGTTCGAGCTGATCCGGCGACTGTTTCCGAGCTCGTTCTTCGAGAACCATTCGTACGTGATCGTGGTTAAGCCGAAGGAACTCCGGAAGATTCTGGTGCAGCACATTAGTCCACAGGCGGAAAGCCAGCAGTTTCAGCAGCGCGGTCAGAAGTTGCCCAAGGGTGAGTGGCGGGTAGTGCCGAACTTGCCCGGTGGGTGGCTCGTCCGAGGATCGGAGGGGTTCTTTGTGAATTTGAGATTTCTAAAATTTCCGCTGTTTATGACTCTTGACGAGCACATTATGGATGAAGCGTTGCAAATCGCTGATGCGAGTATCATGCTGAAGGAGATTATGGACAGTAGACGCGTGGAGATTACTTCCTTGGATAGCACTCCCACGGAAATGAATGATAAGCTTGAGGAGATGAGGACAGAGATTGAGAGGATGAATCGGCTGCTGACGAAGGTGATAAAGCAGGGGAAACCTGTGAAGAGGAAGATATCGGTGGAAAAGAAACAAGTGGTGCGAGAAGTCGACGAGCAAGGCGAAACGTTTAAACGCGTTGCCAAAGTGGCGAAAGCCGTGGGGAAGTTTAAAAAGGGTAAGAAGAAAAAGTAGTCATCTAGACGATTTTAAAATCATTGTTCGGGTATAGATTTATTTTACAAAAATAATAAATGTTTAAGTATTAGTTGCAATACTTCATTTCTCCGTCATTGTCGTCCTCACCGCTCCTTCATCACCCGTTAAGTTAAATACGTAGAACTCGTCCCTCAAGTACACTCAGCAAATACTTCGTTTCCGGTTAATACACAGAGATTAACTAATCCTAAGCCGTTTGGAGTCCTGTCTCAAAACGGCCACACATCTAATAAGGCACATTATACCAGACTGTTCAAAATTCGATTGAAAAAAAACTGCTATTCATCCACAAGCCCCTCTTCCGTCTAGATCCAACCAGGTACCGCCGTCACTGCTGCCATCGCTACCACCAGCCACGCAGCCCCCATCATTCAGATATTGGTCGACTCGACGCCTCCATTGTCTAATGGTCCGACCCCATCGCCGTAGTCCAGCTCGTCCTCGTTGGGTCCCTCTTCCAGATCCAGCAGGTCCTTGTTCTCCGGGCACTCCCGGCAGCGTGAATCGTTGATGCCGTAGTTGATGCACGTTTGACCAACGCACTCGCAGCATCCATCGTGAAACCACCTACGGTTAAATTGGTGTTTACCATTTTTATTTGATTACGTATACAGTGGATACCTACCGATAGCTGGACGCTCCCATGGTGAGGCAACTTTCCTTGCACTTGTTCCAAGACATGCACTGGGCCATGTAGGCGACGGTACAGTTGACCGTCACCTTGGACGAGTCTTCGAAGCGTGGCTTCAGGTCGTTGTCACTGGAGTCTGTAATGAGTGGAATGGTATGGATTGATCAGTTTTGAAGCATTCGCAATTTACAGTAATGACTGGACGAAAAAAGATCCGGCTGGCAACATTTGTTCTGAATGGGGAGGCTAAACCAGAAGAACCGTTCTCGCCTGACCAAGCGGTGTCAGGGGACCTACAGGTTGCTCACGTCACAGATGGTCCCGGTTCCGCGGGAACCGACACTGGAAACGGGGTTTGGGGTGAGCGTAATGCCCACAACTTCGATGTCACGATGTCAGGACTTTGAAGAACAACGGTTTTGGTTATTCAGAGAGAGACTACAAATCAAGGTTCAAAGTTTTATCGTGACAAAAAATAAGACGACTTTAAAAATAAAACAAATCCACAGTATTCACCCCGGCAATCCAGTTCATTGAGTTCTACACTCTCGAAGCAAGGTTACGGTAAAATGGAAGTAAGACTAACGCAGCTGAATTAAAGACATACCTCAAAATATATGCATATACTTTTACCCAATCAAAAAATCTGTGTATCCGTATATACAGATTCTTGGTTTAAAAACTGCTAAAAAATTTGTTTAAATACAGATTATTCTGTATTTTTGGCATCCCTGGCCAAAGGACAGGCCCCATCTACTGCTGTAGTTAAACAGAAGGGGAAATATTGAAACATGAAATCGAACTTTTTTAGTGAGCCCCACACGTTTCAATATATTGACGTGAATACAGAAATATTGTCAATACCGATGTATTGACGTCAATATAGAATGTATTGACAATACGATCATTGTCAATAAAAGCAATCGTGTAGGGTCCACTTTTGATTTTGCGTCAATATGTTCATCAATATATTCGTCGTCAATATTTGCATCAATATGATTGTCAATACTTTTGAGCATTGCCAATATTTTTGCCCGTGTGGTGCTTGCTTAACGTCAAACCACAAACGAAGTGACAGACGGAGCTCGAAAACCGCATGGCAACACTACTACCAACAATCAATAAGAAACTATCGATTTTAAATTGGCTCACTACTTGACTAGCCTATTGGTCCCAAGCAAATCGACTAACGTACCCCATTCTAGTCGAAATTCTAGTACTACACAATGTTTGTTTTGATTCGCTATGAAAGTTTGACAGATAAAATGAGGGGTTAGTGGATTTTCCTATGTTTCGAGGGGTGAATCGATTAGCTTGGGACCGAAGATAGTACCAGAGCTGAACCAAAAAGTTGAACACGTTTCTTCGGGACTTACTAGTCTTAGAGCTACCTCTATGCTACTACTGGATTGTACTAGCATTCTCACCAGATGTACTAGAATGTTTTGTTTCTATCTCTTTAATTTTACTCAACACTGAAAGCCATATAAAAATGACAAAATGATACACTCTTTGCACACTGTCAAAGATCATTGCACATAAAATCAACTTTGTTTAAATCAAAACAAAAATACTGGTCCATCTGGTGGCTGATGGCACAAGCTTCTAAGAAAATTCTATTACAGCGAACCACATTATTTTAATTGATCTCTTCGCTCATTAGTCGTCTGTCACTTCGTTTGTGGTTAAACCGAGGGACAGGGTTGCTTCCACTCACTTGCTTTAAAAAATTGTTTTTCGGAATCATGAAATCATTAGATATCATAGAGGTAACTCTAATACTCCGTACAGACTATGGCCTATATCATGTAATATAGGCTGTCTAGCAATGAGCACTCATACATAAGATTTCCAGTGAAAACTAGATGCATGAGCGCTCATTGCAAGACAGCCTATATTACATGATATAAGCATAGAGGTAACTCTAAGACTAGAAGGTCCCGCAGAAACGTGCTCAACTTTTTGGCACAGCTCTGGTACTCTCTTCGGTCCCAAGCTAAATGATTCACCCCTCGAAACATAGGAAAAACCAATAACCCCTCATTTTATCTGTCAAACTTTCATAGCGAATCAAAACAAACATTGCGTAGTACTAGAATTTCGACTAGAATAGGGTACTTTAATCGTTTGCTTGGGACCAATAGGCTACTAAAGTGGTGAGCCAATTTAAAATTGTTAGTTTCGTATTGATTGTTGATATAAGCCATAGTCTGTACGGGGTATAATCAACAATCAATACGAAACTAACGATTTTAAATTGGCTCACTACTTGACTAGCCTATTGGTCCCAAGCAAACGATTGACGTACCCCATTCTAGTCTAAATTCTAGTACTACGCAATGTTTGTTTTGATTCGCTATGAAAGTTTGACAGATAAAATGAGGGGTTATTGGTTTTTCCTATGTTTCGAGGGGTGAATCGATTAGCTTGGGACCGAAGAGAGTACCAGAGCTGAGCCAAAAAGTTGAGCACGTTATTTCGGGACCTTCTGGTCTTAGAGTTACCTCTATGCTAGTAGGTCCCGAAGAAACGAGCTCTACTTTTTGGCTCAGCTCTGGTACTCTCTTCGGTCCCAAGCTAATCGATTCACCCCTCGAAACATATGAAAATCCACGAACCCCTCATTTTATCTGTCATACCTTCATAGCGAATCAAAACAAACATTGTGTTGTACTAGAATTTTGATTAGAATGGGGTAGAAAAAATTAAGCTTGGATGTCTGTTCTCTGTGATGTAAGTTACAAATAGAGGTTGTAAAGCATGTGTTTTAATCATATATCCTTTCAATTTCCCATTCAGTGCGTCACAATCCTCGATTTTATGATTCGTGAGCGTTCACTCAGAGTGAGCGCTCACGAATCGTAGAATCGCTGATTGTGACGCACTGAAAGCGAAATTGACAAATTGTATAGGATTGTATATGTCAAACACATACTTTACTACCCCTTCTTGTAACTTCAAACTACTTATTTTCATTATAAAATCTAATGATTTTATAATTCAGAAAATCAATTTTTTTATAGTAAGTGAGTCGAAGCCGAGGGGTGATGGATTGAAATAATGGCAAGCGTAAAAAGCTGGCCAACTTATCCAGCATTTTGCGATCGCTTATGGCCGCCAAAATCTGGCTGAGTTTCTGGTAGGGAACATAAGATTTGAAGTTTGGCTTGTGTCGTTTGACGTGTAAACGATCAAACTTGAACGTTGACAAGTCAAAGGACACAACCCAAACGTCAAATCATATGTTCCCTACCAAAAACTCAGCCAGATTGTGGCGGCCATAAGCGCTCGTAAAATGCTGGATAGCTAATTTTCTTTTCGATTCAGTTCCAACCTGGATAGGGTATCAAGATTGGGTCTGTTTATTGTAGGATTTGGGAATGTATCCTCCGGGTGAGAAGTAAAGAGAGTGTAGTGCAGCGAACACCTCCTTTTCCGCATGAAACTGCAAGCAACTGCAAGTTATTCATACCTTCATACCAACAATCAATACGAAACTAACGATTTTAAATTGGCTCACCACTTTAGTAGCCTATTGGTCCCAAGCAAACGATTAACGTACCCTATTCTAGTTGAAATTCTATTACTACACTATGTTTGTTTTGATTCGCTATGAAAGTTTGACAGATAACATCAGGGGTGTGTGGATTCATGCAGAACATGCAGGGGTGAGTGAAATAGCTTGGGACTGCTTGGGACCGTTGTTCTGGTACTGAGTGAGCCAAAAATAATAATGATTTTCTTCGGGACCCAGTGGTCTTAGAGTTACCTCTATGTTCATACTGCGAAGATAACAAATATTCATATGTGTGTGTGTGTTTGTGAGTGTTTTCAATCTAACTCCCACTGTCTGACAGTGGTATTCTAGATACAATCTGCCACGAACCCCTCATTTTATCTGTCAAACTTGCATAGCGAATCAAAACATACATAGTGTAGTACTGGAATTTCAACTAGAATGGGGTACGTTAATCGTTTGCTTGGGACCAATAGACCAATTTGAAATCGATAGTTTCGTATTGATTGTTGATTATACTCAAAGTCAAACATAGACGATAATTCCATAGAGGTAACTCTAATGTAACCAGAAGGTCCCGAAGAAATGTGCTCAACCTTTTGGCTCAGCTCTTCGGTCCCAAGCTAATCGATGCCCCCCTCGAAACATAGGAAAATCCACGAACCCCTCATTTTATCTGTCAAACTTGCATAGCGAATCAAAACAAACATAGTGTAGTACTGGAATTTCGACTAGAATGAGGTACGCTTATAGATGTATGTGCTTGGGACAAATAAGCTAGTCAAGTAGTGAGCCAATTTAAAATCTTTAGCTTCCACCGGTTGATAATTCTACTTACGCATCAAATACTTCATGCCGGATTCCCCATTCGTCCCGTACAGCGCCGCGTCCAGATCGATCGGGAACGTGTAGATCCTCCAACGCTCCTCGGGGTCTTCCTCCGAGGTTAGCACATTGAACAGATTCTGGAAACCCTCCAGCTCTTCCACATGCGATTGCTTACTGAGCTCGTTGGTCGTTTCGTTCGGCTTCGGACACATCTCCAGACAACTGCAGCACTCCGTGTACAGATAGCTCAGACACTCCGAGCACTCCTTACAGCAGGAGCAGTTCTTCATGTCGCACTTGCAGCTCTGCGTCAGCATACACTTGGACACGATACTGGCGCAGACCATTTCGTTACACGAGTATGCGAACTGGGCCAAGCAGATCAACCCGACGGCAGCGCCTAGCCATATCGCTAGAATCTTTCTACCTTCCAACATGTCTCCGGCACACGAGTCTTGATGATAATCTGCAAAGTTTCAACTATAAGTAGAGGTTCACCCGATCTAGCGGAAGTCGATAAGCTGTTCGACACTTGAGCGAGCGCTCGTTGATATGAATGAATCCACTTGTTGTCCCCAGCAAGTCTGACGAGATCAGTGTTTTGAATGTGGGTACTTGTATTCTACGGCAACTACGACGTCAAGGTCAACACTGCTGATCGTTTCTCGAGTTGAAATACTCAGAAATTCATATCTTTGATGAAGAGTGGGGTCTTTTCTTTTTAGAAACGTAAACACAAGTCACTAAACTGTGTGATCGGTGATCTCTCGACAGAGGAGGAGTATTTTCCTCTTCTCCGGGAGTACCTAATTAATATGTAAACAAATCAACTTGCGCATTTACGGTGAATGGGATCGAAGTCGAATAACGCATTCGAAGAGTTTACAAATACTTGAGCGTCGTCGTTCGTTCAGACCGGTGGAATGTGATTGATCTTCGGAATTCCAAACTAATGAATTCCGTAAGCAGTGGTACGTTTTAGAAATTTTGGTATTATTCTCAGATATGATTCAAACTCGTTTCAAACCGATTGATTCGAAAAATCAACCCTCGTCTAACAATTCTCCACGTTCCAAATCGAAACGTCCCGTATTTTCCTACACTATAGCCTCACTGTAAACATGATCACACTTTATCGATCACTTGCCACGCACGCTGGTATTGGTGTCGATTGTTGTGATCGCCTTCTTCCCCGGTATTGGTAATCTTGCAGACAAGCGAGATCAAGCGACCACCAATACAGGCACCCTTCTCCAGCGCTACTGCTGAGCTAGGTAGGTACTCTCACGCGCATGCAAAGGAAAAGTCAAAATTCCTTTCCTTCAAGCCTACAGGAAGACCGAAATCGATACCATCCGATCGCGATCTCAACTTTTAACACTTCAACCGATCCTCAACGACCCACACAACGCACTGATCTCGCCCAGAATCGCACCCGAGGACAACGCCACCCGACACAAATTCACCTGCACCTTTCTGAAAAAAAAATAAACTCCTCAACACAAAGCACAATCTCAACACTCCAGACTGGTTAGTTGCAGCAAATAAAAAAAAACTTGATCTCGCGACGATATTGGATCTTCACTTCAACGCTCTCTGCCTGCTTTCTCGACGGCGGTTCGCGATCGTTTGCTCTGCCGTTTTCTTTTGGCTGATCGTAGGTACTAGTCGCCTGAATGAGTGAATGGGACATTTCTCGCTCTCCAAATTTCGCAGGTAAGTTCTCTCGCGTTCTCACCAAATTCTACCAACAACACGAACACACGTGCCTCCATTGAAACTGGAGACGACATGCTGTGCGGGCAAGGCGCCTCGAGTACGCTCTCTACACTTCTGTTTGGCCGAAGGATCTGGTGTGGCTATTTTTAGCGGAGAGAGAAGAATGCAATTCAGTATCAGAACGCTTCCAGGAATTTTTCATGAATGAATCGATCGACCAACCGCGCAGACTACGATGCGTTGCTAGGACGGTTTCAATCAATCGTCGGTTATTTGATTACGCTGTGGTCTTGCTCTCACTCGAGGTTTCCATCGTCGCGGTACTTGCAACAATCAATACGAAACTAACGATTTTAAATTGGCTCACCACTTTAGTAGCCTATTGGTCCCAAGCAAACGATTAACGTACCCTATTCTAGTTGAAATTCTATTACTACACTATGTTTGTTTTGATTCGCTATGAAAGTTTGACAGATAACATCAGGGGTGTGTGGATTCATGCAGAACATGCAGGGGTGAGTGAAATAGCTTGGGACTGCTTGGGACCGTTGTTCTGGTACTGAGTGAGCCAAAAATAATAATGATTTTCTTCGGGACCGAGTGGTCTTAGAGTTACCTCTATGGTACTTGCCTGTCATGGAATGGTAAGCATTCAGAAATCGTGGTTGTTTCCAGAGAGAAGCATCAGTAATTTCTATTTAATTCCACTACCTTAATTGCTTATCCAAGGCGCCGTATTTTGGCTACAATGTGCGAACTTCTTCAGTTATTTGTACTAATTATCAACTACACTGCCCTTTTCAGCATAGTTGTCCCATTCGTTAAAACAGCAAGCTGAGAAAAACGCTGTTGAAGATTTTTTTCTCCATGGACTCTTATGGATGGGACAACATAGTTTTGTTATTTTTCGCGACATTTTCTGAACAAAGTAGGATTTTTTTCGTGTACATTGTAAAGTGATGGTACTTGACAATCGATTCCAATGTATAACTCATAATCGCCAAAAATGCTAATGGGACTGTTATGCCGCACAGGGCAGTACAGGTGTTCCACTATAGACGCGCACATTCGTCAGGATTTCATGAGTTTTGCTTTCAATTTTATTTTATATGACCAATGTAGTGCCTTGCCTTCCCGTTTTTGAATTTCGCCGTCTTTTCTTTTTAGAAAATTATCAAACGCTTTATTCCATATTTATGATTTCACTTCATTATTTAGGCAGAAGATTGAATGCGAGAAGCCGAGCTGACCCGAAAAGTTAATAATAATTAGATAATAAAATCTATGTCTAAGGAAATTAATCCTGTGTCTTTTAAAGATCGGGATTTTTTAAACTTTACTATTAGTTTATTTTTGGAGTCTTCTTTATCAAACTACGCCCAAGCATCGTAAAGCTTTTGTTAAGACCGAAACTTTTATTTCCTTCTGGGATTTTACAATGAACCGGTGGTCATCAGATGTCACTACTGTTGTTTGTGGCGACATCTGTTGGAAATTACGCATACACTGCTTTCCGTTAGTTGTTAACAGAGGACAGTGCCGTCAACAATCCTAGAATTTCCTTTCACAGACTACAAAATAGAGTACCTGATACCAACAATCAATACGAAACTATCGATTTGAAATTGGCTCACTACTTGACTAGCCTATTGGTCCAAAGCAAACGATTAACGTATCCCATTCTAGTCAGAATTCTAGTACTACACTATGTTTGTTTTGATTCTCTATGAAAGTTTGACAGACAAAATGAGGGGTTAGTGGATTTTCCTATGTTTCGAAGGGTGCATCGATTAGCTTGGGACCGAAGATAGTACCAGAGCTGAGCCAAAAAGTTGAGCTCGTTTCTTCGGGACCTTCTGGTCTTAGAGTTACCTTTATGCTGATACTGCAAAACATGTCTAGTACCTCTATAAATACATTTACATTAACATCCGAAGTCCCTTCTATTTCTGCACACAAAATACTTTCTATGCCTTGCCCCTTACAGGATTTCCCGCCGTTTTTGTGAATCGGGCGGGGCTTAGAAAATATATTTTGTGCAGAATATATAAAAGAAGAGGTACACAGCAAAAAAAGTTGTTGAATATTACATCGAAACTGCTGCAACCAGGTCAATTCATCGGTTGTGTAATATCACATTGTACGATGTACATCGATTTTGCGAACAAAATTACATCCATTGATGTAATATTGTATCTGCTTTTTTCTATTACATCATTATTTCATACATCAGCTTGAATAACGTTGATCGATATTACATTTTTTTTTGCTGTGTACTTCTGAGGAGTCCTAATAGCCATAAATGCACAATTTACTCCCGAAGAAATTAAAACTATTAAACACAAAGAATTCGAACATACCGTGGACGCCAGCTAATCTGAACGACACTTCATGCATATTAACGGGGTTCAAAATAAGAAAATCGTGTTTCTGGTAGCCTTATTTTCTATTTTGTTTTGATTCTGCGTTCCGTTTCACAATGTTCCATTTCGTTTTTCAACAATCAAAACGAAACTATCGATTTTAAATTGGCTCACTACTTAACTAGGCTATTGGTCCCAAGCAAATCGATTAACGTACCCCACTCTAGTCAAAATTCTAGTACTACACAATGTTTGTTTTGATTCGCTATGAAAGCTTGACAGATAAAATGAGGGGTTAGTGGATTTTCCTATGTTTCGAGGGGTGAATCGATTAGCTTGGGACCGAAGATAATACCAAAGCTGAGCCAAAACGTTGAGCACGTTTCTTCGGGACCTTCTAGCATAGAGGTAACTCTAAGACCACTGGGTCCCGAAGAAAATCATTATTATTTCTGGCTCACTCAGTACCAGAACAACGGTCCCAAGCAGTCCCAAGCTATTTCACTCACCCCTGCATGCTCTGCATGAATCCACACACCCCTGATGTTATCTGTCAAACTTTCATAGCGAATCAAAACAAACATAGTGTAGTAATAGAATTTCAACTAGAATAGGGTACGTTAATCGTTTGCTTGGGACCAATAGGCTACTAAAGTGGTGAGCCAATTTAAAATCGTTAGTTTCGTATTGATTGTTGCTTCTAGGCTTAGAGTTACCTCTATACTGGTTCTCTATTCGGTCCCAAGCTAATTGATGCACCCCTCGAAACATAGGAAAATCCACGAACCCCTCATTTTATCTGTCAAACCTTCATAGCGAATTAAAACAAACATTGTGCAGTACTATAGACGAGTGCACGGGTGAACTTTTGTTCATCTACTGAAAAAAATTTGACACAACAGCGGGGCCCTGTTTACTAAAAATGAACACATGAATAATGCTCACGTAACATTTGAAAAAGGCATATCAACTTTTGTAAATAATTTGCTAGGTCCTTTCCACGAGAATCGAAGTACGTCCACGCAAACCAAGAGCACGATCGGAAAGGGGGAAATTTCCCCTACCCGATGGTGATGTTAGTTTGCGTGGTCGTATTCGGTTCGCGCGAAAAAGGCTTAACAAGTTTTGTGTACGAAAGTTGATAGGCCGGTTTCAAATGTTACGTGAGTATTGTTCATGTGTTCATTTTTAGTAAACAGGGCCCCGCCGTAGTGTCACTTTTTTTTTCGAGTGAGTGAACTCAAATCCATCCGTGCACTCGTCTATATAATTTCGACTAAAATCTCAAATTACTGATTTCGGTACATACCAACATGGAAAAAACAGAATGTTTTGCAATTTAGTAGTTTTGCCGACTGTGGTTCGCAAAAAAGGTACCAAACATCGAGTATGCGGTTAGGTGTGTGCATATACACAGCAAAAAAAAATGTAATATCGATCAATGTAATTCAAGCTGATGTATGAAATAATGATGTAATAGCAAAAAACAGATAGAATATTACATCAATGGATGTTATTTTGTTCGCAAAATCGATGTACATCGTACAACGTTATATTACACAACCGATGGATTGACCTGGTTGCAGCAGTTTGGATGTAATATTCAACAACTTTTTTTTCTGTGTAGTAAATAAACAAACGATATTTATTTTTATTTTTCAAAATTTAAGAACCCATTTGAAACCGGCAGTAATTTATGGATGCTCCTCTTCCGAAGCAGTCGACAAAACGGATGAACCAGCCGACATAGAGGAGTTCACGAACGTGTAAACAAAACAGTCGACAAAACGCTCGAACGCATCATCTGACGGAGTGACTGCGAGTTGTCAGTTCTTATCAGTTTTCGCTTATCGATCGTCTTTGGTGTTGTTTGTGCTTCCCTGGGGCTTGCAGTGGCAGTGGAAAAAGTTGAATAGTCACGGGAAAAAAAGTGCGTACAGGATTACGACGGGGTAACGTAAGATGTAGAATTTGGTGGGCCTCTTTTCCCAGGGAAAAGAAGCAGTGCTAAGGCCAGTGTATTTAGAATAGTAGAGATTTTTGTTGTTGAGGGGATTCAATTATGATGGATTCCCACCGTAGGAAGAAGAAAGACGAAGATGGAGAAAGTGGTGATCGGAATTTCCTTGGGCTGTCCACGACCATAGCCCTGCAGAGGTTGCACGACGATATCGAGACGGTGCTGTGCGCGTACGAGGAGCGTTTCGCCAAGCAGAGGTTTGTTTACATTATTTTCCGGTGGCAATTGGGTTGACTTATAAGGATTCGTTTTCCAGATGGTTGGTCAAGCTGAAATCTCCTATTGTCAGGAGTCCTTCGAGTGTGATCAGCTGGTTTTCGCTGCTGGCCACGGTGATGGTTGTAGTATCGTTTTTTCTGGTTGGCTATAGCCTTTCAGCGGGTTTTATTCTATGCCTTCTGCTGTTGACATTCGTCATCATCGTTCGGGAAGACCATCTGAAGCAGACGGAAATGTTCCGAAAAGTTCGAGGGGTACTGGAGGAAATCAAATGCGGCACGGAACTATGTCGCGAGTGGACAGCGGTTAACTATCCCCACCTATGCAGTCCGCTTTCGCCGTGCGTAGCCTTGCAGTGGACTTATCGGGATGGCAAGATTGTCAATCTTCCGTGGGCTCTTTTGGTCCGGGGAGATTACATCGTCATGCGACCAGGGCAGGTGTCACCGGGGACATGCACGGAAGAATCCGGAAAGAAGTCTTTCAAATGCGGTGAAACCTACGGACTGAGCCAGGAGATGGAGCCTCCGAAAAAACCGACGGCGCGAGCACCGATGCCGGACTTAATATGCGTGGTGGACGTAACTCCATATTTGGAGAATCTACGCACTACATTGGATAATTTCCAGAATCGTCCGACCACCATAATCGATCAACAGCGGCATCTTCTGATTAGCAAATGCATCCAACAGTGGGGATTCCTAATTGTCCTACTCCTGACGCTTACCGTTGGAGCTCTGCGCTACCTGGGATACTACTTGAATGGGAAACTTCCGACCAACTGGATGAACGTATTTCTGTTGAACCCGACGGCCGCATTGCTTCCGGTTCTCCCGCTGATGTTTCCGCTGCTCTGGATAACGATCAACCTGTGGGGAACGGCCCGGTTGGAAACGCTTCTATCCATCCCGCAATCGGTGATGCGAGCAGAGGCACAAAAGTCCTTCCAAGAGGATCTGGATACACCGACCGGAGATCTGGATCACGTGGAACTTCCCCGCCGGGTGATTGCCTACTTCTGGTGGGAGTTGTTTCTCGGTCGCAGCGAACTGCTCAGCCGAAGCGCCAATGTCGTTCAGGTGCTGGGAAGCATCACGGTGAGTACTACAGACTAAGTTTAGCCGGAAGATGCTGAGTTTAAACTTGAATCCCGATTGTAGGCCCTCTGTTGCGTGGATAAGAAGGGAATCCTATCGTGGCCAAATCCGACGGCCGAGAAGGTGTTCTTCCTGAGGAATTCATCCAACAACGATAACAGCGGGACGGATCAGTCCGACCAAAGCAGTTTGAACTCTCAGGTTGGTGGTAATATGGTAAAATTCAATTGGATTTATACCAACAAAAAAAGAAGATATGGACCATTGCATTGATACCTACTGCCACTCAAAGTTCGGATCCAATTAGGCCATAGCAGACTATCAAAATTACTTTCAAAATTTCTTGCAAACCATCCACGCAATTGTGCTATATTACCCCGAATGTAATTTCCTCCGAATGTCGTTTCTCCGAACGCTAATTCCCCGAATGTCCCAAAGCCCTTCGATCTTCGACACATACAGATATCGAGCTATAGAGCAGAAAAAAGTGGGGTTACACAGTTTAGCAAAACGGTCATTCGTCTGATTAGCCATTCGACGTAATGGACGGTTAAATGAAAACGGTTAAATAAAGAAGGAAAATTTTTCTTCTTTTATTAAAATACTACCCCGCTCTTATCTAAAGGGCTACCCCTATGACCTCAACATGCCAAATTTGGCTCCATTTCCTTGATTAGTTGTACCATAGAGGTAACTCTAAGACTAGTAGGTCCCGAAGAAACGAGCTCAGCTCTGGTACTATCTTCGGTCCCAAGCTAATCGATGCACTCCTCGAAACATAGGAAAATCCACGAACCCCTCATTTTATCTATCAAACTTTCATAGCGAATCAAAACAAACATAGTGTAGTACTGGAATTTATACTAGAATGGGGTACGTTAATCGATTTGCTTGGAACCAATAGGCTAGTCATATAAATGTATCCTTCACTGTACTATCTGGAGGTTCGGATTTTGATCCCTCCCTTTCCCTCTCCAAGGAACAAGAGAAAATGGAACAACGTACGCCCTCCAGTTAGTGTCAAACATTACAGTGAAGGTTACAAATATTCATGGCCGCCATTATGGATTTATAAAGATCAAATCAAGCTGAACATTGCATCAAGTCCTAGGTAACATTGACAGATTCTCTTTGTCGACTTTCTCTTTGTATCTCCGTATGGAATTTGTTCGGTACGGTCGCGGTATAATTTAGATATTTCGTTTGAAGCGTATTTACTTATTCAATCGGATTACTACCCGTATGTATCTACGCGCACACGTCACAGCATTTTTTTTCTATAACTATCTTGAAACAATACCCGCGGAATCCAGTGTTCAAGCTGCCAACATAGGCTAGTCCTTCTGCTGTATTGTCAAAGATAGAAGCAAAATTTATTCAAATGGGTCAAGTCTTGAAAACAAAGCTGTCACGTAGCTCCAGCTTGATACCCAATAATAAAAAAAAAACAGAACCTCAAGCAAATTGTGAAAATTTATTTAAACAGATTTTTCAGTAGATTTGCGATTTGTGGATTCTCGGACTTCCATAAAGTTCTGCAGATTTATCTGAAATGCTTTAAAATTCCCCAAAGCTCTACAAAATATCTGAAAATATTTGAACGTTCCTGAAGTTTTAAAAATTTCTCTGAAGATTTACAGTTCTAAAGATCGACAAACTTTCACAAAGTTCTGTGAGTTTTGCATGTTTTTTTTTTCTAAAAATAAACGAACTTCCTGAAGTTCTATAGACTTCTCATAAAGTCTACGGACTTCGCTGAAGTTCTTCAGATCTATCTATTTCCAACTTCCATGGAGTTCTGTAAAATCTTGGACTTTTGTGCTTCGCTGAGATTTTTTTTTAGAATTGAAGTACTTTTCTGATATTTTACGAATTTTTCTAAAGATCGCACATTTCTCTGAATGTCTCTGAAGATCTCCAAATATAATATCTACTCTTCCGAAGTACTGCAAATATCTTTAAAGTTCTGTAAAGTTGTCTGAAGCTCCGTAGTTCTATTCTCAAGATCTACGAACTACCTTGAGGCTTAATAAATTTCTCAGTTGTAACAAGTGTAAGTGTTGCGTCCAAGATTGGTAAGATTAATCGCGTGTAGTTTTCGTATATTTTGGTATTCCAAGAAAAGGTTTAAATGTTTGCAAAAGGTAAAACGTCTCAGAATCTCCACGAAAGCAGCCAGTAGGAGACACTTCCCTATAAAATGTAGGACATGCCACTAGCCACCGCCAGAGGACGCGGTGTTCAGTCATGAATTGACGGCCGTAGGGGTGGCGTAATGGGGGACATTGCGTGGAGAATTCGTGGTACGTACGACGGTTCAACGGCCACGGTTTGAGGTCATCGTTCACAAGAGGCACAGTCATTAGCCTGGTGATCTTTGCAGACGATAGTCGCAAGAAAGCTTCTATTCAAGTGATAGTAAAGCGAAGTACGGAGTGGAGTTAAGCAGAGAGGAAAAATAGAAGAAGTTGCCATGTACCGTTGAACATCCAGGTAATTACCGTCACCAAAAAAAAAACCGAACCAGACCGTCGTCTACTGAGAACCGATCGTGTGCCTAACTAACCGCCATTTAGAATTACCGTTAGGTTTTACCGTAACGTTTAAGGTATTAACGTATTTTTCGGAGTCGATCACGCCAAACGCCGATAGTGTGTCCGAAAAGCAGTTCGTGAACCTGATCCCACAGCTACAGTGTGCGTCAACTTACCCTTGTGGTTCGTTGAAGCCTCGAGTCCGTCGCCATACTCGAGGGGCGTACGAGACAGGTAGAGGTATCCGCCCCTGGCCCAAGAAGGTAATGCGGTACCAAAGGAAAGAGAGGAACGACGACAGTATATCAGTAAGGAAGTGGGAGACTTCAAGTTCTAGACCGTCCGTGAAGTGGGAAGGAAGTGAGTGTTAATCAAAACCGAATAAAGTGGGAGTTTTATCCGTGGTGAACGTAGGTGTTTTCTTGGTTCGTGGAATAGTCACGAGCATGTGATTGAAGACGGGGGTCTCATCAGTGCTGGGAGTAACACCGCACTGGCACGTTACACAGTAAATCTGCAAACTTCTCGGAAGATCCATTAAAATTACTGAGATTCTAAAAATCTATCAGAAAATTTGCACACTTTCTTGAAGGTCTTCAAATTCTGTAAATTTTTTCAAAGTTCTGTAGCTTTGTTCTGAAGATCTACGAACTTTTCTGAAGTTCAGTAAATTTTCAGTAAAATTAGTAAAATCATACACAGGACAATATTGAATAGTTAAATTGAAGAGGACGAATCGGATGAGTTCGATCTACTCGGGTTCGACGAGGACGAGAGCGTGGACGTATCGGATGAGTCTGATCTATTAGGGTTTGAGACCAGCTACGACGATGCCAATGAGGAGACGTTTGTGGAAACAGAAGCGCAGGAGGAGCTTGAGACATCCGACTATCAGGAGGAGCAAGACGTCGTCGGCGAAGTTGATGTACCAGTAGTCCGACGATCGGAGCGTACCACAAAGGGCATCCCGCCAGAACGGTACCAAGACACCGTGCGCATAGCAGCGCAATATGTCGACGAGCCACGCACATTCGAAGAAGCAATGGCTAGCCCCGAGCGCAACATGTGGGAGGCAGCCACACAGAAGATGGACGAGGGCGGAAACCTGATCCGCTATAAGGCCAGGCTGGTAGCGCAAGGATTCAATCAAAAATACGGAACCGACTACCATGAGGTCTTTGCGCCAGTCGCCAAGCAAACTACTTTTCGGACCCTGCTGAGTGCGCCGCCAGACGAGGAATGCTGATGAAGCACGTCGGCGTAAAGACGGCGTACCTACACGGAGAGCTGGAGGAGACCATTTTCATGAAGCAGCCGGTAGGATTCCATAACGGGGTCAAGGACAACGTACTGCATCTACGAAAAAGTCTCTACGGTCTGAAGCAGGCTAGAAGGATGTGGAATGAAAAAAATCACCGAAGTCTTGGAGCAGTTGGGCTACGTGCCATCTGAAGCAGACCCATGCCTGTTCGTAAGAAGCTGGAAGAAGAAAAAAACGTTCATATTACTATATGTGGACGACATGCTGATTGTCACTAACACAGAAGCGGAATACGAAGCCGTCCGGAAGCATTTAGCGGAGCACTTTATCATTACGTGCCTTAGAGACGTGCGACACTATTTTGGAATTCGAGTGACAAGATCCGGCGGACAGTTTTTCCTGAACCAACAAACCTACATCCAGAAGGTAGCCGAACGGTTCGGACAATCAAAAGCGAAGCGCTCGCCGATACCGATGGATCCCGGGTACCCGAATGTACAGCAGAAGGAGGAGGAGCCCATGCCCAGAAACGACGAGGTCCAGAGCCTGGTGGGTGCTCTTCTATACATCGCGGTCAACACGAGACCGGACATCGCCATAAGCGCCTCAATTCTGGGCCGCAAGGTGAGTCGACCAACGGAAGCAGACTGGACCGAAGCAAAACGGACGCTCCGGTATCTCCAGTCAACAGTGGATTGGAGCCTACGTCTAGGTTCATCCGGACCGCTGGAAGCATACTGCAGACTGGGCTGGTGACAATACAGACCGGAAATCAAACACCGGTTTCGTCTTCTGTCTTGGAGGACCAATCAGTTGGGCAGCCCGAAAACAACCATGCGTAACTCTTTCGTCTACCGAAGCGAAGTACGCGGTGCTTTCCGAAGCCAGCCGCGAGCTGATGTGGCTGATGAAGCTACTGAAGGACGCCGGAGAACCAATTCTGGCTCCTGTAGTTGTACACGAAGACAACCAAAGCTGTATTGCGATACTGAAATCTGCCGGCGGTAGCAACCGAACAAAGCACATCGACACTCGCTATAATTTTGTGAAGGAGTTGGTCAACAATAGTGTGACGGACGTTCGCTATTGCCCCAGTGAACAAATGGTTGCCGATGGTCTAACAAAACCATTGGCTCGCGTCAAGATGGAGAAGATGCGCCTGAAAATTGGTCTACAGCCCGCCGAGCTTGAGGAGGAGTAATCGAAGCAACTCACCGAGCGAGGAGGAGTGAAGGAGATCGAAGCAACTCGGTTAAATTGTAATAATCCTAGTATGCTATAAATGTCAGTACTGCATCAACAAAGTATAGTTTAGCCTCATGTTTCAACCCAACCGGTCGTATTAACTCCCTCCTCTAAGAGAAATCGGTTTACCTTGCAAAGACCAAGCGTTCTTTAGCGGTTTAAATCCATGAAATTTAAGGAAAACCAAAAATCAATATTTTCACCTCACTGAAGATCAAAGTGGCCAGATTATTTTTTTTTTCATTATCGGTAGCTTCTCAAAACGTTTATCGGTAGTTATCGGTAAGTCGACTTAAGAAGGCTTTCCCGATACTTGAAACTTTAGTGAGCGGGGGATGAATTTGTGCTCCAGAACAATACACTGTCCTTCAGTTCTTCTGCTTTAAACGATTCTCGCTAGGAAAAGTGAAAAATCGGTAGTGTTGAACCTTTCGTCTGTGAATCGGTAGGCACCCCGAAAATCGGTAGGTCTGGCCACCCTGCTGAAATGAATGAGTTAAACACAAACCTACACGGTAAGAAAAAAGTACCCAACGGCCAGTTCACTTTTACCTACTTTTGACTAGTTTGTCTCATTTTCTCCTTCTAATGTTGTCAAAAAAGAAGGAGTGAAACCACCCAACAGGGGTAGTAAAGTGTGGGAACCCAACGTTGGGTATAATCATATTTACCTACTGTTGGGTACAACTAACTTACTTTTGGTTGGGTTCCTGCACTACAGAGCTTTTTGATGATTAATCGGCGCACACTAATGCACCATTTAAATTGAAGGAGTGCGAGCAAGAAGGAAACAAATTAGTGGGAAAACAAATCATCCATTTGTCCCTGTGTGCTAGATAGAGAAAGACGATTGAACGTCAAAAAGGTCTATAGTGCCGAGATGAGTGAAAAGAACTTAATTTTGGATATTTTTTTCTAACCGTGTATTTCGTTCGACAAATCAAACGTCAAATCATGTCGAAAAAGTGTGAACCTGGGGGGGGGGACGTGCTGTCAAATCAGCCTACTGATCATCTTGTATGAAACTGGTTCCAAACGTAAACAAACGCTGTAGGTTTCTTATAGCTTGTTTACGTTTGGAACCAGTTATGCGAGGTAGGCGACGATTGTTCGTATTTGACAGCCACCTCCCCCCCTTGGTGTGAACGCATCCGAACATTGCATCCGACAACAGCATTGCCAGACATACCGATTTAACGGTATTTATACCGATTTCCGAACTAGATTCCGATATACAGATAAAGTTCCTCAGAATACCGATTTTTGAGGTGTTATACCGATTTATACCGATTTTTTTAATTAATCAAAATCAATGTTTTTGTGTGAGGGTTGTATCTTTTTGAATATCTCAAATTTTTTGAGTCTTTAAAATTCTAAAAAAGATCATCTTCAAAAATGTCTTACGTATACTCCCTCGATTAATGTTGCAAGTTCCCCACCATGAATCGATAAATAGTCGACGGCTCTTTCTGGTAATTCCGGGGGAATCAGGAAATACTTTTTAAACATTATTTAACTTCCTCGATTTTCTTCCAACTTTCCCCTGGAATTTTCTATTTAAGATTCCTCTCGGAAACTTATTTCGACATCCCTTGGAAGCTTCTTCAGTCTTCGCTTGAATGATTCTTCACGGAACTTCAAGGATGATTTTGATTGCGGATCCACACTAGCTGCAGGAACTTTTAAAAAGTTCTGAAACTTCAGAAAAGTCCAGACTTTTGAGTAAGTTTCGAAAAATCAAAGAATGTAACTTCTGTTAAAATTATAAAACCCGGTCCAGCGAACTCCAGTGAACAAGTCCAAAGAACTTCTGGAAAATTTAATAGTTTTCAGGACAGTTCCATTAGTTTCAGGAGAATTGAGAGAACTTGCTTATGAAATTTCGTAATCTTCAAGAAAGTCTAGAAACCTTCAAAGTTGATTAGCGATATTCCGGTAGTCTCATTATAATCAGGAGAAGTTCCAAGTATTTCAAAGATTATCAGAGTACTCCAAAACAGTCCAAGGAAATATGGAATATTCCTAAGTACAAGTACAAACTTCAGGGGCATTGCGGGGTCTTCAGGGATCTTTTATGACCATTTGGAATTTTTTTCGGATCATTAGAACATCCCCCAAGAGCTCTTTCTTCCGGAATTATGTCCTTATTTCTATGCCAACGTCTCCAGGAAGTTTCTTCCGTCTTCTCCAGAAAGTTCAATTAAACTTCTCCCAGAAATTTCTTTCGTCTAGTTCTGGAATTTTGTCCAGTTGTTTTTTTACTTCTATTGGAAGGTTTTTCCGAGCTTCTTCTGGCTTCCCCTGGAAATGGCTACTTCTGGAATTTATTTCCGATTTTCGAAACTTTTTTGCTTTCCTTTGAATGTGAAATCCGATTTTTTTTTCTGAAGGTTTGTTTGAATTTTCGCCAGAAGTTTCTCAATTTATGTCTTGGAAGTTCCATGGATGTTTTCCGACTTCTCTCAGAACCTTCCTAAAATTTCCTCCAGGAGAGCTTTTTCTCTGGCTATTGTTTTCAGCTTCCTCCAGAAACTAATTCAAACATACCCCGGAGTTTCCTCCCGGAATTTTCCGATCATAGTCCAAAAGTTAAAATTTTCGCTTTCAAAACCGCCAAAAATATAAAATTAATTAAAATAGTAAATACCGATACATACCGATTTTTTAAAACCTGATACCGATAACCTTTAAAACATTCTGGCAACGCTGTCCGACAACATTATCGAGCAGTCCGCTCGAATCAGACCAACACATCAGATACTTTAGCCATTTGTTTGTATTAGGTTCTGCAGCGTGACGTCACAAATGAACTCAGTGTTAATAGGCTGAACCTTTTTGACAGTTCAGTGGTACTGTTTACAAGCACTTAGTCGTTTTTTCGAAAAAAAAAAATTCTAAAATTTCCGAATTTTAACTTGTAAATTGTCGAGGAACAGCACGGTGAAAAGATGTTGCTCGTGGACAATGCAGAAGTGTAGTTTACATCTCACTGCATTCTGAAAAATTATCGAGAAAATCTACCCAAGAAAAAAACGACTAAGTCCACGTAAACAGTACCACTGAACTGTCATCAGATTGAGGTTAACCCCGACGTAAGGCAGTGTGAAAATTGTATTTAGAGAGTAGAAAGCGAGCATGGGCAACTTTTTAGGAAGGTACAAATTTTCATCATCTCTCTTTACCAAATTCCCCCGTTGGAGAGGGATGGTGAGGGGTATCCAACACTGGTAAAAGAGATGATCACCGACTCGCTCATGTACCGATGATGTGTTTGAAACAGTTCTATCGATTGTACCGCACTCAAGTTGTTATCTGAAGGAAGATAGTCTAAACCCTAGGCGCCGTGTTTTGAATTTCTGTATGGCAAAATAGTGAACTTTTCGTGAACATTAACGGCAAAGAACTCACCAACACTGGGAGACCGTGAGTTCCTGTCCACCTGTCATTTCCCATCTCAGTCTAAACCCAAGATGGTTTTATGACAGGTGGCAGGAGCTCACGGTCTCCCAGTGTTGGTGAGTTCTTTGCCGTTAATGTTCACGAAAAGGTTACTATTATGCAATACAGAAATTCAAAACAAAAAATTTATGGGTGGATTTGGACAGTTTTTGACCTGTTTCATACGACCGGAAGATGTATGCTAATCAATTTTTGTTGTGAATTTCGCTACTAAACACGAGGAACATTTCTTATAGCAAAACTTGCCATAACAAAATAGGCATAGTTCATTTTAGTAAACAAACTAACACTTCTTCCTTGTGTGTCAACTTTGTATTAAGCACCTTGGTGTAAACCTGTCTAATAGTACGTTCAGATCAATGAGGTACAGAGAGAGGTGGCGCAGATCGTGAAATAGGGTTGTATTAGTAAACCAAAAAATCAACGTAAACGCAAGTAGTGACGTCACTACTTGCGTGTACTTGCGTGTATCGTACAGTGGTCGTGTGAGTGATTGCTTCACCTCGGTAATCCAGCTCATTGCGTTCAGATTACAGAGTTATAACATGTTATAGCGCTATCTTGATGGTGGTTTCTGTGTTGCAATTATTTGACAACCGTTATAACATGTTATAACTCTCCAGTCTGAACAAGGCATAAACGTACCTTAACTAGTTTTCAATCCGACAAGTAGGCTTACTCCGATCGGGGTTTTCCGCTTCCGTTTGTTTTCGGGAAATGGTACTTTTTGAAAAATTATTAGAAACAATTTTCTTATCATTAGTATTTTTTTCGGAGATACGGCCTTCGGGGAAATGGATTATTTGGGATTATACCGTTCGGAGAAACGACATTCGGGGTAATGGAGCACAATCATCCAAGCAGGGGTGCCAGGTTTTAGAAAACAAATCTGAAATATTGAAAATTTTTGGTTTTTATTTGCTTTTATACTGTATTGAAATCTTTTTAGTGAGTGTGAGAGTGAGTCACACTTTTACTCATTAGTATGGAGAAATTTCAAAAAAGCATAGGGTTACGGTATGTAATGTGGGTCTAGTCCTTTCATTCGGCCTATCACGCAAATAAATAATTAATTAAGGAATATTACACAAAAAATAAGGAAAATATTGATCACTGATGATTGATAAATGTGTACCACACACAAATCAATTTATATCACAACATTTCAATACATTTTCAGCTCTCGTAAGTAATAAAACTGGTTGAGAATATCACTCTGTTCGGAGTTTTTAGCCGCCATGACTTCTAAGGTTAAGATGGGAAGGTTGCACTGACGATCATCAAATGGCCTGATTATGGCATTTATTGAATGGAATTACCTGATAATACACACTAGACGTAAAACTCACAGTTACTGTTTGAATATTTTATGTTTATTTTAATTGTTTAACAACGTTTTCACAAGTAAATCATGGACCCAACTTTAGGGACACATTTCTTTTCTATGTTCCTAACTTTGGCCCATGAAATTCATTTGACAGCATATAGCAATAAGAGTAACGTCAACAATGTGGTTTGCATTTGGATGATAAGGAACGAACAGGAAGGGAGATTTTTTCTGCCAAATCTGTATAATGAACATCACAATGTTTTGATTTAGATATTCTGCGGTCGAAAGACGATAAGCGAAATTTTTAATTTTTAATTTTTAACTTGAGTGATTTAATGTAGTTTTCGTAAAATTTTCTCTAAGAAATGTTTTGAGGAATGAAGAGTATTAAGTTAACAGTGATAGTGATAAAAAAAAATACATAAGAAAACGTTACCAAGAGCGTTTTTTTTTGAGAATCAAACAGGATAGGACGAAGTTGCATCCATAAATAGACCCAATTTGGGGACAATAGACCGATATTACATACATTTCCCTGGTGAGTTTTTGTCTTAAAAAAAGTAAGTTTTTCAACTTTTTGCGGTTCCTGATAGCAAACGACATGATAAGCATATCTAAGCATACCATTTAGCAGTAGAATATCGTTTGCAGGTAAATTAATTGATGAGTTATGATTAAAAACGTAATCTATGGCTGCATATTAGACCGAGGTTAGGGACGTATACCCTATTTCACTCAGTGCCTGAGTAACCTACACTTTTAGAAATGTCTCCATACAACTGAGTAAAAATGACTCACTCTTTGAGTAAGATTCGTTGTCAGTGTCAGACTAAAATGATGTTTGAAGTTTTTTGTAGTTTATCAAACACATATTTATAGCAAAATGAAGTGATTAGTTTTAGCAGGCTTCAAGCATTTCGCCTCAGAGAATGAATATGAATATTTAAGTTTTAAGTGGGTGGCCAAATTACCCCAATTTGTTGCTGTTGCTAATTGTCATGGGGCGATCTCTATACCTTTTCTACCTCCATCTATTACAACCTTTGCTCCCCAATCATTTGCCAAAATTTTACAGATATTTCAGATTAGAAAAGGCCTGGCATCCCCTGCATCCACGATTCCATATCACCGACGAATTATTCCTTTTCGTTCAAAAACCACCCATTTGTTAATTTCCTATCAATTTTGCAGTGCTGCCAGGAACACTACCATCCACTCTCGCATATTATCGAGCTGGTATTGACGTTGTTCTCTCTATCTCTCTTTCTCTCTCTCTCTCTTTATCATTTGGTATCTTCCGGTTCTGTTTGCTGGTTTTGCTTGACTCAACTTGTTGTACCGACACACTTGTTTGTCCGTTTCGTTGCCCACTCCCAAAGCCCCAAAGTCAATGGAAATTAACATCCCTTCTACTTTTTTTTGTGTGTGTATGTGTGTGTGTGCGCGCGCGCGACTTGTTCAGAGCTCCCAGAAGGAAGGCAGCGGAGCGATCGCCGAGGTGCTGGATCTGACGCACGACCAGCACAGTCCGTTCAAGCTGGAATTCGACGACCACGACTTTAAGCACCACCTGAACTCATTGAAACCGTTGGGTAAGTACATCTACCGGTTGCTACTGAGAATCGACTTATGTATATAAACACGTTTTACATGCAGGCCTGGCGATCCTGGTGAACACGTGCTGTCCGCACACGCAGGCCCACTATGCCAAGTTCTGCGGCCATGTGACGGCCGTCGCAATGCTAGACAAGGACTTGGTCCCCGTGACCAACCGGTATGCGATTGTAGAGTCGAGTTTGAATAGCTTTATGCATGGGTATGTACTAGGCATACCAAGTTTCTAATTTGGTGTTTGCTACTGTTTTTTTCTTATTTATTTTTAATATTCCTGACCTCCCGTTTTGTTTTATTGGATTTGACTTTTTTTTCTTTTTCTTGACTGCAAAATTCCTACACTGCGTTTTTTTTTCTCGAACTATCGCTTGCTGCAACACAGAACTGCCACCGGAAGCGGTGGATTTTCCGCACCTTCTGGTGTTGTTGGGAAAATTCGTTCATATTATTTGCCATTCACCATCTCTCCGCTTGTTTTTCGATTGCATATTTTCATGAAATCAATGATTTTAGTTTTGGGACCCGGATTCAGGTAAATATGATCGTTTCATCTGTTTGCATCTCATCGCGATTTCGGACGGTTATGGGCCAAATTTGGGGTTTGTAATCTTGCTTGTTGATTGGTACCCTCGTAGATGTTTATTGTGCCTAACTACTTTTCATTGATTTTCATTTCTTACTTTCTAGGGCTGTAAAATTGTGTGTGATGATTTAGGAGGAGGGGGGGGGGGTTTAACTGGTCCAGCACGTTGACTGGTTGGGATCAGTAAAGATTTCACAAAAAGCATTTCAAATTGCGTCAGCAATATGCTTAGGCCCATAACCTTGCAATAGGGAAATGCTCTCGTTAGATGACTTGGCTTTGAAGACCTATTAGTGGTAATTAGAAGCAGATTGTCCGGTTCTGGGCAGCTTTTGCATTCGTACTGATGTATTATTTTATTTTCTAGCTTCAATACCCCACAATTTTGAGTGGATTCATGAACATTCCATGCGCTCATCTGATGCTTTGAAGATAGCCACATTGTTGAGAGGATCCACGAGAACTATGGTGGGTCTACTTAACAACCCCCTGCTCCCCACAGCAGTGCAAAATTTAGCTCTACGGTTTGAATGGGAAATAGAACAAAACTGTTCTGATACCTGCCGTAAATTGGAAAATAGCTCAATTTAGACCTCGGATATACATTGAGTATACTGCCGCTCTTCGCATGTCGGTCCCATGGTAAAAATCAGCAAGCCGAGAAAATCGCATTTTAAGCTTGATTCGTACCATTGCTTCTTATGTGATGAGACAACCAATTTGGCTGTTTTTCCAAACTTTTTCAGAACAAAGTTATTGAGTTCATCCAGTATTAAGAAAATATGGGTGATCAGCTACCATTTGCATTGTAAAACTCAGTTTTGACAATCTATCTGAAAAGTAATAAAAGTAACAAACTTGCTTTGATTACAGATCCTAGCAACAGCGGGATTGTTTGGTCGAAAGCACTAGTGAGATGACTATTTGAGAGATACCAGATAAAATAACAAACGGACCTTTTTAGGACCACCGTTCGTCGTCGATTGTTATCAAGGCTAGTGTACAGACGCGCTGTTGGACAGCTTTGAAAACGAGAAAGTTAAAGGCAAAGTTTAACGAAATCTTGAGTAGTACAACTCAGCAGCAAAAATAAATAGAAATAACATCTACGGTTGTGTTCAAGGAAATCAATAGAAGAGTAAAAACTAGTGAAATAGTGAGGAAAAGAAAAGTGAGGTTAGCGTCTGGATGGGAGCGGAAGAAGACCCACCAGATGGCGGTGGCAAAAGTTCTTCAAACCGAATAGAATGGATGCAAGAATCGGAAAAAAAATGACGAGGCAGCAGGCGAAGTACGAGAGAAGACTCAGAACAACAACAAATCTAACCGAAAAGACGTGGAGACGCAGAACGATAATCATCCCAAGCGAGAAGAAGTGATCTACACACACCAGGATAGCGTGCCGTACAGGGTTTACTTTGTACTGAGGAACGATGAGGAAGGATCGAAGAAAATCAACAAATTCGCACTCGGATCAACACTACGCAGCAACGAACAATACAAGCGTCACATTGTTGGTGGTGTTTCTGAGCAGTTACGTGAAAGCAAATCAACTGGTCATAAGTATCAACCAATCGAACAGCATATACAGAGCTTATGTCCCACAACACCTAGTGTGCATCACAGGTGTGCTAGCGGGAATTCCAACGGAAATCCCAATTGAGCAAATTGCTGAAGATTTGGAATGTGAGGTGCCAATTGTTGGAGTTCGCCGGCTAACACGATTTATCGATGGAAACAAGATACCTACCAACCGCGTCAGTGTGACGTTTCGAGCGAAGACCCTACCAGACATAGTAAGACTGTTCTGTTGTTCAAGTCGAGTTCAACCGTTCGTACAAAAGGTAGTAGGTAGATTTGCCTGAACTGCTTACGCACCACAAATTGCAGAAGCGCCAAAAGGTGCCTACGATGCTCTGAAAGACACGAAGACAAAAGTGAGTACGACAATAATTGTGGAAAAGGCAAAAAGTACGCTAACTGCAGAAACAAGGATCACATTACGGCAGATCCCAGCTGTCGGGAAATCATACGGCAGGACAAAATCAAAAAGTTAATGGCGAAAAAGAACCTCACATACGCAAAAGCAAAGGAACAGATTCCAATGGCAAATCAAACCTTGTACGAACCACTCTTCGATGCCGAGGAGAGACATACGCCGACATGACGAAAAATAGCTTTCGTTGGAAGGATCCGTTGCGGGACCAATGGTCGCTATCCAACAATGAAAGGGAGAAGATTCAAGCAGCGGTGTACATGGGAAAATCGCCAGACAAGCAACAGAACAAGAAAAGGAGAGTCAACACAAATACGGACAAGACAAATGAGAAACGGAGCTACATCATCAACGGTGAAAGAGTTTGCGAAGGACCAACGGCCATAAACGGAGTGGCACTAAACAACGACAATCGAGTTACGGAAAAAGAACGATGGGAAACCATATCGAAACAGGTCACTAAAAAAGTACAAAACGAGCAACAAAATCTACTGATGACGTTCTACACGGACTTTGTCACTCAGTTGGATAACGACGAAGTCACAAAGGAAAAATTCATGGCATGCACAAGAAGGCACTTCAATTTCGCAAAATCCATAATACACACAGACAATAGTAAGGTAAGCACTTCTTCGTTTTAAAAGCTCTACACCAGAATATAAATAAACAGATTTGATCAAAATAAAAGATTAGCTTTTACCACTTATCATTGCAAAATTCGGGGAGTTAAATAGAACAATAAAAATACTACAATGTAACGTGCAGAGTCTAGAAAAAAATAAGGCAGAAATACACAGAGTCCTGTCCGGTGAAGGCTTCAATATAGCTCTCCTATCGGAGACATGGACTAAATCAGTACTAGAAACCACAAGGAAATATAATATCACTGGATATCACCTAATTCCATGCTCAAGAGACGACGCGTACGGAGGAACGGCGATCCTGTTGCGAAATGAGAACAGCTATTCCAGAATAGATATACCTGTGTTATCTACTAAAACACAAGTAGTAGCAATATTAATATTGTCTATAAATCTAGTAATTTTTTCCGTGTATGTGAGTCCTTCAATTAGCATAGCAGATTTCAAGAATGACATTCAAACCCTGTTTGACAAAGTCCGACAATTCGACAACGTTATCGTTGGAGGTGATTTCAACGCACACCATGGCGATTGGGGACATCAAACAGTGGACAGAAAAGGCGAAATTTTGGCTGACGTGATGGATCCATAACCTTTGTACCGTTGAGATTTGGATGTAGGTCATCTGCTATTGATTTAACCATGTGCTCAACAATGCTACTGTCAAGGGTCCAATGGCGAACATTATCATACGGCATTGGTAGTCATCACTTAGCAATTGAAATTACCATAGACAGCTATAAAAATGAACGTCCCAAGTACTACTACGACAACAAGCAAATTGAGACCACAATATCAAGGTTAAAACCGTTCGAAATCGGTAATGTAGAAGACCTAACAACAGCAGTTGTAGCCACTGAAACTCTTTCAAGCGATCCAATACACGGTTGTTGTTGTTGGAATATGCTTTAGCTGTAAGTGTTTTATTATAAGTATACATGTTTAGAATATATATAATATTACCTACAAATTTTCAGTATCTTCACTTTAACAACGAGATTCTTCCCTTTAGGTGGTTTTTCAATTTTAGGTTACGAAACTAGGATAGTAAATTTTGCGTGTTAGATGTAAGCTTTAGCATATAATTTCACATTTTATATTTGAAGATTTACTTACTTGTAGTAACTGTAAATACTAATTTTAATTTGTATATACTAATTAACTAGGTTTATCTAGACTTTAATAGCGCTTTCAATGAATGCACGCGTGGTGTTATCACGGCACTATCACTCTTATCAATCATAAACAACACGCTCATCTGTCTGTCGGTGTCAGTTGGCACTCGCTGTCCCAGTGTACCGAGTACGGCGCCGTCGACGTTAGGGCATCTTCATCGCGGGGAGGTTTTCGTCGCCACACTCCCCCACCCGTGAACCGCTACCATCTTCTTGGTCAGGATCACCTTCCTTCACGACGTCGAGCAACGCTAGATTAGCCACCGACCTGCGATCGACTCCGCCTTTCGTACGAACCAACGCTTGCCGTACTCGTCCATCCGCTCCCAGCACGATTCTCTCCACTCGTCCTCTGGTCCACTGGCTTCGCACTTTTCCGTCCACCACCAGCACCAAATCTCCCTCCTTCATGTCCCTCACATTCTCGAACCATTTGCATTGCCGTGAAATCACCGGAAGGTATTCCCTGATCCATCTTCTCCAGAACTCATCGGCCAGATGCTTCGCCAAGTTCCAGCTGCTTCTCAACGTCGTTCGATAGTCCGTAGGCAGAACTGACAACTGCTTGACACCTGAGGAACTTCCTAGCAGAAAGTGATTTGGCGTTAACGCCTCCTGGTCTGCTGACTCCAACGGAATGTAGGTTAATGGTCGACTATTGATCATGCCTTCCGCTTCGATGATTACCGTCTCCAGAGTTTCGTCGTTGGGCTTTCGAGTTGTTTCCAGCGTGGACTTTATGGCTACTTTCACCGATCGTACCAATCGTTCCCAGACCCCTCCCATATGGGGCGTTCCTGGTGGATTGAAGGACCAACGCGTTTTGGAATTAGTGAACACCGATGAAAGTTTCCTACTTCGTTCCTCTATCTCCTTTTTCAGCTGATTATCGGCTCCATGGAAGTTAGTCCCATTATCAGAAAAGAACTCTGCTGGCGATCCTCGGCGGGAGACGAAACGGCGAACTGCTTGAACGCACGACTCTGTTGACAGGCTGTGGACAACTTCCATGTGAACTGCCCGTATACTCAGACACGTAAAAAGCGCAATCCAGCGTTTGGCATTGCTGCGCCCAACCTTCACCAGAACTGGCCCGAAGTAGTCCAGACCAACGTAAGTAAAGGGTCGCACGAACGGTGTCAACCGAACTTTCGGCAGTGGAGCCATTGGAGGTTGTCGTGGCACAGCCTTGCGTACCCTGCAGAACATGCAGTCCCGTGCTACTTTCGCAACCAGCGCACGCATCTTCGGAATGTGGAACTCCTGCCTCATTTCATTAATGACCGTTTCTCTATTAGCGTGACGGAAACGACGGTGGAACATGTCAACCAAAAGAAAGGCGATGGAAGACTGCTGTGGTAGAATTGTGGGGTACTTCGCTGCATATGGCACGTGTGGCGCTGCACCTATCCTTCCTCGCATCCGCAGCACTCCGAACTGATCCAGGAACGGCCACAGCTTGAAAATTCTGCTGGATCTGGATACCGCCGAATGACGAAACTGTATCGCTTCTTCCTTTCCACTGAGTTGCATGATTTCATCGGTGTAATATTCTTGCTGCGCTTGTTTGTACAGAGTGATCTCTGCGTCAGCTAGTTCTTCCTGCTTCAGTTCACCTAACTCCAGCTGAACGCCTTGCTTCTTGCTTTTAAGGTTGTTTACGAATCGATGAACCCACGCTGCGGTGCGGTGTAGTTTTTCCCAGCTGCTGAATCTTCCGGTTTCGATGAGCAGTGTTGACTGCATCACGTGCATGCCTACATGGCGAATTTCTTCGTTTGTGGTACACGGCACCATCTCCTGCGTCGGCCACAGACATTCTGGTTCCAGTAGGAACTTCGGTCCATGAAACCAAGGATTACTTTCGTCGAAGATCGGTCCTTTGCCCCATTTCGTTGCGAGATCCGCCACATTACGCTCGGTATCTATCTTCCTCCACTCCTGTACATCTGTTGTGGATAGAATCTCAGCTACCCGGAAACCCACGAACTGTTGATATCTTCGGTGATCGCACCGCAACCAAGCAAGCACTGTCTGGGAATCTGTCCACAATACGCGACGGCTGACAGCAAGATTGTGCATTGCAACGACACTGTTGAGCAATCGGGTGCCCAATACAGCAGCTTGAAGCTCCAATCGCGGGATGGACATCATTTTTAACGGAGCAACCTTCGCTTTTCCGGCTACTAATGTCACCTTCATGCCTTCCTCGGTCTCTACTCGGAAATAGACAACACTGGCGTAAGCTGACTTGCTGGCATCCACGAAGACGTGGACTTCAAGTGACGAATACGTCTGATAATCCGCTGCTGTAAAATAGCAGCGAGGAATCCGAATGGAGTTCAGCTTCGGCAGAAGTGCTATCCAGCGCCGCCATAGTTCGCATAGTTCGTTACTGATGGGTTCGTCCCAGTCTACTCCCGATGCCCAGATGTCTTGCATTAGAGTTTTTCCGTGAATCACGAAATGACTGATTAATCCTAGTGGATCAAACAAGCTCATCACCACGCGTAGCACTTCTCGTTTTGTTGGCGTGTGGTTTATCTCTAGCACATGTTCCATGTCGGCGCGTACTACGAAGCTGTAGGTGAGTTCGTCTCCGGTCGGGATCCACTTCATACCAAGAACAGATTCCACGTTGTCCACTTTCTCCGGCTTGATCGTTTTCACGGTTTCACTGGATGTTGCTCCAACCTTCGCTGCAACAACTGGATCGTTCGAAAGAAAGTTCCGAATTTCGAATCCCCCTTCCGCATGTATCCACCGCACTTCACCTCCCACCTGCACTGCTTCTTCTGCCGTCGGAAAACTATCGAGATAATCATCAACGTAATGATATCGAACAATCGCTTTCACTGCCCGGGAAGATACACTCTGAAACTCCTGTGCGTTCGAATTTTTGACGAATTGCGCAGAGCTTGGGGAACACGTTGCTCCGAATATTGCAACGTTCATAACGTAGATTTCTACTTCTGACTTTGCGGAATCCCGCCATAGAAAACGCAAATATTGGCGGTCCTCCTGCCTGATAAACAAGCGATGAAACATCTCTTTGATGTCTCCCGTCAGCGCGATAGTGTAGAGACGGAAGTGGTAGAAAACTTCAACTAGCGAGGCGAGGTAATCGGGACCCTTCAGAAGTGCTGAGTTGAGCGATACTCCGTTAACTTTTGCTGCGGCGTCCCAAATAATCCGAACCTTGTTTGGCTTTTTAGGATTTAGGACTACTCCCAGGGGCAGGTACCAACTCTTACCTGTGCTGGTGTTGGCGAGTTCCTCCTCGGTAGCCCGATGCGCGTATCCCTTCTCCTGATACTCCCGCATCTGTTGACGGACACATTCATACAGTTGTGGTTCCTTGGTGAGTCGTTTCTCCAAAGAGCGTAACCGACGAAGCGCCATCCCGTAGCTATCCGGAAATTGAACATTGTCCCACTTCCATAGCAGGCCGGTCTCAAATCGTTTTCCAACTCTACGAGTCGTGGCCTGGAGCAGCTGTCGAGCCCGTTTATGTTCCTCGGATTCTATAGGTGTGAGCGGAGGTCGCACACCAGAATTGTCCAGTGTTATGTAGTCCCGGACGAGTTGGTTCAAATCACCTTCCGAATTGGTCCATCCTCCAACATGAAACCCACAGCTGAATGATTCCGTCGCGAAACGTGAACAGCCGTAGATGCTCCAGCCTAGACGGCATTTTGCTGCCATCGGTTGACCCCAACCTCCTTCTCGAACTTTGAGTGGAATCGTGAGTTTCAAGTTGTCAAGACCAATTAGAAGTTTTGGTGTCACATTTTCGTAGTCGGTAATTGGCAAACCTCGAAGATACGGATACATTTCCACTAGATCCCGGTAGCGCAAGGATTGTGATGGCAGCCGGAGACCTTCTACCGTACGCGCGTCCACAAGCTTGAAGTGTTTAGCCGAATACTTCCCGGAGATCTCCATCTGGATGATACGCGAGTTCGGCTCTTCACGAGTAATATTTCCCGTCCACTGTAGATTAAGTGTCTCAGTAGGACCCGTTACTCCTAGCTGTTTAGCCACTGCAACATCCAACAGAGAAATCTGCGAGCCTTCATCCACAAACGCGAACACATTCACCTGACTTTGTTTTCCATACAGCGTCACCGGTAAAATTCGGAAGGCTGGACCCCCTCCACTTTGGAGTTTCAAATGACTCGTGGACACTACCGCTGGGACCGCTGGTGTGGCAGAATGCAGGAGCGTGTGATGACGAAGACGGCAACCTTCTATTCCGCATCCTTTCCATGTTTTGCAAGGCCATTTGCCGTGTTGATTTAGGCAGGTCCTACAGAGCACGTTCTGACTGACGAATTTGAGACGCTCGTCGATATTCATGGCCTTAAACTTGTAGCAATCCGTCACCTTGTGCCCTTCCTTCTTGCAGGCAGCACAGACCTTCTTCACTGGGCTGGTTGGAGTAGTAGAACCATTGTAAGAGGAAGTAGACCCAGCCGAAACATTTTCAGCGTGTGCGTGTATGAAACTCCGGTCTTTGGGCTTTTGATAAACTCCTTTCGTTATCTTCACAGTCGGTTGGTCATCCATCACATCATACGCCAACTCCACCAGTGACGACATGAATGATCCGAACGTTCCGAGGTTAACTAACGGACTGGAACTCTTAAATGCTGACCACTTCAAACGGTAATCCACGGGAAGCTTCGCAACCAGGTCGTGCAACAATGACGGGTTTGCCAAGTGCGCCTGTTGTTTCGCATTCTTCAAATGTTCTACCAAACTATCCACCGCCATACCGAAGTCGACGATGCTCTCCAAATTATCCATCTTTGGAGGAGGAAGTTGTCGAATCTTTTCGGTAAGTGCTCTTATCAGAGTTTCGGGTCGACCGTACCGCATCTGCAATGCCTTAATGACGTGTGGAACACTTAAAGGGGATAGTAGTCTGCATCGTACCATCTCCATTGCCGGTCCCTTGAGGCAGCGCTGAAGTCGGATCATATTCTCATCCATAGAGAATCCGCACGTATCTGTTGATCGCTGGAAGTTGCTTATCCAGATCGGCCACTCCTCTGGATTCCCGGAAAACGTTGGTAAATCCTTCCCCATGACTTGCCGTGCTGCTAGCTGACGACTTGTTGGGCCATCTAGATCTTGATGATGGGCAGCACCATTGCCTCTACCACGAACCGTGTTTCCCCTTATTTCTCGTGAATGAAAACTGCAGGCTCCATCCTCCTCATCCTCGTCCTCATCTGCTTCGTTCGGTCCCTCAATGAACCGGTAGTTGCCTGTCCTTGATGTGCCGGGAACTGGATTACGAAGATTGCTGAACATTTCCTTTCCGGGATTCTCCGGAACTTTGCGGGTATCTCTTGCTGCTGACGTGGATTTTAAGTTTCCCTCTGTCTGCTCGCCGGATTTCTGCAACCAACCTCGTACTTTTTCCTCCGAATTTGGCACATCACTTTCACTCAAGCTGGAAACTTCGCTACCGCGTTGCGAAAATTGCCGAACGATGCTCTTTTTCGCCTCGAGTGACAACCGTTGCATCTCTAGGAGCGCTTTACGACTTTTTTCTTCTTCTTCTAACTGCTTTTCCTGAAAAGCCTTCTCTTCAGCTAACTTTTTGGCTTCTAAAGCTAACTCGAGATCCCTGTTCTTCCTCTCCAGTATCAACTTTTTATTTTTCATTTCTAGCTCAGCCTGCAACTCCTGTTCCTTGATTCGGCCCTGTTCCTCAATCATCTTCAGCTCGAATGCGAGCCTAGCCCTGGCACTAGATGTAGAACTTACGTTATCTCCAGAAACAGGCTGCTTACTTTTCCGAGAGGTGCCCTTGGTGCTGACGGACGTCTTCGACGACTGCTCTGCACCGGTTGGGACCGTGAGCCGCTTTCCACCTTTCTTTCCGTCAGTCTTGCGGATTTTCTTCGTCGCAATCGGCGTCCGGTTCGATATTCCACATGATGTACACTTCCACGGTACGTTGGAAACACTTCCGTCGACTTTTGCACAGCTGAAGTGGTACCAGGACCCACATGTATCACAGGCTACCATGTTCTCGCTGCTGTCCGGACGATCGCAAGCCACGCAATCCGACGGTGTGGCGGAAGCAGTGTTATTATCTCCCGGATGACTCATCTCACACTGTAGGGGATCTCACCGTGAAAATTTCTAAAGTTTGTAGCCACTGAAACTCTTTCAAGCGATCCAATACACGGTTGTTGTTGTTGGAATATGCTTTAGCTGTAAGTGTTTTATTATAAGTATACATGTTTAGAATATATATAATATTACCTACAAATTTTCAGTATCTTCACTTTAACAACGAGATTCTTCCCTTTAGGTGGTTTTTCAATTTTAGGTTACGAAACTAGGATAGTAAATTTTGCGTGTTAGATGTAAGCTTTAGCATATAATTTCACATTTTATATTTGAAGATTTACTTACTTGTAGTAACTGTAAATACTAATTTTAATTTGTATATACTAATTAACTAGGTTTATCTAGACTTTAATAGCGCTTTCAATGAATGCACGCGTGGTGTTATCACGGCACTATCACTCTTATCAATCATAAACAACACGCTCATCTGTCTGTCGGTGTCAGTTGGCACTCGCTGTCCCAGTGTACCGAGTACGGCGCCGTCGACGTTAGGGCATCTTCATCGCGGGGAGGTTTTCGTCGCCACAGCAGTAAAGAAAATCCGGAAGAGTAACAGAAGGAAAGACACAAAAACACCAAAATTTTGGTGGTCTGACACCGTGGACCAGGCTTGGAAAGAGAAGACAGAAGCAAGACGAGCTTCGAGTTCGAAGTTCGAGGAGTTCTCGGACGAAATAGGACCACACACTAGCTCTAAAGAACGGTGGAACAAAGTCGGCAGGCTTACTGGAAAGAAAGTAAAAAGTGTCGAAAACAACACCATGCTAGATGACGCAAATACAGCGGGGAGTTTTCTAGATAAACACTTCGGACCAAATAATTTGGAACCATGGATCGATCCGGGGCCAGTTGCCACGCCAATTGCATCATACAAATTGCTAGATTTGGTAAAGTGGACAGCTATCATCGGTAAGAAAAAGAAAAGGTCTGCACCAGGGGAAGATGGCGTATCATTTGAAGTTCTTCGTATACTTTCTCCAGAAGTATCAACAAATTTGGTAGAGGATCTCAATCGAATGTGGTTCCGGGGCACCCCCACAGATAATCTTAAGACTATCAAAGTAGTAGCCATACCTAAGCCAGGTAGCGACCAATCAACGCCAAACGGAAAAAGGCCAATCTCTAGTTCCTACCTTGACCAAAATCATGTATTGGATATGCTACAGAACCATCTATACCATAATAAAATCCTTCCAGAAACCTCGTTTGGTTTCAGAAAAGGCACTTCCACATCTACAGCAATTGCATATGTCATAAATGAAATAAAAAGGAACAAAAGAGATAACCAAGTAACAGCATTAATATGTATTGACTTGTCGAACGCCTTTAATACTGTTCGCACGGATACTCTGGTAGATACGTTGGCTATGCTGGGAACACCTACAGAAATTGTCACATGGATATCCTCATTCCTCAAAAACCTAAAAATAATCCTGCATCTACGCAACGGAATTATTTCGAGAAGAATCTCGAATGGGCTACCGCAAGGACATGTACTGTCACCAACGTTATTTAATGTGTACACTGGTGAACTACATAACATACATGTTGATGGAGTCACATTGGTTCAATATGCTGACGACTTTGAGATAATCGTAACAGCTATCAACTGGGAAACCCTAAACGTTAAATCACAGGAATATATGGACAAATTCGTGGGAGCCTGTGAAAAACTGAATTTATCAATAAACGCCGAGAAATCCAGTGTGATGAAGATGAGATTCAGTACACATACAACTTTGAATATCATGGTCAAGGGAGGGACACTTGAATCGGCAATAAAACAACGATACCTTGGAGTAACCATAGACCGATCATTAACATTTGCAGCACATATACGATTAGTTCGGGAGAAATTCCAGGAAAGACTATGCATGCTGAAAGTTTTAAACGGCGCAAAAAAAGGAGCACATCCAGACACGATGCTTAAAGTGTATCAAGGTCTCATTAGAAGTATTGTCGAGTATGGCTGCTCAGTACATAACAATGCCAGCAAATCATCAAGAAGAGTACTAGAAGTGATAAACAACCAGAGTTTAAGGAATGTTACTGGTAACACAAAATCTACCCCACTAAATACACTGGCTGCGATTAGTGAACAAGCACCAATACAATACCGACAAGAAATGATAACATGCCGTGAAATCGCAAGATGCATTTCGAGGAAAAATGTTTTAGGGAAACAATTGATGCAAATATCGCTTGAATAACAGAATCAGGAAAAAATATTCATACATGGAACAACTTTATTGGAAACATAAGGCAAGCTACGACATACTGATGCGGAATGAACGGATAGAAAATTTTGAGCAAGTGGAGATATATACATGTGTATGTGAACAAACTCTCAAAAAGGACCAAGTTAGCCAGATCAAGTTGAAGCAACTAACACTCGGTATGATGCATGGGCAATATAAAGGCAGAGAGAGAATATGGACGGATGCATCGAAGTACGAAAATACTTGTGGAATCGGAATATTTGTAGACGGCAATAAGAGGCGGCACTACTACAGGCTACAACACGATACAAGCATTACATCTGCAGAGCTTACGGCTATTTGGGTAGCTTTACGAATAGTTGATGAAAACCAGCTATTGCACTACGTTGTGTTAACCGACTCACGGTCATCCTGTCAAATACTGGAAGGTGCTATCGAAAAGGGAGAAGGAGAAACGATGATTGCAGAAATACTGCAGATGGAGAAGAAATGGAAAACTACTATTCAATGGGTACCTAGCCACATACAGATTGCCGGGAATGAGGTTGCAGACATGTTGGCAAAAGAAGGTACTAAGCATGATGCATCAACACTAGAAAATAGACTGTTCATAAAGGATCTATTCTTGAAGTTTACCAAGGAGTTAGAAGAAAAAACTAAATGCTGGTATGAACATACGTCCCTAGAGAAAGGAAAAAAGTACTACGAATTACAACCAGTATGGAACGCACAGCCATGGTTTGCAAACGTGGATCTAAAAGGAAAAGACATCCGTCTCCTGAATCGGATTATGTCAGGGCATGACTACTCAAGGTATTGGTTAGCTAAAATGAATATCCTAGATAGTCCAGAATGTGACCTGTGTGACGAGATAGAAACTGCCGAGCACGTAATATTACACTGCCCCCGTTTTGGTATAAAACGACAAAACTACACCTTCGATTGTCGTTATGCTAATCTTAATGAAATTTTCAAAACTGGTAACAAAGAGCTATTCGAAGAAGTTGCGAAATTTGTGACGGACATAAGGCTGGATCTGTAAAGAGATGATCATCAAAAACAACTGTGCATATAGTCTAGATACTGGCCCAATACTGAGCTGTCAGACGACAGCTCAAAAGAAAGAAGAAGAAGAAGGACCACCATTTATAAAATTATAGATTTTTGAACAATTAAAAGAATCCAACCCAAAAACAAATGCACCGACCAATCGCGGTCCTACGTCAAGTTTCCGCTCGTGCCCCTAGGCACAGACTCTTCTACTTTTTAGTTTCTCTAATGATGATATGCTCCAGCTGGATTTCAGCTGACAGCTCCGTCAAATGTCGGATGATATTAGACCGATTTATTCCGATATCGCTAGGAAAGGACACCCCATGTTTCTTTCGGGGGTCATCGGAGTCGTACTGGTCTTATCGGCGTTAAATATGATTTAATTTAGAATGATGTTCGTTGCTAATTCCTGTCTACTATTTTATGTTTTCATTATTTCGCCAAGTATCGTGTTAAATATCTTGCATCGAAATTCTTGACACTATTTACTGTTACTATGAGCATCAAATTCGATTGAAAATATAGTACCTAAGAGAACCCTCTAGAACAGGGAAGCCATCCAACCGATTGCACTGCTCCACAGCAACCTCGCACATCATCCAGCACTTCTGCCATCATCGTTCCACCCCCTTTTGCCCACTTCATAATTCCCTCTCAAACGATTCTAACGAACTCACGATGCCATCCCACTTGTAGCCGCTGTCTGTGCGAACTCGCCCGCCAAATCGGATTCACCAAAAACGCCCGGGACATTTTTAGCCTGGAAGGACAAATCTCCAGCTACCGGCATCTGGTGAGTTCCATTCGCAACCTCAACCATCTTCCCCCGCACTCAACCCCTTCCCTTCTATCATTCCAGCAACCGGACGTCGTACGGCGGGACATCAAATTCGCCCGATCCCTGCAGCTGGCAGCCAAGGTGAAGGTCCCGTTCCCGCACTCGCTATCGGTGGTGATGCGAGAGAATCCCGGCGGTTCATTGCAACTGCTGACGCAAGGCACGGCCGATATTGTACTGGACAGTTGCGACGATTACTGGAACGGGCAGGATCTGCACCCACTTACGGAGAAGGAACGCAAGCGGGCGCAGGATTTCTACCAACGAAGTGCCCTCACAGCGTACTGTACGGCATTCGCCTACCGACCTCTGAGGCACGGTATAACGGGGGCACTGTCCGGAGAGATTGAAGGGGAGATTGCCTACCTGGAACTGCCTCCGGAGAGCAAGCATCGCAAGGATATGTTCAACAGGAATCACCATCTGATGGACTACGCCAATGGAGGTGCACCGTTGACGCACCATTCGATCAGTACGGATTCGTTGCTGTTCACCGAGAATAAGGACGACGACATTTCCGACGCGGACGGGTGCTTCGAGATGCAGTGCCATCAGGTGTTCATCGGGATGATAACGATGCAGTACCAGGCACAGACGGATATCGTTCAGCTGATTGAACGGTTGGAGAGGGCTTGCATTCGGTTTGTGCACTTCAGCAAGGAGAACGAACTACGATCGAGGGTATTTTCGGAGAAGATGGGTCTGGAGTCGGGATGGAATTGCCACATTTCATTGTTGAGCGATAGTGATAGTACGGTGGCTTCGCCAACGAAGCAGTTCGAATTCAAGGTACATCCATCGGGGTCGAATGGACAGACGCAGGTCGAGGAAGAGAATGAACTGAACAAACTTCTACCGAACCTGGAGAGTTCGAAGGCGTTGAGCTCTTCGGCTCCCGGGGCAATATCGAATCCGGATTCCAGTCTACTGGATCCGCCGATTGTTCTTCAAAATAAGAATCCTTCCGTTCATCAATCGCACGATAGTTTCGAAATGAGAGACCTTAGGCAGCATCACCATCTACATAGGGGATCTTCGCAGGATTCAGCCATGGACTGCGCTGGGAACGACGACAACTGCCATTCGTTGAGCTGCCTGACCGATAGCACCGAGCAGAGCGCCCCGATAAACTTCGACATGTCGAACCGGGCCAAGCTGCCGAGAGGAATCGAGAACATTCGACCTCACTTGGAGTACGTTGACAACGTTCCTCTGTTGGTGTCCCTGTTCACCGATTGCTCAGCGGAAGCAACCCGCGAGATGCTCAAAATAATGCAACAGTACGGCGAAATCGTTGTCTGCCTTGGATCTTCTGCTTCGAACTCAAATTCGGAGATTTTCCTCCAGGGAGATTGTTCGATAGCCATCGAACCACTCTATCCGCAGGTATGCCAAGACTACCCGGCCTACACTGAGTCCAACATCTACAATAACAAGGCCAATGTTCGCCCTGCCTCGCAAAGCAAACTACTGCTGACGAGTCCGCAGAAAATCGTTACCATTTCGCCCGTCTACCTCAGTCGAATGCTGAACTCCATCTCCTGCTCGATCGCTACCTGCCGGGACGACCCGATCTCCATAGTAACCGTAATTGAGCTCTCCCGTCGCTTCATCCAGGGCCTCTGGAGTAGCATCCAGTTTTGGGCTTGCTGCGCCGTATCCCTCGCAGCTATGAACACCATCACTGCTATCCTATCGCTTCCTCCGATGGTCGTCCCGCATCACGTCCTCTATCTGATGTGCTTCGCCGTCCCGCTTATCTCCCTTTCCCTACTCCGAGTAGAATCCGACCCAGCCATCATGAAGCGTGCCACCGGCAAGAAGCAGACCTCTCTCGACTCCCGCCTTATCATCTTCGTCCTCTGGTGCTACGGCATCAAGTTCTCCCTGGTAGTCCTCCTCCTAGTCGTCTCCTATTGCTCCTTCCTGTCGCATCCGATCGAAATTTTCTCCGACGATGAAGTCGAAGAGGGCAATCTTTCCCAGGACCTGGCGGTCGCCCGGAGCTTCATCCTGCTCGGCATCGTCATCCACTTCGTTACGATTTCCACCTCGTTCGTGCACCGTGACTACACCTCGTTCAACCGGAGCCCCCTCGGCAACCTGTGCTGGGTTTCCGCCAGTGCCGCGCTGCTTCTGTTCCACACCCTGACGATAGTGATCCAGGTCTGCATCGACGACTACTACTGGCAGGAGATGGACCGCGTTTGGCCGATTGTTCTGTTTCTGGTGCTGACTGCGTGCCTCACCTTCGCCATGACCGAGTTCTTCAAGTGGGAGGAAATTAAGTAGGATCCGTCGAGATGGAATATTTTTCAGAAGTTTACTAATTTCGTAACCTCTTGCAGGAACAACAACCGGTACATCCGGCGAGCACGGTTGGACTTTGGTACCAAGCTGGGTATGAATTCACCATTCTAAAAAGGAGCGAAACGTGTAACAACAACAATCGAAAAGACTTCTACAGTAAATATCACATTTATTGAGGGACTTACAACAAAGTCGATTGCAATCAACCTTTGTACGATGTGCGTACTTAAGCGGTTCTGTGTACTATATACATACATTTATAATGTACTTGTGTATTCTAGATTTTATTTTTTTTTTAATTTAGGGCTACGTAGTAGATATATAATATATTTACGATACATTTATCCTTAATTTCCACCCCGTCGAATGTTTCCAGCTGTTATAGAATATCTAATGCGTGTTTTTTGCGTGTGTCCTTCAGACGAGTACCCGTAGTTGCATACTTCCCCTTTTAAAGAAGACAGATTGAACGACGTACTGCTACATTGCATATGATTTGAAGCAACATGATGGTCAATCCGCAGAAAATTTTGCAATGAAAAGAGACTTAAATAAATTAATGTTTATGAAACGAAGTTTTGGAGTCTGTGGATAGAGAAAGCCCCTGTAGAAAAACTCGTGAAGTTAGCTCAAAATGTATAATTAATTGAAAGGTCAAACAAGTTTGAAGTTCAAAGGTATTTAAAATTCTTTTAAGCCATTAATTTCCCGAATCTTGAATCATGGTTTTTTTCTGTTTCCTGAATTTCAAATAAAGATCAATAGACTACAGATAAATTCAGCGAAATTTAGAGAAGCTCAGGTTTAACAAACTCGGTATTTGTCCTTTGATGGTTCAATATCGACTCTTTATTTATTTTCTCTTATAATTACAGGAAACTTAACTCTACACAAAAATCTTAGCTCTACGCGATAATTTTCTAGTGGGAGGTGCTGGGAGTTACTTTGTAATTTTGGTTTAGCCAATCAGCTTCCACTGTGGCTACACTTGTTAAAAGTGTGTATTTGATATCGAAGGAACCTGGAAGCCAGAAGCAATCGTTTAATTCCATCTCAGTAGTCCTGCTTATTTGACTTTTCATTTTTCTATTCCATTATCAAACTGTCATTCAAATAAACCACACGTTAATTCGAAGAGCTCTGCTTTCACTCATAAAAGGTTATGGGCACCTCTACGACAGAAGCTGTGTGCGGTATTTCGCAGTTCAAAGGTGGTTCCGGATTTCAGCACTGGAGCTTCATAGTCAAGATGTTCCTGGATTCCGTTGGAGTATTGAACACTTTAACTGAAGAAGCACCGGCAGTAGCAGCTGAAAAGGTGAAATTTGAAGAGGCAGACCGGAAGGCCAAGTCATATATTGTCAGCTTCCTGGCGATCGTCTGCGAGAAGAAGACGGCCAAGGACATGTGGAAGGCGCTCGAGAACACCTTTGCGAAGCGGTCAATTAGCACTCAAAACCTGGTGAGAAAGCAGTTCAATCGTCTGAAGTTGAGAGATGGTGATTCGATGAGAGCGCACTTGCTGGTGTTCGAAGACTTGATCCGCTGGGGCGAAGGTCGAGGAAGCTGATTTGCTCATTTCGCTGTTCCAGACTCTACCGGATGCGTATGACCCCTTGGTGACGGCCTTGGAAAACATTCCTGAGGAAGAGTTGAGTTTGGAGATCGTGAAGCAACGCTTATTGGCAGAAGAGCTGAAGGGAACCGAACGTCACGAATACTCAGGTGAGATGAAGGCTGCGGCATTTTCTTGAAATTCGCAAGATGAAACAACCCATTGTGATTCAAGTAGCGAAGGACGTAGAAACACTGGTATCAAAAACGGTTGGAACCATCGTCGGAAGCAGTAACAAGAACACGTCGTTGAACATGAAGGATGTTCTCTATGACCCCGAGCTTCGCGACAACCTGATGTCCGTTAAAAAGTTGGTGAAGGCAGGCGTTGTGGTAATTTTCTGCGGTTCCATTGCGGTTCTCAAGAAAAACAACGAAGTCACTTGCTACTGCGAACTTGAGAGGTAACCTGTACGAGATCGAGGTAGACATTCCAGTGTCTTCGGCAAATATGAATGAAAGCGATCATAAGTAACAATCTTGTGGATGGTGCTTTTTTTTTTTTTTTTTTTTTTAACTCTTTATTTGTTCCAAATTCAAAATAAATTACATTTCATTTTTAACCTAGGTGCTCCAGTTACTGCAGTAACGTACCAGCCTTAATTGTTATGATATATATCTAAGTGTTTTTACATTGTTCATGTCTTGGCAATTAAGTATTTTAAACAGGTTTCTTAAACCTGCATGTCAGTATAACAATTGATATCTTAAAACTAAAAACTAAAACTAAATCTTATCTAAGTATAAAGGGAATTAATCGTTGCAATTGAGGATTGCAACGATTTTTGCCTGAAATTATTCATTATTTTGTTGGACATTTGTTCTAAAGTCTCAACATTCGAAATTCTATGTACCTCGGTAGTACTGTACCAGGGAGGCAACTTCAAAATCATTTTCAGAACTTTGTTCTGAATCCTTTGAAGTGCTTTTTTCCTGGTAGTGCAACAACTAGACCATATTGGCACAGCGTAAAGCATGGCCGGTCTAAAAACTTGTTTAAATATTAGAAGTTTATTCGTCAGGCAAAGTTTGGATTTCCTGTTTATAAGAGGATACAAACATTTAATATATTTGTTACATTTGGCTTGAATGCCCTCAATGTGATCTTTAAAAGTTAATTTTTGGTCAAGTATTAATCCAAGATATTTCACTTGGTTTGACCAGGAAATTGGAACTCCGTTCATAGTGACTATGTGACTACTACTAGGTTTCAAAAAGGAAGCTCTAGGCTTATGTGGAAATATTATAAGTTGAGTTTTGGAAGCGTTGGGAGAAATCTTCCATTTTTGTAAATAAGAAGAGAAAATATCTAAACTTTTCTGCAGTCTGCTGCAAATAACACGAAGACTTTTTCCTTTAGCGGAAATGCCTGTGTCATCAGCGAACAAAGATTTGTGGCAACCCTGAGGCAAATCAGGGAGGTCCGAAGTGAAAATGTTATACAATATAGGCCCAAGAATGCTACCCTGAGGAACTCCTGCTCTAACAGGTAGTCGATTAGATTTGGAATTTTGATAATTTACCTGCAGAGTTCTGTCAGTTAAATAATTTTGAACTAATTTCATAATATAAAGTGGAAAATTAAACTTTTTCAATTTAGCAATCAAACCTTCATGCCAAACACTGTCGAATGCTTTTTCTATGTCTAGAAGAGCAACTCCAGTTGAGTGGCCTTCAGATTTGTTTGAACGAATTAAATTGTTAACTCTTAAGAGTTGATGAGTAGTTGAATGCCCATGGCGAAATCCAAACTGCTCATCTGCAAAAATTGAGTTCGTATTGATGTGAAGCATCATTCTATTCAAAATTATCTTTTCAAAAAGTTTACTTATTGAAGAAAGCAAACTTATTGGGCGGTAGCTAGAAGCTTCAGCTGGATTTTTATCCGGCTTCAAAATTGGAACAACTTTTGCATTTTTCCATTTATCAGGAAAGTATGCAAAATGGAAACATCTGTTAAATAATTTTACCAAGAAATACATGGGAGTATTTGATGAGGATATAGAAAATTCCATCATCACCTGGATCTTTCATTTATGAAACTTTTTAGTTATAGATCTTACTTCCTTCAAATCAGTCCCCCAGGAATCATCAAAAATATTTTCCCGAGAGAAAATATTCAGAAAATCCCGAGCAACCTGATTCTCAATAGGACTAGTAAGACCCAAACTGAAATTATGGGAACTCTCGAATTGCTTAGCAAGTTTCTGAGCTTTTTCCAAATTTGTGATCAAAATTTTACCACCTTCTTTAAGCGCTGGAATAGGCTTTTGAGGTTTTTTCAAAATTTTTGTGAGTTTCCAAAAAGGTTTGGAACTCGGGTCTAATTTAGAAATATTATTTTCAAAAGTTTTGTTCCTCAGGGCAGAGAATCGCTTTTTAATTTGTTTTTGCAAATCCCGCCAGATAACCTTCATGGCAGGATCGCGTGTTCTTTGATATTGTCTCCTACGAACATTTTTAAGACGGATCAAGAGCTGAAGATCGTCGTCTATTATAATTGAATCGAATTTAACCTCGCATTTTGGTACTGAGGCAGCTCTTGCTGCAACTATAGAAGTAGTCAGAGATTCAAGAGCATAATTAATTTCATCTTTGGTTTGCAAAGGAATGTTTGGATCGAAGTTATATTCCATAAATGTGCGATATTGCTCCCAATTAGCTCTATGGTAATTGAAAGTAGAGCTGTTGGGATTACAAATTATTTCTTGGGATATTTCAAAAGTTACTGGAAGGTGATCAGAACCGAAGTCAGCATGGGTAACCAATTGGCTACAAAGTTGACATGAATCAGTTAAGACCAAATCAATAGTGGAGGGATTTCTTGCAGAAGAAAAGCATTTTGGGCTGTTTGGGTATTGAATAGTGTAATAACCTGCAGAACAATCATCAAACAGAATATTACCATTAGAATTGCTTTGAGCATTATTCCATGAGCGGTGTTTTGCATTAAAATCACCAATAATGAAGAATTTAGACCTATGACGGGTAAGTTTCTGGAGGTCACCCTTGAGAAAATTCTTTTTCTGGCCTACGCATTGGAATGGCAAATAGGCAGCTATAAACGTAAGTTGTCCAAATTTTGTTTCAACAGAAACTCCCAAAGTTTCAAAAACTTTGGTTTCAAATGAAGAAAGAATTTTATGTTTGATTCGTCTATGAATAATGATGGCAACGCCACCACAGGGTCCATCAAGACGATCATTTCTATAAATTAAATAATTTGAGTCCTTCTTAACCTTATGGTCAGGTTTAAGGAACGTTTCAGTTATAACGGCAATATGCACGTTATGAACTCGCAAAAAGTTAAATAGCTCGTCTTCATTATCTTTAAGAGATCGAGCATTCCAATTTACAATATTTAATGCTTTAAAATCCATTACTGAATTTTAAAGTCATGACAATATTATTTGCAAATTTTACTCCAGTTTGAATAGCATCAAACATGGAGTTAGATTTAAGCATATCAGAAATCATGTCAATTAATGATTTCTGTAAAAATTCCATTTTAGGGGCAGTAATGCTTCCTAAATCAAAATTGTCAAAATTTCCGTTAGAATTACTTTGGCTAGTATTTTGATTTCTACCCGCTGCAATAGCAGCATAGGTAGCTCCATTAACTCGCTGAACATTGTTAGCAGCGATGGGAGTAGGTACAGATGAAAAATTTGAAGCAGGGGTGATATTTGTACCTACGGGTACGAATGTAGAATTTGTTCCTCGCTGACCGTTGTTAACAGCAGAGGAATTTGTACCTGGTCGGAAACGTGGAGCGTTTCTTACCTGTCGGTTAGAACGAGATTGTAGGATCGCTTTGCGAGTCTTACATTCCCAAAAATTGGATTTGTGGTTTTCACCACAATTTGTACATTTAAATTTCTTAGGATCTTCCTTCACAGGACAGTCGTCCTTTGCGTGAGAGGAATCACCACAATTCATGCATTTAGCTGGCATGTAGCAATTTTTAGTTCCGTGACCCCATCCCTGGCATTTACGGCACTGGGTGAGGTTTTGGAAATTTCCTCCAGTCTTCCTGAAGTGTTCCCACTTCACTCGGACATGGAGCATAAGGCTAGCTTTTTCTAAGGCCTTAAGGTTGTTTAGTTCACTAGACTTGAAGTGAACTAAATAAAAATCATTAGAAATCCCGTTGCGCGAATCGCCAGGACGGGATTTCATTTTCATTTTGATTACTTGGAGTGGCACAACTCCAAGTAATTTTGCCAGTTCATCTTTGATCTGATCCAGGGATTCACCACTGGGCAGTCCTTTCATGACAACCTTGAACACACGTTCAGTTTTGGTGTCGTAAGTAAAAAATTTGTGCTTCTTCTCAGTAAGATACTTGAGAAGACATTTAAATCCGTCCAAGGTTTCAGCCAATACACGGCATTCACCCCGACGTCCAATTTGTAGTGAAAACTCAACTTTCACGAAATTCAAAAGTTCCATGCGAAGAGCATGGAAATCGGAAGTGGTTATCACAATAGGGGGAATCTTTTCTTTCTTGGCATTAAGCCGGGAAAGTTTACTAGAATTTTTCTTGGATGATGGATCATTCTCATCATCCGTGAGCAAATCAAATTGATTACTCAAATTAATTTCTTCAGAAGGGGGGTCAAGAGTTTGCCCCTTTCTTTTGCGTTTAGGCGCCATGGCGGCAGTAAATTTTTATCCAAATCGACTTCCAAGCAGATTACTATAAGAATCTGAAGGATCGAAGAGGAATTTTCCAAATCGATATCCAAGAAGGATTACCTCGGGTAGGGTCCAAACAAGGATCGAAGAGGAATAAGAGGAGTTGAACAAGGTAGAAAATTTTTACAGGTTGAGCACTGAAAAGTGCGATTATGCGATTATCCAAATCGACTTCCAAGCAGATTACTATAAGAATCTGAAGGATCGAAGAGGAATTTTCCAAATCGATATCCAAGAAGGATTACCTCGGGTAGGGTCCAAACAAGGATCGAAGAGGAATAAAGTTGAACAAGGTAGAAATTTTACAGGTTGAGCACTGAAAAGTGCTGTTTAAATTTGTTGTAGCTTTAGGTAGTAGTAACACTTCCTTCAGCAAAAAGCAAATAGATCCGCACGGCAAGAGAGCACGATGCGGACTGATGGATGGTGCTAATTTCAGAGCAGACAAGCTGGCGTTCTGTGATGCGTGCGTGCAAGGGAAACCATGTCGTGAATCATTCAACGGCACACGCCCGAGAGCAACAAGGCCGTTGGAAAGAATTCATTCGGACGTATGCGGACCAATCGAACCTACTGCGTGGGATGGTTCGAAATATTTTGTTTCCTTCATTGACGACCATACCCATTTTGCAATGCTGTTCCTGATGAAGAGGAAATCGGAGGTGGTTGATCGATTCCGCGACTACGAAGCAATGGTAACGGCGCAATTCAACATGAAGATCTCGAAACTAACAATAGATCAAGGCCGTGAGTATCTTTCTAACAACCAAAAACGTTTTTACTCACAGAAAGGTATCCAAATCGAACCAACCGTTGCTTACACGCCTCAACAAAACGGCGTTGTGGAGAGGTTCAACCGAACCATTGTTCAAAAGGTCCGCACGATGTTAATCGATTCTCAAGTCCCGAAAAAGATGTGGTCAGAAGCTGTCATTACTGCCGTGTACCTGGTGAACAGAAGTCCTACTGTAGCCCTGCCGAGAAGTATGACACCAGCTGAATGCTGGTACGGTCAGAAGCCAAGTCTAGAAAAACTTCGAATTTTCGGATGCAAGGCGTTTGCCTGGACTCCCAGCCAACATCGAAAGAAATTGGATGCCAAGAGTCATGAAACCGTCATGGTCGGATATGCACCAAACGGCTACCGACTGTGGGACAAGAAGTCAAGAAGAATTATGATTGCTCGTGACGTGAAGTTTCATGAAACCTGCTTTCCCTACAAAGCTAATCCTGAAAATCAAGCAGATACACCACTCGTTGTAGTACCGTTCGAGCAAGAGGGGGAAGTTGTTCGTGATTCAATGGAACCGTCACCTGGAGAGAGGCCGATGTCACGTGAGAATACTCCGATTGCTGATGATGCAGACGTTTTGGAGGCGGATGATACCGGAGCGCTCCCTTCGCAACTAGAACAACTCGAGTCCGAAGGACAAGCGATGTTGAGGCGTTGAGTTGTTAAATTTCTTCACCGGTTACAGAGCAACTTCTGCTGGCTCGTATTCCACAGATGCTCCTCAATGCTACAGTGACATCGAAGCCCGCTGCGATCGTATGAAATGGTTGGAGGTCATCAACAAATTGCGATCCATGCCCCGTAACGTGGGTAGATCACCTTTTCGTGGTACGTTACGGGATGTAATATCTACCACCGATTCCTAGTCCTGAATACTTCAAACTAGGGGAACAGGATTTTTCAGTAATCCAAGGAACACATCTTAGTCCTTGTTACTTTTTATGCCTTGTTGATAGTGACAAGACTCGGCTTTGTCTACCGAGGATGATCTTGAAACAAGGCAAAAAAAATGAGTTAGTTGTCTTCATCTATGTGATTCCTAATCTTCTCTTCGTTGTTCCCTAGTTTGAAGTGGTTAAGACTAGGGTTCTGATGCATGGTCATTATCGGTGTCATACCTTAATTTTGTTGCTGAGGAATTCAATTTTGACTGAAAAAGGGGCGCGCCTTTGGAGGGTGTTTCAACACTCCGAAGGGTATAAATAGCGGGACCTTTCAATTAGAGTCGGATCCTTGCGATAAATGCAAGAGTGGCAACTCTAAAAAAATCGAATACTTCATCATTTCTCAATAGTGATGGAGTAATACGACATGCACTAAACTAAGGACACGGGATAGACTACAATAGTCAATTTACTGGTCGCAGTAGTGTTAGGTCCCGAACAGAGGAAAAAAAAATGGAGGCGAACGGTGTGTGGAAGATGACGCCCTGTCCACGTGGTGTGAAACCTCTCAAATCCAAGCGGATATTCCGTGTGAAGGAAGACGAAGATGGCCAGGCCGCTCGATATAAAGCCCGACTAGTAGCGAAGGGCTACCTGTAGCGTTATGGAGTTGACTTCGAGGATACATATGCACCGGTGGCGAAGTTACCAACCATCCGTACTGTGCTAGGTGTAGGCGTCCACAACCAGTTCAATTTCCATCAGATGGACGTTAAAACCAACAATCAATATGAAACTATCGATTTTAAATTGGCTCACTACTTGACTAGCCTATTGGTCCCAAGCAAATCGATTAACGTACCCCATTCTAGTCAAAATTCTAGTACTACACAATGTTTGTTTTGATTCGCTATGAAAGTTTGACAGATAAAATGAGGAGTTAGTTGATTTTCCTATGTTTCAAGGGGTGAATCGATTAGCTTGGGACCGAAGATAGTACCAGAGCTGAGCCAAAAAGTGGAGCACTTTCCTTCGGGACCTACTAGTCTTAGAGTTACCTCTATGTTAAAACTGCCTTCTTGCATGGAGATTTGAAGGAGGATATCTATTTGGATATTCCTGAAGGCGTCCAGGCTCCAGCAAATATGACCTGCAAGTTGCTGAAATCATTATATGGATTGAAGCAATCTCCACGATGCTGGAATGAAAAATTCAACAGTGAACTAGTCAAGATGGGTTTCAAGCGGTCCTGCCATGACTACTGCCTATACACACGATGCGAAGAAGGAGACGATCTGTACGTTGTACTCTATGTGGACGATTTGCTAATCGCAGGGAGGAAATTGGAATCCACCGCACGTATGAAGGAGAAGCTTTCGACTGTGTTCAGCATGACTGACTGTAGAGAAGCACGCCACTTTCTGGGAATGAAGATAGCGTACGATCGCAAGAGGCGCACGTGGCAAGAGTCTTGGAGCGTTTTGGACTGGCTGAATGCAATCCAGCTAAGTCACCAATGGAGAAGGGACTGTAATTGCAACAAGAGGGGACGCCAACTGAAGAACCCTACAGGGAGCTACTAGGCAGTTTAATGTATATTATGCTGTGCGTTCGGCCGGACATCTGTTTTCCAGTAGGGTATCTGGGGCGCTACCAGCAAAAACCAACAGGAACACACTGGCAGTGCTTGAAGCGAATCGTTCGTTACCTGAAGGGAAGTGCCAATGCTGTATTGAAGTTCGAACGCAATGACGACCGTCCGCTCGTTGGATTTGCTGATGCTGACTGAGCGGCCGACAATGAAGATCGAAAATCAGTCACAGGATACGTCTTTAAAGTGTTTGGATCAACGGTATCATGGTGCAGCAAGAAGCAAACTACAGTTGCTATTTCGTCAAGTGAATCCAAGTATGTAGCTCTGAGCGCCGCTACTGCAGAATCTCTGTGGCTATCTGGAGTACTTGAAAATATGAAGGCCAAGGATCCGAAAACACCTGTCACCATATTCGACGACAACAGAGGCTGTATTGGAATGGCGAATAACTTGGAGACGAAACGAAGCAAACACATTGGTGTTAAACACCATTTCATCAGACCAAGCCATTGGACTTTGGACGCTTTCAAGAACTACGGATGAGTCTAGGGCTACACGATTGAGAGGGGATGATATCGAAGGAACCTTGAAGCCAGAAGCAACCGTTTAATTCCATCTCAGTAACTACGAAACTAACGATTTTAAATTGGCTCACTACTTGACTAGCCTATTGGTCCCAAGCAAATAGATTTACGTACCCCATTCTAGACGAAATTCTAGTACTACACAATGTTTGTTTTGATTCGCTATGAAATTTTGACAGATAAAATGAGGGGTTATAGGATTTTCCTATGTTTCGAGGGGTGAATCGACTAGCTTGAGACCGAAGATAGTACCAGAGCTGAGCCAAAAAGTTGAGCACGTTTCTTCGGGACCTACTAGTCTTAGAGTTACCTCTATGATTCAACTGCCTGGAATGTATCGGGTAGTAATTTGAACTGCAGGAGACGATGGGTTTATAGGCGGCATCTCCAGCTCATGTCGTGGCAGTGTGCCGTCATGGGCCGGCGTTGTGGATTAGTGAGTCTTCTGTCTCTGATGAACCATGGCTTGAGAGAACCAAAGTTCTAGACGCTAGTGACAGTATCAAACCTGTATATATTTTATTCGATAGCCATGTCGCAGCACGTTTATGTAAAGGCACTGACTTTGGGTTTGGATGTGGTACTAGCAACAATCAATACGAAACTAACGATTTGAAATTGACTAGCTCTTTGGTCCCAAGTACATCTATAAGCTTACCCCATTATCGTACTGGAATCTGTGTTTGTTTTGATTCGTCTTATAAATTTGAAAGATTTGGATGGATGGATTTTCCTACGTTTCGATGGGTGCTTCAAATAGCTTGGGACCGAAGGTTTGGTACTTACTGAGCCAAAAGAGTGATCATGTATCTTCGGGACCCCCTGGTCTTATTCTTAGCCTATGATAGAATATCTTGGCTGAGTAACGGTTTCAGCCAATATGTTATATCTTTTCTTTAAGGGAACAATCTTGTCCCTACCGAGATACTGAGCCGGGATGAACTGGAGTTCCCTGTAAAATCCAATTGCAATTTTCCAATGCAGTTTACACGATTTGATGGCCACTGTTACGGTCAAACCAAATTATTATTATTATTTAGCTTTATTTAGGAGGCTTTCAGCCTTAGGCTGGTTCGCCTCCAAATAAAACCAAAATTAGCCGGTGAGCGCTGCGTGGTCATTTTAATTCAAAATATTGTTGGCATGATCAATAAGCAATGAGAGTGTGAGAGGACCGCTGTGCCGGCTGTTGAGCTAGTATGCTAAGCCGGAAGAGGACTTTATAATCACTTGCGTCACACTGGAAAAAAGATATTTGGTCAGCAACTAAATTTCAAAGCCGTCGCAAAAAGTACCTCGGCCGATCTATCTTCAACGCAAGGTCTACCAGTACATAAAAAAGGACTGAAGAAGTCCATCCGGAGTTCAAACGATTCAACGCCAGACAGGCAGCGGCGCCGGTGATGTAGTGGTAAGCGTGATTACCTCTCATCCCAGCAGGCCTGGGTTCAATCCCAATCGGCGCCGCCAGGATGTTCTGAGGCATAACATCTCTGATCACGGGAGGGAAGTAAAGCCGTTGGTCCCCGGTTCATGAGTTGATGGGTCGATAGGGTAGGGTCCAGGTGTGGGAGCTGCCTCCCTGGCGTCGGTAGTATTGGTGCTCAGCACGGAAAACAAATCAAGGAAAATAAAAAAACGCCAGACAGTAATGCAGCAGCACCCGTCAAGTTAAAATAGGAAACTTAGGCTCTGAACCATTTAGTGGATTATTTTAACTTTTGGTTAAAATTTGACAGGTGGAAAGTTATCGATTAACCCTGCTATCCGAGCGTGGTTACTTCTGACAGACAATAAGTTAAATTTTGACAACCGTGGCTGAGTTCTTCTCGAAAACCGGTCGATCGACAGCACAGGGATTTTCGAACATAGAAAATAGCTTTCGAAATGTCACTTTTAACCACAAGTTAAATTTAACTCGGCAAATGGTTCAAAGCCTTAGTAGCAAGAGCTTTCAAAGATCTCTTAGTCTGTGAACTATTTGCCGAGTTAAATTTAACGCGTGGTTAAAAGTGACATTTCGAAAGTTATTTTCTATTTTCGAAAATCCCTGTGCTGTCGATCAACCGGTTTTCGAGAAGAACTTAGCCAAGGTTGTCAAAATTTAACTTCTTGTCTGTCAAAAATAACCACGCTTGGATACTCGCTCGGATAGCAGGGTTAATCGATAACTTTCCATCTGTCAAATTTTAAGCAAAGGTTAAAAAAAATCGCCAAATGGCTCAGAGCCTTAGCATCCTACCCATTACTGTACTCCAGCTTCGCAGTATCATCTGCATTTATAGTGCGTATTCGTCGCCATCATTTAGGCTGTGAACCATTTGGTGAGTTAAATTTAACTCGTGGTTAAAAGTGACACTTCGAAAGTTATTTTCTATGTTCGAAAATCCCCGTGCTGTCGATCGACCGGTTTTCAACCCACGGTTGTCAAAATTTAACTTCTTGTCTGTCAGAAGTAACCACGCTCGGATAGCAGGGTTAATCGATAACTTTCCATCTGTCAAATTTTAACCAAAAGTTAAAATAATCCACCAAATGGTTCAGAGCCTTAGGCATCCTAATTCTAGTTGGACTCCGTAATCACGTACGTAGCCAACAGAGTTTCGGAAGTATACGCATAGCTACCTATACAGTGGAAACACCGCCTAGAGAGGAGTTACAAATCTCAACGGTTCTATTCCACAATTCTATTTTGGATTCAACTTAGCAAAAAAACCGTTATTATTACTGCCTGTTGGAAAACACATATATATAAAAACAAAGGTAGAAATCGCCATGACTTCCATGGACAGATAGCTACCTCTCGGCTTCCGAATCTATACCTAGGAAGCAACGTTTCACTACCGTCCCACTCCGTTTGTCAGTACTTTTCCATCCAACCTAAAGCAATGTCTTCTTCCTTACACATCGACGATCTACCTGCGGAAGCTTTCGAGCACATCCTGGACTTCGTACCGTTGAGTGTTCGCAAGGTCGCTTCATTGGTGTGCCGCAGGTGGTGCCTGCAAGCATTCTCCCATCGCTACATGGGACGGGCGAAACTTCGAATGATCAACTGGAAGAGCGATGACATCCTCCAGCGCAGTTGGCGTCCGTATAGGAATTTGGAGGTAAACTTCGGTCCGCAAAGCTGCACCGATGTGGATTTGGAACTGTTGGTCAAGGTGCTGCGTAGATTTGAAACTCGACTGGAGAGCTTCACGTGTTCGTCAGCTCTTTCGCCGAAACAGCTGCGGGACGCGGTTTTGCTGATGCCGAACTTGAAGAAAATCAAGATGGCGGTAATCGATCATGACGGAAAGGTGGCTGAACCGCTTCCAATCTTGAACGAGTTGATCGAGTTCAAAATGGAAAACAACATCATGGATGTGTCGACGGTCGATGTGCTACGAATGATGCCCAATGTGCGTCACTTGAGCGCCAATCTGGGTCGATGTATCGATCCGGAACGATCGTTCCACGTCCTTCGGGTGTATGCGCCACAGCTAAAGTCGCTGGAAATGTTCGCATTGGATAATGTGGTACCAATTGAGAAGCTGGATTTGAGGATGTTGGAATCCCTCAAGTTGACTGGGAAAATTTGCAACTTAGACGAAATGCTGCTGCAACAATTCTTCGCCGGAGTCCCGCTGCTGAAAACGGGTTTTCTCAGTATCTACATGACGCGATCGGTACTTGCCGTAATCGGCCAGAACTGCCCGCAGTTGACCACGTTGAGCTTCAGAGTGTACACGTTGAACGAGAAGCTGTTCCGCTGCTTGGAAGGACTTCAACATCTCAAGGTAAGCAGCGGCTGCCTGCAGTTAAGCTCAACGATTTCACTAACCGACTTTTTCCAATAGGTGCTTCATATCTATGGTCATCTGGTGCAGTACATGCTGAAAGATTGCAAGCCCCTGCATAGCGTACGCACGTTCAGCTTGGACATGTACGAACGGCCTTTTGATTACGAGCAATGCATGACCCAGCTGAATCGAGTGTTACCTAACCTGATACATCTGAAAGTAGCCAGCTGGCAGTTGGACAACGCACTGGTACGGCAAATTTGTACAACTTTCACGAAGCTTAGGCGACTAAAGGTGGCTGATATTATGAAACTGTCGGCTGCGGGTTTCGATCGGTTGGCGGACATCGTCAATCTAGAGGAGCTTACGTTGAGCGGCATGCGACTGCCGATCGATTCGTTGCCGACGAGCAACTTAAAACGACTGAAGCTGGAGAATTTCCGGTGGTTGGATCGGGAGAGTCTGCTACAGGTTGGGATGCTCTTTCCCTGTTTGCAGTACCTGGAGCTATTCTGGTGTGAGCTCATCACGTGGGAAGACGTTGCGGTGGCCAGGCATGCGCTGCCCAACTGTATTATTCACTATGTAGAATAATTGCTTCTGAATTTCGGGATTTCGGATTGCTTGAAAATCAAACTAAAATCGATTTCTCTTGCATCGTGTGACAAACGGGTGAATCCAAATAGATATATGTATTAGTTCCATTAATTAATCCAATTCATAATGCTGAAATTCACTACTGAAACGATTACAGGGTTATGTGATTTGGCTTGACACAGTACACAATACGATACGAATTGTTATAATGACTTGTACGCATTACATTAGAAATACATGATAAATATGATGTTTTTTTTTAATGGCTTACCGTACTGCCTCTTCTCAGCAAGTACGCGCAAAATTACGTCAACAATTGATAAATTCTCGAAACTAATAAATAAATTTCATATACTAGAAAAGAAACAACATCTGGTTACCTCCAATCAGTGCCAAACAAGTTCACATCACGTTTGCTGCTTATCCATAAAACACGTCTTACACAGAAATCAGCGCTCCTTTAGTTCAACGCCGCCATGGCCGCCAGGGTCCGTTCGTTGTTGACCTTGAAGATGTTGGACAACTCGTCCAGCAGTGACTCGTACCGGAACGAAACCCGAATGTCGGGAACGTTGGTCCGGGTGATGTCGTTCCCGGCGACACCCTCGCGAGTGTAGTTCGGTCCCAGCCAGTGCTGTTTCATCTTGTGCGGGAAGCCACTCATCAGCACGCTGTTCCGGGCTAGTTCACACATATCGCACGAGCTCAGCTTCCACACCTGGGCCGCGATGCTGTACTCCTCCATGAGGGGTTCCTGTCAGCGGGGGGAGGGGGTGAAATTTGGTACGCACGGTTAATAAAATTGGATAAATTCAGGGTGCCTCTTCAACGAAATTGGAAGCGAATGAAGATTTTCTGCAAGCTTCTTCAAAAGAACTTGTCGTGAAATTGCACCTCTATCGGGCGCGATTTAAGATTGAAGCTGAGCGCTCCCGATAGGCACTCTGCGGAGGTTAAATCAAATGAGCCGGTTTCACCTCCACAGATCCACGAACGGTTTTTATGTCTGTGTTTGTATGCTTGTCAAATCCTCCAAACCTTAGGGGAGGGCACGTATTCTATCCAAGGCTGACACGGTGAGAATTTTGCCGGGCTTGCAAGTGGTTCACCGATGGGAACGTCCTGTTTTTGAGGCAACTTTACAGAATTTCAATTGAAAGAAGTCGGATTGCTTGCTTTTGTGTAAGTTTTTGAGTCATTTTAGGGGCGTGGGTCAGAAAAATTTTAAATGAAATTTCGAAGAGTATTTTGATAAAATTGGTTAAAAATTCGACTGAATGGATTTGAAACCTTTTGCAGGGAAAATATCAACCAAAATCGTCCATCGAGTTCTACGTTAAATTCTGACAAGCTCCCTTTGGGTTTCAGGAGCAATTCTTGAATCAGCTCTAATTGAATTTCATGAAAAATAGTAATGAGAAAATTAGTTCACGACAATTTTGGTGAATCTTGTCCATTGTGGCGTTTCAAATGATGTTTTGCATTTTGAAGCCATGCAAAATAGTAAAAACAAAAATGAATTTTTGAATCGACCTTCTCTGATTTGTATGAAACTTTGCGTAATTGTTTGTTATGGGCATTGCGTCTCATTTTTGCTAAATTCTGCCTTTTCGGATATTTTTTTAATTTTCAAAATGAAGTAATTGAAATGTTTCAAAAAATTGTAGCTCGCAAATTTCGAAACTCATTTTCAAGGTTCTCTACGGGTGCTTAACTCACCTTGGTATAGTGAAACTGCAGGGGATCATCCGTGGACAGCGAAACTATCAAGCCTCGGGCCAGATACTCCGGGAATGGGTTGCGGTCGTAGTTCAAGAACAGTGAATTGTTCGACAGCGGAGACATGGCGATTCCTGACGAGGGGAGAAATATCGATCATCAATTGAATGTTCAACACACACACACACACACACTGCCCAACGAAACACCGTACCGATTTGTGCGAGATAGTACAGATACTGCAGCACCGGTACCTTCCTCAGGAGCAACCCGTGGGAGATGTTCTCCGCCATCAGATAACCGCACACTAAATGCTGCACTGGGCCGGCCTCGCCGCAATGCGGCCGCAGGACGAACGTATTCATGCCCTGCTCCGAGCGGAAGTGATTCAGCACCATCATGTTGGCGTACGTGTAGTAGATGTAGTACGCGTACGGTGGGTTCTCGTCCTCCGTCCACTGATCCGGCGTGGTCACATCCCCATCGAACAGTGGATTCTCCGGTTTGGACTCGTCATCCACGGAATCGAACCCAATCACGTACTGGAGGAACTTGTGCAACTCCGGATGTTGGCTTGGGTTGTTTGTGGCGTCGAACAGCGGTTTGAAAATGTTGTCCAAAATCTGCTGGAACGAGCTCATTAGCTGGTTGGTCTTGAAGATGTCACTGGAAGATAAATTTGGTTTGTTAGAATAGTCTTGCTTGAAACATAGAACACCTAGTAACTTACTAAAGTCTAGGAATTTGAATCAACCAGCGGATGTTGTTTGAGTACACGTTTCCGTCGATGGCCCACTTGGCCAGTTTGTACCACTCGTCCGGCGACTTGCCGTAGATCGAAAGGCGCAGTTCGGCGTTCTGGTACTTGCTTTCCTCAAAGTCGCTGGCCACCTCCTTGATGATGTTGGCAAAGTACTTCCCATTCAGATAGTTGTCCGTCTTGAGAAACACCTCCCTCAGTCGAGATTCACCGATCGGATTGTACTTGGCGTTGAACTTGTCGAACCGGTGGAACGTATTTCGGTCGGCATGCACATCCAACATGTCGACCGTCAGATCGTACGTGGTCAGGTTCATGGACTGAAACACCTGCGAAAGGGTCATCTGTTGCCCCTTGGTCACCGTAACGACCTCGTCGGCATTTTTCTTCAGCGTTTTCTTGATGAAGCGTAGCAAATGCTTCTGGTTCATGCAGCTGGCGGCGTGAATGTGCGTGTCCACCTTGCGGATGTTGTAGAAATCCCTGTGCGGGACGGCCTTCTGCGAGGCCAACTCCCGCAGCTCGTTCAACAGCACGTGCAGCTGGAACTTGGAGTAAAGGTAACTGAGGCGACGGTAGCAGAACGACTTCAGCGGCCCGTCCGCAATCATCGAGCACATCATCTGCATGTCCTGGACAAACTCCGGCAGTTTGGTGTACTCGAAGGGGAGCTGGTCTTTGGCTTCCGCATCGCGGAAAACCTCGAAGACGCCACGGTTCGAGCGGATGGTGTAGTTGCGATCGTCCGGGAAGTTAATCAGCCACGGCGATTCGGTGCTCTTCGGCGGATTGACTGGATGGTCTGCGGGAGATTGGAGCGGGCGAAATATGACGCGTTATTTGAAGAAACATGAAGGGTTAGGGTTTCTTTTTACGAAAATAAAACCGGGGCGTCTTGGAAGCCTTATGCACAATAGGTCCTACTCAAATGATACTCTATCAATATGGTTTACAATGCAACAAATCATTTATGGTCATTTAAATAATGCGATTCTATTAAGGGTGTTAGTTTTTTGACGGAAATAAATCATATTTTTAACAAGCTTACAAATAATGTTGCATGGAGTTTTAGGGGAAGAGTTAGATTACATTTAGATTCCCGGTCCGATCGAGGAAATTTTCTCGACTTCCCTGGGTATAGAGAGTATCGTTGTGCATTGTACAATTTCATGCATTGGTTGGCATATAATAAGCTCTCAATGAATAACTGCAGAAGTGCATCTAGAACGCTAAGGCCGGGCACCCACTGTGTGGCGGTGATGTGGTAACATGCAATATGTCAGAACATCATGTCGAAGTCGTGTGGCATGTGGCGCACGTCAACATGATGTTTTGACATGCTAGCTGATACCAAACAAACCCCACATCAGTAGGCGCCGGGCCTAAGGTGTTGGTTAAAATTTGACAGAATCTGGAAAGCTATCGATTAACCCCAATGAGGTGGATCTCTGTAGCTTATTGGATGAACCCTGCTCTTCCGAGCGTGGTTGATTCTGACAGATAAGAATTTAGATTTTGACAACCGTGGATGACTTCTGTTTGAAAATCAGTCGATGGACAGTACAGGGATTTCCGAACATAGAAAATACCTTTCGAAATGTCACTTTTAACGAAGACATCATATCAAGAAGACTGGCAACTTTGCCAGAATCCAAGCGACAGAGACAGTAGCGCTGCGCTTGAGTGAAGGTGGAAGCAACGCATAGAAAAATGAGTAAATACACAAACCTTTCTTCTGAGGATGTAATCTTTGCTATCAAATTCGTTCGAAGCATTTACCTTTGAGCGCCATATGACGCGATTGTACCTGTCTCATAGCGTTCGTATGAGTTATATATTGTCTTCGCTTTTAACCACGAGTTAAAATTAACTCGGCAATTGGTTCACAGCTTAATTTGAAACCGGCAAAACGCTCGCAAAAGAACCACGAAAAACCTGAAAGAAGAATTATACTCCTCTACCAGTACCGTTGTATCCACAACCGATGCCATTACCACCGGTTCCTAAGCCGTTGCCATCAAACCCTCCACCTGCACCACCTTATTCACAGCCAGACCCACGACCGATACCGAAACCGGTTCCACAACCGACCCCAAACTTGGCCTACGACCGCTTTCAAAGCCGATTCCGCAACCGATCCCTCGACCGGAACGCAACCGATGCCGTGGCCGCCAAATCCAGAACCAATGCCGAATCAAAAAAAAAACAAAGGTATTGGATGTTCTCTCAAATATTTCTCCCTAGATGGCAGGTTGATCTGAAGACCTCCAATTGTTAGAAGATTCAATTCTTCCAAGACGGCAGGTTGATCATGAAATATTCAAAAGATCTCCAGATAGACGAAGTTTTTAGGTTGACGTTTCTCGGATATTCTTCCAAGGCGCATATTGATCCAGGAAGTATTCAAAAGATCACCAGTTGATCGAAGATGTCAATAAAGCCCTCTGTATATTCTGACCTCAGGTTAAAGGGTGATACGGTCAAAATTTGGTCAATATCAACTTGACGTATTTCTTTCAATTTTGCATTTAAAAAACCTGAACACCCCTCATTTTGAAGGTGTGTGTGTAGAATGTTGCTCCTATTTTGATTTTGGAATTCACTCTTCAGTTGTCAAAATGCCGTCCAAGCAAGAAGAGCAGCGTATCAAAATTTTGCTCGCGCATCGCGAAAATCCGAGCTACTCGCACGCAAAGTTGGCAAAATCGCTAAAAGTTGCCAAATCAACCGTTACAAATGTAATTAAAGTGTTTGGGGAACGTTTGTCGACAGCCAGGAAGTCTGGATCGGGGGGAAATCGAAAACCGGAAGCCGCTGAGACGACAAAGAGAGTTGCCGATAGTTTCAAGCGAAACCCTAACCTCTCTCTCCGAGATGCCGCAAATAAGCTGGGTGTATCGTCTACAACCGTGCATCGAGCCAAAAAAACGAGCCGGACTATCGACTTACAAGAAGGTAGTGACTCCAAATCGCGATGATAAACAAAATACGACGGCCAAAGCGCGATCCCGGAGGCTGTACACGACGATGCTGACGAAGTTTGACTGCGTGGTAATGGACGACGAAACCTACGTCAAAGCCGACTACAAGCAGCTTCCGGGACAGGAGTTTTATACGGCAAAAGGAAGGGGAAAGGTAGCAGATGTTTTCAAGCACATGAAACGGTCAAAGTTCGCAAAGAAATATCTGGTTTGGCAAGCCATCTGTACCTGTGGCTTGAAAAGCAGCATTTTCATAGCTTCCGGGACTGTCAACCAAGAAATTTACGTGAAAGAGTGTTTGAATAAACGTCTGCCTTTCCTGAAGAAACACGGTTGTTCCGTACTGTTTTGGCCGGATGTGGCATCTTGCCATTACGGTAAAAAGGCCATGGAGTGGTACGCCGCCAACAACGTGCAGGTGGTTCCCAAGGACAAGAACCCTCCCAACACGCCAGAGCTCCGCCCAATTGAGAAATACTGGGCTATTGTCAAGCGGAACCTAAAGAAGACCAAAAAAACTGCTAAGGGCGAGCAGCAGTTCAAGGCAAACTGGCTTTCTGCGGCGAAGAAGGTGGACAAGGTGGCTGTACAAAATCTGATGGCAGGGGTCAAGCGTAAGGCCCGGCAATTCGGATTTGGAAAAGCGGAAGCCTAACTGAATATTTTTCCTGAATTTTATACTAATTGAACTTGAAAAAGAAATTTAATTTGATTTTTTAAATAAACGATTTCACCGATTTACACGCGTTTTCCCTTGACCAAATTTTGACCGTATCACCCTTTATATTTTATGGACATGTTTGTTCATTCTCTATAGAGAAAACCCATGTCTTGGTGATTTAGCTATTATATCCAAAATTAGCTGAATTCCGGACATAAATTGCAACGAAGAGATGGAGATTTCTTCATATACCTAATGTAGTTGCTTTGACGCAATTTGATTGAATAGTATCTTTACGAGTTCTTATGTAACCGTAGTGTAGCAAAATATAAAAATGCAACACTTCTTCCAGGGGCATTCGTGACTACAAAAAGCGCATCCAAACCATACGTAATGAAGTTATGCACTACTACTCTGATAACCTTCTGGTAGCGTGGGTTTTCATCTGGTCCCCCATCAGAAACTACAATGTGCACTGGTTTGATGATCCCATCAGATTTTGTTTGCTCTTCGAATTCCGGAAGATGGAGTAATCTTGCATAGTCGAGACCATGAGAATATGCTGTCGATGAGCTATGCTTCGCCGAACGAATGGAAATATACGTCGGACCCGTATATCCAACTGCATCCTTTACACCCAAGCTATCTGGCTTTATGGAAATACCTGCATACACAGAAGGTATTAATTTGTGACCTTTTGCAATGGCAAAATCATGATCAGGCAAAGATACTCTATATTCAAGGTGCATAATCATAGGAGCTTGTTTGTTTGCTGCAGTCAATCCAATGGCAACCCGTGCTTTGTCGTCTTGGCTAAGGAAAAAAACCTCTCGCGGTCCAAGTAACGATGCCAATTGTTCCAATTCCGATATTGTAGCTGTACAAAAGTGGCCATCCATATGCTGCGAATGTCTGTCATTTTCGGGCTTGGCCAGCTTGATAGGTACCGTCTTAACCTGCCGCAGACCTTCTTCAGAGTTTGCCCGTCGTGGAAGCAGTCGCAGATATGTTGCAGATCTGCTGATTTGGAATCCTTTACGTTTAAGCGCTTCCACGAGTTCGTCAAGAGTTTTGACACTACGAAAGCTTTCATCACGTCTTCGATCTTGAGCCGCTGATCCGTGAATTGCAATATCGATTATTGCCATCAGAAGCTCTGGCTGCGTATCTTCAATACGAGGCCTTCCCGCTGCTGGTCGAATGCTCAAAATTGCATTTGCTTCCGGTACCTTTTCTTTCAGCTCGTTCAGGGAGTATTTAATTTCATCACGGCGCTTTCACCCTGATCACCAACTTTCTTTTTCAGCTCGAATTCCAAATTTTTCTTTTCGGCTTTCAACTTCCTCATCCGGTTTTGGTCGTCATTTGTCATGAGGTCACGAGCTCTTCTAGCCACAAGCATCAACAGCTACTCGTTGACGTTAGCAAGCATGGTGCGAATTTTTTCTTGAGCTGGAGCTGGCCGCTTTGAAGTCGTTGTTGATGGTGACGGCGCTGGACCATTGATTTATAATTAAATGTTGTATACATATATGTATATTATTAAATAGATTAGATTATAGATACCTGGAGAGTCAGTGGAGGATTTTTCGGTAGTCAACGAGAGATGCTTGTTTGAGGTTTCTTCGGGCTTCGATGAACTCGCTCCTGCAGCTGAACTGTCTTTTTTTGTGATGTGTTGGTCGAGACATTGACCCAAAACTTCATTAAAGTAGCTTTCTGCTTCATTGCTTCTTGCTTATCAGCTTCGATAGCTTCATTGATAGTCGATTCAAAAGAATCCGCTTGTTTCTTGGCCGAATTCCATATGCCATTTACTTCACCTTGAATTAATACCTTCTGCTTTGAAGGGTTAGCTTTCAGATGCACTGCAAAAAGTTGCTTGTATAGCTCCGTCCGATCCATGACTCTGTTTAAAAAAAACATCGATTTGATTTATCAATGCGCAAACAAATAATCTAATACACTTACTAGCCTTTGCTAACAAAAAAGTATTTTTCACTATTTCTGCTAGTAAAGCCCGGTTTAGACGATTCAAGACTGCGTTCTACTCAATTGAACTGTGAAATGAACGACCGGAAAGTTGGTCGATGTCCAGCTTCTTGTGTTCGCTTTCTAGCCACTTCGACGTCTTCAATCAGATCAGGGGTGAGTTGAATTCAACTCACTTGCCTCGTCGTCATAACAAAAGAACTGTCAGAATATATCAAGCTACACGGAAAGAAAAAAATACCTAATTTTGAGTTCTTTTCATCCAGGTTGGCAGTTCCGTGCGCCAACTCAATTTAGAGTTCTAGCGCCTACTTAATTTTGAGTTGTTGTCATTAGCTCGCATGTTAACAGGACTACTTACTTTTAAGTTGTTTTCACTCAACGTCAAGTTCAAACTACTCAAAATTGAACTGTGAAATGAACGACCGGAAAGTTGGTCGATGTCCAGCTTCTGCTCAAAATTGAGTTTTAGACAACTAACTCAATTTTAACTTGGCGCACGGAACTGTCGAGTTGGGTGAATAGAACTCAATTTTTGTAATTTTTTTGACAACAACAAGAGAGCAAGTGAGTGGCATCAACTCAAAAGTAAGTTTAAAGAACTCAACCGTTGGGTAGTTTTGGTTCTCCGTGTATGTGTGAATCTTGATGTGAAATAATTGAGTCAATATGTGTTTTAATTTGCCGAAGGGCCTTTGGCTGCTGTTTACATGTTTGTGGAGAATTATAAATGTGTTTTTAAAATTCAATAAAAGTTATTTAAAGTTTTTCCAGGGATGAAAATTAACTTTTAAATTCATTTATTAAGAAATTAATCATGTTCGCTTATGTTCCATTTGTCGTACAAAATATGCAACGTCCAACAGTTAGCAAACTCCCCCCCCCCCTTGTCACAAGTTGTCACAAATTGCGGATACCCCCCCCCCTCCCCCCTAAAATGCTACGTCATTTATGCATGGTCCCTAGTTATATCATAAAATTATTCGTAATGGTAATGCAAACAGTTGAGTTACCTGAAGTTTAGGTAAACTTTAAAATAAAATTGCCTACTGCCTACTATGATGTCAATAATTACATTGTAAGTCTGGTCAACCTCAGGGTATTATTAGAATTATTTAGAACTATTAAAATCTTTAAGACATATTATGGTACTGCATCAAAAAGTAAGGACTACATCGACTATTAGTTTAAAAAATCCATCCCAGCAAAGTTGCTTGATTCTTTGCTTTTCATTCTTTTTTTTTTTAATTACATTTTAAAAAGCAATTCTAAAAATATTTTCTACAGTATTTTACCAATGATTTAACTCAATTTTTGAAATGCTGTGTAATGGATATTCAAACTTTTTGGACACACTGTGTCAATACTTTTCTTAACTTTTGGACGATTTAAGCAATGCTAACAAGTTATTTGTTTTATATAAGTTATTTAAACATGTAATTCTTAAACATTATGGTACTATTAATAAATTCCAGATGATCATACTGACCGATTTTTACGGGAGATCGGCACATCACTTTGATTTCAATAGCATTATGTTAAAAACAGAATTTTTATTCCAGATTTTTTATTTTAACTGGTCCAGATCTTTATGAAAATAACCTGGCAACGCTGGCTATAGGGAATGCTCATGCTCTTCGTTCGATTGTTCGTGCACGGCGAGCAACGAAAGCTTTCTCCGCATGCATCGTGTTTTCTTCTCGACGTGGGGGTCAACACATACACTTCCTAGGTACACGTGCGAGGAGAAGCCAAGCCTGATTCCAGGATCCAATCATTGGCATCTTATTCCAAGAGTTCTTAAACTATTTCTAAGTTCAATATCTCAAATTCCCATTCTGGGATATGCTGGCCCATTCGGTCTAGAACCTTGTGGCCTAATATTATTTGGCAAAATTTCAACATTCTACACCTAAGAATTCTGAGACTTTTTTCAACATCTCGGAGGGATGTTGTGTGCTGTTGAGTTGTTGTGTAGTGACCTCGCCTTAAAAAAAATCGTGTAATCGGCAGATTTTCAAAAGTGTTGGACTTTTTTTACTACTATCGGATTAGAAAGATCAGTTGGCTCAACGCCTTCCTACGCTCATGGAAGCTAATTGTACGAGATAGTTTGAACATCGTAATGAACAGTTAGAAATCGGAAACTTACTTGGTAGCAATTTGGAAAATTATGAATCCATCAGTCACGATTTATGATATTGTGAGCTTAGCAAAAAGTTTAAATTTTGATGGAAATTTCTTTGGGCCTTATTAGTTACATAAAAGTCTATTAAAGTTTCCTCGCTGAGAAATGGGTTAGGCTACAAAGTTTAAGTTTGATACAATCCTTTCAAATAAATACCGAAAATGTGCTTGAAAACAATGAATTGTAATGGATTTTTATCAGTTGATGGAACCTGAACAATTAGCACCGTTGATTTTTTTCCCTTACAAAATTAAACACAACTGTTACTACGCGTCAACAAATTAGTCAAGAAAGAAAATCAAACCGAAAAAAATGGAAGAAGTTACACACAAAAACCTTCAAGACTAACCGTAAAAAAGCATTACAAAACACCCGCCGTTTGGACCGAGCCAAACCCACGAAAGTCACCGTGAATTTTTCGATTTTCAAAAACCAAAATCACCACGACCACACGTTATTTTTTTTTTTTTGGTTTATGCGAAGAATAAAATAAAAGATGAAAACCAGTTAGAAGCAGAAAAAGCACAAACGAATCAGGATTTAGGAAAGCGTTTCCCGTGTGTCTTTTTTTTTACAGTGTTCTGGGTTTATGACGCGAACCACCTACCTGCGATGGATTTCTTCTCCTGGTGGGCATACTTCTCCGGCCGGGTTGACTTGAGAAACCGGCCCGTCGTCGGCGGGAAGCTCTGGTACGAGTTGCGCATGTACTTTTCCCGCAGCTCCAGGGCTTTGACCAGCAGCGTCGAAGCGCGCTCCAGATCGTCCAACGGGACGCCGCTGGTGTCCTCGCCGGAGATGGAAACCCGCTGGAAGTGCGCAACGAAGTCGTGCTCGTCGAACGGAATATGCTCGTCCGGATGGATCTCGGCTGCGACCGAGTGGCGGTCCTGCTCCATGACCCTGACGAGAGACAGAACGGAATGGAAGGGTGATTAGAATCGAACGGACCGAGATGGGTGATTGCGTGCGCTTTCTGTTCACAGAGATAGGGGTGACCTTTTGTGACACTCTGCTTGGTATGAACAAAGCGAGAATATGTAGGGGATATCAATCAAGCGGTAATTTACACCCCCGACAGCTTGGAAGTGATCGGAAGAATCGATTATTAATTGCTATTTTTTTCTAACGTCGTCTTATTGGTGTATTCGTCCATGGAAAAGGGTAAAAGAATGCTCGTTCTACCCAGGCGACTGTTTGTTCACCACTAGAGATAAATTACGGTGGGAAATAAAACAGAGGGTTAATTAAATGGAATGACATCGTTCGGTAAGTTCATCAAGCTAATGAGATGTTGACGCCATTCTTCTCAAAGAAGACTTATGGAATTTATCAGCAAAGCCTAGTGAACTTATGAGACAAGTTCAAAAGCCCAGAGGCATTCTGAGTGCAGTACAGAAGAACTTTGAAGTCTAGAAAGGTTCTGAACGAAGTTCAGAGGAATTCCGAGAAAAGTACATCAGAATTATGAGTCCAAAGAACTTCTGCCTGAAGACCAAAGGGCTACTTCCACAACGAAGTCTTGAGAACTTGATCATGGATGATGACCAGAACAATTCTTGGCGAAGCCTAGTCTCACTGATTTTAGATGTGCACATTCCGCCCACATCAAATCCATCGCCCATAATTGTAATATAGGAATGTATCACTACATGTACACGCAATACAGTTGGTAGCTTGAAACGTGACTGTTATTTGCTACAATAAGATATGAGATGTTAACAAAATCCATAGAGTTCCTGTAAATTTTCCAGATATCCCTAGAACATCCCTGAAAATCCTGGAAGTTCTAAAATTTGTTCGTGAATTTCTTTAGACTTCCTAGAGATTCTCTCCCCGCTCTCAAATTCATTGTACTTTTCTGAAGTCCGCCAAATTTCCAAAAGTTTACACAATCTTCCAATTTTTATCGAAACTACCCGACTTAGTTATCGACTTTCCGTACTGTTTCTGATATTTTCTTAAGTTCGCTGGAGTTCTCTGGACTTTCCTAAATTTCCCGGAAATTTTTAAGGTTTTCGAAATTTTACGGAAAGTAATGAAACTGTCTTGAATTTATCGGAACATACCCTTGCAGATCTTTCCTGAAGTTCCTGGAACATCGCAGAAAGTTTTCTGAAAATCCCTTAGAAGCTCAAGACCTGGCTTCTCTGAGAAACCTGAAACTTCTTTAAAGTGTCAACAATTTCCCTCAAGTTCTCTCTTCTCTGAAGTTTTCAGAACTTCTTAAAAGATCCTTAAGTTTTCCTGTCGCTAATGGAACCGTCTTGAGATTATTGATGCTTCCCTGAATTTCCCAAAATTTTCCGAAACATTTCTTATGGTTTTCCTTAAAAGTTCCAGCAAATTTCCATGAAATTATTTGAACTGCCCGATTGATTTTCTCGGAGCTTCTCTGAAGTTCTCTCGAATCGCCTCCCCCTGGTACTGTCCTGAAAACCTTTAAACATCCCTGAAGTTTTCTGGACTTTCCGTAACATTTCTGATATTTTTTAAGTTCTTTCAACTTTCCTGAATTTCACAAAAACATCTTTAGGGTTCCCGAAATTTTACAGAAGTTAATGGAACCGTATTGAATTTATCGGAACCTACCCTAACAGATCTTTAAACTTACCAGAAAGTCTGGACGTTTCTGAAGTTCCTGGAAAATCCAAGAAATGTTTCTAAGAATCCTTAAAGATCATAAGACCAGGCCTCTCTGAGAAACTGCTGAAGTTCTCGGGATATCTCTGAATTACTCAGAACTTCTTAAAAGATCCTAAAGTTCCCTGAACAACAACCTGAATAACCTGAAATGATTTTCTCGGAGCTTCCATGAAGTTCCTGGTACTGTCCTGAAATAAATGAAACTGTCCCGAAAACCTTAAAACATCCCTGAACATGTCTGAACTTTCCGTAATATCAAGTTTCAGTAATACTTCTTATATTTTCATAAGTTTTATGGAGTTCTAAACTTCCTGGAACATCCAGAAAGGTTTATGAAAATCCTTAAAGATAATAGGACCTAGTTTCTCTGAGATACTTGAAACTTCTTTAAAGTATCAAAAATTTTCTTAAGTTCTCTCTTTGCCAAAGTTCTCTAGATTTCGCTGAAGTTCCCTGGATGTATCTGCAGTTCTCGTAGCTTTTTAAAATATCCTACAGTTTTCCTGAGGTTAATAGAACCGTCTTAGGATTCTTGAAGATTCCTTGAATTTCCCACAATTGTCCAAACAGTTCCGGAACTTTCGTTATGGTTTTCCTTAAAAGTTCCTGCAATTTTCTTTGAATTATTTGAAATGCTGGTAAGTTCTCTAATCTGTCGTGATTTTCTCGGAGCTTCCCTGATGTTCTCTCAAATCTCCTGAAGTTTCTGGTACTGCTCTGAAAACCTTTAACCATCCCTGGTTTTCTGGACTATCCGTAATATCAAGCTTCCGTAATATTTCTGATATTTTTTTTAAAGTTTCCCGGAACATCTTTAGGGTTCTTGAAATTTCAACAGAAGTCAATGGAACTGTCCTGAATTTATCGGAACTTACCCTTACAGATCTTTAAACTTACCAGTAAGTTGGGACGTTCCTGAAGTTCCTGAAACATCCCAGAAAGGTTTTTGAAAATCCCTTAAGATCTCAAGTCCTGCCTTCTCTGAGAAACTTGGAACTGTTTTAATGTTTTAACAATTTTCATCAACTTCTCTCTTCTCTCAAGTTCCCTTGATTTCACTGAAGTTCTCGGCATATCTCACAAATTGTTTGAACTACCCGGAGGATCTCCGATCTGTCCATGAAGTTCCATTAAACATCCCTGAAGATGTCTGGACTTTACGTAATATCAAGTTTCAGTAATACTTCTGATATTTTCTCTGGATTTTCCTGAAATTTAAGGAACATCTTTAGGGTTCTCGATACTTTACAGAAGCTAATGGAACTGTCTTGAATTTATCAGATCTTACCCTTACTAATCTGTCGGGACGTACCTGAAGTTCCTGGAACATCCCAGAAAGTTTTCTGAAAATCCCTAAAAATCTCAAAACTTGGAACTACTTGAAAGTGTCAAAAATTTTCCTCAAGTGCTCTCTTATCTGAAGCTCTGCTGAAGTTCTCAAAAATACTACAATTTTTTCTGAAGCTTATGGAACCATCTTGAGATTCTTGATGCTTTCCCAAAATTTTCCAAAAGGTTCCGGAACTTTCCTTACGGTTTTACTTAAAAGTTCCAGCAATTTTCTTGAAATTATTTGAACTGCTTGTAGGATTTCCTGAAGTTCCTGTTACTGTTCTGAAATAAACGGAACTGCTCTAAAACCTTTAAACTTCCCTGTAGTTTTCTGGACCTTCCGTAAGATCAAGTTACCATAATATTTGTGATATTGCTCAAGTTTTATTGAGTTCACTGGACTTTCCTGAAATTCCCGGAACATCTTTAGGGTTCTCGAAATTTTCACAGAAGTTAATGGAACTGTCTTGAATTGATCAGAAACTTAGCCTTACAGATCTTTAAACTTATCAGTAAATCGGGACGATCCTGAAATTCCGGGAACATCGCTGAAATGATGGGACCTTAAGATCTCTCAAAATGCCTAAAGATCTCAAGACCTAGCTTTTCTGAACTTCTTTAAAGTTTCAAAAAATTCTGGTTTCAACCATTTTCCTTAAGTTCTCTCTTCTCTGAAGTTCTCTTGATTGTACTGAAGTTCTCTGGATATCTCTGCAGTTCTCGTAGCTTTTTAAAAGATCCTACAGTTTTCCTGAGGCTAATGGTTTTCTTAAGATTCTTGAATCTTCAATGAATTTCCAAAATGTTCCAAAAGGTTCCGAAACTTTCCTTATGGTTTTCGTTTCAGCAATTTCTTTGAAATTATTTGATCTGCCCGATTGATTTTCTCGAAGCTTCCTTGAAGTTCTCTCAACTCTCCTGAAGTTCCTGGTACTGTTCTAAAATAAATGGAACTGCCCTGAAATCTTTTATACATCCCTGAAGGTTTCTGGACTTTCTGAATATTTGCTGAAATTCCCGGAACATCGAAATTTAACGGAAGTTAATGGAAACCGTCTTGAATTTATCGGAACTTACCCTTACATATCTTTAATCCTACCAGTAAGTTGGGACGTTCCTGAAGGTCCTGAAACATCCCAGAAAGGGTTTTGAAAATCCCTAAAGATCTCAAGTCCTGGCTTCTCTGAGCATTGGAACTTTTCGATATTTTACAGAAGCTAATGGAACTGTCTTGAATTTATCGGATCTTACCCTTACAAATCTTTAAACATACCAAAAAGTCGGGACGTTCCTGAAGTTCCTGGAACATTCCAGAAAGTTTTCTGAAAATCCCTAAAAATCTCAAAACTTGGAACTACATGAAAGTGTCAACAATTTTCCTCAAGTGCTCTCTTCTCTGAAGCTCCCTTGATTTCGCTGAAGTTCTCAAAAATGCTACAATTTTCCTGAAGCTTATGGAACCATCTTGAGATTCTTGATGCTTCCCTAAGTTTCCCAAAATTTTCCAAAAGGTTCCGGAACTTTCCTTACGGTTTTACTTAAAAGTTCCAGCAATTTTCTTGAAATTACTTGAACTGCTTGTAGGATTTCCTGAAGTTCCTGTTACTGTTCTGAAATAAACGGAACTGCTCTAAAACCTTTAAACTTCCCTGTAGTTTTCTGGACCTTCCGTAAGATCAAGTTACCATAATATTTGTGATATTGCTCAAGTTTTATTGAGTTCACTGGACTTTCCTAAAATTCCCGGAACATCTTTAGGGTTCTCGAAATGTTAACAGAAGTTAATGGAACTATCTTGAATTGATCAGAAACTTGGCCTCACAGATCTTTAAACTTATCAGTAAATAGGGACGTTCCTGAAATTCCGGGAACATCGCTTAAATGATGGGACCTTAAGATCTCTCAAAATGCCTAAAGAACTCAAGACCTAGCTTTTCTGAACTTATTTAAAGTTTCAAAAAAAATAAAGGGTTTCAACAATTTTCCTTAAATTCTCTCTTCTCCGAAGTTCTCTTGATTGCACTGAAGTTCTCAGAACTTCTTAAAAGATTCTACAGTTTTCCTGACGCTAATGATTAAGATTTTTTGTGCTTCCCTGAAGTTCCGAAAATTTTCTAAAATGTTTGCCTATTCCATTTCTTTTCATTCCTCAGATCGTTTTTAAAGCTCCTACAATTTTTTTGATGATAATGGGACTGTCCTGATAATCTTTAATCTTTCCTGAAGTTCACGGAACTTCTTTGAAGTACTCGCAATCCTCATGATCATGTTTCTGGAACTGCCCAGAAATTAATGGAACTGCTCAAAATATCCTTAAACTTCCCTGAAGTTTCCGTTTTTTTTTTTCTTAAGTTCATTAAACTTCCTTGAAGTTTTTTGGCCGGCGCTTAATTTATCGGAACTTCTTGAAGGTTCCCGCTATTTTCTTTAAATCATGTAACTGCCCTGAAGTTTTCAGAACTGCCATGATTTTTATTGAAATAATCTTGCAGTTTTCCTGAACTTCCCGAAGCTACCGTATCATCTTTGACATTTGCGGAACTTCAATTAAATTCCCTGAAGTTCTCTGGACTTCCATGAATATCTTGGATCTTCTGTGAAGCTCCAGATTTTTTTTTCTAATTTCACTAAACTTCCCTGAAGATCTTTGGACGACGCTTAACTTAACGGAACTTCTTGAAGGTTCCCGCTATTTTTTTTTTATCATTCAACTGCCCTGATGTTTTCAGAACTACCATGAAGTTCACTGAAACAATCTTTCAGTTTTCCTGAACTTAATGGAACTGCACTCAAGCTAGATGGTCTTCACTGACGTGAATTTTTCTGAAATTTTTGGGACTTTCCCGAAGCTATTGAATCATCTTTGTCATTTTTGGAACTTCAATTAAATTCCCAGAAGTTCTCTGAACTTCCGTGAATATCTTGGATTCTCTGTGAAGTTCCAGATTTTTTTTTAAGTCCACTAAACTTCCCTGAAGTTCTTCGGACGACGCTTAACTTAACGAAACTTCTTGAAGTTTCCCGCTATTTTCTTGAAATCATTTAACTGCCCTAAAGTTTTCAGAACTGCCATGAATTTTACTGAATCAATCTTTCAGTTTTCCTGAACTTAATGAAACAGCACTCAAGCTTGTTGGTCTTCACTGAAGTAAATTTAGCTGGAATCTTTCGGACTTTCCTGAAGCTATCGAATCATCTTTGAAATTTTTGGAACTTCAATTAAATTCCCTCAAGTTCTCTGGACTTCCGTGAATATTCTAGATCTTCTGTGAAGTTCCCAAAAATCTTCTTTAGTTCACTAAACTTTCTCGAAGTTCTTTAGATGACGCTTAATTTAACGGAACTGCTTGAAAGTTCCTGTTGATTTTGAAGTTTACTGAAACAATCGAGCAATTTTGACGTTAATGGAACTGCATTCAAGCTTGTTAGTCTTCACTGAAGTGAATTTTTCTGAAATATTTGGGACTTTCCTGAGGTTATCGGATCATCTTTGAAATTTTTGAAACTGCGTTATTAAATTCCCTGAAGCTATCTGGATCTCTTCTCTGAAGTACTTTGTACGATTCTTAATTTATCGGAACTTCTTGAAAGTTTCCGCTATTTTCATGAAATCAAGTAACTGCCTTGAAGTTTTCAGAACTGCCATGAAGTTCACTGAAACAATCTTTCAGTTTTCCTGCAGTTCATTTGGGACTGTCGTTAAGCTATCTTGGCTATATTTGAAATGGATTGAACTTCAATTAAATTCGCAGAACTTGTTAAAGACTCCTGAACTTTTCTGATGTTTATGGATTTTCGTATGGAAACCTACCAATCATTCGCAAGCAGGGTGTCAACTCATTCACAATTTTGAAATTCCCTGATTTTTCCAGGTATTTTCCAGGTTTAAAAAAAAATCCAGGTTAAAAACATACACTTAAGACTATCATCTCCATTATATCGCAATTAATTGATACTAAGAATCAGTTCCTGGAAGAATAATTAAGCCATATAGAAAACTTTTTCAATTTTTATTAACGAGATTTTTAGAAGACACAGTTAAATATGGTAGACAATTTGAGATGGTTATGGTGAAAAATAGTTTCCCCCAAATGGCGAGATTAAGTCTTGTTCCTTAATTATGCAAATAATTGAGGAAACGTCAGTAACAAACCAATTTTATTACACGAAAACCACATTACATTCATTATTTCTTCAGAAGATGAATTTCTTCTTCAAGTTGTTGTGCTTCTCGCTGAGCGTCCTCCAAGATCTTTGCACGTTTAGCTAGTAATGCCTTGGCTTCGGCTTCCCCCTTTCTCTTCTGCATAGATGCTTTTTTTCTTTTTTTTTTTTTCATTTTTTCTTTTTGTGATTTTTAGCCATTTACACATTTGATAGTAGAAGGTCAGGCTTAGGGCCTGCCTCTAAGGAAACGTTTCAGTCTAACATTAACGTAACGTAAAACTGGCTCTGAGACAACATTTAAAAAAACTTAATGTAAAATGGGAGTTACATCGGGACTGTGGTGAGGAATGGATGCGCGAACAAGGTAGAGCTCCACCGTAAGAGACAGTGCCCCAGTCCGGCAGAGATACCCCGACGTCAGGAAAATAGGAAGGTGAAAGAACTCGGACAGCGCAGCCAACGACGAGAGTGCTAGATTTGGTTGTACAGGTGAGCGTCCTTCAAGAAAGCAATCAGTGCAGGCAGAGACGAGGGGTCGTTGCCAAGTAGCTCCCTGATGTTCTCTGGGAGTCGGTGTTGTTCGCGTAGCCTCTGAAACTCTGGGCAGACACACAGCACGTGTTCCACCGAGGCAGGGATGCTGCAGATTGGACAAACCTTGTGGAAGGGTGTCCCACCAAAATTGTGGGAAATCCTCGCATGGCCGTTCCGGAGTCTTGAAATGATCCGTTGGTTCTTGTACTTGTGGCTGTCTAGCCAGGGTCGTACGGTTTCTTTGATCTTTCTCAGGAAAGTGGTCCGCGACTGAAACCATTCCTCCTGTCAGGCTTCCATGATAATATTCGCGATCCAACGCTTGACGTCTAGGAGTGCTACATTCCTGGTGAAGCGGGGACCAGATGGACCGGATCCCGCCAGCTTGTCCGCAGCCTCATTTCCAGGAACACCGCAGTGCCCGAGAATCCACGTAAAAACGGTTGAGGGTGGGGCATATCGTGTAATGGCTTGTATCCAGGGGTGGCTCGGGGCTTCAGCTTCCAGCGCCTGGATGACGCTGTGGGAGTCCGTTAGCACAAGGTTCGGTTGATCTGCAGGAGTGATGGCTGCATCAAGAGCATAGATGCTTGTTATCCAGCCAATGCCTCCTTCTTTCGACGCTCTTTATCCTCCACAAACAACGAATGTGCATTTCTTGCTCTTAAAATCAGAGCTTTTGATATCTCCACTTTCTCAATGCCTCCTTTCTCACAAATCGCATCGTACACCTGTCTGCGTACGACAACAGACTCTTCCTTCATATTCTTGAAAAGGCATTCTGAATTGATGGAAAAGTCTCGTTCAACATTAGAATTTCCGTGTGATAAGCAGCAAACCATTTGAACAATCCTGAGCAGGTCCATAATGGCATCTTTCAGAAATCACGCCAAAATGCATCCACTCGAGTTTGTTTTCTGTTGTAGTTTTTAAAGATACTACTTTGACAGATCACTGTTCGAAACTGTCAGTTTTCCACATTTGCAAAACACCACTTACTTTACAGTGGATTGTAAGGATGCTTAGCAACTTTTCCATTCACCGCTCTGCAACAGTTTTGTCCAAAGCAATAGTTGTAGGATCGACCGATGAACATGCTCTAGTAAGAGAATACGTCAACGGGGATCTGACAAGCAGTTTGATGACTATGGCCTTCAAAAAAGTTCTGCATTCATCTCGGAATTGTAGGATGTCCTTTTCATTGGTGTTTCGAATTTAACTTAGTGCTTTCTTTACATCAAAACCAAGAATGATTTTTTTCGCTAGCAGATGATTTTAGCTGTCGTTAACTGCTTCTGCTGTCAAAACTGAAAGCTTTTAGAGAATTTCTGGCTTCATGAATCTTTCCGTCAGGTTCAGTAAAGTGCGATACATTTCTGCGTAAAGAAATGGAACCATTGATAGTCTCGCAGAAACGGCTTAATTGTGTTAGTGAAATGTGCAAATGTTTAGTGGGATTCGTATTTCATTGCAATGCTTATCTTTTTACACGAAACAGCTGTTGGCACTGACGTCAATCTCACTGTTGACAGTAGGGAATGTTGATAGAGTGACGTCACCATTTGAGTGATCAGCAATGTTTACAATAGTTTTGCTTCTAACACCAGCACCTGTTGGCACATACCTTATATGAATTCATTGGTGTGAAGTCGCCAATATAAGGTGTTGGTGAAAAAAGCGATTTGCCTTGCGTTATAATAACAATCGGTAAAAATATTCAGAATAAAGTTACTTTTACTCAATTTGGAAGGAACGATGCATAAGCAAAAAAATTCCCTGATTGTTTCGAGAATTCTCTGATAATTCCCTGATTCTTCCAGGGAATTTAGAGTTCCCTGATAATTCCAGGTTTTCCAGGTTTTTCCAGGTAGTCGCCACCCTGGCAAGTTTAAATTGTTGGAAAATGTTTGGATTATGTTTTATCATGTAATTTAATTTATTTATTTTAATTTTGGCAGACCAATATTTCCTCACCCTAGAGCGCAAATTGAAAGTTTTCATAATGAATTTGGGGATTTACACACAAAAAATAATGAAAATTACATGCGACCTAATTTGTTACAAACGATAAAAATGGAGCATGTAATGACATTATAAGCGTAATTTTACAGCTTCTGGTAATTATGTTACTGCTTAAAACATGTAAATTTACAAGTTTACCATGCATTAAAAATCGTTTGAAAACAAATTCTTCTACAAATTTAACATAAAATGCCAAAAGAGTTGTGAATTTCTATCTTTTTCTATCGATGTAAAAAACATGTAAATTTACAGGAGAAAACGTGTAATTCTACATAGTTTAACATGGAAGTTTGCATGGAGCACGTGATTATCATGACTTGCATGTAAATTTACGTGGCAAGCTTGTAGATTTACATGTTTGATGTAGTTACATACTAAAAGCTGTGAAATTACACGTACAATTTCATTACATGCTCCATTTTGTATCGTTTGCAACAGATTACGTAAAATGTAATTTTCATTATTTCTTATTGTGTAGTTACTTATGGTTACTCATGACAGGCCTGCCGAAGCTCGGAAAGCCTCTGAGTGAAGTCAAAGGGGTTTCATAGTGAATTCCGGAAAACCTTTCCATGACCTAAGACAACACGTTGTACCTGCTGTTAAATTTCTCTCGTCAATAGTATCTTCGAATTTATACGTTCTTTTTTTCATAATTGATCACTGATACACAAGCACTGATACAATCACATTCACATGCCTAGTTTTACCAATCAAAGTTGAAAAAACTCGTCACATAAGCTTTTGCTTTCGTTCTCCAGCGAAGATGGCGTCAAACTGAAACTTCATCAGACAGTAAACATTGCTCGTAACGTTCACAGATCGTTTCGAGTGATACCGTGACAATGTAAGTATGGCACCCAGTAGTTTGTCACGCTGCACCACCGTTCCGGTTTCGTATCAGTAAAATCTTGCTTCTTCCTGCTGTTCCCATGCAAGTATCGCTGTTTATAAACGCTAAACTTAGACCTAGTATTAAGGCCGGTATGCAGCTCACTCTACCTCGAAACTAATTGCATTAAGCCATCACCCTACCACCAACCTGAGCAAATCCCGCTCGGAAAGCCACTTCTTGGTATCGATTGCACTTCCCAGCATCTTCAACTTCAACAAAAAGACCGAAATTCACCTGTTCCGTACTGAACGCGCTAGAACCACTCGACCTCGGGGACGACTCGTGACCTAATGACACTTACACACTACGCGAGGATGTCTTACGATTACAAAACCCGTAAATCGATCGAACAAAGAAGACAAATTCAAATGCCCACCACTTCCGTACACGATAGCTATCGCACGCGCCGTTCCTCCGTGGTAATGGTCAGCAATCAATCGGCCATCCTGCGTGTCGTCCCGCTCGACTACTAAACTCACGATCCTAACTGGTTTCCCAGGAGCGTAGTCCAGGTGTTAAATTAAATTACCTGCAGTTTAGATTTTCACCTGACAACACAGCACCGCACTCACCGTCGTCGTCGTCGTCGGTCGGCAGCCGGAGCATATATGTTGTAATGTTGCAGAAATTAAGGCTCACGCTGTTGCTCACGTGCGTCGTTTGAATTGCTCGGGGCCGTTCGCTGGTGGGTGGGTTGGTTTGTGCTAAAATAAACCTCGATCGTATTTCAATATAGCGAAAACGCGCTTTGAAAAACTCATATATAGGTACATAATTATGGAACCTACGTCTCGTACATGGAAAGCGAAATGTAAAACCTTACGGTGCAGTTTGCTCTAATTTCTTCGCTTGAGTGGGTGAAGGATTAGGTTAACAATAATTCGATTTTGTCATCCATTATTGGCACTTTGTGGGAAATGTAATTGGAAAGGAAATTTGAAAGCTTGGCAGGATCAAGATTCCATGGTATGTGGTGTAATCGTTTGTTTACATTGCGACCCTAAGAACGAAGGAGCTGAAAATAAAACCAATGATCTTCAACTTAACAAGCGAAAACGGTCGCCCCTAGGCCACTGAGCCCTTTATTATATATAGATATAAAACAACTATAGTCAAGTGTCCGACTTGTTTTCGTTCAATCTGAGTGGTGGCATAAACGACGATGGCAATGATTGTTGTTCCTCGGCAAAGAAGCCATCCGGATAAATGACATCCCATTGTATTCCGAATAACACGTCTTCTACGAACAAGTTCTGACTAAATCATGACATCACAACAAATCATGACGGCCGACTAGTGTGTATTGTCTACGGCGAAGGAGCCTCGGCAAGGAAATCAAGGTCTGACATCAAGCTTCCAATGGTTTAATTAAAAATTGCCACGTGTTGGCTCTCTCTGGGTCACAAAACATGTTGCGAGAGAGCGCTATCAATGTTGCCAATATAATGGTAAAAACTACAAGGGATAGCTATATGAGGTTGTACGCAATGGTGACGTACGACTACGTGGTCTTATATATAATCACGATCGTGTTTCAATATGATGTCTGTGTTTGGGAAACAATCACAACATGAAATTTTGATTGCCTTTCTTTTTGCACACGCCGGTAAGCTACAGACTCCTCCCATCATGAGTAGTTTGCTATCAAGTAGCGACACTGTCTCCTCTCCTTTTGCGTAGTTTGCCAATGTCAACACCTTGAAAGAGAATCCATCAAAATCACTTGCACCCCTGCTTCCAAGTTTGGTTACAAGATTACAACTCTGGAGAGCATTTTGTGTGGTCGTTGGGGTTCTGAATATGGACAAACAGGCACTGTAATAAACTTGGTGGCCCTGAAAAGGACCGTTTCGCCAATGTTGGTGATGATTCAACCTCGAAACCGTACAGAGTGCGTCTCTGCCGCTTCAAAGCGAATACTACATCCATGGCCGCTTACGCTTCGCGTGTTCAGTGTAGGTGACAGCATCACGGATTACATTTTCCAAGAACACCTTCAGCACACCTCGTAGATCATACCGGAGACACGTTTGACATCGCCACGGCGAGCCACACGACGGATGGCGGGTTTGATAATACCACAGACAAACAGACATAACACATTGAATATTTCTCACTATAAAACATCGTCGCTAAAACATTACCGCCATCTGTTGAGTACACTGTGGTGGATAGTACGCTGAACAGATGGCGGTAGTGTGTAAACGTCATAAGCAAGAGAACTGACTATGCGCACCACAGGTGGCGGTATTACCAACTACGGTACTTTTAAATTGACCATTAAATGCTTGATCGATGAACAACTTGCGAGTGTTATGTCTGTTTGTCTGTGATAATACCCTGGATGTTATCACGAAGTACCTTACGATGACGCTTGGCGCCTCCTTTACCCGGACCTTTTCCTCCTTTGCCGCGACCAGTCATTCTTGCTTGACAGGTAGAAGAGTGGACTACCTAACCTGCCACCACCTTCCTACTGCTGATATTGCTGCTTCTGCTGCCTGCTCCCAGTGATGGGCAACTGAACCAACCGGTGCGCACCGTGTGCTGGTTCGTGTTCAAAAAAAATACTCCTGTGTTTATGTGAGCGTGTACCCTGGTTCGGTTGAGTTTTCGTGTACCAGTGTGTGGTCTAAATCAAAACCTACTGCCGGTTTTCGAGTTGATGTTCAGAACCGCAGCTTGAAAACAGAAAACCGGTGTGCTAGAATTTTGGTTTTGGTTTACGAGACCTGAACCGTGTGTCGGTATACCGTTCTTGGTTCAGAACATAGGCAAGAATTAAATAGAAGTGCTCACAAAAAGGAGAGTAAAATATTTGTACCAAGCGACAGTTCTTAATTCAATTGTAAAATATTTTGATAGACACTATTGATAGCGAAGGAACTGGAAATCATTTTGAAGTCTGACAAATACTCTTGGATATGGGTATTTTTTGGATTCCGGGTGACGCCTATAGTCTGGAAATCGATAACCGATACCTGTTTTGAAATCCAATGTGGCGGCTTCCGGTTGCAGATAAACTGAGAAATACTTAGTTGAAGATGCTAATTTCAAATAACAGACTGTAGTGGTAATTTTTATACGATAGATGGAGTAGATGAAAGCATAGAGTTGATAGTTCCGTTAGAGTACGGCAGTGTGAAGATAGATATTAGATATTATAGATATTAGAAAAGCGAGCTAGGACAACTTTTAAGGAAGGTACAAATCGGTTTTTTCATCTCTCTTTACCAAACTCCCCCTTTGGAGAGGGATGGTGAGGGGTGTCCCCCCCCCCCCCCCCGCCACCACTGGCCTGAGAAATACTGTCAAATACCGTTCAATATGGGTATTTTTGGTGTCGGGATGACGTATAAAGACCGGAAATCAATGTCTGACGCCATCTTGAATCTTCTGATTGTAGGAAAACTGGGGAATACTGGCAAATACCCTTCAATATGGGTATTTTCGGAATCGGAATGACGTATATAGACCGTATATAAATGTCCGACGCCATTTTGAAATCCAATACGGCGGCTTCCGGTCATAGAAAAACTGGGATATGCTGTCAAATATCCTTCAAAATAAGTATTTTTGGAATCGGGATGGCGTATAAAGACCGGAAATCAATGTCTGACGCCATTCTGAAATCCAAGATGGCGGCCTCCGGTTGTGAAATACTAGCAAATATGCTTTTACAATCGGGATGACGTATATAGACCGGATATCCGGAGTGATTTGAGATTTGGGCGTAATTGCATTTGTAAACAAACACGTCAATCGCCGATTTCTCGCGGATGAAAGCTCAATTTCGAAAAACTAATAACACTACGAGGTGAAGGAATTATTCTTCTTTCATTTGGCATAGCTTGTTTATGCGATTGAGGTTTTATTCAGAAGAAATCGGCGATTGACGTGTTTGTTTACAAAAGCAATTACGCCCAAATCTCAAATCACTCCGGATATCAATGTCAGACGCCATATTGAAATCCAATATGGCGGCTTCCGGTTATTGAAAAACTGGGAAATAATGTCAATTACCCTTCTATATGGGTACTTCCGGAATCGGGGTGACGTATATAGACCGGAAATCAATTTCAGACGCTATCTTGAAATCCAAGATGGTGGCTTCCGGTTGTAGGAAACTGGAAAATACTAGCAAATACTGTTCAATATGAGTATTTCCGGAATCGGGGTGACATATACACACCAAAAAAAATTCATGTAAATTTAGGTGCTCTGAGACTGACATATACGAGCGTCATTTTTGACATAAAATTGAGTCGTAATAGACGCAAAACTCAGCTCAATCAAACGTACTTTTCGTCGAGTACCGAACTTTTCAGTCTCGGAGCACTTAATTTTACATGACATGTTTGTTTACGTCTCATCCTGTATGTCAAAGATGGATTCCGTCACGTGTAAAATTAGGTATTTCTAAGTGTGTAGAGACCGGAAATCAATTTCAGATGCCATCTTAAAATCCAAGATGGCGGCTTCCGGTTGTAGGAAAACTGGGAAATACTAGCAAATATGCTTCAATATGGGTATTTTTGGAATCGGGATGTCGTATATGGACCGGATATCAATGTCAGACACCATATTTAAATCCAATATGGCGGCTTCCGGTTATTGAAAAACTGGGAAATAATGTCAATTACCCTTCTATAAATTGCGTCAGGCATTGATTTCCGGTATATATACGTCATCCTGATTCCAAAAATAACCATATTGAAGGATATTTGGCATTATTTCCCAGTTTTTCTATAACCCAAAGCCGTCATCTTGGATTTCATAATGGCATCTGACATTGATTTTTGGTTTCTAGACGTAACCCCTATTCCGGAAATACCCATATTAAAGGGTATTTGACAGTATTTCCCAGTTTTTTCTTTAACAGGAAGTCGAAATCTTGAATTCCAAAATGATGTTAGAAATTGATTTCTGGAATCTAGACATCAGCCAGATTTTGGAAATACCCATATTGAAGGGAATTTGACAGTATTGTCCAATTTTTTAACAGGAAGCCGCCGTCTTGGATTTCAAAATGGCATCTGACATTGATATCCGGTCTATATTGGTCATCGCGAATCCAAAAATACCCATATTGAAGGATATTTGACATTATTTCCCAGTTTTTCTGCATCCGTAAGCCACCATATTGGATTTCAAGATGGCGTCTGACAGCGTCTCAAAACGTCACCCTGATTCCGGAAATAGTCATATTGAAGGATATTTGGGATTATTTCTGAGTTTTTCTATAACCGGAAGCCGCCATCTTGGATTTCAAAATGGCGTCAGACATTGATTTCCGGTATGTATACGTCATCCTGATTCCAAAAATACCCATATTGAAGGATATTTGACATTATTTCCCAGTTTTTCTGCAACCGGAAGCCGCCATATTGGATTTCAAGATGACGTCTGACATTTATATTCGGTCTATATACGTTATCCCGATTCCAAAAATACCCATATTGAAAGGTATTTGACAGTGTTCAATTTTTTTTCTATAACCGGAAGCCGCCATCTTGGATTTCAAGATGGCGTTGGTCGACGATTTCCGGTATCCACGTCACCCTAATTCTGGAAATACCCACATTGCGTATAACATCATTTGAATTCACAGTTTTTCTGTATTCAAAAGCCGCTATTTCGACTTGACACTGCAAAATTGTATTCATCAAATACAAATTCTGTTTAGTTATCTGCCATCACTGGCAATTCTGAATAATGTGCACCACGCATATAAACATACAACAGTACCGGATCGGTTCTTGAATTCGAACACCGGTACTGGAAAATCAGAACCGCACCGTGTGCAGTGAACTGGTGAACACGGTGCGGTGTTGCTTGCAACTACCAAACCGAACCGAAAGCAGAACCAAACATTCGGTTCAACAGATCAGCACATTGGTTATGATTTAGAAATCCGTACCGGTGCTGTGCGGTTTTGCCCGTCACTGCTGCTCACCACGCTGTCTGAAGCGAACATGAGGCTAGACAACAGCGCTCTTTTATATCTTTTGAGGTTGAAGTAGAATGATGTGCAACCAAGGGGTACTCGATTATGACGACTGCGTTTGGGAAGAACGTGTATTTCATGAAAACAGTGATAAATTTATCACCTTTTAATTGTACATTGGAAAATGCTTGACATGTACCACTTTTCAATAGTTTCTTGTTAAAAATCAACAGTCGGAAGCATTGTTATCGATGCGTACAAATATTTCTGATCGATTCGTGATAAAATTATTGAAATTGGTCCAGGAGCAGCTGAGTTATTAACGTTCAAAATCTTTCATAATTTTGTTACATATTCCATTTTCGGTTTTCACAAGGGGTACCCCCATATAGAAATCACAGACGTAGTCCTACGTCGAAAGTCAACCATTATAATAATTAAATTCAAAGAGAGACTGGGAAAGTCAAGATCCCAATGACCAAATCCGATTGATTCCGAGTGGACGTGGTTAGAATCTTAATTTAGTAAAAACTAATCATACGACCTGTTCGACAAGGGACTTCTTGGGCTGATTGAGGTTTTGAAAAATCCTCCTGAACTTCAAACGCGAAGGTTAACGAACACACACACACACATCAAGCGGACTTGCTGATACCGTCGAAGCTGATTGAGTGACTACCTGATTTTCTAGAATTCTCAGAGCCGAACAAAACTCTGAACTAGCTGCCTTACTAAAAGGAAAATCTATACTTCTATTGTAGGTCCACTATGATATTTAACTTGAAATGTGTTCTTTGCATCAAAGGGGATTCTAATAAAGCCTGAGGCTAGTTTCCTTACTAAAGTGAAAGAATACACTACTCTGGCGAATTTTGGATCTTGAATGCAAAGTACTTGGAAGGGATTTGGATCTTTACAGAACGACATTGTGGTTTGAAACTAACGAAAAGTCTTAAAAATTCGACTCCTACTAAGATAGGCTCATGATGTGCCAAATAAGAGAGAAAGAGATGAACTTGAACTTTTATAGAACTTATTCTTGATTCTCTTTTAGTTACTACTTTGTAGATGCATTTGAGACTTAGGCAAATCTACAAAATTAATGATTATCTGAGCATGCGTTCCGTATACAATTCACTTGATCCAATAATTTAAAAAAAATACACCCATATGCTGAAATATTTACAGAATAACCTTGAATACATTTGGATCTTCTCGAGAGAATTGAGGTTCAATTTGACATAAAAATATTACATTCTGAGGTGGCAAATCCGGGTGGTTTCTAAGCAAATTAAATTAGCATAACTATTTTCTAAAATACCCAGATAAAGGGTGATACGGTCAAAATTTGGTCAAGGGAAAACGCGTGTAAATCGGTGAAATCGTTTATTTAAAAAATCAAATTAAATTTCTTTTTCAAGTTCAATTAGTATAAAATTCAGGAAAAATATTCAGTTAGGCTTCCGCTTTTCCAAATCCGAATTGCCGGGCCTTACGCTTGACCCCTGCCATCAGATTTTGTACAGCCACTTGAACTGCTGCTCGCCCTTAGCAGTTTTTTTGGTCTTCTTTAGGTTCCGCTTGACAATAGCCCAGTATTTCTCAATTGGGCGGAGCTCTGGCGTGTTGGGAGGGTTCTTGTCCTTGGGAACCACCTGCACGTTGTTGGCGGCGTACCACTCCATGGCCTTTTTACCGTAATGGCAAGATGCCAAATCCGGCCAAAACAGTACGGAACAACCGTGTTTCTTCAGGAAAGGCAGCAGACGTTTATTCAAACACTCTTTCACGTAAATTTCTTGGTTGACAGTCCCGGAAGCTATGAAAATGCTGCTTTTCAAGCCACAGGTACAGATGGCTTGCCAAACCAGATATTTCTTTGCGAACTTTGACAGTTTCATGTGCTTGAAAACATCTGCTACCTTTCCCCTTCCTTTTGCCGTATAAAACTCCTGTCCCGGAAGCTGCTTGTAGTCGGCTTTGACGTAGGTTTCGTCGTCCATTACCACGCAGTCAAATTTCGTCAGCATCGTCGTGTACAGCCTCCGGGATCGCGCTTTGGCCGTCGTATTTTGTTTATCATCGCGATTTGGAGTCACTATCTTCTTGTAAGTCGATATTCCGGCTCGTTTTTTGGCTCGATGCACGGTTGTAGACGATACACCCAGCTTATTTGCGGCATCTCGGAGAGAGAGGTTAGGGTTTCGCTTGAAACTACCGGCAACTCTCTTTGTCGTCTCAGCGGCTTCCGGTTTTCGATTTCCCCCCGATCCAGACTTCCTGGCTGTCGACAAACGTTCCCCAAACACTTTAATTACATTTGTAACGGTTGATTTGGCAACTTTTAGCGATTTTGCCAACTTTGCGTGCGTGTAGCTCGGATTTTCGCGATGCGCGAGCAAAATTTTGATATGCTGCTCTTCTTGCTTGGACGGCATTTTGACAACTGAAGAGTGAATTCCAAAATCAAAATAGGAGCAACATTCTACACACACACACCTTCAAAATGAGGGGTGTTCAGGTTTTTTAAATGCAAAATTGAAAGAAATACGTCAAGTTGATATTGACCAAATTTTGACCATATCACCCTTTACCTACAAGCCTATGCTCCAAATATTCTGAAATATTCACAGAATATCTTCAAATACTTTTGAAACAACTCATGAGAAGTGAGGTTCTATTCGCTTTACAAATATTGCAAATTGAAATGGCAAAGCCGGGTGTTTTATAAAATTAATTATATTAGTCTAATTAATTGCAACAATGCCCATAAAAGTCCATAAAAGTATGTAATGTACATAAAAGCCCAGACTTCAAAATGCTGAAATCTTTACAAAATAGCTTCAAATGCTTTTGAAGCTTCTCATGAAAATTGAGGTTCAATTTGACTGATCAATATTTCAATCTGAAATGGCAAAACCTGGTGATTTCTAACATTAGTTGAATTAGTCTAAAACGCTTATACTTCAGAATATTTTCGATGTCCAAGAATATCCAATGATCTTCATTTTCCCCCAATTTACGATATTTAGAGGCTCTGTGCACTCACACAGTCACCTAATGCCATTTTATTCAGCTTGTACAACTGGTTGACCTGGTTTGGGCCTCCCATAGCTCAGTTGGTAAAGGTGCAGCTACAAAGCAAGACCATGCTGCAGGTGGCTGGGTTTGATTTCTGGTCCTGGGTGAAGAGAGTATGATTGTACTTTTTTTTTGGTTGATTTGTTTTCCGTACTGAGTACCAATACTACCGACGCCAGGCAGGCAGCTCCCACACCTGGACCCTACCTATCGACCCATCAACTGATGGACCGGGGACCAACGGCTTTACTTCCCTGATCAGAGATGTTATGCCTCAGAAAATTTGAACCCAGGCCTTTTTGAGTGAAAGGTAATCTCGCTTACGCTCACTACCGGCGCCATTATGATTGTACTTGCCACACAATTATACTAATGCAAAACTGGTACATGCATCGTAAGATCTCGATTAATAACTGTGGAAGTGCATCTAGCACACTAAATTGAGGGCACGTACCTGATCTGTATTAAGAAAATCTCAAATGTTACGTGGCGTTAGTAACTTTGACCTGCATTACACGTCATGTCCACTAAAAATGTTGGTGAAATTGACCGTATATTCACGTAAACAGATTTAGTGTGTTTGGGACTTCGATATTTCCGTGAAACGAGATTTACGTGATTTTTAGGTACGTAAAAAATCAATATGGCGTCACCGAGCGTGGTGAAAGAACTCATTAAAGATTCAAAATTCCTCAGCGCTTGCTGCAAATGTTGGAAGGTAATTAGATTTCTTTACATTAATTTATTTATGATTATATGTAGCCTTTTTCTAGTTTTATAATTTCAGACAGTGACATCAGCTCTTTGAGTCTGCAAACAGGTGTTAATATTATTTTTGGTTTCTACCTAATAATAATAATAATCAAATAGTCAATATTTTACAATTTTATGAGTAGGTATAAGTATTAATTTAAACACGTGAAATTTATATCTTCCCGATAAAATTGCATAATATTGAATGCATCTATACATTCTCATTAAAAATTCACGTAAAGCATTTTAAACAAAACGGAATGTCAGCAGTACGTGGAAATCAGGTCTCATTTACCTGACTAATCATGTAGATAATTGAAGTTGAATTTTGATCGGCTACATGCAATTCCGGTAAAAGTTACGTGAATAATAGGGTGGACGAAAACCACCTAAGATTTTTCAGAGTGTACGACATTCAATTAACATGACATTGTATTAAGCCTTCCTACGATATTTAATGACTCTATCCATACCGTTGGGCAGTTTCCACATATTCCCCACTGTTGTGTCTGATGACTCTGATGACGTAGATTCCAGAATAGTTCGGATGTCCTACAATATTCCATCATATGATATGGAGTTGCACCTAATATTGAAGCCTTGCTATTTGTTGGTAACTATGTGAAGCTTCTTATAATACTTTCTTACAATCTACGGAGTGCAGACGAAACGTGGAGAAGGCGAATGAACCGCGAATTACACCAGCTGCTGGGAGAACCACCCATCGTTCATACAGCAAATATCGGGTGGCTACGGTGGGCTGGGCACATCGGTAGAATTTCGGACAACAGTCCGTTAAATTTGGTTCTCGATAACGAACGAACTGGAACGACACGAAGACGAGCGCAGTGGGCATGGATCGAGTGGAATGCAGACGACTTTCTTGTACAGTAAAGGACACCCAGGTCTTAGCTCGACTGGCATTGTATGTAGATGATCCAGTTATCTAAGAAATAAATTCAGTCCGTTACACTCTGATTGAGCTAGAAGTTATTTCTTATGATCATCTCAAACCAAGCGATTATCCGGTTTCCGTGAAAGCTTAAAGGACTTCCCAACAAAATACAGAGAATTTTTAGGATAAGTCAAAATATAAAAAGAACAGGGTGTCTACTACCTGAAAAAAACTGAAAATCAGGGAATCTTCAGTAGACCTGTGCAACAGCCGTGACAAGATTGTTCACTAAAATGGTGGAATCAGAATACGAAGACTCGGAAGATACTCTCAGTGATTCAAGTAGCGATGTTCAACTGGTAGATGGGTTCCCAGAATTCAGACGTTTCTCTACCGACGAGGATGATGTTTTCCCACTTTCGTCTAATCAGCATCATAATAATATACCATCGCGCTACTGTCAAACTCTGTGATGGTAAAATCAACTAACAACTTCCCTTACTTTGCACCAATCTCGATCATTATTAACAGGTAAATATTCATTTTATTCAATTAGTATATTATACTGTCATCACTGTTTATACTATCATTGCAACTAATTCATTTTGTCCACTGTTGTACACTTATTAATTCATTCATTGCAACTACTTCACTGTTTGTACTATCATTGCAACTAATTCATTTAGGCATATTCAATTGACCTGCATTGGGTTATTATTTTGCATGCTGGAAAAGGGGAAAAGGAAGGACTCACGATTCAGCAAGGAGAGTATATGGAAGCCGTTCTAGGGCAACCCCATGTGGTTTATTTTATAGCGAATTCGTTTATTATTCAGTTCCAACCTGGATCGGGTATCAAGATTGGGTCTGCTTGTTTTCTGACAAACGTCAGTTTGCTCGTTTGTTTTTAAAACCTAGCTCAGGTTGAGGTTCGCACTGACAAAAAGTTCGGTTTCGCACTGGGTTGGAACTGGTTCCAACCCCGATAATAAACGAATTCGCTATTAGACATTATAGTTTGACGTGATCATCATGAACCACTCACGTTCTGGAATGTGGCCTTCATAAGACCCCCTTCTGTCTCACAAAATAAAATAAAAACAAATCAAAATGTTAACGACACGACTGATAGAAGCCACAAATGGCCGCTATCAAACCTGATTTTACAATCAGCCATTTGTGGATTCAACAGACAACACTTCCTTGTTAACTAGTACCACCTGGTGGCTATTTTCGGAAACATTCCCTTCGACCTTGATTGATTCCGAAACCATCGGGGATGAGTCTTATCATCAACCGATCACCTCCACGTTACACCAAGACCACACAACATAATCACCTAATTTGCAAATACTCACTTGGCGTTCAGCTGCCGCTGCAGCTGCAGCTTATTCTCAATCTGCTCGATCGGAAACTGTGGCACTTCGTACGGTGCCGAGATTTCATTCGGCAGTCCACCGGCGAGATTCTCCTGCGACAAACTGAGCCCAGCTCCGAGCGTTCCCACACCGCCGCCACCTCCTGCTCCGACACTGTTGGCCGTGTGAATACCGGGTGATTCATTACCCTGAACTGCAAAGCAAAACAAAACAAAAGAACAGAAAGATAACCGTTAGTAACTGACCTTTCCTCGACGATTACGGCAGAAATGATTGTGTTCGTGAATTTGATAAACGACACGTCACCAAGATCATCGCCCGAATCGGCACTATCCACGCGTTTTAAGGTCTCGATCAGGTCTTGATCGCTGAGAACCTGCAGCGCAGTGCGGGAATCTTGTTTGTTGAAGTTGATCTCTTTCGATTTGGGGTACCCCCGGTAAGCCATGATAGTTGAATGATGTTCACTTGACCAGCGCTGGAATAGTACTAGCAGCTTCCTTGAACGGCTTGAAGCCGTGTTGCTCGCCGCATCAGATTACAACCAAGAGGTGACTTGACCTTCACAATTGTATTGTTTGTATACGAAACGGACGGATTGACAGAGCCGATGCATTCTCGGTTGTTGAGGGGCTCCGGTCAGCTTGGGACGATGGGTTCATAAGAAGATTTAATTGGAAAATTTTGTGGAATGAAGTGCAAAATTTCGATTAGAAGTTTGATTGAGTGTTAATTAAAAACATATGATGTAGAGGTTTTTTGTTTCGAAAACATCTCCATTAGAACCCACCGCACATATAATCGCTTATCAAGCAACTGCTCTGAAATTGTATTCGATCCACTTTCTCCTGTTCGCTGCATTCGTTGGAATTTTTGTTCGACTTTTTATTGGGATCTTTGTTTTCGGAAAGAGTTCACTGCCCATCCGGCTTAAGAATAATGACGAAGCAAGTATTTCTCTCTTTCTTTTAAGGTAAAAGGGGACGCAATTACTTTAAACAAAAATCATAAGCAGTTGTTTCGTTCAAAACCAATATTACGTTCATGAAAATGTATTCATTGCATTCTACTTGCCTACCGGAACACAGTGAACACATTTGCATTGACAGAATTTCGGTCTTAGAGGAAAAAACTACTTTTAAATTTCGAAAAATTAATGACGTCTCCTTTCCCCTTAATCTCTCACCGTATCAGAACAAGTTTTCCATTATATTCGTATGTATTATCCTCTCATATTGTAACCTACTTGTACCAAAAGAAGAATAAACAAAACACGATGTTTGTTTGCGAACTGAGATTGTTATTGTTCGGCATCGTTTCCTTGTGATTGGACGATGCCGAACTGCTTACGTTGGATGCATAAATAAATATTTGTTACGCGAAAATCATGCCGGTCAATTCCGTATAAACGAAAAGAAGAAGGGTCATGGGATTGCTGCAGTGTTTTTGTTTCCTGCAAGTATGAGGGGTATTGCTAGATTGGGTGATAATGAGAAATTCATTGTATCACAAAAAAATATCATGAGAAACCTAATATCAACATGAAGCTTTAGTGCGATCATTTATTAACTAGAGAAAGTTCTGAAGAGGGTAGGTTGAAATTGAAAATTTGAATAGAAGTTGAAAGTTAGCGAAGGGCCATTAATGCGACAGTACTAGTCAAACGCACACTCCTTTACCTAACCATACATAAATGTATGAGGAGACTTGAAGTATTTCTTCAAATCTACAAGCAAAAGACTACGCGTTTGACTTGCTCATATACTCTCCCTTATTCTGCAAGTTACGTGACTCGCAGAATAGGGGGGACTGTCTGCGGCTGTGTTATAGTTCTAGCGACGTTGTATCATTAATGTTAAAAACCAAAATATCTTGCACGATTTTTGTTTTTTTTTTAATAAAAAAAAGCTTATGCAAAATGTAAACATTTGCGATGCGCAAAATAATGGACATTTCAAAACTGAAAAAAAAATCGTAAAACAAGAACCTACGTATTTAAGAGAATATTTTCTAAGGAGTTCTAGGAAAAATTCTAATAGATCTTTGACTTAAGCTTGAGTTATTTAATATCTGGACGCACTGTTTATTTTACTGCAATGCTCCTATCAGTCGGATCTGGAATGTTTTGAAATGTTTCCTCGTTCAGTGCTGACAAGTTCGTCACGATTCATTTGGTTTAAAAGAAGTTATACTTGATGGAAGCCGCGACCCGAAAATTAAATTTGGACACCCACTTGGAAAATCCGACGTGGTCAGGTTAAAAATTCGCGAAGTCGATAAAATTGGCTAAATCGACCGTGTGCAGTGTTTTCAAACCTTTCCGTGAGCGGCATAAAGGGTGACTAAAAACAAAAAGACCTGTAATTCGTGATTCAATAAGTATAAAAAGTCCATTTATAGTTGCTTTACAGTACTTTTATTAAAACTTCAAACTTACAGCATTAGATGGTTACGTTTCTCCAGTTCGAACGAAATCTCGAACCGTCCGCACACCGACACGAAATCAGCGCATTTCTTCCATTTTCTCCGCATTTGCTGGATGCCCTTGACTGCCCCGCCGCTTCGTCGAAGTCGCTGCTTTGAAATTGCCCAATATTTTTCGATTGGTGGATTGGAGGATTCATTAGCAGTGGTCGCGAACACTGGCGCGGTAACCATAGCACGGTGATTGAGGAAATGCTTCGCCAACCCGAGCGTCTGTTTACCATGGAGGTGCGGCTCAAACAGCGTCTGACGGGCATCCAGCGGCTGAATAAGAAATGCCCTTCCACGGAAGCTACATCTAAGATGGCAGGCCCATCACGGCGGATAGGAGACCTTAGGCCAACCTCCTACTGTCTCTGAAACCTTTACAATTGTTACAGAAACCAATAGAGAAAGACATCGAACTGATTTAACGGCAACGACTTTAAGCGCAAAACAACGGACACGAATTGGATTATGGAATGAGTGAAGTTCGTTGGCCAAACTTTGGAGAACACAAACTGCCGTCGGGACAGGTACTACTATACTCCGGTATTCGAGGTGAAAACGCTCCGCGCCATCATGGAGTTGGTCTCCTACTTAGCGTCCAGGCAAGTGCTGCGCTCATCAAGCGGGAGCCTGTTAATGAGAGGATAATCGCTGCCGGATTTAGAACACGGTTTCGTAGGCTTATTTACCATAATCCAATGTTATGCGCCAACCAATGCTGCCGAGCTACAGGACAAGGAAATTTTTTACAGTCAACTGAATGCCGTCGTGGATAAGGTCCCAAAGGGTGACATCAAGATCTACACTGGCGACTTCAATGCGAAGATCGGCTCCGAGAACACGGACTATGAGCGTGTCATGGGACGCCATGGTATCGGCGAAATGAGCGAGAACGGTGAGCTGTTTGCAGAATTTTGTGGCAATAACGACATGGTGATCGGGGGCTCGCTCTTCCCCCATCGGCCAGTGCACAAAGTCACGTGGGTTTCCCGTGATAGACATACTGAAAATCAGATCGACCACATCTGCATCAGCCGAAAATGGAGACGGAGCCTTCTTGATGTCCGGAATAAACGCAGCGCCGACATCGCGTCTGACCATCACCTTCTAATCGGTGAAATCCGCCTACGCATGGCGCGGATCCAGCGACGGGAGGAGAGACTCGGGCGGTGGTTCAACACACGCCGACTTGAAGATCCAGCGGTAAAAAGGTCTTTTGTTGAAGAACTTGAGACTCGAGCTGCGGACGTTCCAGAAGGTGGCAGCGTAGAAGAACAATGGACGGCCATCAATAATGCCTTTATAGAAACAAGCGAGAACAACTTGGGTGAGCTGCGCACCCAGAGGAAAGAGTGGATCACAGATGAAACCTGGCGGAAGATTGAGGAGCGTAGAGAAGCAAAAACCGCGATAGAGCGGGCGAGAACCAGAGGAGCCAAGAACGAAGCTCGTCAACGGTACTCGGCTCTAGAGAAGGAAGTCAAGCGCTCTTGCAGACGGGACAAGCGAGCGTGGGTGAACTCCCTGGCCAACGAAGGGGAGAAAGCCGCAAACACTGGCGATATACGCCTCCTCTACGATATCTCACGATGCCTGAGTGGAGCAAGAATGAACCCGAGGATGCCAGTGAAGGACACGACTGGACAATTGCTTACCGACCCCACTGACCAGCTGAAACGCTGGTTTGAGCACTTCGAACAACTTCTTCAAGTTTCGACGGCCAACCAGCCATCAACATCTCGGCATGATCCGCCTAGGGTGCGGCGCATCACTCGCGTCAATTCCGAGGCCCCATCACTGCAGGAGATTGAAGCAGCTATCCGAAGCATGAAATCCAACAAGGCTCCAGGGGTCGATCGCATATCAGCAGAGATGCTCCTAGCTGACCCCATGCTATCCGCACAAATGTTGCATCAACTATTCTGTAATATCTGGGATACCGCGACTTTTCCGGCCGACTGGATGCAGGGCGTCTGAAGTGAAGGTCCCAAAGAAGGGGGATCTGACTGTGTGCGACAATTGGCGAGGCATCATGTTTTTTTTTTTTCCTTTGGTTTGTTTTTTTCCGTCGATCTTGTTTTCCGTGCTGAGCACCAATGCTACCGACGTGCCAGGAAGGCAGATCCCACACCTGGACCCTACCTATCGACCCATCAACTCATGAACCGGGGACCAACGGCTTTACTTCCCATCCGAAGGAAGGCGTGATCAGAGATGTTATGCCTCAGAACATCCCGGCGGCGCCGACTGGGATTGAACCCAGGCCTGCTGGGGTGAGAGGTAATCACGCTTACCACTACACCACCGGCGACGTTAAGGCATCATGTTACTGTGTATTGTCCTCAAAGTTCTGTGCAAAGTTATCCTGAATCTGATACAGGAGAAGATCGACGCGACTCTCCGACGGCAGCAGGCAGGATTCCGTGCCGGAAGATCTTGTGTGGACCATATTGTCACACTCCGCATCATCCTGGAGCAGGTCAATGAATTCCAAGAGTCCCTTTATTTGGTATTCATTGACTACGAAAAAGCTTTCGACCGTCTCAATCACGAGAATCTGTGGGGCACCCTGAGACGCAAGGGAGTCCTGGATAAAATCGTCAACCTCATCGAAGCGCAGTATGAGGCTTTCACGTGCAGAGTTCTGCATAACGGAGCCTTATCCGACCCTATCCGGGTTGTCGCTGGTGTGAGACAAGGATGTATACTATCACCGCTACTGTTTCTCATGGTAAATCGACGAGATCATGGTAGGTGCAATTGACCGTGTACCGAACCGTGGGCTGCTTTGGCAGCCTATCACCATGGAGCATCTCAACGACTTCGATTTGGCTGATGATGTTGCTCTAGTAGCACAACGGCGCTCTGATATGCAGAGTAAGCTCAATGACCTAGCCGAACGCTCCTCTGAGGCGGGTCTCACCATCAACGTCAACAAGACCAAATCGTTGGATATCAACACGGGCAACCCTTCCAACTTTACGGTAGCGGGGCGAGCAGTAGAGAAGGTCGAAAGTTTCCAATATCTTAGCAGCCAAATAGCGTCGGACGGCGGGACCAAGAGCGACATAGGTGCACGAATCAAAAAGGCTAGGGCTGCCTTTGCGGGTTTACGAAACGTATGGAGATCCAACCAGATAAGTCAACGTACCAAAATCGGAATTTTCAACTCGAACGTGAAATCTGTGTTGTTATACGCCACCGAGACGTGGTGTGTATCAGCACTGAAAAGCTGCAGGTCTTCATCAACCGATGTCTGTGGTATATAATTCGTGCCTGGTGGCCTCACAACTGGATCGCGAATGCCGAGCTCCATCGTCGATGTCATCAGAAGCCGATAGCAACAGAAATTCGAGAGCGAAAAAGTGGAGGTGGATCGGCCACACGCTTCGACGGGGCGGAAACAAAATCTGCAAGCAAGGGGCAGGACATCGCAGCAGAGGCTCATGGCGGCGGAGCCTCAACAAGGAAATTAAGCAAGTCGATAGGAATCTGACCTGGGCAAAAGCGAGCAGCCGCCCAGGATGGAAGTCTTTCACGTTGGCCCTTTGCACCACTGGTGGTGCACAGGACCCTTAAGTAAGTAAGTAAATTAGCTTGGGGACAAAAACGATCTTGTTGGCAGCATACCACTCCAGAACCACCTTGGAGTAGTGACAGCTGGCCAAATCGGGCCAAAAGATAACTTTGCCCCTATGCATTATAGTCGCTATATTAATAGTCTGGCGGATAGAATTTCGATCTATCCAAAAGCGGAACCAATTCAATATATTGTAGACCAACAATTAAAAAGGTTCTCAACTTTTATAAACAAAACGTTGTTATTCTTTCCTCGACAATCAAACGCAAACTACCGGCATCAATGGATACACGCAATACACGCTTTTTCAGGCATTCTTCGATGTAAACTTGAAATAGCATCGTCGAGGATGTGACGAATGGTTCCGTTTTCAGGTCACAACTGCAAATCGCATGGCCCTGATGGCGGCAAACACGAACTTGAATCTTCCCGGCACATCCCAACGTCCAGTCGCGATGTAATACTTTTGACCAGGAAGCTGCTTAAAATCGAGTTTGACGTATGTTTCGTCATCGATCAAAGTGCAGCCCTTGTGTTTCGTCAAAACACGTTCGTACAAGAGCCTTGCACGCTTTTTGGCCACGGAATTCTGCTTCATGTTCCGGTTCGGATGTTTACTAGCTTTGTACGACTTGTATCCTTCCATAGCAATAATGTTCTGCACCGTTTGAAGGCTGGCGTTGTACCTTCTGGCCACATCTCGGATCGAAAGACCGGGGTTGGCTTTAACGCACCTCAACACCTTGCTGCGCAGCTAACGATCCCTGGTTCCAGTTTTTTCGTAGGTCCGTTGATTCCTTTCCACACTCAGGGTTTCCTTGTAGGTTTTGAGCACTCGACAAAATGTTGTTTTCGGCATCTTCAGCACTTTAGCCAGCTTGTAACCGGACCACTCCGGATTTTCCAGGTGTTTATGCACAATATTTTCTTCTTCTTTCGAGTTCCATTTGACGTTATTTCTGAACGCGATCGACTACTTTGATTAAACTTGCACCAGCTGTTCTCTATAAAAGTGGTGCTAGCGGCGCGCGAGGTCCGTACCAATTTACTTTTAGTCAGCCTTTGCTATCGATCGGCAGGACCATAGCAAGCGTCGCAGTGGAACTAAGGATCGGAAGCTGCATTTGAAGTTGTTGAGAACGGTTAGGGCAAACCCAAGGCTGTCGGATTATGGTATCGCCAAGAAATTTAATGCACCGTCAGAAGGATTCGTCAGTGAGAAGGATTTCGATCTTTGCGGGCCAGTAAGCAGTGAAGATGGATTATGGGCAGCTTCCCGGACAAAAGTTCTATAAAGCCACTGGTCGAGGTGATGTCCCTAGCAAGTATAAATTTCCAAAAAAGCTTGTGATCTGGCAACGTGTTTGCGGCTGCGAACAAAAAACCCAGGTTTTCGTGACAAACTAGACTATGGATTCCAATATGTACAAGCAGGAGTGCCTGAAAAAAACGTATTCTTCCGCACAGTAAGGCACACAATGGACCGAATTTGGTAATCTGCGACTACAGCGTAGAAGTTCTACAGTGGTATCGAGACAACGTGGTAGATTTCTTCGAAAAGGACATCAATCCACCCAACTGCCCTCAATTCCGCCCAATTGAGAAATATTGGGCAATTGTTAAACAGAAGTTGGAGAAAATGGAAAAGTGACTCGGGATGCGACAGAGATGAAGAGATGGTGGAACAAAACGGCCGCTCAGATTAGCCAACAGAATGTCCAAAATATGATGAGTGGTATTCGAAGAAAAGTTCGAGATTGTATCAAATCCAAATCGGAATAATTTGTTTCGCTATTTTTTCTTTAAAGTGCAATAAATGACCTTGATTTCGAGAACTTTTTAAGTAGCTCTGTGGAAAATTCCATGACGATTGTGAAGCGGATTCGTGAAAAATGCCAAGGAAATCGAATGTTGAGGGTACAATTCGAAAGGAAATTTTCGAGCAATCTCATTTTTAAATAAATTTTTAGGTTCAAGAGAGAATTTAAAATGTTTTCGAAGATTTCTAAAAATAGCTCCAGGAAACATGCTGCTGTCTCAGTAATCACCCACTTATCGGTTCAATAGCATTCAGTTTTATGCTTAATTTAAATGTATATCGGTAAACCAGGATTTCCAACATTATGAAAAAAAAAAATGGAAAATACCAGGAAATTGTTAATCAAGCTTTGCTGGTGACCATAACTAAATTTAGATAAGAGTAGCAGTTCAGCAGATCCTCAAGGAAGCTCAAAGGAATTTTATAGAAGGTCAGATAATCCCAAAATCTCTTCAAATATGTCCCAAAGGGAATCTTGGAGTAGTTTTAGATATATTTAATAAAATCAGTGAACTTCAGCAGACTCCACGAATCATGGGTAGATTCTAAAAAAACTACAAAGGAAAGTCCTATGAGGTTGTACGAACTGTTGCCGTAAGACTACGCATTTGATGAAAAGGACGGTGTAAGAGGACCCTAACATAAAAAGGGCTGTTTCACCTAAGTCTTTTTTGGTAGCCGTGACCACTTTTCGTTAAATGTTAATTTTTCGTGCTAGTTGCGTTTACCCCTATTTAGAAAACACAGACTCAGATAAATTCAGAGGACTTTAAAGATGTTTAGTGAATTCCAGAAAAATGTGGGCAATCTCGGAAAAGCTTTTTACACAGAAAATAAGTTCAGGGTGTCTAGTAGAAATTCAGAGATCCACATAGAGAATGTCAAGGAATATAATGGCATTTCATATTAAGATTAGCAACTCCTGGGAAATTTCAATAAAGTTTTAGGGAGGCTTCACTCCGAGGGGGATGACTCTGTCTACGATGCAGGAAAAATTGTGTCTTGCTGTGGTTAGCTGTACGCACGCTGAGTAGATTGAGAGAAGATTGACGAGGATTCTGAAGAATTCCTGCAAAAAGCTGATGCGCGGTGCAAGTAGAAGCGATAAATGAAAGAAGATTTTTGAAGATTGATTCGCTAGTGTGAGATTTGTTGAGCATATAGAATTGAGATTTAGATGTGTTGTCCCCATCGCTTTACTGTCATTTCGCTTAACTCTTATCTGCCAAAACATCTAGTAAAATTGTTATGGAAATGCAAGCATTGTCACACTTTTACTTGTACAGTGTTGGGCACTACCTCTATTAATATCAAAATTGTAATAATCCGGAATTGTGTAACATTTTCCCATTTTTGTTCACACCAAATTATGCTGAGAGTAACGCTGGCTACTAAACGTCGTATTATTTAATTATACATGATGTGATGGTTACAGAACTTTTTTAAACAAAGTAAATATACTCCAATGAAGCCAACAAATTTTCCAAACGGTGATCCTAAAAATAACGCCACACTCTCTATAAGATGTTGTTATTGTTACATTACACCACAGCCAACACACATTTTCTTCAACGATTAACAATTTCAGTTGAAAACCCCCCTTCCAAAGAATTTTTCTGTTACACAAGTTACACAAGAATCGCACTGCACACATATCAAACTTCTTGCTACGGCTAAGTTTACCTTCTGGTGACAAGTAATCGGTGATCAAAATTTGCGGCGATCGCGGTGAAAGCATCATCTCCAACTGATCCACCGACGAGTCCCGCCGAGCGTCAATTTTCAGCAGCATTCCACGAGCACTCATCTTTCGTTTTTTGCTTTTCTTCTCTTTCCCGACTGACTCTTTCACTGCCCTGATGTCAGTTACCTTCTTCTCCTGTATAGGTAATTAATAATATCACTCTCACGAACCGAATGTTGCACTCAAAAAATCTTCCTCCTTCCCCCTGGTCGTGTGACTCAGTTTCACTTTTCCGGAATTATCACAAAATGCCAATCGCTGCTAATCGTTAATAATTTTCCTAGGAGAGTATTGAAATTCCGTCTGATCGATGGCGACAGCTGCCGTTAAATTACTGCTGTTGAAGGTGCTTCTTGCACAACAACTTCCTCCTGCTGATGTAGTTGAGGTACGAGAAATCCGAAACACGCGCGCACATCTTCTATTGACACCTTCCCCCACCCAGCACTCTTTGATCGAACTGATCTGGATCGAAAACAGTTTTCCCTTCATTATCAAGAAAAGTGTCAAATTTCCTGCACATTAAATTTTAGCACATTAGTCACCGTTGGTCTAGCTACCCGAGCAAAGTCTGAGATCAAATTGAGAACTAAATTTGATGTTGTGATGTCGCTGATAATGATTACTACAGGTTGGTACCGTTTTGGACGATTTAACGGCTAAAATATCAAAATTATTGGGAGTAAATTGATTTGTTTTCCGTCGATCTGTACCAATCCTACCGACACCAGGGAGGCCGCTCCCACACCTGGACCCTACCTATCGACCCATCAGCTCATGGACCGGGGACCAATGGCTTAGGCCCTTATTACCGATGTCGCTTCACGGTGAAGTGACAAGTTATCACTCACGGTGAAGTGATTCCCATTTGATTTAAACGGCAATCACTTCGCCTTGAGTGACAACTGGTTACTTCACCTCGTTTTGACCGTGAAGTGGCACTCGTAATAAGGATCTTTACTTCCCTTGCGAAGGAAGGCGTGATCGGAGATTTTATGCCTCAGAAAATTCCGACGGCGCCGACAGGGATTGGACCCAGGCCCTTTGGAATGACAGGCAGTCACATTAAAAACTAATGCTGCTATCAGTGAGACGAAGCTGAAAACTCAATTTGATGTGCATTTTTCCTGTTGATAACAAAACGAGTATTCAAGTTGATGTTTTGCTAAGGAAATGAAAACAAAGCTGATACAACATATTTTTGAAGAGCAAATGTACATCAACATTAGAACGCGTAAATTGAAATAAAATTATGATTTCAGTTTGATGTTGATATTGAAATATGACTTCGATATGCTGTCATTTTGATGCTGGACTTTGCTCGGGTAGATGCAGCGTGCGAAGAAGGTGCGATCACTTTTAAGCAGAGAAAAATGCATGTTTATGTCGGCTTTGGTCTTTGGTACTAGACGTGGGGGATATTTTTGGTTCTTAATTACCGTTGAGAATGGCTTTCTCGCTGTCAAAAATAGACTACGGCGTTTGAAGTGAAACGGTGTCGCTCAAACTCGGGATCGTTAACATTTTGTAGGACACCGCGAATGAGAACGACCCAAATTTGAGTTTATTTTACTCATAATCGCAGAAAGTGCAGGAACTCAGCGATAAGTAAATTTGCCTCATGCTTTCCTGTGGGAAAACCTAAAAAAACTACCGGAGTAATACCAACATACTGAGTGAATCCAATCTTTACTTCTCTTATATTCGCGTTTTTTTTTCCTAGAAAAAAACTGGAACATAAGGCTCAGCGCTGCGTTCCTGCACTTTATGTGATTTATGAGTAAACTAAACTCAAATTTGGTTCGTTCTCATTCGCCGTGTACGAAAGAAGAAGGGCCTCTGTCATCCTCGGACAGCAGGGAAAGGGAATTTTATTTGGATGCAAGCCAAACGGAAGCGGTCGGGGTTGAAATATTTTCTGAATGACGTGTGAATTTTCGAGTGATGTGAGTTTTATCATGACTACCCATTAAATGTTTTTGGAGAAGTTTTTCAGTTTCTCAAATTGTAAGATTTCTACTGTAGGTGTCTGGGAACTCCGCTCAATATTTAAACAATTGTCTCGAACGAGTGACTAAAATTTTCAAATTCCCACTTTAGATTTTCACGAACTCCTTAGAAACTAGGATGGAGGCGAACCAGCCCCAGGCTGAAAGTCTCCTTAATAAAGAAAACTTAACTTAACTCCTTAGGAACTTAATGAGTTTAGACCAGATTGAATCAATCGACTCTAAAACTTGTGACTGGGATCGTCAAATTTAAACTTTTGATCTCCGCGATCTCCGCTATTTATACTTTAGATCTCCGTGAATTCCGCTGAAATTTCAAGATTCAATCTACTTGCGGCTCAGATTATTATGATTCTATCAAGACTCTTAAATTTGTGATTCAAATGTCTAAATTTCTAGTTAAGATCTTCGTAAATTTCACGGAGATTTCTTGAACTCAAACATGCACCTCAGTTTTTAGACCGGCCATGCTTTATGCGGTGCCAATATGGTCTAATTGTTGCCAGGCTTAATGGAGCCTCGCTCGCGAGTTTGGAATGAACCGAGCGTAGCATTTTTCTGAGGAGTAGAATGCCTACTGTCAAATCATTCCACTGAGCTTCACAGCTTGTGAGTGAAGGGGGATAAAATGAGAGTGAGGTTTGCTGCCATTCATGTCACACGCTCTTACTCTCACTCTGGGTGAACTCTTAGCTTCTTGTGTCGAACAAAAAAGTCATCCAGAGTCTCGAAAAGCGCACCTCACGTCAAATCATCCTCTCGCTGAATTTCACTCTCCCTCTTTCTCGAGGAGTTTTTGTTTACTTCTTCCGTATTCCTGCCACCCCTCACTCGAGGACTGGCTAAACTCGCAGGACAAGAGTGAGTTTGAGGAGTTTCAGCAATCCTTGGTTGTTGCACTACCAGGAAAAAATCACTATAAAAGAATATCGGTCTCTATACGTCATCCCGATTCCAAAAATACGAATGTTCATCGGTATATGGCAGTATTTCCCACTATTTTTGAAATAAAATGCCGCCATCTTGGATTTCAAAATGGCGTCAGATATCAATTTCTGGACTCTAGATATCACCCCGATTCCAAAAATACCGGTGGGTATTTGACAGTATTTCCCACGTTTTCTGAAATCAGGAGCCGCCATCTTGGATTTAAAAATGGCATCGGATATCGGCTTCCGGTCTCTAGATGTCATCCCGATTCCCGCCATGCTTTATGCTTTGTCTAGTAGTTGCAGTGCCATGAAAAAAGCTCTTCAAAAGAATATCGTTTTCCGGTCTCTAGACGTCATCCCGATTTCAAAAATACAAATATTGATGGGTATTTGACAGTATTTCCCATTTTTCTTAAACCGGAAGCCGCCATCTTGGATTTAAAAATCCCGATTCCAAAAATACCAATATTGATGGGTAAAGGCAGACTAAAAGTAAATTGGTACGTCCCTCGCTAGCACACCTCTAATGTTGAGAATCGAAAATTTTTTGACAGTGGTTTGTTGACACTTCTATAGAGAACAACTGTTGCAAGTTTGATCAAAGTAGTCGATCGCGTTCAGAAATAACGTCAAATGGAACTCGAAAGAAGAAAAAATATTGTGCACTAACACCTGGAAAATCCGGAGTGGTTCGGTTCCAAGCTGGATCAAGTGCTGAAGATGCCGAAAACAACAGTTTGTCGAGTGCTTAAAACCTACAAGGAACCCCTGAGTGTGGAAAGGCATTAGCGGACCTACGAAAAAAGTGGAACCAATCGTCAGCTGAGATGTGACCAGAAGGTGCAACGCCAACTTTCAAACGGCGCGGAACATCCTTGCTAGGGAAGGATACAAGTCGTACAAAGCCAGTAAACATCCGAACCGGCACATGAAGCAGAATTCCGTGGCCAAACATCGTGAAAGGCTCTTGTACGACCGTGTTTTGACGAAACATACGTCAAACTCGTTTTTAAGCAGCTTCCCGGTCAAAATTTGTACATCGCGACTGGACGTGCGAATGTGCCGGAAAGATTCAAGTTCGTGTTTGCCGACAAGTTCGCGAAGAAGGCCATGATTTGGCAAGCGATTTGCAATTGTGACCCGAAAACGGAACCATTAGTGACATCCTCGACGATGACATCCCAAGTTAACATCGAAGAATGCCTGAAAAAGCGTGTATTGCCGTTCATCCGCATGCATAGGGGCAAAGTCATCTTTTGACTCGATTTGGCCAGCTGCCACTACTCCAAGGTGGTTCTGGAGTCGTATGCTGCCAACAAGATTTTGTTCACAAGCTAATGAATCCTCCGAATTGTCCGGAATTTCTACCAATCGAAAAATACTGGGCAATTTCAAAGCAGCGACTTCGACGAAGTGGCGGGGCAGTCAAGGGCATCCAGCAAATGCGGGCAAAATGGAAAAAAAAAGTGCGCTGATTTCATTCGAACTGGAGAACTGTAACCATCTAATGCTGTAACTTTGAAGTTTTAATAAAAATACTGTAAAGCAACCATTAACGGACTTTTTAATCTTATTGAATCACGAATTACAGGTTTTTTTGTGCGTATCAATTTACTTTTAGTCAGCCTTTAAAAGCTAGCTTAATATCAGAGATTGAAAGTCATCACGCAGTCAATACCGAAATAAAATGGATTTCACGAGTGGAAATTCTTCCATGCATGTAACTCTGCACGTTCATAGACTCGGAACGGACAGCTGTAGTAAGCAATAGGCGAGAAACTGAGAGAATGTGGAAAAAATGTCCGTACCGAGTTCAAACTCGCTCGAAAAATTAAAAACTGCACAGCAGAGATTAAGAATCAGAGAATGAACCGTTTTTGACTCAGTGTTGGAATCAATTGCAACAGTTTCAACATAACGCATTCTATTCAATGTCAATTTAAATCCCACAACTCTGCGGGGAAGTTTCTTAAAGGAAGTTAATGTTATGGCGCCTAATAAAAAAACAAACTTTTACATTCGGATTCGGCAATACCTTAACCTATTATCGTCAGGGGGTAAACAAAGTCCTATAGCCCTCAAATTTGGCCAATAGATGCTCTGAAACACAATGTATCCACATGTCAAAATTGAGGCCTCAATTTGAGAATTAGGTATTGCCGAAGTCGTCATTTACACAAACTAGATAATCGAAAATCGACGAGTTACAGAGAGGTCCGATGTTTGCGGATGCAGTTTTAGTCGTCTTTGTTTGTTTTCTGGATTCATTTATTGCTGATTTTTCGTAATAAAGATACTATTTGTGGTCAGTATTCAAACAACCAAAGATCAGGCAATTAGGAAAAGGGAATACCGGCCAAAACTCCATCCACCAACATTGGTACTTCGTTTCAGATCTGTAGACACGATTTCTCTAAAAATGTACGAAACGTTTTCAAAAATATAGACTCTGTCAGTCCTTCTATTTTCAACTGAAAACAAGTTGACACATTTCTGGTTCACACTCAAATCTCATAAACATCAGGTCGTTGACACCGTCTTCGAAACGATTTCACAAGACTTTGAAATTGAACATGAACAACCTCCGTGGCCAACGTACGGCAATCATTTTTGTCAATAAGTATCGTTTGATAATCAATGGTAAATGCCCCTTTGATGAGCAAACATCGCCTCGAGTTACCGCCTGCCACATTTGCAGTCCGATAACAACAACATTCCGCTTAGCGCACGGCTTTAGGTCTCTCATCGTCGGCCCACTTTCCGAATCTAAAAATGGATTTGAAAACAATGTTCGTAAACACTTTGTTTAGTATAATTAGTTCTTAAGTCCTTTTGGTCGCCGGTAGATAACGGGACACGATGGACACCATTCTGTCACTCGTCAACCCAAACCCAAACGAAGACATCACCGCCGGTCAGTGATTTATTGCCATTTGACATTGACCTTCCCCCATTTACAAACCCCAACCCCAACCCGCGCCACCACCAACATTGTCACAACAACAAGCCGCAACAATTTGCAACAGAATGGGAGTTTGTCGTCACAAAGGGAAAACAGCCGCTCGATCAACTGCTTGCTCTCGAATTCTACAAACCACCCCTCCCCCCATGCTCCTGCATCGAAAAGTGGGTGGCTGCGTCATTTCTCGCTTGCTCTGTTTTCATCGCGACAAACGACGAGTCGCTTCGCTTGCTGTGTGTCAGTCGAGTCTTTTTCTTGATATTTTCGTTCGGTTTTCCCCGTACTAAAGACTTTCCACTTGACAGGAAACACGCCGACCAACCAACAGACTCTCGAAAAGTGATCACGACGTGTGACCCGAGATGCGCATTTGAATTTTTCCCGTGCATAAGATCATAAGATAGGTGGGGGAAAAAATGAGGGAAACCGATTTTCGTCTGTTCGATTGTTTACGTAATCACGCTACCCGTTGGATTGAGGGAGTTTTCAGCACGGCTTGCTTGGATTCGGAAAATGCACGTTGCACGTAGTTTGCTTTGATTGCACGATGTTTGTCACTTCACAGGAAAATACACGGTTTTCACTTGAAAAATTAAGTTCACTTATCACGAGTTTAGAATTTTTCACGGGGCTCTACGATAGGAAGGAAATTTGGTGTAGAAAAATAAAGTCTTCACAGCCAATCACAAAGTGGGTGAGCACCACAGGCCGAGGCACAACAAACTGTTTTCACTTCACTTCACGAAGCAGATTTTCACTCTGGTTATGGTGACTGTTTTTGTTATTTATCTTTGTTAGCACACCGCGCCGCACACACCAACTCTGATTGTCAGAATCGTCTGTTGGCCGCCGTGTGTTACGATTTGCTGCTCTAGATGTGTATTTTAGTAGGAGCGAGCACTACTCTGCAAGCAAGTTGCCGTCTTCGCAACCAAAGCAAACGACGACGACGGCGACGGCGACGTTGACGGATGGACGGTTAGTTGCTCTGCAGTGCAAGTGTGCGTGCTGATCTAGGGATGTTCAGCTTTATCGTTGGGTTGGATGTGATGCTATAGGTAAACTTGTCTGAATTTCGACAACCTCATTCGAAGGGATCATTTTGACGAAAGAATGGATCATCTTCAATTGAGAAACGCTTGATGTCATCAAATTGAGTGTATCCGAGTGTTCATTCCGAAAATAAACCTGAGCCAAACTGACACCACTTAGACTTCTACCAGAGCCCCAGATTTACCCGACATTCGTCTGACACAAACTCGACATTGAATGAACGTATAATGCATTATAGAGCCCCTATCCGGCGAGCTGGAGTGAAACAAGAATGTATACCATCACCACCAGGGTATCAAAACACAGAGAGCAAGCAACAAATAGACAAAACGTCTACGACGATTGCCATGACAAACTCTTTCTGCAACATAGCTTGATCGGAACGGTGGATGGAAAAAGATAAATTTTAGGGTGTATGGTTAACGACCCCATTTCCGGCCTATTAAGCACAACCCGCACTTAGTATTTCTTAATCTAGCGCAGTTTAGCACCAAACGGAATGTTATTATAACTGATGGCTTCCAAATTTCCGTATGTACCGTAAGATTTGATAAAGAGAAACCAATCGTTGAGATATTGTCAAAAGTCTTACACTGCTTCTTGACGCCAAACTCGGCCTACGGATTCTAAACTCGGCCTAACGCATTGAAACGCCATCGAAACGTCAATGAATTCACTTCGGCCTATCGGATGAAGATAAAAATTGATTTGGTCGGAGCGCTTCTTTTGTTTTTGGGAATAATGGGTGCAAACCTTCACATCACGCGTTCTTATCGACTTCGTTCCGTAGCTTATTAACTAAAGTATCGTACCAAATGCATAATTGACTTGTTAACTCTGAAATCATGGATTTATTTGATGTTTTCTGCTCGATAGGCCCAAAATGGGCGATTAGGCCGAAGTAGTTCTCTACCCTATAAGAGTCACGCAAAGGGAAAAACAGTGGAATTCGCAGCACGGTTTTCCAAGGATTCCTCACCCCTTCGCTTGGCCACAGGGGATTTTTTTTATAAAGAACTCCACTACCATATTTGCTTACCCTATTTCGTCTGCAATGTGCAGACTTCTTCAGGGTGATTAAATTTTCCGGAAAATTTTAGTTGAAGTTTTCGGATTTTCCATACTTCACATACTTTGAAAATTCATAACTCTTGAACCAAGCATCGCAAAAAGAACTTTGTTATAAGGGAATTATCTCAGCAATCCATCTGAACGACTTTTTCCACGAAGTAAATCTTGGAAGAAAATCACAAGGAAAATCAGGAAAAACTATTGTCAAGATTATGCAAATTTTTCTAATCAAATTTTTCATGCTTCAATACTTCTTATCTTTCACTAGTGAACATTTCAGAGTGGTGGCCATCTTACCGCTTTATGCCGTTCCGTCATATGGTCGTTTCTGTCCTCCTTTTTGTAGAGCGTTGAAGTCGGCTGTTTCGTGCAGTCTTTTGCAAAGTGGCCTTTCTCTCCGCATCTTCTGCATATCTCAGATCTGTCTGGGCCATTGCAGTTTCTCACCTCCTGACCGAAGCCCATGCACTACAAAAGGTCGAATCATCAAATAATAAATAGAACAAACGGTCAAAGGGACAAAAGGTAGAATAATGGAAAAAAAAACCAGTCAGGAAAAAGGTCGAGTCATGAAAAAACCATTAGGACAAAAGGTTAAAAGGGTAAAAGAGCGAATTATGAAACACCTGTAGGACAACAGGTTAAAAGAACAAAAGGTTAAAGGAACAACAGGTCGAATCATCAAAAACTAATAGCAGAAAAGGTCGTTTCATGAAACAACCAATAGGACAAAATGTCGAAAGCACAAAAGGATGAAGGTACAAAAGGTCGAATATGAAAAAATAATAGGACAAAGGTCCATCGGATAAAAGGTTGAAGGAACAAAAGGTCGAATCATGAAAAAACTAATAGGACCAAAGATCGAAAGAACAAAAAGTTGGAGGGATAAAAGGCCGAATCATGAAAAAAAAACAATAGGACAAAAAGTCGAAGGGACAAAAGGTTGAATCATGAAAAAACTATTAGGTAAAAAAGTCAAAAGGGCAAAAGGTCGAACCATCACAAACAATATAAAAGAAAAGGTTGAATCATGAAAAAAACTCAATAGGACAAAAGGTCGAAAGGGTGAAAGGTCAAAGGGACAAAAGGTCGAATCGCGAAAAACCTATAGGACAAAAGGTTGAAAGAACAAAAAGTTGGACAAAAGGTCGAAAGGGCAAAAGATCGAAGAGACCAAAGGTCGAACCATGAAAAACCTATAGGACAATTTGTTGAAAGAACAAAAGGTTAAAGTGACAAAAGGTCGAATCATGAAAAAAACAAATACGACAAAGGGTCGAATGGCCAAAATTGAAGGTACAAAAGGTTGAATCATGAAAAAAAAACAATAGGACAAAAGGTCGAACGGACCAAAAGGTTGAAGGGACAAAAAGTCAAATAACGAAAAAAACAAAAAAAACTACAAGGGACAGCTACGTGGTCTTATATAATAAATCTTATTTGTTAACTGCAGCAGGAGCTTTTGTTTTGTGTAGGAATAGGAATTTGAGCGAGGTGCTCTCTGTTTATACTCTATAGTATGACGCGCTTGACATAGGTGGCCGACAGCAACTCACGAAGAGCAACTGATTCCGATCAATAGCGGTGCGGCTTCTTCCTCCTTCTATGGATGCCCATGTGGGCTGCACCTCGCTGCTTGCAGGCAGCCTTTCGTTGTGTACTGGAGAACATCACCACTCACCACGCGGTGATTGAATAAACACCGTTTGGTGAGACCGGATTGAATTAAACTTTGAAATCTGTGTTAGGGAAATCGCTTTTCGCAGGCAATCGGTGATAATTTTAACTATCATATTCGTGCAATTTTCAAAAGTGACATTTTGAAAAATGGTAAAGTCTTAAATTTGGCAGTTGCGTAGGAATATTTCTGATCGATTGGTGATAAAATTATTGAAATTGGTCCAGGCGCAGCTGAGTTATTAACATTCAAAATCTTTCATAATTTTTATACATGTTCCATTTTCGGTTTTCACAAAGTGTACCCCCATATAGAAATCACAGACGTAGTCCTACATCAAAAGACCAAAGGTCAAAAGGAGAAAAGGTTGAAGGGACAAAAGGTTGAAAAGACAAAAGGCCGAATCATGAAAAAACCAATAGGACAAATGGTCGAAGGAACAAAATGTTCAATCATCATAATTTTTTTTCCTTGATTTGTTTTCCGTCAATCTTGTTTTCCGTGCTGAGCACCAATGCTACCGACGCCAGAGAGGCAGCTCCCACACCGTACCCTAACTATCGACCCATCAACTCATGAACCGGGGACCAACGGCTTTACTTCCCGTGATCAGAGATGTTATGCCTCAGAACATCCCGGCGGCGCCAACTGGGATTGAACCCAGGCCTGCTGGGTAATCATCATAAAACTAATAGGGGAAAAGTTGGCTTCGGCAATACCTTAAGCTATTGTCGTCAGGGGGGTAAACAAAGTCCTAGAGCACTAAAATTTGGCCAATAGTTGCTCTGAAACACAATGTATCCACATACCAAAATTGAGCTCTCAAGGACGTTGTTTACCCCCCTGACGATAATAGGTTAAGGTATTGCCGAAACCAACTTTTCCCCTAGTAGACGTAGTTGGCTGTGAAAATGCTTCCAAAGTAGTGCTAACACAGTTTATTAGCTGAGTACAGGTTGTTTAGTTGTTGAAAAAGCACTTTTGATGTTTTTTTTATTCAGCAAAATGATTGGTTGTGTAGAAGCCATCAAATGAGTAATACATTCATTTTATTTGCTTTGTTTTGCAGCTACAAGTTGAAAGTTGATTAGTATGTGTATAGAAGTGACAGTAGCGTGTATTGGCTGCTGTTATTCAGTGCGACTGATAAATTGAATAATGGTTGTGAAAAAGTTGAGTAAACGCTCTCCAAAACTATGTTTCTAGCTTCTGCTTGTAGCTTTTTTTATATAATTACTTTATTTGTACAGGTTCAATCGAATAAACTTTACAGAGCCGAGTTATCCTTTGCGTTATACATTATTACTGTCTTAAATTTAAAGTTAAAGGAACTGGACCGAGTACTCGCGGTTGTCTCGAGGTTAGTGGAGATTTACAATTTTTTGTATGGGAAAAGGGAAGAAGAAGGTTTGAAATGTGGTTTACGATACAACTTTTTAATTAATCCTAAAGCATGAAATTATTTCTATTCATCTTGAAAACAAACATTGAAAAAAAAACCCCACACGTACAAAATACAAACTAAACACAAGGTTAATCAAACTTACAATCTAAGGTTAATATCCTTAAAGTAAACATAATCTGCTTGTAGCTGTATCTGCAACATTTTTCAGCTACTTTACAGCACAACGCTGGAAAAGTTGGCTTACAAAGCTGAAAATGTTAATTGGGGAGCTTCTTCATTGACATCGAATTGTCGCGCAACTCCGGGATGTACTTCATGTGAAACGGGAACTGTTTGTTGCTGTTACCTTGGATTTCACAGAGCTCCTTTGCTTCCTTTGCCATGTTGATCACGATCGGTTGTTTTAGTTTTCGGACCACCGAAAACGCTCCGTTATCGCTGATGAGGTTCTCACTGGATCCCGAGTCGAACTTGAACACGAGCTTGTCACCCTTTTTCTTGACGTTGTCCCGGCTAGCCATAAAACTTACCGCTTTCCGCTAATTGGCTGCCGAGTTAGCTTCACCACCGACCTTCTGTTGGCAGTCCTACTTGAGGTGACCACGCTTGCCACTCTTATGTCACTTACTCGGCAACTCGAAGGGTTTCTTCATTTTGTCACCAGAAAAAGCGGCCCCTTTGGCCTCGCCAATTTCTTCATTTCGCTCTTGACGCTTCATGTCTTCAGCAAACAACCGCTGCTTAACGACATCGATGTTCATATCTTGCTCCGGAACGTTTTCCAGAGCGGTTACCAGAGGGTCGTATGAATCTGGCAGCGTCTGGAACAGCAGCACCACCGACTACCTTCGCGCCAGCTGTATTAATCAGTCGGACCAAATCGTCAATCGCCAGTAGATGTGGCCTCATCGGATAGACTTGGTTGCGAATGTCGCTTCGTCTGCTGCCCCCCTTTCCTTGGCCGGCGACTTCTCCCAGATGACCTCCAAACATTCGTTGGCCAGGAAACATACGATCAACGTCTTCGCCTTGCGATCCGCCTCTTCAAACGTGACATTTTCCCCCGTCGCTTCTGGTGCGTTCTCCGACAGATTATTCAGGATGCCGACCGCATCCCTGAAGCTCCAGTGTTAGAAATCCGGTCCACCGTTAAACTGCGGAATTCTGCCAGCAGTATTCGCCGTGGTGCCCATAACCTTTTGTAATACTTGGTTTCAAGTTTGAGAGAAATAACGGCTTTATTCTTCAAGGTTTGGATTGGGAATGACGGTGGTGTTTCGAGTGAAAACACAATAGTACCTTACAAATCAACTTTGCACATTGTGCCGAATCACATCACGACACACGGTTAGGACACACTTTGACAAGTATGACACAAAATATAATATGCAACGGCATCAATGTTGTTTGCTATCGTTGTTCCAATAGTTGCTAAGGTTTCCCACTTTGCTGACAGTCGTCAATCTTCACTTCAGGATGAAATTGATACATCCATCGGACTAGACGATCGGATTCAGGATTAAAAGACAAACATATACTTTGCTCGGATCTCTCCTGCAGCCAGTACTTCGTCCAATTCCCTGCAAGAGTTGTCAAAGTTTGAGTGATAAATAAATACCAGCAGCAAGATCATCACCTGCAATAGCAATAACTAGGTCACTCTCAGGGTCATCCACTTTAGCAACGAACACTTGCTTGGCGTTTCCGGTATAGTTTCCACTATCGGTTATCACGGTTCACATGGGTCAATGCCACAGGGTGACCAGATACATAGCGTCATACAAATCAGGCACCTTCCTCCAGGATGAGCGATCTACGGCACTACTAGTCACTCACCTTGTTTAAATAAGCAGGATTATTTCAATAAATATTATGATACCCAATTGTACATTCTTAGACAATTTATTACATAGGCTTTCTGTAAAACAAATTAAGTACATTTTGACAACCTGAAGCCGATCCTTAAGCCCTACAAACTTTTCCCTAGGTATACAGCAGATCGAACCACATTCGGCACCTCAAAGTTGTTCACTTGAAGTAAATTGAACAATTTTTTTTTTGCAAAATCCCCACTAATCTTCAAGTAGCCGCCCTCCGCTTGCAGCTGATTGAAGAGTTCCACCGCCGCCTCGCAGTTGTCATACTGCTTCATAATCAACGCCACGCAATCCACCAGAATCTCGAACTATGTCATGATGTACTCGTGGTTGATGAGCGTTTCCGGATTTAAGAGGATCCGCCGGAGTTGGGCTTCGGAACCGGCTTCCGCTACAATCAGTGTTTTGTTGGTGATGAACGGTCATTGAAACAGATTTGGTTTACTTTGCCCAGTTTTCTTATTCGGATAGAATGTCCATACTGCAGGAGTGATTGTTGAATACATCAATTCATCACGCATCTTTTTCTCGCACAATCACAAACAAACAATCACAAAAGTCATTGAAACTTCAGTGTTGCCAAACTCAGGGGATACTTGATTGGCAGACATTCGGCACAGCTAAAACATTCGGCACAGATTGAGGTGTGCAAAGTTGATTACCCCTTGGCTACATCACTTAAAGTAGGTTGCAGTGTGAGCGGGGTATTGCATCTACTGATTTTAATCGTAAATGTTTGGTAAAAATGATTTGGTAGACATTTTTGAAAATTCCCAGACATTTCAAATTTACATCACAGGCTTTCATCTGGAATCTCTGATAGGCACAGAACCACTTTGTTGAGCACCCCTAGCCTCGGGCACATCGGGCTTGCATTTACAGATAATTTCACAATGACTTGTTATATTCGTTTATGATTGTATGACGACCGTTTATCAGCAAAGCGAATACCGCGGCATGCTAAAATGGGACTGTAGTTGGTTAGAATGGTAAACAAATCGCACACCACCACAGTGCGCGCCAGATTACAATGGATATTGATAAAACAATATTTCCCCTCATTTCGAGAAATATCGTCGTCTAAAGCCCTCCAGTAAAAGTATGGACGTCCGCCTAAAGCTGCTTCAATCGAATGGTCAAAATACACTGCTTTGTTCGACTGGAACAGCTTTTTTTTTTGGTTGGCTGGTGACATTCGTCCATACTTTTACTAGAGGGCTTTATCGCCATCGTGTGGCATACATTTGATCCAACTGCCACTAGGTACTAGGCTCTTCATCGTATTTTTTTTTATTTCAGGCGATTATGAATGAAAAAAACACCTTAATATATAGGTCTCCGGTGGAAGGTTTGAACTTGACACCAACGCGGTCGGGCATGATTTACCTGTGTCAGTTCGACAGTTTATTGGCAGCTTATCTGTTCGGTAAGGAATACGAGTTAGGAAATTTACGTCTATTCAAACCATCCGAATGTTGTGAACCGCTTGTTTACATACCAATGATGTGCTAATTGTGACCTCATTTGAGTCCACCTGTGCACGTATATATATAGAACTTCGCATGCCTCTGGGTGCGATTTGTGATGTGATTTTTCCAACCAGAAGAATTACTTTCTTTGTGTTTTATGGCAAATCTGGGTGCTTCTTGAGCACAGCAGAGAAAGGAGCGCGGATGGAAAGCGGAACCTATACAATTTTGTTTACGTTTTGCCAGTGTTGCTGCTTGCTCAGCTGACGTTCTCAAGACGAGATCAAGACTCAGAGATGGGTATCTGGCAGACGTTATACACTGGAGTCGCTTTTTACGCGGTTTTTTTTTACACGGTTTTTTTTACGCGGTTTTTTTTTACGCGGATTTCGGAATTTACGCGGTTTTTTTTTACGCGGATTCCGGAATTTACGCGGTTTTTTTTTACGCGGATTTTGGTTTTTTTTTACGCGGATTTCTGAATTTACGCGGTATATCGCTTTTTACGCGGTTTTTCCTTACACGGTCTTTTTTTACGCGGATTTCGGAATTTACGCGGTTTTTTTTTACGCGGATTCCGGAATTTACGCGGTTTTTTTTTACGCGGTTTTTTTTACGCGGGACGTATCACCCGCGTAAAAAGCGACTCCAGTGTAATTATAATACGAATTTAGCAAATGCGACACAGCGGCGGCGCTTGACAATTCATAAATAATTGCACCTTCAGTTTTGAGGTGAGTATTTTCAAACGGAGCTTAGAATGTTAATTTATGCGTTGTAGAAAGGGAATTTTGTGTGTTTCAGGAAGTGTTGCCAGGAAATGAAAAATGATGTTGAAAATTTTTTTCAATCCTCTATTGTTCGCTTTCAATTTTCAATTTTTGAGTATGTTTAGCCAACAAACCTCTGACGGGCAATAAATAAGACAGGTGAACCGTGACGCTTCTATTAGTCATAAAGAAAATACTAACCTGTTTGCAGGCATACAAAATCCCTTAACCTTTTCATTTTTAGTGCAAGCCAAGTCAACGTCGGCAGTCTTCATCGCATCTCCACTAGCAAACAGTTAAATTGAATCTCAAACAAATCATTTAAAATCCACCCGAAGCTACCGCTTGTGCAATCGTCAAACAATGACTGAAATTAAACTCGTTGATAAGATAAGCGATGGTAAGTCGTCAAATGGCTTCCTGCATACGCTTATCTTAAGCTGCACACTTAGTAACCATCTGGATCTGATTGTCTCGAGTGTGCTAGAATATACCGAAAAGTAAACAAAGCTTTCATTAACAGATCGAAAATTGTCCGGATCAACCCCGCAAACCGCCATCAGACCATTGATAATGTTAATTAATTAATTAGCAGATAGGAATGATCACGACCGACGGGAAATAAATTATCATGTTGTCAATCCATCTTGGGTGCGTCACCCTACTGATGACATTTAAAGCAATGTGATAGACATTCGAGAACTAGTGAGTGTGTGTGTGGAGGATCGTGCCTTTTGGCATCGGTGCTCATTAAATGGGTAAATAATGGAACTAATGAGATGCGACTACATCGTTTAGAATAGAGCTTAGATAGCAACTACAACGCAGTTATTAAATGCTTTCAAGCAGAGCTTGAAGATTGACTTAAAGAGATATGTGAAAAATGCACTCACAAACAGCTTCACTTTAGCTTACCAGCCTTTAATTAGCACTGCTAATGCTAATAAGCCTGTAAACCAAAATTTAGTGCTTATAAGCACTAGATGTAATGGGAGAAACTTCCTTGTCACGGACATCGCCTACGATTGTTATAACGATTATAAACCCCTGAAGACGATTGTAGCCTACAATCGTCTTCAGGGCCTATAATCAATTTGTAGGGCTGTGGTATTTTGAAAGGTTAGTACTTGTGTGTTTGTGTGAGTAACTGTTGTTTTCCGCAAACATTTCCACAAACACATACATGGAAGCTCGACGGAGATATCACTATCGAGTCAGTCTCCAAATGAATATTCAATATCGTTCATAGCGTATGAGGATGATTAGAGCTTCCATCCCGGGATAAAAAATCCCGAAATTTTGACATCTCCCAAAATTTTCGAATCTATAAATTTATAAATCCCGGGATTGTTAATTTGAGACACTTTTGCTCCCTTAAATTTTTCTTGGAATATCTGTAGTAGGATTTGAATCCGAAAATTTTACGTCCTATAAAATAAAGGGTGATACGGTCAAAATTTGGTCAAGGGAAAACGCGTGTAAATCGGTGAAATCGTTTATTTAAAAAATCAAATTAAATTTCTTTTTCAAGTTCAATTAGTATAAATTCAGGAAAAATATTCAGTTAGGCTTCCGCTTTTCCAAATCCGAATTGCCGGGCCTTACGCTTGACCCCTGCCATCAGATTTTGTACAGCCACCTTGTCCACCTTCTTCGCCGCAGAAAGCCAGTTTGCCTTGAACTGCTGCTCGCCCTTAGCAGTTTTTTGGTCTTCTTTAGGTTCCGCTTGACAATAGCCCAGTATTTCTCAATTGGGCGGAGCTCTGGCGTGTTGGGAGGGTTCTTGTCCTTGGGAACCACCTGCACGTTGTTGGCGGCGTACCACTCCATGGCCTTTTTACCGTAATGGCAAGATGCCAAATTCGGCCAAAACAGTACGGAACAACCGTGTTTCTTCAGGAAAGGCAGCAGACGTTTATTCAAACACTCTTTCACGTAAATTTCTTGTTTGACAGTCCCGGAAGCTATGAAAATGCTGCTTTTCAAGCCACAGGTACAGATGGCTTGCCAAACCAGATATTTCTTTGCGAACTTTGACAGTTTCATGTGCTTGAAAACATCTGCTACCTTTCCCCTTCCTTTTGCCGTATAAAACTCCTGTCCCGGAAGCTGCTTGTAGTCGGCTTTGACGTAGGTTTCGTCGTCCATTACCACGCAGTCAAACTTCGTCAGCATCGTCGTGTACAGCCTCCGGGATCGCGCTTTGGCCGTCGTATTTTGTTTATCATCGCGATTTGGAGTCACTACCTTCTTGTAAGTCGATAGTCCGGCTCGTTTTTTGGCTCGATGCACGGTTGTAGACGATACACCCAGCTTATTTGCGGCATCTCGGAGAGAGAGGTTAGGGTTTCGCTTGAAACTACCGGCAACTCTCTTTGTCGTCTCAGCGGCTTCCGGTTTTCGATTTCCCCCCGATCCAGACTTCCTGGCTGTCGACAAACGTTCCCCAAACACTTTAATTACATTTGTAACGGTTGATTTGGCAACTTTTAGCAATTTTGCCAACTTTGCGTGCGAGTAGCTCGGATTTTCGCGATGCGCGAGCAAAATTTTGATACGCTGCTCTTCTTGCTTGGACGGCATTTTGACAACTGAAGAGTGAATTCCAAAATCAAAATAGGAGCAACATTCTACACACACACACCTTCAAAATGAGGGGTGTTCAGGTTTTTTAAATGCAAAATTGAAAGAAATACGTCAAGTTGATATTGACCAAATTTTGACCGTATCACCCTTTATATCTCTTAGTTTGGCATTTATTCTTATTTAGTGAAAGTATTGCACATAGACAACACTTTTTGTATATGATAGTTGCACAAGAAGCACTCGTGAAAAATACGACCTAGCAATGAAACAAACCGTGAAAATTTTGATCAAATTCTATAACCGCGAGTCTAGATGGTACATAGGGGAATTTACGTATTCTCGTCAATCTAAGCAGCGTCCGAACTTCTATTAGCGATTTCTCAGCGTCACACACATACATGACAGGTTTGTTTGTTGACATTTATCTGCTGCTTGCTGTTCTACCAATTCCAATCGACAGAATTGATCAAAACGGGTTGAACATGTTTTTACAACGCTTCAAACTTCTCAGGTGAGAGTGACTATTGTCGGCAGTCTCTTTTTCTTCGGCACCCTTTCCATTTGAACTGCGTGTTAACCAGCTGTTCTATTATCGGCAACTCGGAATCAGCCGTATTTTGTAGTATGTATATTTCATTTAAAGAAAAATATGGTATAACAGGAATTCACAGTCGTAAAAATATAATCAGGTTTAAGCTGAAAAGGTAAGGAATCGGCTTAATACATTCAGCGAAGAGTTTTGTTGGGAAAATACAGTGAAATAAACGTTTCAATTTCGGTTGCCGAAAACAGTCAATGGGTGCCGAAGCCATAATTTACCCTATATATTCGAAAATCCATCATGTCCACCATTCATAGTTGATCGACCAACCATTGAAATGCATTGTCCAGACGGTTAGAAGTACTTTATTAAGCTGGTTTAAGAGTCCTTTCTTGGATAAGCTAGAGGAATTTTGCAAAATCCTGCAATTTGCAATTTCCTCTCGGTTATTTCCTAACCATTCGTTACGTTCACAGGTAAGCATTATTCTTACCCATTCATTAAATACATTCATGAGAGAAATCATCCACCATAATCATCATGATCTTCATAGACTATTGTGAAATTTGGCTGTCAAACATCTTCACATCAGGGAACGATGTTGTTAAAAGTCAAGAGCCATTCATTTGATTTCAGAGAACTTCATAGAATTTCGGGGAACTTCGTAAAAGTTCAGGGACTGTTATAGAACTTCTTCATAGATCTTCAGGATACTTCGTAGAACATTAGACACCTTTGTAGAAGGTTAGGGAACTACGTTGAAATCATGGTATTTTTTTAAGGAATTCAGTGACTGCCTTCCACTCCAAATGCCATGGGTTCAATCCTAGTCGGCACCGTCGGGATATTCTGAGGTATAAAATTTCTGATCACGCCTTCCTTCGGATGGAAAGTAAAGCCGTTGGTCTCCGGTCCATGAATTGATGGGTCGATAGGTAGGTTCCAGGTATGGAAGCTGCCTTCCTGGCGTCGGTAGCATTAGTATTCAGCACGGAAAAGAAGATCGACCGAACCAATTAAGGAAAAAAAGTCTGTTGAACTTCAGCAAATTATATAAAAATTTCAGAAGTTCCGAATTTTTTTCTTTAATTCCATCGAACTTCGAAAAATTTCCGCAACTTTATCGATATTCAGAAGACAGCGCAGTCATTCAGTCACTCAAACAGCTTTGTTAAAATTCTGGAAAACTATACAAGTGGGAACTTCTGTTTGGGAAACTTTGTTAAAGTTAAGGGAAGATTGTTTCATTTCAGGACCTTTTCTCAATTTTTGTTACTTTAAGGAATTCCGTAGAAGCTCAGGAAACTTCGCAGAAAATCATCGAAATTTCTAGAAGTGATGTGAACTTTGTAGAAGGGAATTTTGTTAAAGATCAAGGAACTTTGAAAACTTCGGCAAACTTTGTAGAAGTTCCGGAAATGTTTGCTGAGTCTCGGATAATGCTTAGCTGAATCTCAGCAAACAAATGAAATGTTTGCTGAGATCTCAGTAAAACTTTTTTTGCCGAGATTTGCACAGCCGAGCTCGGTAGAATACACTAAGTGTGTAGAAGCTTAGGAAATGTCCTAGAAGCTCAGGAAATAACGTAGAAGTTCATCAAACTTCATAGAACGTTAAGGATCTTCGTATCAATTTAGGAAACTGTATAACGTTGGGAGCTTCTTTTCGCTAATATGTTCAGGAAAATTCCTAGAAAAGGATCAGGTTCTTTCGGGAAGTGTGAAGAAGTTGATGGATGTTATGATATCGAATCAAGAATTATAGATCTTAAGAAGTTAAGACATTGTTTTAGAAGTGAAGGGAGCTTTGTAGATGATCATAGAACATTGTATGAATTGTAGCAAGCTTGGAAGAAATGTAGTTGCAGCTATCGAAAAATTAAAAGGTGGAATGTATGGAAAAATCTTTGAAGCACTGGGAACTTCGTAGAAGTTGACGAAAAATCTCAGGACATTCCACATATCCAAGTAGTTACATAGAAGATTTGAGTTCGTGGAACTGAGTTTAAGTTCAAGTTTAAGTTATTGAAAGTATAGGAATCTTTGCAGAAGTTCAGGAAGCATCGTAAAATGTTAGATGACTTTGTTGATTTTCATGGATTGTCGATGAGATATCAATAAAGTTCTCTGGATATTATTCAAGACCTTTCAAGTTGATAAAGTAATGTTTTGAAGATCTGCAACTGTTCAAAAATTCAAATGACATCTTTCTGATATCCTTCCAAGACGGAAGCTTGATTAAAGAGTATTTAAAGGATAATCCGCTAATCAGAGATTCAAAGTTCTCTGGACATGTTTCATGCCTTCAGGTTGATCAATTATTATTCTAAAGATATTCAACTGTTCATAACATTCAAATGATGTCTCCATCTCGAGATTGCTGGTGTTGATCAGATATAAGTGAATTTAGGTTTATCAGGAAGATCGGAAGATCTAAAATTGGTCAAACATTTAATTGGCTCTCTCAAGATGGCAGGTTGGTGAGGAAGTATTTAAAAGATCTCCAGCTGATCGGAGATTTCAATAAAGTCCTCTGGATATTTTTCAAAACTTCAGTTTTATCAAGTATTATTGTGAAGGATATTCTTCCGAAATGGCACGTTGATCGAGAAGTATTTAAAAGATCTCCAGCTTATCGAAGATTTCAGTGAAGTTCTGTGAATATTCATGTGAATCAAGTTTTATTCTGAAATATCCGATTTTGGTTACATTATTCATATTACACATTTTCAGGAGGTTCATAAAGTTCCTCATAAACATCGCTGTAGTTCCTTCAGAACCCTGAGGCTAACCAGTTCCCCACAACTTCTCAAAAATTTCCCAGAACTTGTTTTTTTTTCAGAACTTCTCTGAAGTTTTCTCAGAACTTCAATCTTCTAAAACTTCTGAGAAGTTCCTCCAGAACATCTCAAAAGTTGCTTCATAACTAATTGGAGTTCGGCTGTGCAATTTGGCAAGTTCAAACAGTAGTTTTTCAACTGGCAGTTGAAAAACTACTTTTTGAACTCGCCACACTTCATAGCCGAATCTCCAATGAATCAATTGCCATCAGTCGGAAATCAACACGTTACTCCAAAATTTCTCTGAAGTTCCTTAAGAGTTCCTCTGAAGTTCTTTCAGAATTTCTCTGAACTTCGTTCAGAATTTCTCTTAAGTTGGTTAAGAATGTATTTTATGTTCCTTAAGTATTTCTCTTAAGTTCTTCAAGAATTTCTCTTAACTTCCTTAAGAAGTACTCTTAAATTGCTTAAGAATTTCCCTTGAGTTCCCTAAGAGTATATCTTAACTTCCTTAAGAATTATCTGAAGTTGCTTAAGAATTTCTCTTAACTTCCTTGATAATTTATCTTAGGTTCCTTAAAATGTTCCTTAAATTCTTTCAGAACTCTTAAGATCTTCAAGAAATTCGTTTAACTTCCATAAGAATTTATCTCAAGTTGCTTAAGAATTTCCCTTAAGTTCTTTATGAATTTCACTTAAGAATGTCTCTGAAGTTCCTTAAATTACCGTAAGTTTCTCAAGAATGTCTTGTAATTTCCTTAAGAATTTCTCTTAAGATCCTTAAGTATTTGTCTTAAGTTGCTTAAGAATTTATCTTAAGTTCCTTATGGATTTATCATAAGTTCCGTACGAATTTTCCGTAAGTTCCTTAAGAATTTATCTTAAGTTCCTTAAGAGTTTCTCTCAAGTTCCTTAAGAATTCATCTTATGTTCCTTAAAAATTTCTCTTTAACTTCCTTATTAATTTATCAAAAAATTGCTTAAGAATTTATCTTAAGTTCCTTAAGAGTTTCTCTTAAGTTCCTTAAGAGTTTCTCTTAAGTTCCTTAAGAGTTTCTCTAAAGTTCCTTAAGAGTTTCTCTAAAGTTTCTTAAGAGTTTCTTTAAAGTTCCTTAAGAGTTTATCTAAAGTTCTTTAAGAGTCTCTCTAAAGTTACTTAAGAGTTTCTCTTAAGTTCCTTAAGAGTTTCTCTTAAGTTCCTTAAGAGTTTGTCTAAAGTTCCTTAAGAGTTTCTCTTAAGTTCCTTAAGAGTTTCTCTTAAGTTCCTTAAGAGTTTCTCTTAAGTCCCTTAAGAGTTTCTCTTAAGTCCCTTAAGAGTTTCTCCTAAGTCCCTTAAGAGTTTCTCTTAAGTTCCTTAAGAATTTCTTTTATGTTCCATGAGAATTTATATAAAGTTTTTAAGAATTTATCTTAAGTTCCTTCAGAATTTCTCTGAGTTTTCTTAAGATCCACATTTTCCATTAAGAGTTTCTCTAAAGTTCCTTAAGAGTTTCTCTTAAGTTCCTTAAGAGTTTCTCTTAAGTTCCTTAGGAGTATCTTTAAAGTTCCTCAAGAGTTTCTCTAAAGTTCTTTAAGAATTTTTCTAAAGTTCCTCAAGAGTTTCTCTTAAGTCCCTTAAGAGTTTCTCTTAAGTTCATTAAGAGTTTCTCTTAAGTTCCATACGATTTCTTTGAAGATCCTTACGATTTTCTTTTAAGTTCCTTAAGAATTTCTTTAATGTTCCATGAGAATTTATATTAAGTTCCTTAAGAATTTATCTTAAGTTCCTTCAAAATTTCTCTGAGTTTTCTTAAGATCCACATTTTCCAATAAGAGTTTCTCTAAAGTTCCTTAAGAGTTTCTCTAAAGTTCCTTAAAAGTTTCTCTTATGTTCATTAAGAGTTTCTTTTAAGTTCCATACGATTTCTTTGAAGATCCTTACGATTTTCTTTTAAGTTCCTTAAGAATTTCTCCTACGCTCCTTAATAATTTCACTTAAGTTCCTTTAGTATTTTCTGTAAGCTTCCTAATCATTTTTCGTAAGTTCCTTAATAATTTTCCGTAAGTTCCTTAAGAATTTTCTTTACCTTCTTTAACAATTTCTATCACGTTCCTTGATGATTTATCTCATGTACCTTGAGAATTTATCTTAAATTCCTCAAGAATTTCTCTTAAATTAAAAGCTTCTCTTAAATTCCTTATGAGTTTCATGAAAATTCCTTATCTCATGTTCCTTAAGAACTTTTATCAAGTTCCTTATGAATTTTACGTAAGTTTCTTAGGAATTTCTCTTAAGTTCCTTAAAAATTTCTCTAATGTTCCTTAAGAATTGAACTTAATTTCCTTAAGAATGTATCATAAGTTGCTTAAGAGTTATCTTAAGCTCCTTTAAAATTTATCTTAAGTTACTTAAGAATTTTCTGTAGGCTCCTTAATAATTTTCCGTAAGGTTCTTAAGAATTTATCTTAGGTGCTATAAGAATTTCCCTTAAGTTCCTTAAGAATTTCAATTGAGTTCCTTAAGTAATTCTCTCACGTTCATTGAGAATTCATCTCGAGATCCTTAAGAACTTCTCTTAAGTTTCTTAAAAAAATATGATCAATTCCTCAAGAGTTTTAATTAAGTTCCTCAATAAATTCTCTCAAGTTCCTTAAGAATTTTCTAAAGTTCCTAAATAATGTATCTTTACTTTCTTCAGAATTGATATTAAGTTCCTTGAGAATTTCCCTTAAGATCTCTAAGAATCACTCTTAAGTTCCTTAATAGTTTTTCTTAAGTTCACTGAGAATTTCTCTTAAGTTCCTTAATAGTTTATCTTAACTTCCTTAAGTTCCTCAAGAATTTATCTAAAGTTCCTTCAGAATTTATCTGAATTTTCTTAAGAATTTCTCTCAAATATCTTAAGAATTTCTCTTAAGATCCTTATGAATTTTCGTAAATTTCTTAGGAATTTCTCTTAAGTTCCTTAAAAATTTATCTTACATCCCTTGAGAATTTCTCTCAAGTTCCTCAAGAATTTATCTTAAGTTCCTTAAGAGTTTCTCCTAAGTAGCTTAAGAATTTTCCTTATGTACGTTAATAATTTCACTTAAGTTTCTTTAGTATTTTCTCACGTTGCTTGAGAATTTATCTCAAGTTCCTTGAGGATTTCTCTTAAGTTCCTTAAGAATTTTTCTCAAGTTCCTTAAGAATTTTCCTTACTTTCTTTAACAATTTGTCTTACGTTCTTTGAAGATTTATCACAAGTACCTTGAAAATTTATATTAAATTCCTCAAGAATGTAATCTAAGTTCCTTAAGAGTTTCTCTTAAGTTCCTTATGATTTTCATTTAAGTTCCTTTAGAATTTGTCTCATGTTCATTTAGAATTTTTATTAAGTTCCTTAATAATTTCCCGTAAGTTTCTTAGAATTTCCCCTAAGTTCCTTAAGAATTATCCTTAAGTTCCTTAAGAATTTCTCTTAAGTTCCTTATGAATTTCTCTTGAGTTCCTTAAGAATTTCTCTAACGTTCCTTAAGAAATTTTCTCAAGTACCTTGAGAATTTATCTTAATCCTTAAAAAATGATCTTATGTTCTTTAAGAATTTCTTTTAAGTTCCTTAAGAATTTTCCGTATGTTTTGTAGGAATTTCTCTTAAGTTCCTTAAGAATTTCTCTAACTTTCCTTAAGAATTTCTCTAACATTTTTTACGAATTTATCTCAAGTACCTTGAGAATTTATCTTTAGTTCCTTAAGAATTGATCCTTAGTTCCTATTTATTATAAGTTGTTAATTTCCTTAAAAAATCTTAAGTTCCTTAAGAATTTTCCGTAAGTTCCTTGAGAATTTCTCTTGAGTTCCTTAAGAATTTCTCTAACGTTCCTTAAGAACCTTTCTCAAGTACCTTGAGAATTTATCTTAAGTTCCTTAAAAAATGATCTTAGGTTCCTTAAGAATTTATCTCATGTTCGTTAAGAATTTTCCGTATGTTTTGTAGGAATTTCTCTTAATTTCCTTAAGAATGTCTCTAACTTTCCTTAAGAATTTATCTAACATTTTTTACGAATTTATCTCAAGTACCTTGAGAATTTATCTTTAGTTCCTTAAGCATTGATCCTTAGTCCCTATTTATTATAAGTTGTTAATTTCCTTAAAAAATCTTAAGTTCCTTAAGAATTTTCCGTAAGTTTCTTAGAATTTCTCCTAATTTCCTTAAGAATTTCTCTTAAGTTCCTTAAGAATTTCTCTTGAGTTCCTTAAGAATTTCTCTTGAGTTCCTTAAGAATTTCTCTAACGTTCCTTAAGAACCTTTCTCAAGTACCTTGAGAATTTATCTTAAGTTCCTTAAAAAATGATCTTAGGTTCCTTAAGAATTTATCTCATGTTCGTTAAGAATTTTCCGTATGTTTTGTGGGAATTTCTCTTAAGTTCCTTAAGAATTTCTCTAACTATCCTTAAGAATTTCTCTAACATTTTTTACGAATTTATCTCAAGTACCTTGAGAATTTATTTTTAGTTCCTTAAGAATTGATCCTTAGTCCCTATTTATTGTAAGTTGTTAATTTCATTAAAAAATCTTAAGTTCCTTAAGAATTTTCCGCAAGTTCCTTGAGAATTTCTCTTAAGAACCAGAAGAATTTATCTTAAGTTCCTTAAGAATTTCACTTAGGTTCCTTAAATATTTCTCTCGAGTTCCTCAAGAATTTCTCTAAAGTTCTATAAAAATTTATCATAAGTTCCTCAAGAGTTTTTATTAAGTTCCTTAAGAATTTCTCTTAAGTTTCTTAAAAATTTATCATAAGTTCCTCAAGTGTTTCATTAAGTTCCTTAAGAATTTATCTTAAGTTCCTTAAGATTTTCTCTGAAGTTCCTCAAGAATTTCTCTTTAGTTCCTTAAGAATTTCTCTTAAGTTTTCCCAGAAATCCTCACAGGTTCTTCCACAACTTCCTTACCCCCGCCATTGAATCAATTTGAGGTTTAAAACCGTTATCGGTCAAGAATTTCATTTGGACAAATTTCCATCGAAATGCGATAAACATACGATAAACATTTCGAAGGGTAGCTTATTGTATACTTTGATGAAGTTTAGCGGAAATGCATGAGTGTGATATAATCTCAAATTTTTCCATGGAAGTTGATCGTCCATGACAAATGTGCGGAGCACACAGGAAACTTGAAGAAACTTACTGTGTTTATTTGACAAACTTTCAGAATAAGCTTGGAGAACTTCAGACAGATCAGAGAAGTTTAATGGGCCAGAGGTCGGGTGGGGAACGTCGAAGAAAACCAGGAACGTTTCGAAAGCTGAATTTTCGCGACTCCTTGGGCATAGAGTATCATCAACCGGTGAAAACTAACGATTTTAAATTGGCTCACTGCTTGACTAGCCTATTGGTCCTAAGCAAATCGATTAACGTACCCCCTAGAACTACACTATGTTTGTTTTGATTCGCTATGAAAGTTTGACAAATAAAATGAGGGACCGAAGATAGTTCCAGAGCTGAGCCAAAAAAGAAGAGCACGTTTCTTCGGGACCTTCTGGTCATAGGGTTACCTCTGTGGTATCATTGTATTTGTCACATAATATACAAATACATGGTGATTGGCATAGAAAACTCTCAATTAATAACTGTGAAAGTGCATCTAGAAACTGGCCTGAGTTCCTGCAGTTTTTAGAAATTTCTCCATAGCTCTCAGTAGAAGTGACTCTCCCTCTGAATTATTCTCATTGGCCATGAACACTATGTTGAGAGCTGGAAACACGCTCGCTTTAGATGCGAAAAACCTAGAAGAAAGAAGATGGTACCTTCTCGGAAAAATTATTGAAAATGCTGGAAGAGCTTCCTGTCGAAGATCCCTTATCATTAACATCGTAATAGATCTGCCTCCACATCGACTCAATATGCCTCTCGCATGATGACCTTCCCGATTATGTCGCACTCGCAGTGTTGACAAAACTCGCATCGACAACCCACAACAACAACAACAACAAAACATCTCACTTGCTGTGCCTCGCAACAGCAGTCTCTTATCGCGCTCCATGAATACTCCAACCTTATCATAAAAGGTTCATTATGTCAACCCGAAATTTGTCGGCCTCGTCTGTCCAATTACCGAGCGCTATTCAGCTGAAATCCAATAGACCAGTTTTGACTCACCTCCAACTCCGGCTATGCTCTTCTATTAATTCGTAAATAATAATTTATTACCCTTCATTCCACCAGACTCGACGTAGTTAAAGAGTGCTCTTGCAAGGTGCAAAATTTCTCCAGCATTCCGGATTTAAAAATAAATCACTCCAAGGCACTTTTTGCGAATATATGTTAACACACAAACACATTCCTGCCGTAGATCGAATCGTTTGGAAACTGTTTTTGAGATTTACAAAGGATGGTCCTACTTACCCAGCATCAGCTTGGATGCCTCCGTTTCCATTTCCATATCGATATCGAACGCAAATCGCTTCCTCGAGTTGTAGTCGTTCATTGTTGCTCCTTGGTTTGACGTCCTTGCACAAAAATTGAGACGAAAAATTTATCGATTTTGACGCCTCTTCAGTTCGCACTTTTCACAGACAGCGACGTTCGTCGTCGTTCAACCATAAAACGTCGGGTTCGGCGATAGAAAATAATACTATATTGGAGCTAGAGTGACTCACTTCACTTCACTTGGCGTCGAAAATTGTGTGTGACCCACGACACACGCCAGCACCAACTATATAATGCAATATTGCGTGCTTGCTCTTGACGACAACAAAGTCACTCTTGTTTTATGGCACACCGGAGATCGTATCAAAACACACAATTGCTTTGGCAGACGCTCGGTCTATCGATTGGAATACACACCACAAAACTTCTACTCGGACTTCCTTCTTCGACCTTCCAGAGATGTCTGCTTCGAGAACAAATCACCCGCGACGTGCTCTCAAGCTAAATAATACGAAGATGGTTCACTTTGCTAAACCGAACAACTATACGCTCGCTGTTGACTGCGATGACGAAGGCTACCCACTTGGTAAAAGTGACAACTCCGCGAAAACTTTCCACTAATAACCGAGCACACACTTTTCGCTGACACCTTGTTCGTTTCTCTTCATCTACCCCATCCAGTAGCTTCTGATGGAAAGTTGATGTTGGTTTAGCGCTTTTCCACCCCACGACCCAAGACGCGACGGTATCTATCTACGGTTTCCTGTTTTCGCCGAAGAAAAGACAACCCTTTTGTTGTTCACAAACACCTTTCGTCAAAGCTCTTAAAGCGCCCTATATAAAATATCAACAAACTTTGGCGACAATACTAGCACCTTTACAACTTCTCTAGCTCGCTACAAAGTCACTCCAATAACGACGAATGTATAGTAGCATAATGACGGGTGGCAGAATGTTGAGAATTTTTATTACTTTCATAGAAGAGCCAACACACCATTGATTATTCGAATAAAGAGAGACTCGCCGAAACCGCGAAGCGTGAACGAAGCGATGACCGACGGCGGCGGCGACGGCAGCTCTTGTTTAGTTTGTTGGGTGGGTGGGGCTGGGAAGAGAGATGAACGCCAAAGCAACAAGGCAACGACGAGGACGCTTTCGGAAAGTAACGTACAAACGTGTCTGTGAAGTGGGTGACGGCGTGGCAATGGGAGGGTTTTTAACGACAATTTGGAATCGTCTTCTATTTTTTTTTATTTGGTGTCAAGAGAGGTACCGTAAAACGGAGTATCTTGGATAATGTGGCTTACTTTTATAGTAGAATGGAATGATTAAATTACTCTCTGCACTATATACGAATTGGAAACATTGGTGCCATTTTGTAGCTTACACACTTAATCTAGCTTGGTAAAATCTCCAACAGCCGATTACTTCGGCATTTACTTTTGCTAATAAATCTACAAAATATCTGTTTGTTAGCTGATATCTCAGCAAAATGTTATTTGTTAGCTGAGTCTCGGCAATTGTTTGACTAAATCTCAGCAAAATAAATTGTAGAATAACTCGGCTGTTGGAATATCGGTGAAAAATTTTAAGTGTGTAGGGTTTTACGTTTGATATCGTATAGAGTTTTTATATAGTATGTTTTACATATTTTCCAAATAAGCAAAAACATAAATCTTGTTTTTCGTCGGATTGAAAAGGCACTCAAACAATCACTTATTAAAGGTTTTTTTTTTTCCTATATAGCCGTCACAAATTCAATTTTGTCTTCTTATTTCTAATGACGTTCTTGATTATAAAGGGGAATTTACGTACTCTAGTCAGTCTAAGCAGCGTCCGTGATTTTATTAACATTTTCTCAGCGTCATGTACACATTTGACATGTTTGTTTGTTTACATTTATTTTCTGCTTGCTACTCTATCCATTGCCATCGATAAAATTGTTCAAAACTAGTTGAAAACGTCTTTACAACTTACTTCTCAAGTAATACCCCGTTCACATTACAGCGTATATCACGTGATATACGCTGTCTTGCAATGAGCACTCATACATCTAGTTTTCACTGGAAATCCTATGTATGAGTGCTCATTGCAAGACAGCCTATATTACGTGATATAGGTTGTAATGTGAACGGGGTATAAGTGTGACTAAATAACTCACACTTCAAATGGAAAGTTTGCCGAAGAAAAAGAGGTTGCCGACAAGAAAGGGTGTCCCACATCAAATTTTATCACGGAGAAAACGCTGTTGAAAACCTAGTTGACCGATCCTTTTCAAACTTTCAGACAATAAAAAATAACCCATTAGTAAGCTTTTGGCATATTTATTTCATTCGACTTTACGCTTAACTCCACTCATTAGGTTCTGTACAACATCTGGCTGCAGCTTCTTCTGTACGGAAACCCACTTTTTCTTCATGTCTTCCTCCTTGGAATGCATCCGTAGTGTCTGCTTCAGAATAGCACAGTATTTTTCGATGGGCCTTAGTTCCGGTGCGTTGGGGGGGGGGGGGGTATGTCCTTGGGTACGAAAGTGACCCCGTTGGATTCGTACCACTCCAGGACAACATTTGAATAGTGGCACGAAGCTAGATCCGGCCAGAAGCTCGTCGGACCCTCGTGTTGCTTTAACTGACGAAGCAGACGCTTTTGTAGACACTCCTTGAGGTAGATCTCCCCGTTTACCGTCCCGGTAGTCAAGAACGGCGCACATGAGCAGATCGCATGTATTTCTTGGCAAACTTTGAAAGTTTCTGCTTCCTTACTTCCTCCGGAACATCAAACTTGTGCTGGGCGATGAAGAACAGCAGCCCCGAAAGCTGCCGGAAGTCCGCCTTGACGTAATTCGCATCATCCATGATGAGAAAATGAGGCTTTGTCAGCATCTGGGTGTTTCGGGGCCCGTGACTTTTCCACCGTATTTTGCCGTTCGTCACGATTTGGAGCTTTCTGCACTTTGTACGTATGCAGTCTCTTCCAGTCCTTGGCTCTCTGAACGAAAGACAACTTTTTGGCGACATCCCTGACCGAAGCATTGGGATTCCGTTTTTACGACACGCTTGTGATCCTGACCGCATTTCTCCTTCCGTTCGATGCTCAGAGTTTCTTAGGCTCTGAACCATATGGTGGATTATTTTAACTTTTGGTTAAAATTTGACAGATGGAAAGCTATCGATGAACCCTGCTTTCCGAGCATGGTTATTTCTGACAGACAAGAAGTTAAATTTTGACAACCGTGGGTCGAAAACGGTCGATCGATAGCACGGGGATTTTCGAACATAGAAAATAACTTTCGAAATGTCCTTTTTAACCACGATTTAAATTCAACTCGGCAAATGGTTCACAGCCTTAGTAACGTTTTATCACATGACTCACCGTTGACTGCACGATTCCGAGTTGTTTTCCGATGTCCCGATGAGAGAGTTGAGGATTTTCCAGGTGCTTTCGCAAAACCAATTCGCGACGTTGCTTTTTGGGTGACGCCACTTTTTCCAACTTTCGAAAAACTGACAGCGATAAAAATACAGTGTAAACAATGCACTCTAAACTACTTCTACCCAAATTTTCAAGAGAAAATACCCAGTGGGTAGTTTTCTACAACGTTTTTTTTTCTTCCGTGATGCAATTTGATATGGGACACCCTTTAATCTGCAGTTCTATTATCTGCAACTAAAAATCAGCAAAATTTTATATTGCGCATGTTTCGTTTCAAGCAAAACCTGACAAAATGCGTTTGTTTAGTCGTAACAATCTAATCAGATTGATGTTGGAAGACTAAGTAATCGTTTGAATATATAAAGCGAAATGTTTTGTTGAGAAAGCGAAGTGAAAGCACCGTTTAAATTTTGGTTGCTGAAAACAGTCAATGGGTGCCAAAGCCGTCTCTACTCGTTCAAAGTTTCATATTACTTGAGCTAAATTGAGCTATACTGGCACCACTGCTCTTGAGCTACGATCCCGATCTAATGTGCGTGGGTCTTTATGCATGCTCACTGTCGGTGTTATCGTTTGCCCACACCGCTGATTTCACCACTTTCATCGATAATATTCCTACCACCTGTTTTTCTGCAACCCGTGTTACTTCATCCTGTGGGCTGCGTGACACTATATCAATAGGCGCATTCTTACGTGCTTATCATCGAGATGGAGAATATCTGCTCGAAATGTGACACTGCCATCGTTGGCATTGAAAATGTTGTGGATTTTGCGGTGGAGTGTTCCACATGGGCTCCTCCGGAGTGGCTCGAGCGCTATTGGGATACTTCACTTCACACCGAATCAATATTTTTTGGTTGTGCGACAAGTTCGTGGATTTGTTCGAAAAGTCCCACCTTCGATCAAATCAAGCAGTTAGAATCTAGCTCTACCAGTCCAGCATTGTCACCTGCACCGAAGATGTGGACTATGCTTTAGTCAAAGCGCCGTCTCAAAAGACCACGCCTGCAAGTTGATAAATGTTTGTATGGATCCAAAGCATCGCGCCAGGATGTCGTATCAACTCAGAGCCAAACACATTGAATGTCTTCTTCTTCTTTCCTTTATTTAACGTCGGACTCTGCTCCACAATCTAGTACCAATCACCGACGGACATCGATTGCCATCCATTCACGACATTCGAATGTGCAGCTTCCACACCTGCATAGGATATCGCACCCATTCAAACACACATGGGCCGGGACCAACGGCTTTACTTCCCTTCCGAAGGAAGACGTGACCAGAGATTTCTATGCCTCAGAAAAATTCCACCAACCTCGGCTGGGATTGAACCCAGACCCATTGGGGTGAGAAAGCAGTCACGCTTACCACACACTTGCATGTCACGAATTCGACCTGACGTGGCAAATGAGTCAGTTCTGGACATGGTGAAGGCAAAAATTAATCCCAGTGAAGACGTTGACATAGTCAATCATTTGGGCACTAGCAAATGAAAAGACTTATAGAGCCTAACGTTTATTTCCTTCAAAATTGGTCTTGATCCTGGAAGCACTCAACCCCTCAGCATGGCCGGAAGGTATCATGTTTTGAAAGTTCAAGGAGTATGGTACCCACAAATTTCGGAAGCCCGTCGTCAGTCATACCGTCGATAGCTACACAGTCAGCCAACCCATCTCCAGTCGATCCCATAATGAAAGCCCCCAAGCCACCAAAACAGTCGTGCCCATTGCTGAATCCTGTTATCCGAGTCGTCCCGGCCCTGTTAGGATTATATCAACTACTACATCGTTACACACCAAATTTACTTCGACACCGAGACGCACCTTATACAGCATCATGGAAGCCCTGATCCACCCGACATGGTCCTGTTTTCTCCACGTACCAGCATCAGAGTCTCAGTCCCATTGTTGGGGATGGAGAAGGGGTCTTCCAAACCGTGAACACCAGCAAGTACTCAAGCTTATCAGACCGTTTTCTCTCTGATAATCCTTCACTTTCCAGTGCATCCAACTACCAGCGCTCCACGTTTTCGTTTGTCGAATGTGGTGATGGCAACGGTTTCCCGTCTATGCATCGTTTTATATCTGTATCTATCGCACGAAAACTTCAGACTTGAAGTGTCATCCCGTTTGACGCACGCCGTGTCCTAAGTGGCGGATTAATCAACTTTCATGTACCTCGGGTTTTTCTTCACCAAAAGTTAGTTTGGGTGCTTACATTTAAAAATCGGTTAGTTTTAAAATATTCTATCGGGGGAAAATTGAATAAACTTGATTTGAAATTTTTGATTTTTTTTTACCGTTTCTATGCATTTTATGGAGACGCAATACAGTTTGTAATTTAGGCATATGTTAAAAAGTTAAAATTTGTACATTCATATGTATCTTAGAACAGTTTTTTTTGTTTTTATCCAGTTCGTTTATTTGGAAGGCTCAATCGTGTTAACTTTACGGAGCCAATAATTCATTATTCATTGTTTTAAACAAATTTCACTCATATCTGTGTCTAGTAGGAGTTGGGCCGAATACTCGCGGCTTACTCGAGGTTAGAGGGGTACATTGTTGAAGGATAGGATCAGGGGAGGAGTTTGGGGTAGGGTTTCATTGTCTCATCAGAGTGTTGTCGCCAGTATGAAAGGTAGTGTGGTTCTAGCTTCGTCTGGAGTTCAACCTGCTATGGCGACCAGCGGGCGACGATGCTTAGAGCAGTTTTTTTCATTTGCTTTTATTATTTTTGTTTTCATTTACGTCACACCCGAAACTTGACGTCTACTCTCAACTTTGTGGTTTTAGTACTTGCACAGTTGTACCATTTTTGCATTCGTAGAGCTAGACAAATATAGTGAAACTCTATCACAAGGGAAGTTTTCTAACTAAATAGCAGCGCTTTTAATGAAGATAATCATAAAAAAATACATGTATTTAATTTTTGATTGTTTATTATATTGTATATTTGATTTCATTTTGTAAATTGATGGAAATTATTTATACTGGTGCTGCGAACAAAGTTTAATTCAGTTCATAATTGTTAGGAAAGCTTCATTCCTAGATTGGTCTCAAATATGGCTACTGTTGTATGCGATGACTGCCTTAAGCAGATTTCGTTGATAGTTGTTGTGGCTTTCAGGAACTTTATAATTCATCCATGTTTTGGCAAAATCGTGGTGAATTGCTTCGATTGTCTGTTCTGAATATCGTCCAAGTCCTTTGTTTGCATTACAGCAAAATCCAGTTACGTGGAATTTAATGATGTGAAACTTCGGAGTTGTTGGAAGTCTCAAAGCTTCCCAACTTTCACAAAATTCGTCAATAGATTGACGATACCCATCAATAAGTTCCATGCCAAAACATTTTTCAATAACCGAGCCAAGATTTTGCATCATAAAGGCATATTCTTTTAGACCAGCATCGAGTAAAACTTCTTTTTTGGTCAGTAAAGCACGACAGCAAAACCAAATTGCGCATGTCGAGTTGCATTTGCAGCCTTAGCCCAAGATTCTGCAATGGTTGGATAGTTTTTAGCTATGTTGTCGTAGGCGCTGTTCATTAGACCCAAAAACAAGTGCAATGATGGCGGTGGACATACATCCAATACTTTCGTGCAGTCATTACCGGAAAATAAAGGTTTGTTTACACAATTGAAGAAGTTTCTAGCTTCCTTCTCCTTTCCACCTGATGCCATCCAACGTTCTGCAAATTGCTTTATCGACCCAAGCGTTCGTGGTTCACCTGTGGCAGTACCTAAATCTTTCTTATGCACCGTGCAATATGCACATGGATGAGTCGCACTATTGCCCATTACACCAGCTAGTATGTTGATTACTTTTAGATCACCTGCAATAAATCATTATTTAACAGTATTATATAACAAAATTGGCAATGATGCTACATTTAATCTTATAAACACTCACCTGCGACAAAACATTCAAGCGAAGTCAAATTTAGATGTCCCCAAAATTTAGATAGGTTTCCATAATTTTCTTGTATACCAGGAGCAAGAGCAAGGATCAGAGCTTGACGAACCCCTGAGTCCTTGAATCCTTGTTTGCATTGCTGCCTCTGCGTATCTTCAATACACAATACTATCTTAATTGACCCTTGTCCTCCATCAATCCTATCTTCAGAAAACAATCATCCACATTTCTTCTAGCCTTAATGTATTGGATAAGACCTTCAACGCTGATACACATAACAACGGGACGTTTTTCGGCAAGGTAATATTTCCCTAGGGTGGATGATACATCTATAGTCGTTACCTTGAAGAAATCTTCAAGCTCACTCATTCGGTTCTGAAGTGCAGATTTCAACCCAGGTTGAATTGCCTTACGGTTTTTGACACAAATGTTACGTGCCAGCTTCAGCGTCTACAGAACAAAGTGTTCAAGGAAACAACATAGGTTAACAAGTATCTAGTATTAATTTCCGTACATCATACCTTGCGCGTGCTAAGATCCAGGTCAGTTTTCCAATTAAACACATCCTCATGAGAAATTGGCACCGTGTTTTCCTTCTCTTTTGTATTGATAACCTTAATACGACTAGGTTTTCCCCTTTGATTTGAAATGCTTGCAACTGGTTGATCTTTTGATAATTTCTTCCGTATAGCCGTTGAAACCAAATGATCTTGGCTTCCTTCCGCCATAACCGAAAGATTTTGAAGCTTAGTGTACTTGTTGCATTTATGTGGTTTTCCAGGATGAACTTGTGTCAAGCAAACATTACAAATTTTGATGACGTTCGATGCTTTTTTTCCTTTCGATATAGAAACGTTTTTCTGCAGCGTTTGTTGTGCCACACGACAAATATCGCAATCCTGGTGTTTTGTTGAACCTCTCGTTATTATTCTCTTATGGTATTTATGCACAGGGATTTTTCGAAACTTTTCACCACTCTTACATCTATATACCGCAATGTAGCAGCTTCCGCACAGCACTTTTGGATACATTTCATTTTGTTCGTCAAAATCGGGTAAAAACACTCTTTAATTGTTTTTTCCAACGGTTTATGAATGTGTTTGGCCAGTTTCGCTTTATTGAAACATAGGAGACATATTTTCAACCGGTTTTGTTCGTGAGTTTTCTTCATGGTCACACGCAGCTGAACGTTATAATTAATACAAGCGGTTTAGTTCCAGAACACAGTAATAATGTTTTTGTATTTACTTCTACGCGGAACATGACATATGGTAACACGCTTAAATGAAGTTAACCATGTTGAGTATAAACAAAGGAAAAAGGAAATAGAGCTAAATTTAGCTAAATATTGAAGTCATTTTTTTTTTTTATTTTTCCTCGACAGATTCTTTTCAATCCAACCGATTTTGAAATGTCATCGAAACTAACATCTGGAGATGAAAATCCGAGGTATATGAAAGTAGATTAATAATAGCGGCGCCGGTGGTGTAGTGGTAAGCGTGATTACCTCTCACCCCAGCAGGCCTGGAAAAAACACAGTCGGCGCCGCCGGGATGTTCTGAGGCATAACATCTCCTTCGGAAGGGAAGTAAAGCCGTTGGTCCCCGGTTCATGAGTTGATGGGTCGATAAGGAAGGGTCCAGGTGTGGGAGCTGCCTCCCAGGCGGCGTCGGTAGCATTGGTGCTCAGCACGGAAAACAAGATCGACGTAAAACAAATCCAAGGTAAAAAAAAGGAGATTAATCCATCTCTCCACAAAGTACATTGCGTCTCCATGCAAAACCTATTAAAAAAAAACGGTAAAAAAATCCAAAATTTAAAATCAAGATTTTTCAATTTTCCCCCGATAGAATATTTTAAAACCAATCGATTATTAAATGTAAGCACCCAAACTAACTTTTGGTGAAAAAAAATCCGAGGTACATGAAAGTTGATTAATACGCCACTTCGAACACGGCGTGTGACGGTTTGCGCTTCCCAGATCAACCGCTGGGTGTAGTTAGGTACCGTTTGTGGAATCCAGTACGAGGGGCTGTTGCGGCGAACATTCCCATCCCCCGTGTCGCTATAACTTCCGGTTAGGCGTCACCAGAACTTGCCACGTTCAGCACAGCCAACTTCGTAGCAGGTATCTTCAATGTCTCTCCTGATGTCTGCACTTCCGCTTGACGAGTCACTCCATCCTTTCCCGGAATCGTTCGAATTACTCGTCCTCGTAACCACCGATTCCTAACGATCTCGTCCGCCACGAGCACAAGATCTTCTCCCTTGATCGGTTGTACGTCCCGAAATCACTTTGTCGGTCGAATGATGGTTGGTAGGTATTCAACCACCCACCGACACCAAAAGTTGTCCAGAGTGTGCTTCACCATGTTCCAACTATTTCTCAACGCCATTCCTGCATCCGTTGGGAACTTCTCCGGTTTTCGCACACCATTTGAGCTCAGGAGCAAAAAATGATTGGGAGTTAATGATTAATGGCCGGTTGTTTCTGTAGGAATTAATGTAGGTGGTCTGGAATTACCATACTTTTGGTTTCTGCCAATACAGTTGTGAAAGACTCGTCATCCAGCTTCCGCACTACCGGAACCGATCCTAATGCTGATTTATCAGCGTGAACCATTCTTTCCCAACCGCTCCCCGTGAGGAGTGGCAGGAGGGTTGATCCTCCACTGTGTGTGTGCGTTCGTATAAGTGCTGCCCAGTTCGGTGTTAATCTTGTTGATTTCATCCATCAGCTCCCTGCTTGCTCCCACAAAATTCGAACCATTGTCGGAGTAAATTATCAGAAGGGAGCCCCGTCGTGCTATGAATCTCCTTATTGCATTCTTGCACGCATCGGTAGACAGACTGGCGCTGGTGGCCCCATTTTCGGTGTGACGGGTATCGCTTTGTGTATGCGGCACCACATGCAGCGTTTCCTGGATAACCGTATCTCCACGCGCAGACGAAGCACATAAAACTTCTGACGCAGTTCGTTGACTATGGTTTCGTCATTTGCGTGACCATATTTCCGGTGATAGTAATCCAATAGCAACGCCGTAATACCAACAATCTATTGAGCGTGCAGTATTGACCAAGACTTTACCCAAATCCAATTGATTCCATTTGAGCGTATAGAGAGAAACTGTCAATAAATATATTCATTCTGTTGTTGTTCTCACCGAAACCACATGTGATGTGATTATTATTATTGAAAGAATTCAATACAATCAATACGAAACTAACGATTTTAAATTGGCTCACAACTTGACTAACCTATTGGTCCCAAGCAAATCGACTAACGTACCCCATTCTAGTATAAATTCCAGTACTACACTATGTATGTTTTGATTCGCTATGAAAGTTTGACAGATAAAATGAGGGGCTAGTGGATTTTCCTATGTTTCGAGGGATGAACCGATTAGCTTGGGACCGAAGATAGTACCAGAGCTGAGCCAAAAAGTTGAGCTCGTTTTTTCGGGACCTTCTGGTCTTAGTTACCTCTAAATACGATGGGTTTTAGGTAGGATGATGGGAAACTTTGTATCGTAGGATTGAACCTGCGCTTCTGCAGCCCGACTGCCTACTCATCAGCGAATGGAGACAGCTTAACAAGATGGCTTGATGATCCTAATTGCATTCCACGTGTATTACTTGCTTCTCGATTCTTCTTAACGATTCATCCGGAAATAACGATTCATCAGACTGCGCCCTGGACAACAATGTTCTTTCTGCTTGCTGCAAATCCATACTACTAATCCCAACCGTATCCGTAGATCTTCTTTTGGCTGGATGCAGACTATCGACGAAATGGTGAACATATCAGGCATAACATTTGATAACGGCACAAAAGCATTTGTAAACAAACTTTCTAAGGCCTGACTGATATGCTATAGAGCGCAACAGTCATTCGAACTTCGAAAACCCATCAGTATCTAACACCGGTGACTGCACACGAACGCCTCCCGTAATTCCTTGTCGCTTTCATCTGTGTCTTCTCCTGGCACAGTCGCCCATTCTGTTTCAACGTTATATAGGATGTCAGGCCCCTGGAGTCAGCGACTGTCAACATTGCAAGTGGGACCTTTTCCGCACTTGGTGGCCTCGTCAGCTACATTTACCTATGTCGAAATCCACTGCCATTCATCAACGCTCCTTAGTCAATAGTCCTTTCGTTGACCCTGAAGGCAACGAACTGGCGATATAGTCGAACATCCGATTTGATCCACGAGCAGACGGTCGATGTGTCACTCCAAAAGCAGGTTTTCCCTCGGGTTTTCCGTATATTCAACAAATGATTTAGCTCAATAGTCCTCCGCAAGCGAGCTTCCAGCAACGCTTCCATCAATTCCAGACGTGGAAAGTCCTCGAAGTGGTGCTACGTTTGCCTTCGACGAGACTAAAGCAACTCTGATCTAACCGTTGTCTATTATGCGGAAGTATCCAACCGTTGCAAAGACCCGTTCGCTCGCGTCCACAAACACGTGAAGTTCAAGAGATTTGAAGCTGTCTGGATCGTAGTTTGGGAAATAGCAACGGGGACTACGCAGTCCTTAAGTCTTCTTGAGTAGCACAATCCATCCAGCGAGTAGCAATCTTCATTAGAATTCTGTCGTCCCAATCTGTGTCCGTCCGCCATACCTCTTGAATTAGGATTGTTCCGAGGATTACAAATGATGCCAATTGTTTTCCCTTTTTGTACCATTCGACCTATTGTCCGTTCGAACTTTGATCCATCTTTGTACCATTCGACAATTTGTCCATTCAACCTTTTGTCTACCTTCAAATTATTCGACCTTTTGCCACCATTCAACGTTTAGTCCATTCGACCTTTTGCCCCATTTTGAACCATTCGACCATTTGTTCCTGTCGACCTTTTGTCCCCCTTCTCATCATTCGAATGTTGCTCTTTCGAACTTTTGCCCCCCTTCTAATCATTCGACTCTTTTTCCATTCGATCTTTTTTCCCTTCGACCTTTTACCACTTTTACCTTTGTCACTTCGACTTTTTTTTCCTTTCGACCTTTTGTCATTCAACGTTTTGTAATTTGACGTTTTGTAATTTGACGTTTTGTATTTAGACCAACCCTTAGGGTGGTCTGATCTAGATCCAAATTCATGACACATTTGAACCAGCTAAAATTAAAAGGATCAAGCCAAAATAGATCAAATTGTGTGCGTACGCACACCGGTTGGTCTATTTTTGGCCGTTCTATTTCAAACGTCAAAACCCGAGTCAAAACCATGGCTGTCTCCGGGATTGATGCGCGGCTTTAACAAAAAGCCTTGAACTACTCGTCCTCCTGCTCCTCGTTGGGAAGGGTGGAATAATAATAAAACCCTGTATTTATTGAGATTTGTCTGGTATGTTGTTGCGTGTTGGGTTTTGGCCCAAGTCAGAAACTGGACAATTTTTTAATTTGTGTGAGATTTGACACATCACAGGGTTTAGACCATATCAGAAACTAGTCACTTCCCTAGGGGTTCCTGAAAGATGCTTGGAAGTAAGAAAGGTGGTCCTGGGCACATTATTTGACTTCCATTGATCTTGGTTTTGAAATCTAATGTGATTTGATGTGTCACATGATGAGTTTTGGACAAAGTCAGAAACTGGCCACTTCCCTGGGAGTTTCCAAAACATGCCCGGAAAATCCTGCTGAACAGAAGCGTCCGGATGTCTCCCTTGTGATCCTTTCGCAGCAACAGCAGCACCGATAGTGCGATAGTGCTGGAACTACACCAATGTCAACAGCAGTCGATTGTTCTGCCCACGTTTCTTAGAAAATCGAGGAACTAATGTCGTTTTCGTTTTTACTACACTACACCGGTGTAGTGTAAGCAGCAATAAGTGCGAGTCATTGACAGTTCATCATCATTTGTTTGTAAACAAAGGTGCAACCGATAGCTACACCCTAATTTTTTTCGGTGTTCGGCAGTGTAGCACCGGTGTAGCTACACCGCAAAAACGAAAACGACATAAATCGGTTTGTTTTGCTGAAAAAAAACCCCCAACAACGAAGCAAAACAAAATCTCGAGTGCGACAGCTGTCAAACTAGTTTGGAACAGTGCTTGCCTTGATCCAAATTCAGTTCAAAATAGATCGAGAATTATACTGGTTTAAAAAAATTACATTTTAGAACTAGTCTAAAACAAAATATAGACCCCCAGTGCAAGGGCTCGGTCTGGGTCTGTTCCAAAATTTTAGACCAAACCAACCAATTGGATCGCCGCTAAAGAATATTTCGGTGGAAATTTGCTTGTGAATTTCCTAAGTAATTCTGGAACTTTAAATTTTCAAAATAATGACTTTTATTATTAATAGTTTCACGTAACCGTAATTCCAAATCTTTCTCATTCAACGTTATGATGAATGTTTAAGGGATACTTTGGTGCAACAATCGGGTAATTACTGAAATTCAGAGCAAAATTTCAAAGCAATTCTGAGATAAATTCCAAAGAAATGTTAAGATGAACTTTCCAGAGGAAAGAGAGGCATATTAATTCTTGTCAAACTCATTAATAATTCGTTGAAAATTGCAGCTGGAGATATCTGGAGAGAGCTCTTAGCATGTTAGGGGCTGTTCATAAGCTACGTATACAGTTTTTTTGGGATTATTGAACTCCCCCCTCCACCTGCGTAGACAATTGTCCATACACATTTTTTTAAATTTGTATGGACCGTGGATAATTGTCAATTTTTCTATTACCTACACCTTCAGATTTTTTTTGCCAAGATGGGAGCAGCTCTGCATTTTTTTTTAGTGAAAAACTTGCCGAGATTCAGCTAGCAAACGGGAATTTTGCCGGGATCTCAGCTAACAAACATAAATTTTGCTGAATCTCGACAAGATCCACCAAAATAAAATGTTGAGCTGATCAGTGCTGTCCATCTCGGCAAAAAAAAATCTAAAGGTGTAGGATAGTCCAAAAATATGTTTCAAAGTCTGGTCCGCTTATAATTAGCACACGTTATTTCTATAGCGGCACCTCTTGCGATCAGATTTAAAAGTTTTTAACAGCGATTTGTTTTGAAAATACACGTGTTTCAGTGGTGAAAGTTTCGTCTCGGTACGTGCAGAAATCAAAAAGTTGTACTAGATTGAAGACCAGAAAAGAAAATGGATCCTGCACACCGTTTTGTTGGTGATGAAAAGCCTGGTTTTGAGTCCGCAGCTGCATTTTTTTTTGCTAGAGCATCAGTTTCCTGGTGAATGTATCGGCGAAAACAAACTTGAATTTGCTGGGGACATTACTCTTTGCTGTGACCAGATAAAACTTTTGTCCGGGAACCTGCCTGAAATCCATCTTGACGTATAGGAGAAGGCATCCTCTGTACTTCGTCGTGCTCGTACAACTTCCGGGCGCGTGTTCTGGGCACTAGATTCTGCTAATCCTCGGCAAATATCTTATCCCTTCCGGATACTTGATACCCTCCAGCTACAAACCCGTCCACATTTCATCATTTGAGCTCTATCCGATCCGTACATTACGAACAACTGGTTGTGGACTAACATCCGGAAGGTCAATGACCAAACCAAAAAATTGGAGCAGCCAGAATTACATTTTAACTGGAGTTGCTCGTCGTGATTCTGGGCTGTTATGTATTACCTGATTGATTCCCTCTACGATGGTTGCTGCTACTGCCACCGGTCTTGTCATCGTACAGCATAGAAAGTTGCAACGTTTAGCAAATCTAGGAAAATTCATCCCGCTGCTTAAGGTCCGTTTCACGGACGCAACGTGACTCTTGAGGATCACTTGAGCTGATTTTAAAGTCTACTGAATTTATGGCTTCCACCTGATAGTCAGTGTTTTCTGTTCTCGAACTGTGTTTCACCAACAATCAATACGAAACCACAGACAAACAGACATAACATATTGAATATTTCTCACCGTAAAATCAACAATTAATACGAAACTAACGATTTTAAATTGGCCCACTACTTGACTAGCCTATTGGTCCCAAGCAAATCGATTAACGTACCCCATTCTAGTCGAAATTCTAGTACTACCCAATGTTTGTTTTGATTCGCTATGAAAGTTTGACAGATAAAATGAGGGGTTAGTGGATTTTCCTATGTTTCGAGGGGTGAATCGTTTAGCTTGGGACCGAAGACAGTACCAGAGCTGAGCTAAAAAGTTGAGCACGTTTCTTCGGGATCTTCTAGTCTTAGAGTTACCTCTATGGTAAAATGTCGTCGCTAAAACATTACCGCCATCTGCTGAGTACACTGTGGTGGGTAGTACGCTGAACAGATGGCGGTAGTGTGTAAACGTCAAACGCAAGGGAATTGACTATGCACGCCACAGATGGTGGTACTACCAACTACGATACTTTTAAATTGAACGTTAACGAGTGTTATGTCTGTTTGTCTTTGACAAAACTATCGATTTTAAACCGGCTCATTACTTGACTAGCCCATTGGTTCCAAGTACATATATAAATGTAGCCCATTCTCGTACCAGAGTCTGTCAAAGTTTGTGTTTGTTTTGACTCGCCTTTAAAATTTGTCAGGTGCTCGTGTAAATCTCGGTGTAAATAAGTAAAAGTGGTTGACGATGGGAACTTAGCAAGAAACAAGTCATAGTACATACTTTTTTCTTAAGTTGTAGACGTTTGGTGTCTTCGGTTAACTATTTTTTTTTTTGCTTAAAATGCTCATTCCATCGGCGGTTTTAAAAATAAAAATTTACTTTTTTTTCTGAATACAGATACATGCCCTTAAGCAAAGTTGCAGCGATAATTTCAAGCTGCTTTGATGAATAAACCAAGGGGGGGAGGTGGCTGTCAAATGCGAACAATCTCCGCCTACCTCGCATAACTGGTTCCAAACGTAAACAAGCCATAAGAAACCTACAGGGTTTGTTTACGTTTGGAACCAGTTTCATACAAGAATGATCAGTAGGCTGATTTGACAGCACGTCCCCCCCCCCATGAATAAACATTGCTTGTATCTCTTAACGTTCTCTTTTACAGAACTGCCTAAGTTCATGGTTGAGAAATGGGTGTGAAAAATTTAGGTTAGGTTCCGCGACTACAACAGTTTTAGTTATTTTGAAAATCATCTCGCATTTGTTTCACCGCAAATCAATCTTCATTTTTATTTGAACTCCTATGCTGCATACAAAGAGGTCTAGACTCATACATACATGCAATTCTATACGGCCGATGTACTCACAGTCGGATAATTCAACGTTAGCATTTCAAAGGGGCGTAATTTCTTTTGTAAACAATGGCTTTAGCCGTCAACTTCTCGGGAATAAAATCTCACCCCTACAAAATAACAATGCTAGCTGGTAGAGGAAACATTCCTGTTGGTGTCATTATTTTTCATGAGTGAGCTTTTATTCGCGAGAAATCGACGGCTAAAGCCATTGTTTACAAATGCAATTACCCCCTTTTGAAATGTTGGCACTGAATTGTTGCCTTTACTGTAGCTACAGTCATGCAGCTGGGGAAAAAAAACACCAAAACAAATACAGCAAGCCATCCATCTCTGTCCCGCTAACGGTTGCGCCCTTGGATACCGTTACGCTTGCCGTTACTTGACAGTCCACTGCGTACGAGAAACAAGCAGCCGATCGAATTCATTCGCGAGTGAATTTTACTACCAAGAATGAACACCTGCGACTTCATGGTATGCGTGTAGCAATTTGTTTCCCGATAGTGGTAGAGAATCTTCGCAGGACTTTTGTTTGAATGAACTCGTAGCCACTTTGTTTATTTTGATTTTTTTTTCACCAGCCCAAACAGCTGATTCTGTACCCCGAATTAAAACCCAAATCTTATTGGAATCTTGCGATTCCAGCTGGTATGATGAAAATCACGTTTATTGTCAATGCATCACGACTAAAAATAAAATGATTACGACATAAATAAATATTCGTTTAATACTGAGGCAAACTCAGATTTCTAAATCGATAAAAAAAAACAATCGAACAATTTCACTTTGAGATAGGTATTCACATTTGAGAGCAATGCAAAAAAAAACAACAGTTTATAAGTTTCGCTTCAGAAGCGTCTCATCCGGACTCGTTCCTCGTTGCACTCATCGATTCCTGTAACATGATCAACATTAAAAATGCTTTCCCAAGACTTCAAATTAAGGCAACTCACGATGATACCCAGACCCCGTTGGACTGTCATCCTCATCCCTCAAAACAGATGTTCCACTGATTTTCCTCGGACTCTCCGCATATCGCCACGTGCCACTCGGATCACTATAGTACTTGTCAGCGGTGCTACTCTTCCGGCCGTTCAACAGTTCCCGGTCAAAGTGCCACTCCTTGCCACGGGTAATCTTACTTATATTGGCCAGCAGGAATTCCTTGTCCTTGGCTTCCATGCACAGCATCTCCTTCAGTAGTTTGACCTTGGCGATCTGTGCTTTGGATTTTGCTCGTAGATAGTACGTGACGACTCCCATCGTCAGGAGCAGCCCTCCGATGATTGCCGGTTTCGTTATGTAAGCGAAGATCTTCCAGAAGATGTGCTCTTCCTGTAGCTTGAGGATTCCCTGCATGAATAGCTGAAACATGTAGGTGTTTCCTCGGAAGGGACCGCATTCCTCGCTAACGGCAACCTGAGTTATGATGTAACCATGGGTGATGATTACACCAAACAGAGACACGAAAACCAGCACCAGGAAGAGCGTTTGGGTCTGGCTGGAGCGCCACAGTTTACTCTGGGGCTTGCAGAAGTAGATAAGGCTTAGCTTCTTGATATAGAACGTCAGGAATAGCTTCGCGGTGACGACTACGCAAAGAAGGGGTGAGAAGAGAAGTCCGAACCAGAGGAGGGTTTGGTTGTAGACCAGTCCGAGACTGTTGTTGGAGATGCAGAACTCGGGCAGGGAGACTGAGTGATTGTAGAAACGATTGATACCGTAGCGAGCGGCTTGGAGGAGGGCCAGGAACAACACGGACACTACAAAGTCGATCACGATGAGGCGGTAGATTTCCTGACCAACCGAAGTCTCCCAGCACTGGTCGTAGGTCTTGTTGAGCCAGTAGAACATCAGGACACCGACGATGCACAGCTGAAGCAGGAAGTTGCGCATCAGGTTGATGTTGAGAGCGGTCGAAGGTCGGCGGTAGTCTTCCATTCTAGAACGGTATGCAAATTAGAAGTTTTTGAATTGTGTTGCTACGGCTTTGACTAACCTCGATATAAACCGGAAGACATATTGAAAAACCAACATCGTTACGTTCGTTGTAATGGAAACGTAGAGCGCTGACCAGGTGCTGAAGTGCTCCGTCTGCCCAAACTCCTGCAGAAGCATCCAGGTGCCGAATGCGATCGACCCAATCATCATGAGTACGGCCAAGTGGGCAATAAAATGGAGAGCAGTGCTGCTCAAGCGTTGCCACTTGCCGGAAGGCCCATCTGGCCGGTTAATGACGGTCAAGTATTCCCGAAGTTCGTGAAAGATGCTGGCATGCTTCAGCTGAGCTGCCTTCTCGTTCGCAATGCCGAAGTCCCACGAGCAGAAGATCTTATGCGTCAGGACGTTGTGAACGGCTCCGCTGGTTTCGATGAAGCTGATCCGGTAGGATCGCGCCATACTGAGCGAAACCACGACGAACGTGGCAATGTACATGATGATCACCGTGAGAAAATACGCATGCGGAAGGCTGTACTCGGAGCTTCCTGGGAGCAACGTGAACGAGACGTTACTGTAGAAGCCGTAGAACAGGATCGATTCGGTGAAGTAGCCCTGGAAATGGTTCAATCGTGAGTTGACATATTCGAAGGAGTTCTATTTGAAGTGAAATCTACTGACCGTCTCCTAAGGCCTTGAAAGCTTATAGTTCAAGAGAAATATTTTCATCAGATTATGACCAGATGGATTTAGCAAATCTTCGATTAACTTACCTCTCCCGTGAAAAGATCCGTAAAGCTGAGGTCCCCTCGAGTGTTCCGCATCGCTCTGTTTGTCAGGTTCTGCTCTGCACTGGACTCCAGCTTTCCAGTCTTCTGTTCCATCCCGTAGTACAATATCTGAGGAAAACTGACGAACCAAAATACGAAAATCACCAGAACCACGTTCAACACCAGCAACCACCGGAGAAACTTGAAGTACGCACTGATGCGGTTGCCGAAGTGACCCTCCACCTCCTTCATGCTGCCGTAGAACAGTTCAAAGGTGGTCAGCGAATTTTTAAGGAATTTTGCAAACTGACTCCCGTACATCTTCCCGCTGTAGCGACACTTGCGCAGGAAGCTGATCGGTTTCGATCGGCTCACGGACCGGCGCGTCACCGTACGGGCCAGGTTGGCCCGGATTTGCCGTTTGATCGACAGGGTCTGGGCCATCGATTTGATCGCCTCGATGCGTAGCTGCTCCGACAGCGGGTTGTCCTCCATGAGCTGTTCGCGCTGTTCCAGCTCCTGGGTGATTTGCTCCACGTCGGAGGCGGTCGTCGTGATGAGGTCGCCATCGATGGACAGGGCTGGAAGGGAACAGGATGGTAAGGGGAGGTTAGCAATGATTTTGTTGAGTTGGTAGCTTTTCGAGTTAAGAATGAATGCAGTTTCCTAGGTTATAGGGTGGGTAGCTTCGTAGGAAGGATCTGCAGCTCCTACGGAAGGTGGTCCCGCTCATGCAGCTTTATAGGAAGGATCAACAGCTCCTGCGGAAAGTGCTTCAGATCCTGTGGAAGGAGCTCCCGCGGAAGAAGCTCCAGCTCATGCGGAATGAGTTCCAGCTTCTACGGAATGCTCTGCTGGTAGAATCTTCTCATTGATGTTCTGGAATATTGTGTGTCGTTATTCGACCGGATAGCTTTCGGTACTCGACGATGTTGCGTTTGGACCATCTCCACGGAAGGATCTGCTGCTCCATAGGAAGGATCTAAACTCCATACGAAGGATCTACAGCTCCACAGGAAGGATCTGCAGCTCCTGTTTAAGGAGCTCCAGCTCCTGCTGAATAAGTTTCAGCTCTCATACGAAGGATCTACAGCTCAATAGGAAGGATGTTCAGCTCCTACGGATGGACCTACAGCTTCTGCGTAAGGAGCTCTAGCTCTTGCGGAATAAGCTCCTGTGAGAGGAGCTCCAGTTTTTGCGGATAGAGCTCTAGCTGCTGCGGAAGAAGCTCCAGCTCTTGAGGAAGAAGCTCCAGCTCCTACGGAAGGCTCTGCTGGTAGAAACTCCTCATGGCTGTTCTGGAATATTTTGCGGCGTTATCCGACCGGACAGCTTTCGGTACACGTACTCGTATAAATCGAATGTGGGCATCAATTATTGTGGCGAAATACTTGAATCCATTCATCGAGTAAATGTTCTCTGCTGACATTGGGAAAGGCTGCCGAAGTTGCTTACGGTTTTTCGTGAATTCTGCATTCATCAATGCCTCTGGACACCTTGAATGTTGAATGACAGCTTCCTCGCGGGAGCAATCAGAATAAGAACGATGAAACAGAGTTGATAATAGAAGAGTTACGCAGAGTGAAGCTTGCAACACTGATGTCGATCAATGGGCATTTTTTGGCAACCTTTGTTTTTGTTTACACCTCGGATGACTTCACCTGGGTTGTGAAAGTTTCCTCTAGTTTCGATAACAATACCTCCCCCGCAACAGAGTCAGTTTGACTACTATGATCGTTAGGTAGACTATGATTCCAGTCTGCGTAACTCTCCTATTATCAACTCTGCGTTGAAGTAGATACATAACAGTTGCCAGTATGCAATTAACGAATTGCTCCTCTAGAAATGCAACGGAACGAAATGATAGATCAGCTCCTTTACTTCTACGGTGAACACAGATTTACCGACTTCAGCTTCCGGATGCACTTTCTGGAAGGTTTTCGACAGTCTGCAACATAATTGCCTCTAAGATCTTTAGCCTACACTTCCAGTCTTGATCCAGGCTCTTACTACTCCACTATATGTGATTAAATGTCTCCACCTTCTGCAAACTTCTTGTTGCATGCGGTTTATCAGATGGGCGATACAAGAGATGAACTAGCCTCAGGCTAAAAATCTCTAAAATAAAGAAAAAAAAAAAAAAAAAAAAAAGATGGGCGATACTCTTGAAACCATTGTAAATTTCTGATACCACTCCTTCACCCGACTTCCGAGGACCATCCAACGAAAAGATTTTGACCGGGTTTGAAGATGGAAACGGATTGACGATAATCATTCGTGAATTTCCACGCTTAAACAGGATCTCTGCCGTAAACGATAGTTCTTTTGGGGCTAGTTTTCGTTCGTCAGCTTTTCCGAGTTTCGATTCCATCACGAATCGGAATTCTCGCCTTCTCACACAAAATTTTCGACTCGGTTTATATGCTTCGGTTTAGATGCGATATTACAAAATATTTTTTACAGTGTAAAACTTTCAAGTGAATCCCTCCTATCAGTGATGTGCTGCCTAGCTCCAATGACCAATCGCTTCACCACTATTTTTCCCATTTTCAAGTGATATATTCAGCTTTTCGTCGACCACTTGATTGTTTTGGTAAACAAGATTGTTTAGAACACATTCGCTTCTCTGATTCAACATTTTCTTCTCAATTCAGATTCATCAATAGCGTCCTTATCAGTCTTTTTTCGAGCACACCTGATAGTTCCTTATCTAGTACGATTGACTATCGAAGAAACACTGCTTACAGTTCCTCTTCTCACATACAAGTACCGTCTAGTTCCTTAAATGAAAATCAACAAATCACCGGGATCATGTGCCATCTCACAGCTTTTTCGCCACTCTCCTTCGTCACGCAACGCTAAAATCATCTGAAAATAGAATCACTTCCCTACAAATGTCAACAAACCTCGTCATCCCGCTCGCTGCTCCCGTCCCCTGTACCCCATTGAACTACTCACACAATTGGTGCAATCAACCTTGACATTCCTCGCCGCTACCTACAAAGGAGTCCTGCTAGGAGCGAACGCTGATAAGGTACTCACTTTTCTGCAACCGCGACGGCATAAACCGGATCGTCTTGTTGTACATGCTGCGTTTGTTGTTCTTAATACTCTTGCCAAAGTTGGCGGACCATCGCCGAAAGCTCTGCGGGGAAAAAATCGGAAAATATATATGCGAAACAAAATCACCACTACGATCTTGCGACGACCACTTACATCGACTGCCACTCGGCTCACCGTCGCCTTGCTACAATCGCTTGTCACGGCATTTTTCTCGAACTGACTCGCCGCGTCCCCGTCGTCCGCAAACTCCCGTATCTCGTCTTCGTCTTCGTTGTCGCCCTGCACCTCTCCGTCATCCTTTTCAACGCTCTGATTTTGTTTACCTCCGTCAGCGTTCGTTCGGTGATAGTACAGCTCCTTCCGTCGCCTGTAGGCGGCGTCCTCCCGCAGCAGAAAGTTGCTATCACTCGTGCTCTGGAAATCGCTGGACGACGACGACGGGGAGCACTTGCTGGGTTCCGCGAAAATTGGCTGATCCACAGCTCCTCCTCCTGCTCCAGCGCCTAGAGTGCAGAGCTGCGATTCGGATCCAGCCACTTCGATGTTGAAAACATCGCTCACCGTTCGGCGGTGCTGGTGTCGAGCCATTGTCCGATGATCTACGACACGGGAACACGGTTTCAAATGGACATTTTTCTTGCTTTCTTCGGGTGAAAAGTGTTACGCAAAACCGATTCTTTGTCCACGGGTAATTATTTGCCACTTGCTGTTCGCACAAAACGGGAAGTGATTCAGTCCAGTGGGTGTGTTGTGATAATTAGTGATAGTTTTGACATTCCAGCAGCACGGTGCGATGAATGCCACTGCTGGAGAGAGGGGACAGTGATGTCGGATTTTCGCTCGAACATTTAAGGGGTTTCCGGGTTGTTGTCGAAAAAATCATTTTTAGCCATTTATTATTGTTTGCAAGTACTTTGGTCGTTTTCCAAATTAAAAAAAAAGTTTTCAAATCGGTTATAATTTTTAAACTAAACGGCGATTGGCAACGCTGCTCACGAACGACGATCAAAACAAAACAGGCAAAGAGGAAGATAAAGCGTCTGCGCTCAATGTATGTAAACCGGTAAGGCAATGCGGGTTTATTGTCTCTTTCACTCTGCCGCAGTCAACTGGTTGACGAAGTGTGACGTTAAACTCCGTCATCGATTTAAAGAGTGACAGAACGGAAGAGATGATAAATTCACGTTGCCTCACCTGTTTACATCCACATTAGTCTGCGATGTGTTTGAAAATATTCATCCACCAAACGTCATGCGATGAACGAATGATCAAACGAGGGGTACACCATTGATGAATTGTGGATTGGGAAAAGATTCGCTTTGCCGTAATCTAGGCGCAATCAAATTTAGATAATCATTATGATTCTGAAGCGATAAACAAGTCAAGTTGAAAATTGCATTAGGTCCCAAGTAAATTGATCGATTCTCTTACGTTAATAACTTGAGCACATAACCGTTTATTGTTGTGTTTGTCATATTAGATATCGATCTGTGTGCTGAAATACCTGGGAAGGTCTTTACATGGCCAACGAAGAGAATCTGTCAATATTACTTTGGACCTAATGCAATGTTCACCAGTGGTTACTTACTGTAAAAATCCATACAAACTTCCGTTCGTTTATTTAACTTACAAGAAAGCACACTTTCTTTCTTTTACTGAACCAAGACTGAATGTTGAATGCATGCGATGAAGATCATTTGCCGAGCGCGGCGCAGAATAAAAACTAGAACTGGCCGACAGATAAGCACTGATAAGACTCGGTGTTTGGTTTTATGGGATTGAAAGTTTGTATACCTATTTGATTACTCACTTTTATTGGCCTTTATTAGGTATTTGCCGTATATCTGCAGAGGACCTCAAGTGGCATTTCACTCGTATTGAGTTGCTTCAACAAGTGTTTGATAAATTGACTACCGAATCGTTGTCAATTTTTGATACGGAACACCCATCTTGAGGACGGTTGTTTTGCTGTCTATCAGTAATGTAAAGATATCTTGATGACTACTTCAAAAGGTCCTATCTGCTTTGATCGATTCACTTAATCGACTTGCTTTTTTGATAACCACGGTTGTACAAGCAAATTTCGCGCTATCTTTGCCACATAGTATTTTTTTTTGTACTAGGAGGTTCTCGTCTAGCATCCAGAACGTCAAACACAACAGGATATTTTTTGCAGCTGATTCAATTAACTTTTTTTTTTCTGTATATGTAATCAAGCTTTATCAATTTCGTTTTTACTGCTTTAAATTCTATGTACCTCGGTATCTGGAAAGTATGCCAAATGGAAACATCTGTTCAAGGGTATAGAAAATTCCATCATCACCTGGAACTGCTTTGATATTTTGAAACTTTTTAGTTATAGATCTTACTTCGTACAAATCAGCCCCCTTCCTAAAGCGCTGGAATAAGTTTTTCAGGTTTTTGTGAGCTTCCAAAAGTGTTTGGAACACGGGTCTAATTTCAACACATTATTTTCGAAAGTTTTGTTCCTCAGGGCAGAGATTCGCTTTTCAATTTTTTTTTTTTTGCAAATCACGCCAGATAATTTTCATGGCAAGATTGCGTATTCTTTGATATTGCCGCGTACGGAAATTTTTCAGACGGATCAAGAGCTGAAAATCGTCGTCTATTATAATTGCATTTTGATACTGACGCAGCTCTTGCTTCAACTATAGAAGTAATCAGGCATTTGGCAATTATCTACGGCCCTTACAAATTTTATAAATTGTGTATGGACAATTGTCTACGCAGGGGGGGGGGGGGCTTGAATCCAAAAAAAACTGTCGTAGTTAATGCACAGCCCCTTGTAATCGCCCGTCGAATATGCTAAGAGATATAGTATTATCATAGAGGTAACTCTAAGACCAGAAGGTCTTGGAAAAAAACGAGCTCAACTTTTTGGCTCAGCTCTGGTACTATCTTCAGTCCCTAGCTAATCGATGCACCCTCGAAACATTGGAAAATCCACAAACCCCTCATTTTATCTGTCAAATTTTCATAGCGAATCAAAACAAACATAGTGTAGTACTGGAATTTATACTAGAATGGGGTGCGCTAATCGATTTGCTTGGGACCAATAGGCTAGTCAAGTAGTGAGTAGTTTCGAGGGGTGCATCGATTAGCTTGGGACCGAAGAGAGTACCAGAGCTGAGCCAAAAATTTGAGCACATTTCTTCGGGATCCTCTGATCTTAGAGTTACCTCTATGGTTATATTGTTAATAATCCTTGCTTCAGGCCACTGGTGTCGGCACCCACGAGTACGATAAAGTACGTGTTTTTTACCGGACCAGTAAAGTCGAACTGTGGTTTCGGTGAGGACAACAACATAATGAAAAAAGTATTTATTAACAATTTCTCTCTACACGCTCAAATGGTATAAATTGGATTTGGGTTAACGCTGTCGGAGATGGCAACACGTCTACTGTTCTATTCACCTTGCTACAATCATCCGTACGTTTTGCAGTGGGTGACTGCCAACCTTACCAACAGCGCTGCCATTTATACAGATTTATCTGTATTATACAGATTTTTTAATCTTAATACAGACCCGATACAGAATACAGATTTATCACAGATTTTTAAATTACAATACAGATTTATACAGATTTTTATACAATGCTTGAGAAAAAAAAATTCAAAATTTATAAAAACAAAATAACTTGCTCGATTTTATCAGCGTACCCCCTTCTCTCCAAAATTAAGAGGACAGAGGACCAACCGCTTTCGGATGCATATGGAGCTGGTAGTAAACGATTTGAGATTGTATGGGGATTTACAGTATTAATTGAATATTTCCAATATAAGCATGTATGTTAAATACAAGAAAAGTGCCCGAGCACATTAAAATGGTACAAATACAAGTACTCGTAAACATTTTACTTGCATTGAAAATGTATTTCGTAAGAAATTGCGGATGTTCTGATATTCTCCATACTGCAAAAATGATTTTACCAGCACTGGCGGGGCGACATCTCTTGACTTTTCGGTGTAACTACCACACAAATGATGTAATTAATCGTATTCATCTATATTAAAAATATCAAATAGTAATGAACTCGTGCACTTTTTTGCATTTAAAACTGCTTATCAGGAAGATAATGAATAGAAACTAAAATCTCCATACATTTTCAAACGGCTTCATATCACTCTTATAAATAAGTACGGACGATATCACAAATGGCGCAATTATATCCCGTATGGTTAGTACGATAGCCCGAATAGGTGGTTAAGCACTTTTTATGGTTATTTTGTATGCACTGTTTTTGTAAAACAACGAAACATGATTAATTAAGAAAAAAATCGTGAATACAGAAAATACAGATTTTTTAATAGAGTGGATACAGATTTTTTATAAAACCACCTGGCAGCTCTGGGCGCGAAGCACATTTTTTCTTTTCATTACCGTTCAGTACTTTGTACATTTAACACGCGAATTAAACCTTTCTTTTCTAACTACGAGTTCTTGGTGTTTTATTGTCGGTGATCCCTTTTCCGGTCTTTCTCGTGTCGTTCGCTTTGCGTGGAGTGGTTCTGCCCACAAACGCTTGGTCAACGCTACACGCTCAATATTCACCCTCAATTGATTATCCCCAACAAATCGCGGAGCATTCGGATCCGTGGCGCAGCTAAATAGCCCTTTTGTCTTGATATCAGCAATTTGTTGTTCAGTCGGCAAGTACGCAATACGCAACTTACCATCCTCCACCAACTCACGAACGAAGTGCTGGATATCTACCTACATGTTTCAACCTTTTCTGCTTCCCTGGTTCGACCGTTATAGCAATGCAAGGTTGATTATCTTCAAGGATGTTGATTGTCTCGTTCATAACGCATCCAGTAGAGCTGAGAAATTTCGCCATTCAAGTCAGCTTGCAACTGGCCAGACAAAGGGCCATCAGCTCCGCCTTTGTGGTCGAAAGCGCTACCGAAGACTGCTTCTTGGTTATCCACGCAACCACAGATCCACACAGCTTGATGACGAACCCGAAAACCGAGCGCCGATCATTCTTCATCTGCGTACGCTTCGATAATATTTGTTGATTCCTGTCGACGGTACACGAGCTTGTAGTTGATCGTCCCTTGAAGATAGTGTAGTATTCGCTTGAGGTGCCTCCAGTGTTCCTCCTTAGCACAGCACTGGATCGCAGCATAGTAGTTAACTGCCGCGCAACATAAAGCAGCCGACAAGCTCCCTGTACAGCTTAGACGTCATCTCCTTCGTATCCTTCTTTTTCTCCAGCTTCAGGCGAGGCTCCATCGGTATAGCAGATGATTTACAGGAGCTCACCCTGAAGCGCTCCAGAACTTTGCTCAAGTAAATGCGCTGGTCAATAGTCAAAACTCCTGCTTTGCGATCGCGATGGATGTTCAAGCCAAGAAATGACTTCACTTCCCGAAGATCCCTAGTTTCAAACTCACTGCACAGGTTCGCCTTCAGCGCACGAATTGCTTCCACTGAGTTCCCAAGGACAAGTATATCGTCTACGTAGATGACTACGTACAGCATCACACCAACCTTCGACTAACTGTACAGACATGAATCGTGCTCACTTTGTTTCAACTGCAGCCGGATCATAAACTGGTGGAAATGCAAATTCCATTTCCTCGAAGCTTGCTTCAACCATTCGAACACATGAAGATTCGATACATTCGGTCGCTTGTTGTACCACGCCTCATTTGACGTGATATTACCATAGAGGTAACTCTAAGACCAGAAGGTCCCGAAGAAACGTGCTCAATTTTTTGGCTCAGCTCTGGTACGCTCTTCGGTCCCAAGCTAATCGATTCACCCCTCGAAACATAGGAAAATCCACTAACCCCTCATTTTATCTGTCAAACTTTCATAGTGAATCAAAACAAACATAGTGTAGTACTAGAATTTTGACTGGAATGGGGTACGTAATCGATTAGCTTGGGATCAATAGGCTAGTCAAGTAGTGAGCCTTTTTAAAATCGTTAGTTTCGTATTGATTGTTGATATTACCAGTCAGACTTTGATTTACCAAAAATTTAGCTGTTTACAACGCCTCACACCACATTGCCTTGGAAAGCTCACTTACTTCAAGCATAGTTGTACGATTCAGCCTCTCGCTGACCCCGTTCTGCTCTGGAGTATACGGCACCGTTGTCTACAGCCTGATGTCTTTTTGCCTACAGGACTAATTCACGGCTTTTCCGGTGTATTCACCGCCGTTGTCACTTCGGAAACGCACGATCTTTGTCCCGAAATGGGCGGTCACCATCGCCTCATACTCGATGAGCCGTTCTCGCACTTCATCCTTACGCTTCATGAGGTACGGTGCTCTCATGTTGGCTGGTCTTCCGTTAAACCTGAGCAAGCCGAACTGGTCCATGAACAGCTTTACGTCCTTGTCCTTTACGACGATAGTGACACATTTCAGCTAAAGCACTTTAGTAAAAGTATTTAGTTCCAATCGAGCAAAGCAGTGCATTTTAACTTTTGACAGACGTTCATACTTTTACTTAGAGGACTTCAATTTCAGCCGGGAAGGACGCTGGTTGAACTTCTCGTAGTAGGATCTTGAGCCCATATTCACCTTTCTCTTGGGTTAGTGAACCGATAGTGCGTTCGCTCCGGGGGAGCCTTGCGTTGTTGAAGAATCGGTAGCATCGTGCTACGACGCATAGTTTGGCTATGTCAGATAAACGTTCGAACGGTGATGAATCGACGGTAGGGCTATGCATAAAGATGGTTGGGCACTTCTTGTTGCAAACCGGGAGTGTCTGTCGTCGAAACCACACAGACGGGCCAATTGTCAACGGGAGGTTATGATAAAAGTCGGTCCATGTCACCACAAATCGTCCTTCGAGATCTGGCTTGGCATCATTCCTCGAGAAATCCGGTCTGTTTAAATTCAATTCCGACGGCATTCACGACTTGATCCAATGTAGAACGACCGCAGATTACACCCAGAATCCTGGAGGTTCCACAAATTCATTGTTTCGACGTAGATTTTCGACAAGCTGGCTGCCGCAGAGTTCAAGTTGAGGAATGGACTGTACACGCAGTGGAGCAACGCGTGATGTGGCAGTCAGTAGATGGCTGTGGAGCTGTCCGGAATCGTCACGAGAGACGACGTAGCTGCAACAGCCGTATGCTGTTTTTGAAGCATCGCAGAAGCAGTGTAAGCTGTATTGGTGACTCTGTACGGCTCTGCGTGGCACGGAGTGAGCTTGTAGTTCGCTGAGCTCCGAGCGATATTCTTCGGACAGACCTTCATCCAACTCCCAGAATTAAATTTATTGCGAAATCCCAATAAAATCTGAAAACAATCTTAAACGCTTCACAAATCTCCTGGAGAGACTTTGGGAACATGTACAGCTACATTGTTCAAAAATCCTTCTTCGCTACAGTAACTTCAACAGGACTTTAAATTCATTCAACCACTCATCCAGTAAATTCTACTGAACTCTGGATTAAGCGAATTTCTCATCCATCCGTCGCACCTCACCACTCATCATCGGCGACCGCCTTCGCGCTTTGATAAGATAATCACCTCAATCAAGTTCCAATACAAACAGCAACTCATTCCGTTCGAGTTCCGTTCGCCCACTTGCCACAGGTGTTCAACTCGAACAACTCAAGCCCAGCTTTCAAAGTAACTACAATCTGTCTTCCAAACCGTCACCAGTTGTAGATGGCAGCGTCCTTTCACGGGAGCTTATCTCACGCGTCAATCGATAAGATTCGTTTATCGGTCGACCGACTGCCGTTCAGCGCATTTTATTCGGTTCGATTGACCAATTCGGCTTACGGCTGGCTTAGCCAGACATATTCAGTCAATTGTCGGCCGTCGAGCGTGGCGGAGGTGTTCTTGAACTTGTGCGTGAAAGTTTGGCCCCGGAAGGAATGTGGATTGCAGGATGATGGTTGGGAAGTTGTTGTCATGGTGGATGAGTGGTATGTGAAGTGTATTCGGTTGGGTTCAATAGTCCACCGAAAATAAATGAGTTTACGGAATGGGAGGCAGATAATCCAAAGTTCCATTCATGACTGAATTGATTGAACCAGGAAATTCCCAGTAGTTTGATGGATTGCCTGAATTGTGTAGGCAACGATGTTACGTTTTGATCTAATTTCGAATACCTTACAGTGCGGTTGGTGGTATTGGTGCTGGCTTTGGCAGCATGCCGGGTGGCGTCACAGGATGGCGAACACCACTGCGTGATGTACGGAATCTGCAACGAGATCGGGATACACCATCAGAATTGTCCAACTGCGGAGAAGGCTAAGCCGTTGAACAATCCGGCGGCAGAGGAGATCATGCGTCGGCGATGCGGTTTCATGTTTGAAGATAACGATGTGCCTTTATGCTGTGACTATTCGCAGCTGTTGGAGTTGGACAAGAATTTCAAGAACGGGGAAGGCCTGTTCGGACGATGTGAGACTTGTACGAAAAATATGCTGTTCAGTATTTGCAATATGGCGTGCAGTCCAGAGCAGAGTCGGTTCTTGACGGCTTACGAGGATCCCAGCGGAACGTTCGTGGAGAAGGTTGACTACCGGATCAGTCGAGAGCACGTGGAAGGAGTGTACGAATCGTGTAAAGGCATTATTCTTCCATCGAGTGGAAAGTATGCAATGGATATCGCTTGTGGAGGCTGGGAGTCGACAAGGTGTACGGCGGAGAGGTGGTTTGAGTATCTCGGGGATGCCGAGAATAATGACTACGTGCCTTTCCTGATTGAGTATCAGTATCCGGAGAACCCGGACACGCGGTACAATCTAGATGTTCTGCATTGCAACGAAGCGTACAATGATTCAAACAGCTGCTCGTGCGTAGACTGCTTGGAAAGTTGTCCAGTATCGGATCCACCAATAGCAAATGATCCAGGATTTTTGGTTGGCGATTTGAACGGGGCGACATTCGTGGTGGCCGTAGTCATTGGTGGGTTTGGGCTGGTGGTTGTGTTGATTTCTGGGTTTGTGCGATCTTCTGGAAGGTCATTTGAGTTTCCAAAGTTCTGCGGAGGTTTTCCGGTTGTCAACGTCAGTTTGACCAAGTTTTTCACCAGTTTAGGAACATGTAAGTATCCTCGAAACAGTTTCGTCGCCAATCAAATAATGAAAGCATTCTTTCTCAGTTTGCGCAGCTCATCCAGTGTTGATTTTGGCAATTTGCTCTTGGATCGCTGCTGGTCTTTGCTACGGAATTGTATACCTGGAGATAACTACCGACCCCGTTGAGCTGTGGGCATCTCCCGATAGTCGATCCCGTGTCGAAAAAGACTATTTCGATTCTCGGTTTTCACCCTTCTTCCGTACTACGCAGATGTTCATCAAACCAATCAAACGGGACTACGTATGTATTGACTTTCTGTTATTTTCTCAGCCCAAGTCCTACAATTTCAATCTTCCAGATCGTTCACCCAACCTCCACGGGCAACATCACCTTTGGTCCAGCATTCGACAAGGAATTTCTCCTGGCGGTCTTTGCCCTGCAGGAGGAAATCGAGAAAATAGGCCAGGAAGAGGGAGCCGGCCTGGAGAAGATTTGCTACGCCCCGATGACGGCAGCTGACAAGGAAACAGTCCTGAACGAATGTACGATTCAATCGGTGTTTGGCTATTTCCAAAACGACTACGACAAATTTAATAAAACCTCTTTGGACTTTGAAGGATTCGAAGTGAACTACTTGAACACGATCAATGACTGCACTCGGAACGCCTACCTACCGGCTTGCTTTGGGCCATACGGAGGCCCTGTGGAACCAGGAATAGCTGTTGGAGGCTTTCCAAAGCCGGCGATGGGGGAGAGCCCAGATTTCCGAATTGCCACCGGGGTCATCGTAACCATATTGATCAATAACAAGGCCAATAAGGGCGAGCTGGGACCGATGATGGAGTGGGAGAAGAAATACATCGAGTTCATCGAGAAATACCGGAACCCATTGATGGATATAGCATACACGGCTGAGCGATCCATCGAGGACGGGATTGACGCCATGTCCGAGGCAGAGATGTACACCGTGATCATCAGCTACGTTGTGATGTTTATTTACATTACGATTTCGCTGGGCAAGATCAGTGGCTTGCGGACGTTTTTCAAGGAATCCAAGATAATTTTGGCGGTTGGAGGCATTGTGATCGTTCTGGTTTCCGTCGCTTGCAGCTTAGGCTTCTTTGGATATCTACGCTTGGCTACGACCATGTTGACGATCGAGGTCATTCCCTTCCTGGTGTTGGCCGTCGGCGTGGATAACATCTTCATGTTGGTTCATGCCTTCCAGCGGATCGATCGCTTGGAGACTCCGGAAACGGAAAAGGCCATCGGAAAGGCTTTGGGCCAGATTGGTCCTTCGATTCTGCTGACATCGGCGAGTGAGTGCTTCTGTTTTGCGATCGGAGGCTTATCGCCGATGCCCGCGGTCAACACGTTTGCCTGGTACGCTACGGTGGCACTGTTGGTAGATTTTCTGCTGCAGATAACTGCGTTTGTGGCACTGATGGCGTTGGATGAACGGCGTACCGCCAGCGGTCGGTTGGATCTGTTTTGCTGCGTTAAGAGTGGAAAGCAGATGGACGGAACCGAAACGACAGGGTTCCTGGAGAGGTTCTTCGGGAAGTACTACGCTCCATTTTTGATGAAGAAACCGGTTCGATTGACGGTGTTGGCGTTCTTCATCGTACTGTCGTCACTGTCGTTGATGGTCGTTCCCAACGTGGAACCCGGACTGGATCAGGAATTGTCAATGCCGAAGGATTCGCACTTGGTAAAGTACTTCCAGTTCATGGCGGAGTTGCTGTGGATGGGTCCACCGGTATACTTTGTGCTGAAGGCTGGATTGAATTACAGCTCCGTAGCCGATCAAAATCTGGTCTGCGGAGGAGTGCTGTGCAACTCTGACTCGGTGCAGACTCAACTGTACCTGGCTTCACGCTATCCGGAGATGTAAGATTTGTGTGACTTGCGTTTGGGAGGTTGAATAATAGCCATGTTATTTCAGAACCCATATTGCTAGACCGTCTTCTTCGTGGCTGGACGACTACGTCGATTGGTTGACCATTGATAGCTGTTGCCGGTTCAATTCAACGGATGAATCGTTTTGCATGAGTTCAAGTAAGTTTATCAATTTACCAAAGACGCAATCCATTTCTGAGGACTCCATTCCCCAGATACCTTCTGCCAGTCCTGTCCGAAGGAGTTTGACGAAACGGGAATACGGCCGACGGTGCCGCAGTTTGAGCGGTACATGGAGTTCTTCCTGTCGGATATTCCGGACGATCGATGCGCCAAGGCAGGTCGGCCCGCGTACCTGTCGGCACTAAACTACGTGACGGGTTCGGATGGCCACCTGAATGTGCACGATTCATACTTTATGAGTTACCATACGACGGTGGTCACCTCGAGAGACTTCTACGAAGCGCTGCAGTGGGCTCGGAAGGTTACCGACGACATTCAGCAGATGCTGGATGAGAAGGACGCCGGAGTGGAGATCTTCCCGTACAGTGTGTTTTACGTGTTCTACGAGCAATATCTAACGATCTGGGGAGATGCACTGTTGTCGTTAGGGCTATCGTTGGCTGCGGTGTTCGTTGTGACGTTCCTGGTCACCGGATTGGACATTGTGTTCTCGTTGATCGTGTTGTTAATGGTGTTCCTGATTCTGCTGAACATGGGAGGCTTCATGTGGCTGTGGAACATCACCTTGAATGCCGTGTCGCTGGTCAATCTGGTCATGGTAAGTAATGCTCGTTCAAGTTTAGATAGAAATTACAACTTCTAACGTTCCAGAGCGTCGGAATCGGAGTGGAATTCATTTCACATATCGTTCGATCCTACAAGAATGAAGTGGGCAGCAAAATCGATCGTGCAGCTCTGGCGTTGACCAAGACCGGCAGCAGTGTCTTCTCCGGAATCACACTGACCAAGTTTGCCGGAATCATTGTGCTGGCGTTCGCCAATTCACAAATCTTCCAGATATTCTACTTCCGGATGTACCTTGGAATTGTTCTGATCGGCGCGATTCATGGATTGATACTGCTGCCCGTATTCCTCAGCTACATCGGACCACGATCCACCAAGTCCACGGTGACGAGGGAGAGCATGGAACCCATTACACCACAAGATCCTTGGATCGATGCAGAAATCAATGGGACGCTGCCGGAGCCTTCGGCTTCGCTGAAACAATAACCCCATAGATAGTCATTTTCGTTAACTGGTCATGTAATTTATTCACCCACACCAACACAAATACAAATCGATATCAATACTCGCTTTCAACTGGGCAGTTTGAATGGGAGTCCGGTAAACCTCGGTCTCTGGGTGATTTTGTCCGCATTGATCTTCTCACCGATAATGGTAATCTCCTGTCGCTTCTTCGGATGGTACAGCAGGTGAACGTCCTCCGATTCCAAGCGATAGAAAGGATCCGAATGCCATCCGTAGCTGTCGATTGAAAATGCGCCCATCAGTTACCGTGTTCAACCAGGACTCTTCGAAACTCACCTCTGATTCTCGGTTCTCGGTTCCTGGAACTTCTCCTTCGGCCCTTCGGCGATGTTCTTCTCCAGCAGCTTGAAGTACTTGTCAAAGTTGGCCAGGCCGCTCTGGGCCGCAGCCGTCGTCGAGTCGTACTTGGACCAAAACTTGATGGCTATCGGGACGCGATTCACGTTCGGCATGAAGTGGTCGGTCACGTGGATGTACGCATTCTGCTTGTTGATCGCTTCCTTCTCGAACGCGTAGGAAACGATTGCTGGAGGTTTCGGGACTTCCTCCTCCTTGATGACCGCCGAAGCCATGACATCGACCTTCATTGCCACTTTCTCCCCGGAAAACCGGGCTGCTGCCACTAGAGCACGGGCTAACACACGCGAATGCACCTTATCGCTTTGAACCATGCGGATGGACTGAGACGGACCGGGGCTCAAATTTGCCAAAATTGCCTAACTCCCAGGCGCGCGCCTGTCATGATTGTCAATTGGGAGGGGGCGGTTTAGAGCCAAATGCAAAAAGAGTTGTGCGAAGCAGCTAAATGGAAGCAATAAATTGCGAAATAATTTATTTTCGCTACTAATAGGGAAACTAGGGTGCAACCAGGTGGGGGTGGGGCGACCTTCGAGAACCGTATCTGCCCGGTGGAAACTAGGTGAAAGTGACGTGGCAAAACGAAGCGAAGCGGAACAGCGAAGCTTCCGTGATGGGTAGTGGATTCTTTTTTAAAAAATATATTACGATAAACGAATTCTTCGGTGTTTTTGCCTCTGTTCACAGGCGAGCGAGAAGCGGTGGAAATCAAGGTTCGTAAACAAGTTATGCGGATGGAACTCCGGGTCGGTCCTGTTGTCAAGTATTTGGCGCTTCTTTGTTGTGTCTTTTATGCTTGGATTCTTTGTGTTTTTTTTTTTATTTTGCATTCATAATAGTAAAGTTTGTCATGTTGAGGCAGGTAATCACCGGAAAGTTTTTATATCTGTTTTGATGAAGGTAGTTTCGTGTGTTTTTTTTTTTTTTTGTTTATTTGCAAGTCGAACTCACCTTGGAGGTTATTAGGAAACTACTGCGAGAAAGGATCGATTTTGGTGGAACAAATTATCACAGACAAACAGACGTAACTCTGCTTCCTGAATCGTCGTACACGCATTTAACATTCAATTTAATTATTATTAGTTTGACGGTTCAATACATTCTATCAAAAAATTTTTGCAACATTGTTTGAGACTTGGCAAGCAAGCTTTTTTCCGCGGCTAGCTCGTGAGATGTGAGTTCCGTGACAATATATTTAAAGAAAATTTATTAAAAGAGTTACGTCTTTTTGTCTGTGGAATTACTATCTGCTTTGTGTTTTGTTCTCCTGTCAGTGAAAGACTTATTTCGTTGGGGTCTCATTCAGTTTCAATAAATTTCGCATCCGAGCAATTCCAGATCAAATAGGAAAAAAATGAATATCAGACTCACACTCTCCGATTTACATGAAGCTTTGCAAAACAGTTGCTACTCCTCGATTGACCAAATACAGCGAAATTTGCCCAAAGAACCTAGTGAATGGAAAGTAGGACATCAAAATGTTATCCAAATGATATTAAATTCTGTTTTTAAAATCATGTTGATAACTTTTTGAATGTTTTTTTTTTATTTTTAATGAGATCGAAATATTTTCAAATCATTTTGATATTACTAAAAATCTGAATCGCAAACATAATTTGATTTCTGATAACAAAGTGCAAGCACATTGCTAGCTAAAAGCTCCGTTTTAAAACGTAATAAACGAAACAGGGTGTCCTAAATTGGGTCTAATAAGCGACCACCAATTTAGATGATAGCGATGATAATTGTGTACCACTCATTGCAGTAAGGAAACTAAGTCCGGTAGCAGTGGGCTCTCCTCCCTATTTGATTTGATTAAGATAAACTCTGGTTGTTCTCAACATGTCACTGTACGAAGGGCCGAAAACGGGTTGGGTGGATTGATAGGCAAAGTCATATCATAGAGGTAACTCTAAGACCACTGGGTCCCGAAGAAAATCATTATTATTTTTGGCTCACTCAGTACCAGCACAACGGTCCCAAGCAGTCCCAAGCTATTTCACTCACCCCTGCATGTTCTGCAGGAATCCACACACCCCTGATGTTATCTGTCAAACTTTCATAGCGAATCAAAACAAACAGAGTGTAGTAATAGATTTTAAACTAGAATAGGGTACGTTAATCGTTTGCTTGGGACCAATAGGCTACTAAAGTGGTGAGCCAATTTAAAATCGTTAGTTTCGTATTGATTGTTGGTCATATGGCTGCCTACACGGGAAAGTACAGAATCTCTTTCCAGCACTATGACCATAACATTGGTCAAAAAATAATCCGTCAAACAGAAGGATACCTCAATGAGTGTGGAGAAGAGCCCGTCCTTTACCCACTAAATGTTAACAACAGGGAGGGGACAATTTCACTCTCCCCATTCAAATCGCTTCAACTCAGTTCCTTGATGGTTCCTCTCAATCCTCAACATAGGTATATATTTAATGAATTATGGACAGACTTCACCAAATTCTGTTTCCATGGATTCTGTCTAAAGGCGTTAATGTCACGATCGTTTTCCTCCTCTGACTCATAGATTCTTATTTTACAGCAGCTACTGTTCACAATCTTCCCTGCATTAATTGATCCTGGATTACTATTAAAATGTCCATTCGAAACACAGTCACTAATTTTCTTATTTATTATCATTAACAAACAAAAAGCTAATCTTCTACAAAAAATGATAGAAGCAATAAAATAAAAACAACAAATCGAGATGTGATCCATTTCTTAGTTTAGCGTGAAAAAGCGATGTTATTATGTTGCTTTAAATCTTGATTTAAACATCGAGATGGTAATCTATGGGATCAAAAAAAGGTTAGAAAACTAATCTGTTTCAGTTGATGTGTAATAACCGATATATTGTTTCAAAGTTAAGAACCTAATTGGGAACGATAAACAACTAATTAACGTTCAATTATCACATGATCACAATTAGTCTTTGAAACACCTAGTTGTTCTCTTCAAAATCACTTTATGCAAACACAATTTGCATTATTTGAATAAAAATTTTACATGCATCAGTTTTTAAACCGAAAGAGCAGGAATTTTTTTGAGTTTCTCTGACAAATAATGGATTTGTTTGCGAATCACAGCTTTCAATGAGCTCAATAAAAATTGTGATTAATTTCTTAAACATTAATTATTTCCTTGATAGGCCGAATTGAGAGACTATGCTGTTTTACATTAAATCCTGTAACACCATTTAGTGAATTGTGCTATTTAATTTTGAATTTTGCATTTCGATTTTTGTACATCATCTGGAAGAACTTCGTTTTCTGAGCACAACTATATTTTTGACGTAGGATTACGTCTTTCGGCAACATATTGGGGGTATTTCAAAAAACCAAAATCGACCGCTTTACGAAAAGTGGTCAGGTTTTGATCACTTATAGCTCTGTCAATAGCGGATGGATATTATTTCTAAACAAGTCAATCGATTGGAATGTCATCTACGAATCTACTATTGAAAATTGCACGAATGCACTATTGAAAATTATCACCGATTGACTGCGCAAAGCACTTTCCCAAACACAGATTTAAAAATCGAATTCACTCCGGTCTCACCGAACGGTGTTTATTAATTCATCGCGTGTGGTGAGTGGTGGTGTCCAGTGGTCATCATCAACAGCAGCAGCATTACTTTCGGCACGTGGCGTTGAACATTATTCTCCAGAACACAACGAGAGCTGCCTAAGCGGTCCATTCAGCGAATATGGAGGAAGAAGCCGCACCGCTACTGATCGGATTCAGTAGCTCTTCGTGAGTTTCTGTGGGCCATCTATGCCAAGCGCGACACCCTCGTTCCAAATGCTCACCAGCCTCATGTGTATTCAATACCCTAATAGCTCAGCATTACTCAACCATCACGACAAAACGGTCCTTTATAAAAAAAAATAAATTTGTTAGAGAGAATTTTCTGGACATTTTTCAAGGTCATCAATCGGATGCCAGTTTCCCATAAGTTTAAATCTATCATACCATGTATTTTTAAAGTTTCATTTGGGGGTGCAATTTCAAACACCAAAGTCGGTCACGGCATGAAAGTAGTCTGGTTTTGATCTAGAGATGATGAATTTTAATTCTTAGTACGACCATCGATAGGAAATTTTTTGTTTAAATTAAGACTATCAATTTTAAAAAGGTCACTATTGAAAATTACACGGCTGTGCAACTGTTGTTATGATAATTAAAATTTCCATCGATTGCCCGCGAAAAGCGCCTTCTGTAACACAGATTTCAAAATGGAATTCCATCCGCAGTAGCAGCAGTGCTTTCGGCGCGTGGCGTTGAACATTATTCTCCAGTACACAACGAAAGGCCCTCGCAAGCAGCTAGCTATCAAGAAGGAGGAAGAAGCCGCACCGCTACTGATCAGATTCAGTTGCTTGGAATTCAGAGCATTAATTTCCGGATTCAGAGAATTTCATGTCATAATTCGGAGAATTACTTTTTGGAATTCACAGAATTCCTTGTTGGAATTCAGAGAATTCTTTGTTGGAATTGAGAGAATTCCTTGTTGGAATTCAGAGAATTCCTTGTTGGAATTCAGAGAATTCCTTGTTGGGATTCAGATAATTCATTTCCGGATTCAGAGAATTCCTTGTCATAATTCAGAGAATTCCTTGTTGGAATTCAGAGAATTGCTTGCCGGAATTCAAAGAATTCCTTGTTGGAATTCAGAGAATTCCTTGTTGGAATTGAGAGAAATACTTGCCAGAATTCAGAGAATTCATTTCCGGATTCAGTGAATTCATTTCCGGATTCAGAGAATTCCATGCCATAATTCAAAGAATTCCTTGTTGGAATTCAGAGCATTCCATGTCATAATTCAGAGAATTCCTTGTTGGAATTCAGAGAATTGCTTACTGGAATTCGCTCTGTTCATTGTTGGAATTCAGAGTGTTCTTTGTTGGAATTCAGAGAATTACTTGCCGGAATTCAGAAAAATCCATGTCATAATTCAGAGAATTCCTTGTGGGAATTCAGAGAATTTCTTGTTGGAATTGAGAAAATTACTTGCCGGAATTCAGAGAACTCAATTCCGGATTCAGAGAATTCCATGTCATAATTCAGAGCATTCCTTGTTGGAATTCAGAGAATTGCTTGTTGGAATTCAGAGCGTTCATTGTTGGAATTCAGAGTGTTCCTTGTTGGAATTCAGAGAATTACTTGCCGGAATTCAGAGAATTGATTTCCGGATTCAGAAAAATCCATGCCATAATTCAGAGAATTCCTTGTGGGAATTCAGAGAATTGTTTGTTGGACTTCATAGAATTTCAGAGTCTTGTATACGTTGAAAATCATGGTAGAGTTTTCCTGTTTCTAAATAGTCTAGAAATGTCTCCACATTGTTTGAAGCAGAAGTTATCCTACAATGTACCATTTCCCACCAACGACGAACCGTTCAAAGCCTTTTCCAAAATTGTAAACACATCGTTGCCCACAATTCACTTCCTCCCACCCTTGCCCCATCCGTAAACAAATCACTTTGACATGAGAGGTATCAAAAGAAAGCGAAATGTATATTTGCGAAGCAAGTGTAGAAATTGTGGCCATTTTTCGGCAACTGCCCTGGAGTGAGGTTTTTATTTTTGGGGAACATGTTAGGTACCGAAGCAGACTGACTGACTGCGAGCACCCAACACGATAGATGGACGTTAGGTATTTACGGAGGAAAGAAAGAACGGACGGGTCCAAAGGACAACGACCAGACGGCAGTATTGATTTCGTTGGTTGGTGGTGTTGTTTTGTCCGTCGGGCGCGTACCTACCTACATTTTTTTTATCGGGTGTTGTTTGTCTGGATCGGAACTGGTGATGATCGGAATTCGGTGGTCGCCAACAAATGAGTGGATTTGTCTGCAGCCGAGGCGACTGAAATCATTAATTGGTTTCTATAGGTGTTCAATTAGACAGCAAAACTAACACGACTTTGGTGGGGTGCCTGACAAAGGCGGTTGCAACTTCTCGGAGACTTTGACGTATCAATTGAAGTTGGAAAATTGTAGATTCGATCGCTTGGATGTTTTGAAACGCACCATTATTGAAACATCACGCAAAGCTACAACCACGTATGATGATTCTTGACATGGTTTGCATTATAATCCTAACATATGCTGTTTGCTAGTAACAACCTCCAGCGGAAAACTTTTCATCTACATGGCTAAATTTCAGCTTTCGAAATGTGCTTCACTTCTTCCCTTTTTCCGTCCTTTTACAATCATAAAATCCTCTATTTTACGCTTTATGTATATTTAATTCCACCGAAAAGTAACCCCCCCTCCCCCTTAAGCTTATTCCCCACACCGAAGAGCTTTCCAACGTAGCCGAAAATGGAGGAACCTAACCTCACATAATACCACTTTTTACGATTTGTTGATTTTGGAACTCTGTTATTCTGCCGAGCGTGTTTGTGTCCTGTGCTCTCTGTTTTGGGAAGCCAGAGCTTTATTTTCATTTTTAGGCAAATTTGTCTGCTTCTGTATTGCATTGGGGGCTCAGAAAGAGTTTCGGTGTGCATTGTTGGAAGTGATGAATTTAACAAGGATTTGATGAGGAAAAAGGATGTCCAGTTCCAGAAATTTTCACACATTTCTCACAAGGAATTGTTTGAATTGCATTGCCATAAACAATATCTGAAATCCCGGATGAAAAGCTTTGTATTTTTAGATGACACAAGATCACCAGTTGTAATTTACTTTTACTCACCATTTAAAATTCGTACAAACGTATGTTCTTTCTTACCAGCTCTTTAGCACCTTAAATGTCTGACATTTGGACCAATTAGTTAGCCTAATGTACAGCGTAAGTATCGCAATTCGTGAATAAGAGTAGCTCGTAAAGCTTATGTGTGTTTCATTTCCCGGTAATTAGTCCACACCGGTCCAAGTTCTTCGCAACTCCCCGTACTGCCACCCTGCCACTGACTGATACCGAATAGTTTACGATGCGCTGAGGGTTAAAACGCATACAATTTGTTACCCAGACCAGTGCCAGGGACAGCGTGGCACTTGTAGCAGAACCTTGTGAAATGTGCATTCCACAGCTAATTAATTAATGGCCCATTCTCCGGGTGGTTGTAATTCACGACTTACACCTTTCGTTTCGACTGTGCCCGTTGCCCACCTTCCTCTTCCAATGCCACTCTTCGGGTGGTCCATTCATCATTTGCTGCCTACTGATCAATTAAGGCACGCTGTACGTTCCCGATTCCGGCTCCTCCGGTAGGATTGCTTACCTACATTGTTCGATTCTCCTGCGAAAACAAAAAGCCCCGGACGCAATCGTACGTATAAATGAAGTGCCCCTCCCAATCCAAAGGTTGCAGCTGGAATCACGCAGTCACAGCTAATGCGTGCTCAGTAGTAGGTTGGAGAAAAAGCTCCATCGAACGTCCAACCGCAAAAAATGTATCACTTATAAATGATTTATTGCGAGCTAATTTCCCAATGAGTGTTTAATTTTAATTAAGTTATCATTAAAGAAATTAAAACCTTCTCCGGGAAGGCCAATGCAATAATGGCGGGCGATGGTTTGTCACGCAATTTATTGCTTTCCGGGCTCGCTGTGATGAGAACGGGAGGAGCACAAAGAAGGTGAGTTGTTTTTCATAATTATAGACGTACAGTACATTATAGCGAGAGTCAAGTCGGACGAGGAAAGGGAGAGATTCGATTCAATGCAGTGCGTGCATCTCCCATAACGGCCAATTGAGCTCTTTCCGGATGCACCGCTCTCCCATCTTTATCGCAGAGTGCTCTTTACGATGAGTAATTAGAGCTCACTAAGAAATTAATTACAATCAAGGACTGTTCCTGTTAGGTGGGAAGGAAGGGTTACTCGGCAAGGGGGAGTAGGTGTTCATGTTTACGAACGCTGATGCAAGCTCACTCACTGTTCTCTTAAATTCAACTTGATTTATGTTGTTGATGGGTTTCTTGATTGAAACGTGTGGTCACACACATGTGCGGAGCGTGCAGGGTTGAAGCACTCGTAGGTGATCAATACCGGGCTTGAGATTCTACATTTTAAGAACCCTCTATTCTGAAGACTACTGTGGAGCTCAAGAAGATTCTGAGGGTAAAAAAAAATATTCTTTAGAATCAGTATATTGGACCCGGTGGACAAGACCGGAGAATACATTGCACAGTGGTCCAGGAATGCAATCTAGCGGAACAAAATTAATTACTCCAAAACGAGTCATTTTAGTAACTTTGTGTTTTCGGCAATGTTTTTTGATATAAAAGTTCCGTCTTCTGGTTGAAAAAGAATTGTACTAAACTTGTACTAAACTGCTATTCAAAATGTATCTTTCTAATTATTCATTCTCGAGGTTTGATGCCTCTGACAAAGTTGTTTATTAGTCAAAAATATGAAACTCTTACCCGAACGTCTAGATTGTAGGTTATTTATTTTTTGGGAAAAACGTCTGAAAATTCAGTTCTTTACACTTAACTTTGTTTTTCATCATCAAAAGTAGTAGTTTTTAAATGTTTTACTAACGTATTGCAACTAAACTTGAAGCTTTCCCTACAATACTACCCTGTTTTGACACATAGTTTTAAAAATATTGAACATAGACCATTTGTTGGGTTAAGATTACCAACTCTAGGTGAGCAACACGTTTTTGTTGTGTATGAGCTTTAAGCTGCAATTAAATGTTTTTTTAACTCTTTACTTGTTCCAAATTCAAAATAAATTACACTTCATTTTTAACCTAGGTGCTCCAGTTACTACAGTAACTTACCAGCCTTAATTGTTATGATATATAGCTAAGTGTTTTTACATTATTCCTGTCTTGGCAATTCAGCATTTTAAACAGGTTTTTTGAACCTGCATGTCAGTATTACAATTGATATCTTAAAACTAAAAACTAAAACTAAATCTTATCTAAGTATAAAGAGAATTAATCGTTGCAATTGAGGATTGCAACGATTTTTGCCTGAAATTATTAATTATTTTGTTGGACATTTGTTCTAAAGTCTCAACATTCGAAATTCTATGTACTTCGGTAGTACTGTACCAGGGAGGCAACTTCAAAATCATCTTCAGAACTTTGTTCTGAATCCTTTGAAGTGCTTTTTTCCTGGTAGTGCAACAACAAGACCATATTGGCACAGCGTAAAGCATGGCCGGTCTAAAAACTTGTTTAAATATTAGAAGTTTATTCGTCAGGCAAAGTTTGGATTTCCTGTTTATAAGAGGATACAAACATTGTATATATTTGTTACATTTGGCTTGAATGCCCTCAATGTGATCTTTAAAAGTTAATTTTTGTCAAGTATTAATCCACTTGGTTTGACCAGGAAATTGGAACTCCGTTCATAGTGACTATGTTACTACTGCTAGGTTTCAAAAACGAAGCTCTAGGCTTATGTGGAAAAATTATAAGTTGAGTTTTGGAAGCGGTACAATAATCCGCCTACAAGACCTGATCCTGACCTGATCCATCCCATACCCATCTCAGCTTCTCGATGTAGTTCTGCAATCGAATTCTGTAGACTCCATCTTTTCGCTGCACTTCCATTCCGAGAAAGTGTCGAACTTCACCAAGGTATGTAAGTTCGAACTCTCCCTTCAGAGAATCGAATAGTCGTTTGATTTCTCGTTCGTCAGTTGATCCAATCAACATGTCGTCAACATAAACAAGTAGGAACACTCGAGTTGTACCTACAGTCCTCACATACAGGCACGGATCAGCGTCTGATGGTTTGAATCCTCGCTTCGATAAAGCTTCGATGCCAGCAACGTGCTGACTGCCGCAAGCCGTAAATACTTCGCTTGAGTCTGCAAACAAACTCCTCCTTTGCGGGTACTGCACATCCAGAGGGCTGGCGCATCAGAATCTCCTCGTCCAATGACCCGTAGAGATACGCGGTCTTTACGTCGAGATGTCGCACGACCATGTTCTGCTGACGTGTTACTGGTGCGAACACCTGATCGTAGTCTACTACATGCTGTTGCGTATACCCCTGTGCGACAAGTCTGGCTTTGTATTTCATGACTTTATTCTGCTCGTTGCGTTTGACCTTGAATACCCACTTTGACCCCCCTATCTTTCGTCCTTGGGGTAGTGGAACAAGCTCCCATGTACCATTGTGCCGAAGAGATACAAGTTCATCCTCCATCGCGCTCCGCCACTCGGGTATCTTAACGGCTTCTCGGAAGTTTGAAGGTTCTTCTACTGCACATGCCGCAACACCTACGGTGTAATCCAACACATAATCATCAAAATGCTTTGGCACTGTTCCACGGTTCTGCCGACTCGATCGGCGTGACGTAGCTGGAACATCTCCGTTTTCTTCATCAGCTTCGTAGAACTCCTCACTATCAGCTGACTCCGCATCGCTTTCAACCTTCTTCTCCTTGAGAGACAGCAGCTTGATTTCATCCTCGTCGTTCTTCTCAGGACCGCTGGATGCAGAAAACTCCACTGAACTCGTCCCATTGCCAAGTTCGATGAACCTGGCGTCTCGGCTCACAGTTCACAGTGGTACAGAATGCAGATTTAGCTGGAATGATATGTTTTGAGTCTGAAATTGAAACTTTAGACTAAAAGTCTCTTGTACAAAGTTGTTCCTAATAAATAGGCCCTCATTTTTATGACAATGAATTTTAGGGTGGTTCCTATTATCATTAAAATCAAAAATCTAATTTTTTTGTTTCAATAAATTAAGGTATACATTCTTCGGCAAAGTTATAGCTGAGCTAATTTAAGCAACTTTGTTGAAAATAACTTTTTTGTATCTCTTAAATTGGCCGATTTAGAGCTATTTTCTTGATTTAAGTTAGGGTGGCTCTTAAAAAAACAGTTTTTATGCTCTATTTTTCTTATTTCGAATTTCTCAGCAAAGGTGTCTCCAGATAACTTTTAGATCTTAAGAAGGCGCAAATTTTTGCTGCACAAAGCTTGTCAATACCTTTCGCCGATCAAGAGTTATTGACGTTTGTATACTAAAAATATGCACTTTTCAAATGGTAATATCTCTGGTTGGGGCAAACAAAAAAAAATGTTTTTTTTGCAGCATTTAAAAGGGGTGATTTTATACGAGTTTAAAAAATAGCATACCTCCATTTTTTTCATATTATTGAGAATAATATACGCCCTTTCAAATGCTGCAAAAAAACTTTTTTTTTGTTTGCCCCAACCAGAGATATTAACATTTGAAAAGTGTATATTTTTAGTATAAAAACGTCAATAACTCTTGATCGGCGAAAGATATTGACAAGCTTTGTGCATTAAAAATTTGCGCCTTCTTAAGATCTAAAAGTTATCTGGAGACACCTTTGCTGAGAAATTCGAAATAAGAAAAATAGAGCAAAAAACTGTTTTTTTAAGAGCCACCCTAACTTAATTCAAGAAAATAGCTCTAAATCGGCCAATTTAAGAGATACAAAAAAGTTAATCTCTACAAAGTTGTCTGAAATTAGCTCAGCTATAACTTTTCCCAAGATTGTATACCTTAATTTTTTCAAACAAAAAAGTTAGATTTTTGATTTTAATGATAATAGGAACCACCCTAGAATTCATTGTCATAAAAATAAGGGCCTAACTATAAGGAACAACTTTGTAGAAGAGATTTTTAGTCTAAAGTTTCAATTTCAGGCTAAAAACATATCATTCCAGCTAAATCTGCATTCTGGACCACTGTGCAGTTACCCGATCCGTCTCACGGTCTACGAAGCGGTAGCCTTTATGCTCCATAGAGTAGCCCACAAACGTAAGCTTTCGCGCCTTGGCTTCCATTTTTCCTCGCTTCGCCTCTGGAATGCGTACGAAAGCCACGCTGCCAAACACTTTCAGGTGACCTACTTCTGGCTTACGATTCCACCACAGCTCGTATGGCGTTTTCTGAACGGATCTGGACGGTAGACGGTTCTGCAAATAGGTTGCGGTAAGCGTCGCCTCACCCCAGAGGTGCTTCTCAAGGTCAGAGTTGAGTAGCATACAGGTGGCCATCTCGGTGAGCGACCTGTTTTTACGCTCAGCCACGCCATTGTGGCGAATAGGGGGTGGTGAATTGTGGTTTGATCCCTTCCGCTCGGTAGAAGTTTCGCAGATGATTGTTGTCGAATTCGCCTCCTCCATCAGACCGGATAACCTTCGGCTTCCGGCCGTGCAGGGTTTCCACCCATCGAACATACTCCTTGATGCTCTCAGCTGCTTCCCACTTGTTCTTCAGGAGGTACGTCACCGTAGATCGACTGTAGTCATCAATGATGTTCATGACATATCGGTTGCCGCTCGGGGTGGCGGTCTTCATCGGTGTGCACGAATTCCAGGATTCAAGTCGATTTCCACTCGGTGACGGCAGAAAAAGGGAGGCCGAGCTAATTTCCCCTTCATACAACATTCACATGTAATTCTCAAACCACAATCGCTTACCTTCATACCTATGGCAAGGTTCTCCTTCACAATGCGCTCTGTCGCAGCCCAATCACGGTGGCCGAAGCGCCGATGCCACTGGTGCTGGCAGTTCTCCCGATGCTGTGCGGTGGTTACCTTGAGCGAAGTCTCCGCAATCCTCAGTCGGTACAGGCCGCCGTAACGACTACCAGTCGTCACAACGACACCTTTTGGATCCACGATCCTGCACTTTTCGTCGTCGAAACTCACGTTCAATTTCTTCTGTGCCAGCTTGGCAACTGAAATCAAACTGGTTGAAAGACCGGGCACAAACTTCACTTCACTTATGTATATCTTCATTACATCGTCTTGAGCGTCTACACCGTAGAGAACACCACAGCCTTCACCTTGGATCTGTGTTTTCTTCCCATCCGCCAAGGTGATCCATCCACACTTCAGCGACGTGAAGAACGAGCGGTCGTTCGTCATATGCGCACTCGCAACACTGTCAATGATCCAGCATGCCATCTCGTTCCCGACAGTGAACGCAACACCTTTGTTGTCACCGTGGGCTGCCTTCGCTTTGACACTTTCTTCTCTTCTGTATCTCGATACACCATTACACCTTCACTTTCCTTCTTCGACACCAACAGTTTCCTGCAGTTGCGCCGGATGTGGCCAGGCTTCTTACAGAAGTGGCACACTCGCTTTTCACGTTGAGCATTTTCAGCGGAACGCATCGCTTTTTCGTTTTTTGGAGCACTGCCACTACCACCTTCACGTTCCAGCCGCCGATGGTACTCATCCATCAGCCTGGACTTGACGACATCCATCGAAATGTCATCATCTGAACGACTGTCGAGAGCCGTAACGAGATTGTCAAATGACTGAGGAAAGCTTCGCAAAAGCATACAAATTTCCGTGTCCTTGTCCAGTTCCGTGCCGGCAGCGTCAAGCCGTTCGAAAAGTTCTTCCACTTCGAGCAAATGCTGCTCGAGATCACCGCGATCCGGCATATTCATCGCGCACAGTTTCTTCAGAAAGGAAACACGAACCGAACGAGTAGTTTTCTGGTGGTAGTTTTTCAGTGTATCAAACGCGTCGTGGGCATGCACACTTTTCTTCACCAGTGACAGCTGGTTGTCCTCCAGCATCAGCATCAACGTAGCTTTTGCTCGCCAGTCGGCTGTCTTCCACTTCTCACTTTTCTCTTCGGGAATTTCTTCTGCGATCGTGTACCACACATCTTTGCGGGAAAGCAGATTCTCCAGGCGGACTTTTTGGCAAAGGTAAACCGCGGATCAACCATATTCACTGACAAAATAATTCACTTTTTCAAGTCCAACGAATTTTGTTTTCATTCGCATACACGGACCGTTTTCAATCGCGCACTTCTTTTTCGTCACCTCTTGGTTGCACTCGAGGTGGAACCAGAGATGCCAGATTATTTTCTATGCAATTCCGTAGACTTATTCAAATCTACGGATTTCTACGGATTTTTTTTTAGTCGAAGGTGATATTTTTTTAGTTCTAAGGTGATATTTTACGTTAAATGATAAATCGATGAAAGAACTTTTGAAAAAATACTAGGGACAGCCCTCTGGGGTTGTATGCAATGGTGACGTCGGACTACGTGGTCTTATATAATAAATGTTATTTGTTAACTGCAGCAGGACTTGTGTTTTGTGTAGGAATAGGAATTTGAGCGCGGTTCTCTCTTTTTATACTCTTTAGTATGACTATGATTGCCCTGAAAAGAAGCTTTTGATATGAATTTTAGTTGGGACATGTTCAGAAATTTAACTCTTTTGGAAAATCTTGGTGGCCCTGAAAAGGGCCGATAGTAGTACAGGCATGAATACCATGATACTGTTGCACCTGTAGTTTTTGGCATACTTTCACTGATTGCTTCCCGGGGATCCTTATTCAGCCATAGCAAGATGTGCGCGTGAGGACTTCCACGGTGCTGAAATTCAATCGTGTCAACCAGCTTGTTGAAGTACACGCAGCACGTGACTAGATCATCATTCATCAGAGTTGCTCTTTGTAGTGCAGTCAATTCCTGGATAGGATCTGTTAAGTCATCGCCATTGTGTCCTTCTGACAATCGATGTAGGATATTCAACAAATGGGCCACTTCATCTCACTTGCACTGAGTGTGAGGAACATCGTATGCTTTCCCAATTGTCGCATCATGGTGAACAAATTTCTCTTCCTTTGTTGTCCAATACTGTACTGAATTCGGTATTGATTTGAGGAAGAATAGATTTCGCTCAATGCACTGCTCCATGAATAAGGCGGTCCTTACGGTCCACGTGTAATGTTTGCGGTCTCCGTGCACTTAAAAGTACATTGCAAACCTTCGGAAACTCAAAGCCGAGGAACTTTCATTGTCCTATACAACAAATGTGGTTTGGCCACAGGCCTGTCTTGACGACGAGTTTCACTGGATGCCATCATGAAATATGTCACCCGAATCCCTGGCTTGAATTCCGTAGATGGCCGTAACAAATGGCAGGAAAAGCTATCTTTTCGCCGTGCTCGTCATATATTAAAGACAGAGGAACCCTGTTTTGCGCGGGAGCGTTCTCCCGGCATTTGTTCTCATTCCAAAGGAGCGTTTCCTGTTGCCCAAGCAGCAATTCTGTCTCATTATCCACGGCAATGGTTTCCAGCTCAATTTGAGGATCCACTACTACAGGTTTTCAAGACCATCTATGGCGATCTGATCAATTGTGATCCCGTAGCGGTGATACAGTGGTGTCGTAATCTAATAAGAAAGCCACGCTTTAACCGTAGTTTCCTTTATAAAGCCGGACAAGTACAACGAGTTATGGATTACGTGCTTTTTGATGAACACGTTGAAGACCATCATCATCATCAAGCTGACGGGGAAGAGAGCGTCGTCTCTCTTACATAACGCAAACGGTAGAACAACATTCGAGCAAAAAGAAAATTATCAAATGACTATCATATGACATGTGTGATTTCATTCTGCAACTCCTCAATTTGGTGTAAATTAAACCATTTCTGATCAAAAAGGTTATTACTATGACATCGTTGCTTGCACAAGCACAACATCAGCAGCTCTTATTATGAGAACAACTAAAATACTTACATCCGTGACGGGCTTCGGCGACAGTGTCGTATGACAGAGCCTGTCGTATGACATTTTAGTTTGGTACTGTAATTTGAAAGCTACGACTACGGTGACCGCTTACAAGACTGGTCTCAACATGACTTTTAATCGCCTTATCACGGCACCGTCGAAAATTTTTCTCTTCAAGCAAAGATTGACTGTATATTATAGGAACTTTTGACGGAGTGAAGAGATAGTACGAAGGCCGGCATGTTTCACGCACAGTCTGACGTTTGTTTACTCAAAAACCGGATAAATGAGCAAGAAAACGGTTGACAAGTTGCAGAGGTGTATTTTACTTTATGCTTCTTTCCCTTCAGAATCAGATTGTAAAATCCGATTCTGAAGGGAAACGTACACTTAAGAAAAAAAAAATCCGTAGAAACTGTACCGAATACCGTAGATTTTGCCTACGGATCCGTATTTCCGCGAAAATTTGTAAAATCCGTAGATCTACGGAGATTTCCGTAGATCTGGCATCTCTGGGTGGAACACAAAGCAAAATGACTCTTCCTGGCCAAATGTTTTACACTAAACCTTTCACTCCTATTTCACTGGGCCCATAGCCTGACGGCAAGTCACGGTTCATCAGAGGAAAAATCAGCGTATGGAATCGGATGTGAAAGGAGAGAACACTCGCGATTACAGAATACGTGAACTTTATTAAAAACAAAATAAACACTTGGAAGGTGATGAAACACACTCGCGTCGGTCGCGGTTCGATCGGAGAATGGCTGTTTTAAAGATGACAGCCACTTGCACTGCTCGAGGGATCGGCAGCTACTAAGGGGTTCGGACGGGTGTGGTGACCAAGGAGTATCTATACCATAAGGTGAACATTGTTTTTCTCCACATGCTGTTCCTGGCAAATGAGGTCTTTGATGCTGTCACCTACACTAAACACGCCAAGCGTAAGTGGCCATGGATGTCCTCTTCAATAAAACGGCCCTTTTCAGGGCCATCAAGCTTACATCAGTAAAGAATTGGAATAGAATTTATCTGTGCTTGTTTGTCCATATTGAGAACCACAAGCCTCCAACGACCACACAAAATGCTCTCCAGAGTTGTAATCTTGTAAACAGGGGTGCAAGTGATTTTGATTGATTCTCTTAATCAAATTTCTCTTTTCAAAATTGGGTCCCCCTTCAATTCAAAACGGAAAGAGTTGAGATACTAGATAATAGATCAATTAAAAGAACTAAATGCTCTTCACATTTATTCCGTCCACTAGCGGTCCTACGTCAAGCTTCCGTTCGTGCCCCTAGACACAGACCCTTCTGTGATGTAGAGCGCTACCGAAATAAAACAACGTGTTTACTCATACGCCGTATACACAAGAATCCCTTTATTCATGACAGAACCCCCTACAGCTCATCGTGTTTCTAACTCTCTGTTCCCTGAAGCTGAGCTTATTTAGCCCGGAGGCTAGTAATACTCTACAACTCCTCCTTTTCTCCAAAGTTATTCACTCTGTTCACTTTATAATCGTTCAAGCGGACTGGTTTCTTGATTTCACGACGGGGTCGAACATCTACTGTCGACGTTACTTCTTCTGTTGATCCATTGTTCTGATCCATCTCCTGAAACTGTTTCCTTCGAAGACTCTTCTGTATCGTCATCGTTTGATTCTAACAGTTTCAAATGGGCAATGTTCCTATGAATAACTCGATTTGAATGTTTCGAGCTCAGCGTTACATCTGACCCTTTTTGTTCTACAACTGTACCCAAGTAACACAGTTTCGTGCATTTATGTTGAGTAAACTTCTTTACAACCAAATTCAGTTATATAAAGGTTATATAAACTGTTATATAACATGTGTGTTGCTTGGGGTAAATTCTTCTGGACCGAAATTCGACGCGAGTTTGTTATCCCTGATCATCCGTTTGACGACAACCGTATCCCCTGCTCTCAGGTGTCGCGGCTTCGCTCGGCGACGGCGATCACAGTATTCAGCACTTTTATGTTTCTGCTCCCTGTCCCTATCCCTCACTTCCTCTGAAATCTTGCTGTAGCCACTCGGAAAAACTGGAAGTTTGTCCTTCAACACTCGACCAAACATAAGAACAGAGGGAGCTACACCGGTGGTACTATGAGGAGTTGAATTGTACATCAAAACGCACATGCGCAGATCCCACTTCCAATCCGTATCTTCAGCGTGACTAATCTTCAGATGCTTTTCGATCATACCATTCATTCTCTCGACTTCTCCGTTCGCCTGCGGCCAGTACGGTGTTGTCTTCCTCAGCTCGATACCAAATTGGTCACAGAAACTCCGTAATTCCTCGCTAATGAACTGCGGCCCATTGTCAGTCTTCAGAGTTTCTGGCATTCCAAACCGACAAAAGGTCTCGTGGAAAGCTTTCACGGTCAAAACTGCTGTGATTTGTTTCATAACAATAACCTCAATGAATCGGCTGAAATAGTCAACTATCACCAGCAAATTGTGTCCCGATGGCAATGGTCCAATGAAGTCTGCCGCCAAATCAGTCCAAGGTTTCTCAGGCATCCTTGTACAACTAATTGGTTCAGGAGACTCCAATGCTGACACAATAGTACACGATTTACAGTGCTTGACAATTCTCTCCACCTGTTTGTCGATTCCTGGCCACCAAACTTTTTGTCGCAATCTTCTCTTCATTGTGACGATTCCAGGATGAGACTCATGAGCGAGTTCAAGTATCTTATCCCGAAGAGCAGTAGGAATAACCAACCGATCTCCACGCATAATTAGGTTTCCTGATCGATACAATTCTGATCCAAAAGGCTTGAAAGGTTTAACGCATTTTGACCAATTCCCATCTTCCAAAACTTCCAAAAGGTTTTGCAGAACATCATCCTTAGCCGTTTCTTCCTCTACCTCGCGTACTGTAATTGCTTTTGGAATTGATGCTGCCACTAAACTCCTTATGAACACTGCGCTATCATCATTGAAAGGTTCAGGTATGAATATCGAGAGTCGCGAAAGCACATCCGCTATGTTTGTGGCTCCCGGCTGGTAGATGACTTCAAACCGATACGATTGAACACGTAGAACCCATCTTTCAATCCGAGGGCACGGTTTGGAGCGATGGCTGAAGAGGAAATCCAAAGGTTTGCAATCAGTTATTAACTTGAAATCCGTTCCCAACAAGTAGAGACGAAATTTCTCAATGGCCCACACCAATGCCAGAGCTTCCCTTTCTGTTTGGAAGTATTTCTTTTCCAGGTCCGTTAGCGCTTTGCTAGCGAAGGCAATGATTCTTTTCTCATTCCTTTGGTTTTCTTGAAGTAGGACTGCTCCAAGTCCAGTAGGGCTTGCATCCGTAATGAGAAAACTCGTATCTTTGGGGTCAAAAAATCCAAGGAATCCAACAGAAGATATTTCTGATTTGATAGCATCGAAAGCGATTTGATGCTCATCTTTCCAAACAAACGTTACTCCACTCCTTAACAGATTCCTCAAAGGCTCAGTTTTACTCGCAAGGTTTGGTAAGAACCTTCCAACATACGTTATGAGCCCCAAAAAGCTACGCAATTCAGCAACATTTGCAGGAGGACGGAATTGTTGGATAGCCTGAATCCTATTATCAGTTGGCCTAATACCGTTCACTGAGAGTTCGTGCCCCAGGAACTCTAACTTCTTGACCCTTTTTGCGAGTTTAGCAATATCTCATAATCCTTGAACCTATCCAGTAATGCTTGTAGACGCCTGTCATGCTCTTCCTCTGATCGTCCTGAAACTACTACATCATCAAGGTATACTACAATTCCATCCAGACCTGCCACTACAGTCTCCATCACCTTCTGGAACAGTTCTGGGGCCGAGCTTATGCCAAACATCAATCTTTTATATCTATCAAAATAATAAACAAATTGTTAACTGCTTTTATTCATTGTTTATTTGTCAAAAAAGAAAGATTATGTAGAATCGCATTACCTGAACAATCCAAATTTTGTAATAAACGTCGTTATCTCGCGAGATTTCTCCGAAATCTCAATTTGATAATAGGCATCCTTTATATCAACTTTTGAAAAAAGAACTGCCCCACGAATGCTGCCTAGAAGCTCATCAACTACAGGCAATGGATGCTTTTCTCTCAATACAGCCCGATTCGCTCGACGCATATCTACGCAAAGCCGTATTTCTCCCGAGTCTTTCAGGACCGGTACCAATGGAGATACCCATGGAGATGGGTGAGACACTTTCTCTATTACATCCTGAGCGAGAAGAAACTTCAACTTTTCCTCAATCAAATTCTCTAGAGCGATCGGTGGCCGACGATAAGGTTGCTGCACTGGTTGTACGGTAGTGTCAATAGGAATTTCAAGCAAAACCCCTTTTATTTTTGTAAAACTGCCCGCCGCTTCAATAGATGTTACATTGTCAAAACCGATTTTTAGCACCCGCAACTCCGAGGCTGTTTCCTCGCCGAGCAAACACTGGCTACCTCCATGAACGACGTAGAATTTAGCGTTTGCTTTTTTCTGACCTGCTTGAATCTCAGCTGTAAACATCCCGATGACTTTCAAAGCCTCCTTGCTGGCATATGCTCTCAAAACTCTGTCTCCTTTCTCCGACAAGTGTTGCACTTGAACTTTTGCTTCTTCCATTTGCTTCCAGACCGCTGAAGAAATAATATTCGCGTCCGCCCCAGAATCAATCGTCATTGGCACCTCGACACCTCCAATCATGAAATGGAATACGTTACGTCCCATTGCGAAAAATATGTTTCCCTTATCTTGGTCTTCGTCCAAATCTCCTGTTACTGCTCTTACACGCTTTGCCGGCCGCTCTGACCACTCGCTCCTATCTGGCATTGTTCTCTTACGGTTCTCTGAAAATGCTGAACTTTTGTTCACATTGATTCGAAAACAGCATTTGGCAAAATGTCCCATCGCATGGCATTTATTACATTTGACATCTTTCGCTGGGCACCATTTGCTTGACTTCAAATGACCAGCCCGTCCACATGCAAAACATGTCATGACAACTCCTCGATTCATAGCCGGTGCTCGTCCCAAATACTTCTGCTTTGGTCTGTAACTTTGTCCCTTGACTGTATTGACGGTCATCTCCCCTCTATTGCCTAGTACACTCTTAGCCATTTCCATAGACTTTTCCTTCGAATCAGCCATCGTTGTTCCCATAGAGATTATTTCACTCAAAGATCTGGTATCCCGTTTAAGAATCTCCATCCGTAGAGCATCTGAATAGCATTTCTCTGTGATTTGATCAGTGATCATTTCTTCGAAATTGTCCGGGGTGAAATTGCATCGTTTTGCCTGTACGCGCAATCTTAGTGCAAAGTCAGAGATCCTTTCAGAAGCCTTCTGTGTCATCTGTCTGAACACATACCGTTCATAAGCCACCAGACGTTTTGGCTCAAAGTGAGCGTCAAAAGCTGCGACTGCCACATCATAGTAAGGAGGGTTACTCAAAATCAAGGGTACTCGTTTTGCGTCCGGCAAATTTTCATAAAGGTCCTGAAGATCTGGACCCCCGAGGTACAATAGCTTTGCACACATATCGGATTGATCATTTATACCACACGCTCGAAAATAGCATTCGAGTTGCCTTTTCCATCTGGCCCACTCTGACGCTAGATGTATTTCTTCTACGTTCATGTCGAACGGCTTCACCGCTCGGAACGACTCCATCCATCTATTGAAGTTAAAAAAAACAGATCTTATGATAGAGCATCACCAATTACTATATTGCTCTTTTACTTCTAGTTTCAGACCATGGAGTATGTGGAAAAACACAGCATGCATGCTTAATATTCTAATTTTTTTTAACTTCCAGCTTTTTAATTAAAGTAACGTTTGTAATTATTTCAATTATCATATCAAACTGTTTGGCGTTCTAAAGCAATTCTTTGTTCAACTTACAGTTTCGAATATTTAAAACAAGGCCAGCAGCCACTGATATTGTTCCATCTTAACAGTTCATGGCTTCCAATAATTCCAACCATACGTTTATCATCGAACACCAGTTATTTATTCCACTGTATATTTATCGATAACACAGTCATCGAAAATCTAGCAAGCATTTTCACAACTTACAGCTGCGAATATTGTCAAGGCCAGCAGCCATTGAACCTTTTTTTTATCATCCTTAAGTCTTCCTGTTTCAAACTAAAAGATTACGGAAAACCAACCATCAGTTATTTTCCTCTGTACTATTATCGAGACCAACAGTCATCGAAAATTTTAACCCAATCAAGGCCAACAGCCACTGATCTTTCCGCTTGAGGATTAATCTTTTCGCCTTTTTTTCAACTATCAGTTATTATGTATTCCACAACATTAATTCGAGACCAGCAGTCACCGAAATCTAAATCGTATGTCTTCCAAACTAGCAGTTTGGATATTCTAATCAAGGCCAGCAGCCATTGAATTTTTTTCCCCAAAGCCAACAGCTTTGAAGTTGGAAAAAAATAAAACTGGTTGAGTTTCTTACTCAGTTGTTTTCTAAACAATTATCATTCATCTGCATAATGCATTTCACCAAGCATTTCAGCGTTATCAGCATCCACTTTTCCCGACTCACTTCACGATCCGCCTTTCCCAAAAAAAAACATTGACAGATAAGATGACCATAAAAATACAATAAAAATCTATAAACGGTTGCATCTATTTGAAAACATGTAACCGAACCTTGTTGGCAATTTCGTTTTTCATTTTTTTTTTTTTGCTGCTTATCCACATACTCCAGGTAATTTATTTTCCTACAGGAGGCACCAACTCCACACCAGCTGAATTTTCAACACTGCAATTCATCTACTAACCTGTTTTTCAATATCGTGCCGCCTCAAAACTCTCCGCTGCTCTGATCGGAACTACTCCGCCTCCGCCACCCGGTGGATCGAATTCGATTTGACCTCCGCCACCGCGAATGAAATCAAAATCCCTCCTCGAAGCCAATTGTGATGTAGAGCGCTACCGAAATAAAACAACGTGTTTACTCATACGCCGTATACACAAGAATCCCTTTATTCATGACAGAACCCCCTACAGCTCATCGTGTTTCTAACTCTCTGTTCCCTGAAGCTGAGCTTATTTAGCCCGGAGGCTAGTAATACTCTACACCTTCTACTTTTTTTCTCCTTTTTTCAATCTTAAGAGATGAATTAGCCATAACCATAAAAATCTCTATAATAAAGAAAAAAAAGGGCAAGTCAAATATCAAAATATCCAGTTGACTTTTTAACTCACAAACTGTAGTCAGTCAGCTTGTGGGTTGTTAAAACGGGTTGTTTACCGATTCGACAAATCAAAAATAAATAATAATCATACCTGTCACCGTGTTATATGGTTTATTTCATTTTAATTCATGAACATTTAGTGTTCATGATTAGTAAACGTTGCCCGCAGCTTGTGTCACTTTTTTTTTCGAGTGAATGAACTCAAATCCATCCATGCACTCGTCTAAGCTGCACCTTGAAGACTGATAAGGGATGAAGCTAATTTCCGATTTCAACAAGAAATCCACCCGAGACTTAATTCAACAGTAATATTTAAACTGAAATATAATCATTACAATCTTATGACATTTGTGTGAAAACGTCTGACATTGTACATTACTTTAAAAGAGTAGGAAAGGGGGAGAGGGTACTCAATTTCAAACTGCTTCTTTGAGATTGAGCAAATGTTTTTGAATAACCCATCTGAACATACCACCTAAAGAAGATCCGAAGTTATTCCAGTCTGTAACTTTACTTACATTGATACAAGTGAGGGGGCTGATGACCTACAGAACCTACCTCCCACCCATCCCCATATCTAAATGCGACTATTAGATTGAGCAAACATCTTTGAATAACACATCTGAAAATACCAACTTGACACGATGAGAAACACCGAAGTTTGAATCTGTCTGGGAGTTGGTCAACGCCGGTGCTGCGTCAAAAACCCAGCTTTCTTGGCATATTGCAGCAATGGTTTTTGTCATCCTGAATTAACTATGTATCGACATAATTCTGTCAACTTCATTTGCTATTAATTATTTTCTTAATCTGGATCAATACAGTTGCTATATCATGAAAAATTAACTACCATTGCCAAACCGTTTACCAGCCTTGTCATATAGCTCACGTGTCGAATAAAATCTAAAATTTGATCCAAGTTCCATTCCATCCCACGATTCATTTCGGCTATTTTGCTCTTAAAGTCCACTCTCTAATTAAGAAATTGTCTTCCGGTCGTACGTCCAGGCATCCAATTAGGTTTTTTTTTCAACATTGGAACCCAGGAATTCACCCCTGCTTGGGTGTAAATCCCAAGAGGCAAAAAATTCGTGCCAAAGCCCCCGAAGCCAACGAGAACCTTTTCAGGTATTCAGCTGCGAAACCATATCAATCATCTTCAATTTACATTTTTTACGAATTGAATCGGTAATTAAAACTTACACACCGCATCGCACCATGTCCATGCATACCAACGCTACGTACCTGCTTACCCATCACATGCCTGTATAGAAGAGCACTGCTGGTTAGCCCCAAATCGAGCAAAAGAATGTCTTCCTCCAATCGCCTCGTCCGTCGGCCGTCGCACACTGCACAGAGGAGAGCGTGCTGATAATGTTTCGTGTGTGTTTCCGATCCGAGTTGGAAAGGCATTTTCGCTGGCTGCACCTTCACAAGAGTGTGTCTTGAAATTGTACACTTTTACGGCTAGAGCCCTTCAACCCCCCAAACCCCCCTCTCTCCTTCGAAACAAACGCAGCAGTAGAACTCCGTCTCGATCCCGCCAAAGTGAGCGAATTTTATGATGCGTTTTGTTGCGCCGGTTATCGTCTATAATTTTTTATTTGCTTGTTGCCAATTTACGTCGAAGACTTAATTGAAAATTATGGCCCTCGGTGCCGCAGCAAGTCGCAGCCACCGACGACCGAACAGGTGACGGGGAGAGGGGCGGGGAGAGCATCGCTGACTTTTCGCAGGAAAATTGAATTGCAAAGTCACCAAGACGACAAAAAAAGGAAGGTAATTTGTCCTTAAGTGGACAAAAACCGACGTCGAGTAAATTTACACGCAGGCTAATTGATAGTTTATCGCTAGCTAATTATCCGGTTAAATGAGGGAAAATGGAGGAAACTGTCTGAGAACCGTTGCTGCCGAAAAAGCAAGCAACCAAGCGTCGTCGTAATATCGATCGATGGCCACCCTCCTAAGCTCCCGTCCCAAGCCGAAAAAGTGTGGGCGTTTTTATTTTTATGATATTGGGACATAAGAAGGTCAACGCGAGGCAGAGCAAGCCGAGCGGGAAGTGGGCGAAAAATGCTCAACGAAACATCATTTAGGGTAGGTCGCGTAATCTGATTTTCCTTTTCGTTGCCTTCGTCCGCCCCTTAGCACCACCACCACTCACGGGCGGGTATGTTACATTACGATGGGGGTGTTAGCTTCTTTTGCTCTTCTTCTTTTTCTAGCGCTTTTGGTCTAATATCGCTGCTATCCGGGCGAAGGACGGATGCAGTTCGTCCTCGGAACAAATTTTGTCGTGTCCTTATTAAGGTCAAGCCGTCGAAGCGACAGCAGCAGCTCCCAGAGGGTTTCGTGCACACAAAGAAGCACTCCTGATGGCGCTGGGTACAGCTCTGTTTACAAATTTGACGTGCCCCACTTTGGAATGCTTAACAGATGGATGGTTTTGGATACAGTTCGGACAAAGAAAGCGTGAGAGAGTCGTCATTTCATAAGGTTGGTTGGTAATTTTCGCCGCAGGCGGACGTTACAAAAATTTGATTCATTTGTCTGTCTGATGTTCTGTGGTCTTCAGGACGCACAGTACCACATCATCCTAAATCTCTCTGGAACACGTGCTCTCGGGAACCATCATCGGTGGAACGCTTCAGGCAAAACAAAAAAGAAATAGCCAGTTAGTGTATCCTTAGCAGTTGCTCGTTAATTTACTCATATATTTATTAAAATACACTTTCCGCGGCCCATCCCTACCTTCCACCTCGCAAAAAGGAAAACATTTACCCATTCTTCACACCATCCTATAATTTCATCGTTCGTTGAATTATAGCCATCAAACTGGGCTACTGCACAGCACAGCACGCGGGTTCTGGCCATTACCGAACCTTCAATATCCCGAACCTGAGATGAAGAGCGCGCGGTGCGATCGAAGGCATTAAACTGCATACCTCCAAACACACCGCAGCAACAACAATAACAACAACAACGGCGCACAAAGCGGTGATGCACCACATTTCGAGTCTTCCTTCTCGCCCTTCGGTCTCATCAAATATGTATGTTTCAATTATTGTTTAAAAGCATACATTTTCTCGTTTAGGTTTTTTTTTTCGTCGCTCTATCTCGTTCTCTTTCTCTCTGTGTATGTCTCGTGTTTTGAGTTGTTGCAGCCGTTTGCCTACGAGGCTGTCGGTACTAATTAATTTACATACACGCTGGAACATTATTAACGTGATGTGGTCGGCGATACTGATTAGTCGGATGTGTTTTATCATGTTGCAGTCCGGTTTGTCCGCCTTGGGTGATGGTGGCTGGCATTAGTTGCCGCTGAAATGACGAGTGAGTTACTGAAATTTCCAATCGTTTCGTAGATTCACTCTCAAACTCCCTGCCACAAGGTGTAGGGCCATTAGACCGAATGCCATTAAGCCAAATGGGTCAGTAGGCCAAAAGCCATTAGATCGAATGGGTCCTTAGGCCGAATTCAGTGAAAGATCTGAACTTACGGTTTGTACAGTGGAACTTGTACGACTTATAGAAACCGTAACTGTCGTTGGAATTTAAGCGGCCATTTGAACTACACACTGAGCTCAAATTTTAGTATAGTCACTCTTCTTTACACCATTTATTGCTATCCCGGTTACTAAGTTGTCCCATTCCGTATCGCTAGTGAACACGTCATTTTCGTTTTCGATTTGAACAAAACACAATGGACAACTATTCCTCGAACTATTCGCTGTGTATGTCGGATTCCAGTGATGACGATCTGGACTTGGTAAGCAGGCCAGGCCCCCTCCAGAATTATATAGCCCCCCCCCCCTCCCAGAACTTTTGCTGTTTTTTTTCTCACCGGTATTTTGTCAAGCTAGTCAAGTTCGATGTTACTATTTAACAGTGATTAATAAAATTGGACCACAAACAAAGTTTTTATTAAAGTCCTTTATGTGGACTACTTTTCTTATATTCTGGACTAGAAGAAACAATATTGAGAAATTATATTACATAGGGGAAATGGATGTAATGTCGGCCTAAATGCTCCTAATTTGGGCCCATACATAAATTCAGCAATCGACTAAATTTCCAATAGCGACCAAAAATATCCATTAGTACCGTCCAGTTAGTAGAAATTCTGGGAACTTCATAGATCTTCAGAATAGTTCGAAGAAACAAGGAACTTAGGAAAATTCTAAAAACTGCGTAGAAGTGGAAACATTATTTAAGTTTGAGGAGCTTCGTAGATGTTACTTCTTTTCCTTTATTTAACGTCGGTCTCTGTTCCGCAATCTAGGCCAATCACCGACGGACATCGATTGCCATCCATTGACGGCAATCGAATGTGCAGGAAGGCAGCTTCCACACCTGCGTAGGATATCGCACCCATTCAACACACATGGGTCGGGACCAACGGCTTTACTTCCCTTCCGAAGGAAGACGTGACCAGAGATTTTTATGCTTCAGAAAAATCCCACCGTCCTCGGCTGGGATTGAACCCATACCCATTGGGGTGTTAGAAAGCAGTCACGCTTACCACTACACCACCGGCGCCGGCTCGTAGATGTTAAGAGAAAATTATTTTATTTCAGGGAAGCTCATTATTGGTCGAGAATTCTTTATAATTTCAGAGCACTTTTTTGAAGCCCCATATACTTGGAATAGTTATGGAAATTACGTACAAATTCAAGAAATTTCGTTCGTAGAACTTCGCGGAAAATCAACGAGAAACGTAGAAGTGCAGCAAAATTTGTAGAGGTTATACGAATTTCCTAGCATTTTGAGAAGTTGCGTAAAACTTCATAAAAGTGTATGGAATTTTGAAAAAAGTTCAATGAAATTTGTAGAAGATCTAAAAACTGTTCAATTAATTTTCAAAAACTTCAGGGATCCTCACTTCAGCTTAGTGAACTTCGTTGCAGTTTGTCAGAGATCTTACTTCAAAAAAGCTCCATGAACTTCTTGGAGGTTTTAGGAACTTCGTCAATTTTCAAGGAACTTTCTAGATGTTCATGAATATTTGTAGCTGTCTTATGTGTCTTTCCAGAAGCGCAAACATGTTCAGAGATATTTGTAGAATTAATTGGAATTATGGAATTTGGAATATATTCAGGGAACTTCTTAGAAGTTGAGGAAATTTAGTAAAACTTAAGGAAGTTTTGTAGATGTTCAGGAAACATTGCATAAGCTTCAGGATATTCTTTCGGACATCCTTCCCTGACCGTAAGTAATATTCAAAAGATCTCCATAAAAATGACAAAGATATTAGTAAAATTTTCTGGATATTTTTCTAAGATGATCCAGTTCTGAGGATCTCCAATTTTAAAAATTCAAATATTTTTTCAAGACTGCAGGTTGTTCAGGAAGTATTCAACAGATTTCCAGCTAATTGAATCTGATGGAATCTTGAGTGATGAATCTAGATTTTATGGACATGTTTGTGCATTCTCTAAAGAAACCCCGTGCCTTGGTTTTTTGTTTAATCTTTATTAAAGAGATTTTTAGCCTTTGGCTAGTTCATCTCCGTTTGTGCCTTGGTGATTTAACTGTATTGTTAACAATTAGCTTTCCAGCTTTAACCGCATATATAAGAGATTTCGCGTATTGAGAGAATAATATAGTAATCGAGTACAACTAACTCAGGGGAATACAATACCTCCCAAAGTTTAAAAGTTATTAATTGTCACATACCTCTACTTTTACTTATTTCCTAAACTATTCCTCTTCTTGTTAATCTGTTTACTGCTATTGGTCTGCTTGCGTTTTCTTATTGAAGTTCAAGACTAAATAGGAAGATTTATTCTACAACTTTAAAGGTTAGTTGCCTCCCTACGCGGACCCCTCGCATACTAATTCTTTTGTTAATCTACTTAATATCATTAGACTTTCTGAAGTTTCTTATTTAAGTTCATTTGATGATTATGATATCTCATTAGTCTAATTTAATAAATTATTAAAAGCTCTAATTCACCTAATCAATCATAACCCATGCTATATTAAGTACCTGCACACCTCTAAAATTTAACGTGTTTCAAGTACTTTTGATTTTGACCTATACCTATTTATTATATTTTAGTTCGACCCTGGTAAAACCTTCATGTGACTAGTTTTGAAGTTAGTTTCCTAGCTGATTTTTAAATTATCTAGGGTATATGCTCCAACTATTCTCACACGCTTCCACTATGTCGCACCACAAAAATACGTATGGGTATGTCACAATAGAAACACACCACAGTGGAAATCCCGAGCCATAGTTCAAACACTTATCCCAAATCTAAATGAAGCACATATAAGATTAGCTACAATACCATGTACAGAAATGATGTTTAACATTGTTTCCTGAGTAATAATTCAATGAAAACAACAATGAAAGCTTGTCACGCAAATAGAAGGAGCACCGTTGGGCACTTTCTGAAATATTTCAATGGTATAATTCCCTTGCAAACCCAAATAAATCTATCTAAGTAAAAAATAAATAAAATAAGAGTGATATGCGGTAAAACCCGCCAGTATCACACTCAATGTCAGTGCCTACACGTAAGCGTACTACGACGCGACTCTCAATCAAAGGTGTAACAAGTGTGATACCATAGAGGTAACTCTAATACTAGGAGGTCCCGAAATAACGTGCTCAACTTTTTGGCTCAGCTCTGGTACTCTCTTCGGTCCCAAGCTAATCGATTCACCCCTCGAAACATATGAAAAGCCAATAACCCCTCATTTTATCTGTCAAACTTTCATAGCGAATTAAAACAAACATTGCGGAGTACTAGAATTTCGACTAGAATGGGGTACGTTAATCGTTTGCTTGGGACCAATAGGCTAGTCAAGTAGTGAGCCAATTTAAAATCGTTAGTTTCGTATTGATTGTTGGTGATACTATCACTGCTAGACTAGATCTTTGGTTCTCTCATGCCTGCCCATTAGACTGATGCAAATTTTGACATTTTCGCTCCACAGTGCTCAAACGGTTCCTAATCGGGTCCTGATTAGTCTCCCGAAATTTGAACTAATTTGAAAAGAAACTGACTTGGCACAAGCCATTTGAAGTTTATATGGAAATTACTATGGGAAATCCAAACTTTTTGTTCATTGTCTTCTTACCTTTTTCCATATTGCACTGTTCAAACATTCAAAAGCTATGCTTATGGAAAATGTTCTCAGCTTCAACTTAGCAGAATATAGTTGTTGAGTTAAACGTCAAATAAAATAGTTATTAATTGTTTAAGAGATTGATAATCTTATGGCATGATCAAGCAGCTGTTTTGTGAGCAACACTGTATCTTGCAATGTGGCATAGTAGCCATGATTTTTGTGCTCTATTCCAAGCGCCAGAAACACCAATGTTGCCTACTGAACAGTTGATTGAGCATAATCGTAAGACATTAGTGGCTTGAATTATTGATAACTTTTGATGCTTACATTATATTGAAATGTGGTTTAACACAATGTTGTAGCTGAGAAAATTTTCTACGAGCTCAGTTATCATTTTTTAAAGCAGAGCGATATGGTAAATTGTTAGATGGATATGAACAAAACATTTGGTTTTCCTATAGTAATTTCCATATAAACTTCAAATGGTTTGTGCCAAGTCAGTTTCTTATCGAATGAGTTCAAATTTTGGTAGACTAATCAGGACCCGATTTGGAACCGTTTGAGCACTGTGGAGCGAAAATGTCAAAATTTGCATCAGTCTACTGCCCATGGCGCCATTCTATCGCGGCATGTGCCAGCAACGCCGGCCATAAACCTACCGTCTCCAACACTCCACTATAACGCATGAAATTAAGTCCGCCCACCAACAGCAAGGTGCAAAACTAGCTAAGGGGAGGGACTTGTCTAGGCCTATGATATCAAAACCAGTTTAAATCCCTAAAAAAAATTTTAACAAAATTTCGTCGATTTTTTTTTCAGGCATATTCATGTTGAGGAGTAATGTTTATGAAACTTATGATTAGGTCAAACATATTATAATTATTAAAATTCTTATTTAATTTGATTTTAATATTCATGTACTAGATTGTTCATTGAAATGACTGTCCGTTTTGAGAAGCGTCCGAGAACGGTTGTGTGTTTTTGCTCCGCTGCGTGCTTTTTTTTTAGAGCTCGGGATATCTTTGTGCTGCCGTGTAGTTTTTCGGTGCTCGCATTTGAATAGTTTTGTGTCCCGGACGCGATTATTCGATTTAGAATGATTTGTGCTGATGTTTTTCCTCTGCTGTTTTGGTGCCTGGTGTGCTCTCGCTCCCTTTGTTGACGGTGTGACTCAACCGCGCTGATCTATTATTAGGTTTTTGCGGTGTGCATTGCTTTTGTGCACAGTGTGACATGAAGAAGAAAAGTGATATTTAGTTATCCTATGTTGTTTTTAAAATTAATATTCATCTTCATCTTGATGGGGATGATTTTGAGGATCAAATGCAAAATTATTATTTTCATATTGCACAAATATAGTGTTGTGTTGGTTTTTATACACAGATTGATGGAAAATTATCGCATCATGCTGAATTGTTGATAATATCGAGGTTTTAGGCTCTGGAGTCGACAATATTAAAAATAATCATTTTGCCCAAAACGAATTTGATTATTTTGCTTTTGAGGATCGCTTCTGATTTTTACAATTTTGGGTTGGATAATCAAGCAGTGGTGAATATCAACAAACACGTGTTCGTTGTTATATAATGAACTCATTTGTTCATTTTGCTCGTACGTGACAGAGAATATAATCAAAACGAGCGCAATTCATCCACACTGGGTTTAAGCGCGAGATGTTTTTAAGACAGGTGGGCAGGAACTCACGGTCTCCCAGTGTTGGTGAGTTCTTTGCCGTTAATGTTCACGGAAAAGTTCACTATTTTGCCATACAGAAATTCAAAACAAAAATTTTTATCTGCGGATTTGGACAGTTTTTGACCTGTTTCATACGACCAGAAGGAAGAGGATGAAGCCGCACCGCTACTGATCGGATTCAGTTGCGCGTCGTGCGCCACAGTGGGCCATCTATGCCAAGTGCATCGACCTCGTTCCAAACAACATTCAGCTCGCCAGCTTTATCTATATTAAACACCCTAATAGTAGCTCAGCAATACTCAACCTTTACGACAAAACGTTCCTTTTCAGGACCACCATAAATTTGTTAAAGAGTATTTTCTGGACATTTCTCAAGGTCATTAAGCGGATATCAGTTCCCATAAGTTTCAATCTAACATACCATGTATTTTTAAGACAACCCACAATTACAAGAACCAAAGTTGGTCGCGGCATGAAAGTGGTTTGATTTTGATCCAGAGATGAGAAAAAGACTATCAATTTACAAAAGGTCACTATTGAAAATTGCACGGATGTGCAACTGTTGCGATGGCGATCAAAATTATCACCGATTGCCTGCAAAAAGCGCATTCCTTAACACAGATTTAAAAATCGAATTCCCTCCTGTCCCGCCGAACGGTGTTCACTCAATCACCGTGCGTGGTGAATGGTGGTGTCCGATCGTCATCAGCAGCAGCAGTGTTTTCGGCGCGTGGCGTTTTGCAGTACATAATGAAAGGCTGTCCGCACGCAGCTAGCTATCAAGGCTGCCCACAAGAGCCCTGGATTCACCGAAGAAAGAGGAAGAAGCCGCACCGCTACTGATCGGATTCAGTTGCGCGTCGTGAGCCGCTGTGGCCAAGCGTGTCAACCTCGTTCCAAACAACATACAGCTCGTCAGCTTCATCAGTGTTGAACACCCTATTAGTAGCTCAGCATTACTCAATCATCACGACAAAACGGTCCTTTTCTGGACCACCATAAATTTGTTAAAAAGCTTCTTCTGCAGTTAGCAAATATTTTTTTTTTATATAAGACCACGTAGTCCTACGTCACCATTAAGTACAACCCCATAGGACTGTCCCTTGAAGTTTTTTTTTATGTATGTATACTACAAATAGTGAAAATAGAACAATTGAACAATTAAGAAATTTAACAAATTAAATATGAATATGTCGCGTACTAATCAGAATCGCGAACGGATGGGATGAATCTATATTCTCTCGCACGGACATCACAAACTAGCACTTCTTCCTTGTGTGACACGTTTCATTAGACACCTAGATTCGCCTCAATGCATTACCAATGCATGAATTTGTATATTGTGTGGCAAGGCAAGCACAATGATACTCTATGACCGGAAGTCGAGAAAATGTTCAACCCGAAAGATTCCCTCGACCGGACCGGGAATCAAACCCACTGCCTCTGGCTTGGTAAAACCGTGCCTTTACTGACTAGGCTATGAGACCCCGGTAGAAAACTCATCGGTAATATTAAAACAATGCAGCGATTGTACTAAAAAGTTGATTAACTTTTTTTTCCTTCATTTGTTTTTCGTCGATCTTGTTTTCCGTACTGAATACCAGTGCTACCGACGCCAGGGAGCCAGCTCCCACACCTGGACCCTACCCTATTGACCCATCAACTCATGGACTGGGGACCAACGGCTTTACTTCCCTTCCGAAAGAAGGCGTGATCAGAGATTTTATGCCTCAGAAATACCTCACAGGCACCGACTGGGATTGAAGCCCAGGTCTTTTGGGGTGAGAGCCAATCACGTTTACCACTAAACCACCGGTGCCGCAGTTGATTTACTTTTGGTATCGATTCCATTTGAAATATTTAAAGAGATTTAAGGATATAGATTTTAAACAACTAAAAGAACTAAGCACAAGAACAAGTGTACCGACCAATCGCGGTCCTACATCAACCTTCCGTTCGTGCCCCTAGGCACAGACTCTAGTCCTTTTTTTTTTCATTTTCATATCTTTCATGTAAGCTTTGGGAACTTATCTAATAAAATTGGGGAAAATTATATAAGAAAGGTTTTGTAAACCTGTTAGATGACTAGAAAAAAATTGGGTCATCTTTGGATTACAATAAACAATTTTCGATAAAAAAAATTTTTTTTTTTTTGCTTTGATATAACGTAACTCGATATAACGTAACGTTGCTTTATATCGAGGTACGACTGTATTGCCATTTTTGCGATATTTGAGTTTTTAACACTTCGATGATATTTTTACTCAAAATTACAAAAAAAAAGATTATCGCGTATATTTTTCCCATTTCATTTTTTTTATTACTTTATTTTTCTCTGACGTCATTTAGAAAAGACATGACTTTTTCATGCTACAACTCATTGAAAAATGACAAAAACGCCACTCTAAAAAAAAAAAACGCGTGATCCAAAATGGCAAAATTTTTGCAAAAATCGGAGGTCAAGTTTTTTCCGATTCGTCATTTGGCTTGAAACTGCTTTAATGCCTTTGGCATTGTGACAGAAACAAAACGGCTGAACCGATTTCAATGGTGGCGAATGTGGCAAGTCAGTTGACCTATTTCAATTCTAGACCGCCAGTAGAAGAGTCTCCTCTTTCGGACAATATATTTGAGCAATGCTGCTATTTTGTGGGAGTGTTATTTTTGGAGCTAGACGCAGAAACCATTCTATCCATCTTCGGTGCTAGTGCTTTTGGAAAACTTACAAAGTTGAAGGTGACTTAAAAATTGATTGATGAAAATGCAATTACAGACATGAAACTGGTACTCACAAAACGTACAGGAAAAAGTAATTAGTGTAATTTATTTTCGGTCAGTAATTATCAATTACCGGCAGTTCATCAAACTCATTGGGAATTGAAGTACGTAATTATTGAAATAAACTACACACTTTTCTCCGATAGGCAATCATACCCTGACGAATGCCGAAGTCTTCCAAAGAGTAACATTCACCAATTAACACTGCGTATTTTAATTAGCATAAATTAATAAGCAATAAATAAGCACCCATCATTGCGATCCAATTAACGATGAAAGGAAAGTTAAAAAAAATAAATGAAACCCCTTTTCATCATCATCAGGTGCAAGTGCAAACTGTGCAAGTGCGGATAAAAGACCTGAAAAAAATTGGTACCTACTCACTGATTTGCGACATGCGTCCAAAACAGACTGCGGAAGAATTTTCATTATTGCCGTCTTTCCAGCACGATCGTTTTCCCTTCGGTGCTTTGTAGGGTTACCAGTGAACTTAGGATGGAATTAGTTGATACTGGAATCCTGAATTAGTTGATACTGGAATCCTTTTTCAAGTGTGATTTTCTGTCAGTGTCAGTAGGGTTAACTATGAGTCCTCGATGGTAACCCTACTCTCTTATCACGTCGATAGTGTTGATGCGTGCACTGACTGATCGCACGCCGGGTCCAAGAAACCCTTCATCACCACCATCATCATCATTATCATCATCAGCATTGGTGGTGGTGGTGATCGGCATAATGGTACATTGTTTCAGGCTCCATGTCACACTAGAGCGATCGTGTAGACATTCTTGGACACGAAAACAAAAAAATAAGGAGATGACCATAACCCAACATCATCATTATACACACTGGACGGAGAGTATCCGCATAGCATAATTACGTTGTTAAGTTAATTGAAACATTTAAAGTACATATACCTACCGGAGAGGGTTGCGTATTTTTTTAATGCAACAAATGAAAAACCCCAAACTCTTAATAAGCTGCGTTACCGGTCAAACACAGGGACCGTTTGCACCTGTAGGCCAGGATCGACGTGGGCCTATTAATTTTCCACTTTCGACGGTGAATATTGGGAAATATTGTACGCATATCATTAGATGGAAACATGTATTTTATTTTCTACCAGAACGGAAGGGGGTCCAATCCTGTCCTGTCTGTGTCGGTAGTCAGCTGGTTAGTGGCTATAAAATAAAATTAGGAACCAGGCAGCTTTGGTTGGTCGGGTTTGCCACTATGGAACTGTAAGTCGCTGAACCGGCGATGCGAAGGTTCCGCTGTCGATTATAATATTTTCGCATTTTGTTTGCGTATCTTGCAGCTGAATCTAAACAGGAATGTTAGTTGATTATATGGCTATCTACCATTAGCAGATACACGTGCAAGGGGTTTTTAAGAATTAGCTCAAACGGAACTATGAAGCGAAAATGCCAAAATTACAATGTTGATACGATGAAACGCGCTACCATTGTTTGCCTGGACAAATTAAATTTAAAATTGGAATTATGATACACACGATTTCCATTCCATTTCCATTCCATTTCCATTCCATTTCCATTCCATTTCCATTCCATTTGCATTCCATTTCCATTCCATTTCCATTCCATTTCCATTCCATTTCCATTCCATTTCCATTCCATTTCCATTCCATTTCCATTCCATTTCCATTCCATTTCCATTCCATTTCCATTCCATTTCCATTCCATTTCCATTCCATTTCCATTCCATTTCCATTCCATTTCCATTCCATTTCCATTCCATTTCCATTCCATTTCCATTCCATTTCCATTCCATTTCCATTCCATTTCCATTCCATTTCCATTCCATTTCCATTCCATTTCCATTCCATTTCCATTCCATTTCCATTCCATTTCCATTCCATTTCCATTCCATTTCCATTCCATTTCCATTCCATTTCCATTCCATTTCCATTCCATTTCCATTCCATTTCCATTCCATTTCCATTCCATTTCCATTCCATTTCCATTCCATTTCCATTCCATTTCCATTCCATTTCCATTCCATTTCCATTCCATTTCCATTCCATTTCCATTCCATTTCCATTCCATTTCCATTCCATTTCCATTCCATTTCCATTCCATTTCCATTCCATTTCCATTCCATTTCCATTCCATTTCCATTCCATTTCCATTCCATTTCCATTCCATTTCCATTCCATTTCCATTCCATTTCCATTCCATTTCCATTCCATTTCCATTCCATTTCCATTCCATTTCCATTCCATTTCCATTCCATTTCCATTCCATTTCCATTCCATTTCCATTCCATTTCCATTCCATTTCCATTCCATTTCCATTCCATTTCCATTCCATTTCCATTCCATTTCCATTCCATTTCCATTCCATTTCCATTCCATTTCCATTCCATTTCCATTCCATTTCCATTCCATTTCCATTCCATTTCCATTCCATTTCCATTTCATTTCCATTTCATTTCCATTCCATTCCATTTCCATTCCATTCCCATTTCCATTCCCATTTCCATTTCCATTTCCATTTCCATTTCCATTTCCATTTCCATTCCCATTTCCATTCCCATTTCCATTCCCATTTCCATTCCATTTCCATTCCCATTTCCATTCCCATTTCCATTCCCATTTCCATTCCCATTTCCATTCCCATTTCCATTCCCATTTCCATTCCCATTTCCATTCCCATTTCCATTCCCATTTCCATTCCCATTTCCATTCCCATTTCCATTCCCATTTCCATTCCCATTTCCATTCCCATTTCCATTCCCATTTCCATTCCCATTTCCATTCCCATTTCCATTCCCATTTCCATTCCCATTTCCATTCCCATTTCCATTCCCATTTCCATTCCCATTTCCATTCCCATTTCCATTCCCATTTCCATTCCCATTTCCATTCCCATTTCCATTCCCATTTCCATTCCCATTTCCATTCCCATTTCCATTCCCATTTCCATTCCCATTTCCATTCCCATTTCCATTCCCATTTCCATTCCCATTTCCATCCCATTTCCATTCCCATTTCCATTCCCATTTCCATTCCCATTTCCATTCCCATTTCCATTCCCATTTCCATTCCCATTTCCATTCCCATTTCCATTCCCATTTCCATTCCCATTTCCATTCCCATTTCCATTCCCATTTCCATTCCCATTTCCATTCCCATTTCCATTCCCATTTCCATTCCCATTTCCATTCCCATTTCCATTCCCATTTCCATTCCCATTTCCATTCCCATTTCCATTCCATTTCCATTCCATTTCCATTCCATTTCCATTCCATTTCCATTCCATTTCCATTCCATTTCCATTCCATTTCCATTCCATTTCCATTCCATTTCCATTCCATTTCCATTCCATTTCCATTCCATTTCCATTCCATTTCCATTCCATTTCCATTCCATTTCCATTCCATTTCCATTCCATTTCCATTCCATTTCCATTCCATTTCCATTCCATTTCCATTCCATTTCCATTCCATTTCCATTCCATTTCCATTCCATTTCCATTCCATTTCCATTCCATTTCCATTCCATTTCCATTCCATTTCCATTCCATTTCCATTCCATTTCCATTCCATTTCCATTCCATTTCCATTCCATTTCCATTCCATTTCCATTCCATTTCCATTCCATTTCCATTCCATTTCCATTCCATTTCCATTCCATTTCCATTCCATTTCCATTCCATTTCCATTCCATTCCCATTTCCATTCCCATTTCCATTCCCATTTCCATTCCCATTTCCATTCCATTTCCATTCCCATTTCCATTCCCATTTCCATTCCCATTCCATTCCCATTCCCATTTCCATTCCCATTTCCATTCCCATTTCCATTCCCATTTCCATTCCCATTTCCATTCCCATTTCCATTCCCATTTCCATTCCCATTTCCATTCCCATTTCCATTCCCATTTCCATTCCCATTTCCATTTCCATTCCCATTTCCATTCCCATTTCCATTCCCATTTCCATTCCCATTTCCATTCCCATTCCCATTTCCATTCCCATTTCCATTCCCATTCCCATTTCCATTCCCATTTCCATTCCCATTTCCATTCCCATTTCCATTCCCATTTCCATTCCCATTTCCATTCCCATTTCCATTCCCATTTCCATTCCCATTTCCATTCCCATTTCCATTCCCATTTCCATTCCCATTTCCATTCCCATTTCCATTCCATTTCCATTCCATTTCCATTCCATTTCCATTCCATTTCCATTCCATTTCCATTCCATTTCCATTCCATTTCCATTCCATTTCCATTCCATTTCCATTCCATTTCCATTCCATTTCCATTCCATTTCCATTCCATTTCCATTCCATTTCCATTCCATTTCCATTCCATTTCCATTCCATTTCCATTCCATTTCCATTCCATTTCCATTCCATTTCCATTCCATTTCCATTCCATTTCCATTCCATTTCCATTCCCATTCCATTCCATTTCCATTCCATTTCCATTCCATTTCCATTCCATTTCCATTCCATTTCCATTCCATTTCCATTCCATTTCCATTCCATTTCCATTCCATTCCCATTTCCATTCCCATTTCCATTCCCATTTCCATTCCCATTTCCATTCCCATTTCCATTCCCATTCCCATTTCCATTCCCATTTCCATTCCCATTCCCATTTCCATTCCCATTTCCATTCCCATTTCCATTCCCATTTCCATTCCCATTTCCATTCCCATTTCCATTCCCATTTCCATTCCCATTTTCATTCCATTTCCATTCCATTTCCATTCCATTTCCATTCCATTTCCATTCCATTTCCATTCCATTTCCATTCCATTCCATTCCATTTCCATTCCCATTCCATTTCCATTAAAAGTATTCTGGTTCTGATTTGAAGATTTTCAGCAATTTTATCATTTCAAATTGTCAGATTTTCTGATTTCATAATTTTCCTAGTTGCGATTGATATTTTCCTAGTGACATTGCCGACGGCCTATGGGAAACACCTCTCAAAGGCAACGACGGCAACCCAATATCTCCGAATGAAATCCTTTACTTCACCAGCAAAACTAGCAATCGTTCAATTTGTCGTGGAAATCCTCCACACAGCGAAAACAAAAAGCAAACGATTGCGAAAGAAAAAAAACCTCTTTCAAATCGTTTCATGCAAAGCCGCCCCGGTTCGACGACCACCAATAGGAAAACTGCTACGCTCTGCCCTACTCTGCCCATACAATGGGAATCTTTGGATGCTCTCTTTTTTTTTTTGTTTTTCAACAGCAAATAGCACTCCATCGTGCCATGCCGAGGGACATGCAAATTCGCCACGGTGATACACAGTCAGTCGTAGAGGTAAGTAAGAAGACCCCGGGCACGAACAACAGACGAATCAGAAATCGTTTTGTTCCCGATTGTAATTAAATTTTAATAAACAAATTAAAGCCCTGCATGGAAAGCAGACGGGTTAAGCTCGTGAGTGGGGATGATTATTGGTTGAGAATTGCGAGGAGATAATCGAATTAATTACCTGCACACCAACGAGGCATCAAATGGAAATCACCGCCGACGTTGTCGTCGTCGTCGTCGTCGTCGATGCCAACTGCAGTACTAAATAGGCGGCGACATTTAACCGCCACGACTTGGCGACCCAGGGGAAGTTCAAAGGGAAGGTTTCCAGAACAGTTTCGCGGTGGCCGGCTGGAGAAGTAATGGATAATAAAAACGAAAACAATGCACCGTTTTGCTGCTTTTCGCCCGCCTCACGATGCTCGGCGAACGGATCCGGGGTGATTAAATTGCCTTCAAGTGCATGAGGGAGAGAGAGAGAGAGAGGATTCAATTGGAAGAAGGTATGTTTTATGACCATAATGAACGATTACGATTTACTTGAGGTGGGATTACTGTTTTGAAATGTTGAACTCTAAGCAAGTTAAGAACTGTGAACCAACAACTAGACTCATGACAACCTGCACATATCATTCTATAAGAATTTGCCGAAAATCCCGAATAGAAATTTCCATGAACTCTGAAAAGAACTCAACTAGAATTTCGGAAAAGATTTCCTTCGAATATTCTTTGATGACATATGATGATCTTAAAATAAAAACAGGTTAGTCGCAGTTTTTCTTAAGTGACAACAGATATAGAAGGGCGGAATTCAAAAGATATGCAGAGAGCTTCAAGAAGCTGAAGCAATACAATTTCGAAATTATCGGGGTGACAAAAATCCTCTATTAGGGTGACATAGCATAGATAAGAAAGATTATTTCATGAGGACGGATTATTAGAATTTCAAAATTTCAACGATGCGGCAATGGTCCTCTGTTAGGGTGACGTTTCTAAAATGAGAATGTCGAGTGCTTCACGAGAACGAAGCATATGAATTACTACAAATCATATTCTGTTGAAACTTTGTTCCAACAATTTGCATTTGCAACATTATGCATTCGAATTTCAAAAAAAGCAACGATTTGGCAACGGTGCTCTGGAAGGGTGACATTCCTGAAATAAGAATGTCAAGAGCATCATGAGGACGATGCATTAGAATTTAAAGGTTATAATTTTGTTGGATTTGGAATAGAAGGAAAAATTAAACTTAAATATTTTTTGAATTGCTTTACAGTTTCGAAGCAGTCAGAGGCAAATACGTTCCGCTTTAAGAAGGAAGAAGGTTGTGCATAACATTCTTTGACACGCTCTGTAGGTGAGGGTTGATTGGGTGTATTCTCATTTTCTTAAGAGTAAATAAGCAGCAGTAGTTTGGAAACGGGAACAATTGTTATTGAACTGATCTTGTGGAGTGTTATAATTGGAATGAAAATTTGTATTGACTTGTTACATGAAAGCAGTAAAGTCTTCGGAAGCTTTGACTTCGATTACATCAATACCACCTCTTAATCGGTTAATCCTAGGAGCTTCCAAAGTTCTTGAAATCTTGTAGTATCCATATCACCAAAGCGAATATATCCGCTAATTGCTTGTTGCTTGGGATTGACTTAATCTTCAGTGTTCCCTTGTTGACGTGATCCCGCGGGAAGTGATGCTTGACATCGATGTGCTTCGCTTTTCTACATTCTACGTTCTTTGCCATAGAAATCCATCCGTGGTTGTCCTCGAAGATCGGAAGTACTGATACGTCTGTGATTTCTATATGGAGGTAAACTTTGTGAAAACCAAAAATGGAACATGTAACGAAATTATGAAAGATTTTTAATGTTAATTACTCAGCTGCCCCTGGACCAATTTCAATAATTTTATCACCAATCGATCTGAAATGTGTCTACGCATCAATAGCATTTCTTCAAAAAGAATCTGTTGAAAAGTAGGAAATGTCAAGCATTGTCCAAAAGCATCGAAAAAACTAACAAATCCTCCAATTACGTACATGCATATGCTGCTTCCCCAACACAGTCATAAGCGAATCGTTTCTAGACGAAACATGTCGATGTAGCATTGCTGTCATCAGAGAGTCGTTAGTAGACGAAACAAGTGGAAGCGGCATTCGCCTCCGATCTTCGGGCGTGTGCCAATAGGGAGGATGCAATTGCGTAACATTAAGCACACTCATCGCCATATTCAGAACCACACGCCCCCAACGACCACACAGAATGCTTTCCAGAGTTGTAATCTTGTAGCCAAACATGGAAGCAGGGGTGCAAGTTATTGTGATCGATTCTCTTCATCGACTTTCTGTTTCGTTAATAACTCGACGGCAAACACATTCATTGATACGTTTGTTGTTCTGGATAATTGAAGAGTATTGCAGAAAAAGTGTTAAATAGGTTAGTGAAGCCATGGGCATCAAAAGAAGAAATCGATGAAGAGAATTGACTTGCACCCTTCTGCTTCTAAGCGCCTTAGTTCAGTCGTCGTCATAGCAATGAAAACTAGCATCGCACCGCTTTTGGTTCTTGGGTTACACTTGCTGGTTGCAATTCTGTCGTTCGACATTTTCGATTGACTACCAAAAAACATGAAATTACACTGTTTTTTAGGGATGCCTAAAAGTCCAGTTATTCGATTAAAGATTAATCCAAGGGGTAGGTCACTCCGCACACTTATCTTGGGTTAATTTTTTTGTCAGTGTGCCGCAAGTATGCCGATTGTGCCGGTCATAGAGCAAGCTGCGATTATTTGTAAAATACCCATCCCAGCAACGCGAAATTTCTGACACTTTGAATGTTTTGGTTTGAAATCGCAAGGATAAATCGGATTGAGGATGATGCGGGAAGTGGCGGGTGTGTAAAATTTTGGTTTTTTGTGTTAATAGGATAATAAAAGTCCTGTGTTTTAGGGTTTGATAATGCCCTCAAAGGCAGACTAGAAACCTAGCCTTTCGTGATGTGAAAACAACGGTCAATCAGCGGCCGGAGAGAGCTGGAACCGGTGGGGAACATTGTTGGAAACCAACTATAGAGGATGATGAATAGACTTCTGTAATTTGTTTGGTGTGAGTTGCAGCGTTATTTGAATTAAGGTTACTAATGGGGTCTGATTAACTGCCTCTTTCTCTTGAGCCCCACACACCTACATTTCATATTTAGATCTTTAAGTGAACTGCTGGTCTGAGTTCCTCTGGTTTATTCAATTAGAGGATGATCTGAATATACAGTCAAACAGCACGTAATGTTTTGAAAAACTTCAATGACAGTTGTCCAGCAGTGCTCCTATTTTATTTACAACAATCCAATGCCTACGAGATTATGCCGAAGGGTTTGCCGATGGATGTGCCCAAGCTGTGCCGAATCTAATTTCGGCACAATGTGCTGAGTGACTTACCCCTTGGATTAATCGTAAAAAAAATTCCAGCTATTCGATTAAATATTCATCAAATTTTCAATTATTCAACCGACATCCCTTCTTAAATCCCTTGTAAAAGTACAAATTTATCTAAACAAGCATAGAGAAGAACCATGACGTGAAACAGGATCATCAATTCTAATCTAATCTAATCTAATCTAACACCAACACAGCCAGTTCTTGAAGGCATCCTGGAAAATGATATATATATACCTGCATAATTTTTCTTGTCTATTTAATATATGTTCTACAACGAAGATGCGTCACACATATCAAAACGGCCAGGTCTACTGTGCAGAATTTAAGGGGCAAGATGATTCAGAAAACATCGGGCCTGTTTAAGTCGATCTTAAATTTAAACACAATGCTTCAAAATCCAATAAATGGATGAAACGTGGACATCTCGTACCATACGTTCCGATTTTGGTAATTATATGATTGGTTGGTCGTTGGAAGCATCAAAGCTAGAAAGGTTAAGTTATGCTCCATTTTCTTCTGACGGTTGGGGCATGAACACTAAGAAGAAAAGAGAAGAGGGAAAGAAAAAGGAGAAGGACAATGGGAAAAGGATGATGTGAAATCTATGAACATAAACAATATTTTTGATTTGAAATATACAATATAGAAATGCATAACGGCGCGGTGGTCACTACCCGAGTCTTGTCACCATTATCAAGTCATAAAAAGTAACAAGGACTAAAATGTGATCCTTTGATTACTGGAAAATCCTGATTCCCTAGTTTGAAGTTGTCACGACTAGGGTTCGGTGGTAGATCTTATACCAGTAACGTACCACAAAAAGGTGATTTCCCAACGTTACTGGTTTGAAAAGATAAAAAATTACAAAATGGAACGAACTGACCAAGTTTAGCCAATTGAACCTGAAGGCTGCCTGACATGTGTTGATGTAGAAGTCCAAATTGTAGACGAAGCTTGACAAAGATCAACATGACCTAGCCCGGTTTATGGTAGTTGCGCGGAATGTCTTCCTTCGATTTGAGGTAAACAAATTTTCGGATGTATGTAGTCGAATTTTGATGTACATTGGCAAGCCTTTTCGTGACCAATAGTCAGGTTCAACGCTGCGACTCAACGAATGATGGAACTAATGATGGGACGCCTCGTGGAGGTTCTACTTGGCTTCGGAACAGCTTCTCAGCGCGCAAATAATAGGGACCTAGAATGAGCTGAAATATTCCATCAAGCAGTATTGCAGTACTTGATTGGCGCGTATTAAATGAGCTACTGTTAATTTTATTGAATTTTTGCATAAGAGCTACAGAAACGAAAGCTAAAAAATAACTTAGCTGAGCGTCAGCGCCGGCTGGAATAAATTGCTTTTATCCGGAAGACTTCACTATTCATCAATGCCAATTACTAATGCAACGGAATTGAGTGGAACTCAATTTGGTCATCGTCATACAATCCACTAAAAACTCCATTTCACAATTGTTACAATTTAATTCACATTATTAGTTATTTAAAATTTGAATTTAATTTTTCACGAGAAAATCACGCAGCAAAAACTTCCGTGAAACAGGATCATCAATTCGCCGAAAAAAGTGTTAATCGTTTTTCTGCTAAAGGCTAAGATTTACCAACTTGTTGAGAGAAGTAGTTTAACGAGAAAAACTAAAAAGGGGAGGAGCTTTAGCTGGGTGGACACTGGTATTCTACTGGCTGTTTCTATACAATGCATAATTTAGTGTAGAAAGGCACAGCAGATGAAGTGTATGATAAAATACCCAAAATGGGTGGGGCATGATTTTCTAGCTTTCGAAAAATGATTATTTTTTCATGTCCGATTGACAAGCGACAAAACCGTAAAAAGAGAATGAACTTCAACTGATATGCCTTTAATTGTTGCTTTCGTCCATACAGTTGCTGACCGAAGCTCCTCTCATTTGGTGGGGTCGCTATTGAATCGCATCACAGGCTTTTCCTGTAGTATCTTTGCATCTCTCAGGTGAATCACATTTCATCTTGAAGTAATGAAATTGGGTTGTTAGCGGAATGCTTTAATAAAACAGCAAAAAAAGGTTATCTTCCATTTAATTCCACTTAATTAATTTTGGTATCCATGACAGATACGTATTTCGACTACAATGTGCAGTCTTCATCAGTGTCATTCCCACTAAAGAACTTATCAAAATCTAACCCCCTTAAGTACTCATCCCCTAGGTATAAAAGTCAAGATCACAGGTATATAAATGAAACTACAATGTGTTGAATCGGAACCTACCTAACTAATTAAAACCAAAGATTTAAGTAAGCTAAAGGAGAAAAATCTATTCAACTCTCTAATAAGGAAAATCCCAAAGGCTTGGTAGCCATCATAATGAAGTAATGAAATTGGGTTGTTAGCGGAATGCTTTAATAAAACAGCAAAAAAAGGTTATCTTCCATTTAATTCCACTGCTCTGAGAGTGACATATACGAGTGTCAATTTTGACATACAATTGAGTCATAATAGACGCAAAATTCAGCTCAATCAAACGTACTTTTGAACTTTTCCGTCTCAGAGCACTTAATTTTACATTACATGTTTGTTTACGTCTCATCCTTTATGACAATGATGGATTCCGTGGATGGCCGTAGGAATACAAAGAGAAAGTCGACGAAGAGAATCTGTCAATGTTACTTAGGACCTAATGCAATGTTCAGCTTGATTTCACCGCACCCACTCTTCACCCAAAATTTTAATATTTCTGTTGGGTTTGTTTTGCTCTGGTTCGTTACTGCACATCTCTTTCACTCACGTGAAGAATGACGGATAAAAGTACAAGTAAAAGCGAGGTTAGGTTTCACGTGAAGTAGTCTATAGGCTCCAATTGACAGTGACCATGGCTCCCCAACCCGTACCTTCCGAGTGCCCATTCGTGGTAGCGAAGTTGAGGTATCCTTCGCTGCACCCTTCCATACCGTCAACCCGTGTCCAGCAGCAGTAGGGCCGAGACTCTTCCAAGTACCCTTTCGTCGTAGCTCCTGCACAACCCACAAGCCGTGCCCTACTTTCTGCAATTATTTTTATTTAATCATCAAGTAACCATAGGTAAACACTGAACCTCAATGACATTTTCGAAAATCTCTGATATATTTTTCATTTTCACTCATCTAATCACCTAACCAACAAAGCAACTATCCCAGTGTGGAAGTAGAACCATCGATCAGTAAAAGGAACCAGAAAAACGGTAGCAACCAAGCTTCTAATCCTGAAGCAACCGGGCCGAGACTCCTTTGAGTGCCCATTTCTCGTAGCGAAGTTGAAGTATCCTTCGCTGCGCCTTTTCAACCACCGGGTCAACCCGTGTCGTAGTTTTTTTTACTAGTGACATCTGTTGCAAATATCAACCATGCTGGTATTCTATTAATTACTCCCAAGTAACACATTTCTAGCTCGAAAAGTTGTAGCACTTGTTTGCGACTGCAATAAGTCGTATAGAAGCTTCTGTAACCAATCTGCTACAAGCGTGTTGCTAGGGCTGTGGAAGTACTGCAAGTGCTCCAGAACACTACGTCTAGAACCTGCAAAACGCTTGCAAGTCAAGAAGAGGAAGACGAAGAAGACGTATGTGTTTTTCTGATATTAGACTAACTTAGATTCCGTACGATGAATCGTGAACTACTCAAATTTCGGCCAAACGACCGATTGGACATTGCATATTGCACCAAGTGATCGCAGATGGAGAGCCATAAGAACCAACGATCTGGTAAAACTCTTCAATTTCTTTTCCTCGAAAAGCAAACGAACCCTGGCACGCTTTATTGCTCCGCGCCGGCCCTTTCCCCCCCATTTAAACTATAATTTGAATTTCACGCGAAATGCAATCGACATGCACCGCGCGTGCAATTGCTCTGTACCATTTAGTCCTAACGAAACGAGCAACAGGTAAAAGTCCGATGATGCTCAATTAGCCATCAACCGGAAGCCGCCTTACTGCTGCTTTGGCTTTAGGTTGCGCAATTTCCTCGGAGGATTCAATTGTGTTGCTGTTCCTGCTAATTTGAGTGAAATGCTGACCGGTGCAGGCTATTGACCTCCTCGGCGGGAACGCTAACCGAAAGGTCACACCTTTGTTGGTATTTCGGAAATTGAATTCAATTGACGGAAGTTACATCACGTGTTTCACGTGAGTCGGTTACGTAAGAAGAGGCGTTGAAGGGAAACCACCGAGTGAGGCTTGCAAATGCAATTTTCGGTTAAGTGGAAAGGGAACGTTCCGAAACTCTTTTCAATCAGCAGTTGAACACATTTTGCATGTGACCAATTTCACGCCTCCACGCGGGCTCGTCAAACCGTTTGATCCTTTTCAGCAGCAGCAGCAGCCAGCAGTCATCAAAGCGCGAGAATCTGTTGGACCGCGGCTTCAAAGTGATTATTATTTTCACGCCGGACAGTCACCAATCGAGCAGGATTTCACGGATAATTAAGCCGCAAATAAATTGAAAAGCCCACGGGCGCGAAAAGCTGCACCACTTTTTAGTTTAAAAACCAACGGCCACCGACGAAAGCCAAATCCATTGACCGCGTCGGGCCGCCACACCGTCGTCGCCACAGGAAAGGAGAGAATTATAAAAAGCATATAATCGCTTTGCATGAAAGCGAGGAAGGAAAAAACTACGCGGTCATTTCGCGAAACGGTTCTACCTAGCTCTTTCGAGGGTGGAAAAATGGCAACAGAAAAAAAAATTGGCACTAGCTGTTCAAAGGGCCAAAATGGATGCAGGGAAATCCGACCGAGCTATATAGATACAAAAGGATGCATCCACCGCGAAATATTAATGAATAAAAAAATAACAGTGGCTGAAAGAGAGGGGCAAAGTGCTATTAGAAGGGGTGTGGAAACGTGAGAGAAAATGATTGAAGCTAGTTAAACTTTTTTTTCTCTCTAGTGAGCGATTCGCTAGGTAAATGAGGCTCTTTGAAGCCTCGAACTTGTTCGGACAGCTTACATAATACTTTTTAAGTGCAAATGAAAATATTAAAAATATGCGATCGAAAAACAATTACAGTCAAGATTCCTATAGTGTGGATTCGTTCTTGCTGGATTCCTATAGTACTGATGCCACTGGATTCCTATAGCATGGTCGATCCGGCATTAACGAATACACGTACCATATGGGATTTGAGCTAATTGGGACCAAACACTGATTATACGGCAATTTGAATAGATAACTTCCTGATGTATTTGAAGAAGTTGTTAAGCAGATAGTTAGCCACCTTTTGGAAAGAGTCAATTTCCGGTAGGACACAAGTCTGGTCCAGTGGAAGATCCGGAACATCCGTAAAAGTGATCAATGCATGAAACTTATCCTAGAGCTCCGCGGTTTTTTCGAAACGCCCCATAGACGTCTTATTACAATAAATTCAGAGGAATGACCAGCAAATGAACGCTGGAGACCACAGGATGATCCACTTCCGGTGGACCATCCCGTAGTCTCCAGAGTCCATATTCCGAACAGAACTCCGAATTCATTCTAAAAAGAAGTCTATTTGTGGTTTCTAAAAAACCATGGAGCTCTAGGATCAGTTTCGTGAATTGACCACTTTTACGGATGTTCCGGATATTTTAGTGGAACAACCCGTGGTCCCCAGTTTAAATTTTCTGCAACTCATAGACATTGGCGTAGCTACTGGCGGTTCCAAGTGGGCCAGGCCCCCTCCAGAATAATCTAGGCCCTCCCAGAACTTCTGACGTTTTTTTTAACTCACCGGTATTTTGTCAGGCTTATAAATTTCAATGTTACTAATCTTTTTTTTTTGAAGTCCTCGTTACATGTTGACTACTTTTCTTACGAGCAGGACTAAAAGAAGCAATTTTGATTAAATATATTATTGACTTCTGGGAGCTTCGTAAAACTTCAAAGACTTCTAAGAAGTTCAGGGAACATCGTAGAAATTGAGGAAATTTATTATAAATTTCGTGAACTTCATAGATCTACAGAAAAATTGGTAGAAACAAGGAACTTCGAAAAGTTCTGGAAACTGCGTAGAAGTGGAAAGTTTATTTGAATTTGAGATCTTCGTAGAAGTTAAGATGATACTCTAAGGAAGCCTTAGCGTGAAACTTCAAAGGCACAAATGTCAGCTTCCACAAAACATACAAATTTGAAATTGCTACTATCTGTTTGTAGTAGCACAGCAAACAAGGAGTAGCAATTTCAAATTTGTATGTTTTGTGGAAACTGACATTTGTGCCTTTAAAGTTTCATGCTAAGGCTTCCTTAGAGTATCACCAAGGGAACAATATTTTATTTCAGGGAAGCTCATTATTGATCGGGAGCCTCTATATAATGAGGCCTCATGGTCTTGGAATAGTTGTTCGTAGAACTTCGAGGGAAATCATCGAGAAACCTAGAAGTACAGAAAACATTGTAGAAGTTTTGCGAATTTCGTAGCATTTTGAGAAGCTGCGTAAAACTTCATATAAGTGCAAGGAATTTTGAAAAAGTTCAGGGAATTTTGTAGAAGATCTAAAGATAGTTCAATAAACTTTTTGGAATTTAAGGGATCCTCGCTTCAGTATAGGAAACTTCGTTGCAGTTAGTCAGAGATATTAATTCGAAAAAGCTCCATGAACTTCTTGGGGTTTTTGAGAACTTCGTTAAATTATCGCCTAAGTTTCAAATTTATAGAGCTGACGTTAAGTAGCATACAACATCAACATCCAAACAAACGATCATAGGAATGCAACGATTGATGTCATTACCATTCAAGTATCATGTTTTACTAAACTAAGTGTCTGTAAATCCGGATTATTTAATAAATTGCGGTAGAATGTTTCAAATATCAAGAAATCAAGGGTTTTTCGAAAAATTATCAGTGAATTTGAATGAAATTGCCTACATTTAGGCGCAACAGTGCATTTAAGAAATCTTTTGACGTTACTGCTGAAAACACTTTTCACGCTAGGTTTTCAGCATCTGAATCGCTTCAGGGAACCCTCATTTAATAAGAACAATTACTAGAAATGCACTGGGAAGCCATTTGAGGGGTTGATCAATTTCACCCCATATCGATATTTTCAAATTTAAGATATCAAAGATTTCCTTAAAATTAACAGAACATCCAATATTATAAGAAATCCTGAAGGACGTTGGAGCCATCATAGCTACTGATTTAAATACCATTAGTTTTTCATTTTAGTTGATTGTATAAATTTATTTATTTTACGTACTTTTCAACGATCAGGATCAATTTATCCCCGGATTGGGGTATTCAAAAGTTTTCCAGCTAATTGAATCTGATGGAATCTTGAATGATAAATCTAGGTTTATGGACATGTTTGTACATTCTGATTTGTCACGAATTAGCACTCCAGTAGCTGAATTCAGGGCATAAATTTTAACGAAGAGATATCTAATATATATAAATTTATTTCTTTTCGATGAATTTCATGCCCGGAATTCAGCTGCAGGATAGTTTGAATGCCTTAGCACATAAAAAAATTCGTTCTTATTGTGTGTATGTTTTGATTAAATAAATCCGGAACTCTTAAAAAGCTCGAATAAATAATTAATTTGTTCCAAATGGGTATAACCAAACCAAACTTCATTTAAAATTTAAAAAATCCCAATGCTTTTATACAAATAAATTCAATTAGTATCTAGTTACCAACAGGGATACAATCATTCAAGTTTCGAGTTTATTCCTTTTGATTAGAATTAAAGTTAAATTTTGATTGACTCCGAATGTTTGTTAGTCCGATGCATCGAATAAAAAATTGCTCTGAATATTGTTTATTACTTTATTTTCTGTTTTATGAATATGTTTTATTACTTTATTTTCTCTTCAAGTTTCAGAATCATGACAAATTATAACCAGACTTTTCAATATTTTTCGAAATTTTTAAATCTTAATCTTGAACATGTTTAAGTCCAAATTGTATGATATTTTTTCTGTAGGCACTTTACCATGTTTCAAATTCAAACTTCTAGAATTTAATTTTGGTTCCTATGTCGGAGATTTAACCGATGAGAATTTTCTTCAGTTTGAGATGCTTGAATTTATGACATCCGGACGCTATGTGATTTCATTCCAAAAAGCATGAACAAACGATCATTGCTTGTTCAAATTCAGTAAGCTTTTAAGGCTCCCCCAATCGAGGTCCCAATCATTGCTATGAACTAAATATAATCAAATTTATTGTTTCACCATTCAAATGAAAGTAAACCTCAATGTCATATTATTAGTCACAGAAAAAATGCAAAATTAGCAGATCCTAAGCCCCCTCCAGATAAATTTTCTAGCTACGACAATCCTCATAGACATCCTATCAGAATGATCTCGGAGTTTTGTTCGGAATATGAACTCTGGAGACTACGGGATGGTCCACCGAAAGAACAGGAACACCCGTAAAAGTGGTCAATTAATGAAACTGATCCTAGAGCTCCAAAGTTTTTAACACAGAAAATACTCACAGACGTCTTATCACAATAAAATCGGAGTTTTGACCATAAAATTGATATTTGGAACCACGTGGTCCATTAAAAGATCCGGAATATCCATAAACGTGGTTAATTCAGGAAACTTATTATAGAGGTCCGCGGTTTTTTCGAAACCACTCATAATAGTAACTCAATAAGAAAATATTTTGAAATGACTTATTGATTAAACTTTGATTTGATGAATAAAAATATAAACATTAAAGATAGTCCATCGTTAACTTATAACCACCGACAAACCGACATGAAACTTAAACTTAACTCTTGATCGAGAATCCATAACGGCGGATTCAAATGTGCAGCGATCCCATCTGTCAAAACCATAGAAATTTGTTATCTAGATAAAAATAATTTGCCCGAAATAGATTAGACACGAACCAACTCATACATTTTGTATGCGTGTTCGTGGCTAGGATACATATTTTCGCGAACACGGCGGCAGATGTCAAGTTTTGTGCTTTGATCAGAAATTTGATGGTACTTTGTATGGTCATTCATGTCGGTTTGTCGGTGTTATAACTCCAAAGAAAGATCTTCAAGAAGTCAAGAAAAAGAATTCAAAGAAATCTAAGGAATAATCACAGACAAACAGACATAACACACTGAATATTTCTCATTGTAAAACATCGTCGCTAAAATATTACCGCCTTTTGTTGAGTACACTGTGGTGGGTAGTACCATAGAGGTAACTCTAAGACTAGAAGGTCCCGAAATAACGTGCTCAACTTTTTGGCTCACCTCTGGTACTATCTTCGGTCCCAAGCTTGTCGAATCATCCCTCGAAACATAGGAAAAACCAATAACCCCTCATTTTATCTGTCAAACTTTCATAGCGAATCAAAACAAACATTGCTTAGTACTAGATTTTTGACTAGAATGGGGTACGTTAATCGTTTGCTTGGGACCAATAGGCTAGTTAAGTAGTGAGCCAATTTAAAATCGTTAGTTTCGTTTTGATTGTTGATATAAGGCTGTCCACGAGACAGTTTGCGATCAGCTGACTTTCATGTTTTTTTTTTTTTCCTTTGGTTTGTTTTTTCCGTCGATCTTGTTTTCCGTGCTGAGCACCAATGCTACCGACGTGCCAGGAAGGCAGCTCCCACACCTGGACCCTACCTATCGACCCATCAACTCATGAATCGGGGACCAACGGCTTCACTTCCCATCCGAAGGAAGGCGTGATCAGAGATGTTATGCCTCAGAACATCTCGGTGGCGCCGACTGGGATTGAACCCAGGCCTGCTGAAGGTAATCACGCTTACCACTACACCACCGGCGCCGTTAACTTTCATGTTTACCAAGAACTTTTGACAGATCACAGTAGAACTGACAGTTCACTCTCATATGAATTTCTTCTTTGTTTATGTTTACATTCAGCACCATTAACACCAGATCACTCACACACTCTTGATTTCTAGTTGTCAGTTCCACTGAGAAACGTCTCTTGGATCACCTTATTGGCTCAACCACTTAACGCAAATCATTCAAAACGATGATGTAAATAATTCGATCGAACGTCATTTGTTGCTCTAATGGCGGTAAGCTCCAACTCGGATTAACTTTAAATACCGTCCCTGTTAGTATGATCTGAAAAATGTTTGCTCAGAGTTATGTTGATTAACTCTGATGTCGACATCAAACCAGCCGGACATTCTTGATCAAGATTTAATCCGAGGATAATACCGGTTGGAGCTTACCACCATAAGCAGACAAACGAGGTGAAAACATAGCCATTGCTATCAGAGGTGGTACGAGCATTGGTGAAGCGTGAAAACTGAAAATTGTCTATTTCGTGGTGGAGGAAGTTTCCTCTACTAACCATAAAGGAATTTTTGTATCCATTATGAAAGACTGTTCATGGCTATTTAATATGGAAATGTAAACAATCGAATTAATAATCTAATCTAAAACATTTGCAAGTCATCTTATCCTAAAATGGTTGTCCTCTGAGCCCTGTATGTTTTACAGTCAATTTTCAAATAACTATCACCCTTTATTTGGAGGACAGTCAGGAGAGCTGGCCAGTTGATGACGAATTCAACCATAAGGAAATGATCTGGAATTCGACAGCATATTGTTGAAGGGCTCGAGCAATACAATAATCAATCGAAGTATTGCGGATGTTTTCGTTCAGTGAAGAGCGTGAAAAAATGCGCTGTTATTGTTATTGTTGTTGTCAACAAATAGACGTCAAAAGCTTCCGAAAACGTTCACTAGAAGCGCTATTATAAGCAAAAGAGTTTGTTCCATTCGAGAGGTTTCTACCAAGCTTGTAAGGTGATCGGTATTCAAAACTTAGCACAATTTATTAAAATAACTAGTGAATTTTGAATTACTCAGTAATTTCAATGTAATAGTTTATTTATTTGTCTGCATCAACAGGCTGTGTATAGCCCCAATGATGATTTAAGTAACTTATATAGGTAAGTCAAAAAAAAATAAAAACTAAGAATAAAATACATAAATAAAACACACAATCATTCATGGTTAACTGTGCCAGAAAATAACGATGAGAAGTATCTTCGTAGCAGCTGTCGAGGCATATGGAAATTGAAGATGCCCGAGACTCGATTGAACACTCGTTGCAGCCCACCTATTGCACCGTTCATGCCATAGTTTGTGCGCTGAAGTGGCAATCTCAGCATAACGTTGTTACGTAGCGCACGGGGTTGGACGTTAATGTTGACTTGCCCCAAGATTGCACTGCAATCAATTCTACCTTGTAAAGTGTCCGCAATGAACAGGGCCCTAGAGGTGTCTCTTCTAGTTCGGAGAGGCTCCAAATCAATCAGCTGGCAACGACTTTCATAGCTGGGCAGATGAAATGGGTCTCTCCAAGGCAGCTTCCGCAGAGCGAATCGAAGAAAACGGCGTTGAACGGACTCAACTCTCTCAGCACCATTGTTGTAGTTTGGACTTCAGACCACAGAACAATATTCCAGAAAGGATCGCACCAAGGAACAGTAATTAATTAATTAATTTATCTTTATTAGGGAGGCTTTCAGCCTGGGGCTGGTTCGCCTCAGCCCAAGGAACAGTATAGTAACTTCAAACAGTAGATATCGGAGAAATTCTTTGCTATCCTGAAGATAAATCCCAATGTCCTAGACGCCTTGTCGACAACGTGCGAGATGTGCTGCTTGTACGTAAGTTGAGAATCCAGAATAACACCCAGATCTTTCACATGGTTCACACGGTCGATTACAGTGCCGATAAGTTTGTATTCAAATGTGATTGGTTCTTTCTTCCGAGTAAAAGTGATCACTGAACACTTAGTGGGGTTAACCACCATTCGGTTCAAATTACACCAGCTGGCAAAGGCTTCGAACTGACGTTGAAGGAAGTGACAGTCATCAAACGAGCGGATTCGTAGGTAGATTTTAAGATCGTCTGCGCCGGCGCCGGTGGTGTAGTGGTAAGCGTGACTGCTTTCTAACACCCCGATGGGTCTGGGTTCAATCCCCAGCCGAGGTCGGTGGGATTTTTCTGAGGCATAAAAATCTCTGGTCACGTCTTCCTTCGGAAGGGAAGTAAAGCCGTTGGTCCCGGCCCATGGGTGTGAATGGGTGCGATATCCTACGCAGGTGTGGAAGCTGCCTTCCTGCACATTCGATTGCCGTCAATGGATGGCAATCGATGTCCGTCGGTGATTGGCACTAGATTGCGGAACAGAGACCGACGTTAAATAAAGGAAAGAAGAAGAAGAAGAAGAAGATCGTCTGCATACGATAGTCGTGGGCCTTCGATGACCAAGTTCACGTCATTGAAGTAGAGTAAGAAAATCAAAGGTCCCAGGTGACTTCCTTGAGGTATTCCTGACGTAGCTAGATAGATATTGGACCGGTTGTCACCAATGGCAACCATCAGTTGCCGATCAGTGAGATATGAACGAAACCATCGCAAGAGGTTGCCGCTGACCCCAAGTCTATGCAACTAGGCAATCGCGATGGCATGGTTTAGCTTATCGAAGGCAGCTGACAAGTCGGTGTATATGACGTCTGTTTCAGTCCTCTCTGCCATGCTTTCCGTAAGATACGATGTCAAACACAGCAGATTTGTGGAAGTAGAACGACCGGAAGTGAAGCCGTGTTGATCACCACTTAGATACTGCTTACAATGAGAGAGTAGAGGCTCCATGATAACTAACTCGAATAACTTCGAAACTGCACTCTACGATGTAAGAGATGAACTAGCCTCAGGCTAAAAATCTCTATAATAAAGGAAAAAAAAAAAAAAAAAAAAAACTCTACGATGTAATTCCACGATAATTGTCCACATCCCGTTTGCTGCCTTTTTTGTGGATAGGAAACATATGTGCGAATTTCCAATAAAAATAATTGTGGGTAATTTATTGGAAAATTATTTGGTATTTTTGAAAATAATTGGGTTGTTTAGGGGTATTGAGATAAATACATATTCGTTATCTGCATTAATAAAATAACCGAAATCAAAAATTTCATCAATTTTGGTACACTGGAGCTATTTTGAATAAGTACGATTCCATTAGCAAAAATCACCACCTTAGTTCCCTTTGGTGCGACTTTGTATGGGAGCGAGCTGCCAACGAATAGATTTAGTGTCAACGTCCAAAAATTTAAAATCGAGATGAATGTCTACGGGATCGATAAAGATATCGTTGTGCTCAGAAAACGAAGCTCTATCAGATGATGTATAAAAATCTGTATATTTTTCATAATGCATTAGGAAAAAGTTACACATTGTGCATTAGGGTAAAAAAAGACCCAAATTGCAACTCACTCCCAAAAATCCATTTTGAACCGATTCTTGATCTAGTGGTCTCAAAAGAAAGCTGAAGGATCCTAAAATGGCATCCTTTCCAGGATTTTTCCAATTTGGTCAATTTTTTGACATCAAAATGTTTGTTTCCCAAAATTAGGGAAAGTCAGGAAATTTCAGGTCTCTACAGCTTTTTTAAAGTGACGCCGGGTCAAAAAAATACCCTAATGCACTAGGAAGGTTAAACAACCCAATTAAGCAGTAACTCGAGTAATTCCATAAATATGTGAACTCTGGAATTAACATATTGTGTATTATTCTATGTAAATTTTACACCTCATGGTCAATAACAGCAGAAACGATTTCCGTCAGCTCAGTGCCGTAGAAATTGTAAAAAATGCATTGAAGTGTAAATGTATCACAGATGATCTGAATATGGATCTTACGTAATAGTGTAAATTTCATTCAATAAGGAAGTCGTGCAAAATCACAAATCTTCAATTTCCCATCAAAAAACCGCATCAAATCGCCACCATTAAAGATCGTTCGAGCCATAAAACTTTATTCCAACATTAAAGCACCCGATCCCCCGGTTCACCGGGAGCAGAATTTAATCATCTTCAAGGATACGTAGGATATTTATATGTATAACCGGGTGCAGCAGCGAGTAAGGAAAACCCGGAGCACTTTAGTTGCTATTCACCCAGAAATTAAAGTGATAACTTTTCCAACAAGTAGTCCACAAACTCCACCGCCGTCGTCGTCGTCGTTGTCCTTGTCGTTTCTTCTTCGATTTTTGTGTAGAATCTCAGGATTCAAACAAAGTCTGCTCCTTTCGGGTGAGGAAGGGACAGCTGAAGGAAGATGAAAGTATGCTCGCGAGACGAAGTACAACCGCGCGCACCAGAAGAAGGTCATAAATGCATAATAGTAAGGGAACAAAGATGGAACAAGCTGCATCGGGAAAGACGAAGAAGACGGCGGACAACTTTTCTCAAGAAGACTGCATTCAGCAGGAGATGGCACGTCCAACGTCTTCGGGTTTGGGTTCCTTCGGGAAAATCGCTCGCATGCCCGGCGAGCGTGAGTTCCTTGAAAGGGGCAGACGATTTCTCCGAGAAAATAAGCTTCCTGCAACCATCTTCGACTCCCGAAGGACTCGGTCGTCTTGGTGTTTGTTGGAAGTGCATCGCCTTGCCGTACATAGAAGCGTAATGGCACCAACACTAACCAAGGTGCAGCATCCGATTGAGAAAAGTGCAATTCCGGAGATATGGATCTGTAAACTTCTGGCTTCTGGTGAGAAAGTTGACTTGGACGAGACATGGTAGCCAGGGTGGGCGGGGGTTGAAATGTACTTGAAAAGAAACTTTTTCGACGTCGTCGTCGTCGACGTTGTCGTCGGATTAAGTGATGAGGTCAAACTCTCGCTCCAACAAATTCAACTCTTTGCCTGGTATATACCTTCTTCCTTTCTTGTCCTCCGCTCAACGCTCTGGCTGGTAGGTACATATCCGGAGTATGTAAGACCTAGGACAGCTTGTCTCCGGTGTGTGCTATTTTGGCTGTGCATGTACCAACGACATCTACTCCCCCAACCGCCGGAGCTTGCAGCCTGGAAAAAGTTTAGATGGAACTTTTTTGGCAGTGGCCCCCCATTTTATGTACGTACGTATGTATGTATGTATTTGGAGCCACCGCCAGCAACTTTACGACCATTTACAGCAGCTGCATCAGCAGTAGCAGCAGCAGAACAAAGAAAAGCTTGAAATGCATCCTATGGATAGTGAAGAACAACAACAACAACAAAAACAAGATACTTGAAGAGCAAGAAGAAAAGGAACAAGTCGGAAAAATACACAACGTTGGCTGGCACAGGACGAAACGAACAGAAAAATGCGCTCTGCGGTGCATCAATGGGAATTGAGACCGGCTGACGGATCTTTGCTGCTCTCTGGTCTTATTTTCCTGTTTTATTTTCGGGTGAGTGGAAACGATTTTCCACCCTCGGGTGGGGAGTAATTTTTTTCTCCTCATGCTTGTTTCTCGAAATAAAAATATTGATAGATTACATAATTGATGGGCGGAAGAGTTTCGCAAAAGTTCAGCAAGAGTTTGATTTTCCTGGTCCTTAGGGGATCAGAGAGTTGGATTCCGATAAGTAATCGGAAAGAGTTCCTGCTCTGTTTGATGATTTATTTTAGATGGAAATTTAGGTTCCATATTTCATTAATTGAAGCTTCATGAGATTAACCAAAAACAGTCATGTTCAATACTTCGCTCGATTTTTGTCAATTTACTTTAAAGAATCAAGCACTTTCGTAATGTGTGACCAATCATGTTCCACTTAAGGATTCATTTGATTGTTGGTATCGATATCTGGCGTTTAAGCTCCAGTTGTGAAGCCAGCTTAACCCAATGACGTTTATATAAGGTCTAGCCCTGATGACACAACAGTGTTAGTGAATTGGGTGAAATTGGCTGTTGGCACTAATACTATCGCGCTCCCTATGCACTCTACACAAGCTCCCAGCTGGTGTTACGTAACACTGTTTGTTTTGAAATCGTTCACTGCTTAGCTATACGATTGTGGATATTCTGTGAATTCATTAATTTGTAGTATTTATTGAAGTTTTTGGGTGAAAATTGTTAAATGTGCTTTACAAAAATGTGCCGTTTCAAGTTACCATATACGGAAACACAAACTTCGTATCCAACTGCACGCATTTCCCAAGGAAAATACCCGGCGTCGAAAGTGGCTGACGTTTTGTTCGCTGAACGATCAATCCGTGCCACTATTTTTGTGTTCCCGTCATTTCGAGCAGGAGGATTTCGAAAACGTTTACAGTAGCGATATCCGGTGTGTCTTGTCCCGAGAAGGAAATGAGTGTTTTAAAACAATTAAAAATTTATTCAACCAAACCATTTAAATTTTATTTTACAGCTGTTCCATCTATTCGCCTCCGAGGATCGAAGTAGGTCGCGCTAAAGAAGTGACGTGTTTGAATTTTGCTCCCTTGTTTAACAAATTGTGAAGTTTCTTGCGAACATGTGTTTTGTGTATTGGAATGTTTGAATCTGAGAGTGGAACAGTTAGAGCTGATCGGAACGGGGATCGTGAGCCAACATCTGAAGGTTCATCGACAATGCTGCAATGACGGTGCGTTTATTCCGCTGCACTTCTTCCCGAGGCCAGAGCAAGGGGAAACTGATTTTGTTATGATAAGGATCAAGGAGAAGGAGCTCCATTTGCGAGAACAATTGATCTTAAGCATCACGAAGAGGCGGGCTAATTACAGATCATTCGGGTGAGATCCTTTGTTTTTATTTCATTTGTTTGCATTATAATTTTATTAGTACTCATTCATAAAAAAAAAACTTTACCAAATTATGTCCTAGGGTTTAAATTGAGGAGCTCAGCCAGGTTTGTAGCTGCCGCTTTTGCTTACTGAGTAGAAGATCGTGGGTTTACTCCCAAGCTCCTCCAAAATAAAACAATTCCTAAGGTCGCATCGGCTGCTTAAGCGAATCTTGACCCAACTCCGTAGCATATATGGGGGCGTCGGTGAGTCGCTGGCCTCTCGTTAAGCAGATGGTACACCAACAATATCCTTGCTTTCCCCGTAACGGAGAAGATGGGGCTAACCGGCAATGGTTATTGTCATGCTTTTCCTGTTCTGAACTCTGAATGGAAAGCTATTCACTCCCAAATAGTTTGTCTTAAGAAATTAGAATAAGAACGTTAAAGTAGATAAATGACAGTTGTCAGTATGCAATCTACGAATTACTCCATTGCAAACGCAACGCAACGATTTTTTTAGCTTTTAGAACGATTCTGAGACTTAAACTTATTCGAATTTCTGGATATAAAAAAACTAATAGGGTTACGGGATGTGAAGGAAGACATTCCGCGCAACTACCATAAACCGGACTAGTTCCGCCGTTATGCATTTCTATATTGTATATTTCAAATCAAAAATATTGTTTATGTTCATAGATTTCACATCATCCTTTTCCCTTTGTCCTTCTCCTTTTTCTTTCCCTCTTCTCTTTTCAGAAAGTGAGTAATGGCGCTATAGCCATAAGTCATAAAAGGCTACTTAGGACAAGAGTTAGTGCTCATGCCCCAAACGTCAGAAGAAAATGGAGCATCACTTAACCTTTCTAGCTTTGATGCTTCCTACGACCAACCAATCATATAATTACCGAAATCGGAACGTACGGTACGAGATGTCCACGTTTCATCCATTTATGGGATTCTGAAGCATTGAGTTTAAATTTAAGTTCGACTTAAACAGGCCCGATGTTTTCTAAATCATCTTGCCCCTTAAATGCGGCACAGTAGGTCTGGCCGTTTTGATATGTGTGACGCATCTTCGATGTGAAACATATATCAAATAGACAAGAAAAATGATGTAGATATATATATCATTTTCCAGGATGCTTTCAAGAACTGGCTGTGCTGGTGATCGATTAGATTAGATTAGATTAGGTTAGATGAGATTATAGACAGCTGTTCCATCGATTCGTCTCCCCGAGCCCATCATCAGATCGTTCGTTGCGGGCTCAGCGAAAATCTCGTGCTAGTCTTGTGGCACAGGTGCAGGAACAACACGACCAGGTGAAAAAAAATCTTGTCTTCCGAAACATTACCAATAAATATTCTGGAAATTATTCAGAGAAATCCAATGTTCAATGACGATACCGGATCCGAATTTATTGAAGAGGAGAGCAGTCAGATTGACAACAGCCTGCATGTAGATGCAGCTAGCAACAGCAGCTCGTTGAATGCATCAATTTTGGACCGTCCAGACTTAAGGTCCAAGCGCAATGACAGCGGAAGCGGAACGGAAACGGCAAACGACGGCAAATTTTTTTTTTTTTGATTGCATGCAAGTCAATAATATTGCACGTAATGATCGCGGAGCGGCAAAAACGGAATTGTACTAAACCGCGCTTTTTTTCAAAATAATCAAAACAAGCGGCAGCGACAAGAACGAAAACAATGTTCAAAGTGAAAAAAATGGATCCATCTGAGAGTGGTTGTGAGAGTGATTCGGTATTTGTCGAAGATTTTAGTTTGAATCAATACTGCATTAAAAAGCATTCCGCGTTTTATGCCAAATCGTCGAAAGAGTTCCGGAACTCCGGAAAAAAAAAGACAAAGCTTGGCGTGAGGTGGCCAATGAGATGCAGATCAGTGGTAAGAAAATGTGAAATCTCTGTTTTTCATTTAAATTATGTAGTGTGTAGGTGTCTGATCCGCAAGGCGGACGCCATGAAGCTTTTGCTTCATAAAGGGTGTCCACGATGAAATTGCCACACACAAAATTGATTCGCAAAATTCGAGTTTTCATCCGATTGTCATCAAATTTTCAGGGATTAAACTTCATTTTACCATTTTACTCGTATTTTATTTACAGTCCATACGCAAATGCCCGCACCTTGGCCTTAACCCCGGTCATAAGATTCTGCACAACCTGTGAATCAACCGTTTTTTGCATGTAAACCCATACTTTCTTCAGTTCCTCGACTGTCTTCACTACCTTAGGTCGTTTAAGAAGGTGCTGCTTCATAATCGCCCAGTACTTCTCGATGGGGCGGAGCTCCGGAGTGTTGGGAGGGTTGAACATTTTCGGCACGAAATTGACCTTATTGTCCGCATACCACTTCAGCACGTCCTTGGAGTAGTGGCATGAAGCCAAATCCGGCCAGAAGATTGTTGGGACGTTGTGGGCCTTCAGGAGAGGAAGCAGCCGCTTCTGGAGGCACTCTTTTATGTACACCTGTCCGTTCATCGTGTCCTGGGTCACGAAAGGTGCACTCCGCTTCGCGCACGTGCAGATGGCTTGCCAAACCAGGAATTTCTTCGCAAATTTGGACATCTTCTGAGTGCGGACATGCTCCGGAACGCTGAACTTATCCTTGGCCGTGAAAAACAGGTTGCTGGGGATCTGTTTGAAGTCGGCCTTCACATATGTTTCGTCGTCCATGATGCAGCATTCAACTTTCGTCAGCATGTTGAGGTACAACTTCCTGGCACGGGTTTTGGCGGACTTGTTCTGCTTCTCGTCGCGATTAGGGGCCTTTTCTACCTTGAACGTTCGAAACCCAGCCTTAGTTTTGGCCTTCTGGACAAAACTTCGGCTTAGGTGCAGCTTCTTAGCCCCATCCCTAACGGAGGCGTTCGAATTTCGGTTGAAGGCCCCAACTACGCGGTTGTGATTTTTGGTGTTGTACGGAATACTTTTTCTTTCACTTCTGGGCTTCCGATCGGTGGTCAACCGTTCCTCGAACCGCTTAATCACTCGCGACACCGTGGAATTCGCGATTCCCAACGTTTTAGGGATGGAACGATGCGAGAGATCCTTTTTCTCGTGATGAATGCGCAAAATTTTATCACGCACGAGCTGTTCTTTCGACTCCATTTCTGCGAGTTTTGATCACAGGACTTTAAAACTTGCAGGATGTAAATAATGCACTATGAACTAAATCCACCCAAATTTTCATTAAATTCTTCCCAACGGTTAAAAAGTTAGAGCAATTTCATAGTGTGGCAATTTCATCGTGGACACCCTTTACTTAACATCTCGTTTAGAGATGCTTCCTCTAAATGTAGCTCGAGATCTCGAAGTGGAATTCACCTGTCGGGTGAATTCTATTTTGTATCTATATTCAGAATAAACGTAATCAGTTGTTTTGCTGGTGAATATACATGGAAATACATTAAATATGTCAGAGAAATGCTGTAGACTTTACAGAAATTCTATGGATGTTAGAGAACATCACTGAACTCCAGGAAAAAATTGTAGACTTCAGGGAATACCAGTGGACTTCCAAGAAATTCTGTGGACTCCAAATAAATACTGTGAACTTGACAGAAGATCTGCAGATGTCAGGAAAATACTGTGGACTTCACAGAAATTCTATCGATGTTTGGGAACATCACTGAACTCCTGGAAAATTTTGTAGACTTTAGGGAAGATCTGTGGACTTCCGAGAAATTATGTGGACTTTAAAGGAGTAATGGAGGATCTGTGGAATTTAATGAAGACATTTGCAAATCTTCCCTAAGACATTTGCAAATCTTCCCTAAGATCCGCATATTTTTCCTGCATTTTGCAAAATTTTCTTGATGTCCACAGATCTTTCCGAGGTCCTCAGAATTTCAGTCCACAATATTCCTTTGAAGTCCACCGATCTTCTATACAGTCTACATAATTTATCTGAAGTCTACATATGTTCTCTGAAGTCCGAAGATCTTCCATGAAGTTCATACATGTTCCCTGAAGCCATTTCCCTGAAGACCACCGACCTTACATAAAATCCTCAGAATTTCCTTGAGTCCGCAGATCCTCCCTGGAGTTCACAAAATTTCCATAAAGTCCGCAGAACTTCCCTGAAGTTTATATAATTTCTCTGAAATCTGCAGATCCTCCCATAAGCCTACTGAATTTCCTTGACATCCTCAGATCCTCCCACAAGTCCACATAATTCCTAAGTCCACAAAATTTCCCTGAAGTCCACAGATCCTTCTGCTAGTCAAACGTGCTCAGATCCTTCATGCTGACATGACTGGTTCCCGGCAATTTGGTTACTTAATTTCAAGATTGAGCCACTATTTGTAAGGTATGACCACAGACAAACAGACGTAACTCTTCATTGTGTATCTTCGTTCACGCATTTAACGGTTGATTTGAATATTATCAGTTCCGTGAACTACTCGCCGCAGCGCTGGCATCGGATCACTCTGACGTTTCTATACATTCTATAGAACTTTTATGCAATATTGTTTGCGAGTTAGCCAGCAAGCTTGTTTTCCGCGAGAAGCCTGAAAGATGTCGCTACTGAGGTCCTATGTTTTCAGATACTATGTTTTCAAGAAAAACTTTTTCATAGAGTAACATCTGTTTGTCTGTGGTATGACTATCTACTTTTGAACGGAACAGACAAGGAACCGATTGGACTTGTGGTTGGCTAGTCGGTTAATTCTACTACTATTGTATCACTTTCACTTTCACTAATTCACTATCAGTTTAAAAAATAACTATAACAGATACGCATTTCGTTTACTACTTACAAACTTTTAAAGTGTCTAGTCATAGACTTGACTTGGCATAGTCTATGACTATTTCGGAGATGAACCAGCGTTCGGCTAACTAACTAACTAACTAGCTTACTAGTCTATGAATATACACTGAAGAAGTTTGAAGTTATGGCTTGAACACGCGAAGGGGAATGCGGAGTACCCTGATCCAGCTGGTACGATTAAAATCAAATCCCGAGGTAGCGACGATTATGTGTTTCGTCAAATATTCGCAAATATGGAGTCTAGCAGTCATACAACTGGAAAAAAAAACGATATTCCAACGCGAGGATCCATAACCCAACTTCATGGAGTCACCAACCGCAGACCATCCACAATTTACGAGCTGATGTATTTTTTATTTGTATGTACTGAAATCCCATCAATTAATGCGGTGGGTAATACAGTCCGCCCGCCGCTATTTATTTGCTGCCTCTTTCAGTGTCGAAGTCAATGAACTGAAGAGACATCTTTTTGGTTTTTTTTACTATTTCTAGGTACGCATCAAGAACTCACAAAGCAAAAGCAACGACCTACTGCTGAAGAAATTGACCAAACAGATCAACGATTTAACCAAGATCAATGATACTCTTCGGAAAGCTTGTGCTAAGATGGGTTCTGTTTCCGAAACCGTTATCGGAAATCGAATTCATGGAGCCTTTCCTAAATAAGTTGTTTTCAGAAAATCAGACGAATTTAATGCTGGGCACAAAAAAGAAGGTTGTCTGGATGGCAAAAGAAATAGCCAATGCCTTTTCACTACGGTAAGTAATGGTTTATAATTAGACTTTGGAACCATGCATTAAGTACGTCCGTAGACAATCTCAATTGGTTGAAGGACAACAGATAAATAACGGTTGGTGGACAGTACGACTCACCTCATAAAAGGAGAGATAACTGCACAAACTTAATGGAAGCTCCCTTTATTCGGGGAAAAGCTGAACTTTGTTGTGCATTGAACTGGGTTAACGTCATGAATTTCCTTATTTTCTAGGTATCACAGTCAACCCGCCTACGAGATGGTAAGGCGAGATATGAACATCCCTCTTCAATGTCTCCGAACCCTTCGGGAGTGGGCATCAAGCATAGATATGCGACAGGGTATACTGAACTACGTGATATCAACTCTTGAAGTTACTGGCCGTCAAATGCAAAAGCACGAGCGCGTGGTGATCTTGGGCTACGATGAAATGTCCGTAAGTGAGACAATTGAACGAGATAAAAGAAATGACGACATCCTAGGTCCGCACAAGGAAATGCAAGTAAATTGTGCTCGTTAATTTTAACCAGCAAATCACTGTCTCCATTTTGAATGAGGTGATAACTCGGATGCACAATATCGGCTTTACGGTTGTGGGCAATGTTCACGACTGTGGAGGAGGAAACTTTCGGCGTATGGAAAGTGACCTGGGTAGCCGTTGAGAAGGAGCTAACTAACATGAGGCATCCCGTAACTAATTAAGAAATATACTTTTTCCCAGGCGTCCTCCACCAATAATATGTCATTCATCATGACCTACAAGCTCAACCAAGATTTCATTGAAAACTTGTTTGCCGTCCTTAGGCAGAACGGAAGAACGCATGACCACCCGTCTCCCTTGCAAGCACTTCATTGTTTGCGTCTGGTATTCTTGGGATAGAATCTTAAACAGCTAAAATCCAACCAGAATACACTACGCAACCAAGTGGAAGAAGAATTCGTTGTGGCAAAAATATTTCGCAAACGGATAGATTATAAACGGGCTGGAACAATAGCTGATTACACCGTGGATGTACTTAGTGACGAGGATGAGGACGAACCATGGCAATATGTTCCAAGTGAACGAACTCTTGAGGAAGAAGATGGAGCAGATTATTTCGCCGGTTTCGTAGCTCGCAGAGTCATCAAATAATTCCCTAATTTAGCCAACCATACTCATGAACTTGAACCTAGTGGACTGAATGAAACTAAAAACTATGTCCAAGACCTGTCTTATGGTGGACAGTGGTAGCCCACTGAAAAATGGTTCAATGTTTTTAACCAAATGGATTCTTATTTCAATCATATCCATAACAATAAAGTTGTGCAAGTGAAGGGCAGGGATGCTCGGTAGGGTTACGCGTTACAAAGATTATGTACGCACCTCCGAGCACAAATGTACACACCTTGCGACGCGACCTACCATCGACACTAAGGCTGTGAACCATTTGCCGAGTTAAATTTAACTCGTGGTTAAAAGTGACATTTCGAAAGTTATTTTCTATGTTCGAAAATCCCTGTGCTGTCGATCGACCGGTTTTCGAGCAGAACTTAGCCAAGGTTGTCAAAATTTAACTTCTTGTCTGTCAGAAGTAACCACGCTCGGATAGCAGGGTTAATCGATAACTTTCCATCTGTCAAATTTTAACCAAAAGTTAAAATAATCCACCAAATGGTTCAGAGCCTAAATAACGTTGGTACTGAACGTCAGTAGCGATGGCGAGACTGTATGAGTCGTAAAGAATAAATGAGAACAGTCGTAAACAATAATAGTCAGTTCAATGGAAGTAGAATCGTAAAATTATTGGTTATTTTTTATAAAAGAAATGAAAAGAGAAGTTCGAAGGATAAAAAGCAGAAGAAAGTTAATCCGGAAAAGCAAAACCAGGAAGAGGAGAGCTCGAAAAGAAAAAGTCGAGAATAGGAAAGCTTGGGAATTCGAATCCGGTGCCAGTGGATCCTTCTGATTTCCGAGGAGCGTTTCACAAGCATTCAACACCGAAGGTAGCCGGAAAACCTGCAAAGAAGCCAGTTGGAAGGCCAGCAAGTCTGCTGGATAGTTTCTTGGATTGTCGTAACAAGAACGACACACCTTTCAGACACCCAGAAGTCCTCAAGAAGAAGAAGGGTAAGATGAATTGCGGTAAGCCGATCAAGAAAGTAAAAGAAGTATTGGAATCAGATAGTGATGAGAGTTCCGATGAAGAAGAAAAATCTTTGAATGAGAGTTGTGAAGAAGAACAACAAAGTTCCGGAGAGAAAGAGGAAAACATAAAAGGTTCCCAAGGTTAAAGTCGACATCGTCATCAAGCACCCACCAAGGCCCAACTATCTTCTCGCCAGTTCCTGTCCAGGAGGTTGCCAATTTTTTTCTGGAAAGCTGGAGGAATGGCAGTTTTGAGACGTCAACGAAAGCGTGCGGATTCTCTAACATCGAAAACTTGGCGCGTCTTCAAGAATGCCTGAAAGGAGAGGCCCCGGAGGCGGTGAGAAGCAGGCTTCTACTACCCAAAGCAGTTCCGAAGATTATCGAAACTCTGCAGATGCTGTTCGGCCGTCCGCAGGGGCTGCTGAAGGATTCTTGCATGCTCATAACGGGGTCAAAGTCCGCATGTGAAGGAAAGGAAACCGTGTAGGATTTGTGGAAGAGTCGACCATAGAATTAGGCATTGTGAAAGATTTCGCAAACTCTGACTTGCTGACCGTTGGGAAGCAGTACGAAGATGGAATCTGTGCCAGTTATGTTTGAACGATGCAAGTTAAATTTCCGTTGCAACGTCGATAGTTGCAACGAGCGTCACAATCCTCTAATCCATCCAGTGGGATCGGTTACTGGTTCAAATTGCAACATGCATGCCATTCTAACGAAACCCTCCGTCATCTTCCGCATGATGCCAGTTACACTGTACTGAGGAAAGTTCTCCGTGAACACGATCGCCTTTCTAGACGAAGGCTGAAGAAACCGCTGATCAGCAAATTAGGAGTTCGAGGAGTGACCCAACCACTTCACATGACGTGGACTGCCGGAGTCTCTCGGATCGAGAAGAACTCGCAGAGAGTAGATTTATTAATCTGCGCACGAGAATCTACGCAGCGTTTGCACATCAAGAGTCCGCACACGGTGGCGAGCCTGAAGCTGCCGCAGCATACTCTGTCCTTGACGGAGATAGTGAAGCAGTACAGTCATCTGCATGGTGTACCGGCTATAGACTTCCAGCAAGCCACTCCGCAGATTCTAATCGGACTGAAGGACATCCACGAGTCAAGAATAGGACGGCCGGAGGAGCCAATAGCGGTCAGATCCAAGCTTGGCTGGACCGTCTACGGACCAACGGGTATCGAAAAAACGGATGGTGGAATGGTCGGACACCATACGTGCAGTACCTTGTCGAATCAGGAGCTGCACGACATCCTCAGAAATAACTATACTCTGGAGGAATCAGGGATTTCCGCTGCATTGCTGCCTCAACCGGAAGAAGACAGAAGAGCAAAGGAGATTTTGGAGAAGACAACTGTGAGGGTAGGTGATCGCTTCGAGACGGGTCTACTATGGAAGAAGGACGATCCGAGCTTTCCCGACAGCTATCCTATGGCAGTAAAGCACCTGCAGTGTATGGAAAGGCGCATGCAGAAGGACTCCGAACTGTACGACAAAGTTCGCAGTATGATTGGCGATTATCTTGCGCACATAGCTACACCGTCAGAATTGGCTGCGTTCGACTGCAGCAAGGTGTGGTACGTGCCTCTGAACATTGTGTATAACGCAAGGAAGCAGAAGTATCGTCTTATTTGCAGATTCCGTGAAAGGGTGATTGGATTTGGTGCAGATATAAAGGAGATGTATCACCAGATGTAAATGCGTGAAGCAGATAAGCGGGTGCTGAGATTTCTGTTCCGAACTGATCCTTCGATGGCACCGGTGGTTTATGTGATGGACGTAGCGACGTTCGGCTCTACGTGGTCACCATCTTCAGAATCTGAACGCGAAGGAATATGCAAGGCAGTTTCCAGAAGCAGCGGAGAAAATAATTAAAAATCACTACGTCGATGAATACTTCGACAGCGCCAACACTATTGAAGAAGGTGTGAAGCGAGCGAAAGAGGTTCTGTATATTCATTCCAAGGGTGGTTTTGAGCTGCGTAATTGGGTGTCCAACTCGGAAAAGTTCCTTCAGGCCATGGAGGAGCAAAAAGCAGATCAGTGCGTGAGGTTCAGCGAAGACAAGGAATCAGGCTCCGAGCGAGTACTGGGAATTGTGTGGAGTCCAGCCAGCGACGAGTTCTCGTTTTCTACCAAGTTAAGGGACGAACTTGCACCGTACTTGTCAGGCGAGTTGCTACCGTCGAAGAGAATAGTCATGAGCTGCGTTATGAGCTTTTTCGATCCGCTAGGACTGCTGTCTATCTTCACGTTCTACGGGAAGTTGTTGATTCAGGACTTGTGGCGGAATGGATGTGAATGGGACCAGCAAATCGATCAAGACTGCGCCGAGAAGTGGAATCGGTGGATTACTAGGCTACCAGAGGTTGAAGGAGTGCGCGTTCCTCGATATTACTTTCAAGGTGGGTGCATCGATCAGGCAGAATATAACAGCCTACTCCATTCTAGTCAAAATTTTCGTACTACACAATGTTTGTTTTGATTCGCTATGATAGTTTGACAGATAAAATGAGGGGTTAGTGGATTTTCCCATGTTTCGAGAGGTGCATAGATTAGCTTGGGACCGAAGATAGTACCAGAGCTGAGCCAAAAAGTTGAGCACGTTTCTTCGGGACGTACTATTCTTAGTTTTACCCGAGGGGGGCGACTCTATCTAAGATGCAGGAAATTTTGTGCTTTGCTGTTGTGAGATGCAGTCGCGCTTAATAGATAGAAACACGATTGATTGTGATTTTGAAGATTTCCTGCAAAAAGGTGGATAGCGATGCGAGTAGATAGGTTTAGATGCAAGAGATGAAAAAAGATTTTTCGTAGATTGATTCGCTAGTGTGAGATTTTCGATCATTTAAAATCGAGATTTAGATGTGTCGCACCCCTCGGTTTTACTTCTATGGTACAACCCCTTAGGGCTGTCCCTTGTAATTTTTTTTTTAATTTTTACTCAAATAAAAAAAATCATTTTTTTCCTGAAAGTTTTTATTTTTCTCTACAACTTTTTTTTCAGACGTCATTTCGTTTAGAAGTGACATTTTCGCTCTACAATTTATTGAAAATGATAAAGATTTAATTTTGAAAAACATTTCAGTATTCAAAATGGCTGATTTTTTGGTAAAAATGTGGATGATTGAATACTCATAACACACAATTATCCAAAGTTTTATGCAAATCAGTGATGGCATAATCATTAGCAATTTCATATTTTTCCGCTCTCATACGCTCTCAATATCACGCGTGATATTGGAACAAAATATCATACTTGATATTGATTTTACAAGCTTCTTTGATATTGCGAGACTATTCACAACGTGTAAAGTTGAAGCTAAGAGTTGAATCGACGCAAAAATGATTCCGTTGCACATCGTTTTATTAGAAAGAGAAGGTATAATAATGCTATCTTCATTTTCTCTTCACCGATGTCAAGCGAACTCCACACGTATCAATATATTGACACGAAGGGGAATTATTGATAATAATATTGATGATGTGAATACAGGAATATTGTCAATATCGATGTATTGACGTTAATATAGAATGTATAGACAATACTATTATTGTCAATAAAAGCGGCCGTGTAGGGTCCACTTCACACGAAGCGACCACTGCCAGCCGTTATGGAAGTTTCGGTTGCGTTCGGGTGTAAAGCAAAAATCATGAAACTCAATCTCACCACAGTTTGGTGAGATTTGCAGCTGGTGAGTTTTGTCAGCTTGATATTCCTAGCTGCGATATCACAGCTTGCAATATCAACCGCAGTTGTTTGCTTGTTGATTTTTGTCTACGAAAATCAAGCGTGATCTTGATATTTCGTGAGATTTGATATTTTCCCAACACTGATGCAAATAGGTAAAGCTTTTTCGATTCGGTATTTGGCGTGGAACTGCTCATATAGGCAAGCTATCCAATGAAACCAATTAACTCGCAACAACGTGAAGCAGCAGTGTGAAATTCTGAGCTACACTGTGTACCATAGAATAGCTCTAGTCTATTAGAACAACTTTGCGCAAGACGAGAACTTTCTATCTAGTCAAGACGTTAAGTTGGTTTTCCCAAAACGGAAACCTTCTATCTAGTCCATGTGTTAAGTTAGGACAAACAATGAAAAAGGAATGTCACACTAGCACCAACAATCAATACGACACTATCGATTTGAAATTGGCTCACTACTTGACTAGCCTATTGGTCCCAAGCAAATCGATTAACGTACCCCATTCTAGTCAAAATTCTAGTACTACACAATGTTTTTTTTTATTCGCTATGAAAGTTTGACAGATAAAATGAGGGATTAGTGGAATTTCCTATGTTTCGAGGGGTGAATCGATTAGCTTGGGACCGAAGAGAGTACCAGAGCTGAGCCAAAAAGATGAGCACGTTTCTTCGGGGCCTTCTGGTCTAAGAGTTACCTCTATGCTAGTGTCGCCTGGTGAGTGAATCATGAGCGGAACTCTTTACCATAAAATAGGGCTTGTTCATCTGAACAAGTTTGCCAAAAAAGGGGTTCGTTCTGTCTAGTTAAGATGTTAAGTTACGGCAAACAATGAAAAATGGGTGTCACTCTAGCGCCGACTAATTACCCAACAAACATTGGAAGCAGAACAAGAGCTTATTCAGTCAAAAATTTGCTTCTTCAGCTAACAAATAGCTTATTCAGCCTTTAAGCAGCTCAAATTGTTTGTTGGGTAATGCATTCGAAACTATTTACGCTCTTTCCAATAAAATAAGCCTTGTTGATTTGAACAACTTTGCCCAAGACGGGAAGCTTCTATCTAGTCCACATGTTAAATTAGGGTAAAGGTGTTATTAGTGGCATAACTTGATCATTTCCGTTTTAGCGCCATCTAGTGAGTAACACTATCCAGATTTTAGAAAACCTTATGTTCTTGAATATCCTTTCAGAAATTTTACAAATCCATTGAAAACACGTCAATACGACAATTTGAATTTTGAGTAATATTGCCCCCGGGTACAGACAACGTAAGTATTTCAATATAAAAGCAACGTAAGTATTTCAATATAAAAGTTCAATAAATATGTGTTCAAGGTTTTTGGAGAAGATTTCAAATAATATTAGAGAGCTCAAAATTACAGCCTTTCAAAGTGGCCTAGGGTCAAATTGACCCCAAGGTACAACTTCTTCTTCTTATACGCATTTCAAGCTTATTGGTTAGCGTATATTAGCTTATTGCGTGCTCTCAACTTAGTGTTCTTAATGCACTTCCACAGTTATTAATTTAGAGCTTTCGATGCCAATACCAACGCATTAATTTGTATATTGTGTGGCAAGCACAATGATACTCTATGCCCAGGGATGTCGAGAAAATTTCCAACCCGAAAGATTTCCTCCACCGGACCGGGAATCGAACCCGCGAACGGTAATACAAGCAAAGGGTTAATCAATGTAATGAAAATTATTCTTCATCTTCTAGTTGGCACAACTTATTGCTCGAAAATTGCACGTAAATAGGAAGACAAGTGTCTAAGCAAACTTCTGTTAAAAAAAATCCAGAACTGACCAGTAAGAGCACTGCTATAAAATAAACTGTGGCTCCGGATTCTAACTGAAGGACACTTTTCTAACACAAAGTTAAGGACTTGACTTGTATGTGCCATAATTGCGGTAATTTTTTTGATTCCATCCATTTTTTTTTTCCTTAAAAACAAATAGGTTTTTATTAAAACTCAATATTGATTCCATAACAATATGAAGATCCTAAAATATAGTGTAACCACCGTTGCTAAGAGTGTCGTCCCTGTCCAGATTCAAATCCATGTTCTCAAACATAAAATCTTGTTGCTGGTATCCAAGCCATTCAATCATTATTTTGCTGAACAAAAGATCCCAACACCTCATGTAGGAAAATAGTAGAAAACTTACTTAGAATTCCTTAGTAGTTGATAAAAATTGACAGTTGAAATCACTCCGCTCCAACAATGCATTTACATTACCAATTGATGAGTGCCAATATCAATTTCCATCGTTGAACTCCTTGGACAGTTTCTACCAATTAGTCTCCATCAATCCAAGAAGAGTGATTCATTCCCGTTGGATCTTCTAAAACCAGACACTCTTCAATCGATCCCAAATGTATTCATTCCGAATACGACCATTCCGAAAGACAAATCCCCATTCAAGACCGATCAAGAAGCTCGGTTTGCTTGGAGTGCACCGGAGAACATAGATTTTCCATCAAAATATTTATTAGCTGACAATCTTAATTTGACTAAAAAGCTCCATAAATATTTAATCCTTCAAGATGTCGGTACCACTGACTCCCCCGTTCGTCGTTGCATCAATTTCAAACTGCTGAGATTGAGACCGAATGAGAATCTATAAGAGCACTAAATCCTACTCGATTGCCTAGTGCTTGGTCGTCGTCATCGTCGTCGGTGCACATTTGGAAGCAACAACTACAACAACATCAACAATGGGCTAACTGAACTTGTTATAACAACAACTGGCCATCGAATCCGTGCACTGCTTTTGTTGCTAGGAGGTGGGGAACGATTCGTCTGGCAGGGCATTGAATGGAGATAACAAATTACAACAACCATCAGTGAGGTCCACTCCTATAGTGTGTATGTTGTCTTATACTGCGCTGCTAATACCTTTCCTGGTTCGATTTTTAAGCTCTAGAACGGGGGTTTGGACTACCGACTCCACATAAGACCGTTCCGTGTTCTGATATCGTAAAGGAAAATCGAAAATCCTTTCGATCCGGGTGAGAGGGCAACATGGCGGGTGATCCAATTGATGGTTATTTTCCTGCTCCTGTGTGTGATGCCGAGTCCAGGAGGCGAAGAACCAAACGCTACCATGGCTACCATCTCCGGTCGGATCCCCAGCACAACGGAACGAACGAAATGAGTCCAAGCGCCGTCGGTCGCCCGCTCGCTGTGTGTCTCTAATCTGCTTCGAAATATTGATCCCAACCTGCCTTCCTCTTCCTAGGCTTCTACTTCACACATCCCCCGAGTCCCGAATCGATTTCTGGAAGCAAAAACGCTGGACGCTCTTTGTGTGTATGGTTGCCACCCGAGCGTTGGCATCGTACCGAAGATTGAGATCCGGCGGGGAATGTCCTGCACTGCCTTCAGCTCGAAAGTAGGTACTTTTAGCTCTTTCCAGAGGACCACCGAGTTCCCCGAGAAGAACAAATTACGATCGCTTAAATTCGTTGTGCTCACTTGTGCTGTTGTCGTTGTCGTTCCCGGATGATGGCTCCCGGGGTTGTGCAAGAGCACATGGCTGGAGGGGGAGGGGGGGGGGGGAGTAAATGTGTAGCGACGACCGGGAAATAGTGATATGGGTTGATATGTAGGAAAATATCCGCTTTTTGATCCCGTTTGGTTTCGATGGGTTGGCTCGGCGAGGGTGGTTCTGGAAATGTGTATCGCCAAAATTTCCTGGAGATAAATAATAAGTCCTTTCATGAAATCCAATTTCCAGCTTTCGAGGGGAATTGTTAAAGAATTATCTCAGCAATTTTTTTGGAAAACATCAAACGATATTGCTTGAACAATTTATTCAAACTTTATTGGAGTTTTCAAAGACAAATTTAAATTTTCTATGGAAATAATTAAAGAACAGCCACTGCACCAAAATCGAATGTTTTCGTGGTTTTGTTGCCAAAATCGAACGGGTACTGTTTTACCAAGAAAAGATATTGCAGGATTATCACAATTTTTAGTTGCGAAAAGATATTTTTGTGGAATACTTAATTCATAGCATTTACAAAAGAAATTTTTTAAATAAATTTCAATGATATTCTTAGAATTTTCAAATAAATTCTCGGGAAATAGTCAAAGGATTTTTTTCTAAAAGTTACAAAAGGACATTCGTTAGCAATTTGTGAAGGAATATCATGGAGAATTTCAAATTGAAATTTTTCAAAAAGGTTTTTTCTTTGTAATTTTTGAAGAATTTTCAATGCAAATGCTTGTAGAATTTTTATTGAGAATTCATGGAGAATTTTCAAACGCAATTGCTATAGACTTGAAGAATTTTAAAATGAAGTATTTATTGAATATTTTAAGGTAATACTTGCAGAATTTTTTAAAGATAACTCTTGATTGAATTGTCAAGGGAAATTAATGTAGAATTTTTAAGAAAAAATCGTGTAGGACTTGCTAATTAAATTCTAAAGGGTGTCCCACATAAAATTACACCACGGAAAAAACGGTGTAGAAAATTACATAGTTGATCGATCCTTTTTAAACTTTCAGACAATAAAATATAACCCATTAGTAAGCTTTTGGCATATTTATATCATTCAACTACAATACCATAACCTCGCACCTTACGCTTAACTTCAATCATTAGGTTATGTACAACATCTGGCTGCAGCTTATTCTGTACGGAAACCCACTTTTTCTTCATGTCTTCCTCAGATTTGACCTCTTCGGGATGCTTCCGTATTGCTTGCTTCACAATAGCCCAGTATTTTTCGATGGGCGTTAGTTCCGGTGCGTTGGGGGGGGGGGAGGTTCATGTCCTTGGGTATGAAAGTGACCCCGTTGGCTTCGTACCACTCCGGGACAACATTTGAATAGTGGCACGAAGCTAGATCCGGCCAGAAGATCGTAGGGCCCTCGTGTTGCTTCAACAGAGGAAGCAGACGCTTCTGTAGACACTTCTTAAGGTAGATCGCCCCGTTTACAAACCCGGTAGTCACGAACGGCACACTCCGTTTGCCGCAAGAGCAGATCGCTTGCCAAAACATGTTTATTGGCAAACCCGGAACTTGCCGGAAGTCAGCCTTGACGTAAGTCTCATCATCCAATGCGGCTTCGTCAGCATCTGGGTGTACAGTTTCCGGCCCCGTGACTTTCCCACCGTATTTTGCCGTTCGTCACGATTTGGAGCCTTCTGCACTTTGTACATATGCAGTCCCTCCCGTTCCTTGGCTCTCTGAACGAAAAACTTGGCCAGATTCAACTTTTTGGCCACATCCCTGACCGAAGCATTGGGATTCCGCTTAAACGATTTCACGACACGCTTGTGATCCTGTTCACTAAGGCTCTGAACCATTTGGTGGATTATTTTAACTTTTGGTTAAAATTTGACAGATGGAAAGTTATCGATGAACCCTGCTATCCGAGCATGGTTATTTCTGACAGACAAGAAGTTAAATTTTGACAACAGTGGGTCGAAAACCGGTCGATTGACAACACGGGGATTTTCGAACATAGAAAATAACTTTCGAAATGTCACTTTTAACCACGAGTTAATTTCAACTCGGCAAATGGTTCACAGCCTAATAGAACATCCATTTTGACTGCATTTCTCCTTCCGTTCGATGCTCAGAGTTTCTTAGTAACGTTTAATCACACGACTCACCGTTGACTGCACGATTCCAAGTTGTTTTCCGATGTCCCGATGAGAGAGTTGAGGATTTTCCAGGTGCTTGCGCAAAATCAATTCGCGACGTTGCTTTTCGGGTGACGCCATTACTTCCCAACTTTCGAAAAACTGACAGCGATTAAAAAAAAACAGTGTAAACAGTACACTCTAAACTACTTCTACCCAAATTTTCAAGAGAAAATACTCAATGGGTAATTTTATACAGCGTTTTTTATGTGATGCAATTTGATGTGGGACGCATACATATTTGTTGAATTTAAAAAAATAATGTAAAGACTTTTTTAAGGCACCTCTAGTAGAGTTTTAAAGATAATTGCTGTAGAAGTTTTTAGAAAATTGTCCTAGAATTTTCAAACAATTGTCTGAAGAATTTTGAAGAAAGCAATTGTAGAATTTTAAAAGAAAATGCTACCAACATTGTCATTGGAAATTCTTGCAAAATTTTCAAAGGCAATTGTAGCAAAACATTCAAGGAAATATTTGAAGAAATTTAATTGATAATTATTTTAGTAATTACATTGATTTTTGTTGAATTCTCAAACGTACAGAATTTTTTTTTATAACAATTCTCGAATATTTTCAAGAGAATTGTGTGTGTATGTTTTCTTTTAGTAAGGCTGACGAAATACACGGAGAGTGAGCACGGATTGTCGGAGAGGCATTTCGGATTCCGGGAAGGGAGATCGACGGTGGACGCAATTCGAACAGTAGTCGATAGAGCTGAGAAGGTGTCCAAACAGAAGCGGAGAGGAGATCGATACTGCACTGTGATCACGATCGACGTCAAGAATGCGTTCAACTGCGTCAGGTGGGAGGCCATCGCCGAAGCACTGCATAGAATGAGGGTCCCTGACTACTTGTGCAGGATCCTGAGGAGTTATTTCCAGAACCGAGTTCTGGTCTACGATACAGACATTGGACAGAGATCGATTAAGATCACCATCCTTGGTCCAACGCTCTGGAACGGGATGTACAACGGCATGCTAACGCTGAAACTGCCCAAAGAAGTTGAGATCGTTGGCTTTGCGGACGACGTCGTCTTGACGGTAACAGGCGAGACGCTGGAAGAGGTGGAAGTGTTGTCAACCGAGGCGATCGTCATGATTGGTAACTGGATGCAAGGAGCGAAGCTGCAGATAGCCCACCACAAAACGGAAGTGCTGTTGGTCTGTTGGGGAGCACGCTATAGCCTCGAAGCGTATATTGAAATACCTGGGAGGGATGATCGATGACCGGTAAACTTCAACAGCCACGTCGAATATGCCTGTGAGAAGGCTTCGAAGGCCATCAACGCGATAGCAAGAATCATGCCGAACAACGCTGGTCCCAGCAGTAGCAAGAGGCGTCTTCTGGCCAGTGTGTCCTCATCGATACTGAGGTATGGAGGTCCAGCCTGGGTTGCAGCACTGGAAACGAAGCAGAACCAAAGGAAACTGAGCAGTTCGTTCCGGCTCATGCCCATGCGATTCGTGAGTGCGTATAGAACCATCTCGTCAGAAGCAGTATACCTTATCGCCGGAATGATCCCTATCGGCATCACCTTGGCGGAGGACACCGAGTGCTACAGCCGGAGAGAAGCCGGAACAGTACGGAGGGTACGCTTTCAACGCTACGTTTGGGATTCCATCCGGACTGTGAGCTTTCTTCACCTTCAATCCTTTCGCCACTGCTACGAGTTACTCGTTGGTGACTTCGATGTTATCTCCCTCTCCTTTTCCGTACGGTGTAGGTGGCCAGGTCGTTGGGTCGTGCTTCGGGAAAAGTCCTTCCTATATGACTTTCAGCTTCTTTGGGCACATTTCAGCAGGCATCGTTGGACCTCTGATCTTTGCCATCACGACTCGGTATGCGTCGCCACAGGAGTTGACATCTGCGTCTCGACACAGCTCCTTAAAACAGTTTAACTTGCTCTGCTTTATCTCTCGTTTAAAAGCGGCCCTAGCCGCTCGAAACACACCCCTTCGTTCCTCTCTGTCTGCTTCTGTTCTTGCTCTCTGAACACTTCTTCTGGCTCTGAAACAACTAGCGTGGAGGGTGCTTAGTGCCTCGTTTCACCAGTAAACTGGACGCCGTCTGTTATTTGGCTCCAGTTTCCACGGCATGGTCCTGTCACATGCTCTCACTAACGTTTCTATCAGCTCGTCCACGTTCAGAATAACGGGGCTCCTGCCCCAGTGCCTTAACGAAAAGATCCTTGTCGAAAGCCTTCATCTTCCACTTCCGGTTACAAGTTCTCGTCCTCCGTACTGACACAGTATTCCGTTGGCCGATGCCATATCGGATCGCCTGATTGTCGCGATCGGTATATCCTTCGCAAACTCTCCAATCCATGTTAGCCACCAGTGACGCACTGCAGAAAGTAACATCAGTAATGGATTCCCGGCCATCTTTGCGAAAATTGCTGCTGGTGCCTTTGTTGGCCAGCATAACTTCCAGTTTTGTCAGAGCTTCCAGCAGACTGTGCCCTATTGCATTGTAACATCTGCTTCCCCACTCCACTGCCCAAGCATTGAAGTCTCCTCCGATGACTGCCGGTCGTCGTCCAATCAGCTCTTCGGTAAGTCCATCCAGCATCTCATGGAACTTCTCCATCGTCCATCTCGGGGGTGCGTAACAACTATACATGAAGATTCCGTTGATTTTGGCGATCACGAAACCTTCGTATGAGCTCGCAACCACTTCTTGAATGGGGTATCTGCCCATAACTTATTTAGCAGCCATCCCAGCTCTATCCGTCACCCGGTTACCGTTATCGGAAGGGACTCGATACGGTTCCGCAATGATTGCAATGTCGCACTTTGTTTCTGTTGTCGACTGCCACAACAGTTGCTGAGCAATGTCGCAATGATTGAGGGTTATTTGGGTTACCTCCATTACTGTTGGCCTGCCACCGCCTTTTTGTATGCTATGCATTTGAAGCCTCCCGTCGTATGATCGTTACCGTCCTCTTTTTTGCAGAGCATACACCTCGGTTGCTTCGTGCAGCCTCTTGCAATATGACCTTTCTCCCCGCATTTCCTGCACAGATCAGATCTGTCAGGGCCATTGCAGTTCCTCGCCTGGTGACCGAAACCCATGCACTTGAAGCATCGCTCCAGTTGCTTGGTAACCCAAGGAGTGGCTTTCAGCGAGCACACTGACCAGCCAACCTTGACCTTGCCAGTCTCCAACAGCTTATTCGCTGCAACTGTCGAAAGCCGTATCACCGCCGTTTGCATGCCGCCGTACGCCTTCCTCATCTGGATGGTCGGGACGTGTCCCATATCGCAGTGCGCTCTCTACGCACTTCTCAGCTCATCTTCTGTAGTGATCTCGTCCAGATCCCTGCACTCGACCACTGTCTCCTGGGATAGAGCTCTTACGCTCGCCCCTCCCCAAGAGACTTTTCGACGAGTTTCTTGAAGACTGAGCTCTTGATCGTAGGATCCTTCTTCTGCTCAAAGAGCATCTCGCCTTTCTGGGTGTGTCTGGTTTTCACCACGTTCTCTCCTAGTTGCTTCAACTCCGGATCCTCTCGAACCTTGCGGAGGAGTGCTGCATACGACGTTTTGTCTTCTGCTTCGACGATCAGCCCTTACTTCGCTCCCGACGAGGCCTGGGCTTCTCCTTCTTCTGTTCTTCCTTCCGATTTTTCCACTTCTCGCCGGTACGCCATCCTTCCTCCTTGTTGTCTTCCTTGTCGTTCTTGACTTTTTTCAACTCCTCTTCCTCCCCTGGCGTTTCCCTTTTCCTCTTCAACGAGCGTGGATTTCGAGGTCCCTTCGGCGTCTCCTGTGTTTCAACTGCTGCTTTCTCCTTGGCCTCGATCAGTGCCCTTTCGGCAGTAACGGATCTCATGGAAGAATATTGAAACAACACTCATTTGTGAATGAAATAATGGTTGATTTGAAATGAAATCCTTGAAGATATGTTAAAAGAAATCCATCTAGAATTTTGAAAAGTGATTGATGTAGAATTGATTGAAATAATTGTAGTCGAATTTTCAAATAAATCTTTCTATAATTTTTAAGAGATTGCTGTAGTTTCTATCTAAGGGCCAAAATCCATCTAACGCATGTTGTGACCTCACCTGCCCTAATAAAAAATAACCATAAACGAAAGATAACCCAAATCATTGAACTATTCCACAAATGGTTTGGATGATACCCAGAACACGTCGTTAAGCAAATTAACCATACAATTTTTATTAGGGTGGCGCGTTCCGACAGAGATTTTCTTTCCGTGCAATTTCGTAGACGTTTAGCAATCTCTATTGGTAGACCGTAGCGATGACGACGACGACGACGACCATTAGCAGCAATGAGCTGGATTACCGAGGTGAAGCAATCACTCACACAACCACTGTACGATACACGCAAGTACACGCAAGTAGTGACGTCACTACTTGCGTTTACGTTGATTTTTTGGTTTACTAATACAACCCTATTTCACGATCTGCGCCACCTCTCTCTGTACCTCATTGCATTAGCAGTACCAACGATGGTAAGTATCACACTTCATTTTTTACGATAGCAAGGACACAGGTAAGTTCTTCCGGACACAGGTTTTAGGTAAGATAATTGTTCACTTTTACACAGAATATACACACATTTATTTCTCTACTAAAGATCTACAATTTATTTTTATACACTACGTTACATTTCCTTTATTAGTTGAATTGATCGATCCGTTTGCTATGGAAGTTATACCCCGTTCACATTACAGCGTATATCACGTGATATAAGCTGTCTTGCAATGAGCACTCATACATAGGATTTCCAGTGAAAACTAGATGTATGAGTGCTCATTGCAAGACAGCGTATATCACGTGATATACGCTGTAATGTGAACGAGGTATTAAACTTGAAGTGAAGTATAATTTTACCACAGACAAACAGACATAACACATTGAATATTTCTCACTTCAAAACATCGTCGCTAAAACATTACCGCCATCTGTTGAATACACAGTGGTAGGTAGTACGCTGAACAGATGGCGATAGTGTGTAAACGTCAAACGCAAGGGAATTGACTATGCGCGCCACAGGTGGCGGTACTACCAACTACGATACTTTTAAATCGACCGTTAAATGCTTGTTCGATGAACAACATGCGAGTGTTATGTCTGTTTGTCTGTGATTTTACTCTCATTACAGTTATTCTAGACACTCACCAACATAAAGCATGAACACACTGTAACATAAAAACAACGACTCACATCTCGTATTCGAACTTATTCTAACAGTCGACATTAGAGCTATTAGTTTTGTTTTGGTTCTCTTGTACCTGTTTTCTCTATCATTCCATCTAAAATTGCTGTCAACATAGCCGGTCACCTAAATTTTGCAAATTTAAATAACAAAGCTTTCTAACTTACGCTACAAAAAACATTTAAATTAACTTAAAACATAATTATCTTCTTTAGTTTCAGCTTCAGTTTGTTCTCCTTGTTGATTTAAGCTTTCATCGAATGGCAACGGATAAACTCTGGATATGGATCGGGTGTACGTTCCTACTGCTGTTTTCACCGTTACCACACGAACCAGCCCATCTTCTCCAGGGTGAATAGAAGTAATTCTCGCAAGCGGCCAGACGACAGACGGTTTACTATCCTCCTGCAGGAGTACAAGTTGGCCAACAACAATATCGACCGGTGATGAAGATTTTCTTCGCTGACTTGATTTCGCTCAAATATTCTTTCTTCCATCGCATCCAATGTTGCTGAACGATCTGTTGTAATTGCTGGTAGTGCTTTAAGCGATTTACGGGAACGTTGGAATAATCTGGATCCGGTAACGCTGCGAAGGATGTTCCGGTTATGAAGTGTCCCGGAGTCAGGACATCGAGCTCAGCAGGATCCTCGGAAAGTGGAGTTAGAGGGCGAGAATAATTCATATTGGCATATTATTCATATTGGCTTCCACTTGCGTAAGGATAGTTGCGTAGTCCTCATATGACAACTTTGCGTTTCCTAGAGTTTTGCTCAGCGAAGTTTTAGCGGTTTTGACGTTACCTTAAATCACATGAGAATTCATCAATCTTTTCTCAACGTATGAGAACTTTGGTCGGAATTTCTAGAAAGAATGGTAAGATTTTATCTTTGGAGGATTAATTCAGGATTTTAACTATGTTCTCTTTAAAATCGTGGGTGGCACAAAGCGTTGACTTTCCCATCCAGGTATTTTTGTGCGTAAGACATGTCCCACCTAGAGTCGGTGTATAATGAGTCACGCCAAGAGTGAAGCCAAGTCTACCTATTGAACTGTCAAACCGGCTACCTATCGTGCAAAGTAAATAAACATTACGATGCTATGAAAGGTCTACGAAAGGTATTGCAATAAAATATAAAATATAATCGAAGAAATGAGCATAAACACGCAGTGAGCGTTAAATTGTCATGGGATACGCTCGGTAATGATTAGTAATGAGAATTTCTACTATTTTTTGTTAAGATAATTTGACAAAATCACTGATATAATGATTTACTACAGTCGCAATATTTTTTCTCTCGCTAGAAGTCATTTGAAGTTGGTGTAGAAGTCCTCTGTTGCCAAGTGAAAAGAAAGGGAATCCTTCGAAAACCGTGATGCGAGTTCAACTGTTTTTCTCTTGGCGTGACTCATTATACACCGACTCTAGTCCCACCCACTCCTCATGCCTCTGGTGGGGAGGGTATAGCCGTACGTAAACGTTGCTGGCAGATTTATAACTACAATGGGGATAGAAAAATTCCAAGGAAGGGGACTGACTTAGGATTCAATTCTCAACCTTCTGCTCGGTAAGCAGAAACGGTAACCACTAAGCTACCGAGCCCGTTTAAAATCAGACAAAAACAGACAATCGGAAAATCAGACATTCTTAAAAAAAAAAATTCGAAATCATTCCATTCGCAACCACCCTAACTCCCAGCTTCGCTGTCCAAGCTTCCAGAGAACATCTCGGATTGATATCAGGCAATTCTTCCTCACCCCAGTCGAAGTTTCAACCCGTACCATTCTGGACTAACCAGTATCACCAGTGCACCATTCACCGAACATCGTCGTCGTCGTCGTCGTCCTCGTCGCCTTATTCCTCCCGAAAGTCAACACACTCCCACAGCTGCCGACCCACCCACCGGAAAACGGTAGGGTTAGATGGCTTCTGTGTGCTGCAGCACAACACACAGCGAAAAAAGGAAGCTCCAAAGTTGTGGAAGGAGGACAAGTTTTGGGAGCCATCAACGTTCCTCCCTTTATGACTGGCATCAGTCTTATACTTGGAGCTCTCCCAGCTCTACACACAGTGCCAGCACGTAGCTATTGGAGATTTTATAAACATTTATTCCCTGGACCCCTCCTCCGTTCTGCACCGTACTGGATCCAATACCACCGACCGATACGACGATGCCTCGGCAGAGAAGGACTTGACTTTTAGTTTTCCAACGCCCTCAACTCTGCTCTGCTGGGTTCCGTCCGTCCATCCATCCATCCATCCAATCGGGCTTGTTTTTCCCTCTCATTGCTAAGCTTCGCTGCACATCGAGGAACAACAACGGCAAGAGCAAACAAACAAACAGAGCCTGGGTCTGACGATGATGCTGCTGCTGCCAGGAAAGGATCCCAAATGTGCGTTGTTTTTCTGCCTCAGCGAATCCCGAGACCATTTTCGATATCTGACTTTTGCGCCAGGAACATGCCATATAAGCTGATGACCGACCCACCACGACATCCCGGGGCCGCCCGCTACGTCCTGGACTTGGCAAAATGGTTCCAATGATGTTGCTGATGCTGGTGACGATGATGATGATGATGATGGTACTCAACAGCGACAGGACAGGAAGTGCACGAAAAAATAACGAATAAAAGCGTTTTTGGGTGGGATTATGCCATTAAAAGCTGTACATACGGCTCTAAAATGCGTCCGGAAGGACTGGACGGACCAAGCCATTGCAATGCAGAAAGAAGGAGGCGGGAATGACTAATGGAATTCGCTTCAGTTCGACGGTCATACCATGGTCGTCCGACTCTTCCAGGTCTTACATAATTGAGAACAAAGCAAATCGAGAAACATTTTCAGTTTCCAGGAGCTTTATTTCGTTAGAAAATCAGTCATCGACACTTTTCAATTCCCAGGGGGTGACATTTTATTCCTCCCGATGCATGCTTCGGGAGACGGAACCTAACAAGATAAAACTTATCAACCCGGAATGGAGCAAAGTACCGACGAAGGTACGTCGTCGTCGTCGTCGTCGTAGGAAATAAAGATAGAAGCAAATTGCTACTCGATGTTGGTGAATTTTACATGGACTTGTCGAGTTGCAATGTTACTGACTGTAGCAGTCCCGGAGCAATTTCATCCCCGAAATTCGAAAGACCTGTAGAAACCAAGTGTCAGGAAGGAGAGTGGGTAGCAGCAGGAAATGTCGACGTTTCGTTCCCGGGTTGTTTCGCTATCCACCACACCGGAGGGACTTTCCGAGTGTGCCTGATGAAAGTTGAATTTTTCATTTCTTCGAGTTTTACTTTTTTTTGTCGTGCAGGGGAAAAAGAATGGAGATTTTACTGAGCTCGAAACCATGGCGCAGGTAAGTTGAATCTTATGAAGAGTTAACAAAATTTCATGATGGTATTGAATGCATGAAAAATGGGCACAGTCTTAGCAAAAGCACTCAGTTGTTACCGAGGTTGTTACTTAGAGGTTTTTTTATCTAGTTCATTTCTTTGGAATACTCAATCGCGTTAGCTTTACGGAGCCGATAATTCATTGTTCATTATTTGTAGCAAAATTCACCGAAAACGGCCGCAAGAAGTTTTGTTTACAAAAGCTTATGAGACCATTTCAAATGATGATTTTGAATTACAAACCGGATCAAGAAAATTCACACCGATATATTGTTTATTTTGCCTATTCTAGTTATGAGCATTTCGCAGGCATCTCTTCCGTCCATCTCCTCTGTTACCTCCCGCTGCTGCTGAGTTGTGGAAAGGTACTCGAGCTATCGAGGGAATGCGGAATCCACTTACCTTCCAATCAGGCTAAGGCCTTGTTGTCCTCTGCTGTCCGCAGAAGTCGTCTCCGCTCTACTCGATCTATGGCCACACTCCGCCAGTCTCGTAGTCTGCGAAGGGTCCGCAGGTTGCCTTCCACTTGATAGATCCACTTTGCCCGCTACGCACCTCTTCTTCTTGTTGGACTATGGATGGTTATCTCAGCAGCTGGTTCGTGGTTCATTCGCCTGCTCTACGTTCCGTTCAGAGATGCCAGATCTACGGAAATCTCCGTAGATCTACGGATTTCACACATTTTTACGGAAATACGGATCCGTAGGCAAAATCTACGGAATTCGGTACAGTTTCTACGGATTTTTTCTTCAGTGTACGTCTCCCTTCAGAATCGAAATTTACAATCTAGAGTATAATCTGATTCTGAAGGGAAAGAAGCATAAAGTAAAATATATCCCTGCAACTTGTCAACCGTTTTCTTGCTCACTTATCCGATTTTTGACAGAATAATTTGGCGTTGACGGCGGGCTGAACGAAGTAGGCTGTGGCGGCGAACGGTCGTGCTTATTTTTGCTGTCAAGATTTTTTCTCGTGATTCCCCGTTCTGAAGTGCTTTTAATGAAGAACAATCCCCAGTTTAGTTTTCGTGAAGTGGATTTTAGTCTGAAATGTTAGTTTCTGCTAAATTGGAACGCCTTTGGATACGGTTGTTTGTTCTCTGTTTTGTGGTGCGTTCGCGTTCATAGTTTTCGGCTGCATTTGCCGGATTAGCGCTGGCGCTCTGCCTCCCAGACGTTTATACGTGTGTGATTGGTAGTTTTCTCGCTTTCCGGGAAGTTTTAGAATAGAGAAAGAAAACGTGATTCAACATGTTTGCAAGCATCAGAAGAAATGTCGCAATCTGCGTTATTTGATTTTCTCCCGGACCAGAAATTAGTGGCATCGCGAGTGATAATTTTTAATTTCAGTTTATTTACGCGCTGCAAGGTGCGTGAAAGAGTTCGGCACAATCGGTGTTGATGTTGGCTCGCTGCTTGAAACTTTTTTTTGTGTGTTCGAAAGAAATTGATCGAAAGTGTACCAAAAGTGCTTCTGAACGTGTTTCGCAGTTGGAAGTGGTGAAGTTCGTAAATTCGCGGTTTATGTTCAGTGAAAATTCCGTATCACAAAATTGCTCAACGAGTTCCCTTTTTTTTGCCGTTTGACGACGACAGGCATGCGAGAGAAAAATAAGCATCGGGAATGTACTCCCGGATGTATTGATTTGGTGAGTTCGTTCCAGTTGAAGATTGTTCTTATACATATCTCGATTGCATTTTCGAGGGGACGTCCGGAGAGCCTTGAGATTTAGGCGTTGTTGCTTTTGCGGGCAGACGAGTTGGTCGCCGGTAAGGTCCAGTAAGTGCTGCCAGCAGATGAATCAAGAGGTATTCGAAACAAAATTGGTAAGAAATGTCCATTCAAATCGTTTTATTACAGTTATGCCCTGGACAGACTATGGCTTATATCATGTAATATAGGCTGGCTTGCAATGAGCACTCATACATAGGATTTCCAGTGAAAACTAGATGTATGAGTGCTCATTGCAAGACAGCCTATATTACATGATATAAGCCATAGTCTGTACGGGGTATTAAACAAATTTCAAAACTATATACGTGCCAGATTTGGAAATAATATTTTTTGAATCTGGAAGTGTGTTTATGATACCTTTATCCATTTGATAAAGGTAGAGTGAACATGCGGGGCTTATTGTAAGTAAAAGTGACCTCGGAGTGGTCGTGAATTACCAGGCATTCTGAAATGGGTCACTGGAGCTGCAATAGAGCTAACACCTTCTAACTCCCGGACTAAACCTGCTTTAATTGAAGGGTAATAAAAAGCAGTTTTCTTCCATAATAACACTGCCGGACAGTGGGGGTTAGATTGTACACACACACACACACACACAATAATTTGGCGTTGACGGCGACTCTGTAGCTCTTCCCTTCTATGAAATATCCCGTAAGCAAATGTCAGACTGTGCGTGAAACATGGCGTCTCTTCACTCCGCCAAAAGTTCCTATAATATACTGTCATTCTGTGCTTGAAGAGAAAAGTTTTCGACGGTGCCGTGTGAAGGCGAATAAAAGTCGTGTTGAGACCAGTCTTGTAAGCGGTCACCGTAGTCGACACATTTTCTGTGATAATCGACTGCCTTTGCTTCCGACACTTGCAAAACAAGCTTTCAAATTACAGTACTAAACTAAAATGTCATACGACAGGCCCTGTCATACGACACTGTCGCCGAAGGCCGTCACGACGTTTTTCTCATAATAAGAGCTACTAATGTTGTGCTTATGTGAATTCTGAAAATAGCAAGCAACGATGTCCTAGTTATTATGGTCAGATCAGAAATGGTTTAATTTACACCAAATTGAGGAATTAGAACGAAATCACATATGTCATATGATAGTTATTTGATAATTTTCTTTTTGCTCGAATGTTGTTCAACCGTTTGCGTTATGTAAGAGAGACGACGCTCTCTTCCCTGTCAGCTCGATGATGATTAGGCCTTCAACATGTTCATCAAAAAGCACGTAATCCATAAGTCGTCGTACTTTTCCCGCTATATACAGGAAACTATGGTTAAAGCGTGGCTTTCTTATTAGATTACGACACCACTGTACCATCCAGTGAAGTTCGTCGTCAAGACAGGCGTGAGGCCAAACCACAACATTTGTTGTATATGACAATGAAAGTTCTTCGCCTTAGAGTTTCCGAAGGCTTTCAATGCATTTTTAAGTAAACATCACACGTGTCAACCTTAAGGACCGCCTTATTCATGGAGCAGTGCATTGAGTAAAATCTATCCTTCCTCAAATCAATACCGAATTCAGTACAGTTTTGGCAACAAAGGAAGAAAAATTTATTCACCATGATGCGACAATTGGGAAAGCCTCCCAACCCACATTGAATGCTGAATAAGAGCTTATTCAGGCAAAAATATACTTCTTCAGCTAGAAAAAATGCTTGTTCAGCTGTTATTCAGCTCAAAATGTTTGTTGGGCTACGATGTTTCTCACACTCAGTGCAAATGAGATGAAGTGGCCCCATTTGTTGAATCTCCTACATCGATTGTCAGAAGGACACAATGGCAATGACTTGACAGATCCAATCCACGAATTGACTGCACTACAAAGAGCAACTCTGGTCAATGATGATCCAGTCACGTGCTGTGCGTACTGCTGGTTGACACGATTGAATTTCAGCACCGTGGAAGTCCTCACGCGCATATCTTGCTATGGCTTAACAAGGATCCCCGGGAAGCAATCAGTGAAAGTATGCCAAAAACTACAGGTGCAATGGTATTAATGCCTGTACTACCATCGACCCTTCTGAACATGTCCCAACTAAAATTCATATCAAAAGCTTCTTTTCAGGGCAATCATAGTCATACTAAAGAGTATAAACAGAGGGAACCCCGCTCAAATTCCTATTCCTACACAAAACATAAGTCCTGCTGCAGTTAACAAATAACATTTATTATATAAGACCACGTAGTCCAACGTCACCATTGCGTACTACCCCAGAGAGCTGTCCATAGTAGTTTTTCAAAAGTTCTTTCATCGGTTTATCATTTAACGTAAAATAACACCTTAAAACTAAAAAAAATATCACCTTTGACTAAAAAAAATCCGTAGAAATCCGTAGATTTGAATAAGTCTACGGAATTGCAAAGAAAAAATCTGGCATCTCTGGTTCCGTTATCCATCTGCACTCTCCACCGTAGGTGGTACGCAACACCTTCTGTTCGAAAAAAAAGCCAGGGGCGTTGGTCCTCCACGAGCATAGTCCAGGTCTTGTGGCCGTAGAGCACCACCGGTCTAATTAACGTCTTGTAGATAGTCAACTTCGTGTGGCGGCGAATTTAATTCGACCGGATTGTCCTCCGGAGTCCAAAGTAGGCACGATTCCTTGCCATAATACGTGTTTGAATTTCTCTGCTGGTATCATTTTCGGCGGTCACCAGTGAACCCAAATAAACGAACTCGTCAACCATCTCGATTTCGTCACCGTCAATGTGAACTCGGGGTGGGAGGCTTACATTGTCTTCCCTAGAACCTTTTCTTCTCATGTATTTCGTCGTCGATGCGTTGATGGCAAGTAAAATCCAAGAAGCTGAATGGACTTCCTGACGATCGTGTCACTCGTGTCTATCCTAGCTCTTCTGATCGCTTCTAACGTGATGTTGAATAGCAGACACGAAAATCCATCACCTTGTCGTAACCCCTTTCGAGATTCAAAGGGATTCGAGAGTGTCCCCAATTCGCCTTGACACCAGTCCCGAAGTGACGTTTCTTCACACACATTTTGACAGTTCCTTATGGGGTTTTGTGTTGGAGTGAGAGAATAAGAAAAATTCCACCATGTTTCACACATAGACTGACAGATACATATGAGATTTCTCCATAGGAGTAAAGAGTTACAGAGCTCTCGTCAACGCCAATACTCGAACAACGCACATCACTCGATCCATCGTCGCCTTGACCAATCACGTCAGTTTATCGGGAAATCCGTACTCATGCATAATCTACACGCAGCAAAAAATATTTTAAACGTAATAATATTTGACGTAAAATCAATAAGAATTTCATTTTGTTTTGGCTGCAAAAAGAAATCATTATTGTTTCAACAATCCAGCATTTTTGTTCCTCCCATGGATTGTTAAATCAAAAAGAATATTGCTGATTGCATCTGAAACTGGACTGTCCCAAAAATGCAAAAAGTGTGATAAAAGTGCACGTTTCCGTCAAATCGTTTTGATGTCTTCGGAGCACTTATTGCTTGCATTTGCATCATAAGGAATAAGTGCACCGAATACACCAAGACGATTAGACGTAAACTTACAGTTTTATCCTCGGTTTTATCACACTTTTTAATAAGTGAAAACGCGCTTATTAGTCCAATTTGGTGTGAAACGCGCAACATCTTTTCGAATTTACAAGAGCTTTTATGGTTTTGACGTTACCTTTAAAATTTGGCAGCTGGGTCAATAACAAAAATATGTTTGTTTTTAAAAGAGATTTCTTGTTGATTCAATCATATTTATTTTATGAAGTCTGATAATTCACGCAGTAGAAATAAAAATATATTTATTGATTCAAAAATCCGGAGCGATTTAAGATTTGGGCGTAATTGCTTTTGTAAACAAACACGTCAATTACTGATTTCTCTTGAATCAAAGCTCAATCTCACACACAAACTATACCAAATGATAGAGGAATCATTCCTCTACTTCATAGTGTTAATAATTTTCAAAATTGAGCTTTTATTCGAGAGAAATCGGTGATTGACGTGTTTGTTTAGAAATGCAATTACACACAAATCTCAAATCACTCCGGAAATAATATGGTCAATTTTTTTTTATGTTTTGTTTTCTTTTTCACTAATCATCCTTTGGAAGGGAAGTAAAGTCGTTGGTCCCCGGTTCATTAGTTGATGGGTAGATATGTAGGGTCCAGGTGTGGGAGCTGCCTTCCTGGCGTTAGGACCATTGCACAGAGAACAGACGTTCAAGCTCGGTCAGAAACTTGTGTAAAATAAGTGGGAACGTCGCCGTTATGTCACAGAGAACAGACGTTCAAGTTCGGTCAGAAACTTGTGTAAAATAAGTGGGAACGTCGCCGTTATGTCACAGAGAACAGACGTTCAAGTTCGGTCAGAAACTTGTGTAAAATAAGTGGGAACGTCGCCGTTATGTGGTGTTAGCATCTCCTGATTTTCTCTATAAATTTTCCACTTTCGACCAATTTGGCGCTAGTATCGATAAATTTTCTGTTGAAAATTGCCACTTGGCTCTACTAGCACTTAGTGTCTAGTGTAATTTGTGCAACACCAGCGCCATCATGTTGTCAAAGAGGGTTTTTAAGTGGGGAAGTCGGCGTTAGTGGCGCTTAAGTCGAATAGGAACTTTACACAAGTTTTTAGAGAAATTTTGTTCGAGTCTCCATGTTTGTTCTCTGTGTTAAAATTACCACTTGGCGCTACCAGCACTTAGTGTCTAGTGTAATTTGTGCAACTCCAGCGCCTTCAGGATGTCAAAGAGAGTTTTTAAGTGGGGAAGTCGCTGTTAGTAGCGCTTAAGTCAAATAGGAATCTTTACACAAGTTTTAAGAGAAATATTGTTCGAGCCTCAATGTCTGTTCTCTGTGGTTGAATGTAACTGTTCTACAATAATCGATTTTAAACTATCCGGGACAACAACCCTATCATCGAAGTAGATCAAGCTAAACATTGCATTAGGTCCTAAGTAACATTGACAGATTCTCTTCGTTGACTTTCTCTTTGTATTCCTATGGCCATGTAAAGACATTCTCAGGTATTTTCAGCACACATTTCGATAAAAGAAGCTTTTATCTAGCATCTAATACAACAAACACAACAAGAAAAGGTTAAGTGCTCAAGTTATTAACGAAAGAAAAAAACGACGAAGAGAATCGATCAATGTTACTTAGGACCTAATGTAATGTTTAGCTTGATATCACTCCTTCCTAGATGACAGCTCACTTGAAAATATGATTTCGACAGTGAGCACACTGAACGAATTTGACATATTCCTGTTATGTGGAAGTCTAATAAATTTGCGCTATAAGATAATCCATTGAAAATGATATGATTGAAAATGTGTCAGGTAAATTCTATATGAATATCTGATACATTTACAATGCTGATAATTTGGTAACTTTTATATGATCGTCATATGATAAATGAAAATCGATCAAATTATAATAATTAACTGAAATGGATTTGAAACGCATAAACATAAGCTATACTTTTCACCACAATATAATATATGTGTCATAAATCAATCGAAGTAAAGTTTATGTGAAAATAACATGAAATTTACTTCTTCTTTTGACACATATATTTAATCGATTTCTAAAAATAAATTCGAAAAAATAAACATCAGGCAGTGGGAGCTTTCACAGTTGTGCCTTTTTTTTATTGTAGCTGATTTGGGATTCGATCGAGAACTGTTGAGGTGTGATGCTTTCGGTGTCTGTGCTCGATTTCACTGGGCCACGGCTGACTTCAAGATTGAGCTCGTTCAAATAGCCAGAAGTAAGAACAGCTCTCCCGACATGGAATGTAGTGCAACTTTATGCTCGTTCTGCTAGAGTGAAGATAAATAGAACTGACAAATTTATGTTCCATTTCGGTGGGGTGGTTTGTTCAAATCTTTCTTAATGCACCTGTGTGCAATAAATCAACGACTAAATTATATGATTTGATAGAACTGGCTCATGAAGTTCGAGTACTACTTAGGGCTGGAATCTGAATTAGCCGTGTAGAAGGCTTACAATTAGAATCATAGCAAAGTAAATATTACAGTAGAATCATTTTTTTTTTTCAATCTCAATACATTCTTTTCTGGAACCAATTATCATATGAAACAATAACAAACAAAGATTATTCAATACAGTATCATTGTTGTTAGTAGTATTTAGTTCAACTAATCATTTTAATGAGTGTACGTTAACATCGTTGAAAATTGTTTCAATAATTTATAAAGAACAATCATGTAAGATGTATTTTATTGGGAGCGATATTCATCCCAGAAAAACATGCAAAAACAAATGCTTGCTGTTGGATTTCTTAAAAGGCATTTATATATGACTATTTAATGATTGGGATAGATCTGTTTACAATCTCTAAACCTCAAAACTCAAAGGAAGCTATTCCAATGAGATATACATGTTTTCCTATACTGCAAAGTTAAATTACAGTCCAATAGTTTCTACATGTCTATTTACACGCGACATATCAACAAACGTCAAAAATCAGTAAAAGCAACTCCAATAAAATATACATGATTATCTTATAAGATATATATTTTAGTGAGCAATATTAATCATGAAAACAGGTATATTTTACTGAATTTTCTCATAGTGCAAACTTATATGATTTTCCATTAGTTTCTAGATGTCTGTTCCCACCCATGACATATCAACAGTTTTTCACCATGAAATATATCAGACAATATTCATATACTTCTTACCTTCGCTAACCACGTTCGAAGCAAAGTATTATCAAGTACTAAGTATGTGAAATTACGATAGAAATCATTCCATATCGCAGTCATAGTTTTTAAGTGATAATCCAATGGAATCTATCAATCATCACATAGAATGAATAAATCTGCTGACATTGCTATGTTATAAGATGGATCCAATAAACGGTACATGTCGATTTGTTTCAGTGCATGCATAAGGGCCTATACGCGATGATCGATTCTCTTCGTCAATTTTCTCTTTTGTTAATAACTCGCTAGATTTAACGTTTCTCGGTGCGTTTGTTGTTACTTTTGATAGCCAATACAACCTTTTACTACTCTGCATTGAACAAATTCTAGAAAATTGTTTCGCTTAGCTGTAGCAATGCAAAGAGAAAATCGATGAAGAGAATCGATCATCGCGTATTCGCCCTTATGCATGCTCACTGCTGATTTGAATGACAGATCAACATTTTTCAGCCATCCACTGGAGACGAATTCCAACGCTTGAGACAAAATTGGGTCAGATTTTTGGTGATTACGGATAACATCAACATCTAGATTAAATAACAACATCAGAACCATTCGACGAGAGATTGTTAATACCCAGACCTAAATGTTCTACATCTGCTAGACCGGATAACGGAAAGCGCGACAGTGCATCAGCGGCTCATAAATTTTCCACGGCGATGCTCAATGGTGTAATTGTAACCGGCCAGAATGAGAGTCCAACGTTGCAACCTAGCAGCAGCGATTGAAGACGTACCCTTAGCTGGATTGAAAATCTCCTTGATACCGATGTTATCTGTGACCAATTTGAAGGTGGCATCATAAACGTACTTGTGAAATTTAGTGATTCCGAATATGACAGGAAGAGCTTCTTTGTGGACTTGAGCGTAGTTCTTCTGCGCTGGGGTGAGACGCGAAGCAGATTGGTTTTTCAACCTGATCGACTAAATGGGACAAAACAGCTCCAACCCCATACGGATTAGCATCGACAGCTAAGATTAGCGGTTTCGCAGGATCATACGGCTGGAGTAAATTGTTATCCACCAATAGCCGTTTAGTTTCCTCGAAAGCGACTTGGCACTTTGATGACCAAAGTAATCGACGATTTTTCTGCAGTAGCTCATACAAGGGACGAAGTTTAATCGACAGATTGGTAAGAAATCGGTGAAAATAGTTGAGCAAGCCAAGGTACGCTTGGAGTTGGTTAACATTTTTCGGTGGAGGAGCGTCACCTTTTGCCCTCGCTAGGACGTATACCACCGACAAACCGACATGAAACTTAAACTTAACTCTTGATCGAAAATCCATAACGGCGGATTCAAATGTGCAGCGATCCCATCTGTCAAAACCATAGAAATTTGTTATCTCGATAAAAATAATTTTCCCGGAATAGATTAGACACGAACCAACTCGTACATTTTGTATGCGTGTTTGTGGCTAGGATACACATTTTTCGCGAACACGGCGGCAGATGTCAGTTTTGCGATCTGATCAGAAATTTGACGGTACCTTGTATGGTCATTAGAGTGATGCTAAATTTGAAATTTTAGCTCCACAATACTTAAACGATTCCAAATCGGATCCTGACTAACCTCTCAAAATTTGAACCAATTTTGTGAGAAACTGAGATGGCACAAACCATTTGAAGTTTGTATTGGAATTACTATGGTAAAACCAAGATTTGTGTTCATGTCTATCTAATAATTCACCATATCGGTCTGCTTCAAAAGTTTTCAATTTTACTTGTAGGAAGTTTTCCCAACTACAACTTTGCTGAATCCCACTTTTTAATTAAATGCAAGGATCGAAAGTTATCAATGGTTCAATGCGGTGATGTCTTATGATCATGCTCAATCAACTGCTCAGCAGGCAACATTGGTGTTTCTGGGGTGTTCAATAGGACACACAAATCATGGCTACTATGTCACACTGCAAAATACAGTGTTGCCTACAGAGCAACTGCTTAGTCATGTCATAAGTTTACCAATCTCTATAATAAATAATAACTTTTTCCTGTGTCGTTTTACATAGAAACAATCTTCAACAAAGTTGTAGCTGAGAAAATTTTCTATAAGAATGGCTATCGAACTGTTTTGCAGCTCAATATGAAAAAAGAATAGAAGGCAATGAACAAAAAGTTGAGATTTCCCATAGTAATTTACATGTAAACTTCAAATGGCTTGTGCGAAGTCTGTTTCTAACCAAATGAGTTGTAACTTTGGGAGGCTAATCAGGACCCGATTTGAAACCATTTAAGCACTGTGGAGCGAAAAAGTCAAATTTTGCATCAGTCTAATGGTCATTCATGTCGGTTTGTCGGTGCGTATACCATCAGCAGTGATAATATGACCTAGGTACTCAATCTCGCTTTTGAAAAAAAAACAAGATTTTGACAAGTTAATACTCACGTTATGGTCTTTCAGCTTTTGAAGAACCATAAATAAATTTTGCTGACACTCATCGTAGCTAACCCCACCAAATACGAAATCGTCCAGGTAGGCAATACCTAACGAATCGATCAAAATTTGATCTATGATCGACTGAAAATTTTCGGGGGCAGAAGTTATACCGAATGGCATTTGCGTGTATCGAAAAAGACCGCGGTGGGTGTTAATCGTGCACAAAGACTGAGACGATTCGGACAATGAAATTTGTAGGTAAGCTCCGGACAAGTCAATTTTGCAAAAAAAAAACTTAGAGTTAGCCAACTTTGCCAGAATATCGTCGATTCTAGGCAAGGGATAATGCTCGACAGTAGTATAACGGTTATACAATGTGTGTTAATGTGCTATAATATAATATGGATCACATTCACAGTATACTATTGATTCATCAACCGCTCGTTGACCACACGCGACAACGGAGGACCAGTTGGAGCAGGGTGGCCAGATTATTTTTTTCATTATCGGTAGCTTCTCAAAACTGTTATCTGTAGTTATCGGTAGGCCGTCTTAAGAAACACAATGCACTGTCCTTCAGTTCTTCTGCTTTAAACGTGTCGAAATCAATTTTTCTAATTCAAAATGCTAATTCTGACTACAAGGAAAACAAAACATATGTGAGGCAAATGACGGCTTCGGCAATACCTTATTCTTTTATCGTCAGTGGGGTGAACAACGTCTTGGAGAGCTCAATTTTGGCATGTGGATACATTGTGTTCAAGAGCATCTATTGGCCAAAATTGAGTGCTATGTATTGCCGGAGCTGGCATTTCTCCTATTGAGCATTTTTCATTTTACTAAAAAATTGTGATTCTCGGTAGGAAAAGTGAAAAATCGGTAGTTTTTAACCTTTCGTCTGTGAATCGGTAGGCATGCCGAAAATCGGTAGGACTACCGATAAATCGGTAGGTATAGCCGCCCTGATCTCAGCAAACATTTCATTTGATTGCTGAGATTCAGCTAAACATTATCCGAGACTCAGCAATCAAATGTCACTTTTGCTGAGATCTCAGTGAAATTTTTTTTGCAGAGATTTGCACAGCCGAGCTCGGTAGAAAAAACTAAGTGTGCACTATAGCACAATTTCAAGAACACTCAAAACTCAATTACAGCACAAAAAAATTATGTTTAATGCCAAATTTTCCAAATCCGCGGAAGAAAAACACGCAGCAAAAATATTGCACGTTAGATTTCAAGCACGGTTTGCTTCGATCTGTAATTCTGGACTAGCTCAAGGTTTGCTCTTTCTCTAGGGTCGGCAAAATACTTACCCGGAGTAGACTCACTTCTCAAACAAGGTGGACTTAAACATCAATAGAGAACAATAGATACACAGATTCATGCATAAAGGCTCAGATAGAAAAGTAAGAAAGGTTACAAAATCATTTTCTATTTTTTTTTATTTAACTCATATCGGGAAGGATTGGGATGGTTTTTTTTTTTAGGAAATCGTTGCGGCCGATGCTGGAACTGGTGGGGCCCTTAGAAAGTCGTACGGCGTGGGAGAGAGAGTAAGCTAATGGTCGGGAACATACCTATCAGCTGCATGCTGTTGCTGCGTACGCCCGCGGGTCGGCGTGATGCTAAAGCGCTCACGGAAGGAGAGGAGAAACACATCGGTCCAACCACAAGCAAGCGGGGGCGAACCCTCCGGTCCTTACTGGGCTGGGACATCTTTAGCGTCCGTTTCTCTCTTCAGCGACCGTGTGTAGTGGACGGAATGACGTGGGGGCCCGCCGACTACCTGCACCGCTGTGGGGTTCACTGGAGTGCTGGGGAATGCTTCACTAGGCCTTCAAGTGTCGAGGTTAATTGCATAGGGGCACCACGTGTCTTACTGGGGTGCCACGCGTATTGTAAAAAAAAAAACAAAAATAAATCCAATAGATAGTGGAGGTGTTTTGTTTCTTAACAAAATTGGAAAATAACATATAATTTAAAGTAAAACCAGTTTTCTGCGGAGGTGGTAGTTTATTAGTTTAATGCTAAATATTCCGTGGGTAAATAAAATAAAATACACTATGTTTACTAGATGTGGCATAAAATATTTAAAAACTATGGTTAAATTTCTAAATCGGATGATCATCTGCCAAAAGTGGAGTACACCAACAGAATAGTTCCGAAAACAAGTGGAATTTATTGATTTATTTGCGCACCTATAAAGTATAAGATTAAAAGCAAAACAATTAGAAAATAAACTTATCTATTTAGGACTAGTGTTGGAACGCAAAACATCAGCATAGCCAGTGTCGGAACACGATGGATTAGAGGGGACTATTTCTTGTGAGTAACTAAGTAATTAACGAGGGGGGCGACACATCTAAATCTCAATTTTAGATGCTCAAAAAATCTCACACTAGCGAATCAATCTTCGAAAAATCTTCTTGCATTTTTCGCATATACTTGCATCGCGCATCATCTTTTTGCAGGAAATCTTCAGAATCGTCATCAATCTTCTTTCTATCTACTCAGCTGTGCGAGCAGCTAGTCACAGAACAACACAATCTTTCCTGCAGCGTAGATAGAGTCGTCTCTCTCGGTAATTAATTCAAAGTGAATGATTCCTTACAGATCCTGGAATGACCTATACGATGTCACATATCAAATCTAATGCAAAGGTTCGAAACTGTGTCTCAATAATGCCAATAATACGTTCTATGAACCTCGCCAGTCAAATGTGAAAACTTGATTTCTCTCACACCACAAGTCCGCCAAGCTAAATACAAACAAGATTCACCAGATACCCCATTCATCCCAGATCACCTGCCCTCTCCGGTCTCATTACGTCAGACCTCATCACATTAAATTAAAATATCGTCCACTTCAACGCGCTTCCAACACCTCACGATCTTTAACGACGGCTTTTGAGCTCCGACGAAGCACGCCCTCCGGGAACCAACCATGTGTGTGACGATCGACGACGACGGTGGCAAACGCCACCACCGAATGAAGTTACGATATCAGTTCAAATCAATCACCGACCGACTTTGCATCCATCCAAACGGAGCAAAACGAGCCACGAAAAGCGCAAAAATAAAAAGATTGACGACCGTGATGATAATGATGACGATCTGATCGTCCCCGCGCAGTTGGCTGGTCGCCGCGCCAGTCGTGACGAAAGCGGGAAAAAGTGAGATCAACTTCAAAACGTTGATCGCACCGATAAAGCAATATCAATATTGCTGAATTGATAATAAGATGTCACATTTCAGATCTTACAAGAGCGATCTCAGGAGGGGGAGGGCTGGGGGGGCTGTGCACGCGTTTGCCCTCTGGGTTTGAATGGCCAATGCAAAGAAGAGGAAAGGAGAGAAACGGGGATGTCAATCCGCGTGCTGAGATGGATGTTTGACAAGTGAAGGATAGCCGTCAGGGCGAGTATAGCAAGTAATGAGGGAAAAGGGCCGAGAGGACGACGACGAAGGCTTTTCCACGCGCGCCAGAGACGGGAGAACGTCTTGTTAGCGTGATTCGTTTCCAGTTAAGAAGGACGGGAATCAAAACAAAAGTTATGATAATGGGATTCGGAAGGGGGCGGAACTGGAGACGGAGCGCGGCATGAACGGACGACGTCGCTGAAGTTTGCTTTTGCATTCATGAGAAATGATTGATTTGTGATTGTTAAAAAAGACATAATGGACCAATTATGTTATCGCTGATCGCACTCATTTTTTTTCTTCCTCTCGACTGAGGTTATTATATTCATGTGCCGTTCTGGTTCGGTTCCGCGTTGATTCCTGGGCGGGCTAAAGAGTTACGTCATTTAGCTTGAGTTATTCATGAACTGCAGCTCCGGGGGAGGACATTCTTTAAGATCTTTAACCTGACCGGACAAGTAAATTTAATATTCGATTTGAAAACAAAGCGCGGTTCATTCAAGCCGTAAACCGAAATATCGCTGACAAAGTCACTTCTCTCATCGAGCATTTGCATACATGCCAAGATCCCATCTGTCAAGCGACTCGCGATGGCATCGCGTGATTTTATTCAACCTTTCATCGCCGCGTCGTCATCGGTGGTGGTATTCGGACTGACCCCCACGTTTTCAGTACAGCAGAGAGGAGCTGGGGTTCTGAGAATATAAGGGTAGGTTAATGTGATGTATAACACGGGATGAAAGCACGGCACATGAAGTAATCCCATTATCCTGGACCTACCACAATCCAATTGCTTAACGTGTTTTACTGTTTTCGGTAGCACAAAAAGGGAAAATTCAAACATGTTAGACTGTGTGTGAGAATTAATGCGCCAGTGTTGATAGAATACTGCATTACGAAGTTAAATGTTAGATCAAGAGAAAATTTTCATTATGTCGTAAGTAACATTCGCACCGATCCGAGAAAAATAAAGTTTTGTTTTGATGACCGAAAAGTTATTCCTATTTCCAAGTAAACACATATAATCTCATAGTGATAGCAATGTTTAACATATTTAGCAGGGTTTTAATCATACAAATGCAAATCGCTAGCTTTCATGCTAAAAAATACTGGTTTTTGAGTCAAAAGTTATTATACGTCGTTTGGTGGCCCCTATTGTTACTTAAGTCAAAGTGTATTTACCAGGATATTCGGGAGAATTATCAATTACGTCTCCTTACGTGCAGCCCATTCATCATTTTAGGACCACCGAAATCATCTTAGCAACAAACAGTTCGATTTATTTACTTTAATAATGAGAAAGCGAAACGACGAACGTACACTTTTCACGGGTTTCTCAGCACTGTTACTTAAGTCAAACGGCATCTCCATAGAAATTGGGTGACTTAAGTAACATTGAAAACTATTTTGATCGGAAGGTGATTACGTCAAAAAGCAATTTGACTGGTAAATAAATTTAAAAATGCGATGTGATCCTATATTCGGACAGTATATAGTGTAATAGCAGGAGCATCGATTGACACTGATAGCTCGACTTTGTTTACCTTTGTTACATTCGACGTAATGAAAATTTGCTCTTGAGATGCCGTCTGTAATACACTCAAATCTGTTCATGCGCAATTTATTTTTATTTTTTTTAAGATAGGCTCTTTTCATACAGTAATCGCAAAAAAAAAACTCTTTTATGACCATAAAGTACGCATTTTTGAAAGAAAACGGGACTACCCATAAAATGACTACAAATTTACACATTTATGAGTAATTGCTAGAACTAAAGTGAATCAAATTTATGCATTTATGAGTTACAGATACTCATAAATGGTGTAAAAAATACGCACATTTTAGGCACAGACAAACAGACATAACACGTTGAATATTTCTCACTGTAAAACATCGTCGCTAAAACATTACCGCCATCTGTTGAGTACACTGTGGTGGGCACTACGCTAAACAGATGGTGGTAGTGTGTAAACGTCAAACGCAAGACTATGCGCGACACAGGTGGCAGTACTACCAACTACGATACTTTTAAATTGACCGTTAAATGCTTGTTCGATGAACAACTTTCGAGTGTTATGTCTGTTTTTCTGTGTTTTAGGTGTAGTCCCGTTTTAGTCGAATATGCATACTTTATAGCAGAAATTGAGTACTTTATAGTCATTTTTGCGTATTTTGCGGTTTCCGTGCATGCACCTCAATGAGCTGGATTACCGAGGTGAAGCAGTCGGTTAAGTAGTGTGAGTAAAACGGTAAAACCCCTTTACGATACATGCAATTAGTGACGTCACTAATTGCGTTTACGTTGATTTTTTGGATTACTAATACAATCATATTTCACGATCTGCTTCACCTCTCACTGTACTCCTTGGAGTGCGCTAGCCGATTTTGCGAGGAAATGTCATCCAATTGACGAGTGCACGGATGGATTTGAGTTCACTCACTCGACAAAAAGTGACACAACAGCGGGGCCCTGTTTACTAAAAATGAACACATATGTGTTCATTTTTAGTAAACAGGGCCCCGCTGTTGTGTCACTTTTTGTCGAGTGAGTGAACTCAAATCCATCCGTGCACTCGTCAATCCATTTGTTTACATCATAATTGACGAGTGCACGGATGGATTTGAGTTCACTCACTCGACAAAAAGTGACACAACAGCGGGGCCCTGTTTACTAAAACTGAACACATATGTGTTCATTTTTAGTAAACAGGGCCCCGCTGTTGTGTCACTTTTTGTCGAGTGAGTGAACTTAAATCCATCCGTGCACTCGTCAATGACGATTTTCAAAGTTCAAAATAATGTTCATTTTATTGCACAACTTGCAAATTTCCATCGGGAGTGGTCTTATTTTTCGATTATCTACAGATCTGAACTGATTTACAGCTGAATTAACCACACATTAAAAATCCGGAAGATCAAAACCGCTGGGACAACTTAATAATTATTAATTTTTCTCATCAAACATATATGGAAGCACCAGCCGGATCACTGCAAACCCGATACATAAAACAAAATATTCTACGTGGATGATGATTTCAAGCATATTGACGAGTGCACGGATGGATTTGAGTTCACTCACTCGACAAAAAGTGACACAACAGCGGGGCCCTGTTTACTAAAAATGAACACATATATGTTCATTTTTAGTAAACAGGGCCCCGCTGTTGTGTCACTTTTTGTCGAGTGAGTGAACTCAAATCCATCCGTGCACTCGTCAATGCGGTGGATAAATTAATTGGCAAATCAAAGTTGGCACTCGTGGAGAATAGAAGAACTATGAGAGTGATGATGGTTTCAGAATTTTCCACGGGGAGGTATACGAGTGCAATATTAAAATGCTTTTATTTTGCAAATGGAGCATTTTATTTAAATCTGGTTGCTGCTACAGTTGTAGAAAAGCTGAAATCTATGTCTACACATAAAAATCTGAAAAGAAATTATTTTTTCTATATTATATGTCTATTAAGTAGTCCTCAAGTTTTCTACTAGCGTAGCATTAACCAGATTTAAATAAAATGCTCCATTTGCAAAATAAAAGCATTTCAAGATTGCACTCGTATACCTCACCGTGTAAAATTTTGAAACCATCATCACTCTCATAGTTCTTCTATTCTCCACGAGTGCCAACTTTGATTTACCAATTGGCAAATCAAAGTTGGCACTCGTGGAGAATAGAAGAACTATGAAAGTGATGATGGTTTCAAAATTTTCCAAGTGAAGGTATACGAATGCCGTCTTAATATGCTTTTATTTTTCAAATGGAGCATTTTATTCAAATCTGGTTTCTGCTATAGTGGTAGAAAAGCTGAAATCTATGTATACACTTAAAAATCAGAAAAGAAATTATTTTTTCTATATTATATGTTTATTGAGTAGTCCTTATGTTTTCTACTAAAGTAGCATTAACCAGATTTAAATAAAATGCTCCATTTGAAAAATAAAAGCATTTTAAGATTGCAATCGTATACCTTCCCGTGGAAAATTTTGAAACCATCACTTTCATAGTTCTTCTATTCTCCACGAGTGTCAACTTTGATTCACCAATGCTTCACGGTGAAAATGTCCACCCTCACACAGTTTTGAGGGTTCCTCTATTCACCGCCATAGGTTGAAACAATCGCTTAGTTTCTACTGGATTCGCCTATTGTCCACATTTACTTAGGACACAGAGAATAGGCCTTTTTAATGGGAACTTAACGATCGATTCAGCCTCTGGTGGTGAATAGGAGAACGTCAAAAAGAGTGTTGTGAGCAGAAATTTTTGCCTTGAGACATTGGCGAATCAAAGTTGCCACTCGTGGAGAATAGAAGAACTATGAGAGTGATGATGGTTTCAAAATTTTACACGGTGAGGTATACGAGTGCTATCTTAAAATGCTTTTATTTTGCAAATGGAGCATTTTATTTAAATCTGGTTGATGCTATGTTAGTAGAAAACTTAAGGACTACTCAATAGACAAATAATACAGAAAAATTAATTTCTTTTCAGATTTTTAGGTGTACACATAGATTTGAGCTTTTCTACCACTGTAGCAGCAACCAGATTTAAATAAAATGTTCCATTTGCAAAATAAAAGCATTTTAAGATTGCATTCGTATACTTCCCCGTGGAAAATTTTGAAACCATCATCACTGTTATAGTTCTTCTATTCTCCACGAGTGCCAACTTTGATTTGCCAATAGGAAGCGGAACACTTTTTTACTTTTCCTGATAAATTGATTCATCTGAGATGCTCCAAAACTTAATCGACAGTTGAAAAATTTAATTCTGTAACGTTTTTGCAAACATCCTGCTGGTGTACAGGAATATTTTTGTTGCGAAAAATGCAAAATTAGAAAAGTGCCTTAGTGGTTATGATCTTCCGGATTTCTTGTGTGTGGATAGTTAAGGTACAAATCAGTTCAGATCTGTGGAAAATCGTACAATAAGACAATTACCGATAGAAATTGGCAAGATGTTGAATGAAAAATGATTGAATTTGCGTTGTGAAAAATTGTTATTCTGATGTAAACAAACGGTTTGGTTGACGTTTCTTCCCGAACTCACGTGGCGCACTCTACGTTGGTGGTGCATTAAAAAGGCGTATAGATGATGAAGCGCAGAGAACAGACGTTGAGGCTCGAACAAAATTTCTCTAAAAACTAGTGTAAAGATTCCTATTCGACTTAAACCAAGTGTCAATTTTCAACTGAAAATTTATTGATACTAGCACCACAGAGAACAGACGTTCAAGCTCGGTCAGAAACTTGTGTAAAATAAGTGGGAACGTCGCCGTTACGTGGTGTTAGCATCTCTTGATTTTCTCTATAAATTTTCCACTTTCGACCAATTTGGCGCTAGTATCGATAAATTTTCTGTTGAAAATTGCCACTTGGCGCTACCTGCACTTAGTGTCTAGTGTAATTTGTGCAACGCCAGTGCCATCATGTTGTCAAAGAGGGTTTTTAAGTGGGGAAGTCGGCGTTAGTGGCGCTTAAGTCAAATAGGAATCTTTACACAAGTTTTTAGAGAAATTTTGTTCGAGGCTCCATGTCTGTTCTCTGTGCTAGCACCAAATTGGTCGAAAGTGGAAAATTTATAGCGGAAATCACACAAGTTTCTGACCGAAGTTGGATGTCTGTTCTCTGTGGTTGAGGCTCGAACAAAATTTCTTTAAAACTAGTGTGAAGATTCCTATTCGACATAAGCGCCACTAACGGCGACATCCCCACTTAAAAATCCACTTTGACACCTGATGGCGCTGGCGTTGCAAAACTTACACTAGAACTGAGTGCTGATAGCGCCAAGTGGCAATTTTTAACTGAAAATTTATCGATACTAGCGCTAAATTGCATCTCCTGATTTCCTCTATAAATTTTCTACTTTCGACCAATTTAGCGCTAGTATCGATACATTTTCAATTGAAAATTGCCGCTTGGCACTATCAGCACTCAGTGTCTAGTTGAAGTTTTGCAACGCCAGCGCCATTCATTACAGAGGTGATTGAACTTAACTACTTTAACTTTCTTCTGGTTTGTTATGATTCTTGTTTGATGATGACTGGTTGATGATGTCGCTGCTGCAGAAAGAGGATGGGTTCTGTCATCATATCTCCTTTTATACATGGCGCGATGGAAGACGGTTCAACGCTATACTACCAATTGAAATTCCCTTTTGGGCCATTACCGCGTCGATCAACGAGGGGATTTTCACCGTTGCTACTTACGGGCAGATAGCGCGTCGATACACTTTGACAGTCACGAACATACTGGCCCCTTCAGAAACTCCGTTTCTGACATCACAATTCACAAAGTCGATCATCTGGCTGTCTCCTCGTTTGTTTCCTTCTAGCATCAGCTTCTGTCACGAATAATCGATGAATCGCCGACGAATCCATTGTTATTGTTTCGGACGAAAAGTTGGTTGATGGTGGTCTGCAAACATAAGACCCGGTAGCGGGGTTTGATAAAATTAATTAGCTTGGACAGGTTCTTACCTTGTTCTTTCTAATAAAGGGCCTATCATTATTTCATTTTAGGTATTCCTACTGGACTGGCGACGGAACATTGAATTTGACGATGGATACGGTTGTTAGGCGAAGTTGTTACGGTGTTTTCGGTATTCATTTCGCTTTTGATGTTTGGTCGGACGATGATGAACAAGAAGCTGATTTTCGATGCCGTAAAACAACGGCCGGTTACTGTTTGGATTCTATCTGGGTCAACAAGACGCAATAGGTAGCTCGAGACGGATCGCTGAACTGGACTTTTCTGTTGAGCTTCAGTGGACTTCGATTGAATAGATTGTAGCACCGTGACTCGTCGCTGGATAAATGAAGTCAGGTCCTTGAATGTTATCGCTTCTTCAATCGACGAGTTCTCCTCCCAATCTTGGCTTGTCGTCGATTTGAGGCGGATGAGCAGAATGTCCCAGTACTCGGTTCTTTCACCTATAGTGGCTGAAGAATCTTGATATTTGCTTCGAATTTCTCCGCCAGGCTGCGAAGTTCTATTGATGATTTCCTTTTCAGTGACGGAAAGTCAAAGAGTGCGTCCACGTATACCAGGTTCAGGCAAACAGAGTTCTGGAAGTGCTCTAGCAGCAGGTTCCATGCGACTGGGTAGTTATTTGCACTGATCGGGATTGTTTGGACTAGTTGCAGAGCTGTATTGGACAACGACGATCGAACGTAGTAAAATTTTTGAATGTTCGAAAGACCGACTGACGAGTGGACCAGTGACACGAACGAATCGTGGAAATTCAACCAATTTTCCAACTGTCCATCGAAGACCGGGAGTTAAGGGAGTTTAACGTCGGGCAAACGCACTTCCGATGCCGACAGAAGGAGTTGTGCCTCTGAATGATTTGACGAATTCATACTCTAATTTAATTGACCTTTATTGTGTGCCAGAAGAAAGCCCTTCACGCGATAGTAAGCGGACTCAAGCGATGTATGCTCCTTCAGGTGGACCTCGATGGCAGCTTCGTCGAGCGTCTCCAGCTCACTGGACTGTGTTATAGTCGGACCAGAGTTTGATCAGACTTTCGAGACGGACAGGCACTTCGTCAACCTGCGTCTCCTCATCGTAGTCATCTACGACGTCACCAAACTTTTCAGCCACAGTTTTAGCGACTTGATGCGACGGTCGGATGACATTTTTGAATCAGATCTGTCGACAAATGGCCAGCGCAGCACGCTCAAATAAAAAATGAAAGTATTTAAAATGTCAATTACCTGCTAGACGCAATTGCTTTGCCTTGAATAATTAAAGTCCAATGGTATTGCGTAGCAGGATTGTATGCCTCGAAGCGATGAAATTGACGGATCTTCTCAAGGCAGTGAATTTGCCTTGTATAATTAGTTAATCTCGAAGATAAATTTGAATCAGTAGCCAAGCAGGAAAATGGTAGTTCCCCAGTGGAACGTGGAACTTTCTGGGTTTATTCAGTTGAGATAATGGCAATTGAAGTTTGAATCGCTCTGAGATCTTCAGTGGGTACAATGGCGAATGTACGATGGCAATTTAAAGTGCTTTATTTATCTAATTCTTACTCTATTCCACAAAACTAAATGCTATCACAAAAAAAAAACGATTTGAATTGAACTTCACTACTTTCACTTTCTTCTGGTTTGTTATGATTCTTCTTTGATGATGATTGGATAAGAGACAAACAGACGTAACTCTTTGAAAAACTTGTTCTTGAAAACATAGTATCTCAAAACATATAACCTCAGTAACGACATCTATCTGGCTTCTCGCGGAAAACAAGCTTGCTCGCTAACTCGTAAACAATATTGCATAAATGTTCTATAGAATATATAGAAACGTCAAAGTGATCCGATGCCAGCGCTGCGGCGAGTAGTTCGCGGAACTGATAATATTCATATCAACCGTTAAATGCATGAGCGAAGATACACAATGAAGAGTTACGTCTGTTTGTCTGTGATTGGATGATGACGTCGCTGCTGCAGAAAGAGGATGGTTTCTGTCATGGGTTCTCGTTTAATACAGGGCGCTACGGAAGACGGTGCAACGCCATACTACCAATTAAAATTTCCCTTTTGGGCCATTATCGCGTCGATCGACGAGATGATTTTCACTGTTCCCACTCACGACCAGGTGTCGCGTCGATACACTTTCGTGGTCACGAACATACTGGTCCCTTCAGAAAATTCCGTTTCTGACATCACAAAGTCGATCATCTCCTGTCTCCTCATTTGTCTCCTTCTCGCATCAGCTTCTGTCACGAATAATCGATGAATCGCCGACGAATGCTTTGTTATTGTTGTCATCGAACGAAAAGTTGGTTGATGGTGGTCTGCAAACATAAGACCAGGTAGCGGGGTTTGATAAAATTAATTAGCTTGGACAGGTTCTTACTAGAGTCGGTGTATAATATATATATATATTATACACCGACTCTAGTTCTTACCTTGTCCTTTCTAATAAAGGGCCTATCATTATTTCATTTTAGGTATTCCTACTGGACTGGCGACGGAAAATTGAATTTGACGATGGATACGGTTGTTAGGCGAAGTTGTTGCGGTGTTTTCGGTATTCAATTCGGTTTTTATCCTTTTGATGTTTGGTCGGACGATGATTAACAAGAAGCTGATTTTCGATGCCGTAAAACAACGCCCGGTTACTGTTTGGATTCTATCTGGGTCAACAAGAACGTGATGAATTCGGATGAAGGCCAATGTAGTGGAATGCAGGAGTAGAATTGAATTGCAACAACTGACTCCCGTGATAATGCAAGTTCGACTTGACCTTGAAGTAGTCCCGGACGTAGAAGGATCAGCCAAATGTCTAGGGAGTACTCGAGACCAATTGATGAACTTGTGGACAACCCGCTGGTCCCTAAGAACCAGCACTGCAACAAAAACTGCAGGAAGTGCGATGCTGGTTGAAAAAAAAAATTGATGTTTGCCGTTGTATGTTTTAATTATTTACTATTTATTTATTATTTACACGAATCAACTTCGCTATCACAATCAACAAGCGGATGCATCTGAAGAGAGATTTCAATAATGCGGGATTGTGTTTGAGCTGATTTCATTCATTGACAAAAGTTGGTTGCTGTTTCAATTTGGCACGGATGCAATGCTGGAAATCCAAGAACGATTGTGGCAGAGATGACAAGGCAGTTACTGATGTTCGTCGTATTTCGTCCAACACTTCATAGAGCTGATCAAGCGAACTTCTAGGTAGCCAGTTCCTTTGGTGTAATCTAAACCATTAAGAACGGTAGCTTTGTTCCGAAAAGTGGTGATAAGACCAGATCTTCGGTGCTAGCTGGGTTGTGAAAACCTGATTTGACAAGAAGGTGATCCACGTTGAAGGTCTGATGTTATTTTGCTATTTGAACCTCGTTAGCATGACTAATTTTACTGCTCCACTCCAGAAGTGTCTACAGATCGAATGTAGAATGGATGATGTAGAACGTTAGGTGAGTTTGCAGAAGAAAATTAACGATCGATATCAAAGTCGTTGCGAAGAGGTAGCTGACGTCGATGCGCATGCCAACATTTTCTTTTCGGTATCGGATGCTTCTTGTCCCAGTTGCAACATTGGAGTCCGCCCTTAGGAGTGCTTCTAGCTGCAGCTGGAATTTGATTGCTAATTTGACGCTTCTTGCTCTCGAGCAAAATATGTCCTTGTCAGCTGCATCAGGAAAAGTGTCTGTCAATTGCAGGAGAGCTCGAGAATCGGAAATAGGCTCGCTTTTAATGTTATTTGTCGCTATACAAGGTTCGTAGGTTATCGGTGGTAAGTCCGGTAGTGACATCCAAACGATTCATAGTAGCGAAATGTCCTCTACGAAAATCGATCGTATCTCTTGCTGTACAGTTGGACCTACCAAGAGTGGGTTGTGTTGAGATGGTCTTTTTGACTTTGAATGATCTATATTTCTTGTATTTGTTTGGTTTACATGTATGAATTTTCAAGTGACACAGATGCGTCTTTTCAACTTTAGTTATTTTGAAATTTTTAATTATTATTTACTGTTCCTAGTCCTATCAGGCCTGTTAAAGTATGACCACCTTAGTGGGATTGGTTTGTTTTGAATTGGAAAAAGGAGACTACTTAAAACTACTATTTACAGCTACAACTAAGGGGCTGTTCATAAACTACGTAGACAGTTTAGGGGGGGGGGGGTTGAGAATTATCCACGGCCCATACAAATTTTAAATTTTTTGTATGGACAATTGTCTACGCAGGGGGAGGGGGGGGGGGGTCAACAATCCCAAAAAAACTGTCTACGTAGTTTATGAACAGACCCTAATCTACAACTACTATATACACCTAACCTACTATATACAAATTGCTTATCAAAGCATGTTCTGATGTATTGCATTTCTGTACAAATTTGTTCCTAGTTTCGTTAATTTGAAAATCTACTTTCGGGATGTTAGCCTCTTGATGAAGGTCGGAAATGCGGGTATCGAAAGGACGATCTAGGATCATCCTCAATACCCTGTTCTGCGCTACCTGTATTTTGTTCCTGTGAGTTTGTGCACATGATTCCCACACCGGAGCTGCGTAGAAGATCGCAGGCGCAATGATTTGTTTGTAGACAGCCAGTTTGTTCAGCCTAGAGAGACGAGATCTGCGGCAAATAAGTGGATACAAGCACCTAACTAGATTGGAACACTTAACTACTGCCCTATCTATGTGCGAGCGGAAGAGGAGCTTTTCGTCAAATAACATACCCAGATATGTTACTTCGGTGGACCACTCAACCCTTGTGCCATCCATTATTACAGTACAAGAGGGAGCCGGTTTTAGTTTGGGAGATTGTCGATGGAGGAACATTATTGATTGGGTTTTGGAGGCATTGATTTTGATTTTCCACGTGTTGGCATAATCAGCAAAGGCGTCAAGGCATCGTTGAAGTTTGTTTGTTATTTCACGAGGCCTCCTTCCCTTGACGGTTATAGCGGTATCATCTGCGAACAGGAAGAACACGCAACCGTTGCCCAAGGGAGGAATGTCGGAAGTGTAGATGCTGTATAGCAAAGGGCCCAACAGGCTGCCTTGCGGAACACCTGCTGGGATGGAAAAGGTGTTTGAATTGCAACCATTCAACGATACCTTAAACGACCTTTGCTGGAGGTAGTTACGGGTGATTTTTACAAGATGTGGTGGAAAGTTGAAGTTACAAAGCTTGTACACAAGTCCGTCATGCCAAACATTGTCAAACGCCTTTTCAACGTCTAGCAATGCCATGGCTGTGGACTTGGATACAGCTTTATTACTTCGAATGTTATTCATCACCCGAACTAGCTGGTGATTTGTGGAATGCCCTTTCCTAAACCCAAACTGTTCAGGTAGGAGAATGTTGTTCTCCTCGACAAACTTGAGCAAACGATTGAGAATTAGTTTCTCGAACAATTTGCTCAGCGCTGAAAGGAGGCTGATTGGTCTATAGCTGGAAGGTATAGTGATGGATCTTTACCGGGTTTGCGGATTGGTATGATTTTTGCTATCTTCCAGATACTTGGAAAGTAGTGCAGTTCCAAGCATCTGTTGAAGATAGCAGTCAAAAGCGAGTACACTTTCGTGCTCAGCTTCTTCAATACCAAGTTGAATATACCGTCAAACCCGGGAGCCTTCATGTTCTTGGTGTTTTTCAGCGCTGAGCAAATCTGCTCCACTGTAATATTTTCTGCCGGAGGGACGACACAAGCGGAGGCATCCAAGTTTTGAACGCATTGCGCAACCTGATCTTCGAGCGGACTTTGGATAGTCGAGCCAAGCAAATGCGATGAAGCGACATGCTTGCCGATCGCATTTGCTTTCTCCTGTGGGGTGATTAAAAGCCGATTGTCATCATTTCCGACTCTGAGAGGAGGAATGGGTTTGGGATGAGTTTTCAGCACCTTGGCTACCTTCCAGAATGGACGGGAGCGGTCATCCAGATTCTGGACAACACGCCCGAAACTTTCATTTCGGAGTGAGTCCATTCTGGAAACAATCTGCCTGTTCAGATCGGCCATTTCATGTTTTTTGCTCAGATCTCCAGTCCTCTGAAACTGGCGTCTACGCACATTTCTCAAGCGAATCAGTAACTGGGTGTGGGAATCAATAGCAACAAACTTACCCCTCACAGGAACTTGTCGAACGCATGTCTCGTCAGCCACGGATATGGCCTGGTGGAGTCCTTCCAGAGCCCGGTCGATGTCCTCTACGGTGTCAAGCGGCGGATTTTCGTTGATGTTCAGGTCTACCACACGTCCAAACTGGACCCAGTTTACGTGGTGGTAGTCGAGGTGGTAGTCTTTTCGTAGGATTGGAGCAGGAGCTATGTTGATGCCGACCTCAGCCACCACCGGTTGGTGATCGGAGCTTAAGTCGTTAATTGCCACCGGCTTGGATAGCCCGAAGTTCGTCAGGAAGAAGTCCAGCGTGGAAGGGTTTCCCGCCGGAGAGATGAATGTCGGTTCATCCGGAAATTGCACTGTATACAGCCCATGCTGCGAGTGGTCGAAGAGCAGACGTCCATTCTGATTCCGCTGATAGTTCCGCCATGCTTCGTGGCGGGCATTTAGATCGCCCCCAATGACGAATCGTGAGCTCGTGCGAGTGATAGCGGTGAGGTCGTTCTTGAATTTCATCCTTAGTCCGCTGCTGGCAGCACACTGACGAGGGCAGTATACGGCGATGAACCGGACGTTTCCGGTTGATGATTCCACCTCCACACTAAGGGCCTCGATGATAGAAGTGCGGATATGCGGCAGCGTGTAGAACTTTATTCCTTTCTTGATGATGATCGCAACACCACCCCCCCTGGAGTCGATACGATCAAGCCGGATAATGTGGTGATCAGGTAGCCAAAAACTGTCACCAGATTTAAGGTGGGTCTCTGTTAGGAGGCCCACGTCGATACTTTGCTTGCGGAGAAAGTCAGCAAGCTCGAGTCTTTTTGCTCTTACAGAGCATGCGTTCCATGTGACGACAGTTATCGGTTTAGACACCATACTAAATAATAAACTTACCGAGCACTTGGATCTGTTCGGGCTTGCTGCGGCACTGACGAAGAGCACCGGTCATGTCGACGAAAATCTTCATCAGCTCATCCGCAGAAAAGAGATCAGGATTGACGTTTTGTGCTGGTGGTTGTCTCCAGAATCCAGGGGGGGATGGAGAGCTTTGTCCAGCTGAGGCACCAGACGTTTCTTGACGGGGGCCGGATTGCACCCGTGGATTTGCTTGACCGTGTTGCGTATCACGAAGAGGCGGGAAGTCCTCCACCCTGAATGCCGGAATGTTTTCCTTCTTCCGTCCTGGTTGACTTCTTGTGGACGCCTGCTTTTGGATCCGCTTGAAATCCTCGCGTTTGGGGCACTGTTTGTCGGACCCTTGATGAGCTCCACCACAGTTGGCGCATTTGCACGTGTCCGACTCGTCGACAACGCACTTGGAGGAGACATGATTTTGGGTGCATTTGCCACAGCGCGGCTTGATATAGCAGTTTCGGGTGCCGTGCCCGAAATTCAGGCAACGCTGACACTGGGTGACGTCGTGACGGCCGCCACGGTATGGCTCCCATCGGACAATGATGGAATTGATGGAGCGAATAGCCTTCAACGCATTAAGCGTCACCGTTCCCTTCTGGAAATGCACCAGGAAAAGGCAATCCGGATATTTATTGACGTTCTCGTCCCTCCTTGTCATCCGGAAGACGGCAGTTGGGGCCAGCTTGTAGCGGTTCTTGATTTCCGCTTCGATCAACTTCGGGTCAAAGTTCGGTAGACCCCTGATGACGACCTTGAATGGTTTCTCACCGGGAATGTCTTGGTTGAAGAATTCCACCTTGGAAGTCCTCAGGTGGGCGATGACCAAGTCATACTCCGTTTTCGTACGGAGCACCACCTTGGTGCCGACTCTGCCCAACTTGAATTCGGCTTTGACGCCCAGCGACGCCAGATCCGCGATGAGCTCGTTAAGATGGGCATTTTTCACTACCAGCGGAGGTAGCTTCACTCTTGCCGTGCACCTTTCAGCAGCATTTTCTATTTCGGCAGCGTCACCGAAATCTTCGTTTGTCGCAGAGGCTTCCTCGCGAACAATTGTGCCATCGGACTGGCCCCGATTCTTCTTCCTCTTCTTGCTGCGTTTTTCCGTCACAGCTGGTTGGATATTCCCATCCATGGGGAGAACAGCAAACCTGTTGGATGTAGGTACACCCGAACTTTCTTCACCGGGGTTCTTGTCCTTCACCGGGCTTCGCGAGCGATGCTTCCCCATATCGGGGCACGCACACACACAAAAAACACCGCGAAAGAGAGAGCGCGAACACTTCACCACGAACTTTTTCGAACAACTCGTCAGAGCGAGCAAGAGCCGAACTATACTGCTTGACGATCAAGCAGAGAATGCACACCTGTTGAGATGGTCTTCTCGGGATCTGGTATTGAAGACGACTCGTAGCTTCGTAGTAGTGATGTCACCTTCAATTACAGCACAGAGAACAGACATGGAGCCTCGAACAAAATTTCTCTAAAAACTTGTGTAAAGATTCCTATTTGACTTAAGCGCCACTAACGCCGACTTCCCCACTTAAAAACCCTCTTTGACAACATGATGGCACTGGCGTTGCACAAATTACACTAGACACTAAGTGCAGGTAGCGCCAAGTGGCAATTTTCAACAGAAAATTTATCGATACTAGCGCCAAATTGGTCGAAAGTGGAAAATTTATAGAGAAAATCAAGAGATGCTAACACCACGTAACGGCGACGTTCCCACTTATTTTACACAAGTTTCTGACCGAGCTTGAACGTCTGTTCTCTGTGATTACAGGTTGGTGAGGTGTGGAATAGCACATGGACGGAGGTAAGTGATGTCCAAACGCTTGCTTAGTGCTATCCAAAGCAAGGTAATTGTCCATGGAATCGCGATATCGTTTATTAAAATTTATCGATACTAGCGCCAAATTGGTCGAAAGTGGAAAATTTATAGAGAAAATCAGGAGACGCTAACACCACGTAACGGCAACGTTCCCACTTATTTTACACAAGTTTCTGACCGAACTTGAACCACAGAGAACAGACGTTCAAGCTCGGTCAGAAACATGTGTAAAATAAGTGGGAACGTCGCCGTTACGTGGTGTTAGCATCTCTTGATTTTCTGTATAAATTTTCCACTTTCGACCAATTTGGCGCTAGTATCGATAAATTTTCTGTTGACAATTGCCACTTGGCGCTACCTGCATATATCATGGCGCTACCTGCATATATATATGGCTACCTGGCCATACCACAGAGAACAGACATGGAGGCTCGAACAAAATTTCTCTAAAAACTTGTGTAAAGATTCCTATTCGACTTAAGCACCACTAACGGCGACTTCCCCACTTAAAAACCCTCTTTGACAACATGATGGCGCTAGCGTTGCACAAATTACACTAGACACTAAGGGCTAGTAGCGCCAAGTGGCAATTTTCAACAGAAAATTTATCGATACTAGCGCCAAATTGGTCGAAAGTGGAAAATTTATAGTGAAAATCAGGAGATGCTAACACCACGTAACGGCGACGTTCCCACTTATTTTAAACAAGTTTCTGACCGAACTTGAACGTCTGTTCTCTGTGGCCATACTACCAATTGAAATTTCCCTTTTGGACCATTACCGCGTCGATCAACGAGGGGATTTTCACTGTTACGACCAGGTGGCGCGTCGATACACTTTCGTAGTCACGAACATACTGGCCCCTTCAGAAACTCCGTTTCTGACATCACAAAGTCGATCATCTGGCTGTCTCCTCGTTTGTTTCTTTCTATAGCATCAGCTTCTGTCACGAATAATCGATGAATCGCCGACGAATGCTTTGTTATTGTTTCGAACGAAAAGTTGGTTGATGGTGGTCTGCAAACATAAGACCCGGTAGCGGGGTTTGATAAAATTAATTAGCTTGGACAGGTTCTTACCTTGTTCTTTCTAATAAAGGGCCTATCATTATTTCATTTTAGGTATTCCTACTGGACTGGCGACGGAAAACTGAATTTGACGATGGATACGGTTGTTAGGCGAAGTTGTTACGGTGTTTTCGGTATTCATTTCGCTTTTGATGTTTGGTAGGACGATGATTAACAAGAAGCTGATCCTTTAAAATTTGTCGAACCTCTTAACGGAATCCCTTTATGAAGAGCTTTGAGTGGGTTGGTTTATTTCCTTTAAATTCCGTTATAATTGCTTATCTTTTGACAGTATTTCGTCATCAGCTTCTGTCACGAATAATCGATAAATTTTCAATTGAAAATTGCCACTTGGCACTATCAGCACTCAGTGTCTAGTTGAAGTTTTGCAACGCCAGCGCCATTCATCACAGAGGTGATTGAACTTCGCTACTTTCACTTTCTTCTGGTTTGTTATGATTCTTGTTTGATGATGACTGGTTGATGATGTCGCTGCTGCAGAAAGAGGATGGTTTCTGTCATCAGTTCTCCTTTTATACATGGCGCGATGGAAGACGGTTCAACGCTATACTACCAATTGAAATTCCCTTTTGGGCCATTACCGCGTCGATCAACGAGGGGATTTTCACCGTTGCTACTTACGGGCAGATAGCGCGTCGATACACTTTGACAGTCACGAACATACTGGCCCCTTCAGAAACTCCGTTTCTGACATCACAATTCACAAAGTCGATCATCTGGCTGTCTCCTCGTTTGTTTCCTTCTAGCATCAGCTTCTGTCACGAATAATCGATGAATCGCCGACGAATCCATTGTTATTGTTTCGGACGAAAAGTTGGTTGATGGTGGTCTGCAAACATAAGACCCGGTAGCGGGATTTGATAAAATTAATTAGCTTGGACAGGTTCTTACCTTGTTCTTTCTAATAAAGGGCCTATCATTATTTCATTTTAGGTATTCCTACTGGACTGGCGACGGAAAATTGAATTTGACGATGGATACGGTTGTTAGGCGAAGTTGTTACGGTGTTTTCGGTATTCATTTCGCTTTTGATGTTTGGTCGGACGATGATTAACAAGAAGCTGATTTTCGATGCCGTAAAACAACGCCCGGTTACTGTTTGGATTCTATCTGGGTCAACAAGACGCAATAGGTAGCTCGAGACGGATCGCTGAACTGGCCTTTTCTGAACGGTTGAGCTTCAGTGGACTTCGATTGAATAGATTGTAGCACCGTGACTCGTCGCTGGATAAATGAAGTCAGGTCCTTAAATGTTATCGCTTCTTTAATCGACGAGTGCTCCTCCCAATCTCGGCTTGTCGATTTGAGGCGGATGAGCAGAATGTCCCAGTACTCGGTTCTTTCACCTATAGTGGCTGAAGAATCTTGATATTTGCTTCGAATTTCTCCGCCAGGCTACGAAGTTCTATTGATGATTTCCTTTTCAGTGACGGGAAGTCAAAGAGTGCGTCCACGTATACCAGGTTCAGACAGAGTTCTGGAAGTGCTCTAGCAGCAGGTTCCATGCCACTGGGTAGTTATTTGCACTGATCGGGATTGTTTGGACTAGTTGCAGAGCTGCATTGGACAACGACGACCGCACGTAGTAAAATTTTTGAATGTTCGAAAGACCGACTGGCGAGTGGACCAATGATACGAACGAATCGTGGAAATTCAACCAATTTTCCAACTGTCCATCGAAGACCGGGAGTTAAGGGAGTTTAACGTCGGGCAAACGCACTTCCGATGCCGACAGAAGGAGTTGTGCCTCTGAATGATTTGACGAATTCATACTCTAATTTAATTGACCTTTATTGTGTGCCAGAAGAAAGCCCTTCACGCGATAGTAAGCGGACTCAAGCGATGTCCGCTCCTTCAGGTGGGCCTTTGTCGAGCGTCTCCAGCTCACTCTGGACTGTGTTATAGTCGGACCAGAGTTTGATCAGACTTTCGAGACGGACAGGCACTTTGTCAACCTGCGTCTCCTCATCGTAGTCATCTACGACGTCACCAAACTTTTCAGCCACAGTTTTAGCGACTTGATGCGACGGTCGGATGACATTTTTGAATCAGATCTGTCGACAAATGGCCAGCGCAGCACGCTCAAATAAAAAATGAAAGTATTTAAAATGTCAATTACCTGCTAGACGCAATTGCTTTGCCTTGAATAATTAAAGTCCAATGGTATTGCGTAGCAGGATTGTATGCCTCGAAGCGATGAAATTGACGGATCTTCTCAAGGCAGTGAATTTGCCTTGTATAATTAGTTAATCTCGAAGATAAATTTGAATCAGTAGCCAAGCAGGAAAATGGTAGTTCCCCAGTGGAACGTGGAACTTTCTGGGTTTATTCAGTTGAGATAATGGCAATTGAAGTTTGAATCGCTCTGAGATCTTCAGTGGGTACAATGGCGAATGTACGATGGCAATTTAAAGTGCTTTATTTATCTAATTCTTACTCTATTCCACAAAACTAAATGCTATCACAAAAAAAAAACGATTTGAATTGAACTTCACTACTTTCACTTTCTTCTGGTTTGTTATGATTCTTCTTTGATGATGATTGGATAAGAGACAAACAGACGTAACTCTTTGAAAAACTTGTTCTTGAAAACATAGTATCTCAAAACATATAACCTCAGTAACGACATCTATCTGGCTTCTCGCGGAAAACAAGCTTGCTCGCTAACTCGTAAACAATATTGCATAAATGTTCTATAGAATATATAGAAACGTCAAAGTGATCCGATGCCAGCGCTGCGGCGAGTAGTTCGCGGAACTGATAATATTCATATCAACCGTTAAATGCATGAGCGAAGATACACAATGAAGAGTTACGTCTGTTTGTCTGTGATTGGATGATGACGTCGCTGCTGCAGAAAGAGGATGGTTTCTGTCATGGGTTCTCGTTTAATACAGGGCGCTACGGAAGACGGTGCAACGCCATACTACCAATTAAAATTTCCCTTTTGGGCCATTATCGCGTCGATCGACGAGATGATTTTCACTGTTCCCACTCACGACCAGGTGTCGCGTCGATACACTTTCGTGGTCACGAACATACTGGTCCCTTCAGAAAATTCCGTTTCTGACATCACCACAGAGAACAGACATGGAGGCTGGAACAAAATTTCTCTAAAAACTTGTGTAAAGATTCCTATTTGACTTAAGCGCCATTAACGGCGACTTCCCCACTTAAAAACCCTCTTTGACAACATGATGGCGCTGGCGTTGCACAAATTACACTAGACACTAAGTGCTAGTAGCGCCAAGTGGCAATTTTCAACAGAAAATTTATCGATACTAGCGCCAAATTGGTCGAAAGTGGAAAATTTATAGAGAAAATCAAGAGATGCTAACACCACGTAACGGCGACGTTCCCACTTATTTTACACAAGTTTCTGACCGAGCTTGAACGTCTGTTCTCTGTGACATCACAAAGTCGATCATCTCCTGTCTCCTCATTTGTCTCCTTCTCGCATCAGCTTCTGTCACGAATAATCGATGAATCGCCGACGAATGCTTTGTTATTGTTGTCATCGAACGAAAAGTTGGTTGATGGTGGTCTGCAAACATAAGACCAGGTAGCGGGGTTTGATAAAATTAATTAGCTTGGACAGGTTCTTACTAGAGTCGGTGTATAATATATATATATATTATACACCGACTCTAGTTCTTACCTTGTCCTTTCTAATAAAGGGCCTATCATTATTTCATTTTAGATATTCCTACTGGACTGGCGACGGAAAATTGAATTTGACGATGGATACGGTTGTTAGGCGAAGTTGTTACGGTGTTTTCGGTATTCAATTCGGTTTTTATCCTTTTGATGTTTGGTCGGACGATGATTAACAAGAAGCTGATTTTCGATGCCGTAAAACAACGCCCGGTTACTGTTTGGATTCTATCTGGGTCAACAAGAACGTGATGAATTCGGATGAAGGCCAATGTAGTGGAATGCAGGAGTAGAATTGAATTGCAACAACTGACTCCCGTGATAATGCAAGTTCGACTTGACCTTGAAGTAGTCCCGGACGTAGAAGGATCAGCCAAATGTCTAGGGAGTACTCGAGACCGATTGATGAACCAGTGGACAACCCGCTGGTCCCTAAGAACCAGCACTGCAACAAAAACTGCAGGAAGTGCGATGCTGGTTGAAAAAAAACTTGATGTTTGCCGTTGTATGTTTTAATTATTTACTATTTATTTATTATTTACACGAATCAACTTCGCTATCACAATCAACAAGCGGATGCATCTGAAGAGAGATTTCAATAATGCGGGATTGTGTTTGAGCTGATTTCATTCATTGACAAAAGTTGGTTGCTGTTTCAATTTGGCACGGATGCAATGCTGGAAATCCAAGAACGATTGTGGCAGAGATGACAAGGCAGTTACTGATGTTCGTCGTATTTCGTCCAACACTTCATAGAGCTGATCAAGCGAACTTCTAGGTAGCCAGTTCCTTTGGTGTAATCTAAACCATTAAGAACGGTAGCTTTGTTCCGAAAAGTGGTGATAGGACCAGATCTTCGGTGCTAGCTGGGTTGTGAAAACCTGATTTGACAAGAAGGTGATCCACGTTGAAGGTCTGATGTTATTTTGCTATTTGAACCTCGTTAGCATGACTAATTTTACTGCTCCACTCCAGAAGTGTCTACAGATCGAATGTAGAATGGATGATGTAGAACGTTAGGTGAGTTTGCAGAAGAAAATTAACGATCGATATCAAAGTCGTTGCGAAGAGGTAGCTGACGTCGATGCGCATGCCAACATTTTCTTTTCGGTATCGGATGCTTCTTGTCCCAGTTGCAACATTGGCGTCCGCCCTTAAGTGGACCCTACACGACAGTTTGTATTGACAATAATCGTATTGTCAATACATTTTATATTGACGTCAATACATCGGTATTGACAATATTTCTGTATTCACATCATCAATATTATTGTCAATATTTGTAAGTATTGACAATATTTCTTACCGTGTGGGGTTCGCTTTAGGAGTGCTTCTAGCTGCAGCTGGAATTTGATTGCTAATTTGACGCTTCTTGCTCTCGAGCAAAATATGTCCTTGTCAGCTGCATCAGGAAAAGTGTCTGTCAATTGCAGGAGAGCTCGAGAATCGGAAATAGGCTCGCTTTTAATGTTATTTGTCGCTATACAAGGTTCGTAGGTGATCGGTGGTAAGTCCGGTAGTGACATCCAAACGATTCGTAGTAGCGAAATGTCCTCTACGAAAATCGATCGTATCTCTTGCTGTACAGTTGGACCTACCAAGAGTGGGTTGTGTTGAGATGGTCTTCTCGGGATCTGGTATTGAAGACGACTCGTAGCTTCGTAGTAGTGATGTCACCTTCAATTACAGGTTGGTGAGGTGTGGAATAGCACATGGACGGAGGTAAGTGATGTCCAAACGCTTGCTTAGTGCTATCCAAAGCAAGGTAATTGTCCAAGGAATCGCGATATCGTTTATTAAAATTTATTGATACTAGCGCCAAATTGGTCGAAAGTGGAAAATTTATAGAGAAAATCAGGAGACGCTAACACCACGTAACGGCAACGTTCCCACTTATTTTACACAAGTTTCTGACCGAACTTGAACCACAGAGAACAGACGTTCAAGCTCGGTCAGAAACTTGTGTAAAATAAGTGGGAACGTCGCCGTTACGTGGTGTTAGCATCTCCTGATTTTCTCTATAAATTTTCCACTTTTGACCAATTTGGCGCTAGTATCGATAAATTTTCTGTTGAAAATTGCCACTTGGCGCTACCAGCACTTAGTGTCTAGTGTAATTTGTGCAACGCCATTGCCACCATGTTGTCAAAGAGGGTTAAGTGGGGAAGTCGCCGTTAGTGGCGCAAATAGGAATCTTTACACAAGTTTTTAGAGAAATTTTGTTCGAGCCTCCATGTCTGTTCTCTGTGGCCATACTACCAATTGAAATTTCCCTTTTGGACCATTACCGCGTCGATCAACGAGGGGATTTTCACTGTTACGACCAGGTGGCGCGTCGATACACTTTCGTAGTCACGAACATACTGGCCCCTTCAGAAACTCCGTTTCTGACATCACAAAGTCGATCTCCTCGTTTGTTTCCTTCTATAGCATCAGCTTCTGTCACGAATAATCGATGAATCGCCGACGAATGCTTTGTTATTGTTTCGAACGAAAAGTTGGTTGATGGTGGTCTGCAAACATAAGACCCGGTAGCGGGGTTTGATAAAATTAATTAGCTTGGACAGGTTCTTACCTTGTTCTTTCTAATAAAGGACCTATCATTATTTCATTTTAGGTATTCCTACTGGACTGGCGACGGAAAACTGAATTTGACGATGGATACGGTTGTTAGGCGAAGTTGTTACGGTGTTTTCGGTATTCATTTCGCTTTTGATGTTTGGTAGGACGATGATTAACAAGAAGCTGATCCTTTAAAATTTGTCGAACCTCTTAACGGAATCCCTTTATGAAGAGCTTTGAGTGGGTTGGTTTATTTCCTTTAAATTCCGTTATAATAGCTTATCTTTTGACAGATACGCGTATTTCGTCTACTACTTGCAGACTTCATCAGTGCCAAGTACTCAACACCAGTACTTGGCACTGATGAAGTCTGCAAGTAGTAGACGAAAGACGCGTATCTGTCAAAAGATATGCAATTACAACGGAATTTAAAGGAAATAAACCAACACTCAAAGCTCTTCATAAGAAGCTGATTTTGGATTCTATCTGGGTCAAAAAGACGCAGTAGGTAGCTCGAGAAGGATCGCTGAACTGGCCTTTTCTGAACGGTTGAAGGTTGAGCTTCAGTGGATTTCGATTGAATAGATTGTAGCACCGTGACTCGTCGCTGGATAAATGGAGTCAGGTCCTTGAATGTTATCGCTTCTTTGGTCGACGAGTGCTCCTCCCAATCTCGGCTTGTCGTCGAGTCGAGTCGACTGCTGAGCATGCGGATGAGCAGAATGTCCCAGTACTCGGTTCTTTCACCGATAGTGGCTGAAGAATCTTGACATTTGCTTCGAATTTCTCAGCCAGGCTGTGAAGTTCTATTCAGGCATAACATTTGATAACGACACAAAAGCATTTGTAAACAAACATTCTAAGGCCCTTTACACGCGAACCAAAGAACACCCCCGCAAACCAATACCACGTTCGAAAAGGTGATAGTTGCCCCTATCCGATGATGTTGTAGGTTTGCGTGGGCGTACTTTGGTTCGTGTGTAAAGGGCCTTAGAAAGTTTTTTTTACAAATGCTTTTGTGCCGTTATCAAATGTTATGCCTGTATTGATGATTTCCTTTTCAGTGACGGGAAGTCAAAGAGTGCGTCCACGTATGCCAGGTTCAGGCAAACAGAGTTCTGGAAGTGCTCTAGCAGCAGGTTCCATGCGACTGGGTAGTTATTTGCACTGATCGGGATTGTTTGGACTAGTTGCAGAGCTGTATTGGACAACGACGATCGAACGTAGTAAAATTTTTGAATGTTCGAAAGACCGACTGACGAGTGGACCAGTGACACGAACGAATCGTGGAAATTCAACCAATTTTCCAACTGTCCATCGAAGACCGGGAGTTAAGGGAGTTTAACGTCGGGCAAACGCACTTCCGATGCCGACAGAAGGAGTTGTGCCTCTGAATGATTTGACGAATTCATACTCTAATTTAATTGACCTTTATTGTGTGCCAGAAGAAAGCCCTTCACGCGATAGTAAGCGGACTCAAGCGATGTACGCTCCTTCAGGTGGACCTCGATGGCAGCTTCGTCGAGCGTCTCCAGCTCACTCTGGACTGTGTTATAGTCGGACCAGAGTTTGATCAGACTTTCGAGACGGACAGGCACTTCGTCAACCTGCGTCTCCTCATCGTAGTCATCTACGACGTCACCAAACTTTTCAGCCACAGTTTTAGCGACTTGATGCGACGGTCGGATGACATTTTTGAATCAGATCTGTCGACAAATGGCCAGCGCAGCACGCTCAAATAAAAAATGAAAGTATTTAAAATGTCAATTACCTGCTAGACGCAATTGCTTTGCCTTGAATAATTAAAGTCCAATGGTATTGTATGCCTCGAAGCGATGAAATTGACAGGCAGTGAATTTGCCTTGTATAGTTAGTTAATCTCGAAGATAAATTTGAATCAGTAGCCAAGCAGGAAAATGGCCGTTCCCCCAGTGGAACTTTCTGGGTTTATTCAGTTGGGATACTGGCAATTGATGTTTGAATCGCTTTGAGATCCTCAGTGGGTACAATGGCGGATGTACGATGGCAATTTAAAGTCGCTTTATTTATCTAATTCTTACTCTATTTCACAAAATTAAATGCTATTACAAAAAAAAAAACGATTAAATTTTAATTTAAAATACTTTCTTCTGGTTTGTTATGATTCTTCTTTGATGATGATTGGTTGATGTCGTCGCTGCTGCAGCAAGAGGATGGATTGTGTCATCGGTTCTCCTTTAATACAGGGCGCGACGGAAGATGGTGCAACGCCATACTACCAATTGAAATGTCCCTTTTGGGCCATTACCGCGTCGATCAACGGGAGGATTTTCACTGTTGCCACTTACGACCAGGTGATAACGAACATATTGGCCCCTTCAGAAAATTCCGTTTCTGACATCACAAAGTCGATCATCTGGCTGTCTCCTCGTTTGTCTCCTTCTCCCATCAGCTTCTGTCACAAAAAATCGATAAATCAAGCATAACTTTTCAAAAGGACGTATGTAACATTGGATAGGAAATTAGAAACATATTGGATAGCAATGTCTATATGAGATTATTAAATGCTATTTAAAAGTTAATGCTATTTTTTAAATCTGTTTGTGCTATTAGTTGGATAAAGGGATAGCGTTTAAGAGAATTGTGAAAAATGTCGAGCTTTGTAAACACGGACAAGACTTTTGATAAAACACCTTTTACCTGTGTACTACTCACATACACCCTGATTGATTCGTCGGTATCACACCTTGATTGTTACATACACCCTGCATGATTCGTCTATTTGACAGAAGGGATTTCACATGCGTCAAATCAGATACACCGGTTTTTGATTTGCAGTGAAGATACGTCGGCAGCTCAAAAAGCATTGTCGGTTGGTTGATTTATTTACATAGCTACCCGCCAGAGTTGTGAAATAATCGATGTTAAAAGCGGAGATGAGAGAGTCACCGCATTATCTGCTGTCAGATGTTATACGTTTTGTGTTTTTCGTATTAAGATAGCGCTGGTCAGATTAGTATGTGAAGTTCAATATTGAAGTCAAGATTAAAGTGCAATTTTATTAGAATACTTTTGAAATAATAAACATGTTGCTCCCGGAAATACAAAAACAAACATACAAACTTGACGCATTTGCTGATTGATAGTGGTTGCTTTGTTTGTTTCACATACGACGCTTCACTGTGAGCGTATCTGCGTTTTTGTGTTATCATAAAATTTTAACAGTTAAGTCATGTTGACAATAAAAGGGTGTATCAACACCATTTTAAAAACAATGAAAGAAGATCACATAGGGTGTTCATTAAATATATTTTCCATAATGCATTACAATTTCAAACCTTGTTTTTCATTAAGTCGTAGGAAAAGCATGTATTTTATAGTCGGTTAGATGCAAAATATCGATTTGTTGAATTTTGCGACTTACGTCCTTTTGAAAAGTTATGCTTGCATTCGTCGGCAATTTCTGGAGTAACATGTCAGAAGGGCCTAACTCGAAAATGTAAACAAACTTTTTTTTTGTGTGTTTCGCATGATGACGTGGGCATTTTACGCTTCCATTAATAAAAAATGCGTAAAATACATGAAAACATACATAAATTATTTTGAAAGAAAAGGCCTAACTCATATTACTCAATTTTTGAGTTAGTCCCTTTTAGTGCAAAAGGGTATAATTAGAATCGGAACTTTTTACGAGATAGGCCTTTTTGTTAAAAGTATTTGTTTATATTTTCTCTCTCATTGTTGTATTTCTTTCATTATTTGTCGTATTAATTGCAAGTCGAATTAATTGTTCGTGATAATCGCCGGTCAGTTTATTATGATGGAGAACAATCGTGAGCATAGCAGAGGATTACAGCTTTTGTTGGGTAAATATTATTTTAATTCATGATTGTAGCCGAGATTGTAGCATTATTTAAAAATATTCAATTCCAGAAGCGGCAGAAGTTGTCCTCAAGGAAGACATTGATGTCAATATCGGTGTTGTTTGCGAAACACCAACCGTAGCGCAGTATGAGGAAGTGAATTTCACAGGCTGTCTGGCGTCTGGAAATTGTTCCCGGAACACGAGTGTCTCTTTCGCCAATATTGCTGCATCAACTCCAATTAGAGAATTTGGAGACCCAGTGATATTTCCTGCTCTGGACCTTTCCCAGTCCTTCATAGAAGAAGCACCACTAGATTTGTCGTACAGAAGCAATGAGACGTGTAGTGTTCTCGATACCCCACTGGACTTAGCTCCTGTCAGTCGTAACGAACGTACTGCATCTATGCCAGTGAATGACTGTGCTCCACTAAATTTGGCTCCTGTGAATAAAATCATTTCTAGATTGCCTATTACATTTTATCAATCGGTTAACAGCAGCCAGCAAGCTTATGCTCGTAGCCCTTTGGCACATCTGGACATGAATGTTATTACACATTCTCACACAGGTCCGTACAAAAACAGCAGTGCTGTTACGGTACCCAGTCCGGCATTAGCTCGCAGTTTTGGTTACAAAGTCCAACCACGATATGCAATGCACGATACTTCTGCCGGTAGTGTCCAAGCCGTGGCTCAGCCGGAACATTCAATCACCAGTGCTCACACAATAGAGAAAAGTCAACCAATGCGAAACACGGATTCTTGCGACACCAGTCGTTCAGGTACTTCATTTAATGATCGCGATCATGGACATAGTATTAATTTATGTTCAGAAAAATCAGCGGGAACAGATCAGAAGAAGGAAGCTCCGCTAATCACAGATGAGGACTGGATTCCACGAAGTGATGAAGATGATGATGAACAAGTTGGTGACGCTACTCTTCTGAACGATTTTTCGATACACGAATACTTTGAGCCGTATCGTAACCAAGCAGTGATTGGGGACGAGGATGAAGAAATCGTTGGCGTAAAATCTTGTGTTGATCCAAAGAAGTGCTTACAGTCTGATTACTCCGCAGGTATTTAATAATGTTTTGTTCTGATTAAGTTGTGATTATGAATATAGATTTTATGAACAGGTCCGTCTTCCCGATCCGCTGTCGTTGGAATAGATGACCTTGGATTTATCGAGTTGGAAAAAGAGAACGTCATAGTCAAGCTTAATGCTCTTCGGAAACGAACGAAAAATAGAAATTTAAAAGAGAAAGGACTGGAATACAGCCGATACAATGGTGCCAAGGTTGCAGCACGCAGTGTTAAGCAAGCATGTGCCTGCTCAAAGCTTCGCTGTGACGAACAATATCACGACGATATACGTAAAAAGATTTTGAATAATTTTTTGAAGCTTTCGTTTTCTGCGCAAAATCAGTTTTTGAGTTGCCATATCGCTGTATCGCATGTGAACACTCATACGGTGAGCTAAAAACATATTTATATTTGTATGCTTTAAATTTTATTCTGCATTTTATTTTAGGTTGTCAATTCGAAAAGAGAATACACTGTAAGATATTTTCTTCCAGGAGTTGGTGGGATGGCACGAGTGTGCAAGTCGATGTTTTTGGCCACGTTGGATGTTACATCCAAAAAAATGAGATGCTTAACCGTGAAGAAATTGAACGGCTTGGGAGTCAGTGCCGACGATAAGCGAGGTGATAATAGTAATAGAAATCCAATCAGCATCGAAGCAAAACAATACATCGAGGATCATATTCTATCATATCCAGCCTATACGTCCCACTACAGCAGGAAAAAGTCATCAAAGTTGTATTTGTCAAGTGACCTGAACGTTGCAAAGATGTATGAAATGTACAAATCAAAATGTACAAAAGACAGCTTAAATCCAGTCCACTATAATAGCTTTCGGCTCATATTTAAACAGTTTAATATGAGCTTCCGCAAGCCTAAAACGGATACGTGCTGCGAGTGTGATAGACTGAATATACAAATAAAACAACATGCTAACACGGCGGAACTTGAAAAAATCCAAGCCATCCAGCGAGAGCATCAAGAACTGGCGCAGTATGTATACGCAGCGAAAAAAAGGGATGTACAAGATGCTAAGGTCGATCATACGGTATATACCGCATCGTTCGATTTACAAAAATGCCTGCCAACACCCCATCTTTTGTGCGGGCAAGCATTTTACAGCCGGCAACTATACACTCTCAATCTCACCATTTTCGAAACTTGCCAGGGACGAAACTCCGCTCGATGCTTCCTGTGGGATGAATCAAAGGCTCGCCGGGGATCACAAGAAATTGGGTCGTGTATCCTACACAACCTTCGGTCTCTATTAAATGGAGATTCTTACTCTAAAGTTCGTGTTGTCAAACTTTATTCAGATAGGTGCGGTGGACAGAATCATAATATTACAATGTGCATGACAATGAGCCTTTTCATTGAGGAGTGCAAAAGAGCAAACCGAGAAATGACCATTCAGCATAACTTTATGGTCAGTGGCCATAGCCATATGGAGGTGGACTCTGTACACGCTGCCATTGAGCGGGCCAAGAAGCAGAACACGATGGATATTGAAACGCCGCGGGACTGGGCGGTTTTTATATCACAGGTTAAAAGAAAAATTCCGTTCAATGTTACGGAATTAGAGCAAAGCGATTTTTTCGCTTTAAAATCACTTGAAGCCAGATATAAACGCCCAAAGCATAACTCGTCAGGACACCTAATCAAATTCAAACAAATCATGCAGTTTGAATACCGCACTACCTCTCCTGGCGTTGTATTTTATAAAACGAATATTAAGGAACAAGACTTCTCTAGTTTCACTTTGGGCGATGAGAAAGTATTTCAAGACACAGATATGCCTCTCCCTCAGCTCTTGCCAATAGAAAAAGAACCGATTCCATTACCCAAGGAGAAGCTGGATGATCTTAAAAAGTTGATGCCATTCATTCAGAACAAGCAGTATTATGACACGCTACTTAAAAATCTCGTGGCACCAAAACGAGGCAGAAAAAGAAAACTGATTGAAAAAGACCACTTCGATGCTGATTTGGATCCAAACACTGACGACTGGCCAGTGGAATATTTAGAGGCAGTCGACAACGAGTGGCCTATGTAGTACAAATCACTCACTGGTTTCCCAGCAAAAACCCATCAACCCAGCAAACCCAAACAACCGTTCTACAATTATTGTTCAGCATTGTCATCAATCGTTATCCACATATATTAATACAAATACAATTTATTAAATAAAATATGTTGAACGTTACAAATCTAACTCTTATTAGTGTAGTCCGAAGTCTTATAACGGAAAACATTATCAGTCTAACTTTCCGCTTTCTTCATTGATCGCCACGTAGGTGTTGTATTCTACAAAGCTATAGCTTATAATAACAATCTTGATTTCTATTTTTCTGCCCGTTCTACAATCTTTTCAACGGTATTTTTGTTGATGAAACTGCTTTTTCTGAACAATACGATAGAGGCGGTCCATAGCCTGTACGTCCAATTAAGGGTGTCAGTTGGATACGTAGATGACTAAATCGTCGGCCGTATCGGCCAATTAATACCCAACCCACCGGTTTTATCACAATAAATAAAGAATTCAAAACAATCTGCAGCTAGTCAAAAAAGATCTAATCAAAATGCCATGTAAATAAAGATTCAACTAAAAGGTTCTAACTAAAATTAAAGACAAAATACGTGCTAACAGAAAGGGTCTAACTCAGGGTAACGAGTATAAAGGGACTATTACGGTTTATTTTCACATTTTCGCATTTTTTACATGTTGGTAGTGGATTTTCGACGGATATGATGCATTATACTTAAAGCTTTCGTTTTTGTGCTTCTTTTAGTGTTCCTTAATGATTTCTATAATGTTACTGTTTTAAATAGGATTTGAAAATTTATACCAAAATTTGAAATTTATTTTTTTCAAAACTGTCAAATTCTAGATAGGCCCTTCTGACATGTTACTCCAGATTTGTAGTACACAAGTAAAAGGTGTATGATTTTGTTTTATCAAAAGTTCTTGTCCGTGTTTGCAAAGCTCGACATTTTTCACAATTCTCTTAAACGCTATCCCTTTACCAACTAATAGCACAAACAGATTTAAAAAAAATAGCATTAACTTTTAAATAGCATTTAATAATCTCATATACACTCAAAAATATTACAAAACGAATATAGATTAAATTGTATGCATTTAATGGTTTTTCAACATTGATACATAGGTAAAGATTAAAATGTTTCGTCAAAATTATACTAAGTCCGAATAACGGAATGGAATTCGATCAGTGTTTACTAAAAAGATGGGAAAAAGAACATCTGTGCCTGTGATCTGCTGGGCAGCTAGCATGCGTGAGCACGAGTTCATCATAATGAATATCGAAATTGTAAGTATTTTTTAAATAATATTCATAAACATAAAATTATTAAAAACCCCTCCTGAGACAATATTAATTTTAATTTGAAAACAATAATATTTACCATAAATAAAATAAAGAAGCGAAACAAACATTCTCTCGAATAAACCGTATCTATTCATTGTAAGTATATTTCGATTTTATACTATGGCATGCATAAACTATTTTTATACTAAGTTTGCATTCTCTCACTATATACCGACCTTTGCGTCGGTACGGAGAGTTGCGATTTAGCGTAACTTTTATACTATTTAGATTTCAATACCAGATCCCGAGAAGACCATCTCAACACAACCCACTCTTGGTAGGTCCAACTGTACAGCAAGAGATACGATCGATTTTCGTAGAGGACATTTCGCTACTACGAATCGTTTGGATGTCACTACCGGACTTACCACCGATCACCTACGAACTTTGTATAGCGACAAATAACATTAAAAGCGAACCTATTTCCGATTCTCGAGCTCTCCTGCAATTGACAGACACTTTTCCTGATGCAGCTGACAAGGACATATTTTGCTCGAGAGCAAGAAGCGTCAAATTAGCAATCAAATTCCAGCTGCAGCTAGAAGCACTCCTACCCAAGGGCGGACTCCAATGTTGCAACTGGGACAAGAAGCATCCGATACCGAAAAGAAAATGTTGGCATGCGCATCGACGTCAGCTACCTCTTCGCAACGACTTTGATATCGATCGTTAATTTTCTTCTGCAAACTCACCAAACGTTCTACATCATCCATTCTACATTCGATCTGCAAATACTTCTGGAGCAGTAAAATTAGTCATGCTATCGAGGTTCAAACAGCAAAACAACATCAGACCGTCAACGTGGATCACCTTCGTGTCAAATCAGGTTTTCACAACCCAGCTAGCACCGAAGATCTGGTCCTATCACCAGATAACACCAAAGGCGCTGGCTACCTAGAAGCTCGCTTGATCAGCTCTATGAAGTGTTGGACAAAGTACGACGAACATCAGTAAATGCATTATCATCCCTGTCACAATCTTTCTCGGATTTCCAGCATTGCATCCGTGCCAAATTGAAACAGCAAAAAACTTTTGCAGTACTGGCTCTTAGGGACCAGCGGGTTGTCCATTGGTTCATCAATTGGTCTCGAGTACTCCCTAGACATTTGGTTGATCCTTCTACGTCCGGGACTACTTCAAGGTCAAGCCGAACTTGCATTATCACGGGAGTCAGTTGTTGCAATTCAATTCTGCTCCTGCATTCCTCTACATTGGCCTTCATCCGAATTCATCACGTTCTTGTTGACCCAGATAGAATCGAAACAGTAACCGGCCGTTTACCGTATCGAAAATCAGCTTCTTGTAAATCATCGTCCGACCAAACATCAAAAGCGAAATGAATACCGAAAACACCCTAACAACTTCGCCTAACTATTGTATCCATCGTCAAATTCAATTTGCCGTCGCCAGTCCAGTAGGAATACCTAAAATGAAATAATGATAGGCTCTTTATTAGAAAGGACAAGGTAAGAACCTGTCCAAGCTTATTAATTTTTATCAAACCCCGCAACCGGGTCTTATGTATGCAGACCACCATCAGCCAACTTTTCGTCCGATGACAACAATAACAAAGCATTCGTTGGCGATTAATCGATTATTCGTGAAAGAAGCTGATGCGAGAAGGAGAAAAATGAGGAGACAGCCAGATGATCGACTTTGTGATGTCAGAAACGGAATTTTCTGAAGGGGCCAGTATGTTCGTGGCCACGAAAGTGTATCGATGCACCACCTGGTCGTAAGTGGCAACAGTGAAAATCCCCTCGTTGATCGATGCAGTAATGGCCCAAAAGGGAAATTTCAATTGTTAGTACAGTGAAATATATTCAATGTGTTATGTCTGTTTGTCTGTGGTATGGCGTTGCACCGTCTTCCGTCGCGCCCTGTATAAAATGAGAACCCATGACAGAAACCATCCTCTTTCTGCAGCAACGACGTCATCAGCCAATCATCATCAAAGAAGAATCATAACAAACCAGAAGAAAGTGAAAGTAGTGAAGTTCAATCACCTCTGTGATGAATGGCGCTGGCGTTGCAAAACTTACACTAGACACTGAGTGCTGATAGCGCCAAGTGGCAATTTTCAATTGAACATTTATCGATACTAGCGCTAAATTGGTCGAAAGTAGAAAATTTAAAGAGGAAATCAGGAGATGCTAGCGCCACGTAACGGCGATACGCAAGTTTCTGACCGAAGTTGGACGTCTATTAGAGAATAGACGTCCAACCGCAGTCAGAAACTTGTGTAGATAAGGGGGAACATCGTCATTACGTGGTGCTAGCTTTTCCTGATTTCCTCTATAAATTTGCCACTTTTGACCAATTTGACGCTAGTATCGATACATTTTCAATTGAAAATTGACACTTGGCGCTACCAGCACTTAGTGTCTAGCGTAAGCTTTTGCAACGCCAGCGCCATCAGCACAGAGTACAGACATGGAGGCTGGAACAAAATTTCTCTAAAAACTTGTGTAAAGATTCCTATTTGACTTAAGCGCCATTAACGGCGACTTCCCCACTTAAAAACCCTCTTTGACAACATGATGGCGCTGGCGTTGCACAAATTACACTAGACACTAAGTGCTAGTAGCGCCAAGTGGCAATTTTCAACAGAAAATTTATCGATACTAGCGCCAAATTGGTCGAAAGTGGAAAATTTATAGAGAAAATCAGGAGATGCTAACACCACGTAACGGCGACGTTCCCACTTATTTTACACAAGTTTCTGACCGAGCTTGAACGTCTGTTCTCTGTGCCATCAGGTTGTCCAAGAGGGTTTTTAAGTGGGCAAGTCGCCGTTAGTGGTGCTTAAGTCAAATAGGAATCTTTACACTAGTTCAGAGAACAGACGTTCAAATTCGGTCAGAAACTTGTGTAAAATAAGTGGGAACGTCGCCGTTACGTGGTGTTAGCATCTCCTGATTTTCTCTATAAATTTTCCACTTTCGACCAATTTTACGCTAGTATCGATAAATTTTCTGTTGAAAATTGCCACTTGGCGCAACTGTCACTTAGTGTCTAGTGCAATTTGTGCAACGCCAGCGCCATCATGTTGTCCAAGAGGGTTTTTAAGTGGGCAAGTCGCCGTTAGTGGTGCTTAAGTCAAATAGGAATCTTTACACAAGTTTTTAGAGAAATTTTGTTCGAGCCTGCATGTCTGTTCTCTGTGTTTTTAGTTTTAGAGACATTTTGTTCGAGACTCAACGTCCGGGTTAGATCAGTGGCCACTAGTAACCAGAATATCGGAAAATTATTCGTAGAATCGTTTCATATGCATCAATTTGATGTGTTTTGATCTGTCGCATTACCATTCTTATGAGAATGATGATTGTGGCAACCGGAACCGAATAAAAATGATTTTTTTTTTGATTTTTGATATCTATTTCCAATATCTAAAAACAAATCAATACGCACCAGATACTTTTTTTATGCAATCTTCCCTTTATTAAAAATCAGATTTTCTTACATTCAAATTGTTTTTATGTTACTTCATACGCGAAGTTAGTGATTTTCAGAGTTGGTTGTAAATGCTAACATGAAGCTTTAGTGTGGTAATTTATTAGCTGAGAATGATCTTTAGTAGAGGGTGGGTGGATAGTTCCGTTAGAGTACGGCAGTATAAAAATTGAATAGAAGTTGAAAATGAGCGAGATTTTCTTAGATTCTCGAGAAAATTTACTTCTACACATGATTTTTCTTTTGGACTCTAAACAAAACTGAAACGTAATTTTTTGCGGTTTTAAAAGTTCACATTTTTGCCATGATGTCGATGTCCTTTTCTTATAATTTTAGAAAAAAATCATAACGTATTTTTTTTAGCATCGATGAACTTTCCCTTCATGGAACTAACATAGATTTTTCAGAATTTCCTGATGATCATGACACTCTCAAATTATTTGAAGTTTTCTGGACATTGTTGTTGGAGTATCTGTAACATTTGTTTTAACTAATCAACCGGCCTTGAACTTTTCAAAAACATTCTGAAGTCTTGGGAATTTCCCTTTCGGTTGCTCGTGGAACTGCCCTAAATTTCTCAAAACTTTCCTAAAGCTTTCTGGTCATTATTTTTTTATAGATCTTTAAAATTACCAGAAGATTTCTTGAAGTTCTTGAAAAGTCATTGAAGTTGGTGCATCTGTGATGATTACTCTGATCTTCATCAATTTCACGAATTTGTTTTATGTTTTATGAAGTTTATGAAACTACCTTTAACTTCTCAGAACAAAACCTTAAAGTTCCCAAGTTTCTGGACTTCCGTGTAGTCATCGGAACTTCCCTCGTGTTTTGGAAACTTATCTGGTTACTCCCTGGAATATCTGGAAGTCCTTGATACATTCCAGATCGATATCCCCCCCCCCCAGGTAGTTTTCATTTAAAAAATTCAATTTGGTTCACGGAACCTGGTTATTCATGGAGTAACAAAAAGTAACCACCTAGTTACTGTCCCACTCGACGCCGCTGTATGTGCGTATTAAAGATCTAAACTCTTTTTGTTTCAGTTAGGCATACAGCATCTTAGCACATTAACATAGTCATTCCTTGGATTGGCCAGAAAATATTAATTTCTTCATGCATCATCTCTTATGTGACTGTAGCTTTGGAAAAGATTGACGATGTAACATTTCAAAAAAATCCAGGAACCGAAAAACAAAAATGGCGCCCATCAGCCCGAACAAAGAGCTCCCATCAATACGTCCGAGAGCCTTCCATTTATCGTTGTAAAAACCAGATAACAAAGGAAAAACAAGGCTTCCCCTTTCCACCCACATGCCATCACGTCTCCGTTTGGTCATTGTTGTTGTTGGGTAATCTTCCCCCAAAATAACAAAAAAAGGAACATCAGCAGCCCAAAACTCCTCTCACTCTGCCATGGTGCTGCGGCCAGTGCACGCAGAGCGGTGCGGCAGTGGCATCGGCCATTATCGTAATCCATTTGCCCTTCCCATTCGATTTTGGCCCTACACCTACAGGACGGACGAAAGCCCAAAGCCACCAAATAGAGCGGTGGGTATGTACACCTATAGACAAATGCATATACGAGAGCATAACATATAGCCAAGGATCGGATCCACCACGCATCCCACCCGGCCAGCCACCCATCACCCGGTAGGCTATCGGAAAACACCAAGGGTGAAATGCACTTTTCCAGTAGCTGCTGCTGCTGCTGCGAATCGTGTGTGTATGGGCGCACACCATCTCGCTTGCACCCACGCAGAAGCAAAACCGGAGCCCTGGCCTAGGCAATAGACGAAAAATGCCCTCCAGGCTCGTCCGCCGACGACAACGACGTCGAAGGGGCGCAGGAAAATAAACAAAAACAACCCCTGCTTGCTTTATTTTTGCGCTGCATGGCTTTCTCTTTGGAGTAGGTACCTACATGTGCACGTTGCATGACGTCCAAACGACGACGACGAGGACGAAAAAATGGCGCATCCAAACTGCGACTGTTTGTCCCGTCCTCTTCTACTGCAGCAGCTCTGCTCTGCTTCCGAAAGCCCCCTAAAGTTGGACATCGATGACTGACCAACAACCGCACGGTTGCAACAAAAACGATCGATCTCCTCTGCACCGCGCGCCGCACACAATGAATGGTCCCAGGACTCAGCAGGACCGACCGACGGCAATAGGGTGCGCAAACGCTGCAGTTCGGTGGGGGCAGACCGTCAAGGACCAGGCAGGGCAGGCAGTCAGTGCGTGTGGAACTGCAGCATCATGCCATGGTACAAAAACGCATCTGGCCTTGTGTTGGTGCATCGACGGCAATGTGTAGATGCGTAGGAAAGTTTTTCCACAACCACCCACTCGTATCCTGCAACTAGAGCATGGATGTCGGTGCTGCAAGTGTGTGTCAGCAGGCAGTTTTGGATCTGCACTTTCTCGTGGAAGTTGGCTCGTCCTTTCCCTCGGTGCTCATGTCAGTCGGCGGGGCAATGCATGCGGGTTCTGCCCCGGATCGTTGTGACGCAGAAGGAAAATGTGCTTGGTAGGGCAAGGAAGCTGAAAATAGATCTGCCCGGAAAATGCTTTAAAATTCCACAATTTACAGATATTCAAGATCATCCATTGTTATTGGACGTTGTATTTGAAGGAGCAAGACGAGTAGAACCGGATAATCGAGACGGATCAGAATTTGAATGAAACAGGCTATGATTTTAGATGAAATAGACGGTCACTGGCATTTTATGCTGAATCACGGATGCTGGGATAATATGAAAATAGGTGTTGTCAGATTCAGATCAATAATAATAATTGTTATCCATTATAGGGGAATGGTATGGCGTTCGGTCCACCTTTTATCTTCTCCTACACAGCAAAAAATTAATTTTAATATCACATCAAAGTGGATGCACTTCAATCGTGTCGAAAATATGGTGTAATATTACTTGCCATAAAGCACAACATTATGATTACGCTGCTTTTGTTTATTTGTGTGGCCATAAAAAATACATGAGATTTTCGACATGATTGAAGAGTAATATTTAAATTGATGTATTGCTGTGTACGACCTTTTCTTCCATTCTTCTCTTTTCAGAAAGCGAATAATGACGCTATAATCATACGACATATAGCGCTAGGACAAGAGTTAAAGGAAAATGGAGCATTACTTAACCTTTTTAGACTAGATGCTCTCAACGATCAATCATTTATAAATAACAGAACAACGGAACGTACGATACGAGATTTTCAAATTTCATCCATTTATTTGATTCTGGAGCATATTGTTTAAATTGTTGATTCAGGCCCGATGTTTCGGAATCATCTTACCGTAGGCCTCACCGTTTAGATATATTTTGCGCATCTCTGTGCATCTTGCGAAATATTTTTCAAAGTTTTTTACCTCATGTGGATGAGAACCTAATACCCCGTACATACTATGGCTTATATCATGTAATATAGACTGTCTTGCAATGAGCACTCACATATAGGATTTTCAGTGAAAACTAGATGTATGAGTGCTCATTGCAAGACAGCCTATATTACATAATATAGGCCATAGTTATTTAAAAAAAAATACTCGCAAAATTGTTTTATGGCAGTAGCGAATGCATGTTTTATACAATGCTGGTCACAAGACAATTTCTGTTAGCTTTAAAATAACTTTTTATCATTTGGACACCAAACTAGTCTGTTGATAACATGCAATGAATAAATATCGGATAATTTCTGGACAATTTTGAAAACGTTATGCAAGGTCCACTAGCATCGGACAAAAAATTACAAGGGACAGCCCTACACGAAACGAAAATCAATTATTTTATTCATGTGTTTCACTTATACATTTTTGCCAAAACATCAACCTTATACATTCCATAAGACAAACCACATACGTCCTATAAGAATGCATAAAAGGTATGTGTGACCGCTTATACGTTTCATTTGACACATGATCTTCATTAACTTTTTGCAAGGCGTCTGCTTTTTAGTTGACTTATACATTTTATGAATAATCAACAATAGAAATTTGCCAAAAGGTATAAGGACATTTCTATCCGTGTATGGGGTTGTACTGCCTGATATAATAAATGTTATTTGTTAACTGCAGCAGGAGCTTGTGTTTTGCAAGGAATTTGAGGGGGATTCTCTCTGTTTATCAGTGTTCGAAAATCATTCTTAAATCTCATTCATTGAGCCTCCCTGCGAGAATAAACTCGCATGCGAATGCAGCAAACAAAATTCACGCATGAGATTCACTCACTCACACCACAGAGAACAGACATGGAGGCTCGAACAAAATTTCTCTAAAAACTTGTGTAAAGCCTCCTATTCGACTTAAGCGCCACTAACGGCGACTTCCCCACTTAAAAACCCTCTTTGACAACATGATGGCGCTGGCGTTGCACAAATTACACTAGACACTAAGTGCTAGTAGCGCCAAATGGCAATTTTCAACAGAAAATTAATCGATACTAGCGCCAAATTGGTCGAAAGTGGAAAATTTATAGAGAAAATCAAGAGATGCTAACACCACGTAACGGCGACGTTCCCACTTATTTTACACAAGTTTCTGACCGAACTTGAACGTCTGTTCTCTGTGCTCACACTCACAACGCCAAAAAATCATTCCAGCTTTAAACTCATAAAAACCACTCAAACGTCAATTGATATCATGCCTATGCATGTTGTGTTAGTTTTCAATCCCCTGATGCACAAACAATAGTAATAACAATGAATAATGCCAAAATATAAAGCAATGAATTTTTGAACCTGCAAACTCATCGGTGATTTTTGCGACGTTGAATTTTGCAAGGCAAAACTCATAGGCGCATAAACTCATGCATGAGATTTGAGTTTTTGAGTTTTTGAGTTTTTCCTAAAACTGCTGTTTTAGTGATTGTCTTGAAAAGAACTAGCAGGGTGGCCAGATTATTTTTTTCATTATCGGTAGCTTCTCAAAACTTTTATCGGTAGGCCGTCTTCACAGAAAAAATTCTGAACTATTGCGTAAAATCTCCCTTCGTCTAATTTTGAGGTACAGTTGGCATAAACAATGAAATCGTTTACAAGCTTGCATACAATATTGCTAATTTAAGCGATATTGCGCTTAAATTATTAAAATTGCGAGATATAGCGCACATAAAATAAACGCTAGATTTGGCATAAATTTACAATATCGTGTAAATTTATGCCAAATCAAGTGTTTATTTTATGTGCGCTATATCTCGCAGAAAATTACATGAATTTTTCAAACGGTGTTAAGAAGGCTATCCCGATACTTGAAAGTTTTGTGATACATTGTTCTTCAGTTCTTCTGCTTTAAACGTATCGAAATCAATATTTCTAATTCTAATGCTAATTCAGACTACACGGAAAACAAAACAATTACTGGCAAACAAAACAATTACAACATTACTGTAAAAACTAAAATTCGTGATTTTCGGTAGGAAAAGTGAAAAATCGGTAGTTTTTAACCTTTCGTCTGTGAATCGATAGGCATCCTGAAAATCGGTAGGACCTGCACGGACAGAAAATTGTTTGCATTGAACCAAAAAAAAAAACTTTAATTGTATTTAAACAAACAATTCCGGTTGAAATTATATTGCATTTTATTGTTTCAATAATACTTCTTCATATAAATTCAAAATAGGATTCTTTTTGTTTTAATAAGCCACTTTTCAACTGCAACTATTGTAAAAATAACAATATTCTATTATTGGCACAGAGAACAGACATGGAGGCTGGAACAAAATTTCTCTAAAAACTTGTGTAAAGATTCCTATTTGACGCCATTAACGGCGACTTCCCCACTTAAAAACCCTCTTTGACAACATGATGGCGCTGGCGTTGCACAAATTACACTAGACACTAAGTGCTAGTAGCGCCAAGTGGCAATTTTCAACAGAAAATTTATCGATACTAGCGCCAAATTGGTCGAAAGTGGAAAATTTATAGAGAAAATCAAGAGATGCTAACACCACGTAACGGCGACGTTCCCACTTATTTTACACAAGTTTCTGACCGAGCTTGAACGTCTGTTCTCTGTGTTATTGGCGTCTTGCAGTGAAACTTTTCCAAGCTTTCGCCTCCTACATTTCGAAGTGAGAACTACTAGAAGGAGGATAGTTTCCAAATTTTCCAAGTAAAACAGACGCTTTTTGGGGCAAATCGGTCCATAAACAAAAACTTATAATTTCCCGTGGAAATTTTTGCTTGAATCGTGTAAGAAAACGTGTTTTAAAACTAATTGTTATTATTTCGACATGGATCGGAGATGTTTTCAAGGAAAATAATGCATAACAAGTTTGCACCCACAGGTAGAGGTTACCTCCTGCGCAGCTGCATTTTTCGGAAAATGGTGAATATGTGTGATTTACACTAGGATGAAAGTGGAAATTAAGTGAATTACTTAGGAAAGATTGTATCATGCTGGTGATAATGGAGAAATAGTTGTATAGGACGCCAATATTCAATAAATGTTCATTTTAGCCTTTTTTAGGTAAACATATTGATACTCACAATTTTCGACGGAAAATGCAACGGAACTTGATTTACTCAACACGCACCATACTATAAAATGGTGCTCAACGTTTTATAAAGTGATAACAAGATGACAAATGATCTTTATTTTGAGCAATTGAGCAATTTACTTTTGTTTACATCATAAGTAAGATGCAGCATTGATGGAGCTGTGAAATGAAATGAATATATCTTATGAAAGTTCATTTGGAAAAGTCAAAGATGCACATCAGTCTGATCGTGAAAACATTTTCTTCTTCAATTTTATTGTTATATTGGAAGGATTTTACGCAGGCTTGATGAAAATTATGATTTAATGCTAATTTTCACGAACTTTATATGCAGTCTGTCAACATTATCATCATCATGCAGTGGCGACATCTGCGTCGAGCTTTTACGGCAATCTTCCAATTAAGCCAACAATAGTTAATTTTAATTTAGCATTTATTTGCTGTGTCTATTCCCCGGGCCGTGAATGCAAAAATAACTACCAACCATTCCCTCGTTTACACCCGGACAAAAATGTAAACAATAACAAAACTTCCGCGTTCCAAGTAAGTATTGTTTTTAATTGTGAATTTCGGGAAATAAGTGCAAGATTACCGAAAATCTTGAGACTTGAGCTTGAGGTAAGTAATAATGCTGTAATTCGAGCTGCAGTTGATAAATATAATCAATTTTTCTGTTTTCTTTCCTTGATTATTTCCGTCGATCTTGTTTTCCGTACTGAGTACCAATGCTCCCGACGCCAGGAAGGCAGCTCCCACACCTGGTCCCTACATATCGACCCATCAACTCATGAACCGGGGCTTTTATTTTATGCCTCAGAAATTTAATTGCAATTCTGTTTGTTGCAAAAAGAAAACAAAGCATATAAAAATTGCCATATTATTTTTACATCAATAAACATATTTTTATTTCTACTACGTGAAATGTCAGACTTTATAAAATAAATACGATTGAATCAACAAGAAATCTCTTTTTATAAACAAACATTTTTTTTGTTGACCCAGCTGCCAAATTTGACAGCGTACCATGAAAGCTCTTGTAAATTCTAAAAGATTTTCTTTTTGATTTAACAATCCATGGGTTTTTAGAAACAAAAATACTGGATTGTTGAAACAATAATGATTTCTTTTTGCAGCCAAAACAAAATGAAATTCTTATTGATTTTACGTCAAATATTATTACGTTTAAAATATTTTTTCTGTGTGTAGTAGGACTATGAACTTAACCACCGTGACGTCATACTTTTCGTTCCAATTGGAAATGACATCCGCTGCGGGCAATGTTTACAAGTCTGTTTTGAACAAAAGTTGATCCGTTTCATAGTCTCAAAGTAGTATTTCGCGGAAAAGATGACTAAAAAGTGCATTGTTCCAAAATGTAATTCAACCCACAAAACAGAAGGGGCTCGGTTTTTCCGATTCCCGTCCGTGAGAAGCAGTATGATGGAGATATCCCAGCGGAGGTTCCGCGAATGGAAGAACATTCTCGGATTCCGAGAATGTTTTAATCCAAAAGATAAATATGTTTGTAACCAGCATTTCATTTCTGGTAAGTTGAATAATTTGAAAATATGCTGCAAGTATAGAATAAATATTTTTCTAGGGAAAGCTGCCAGGATTTCCGACATAAATGTTGATGATTGGGTACCTACATTGAATATCGCAAAAATCGATTTCGTAGTGTTGGATGATCTTACGGATCTCCTTGATCAAGAATGTCAGGAAAGTGCAGATAATGCTGATGAAACAGCAACTCGTTTGATTGTCGATCAGGTTGATTTCGAAACGTTCGTGGGAGGATTGTTGGAAGATACAGATTTAAACTGCACAGTAATGCCCCAAATCTCGCTTCCTCGTAATGAAACTCCTGGTTTCTGGAACGAGCAGAACGAAAATAATTCTTCATTCATTCTCGAGTGTAAGTACATTTTATGCTCTATGTTAGTATGTTATATATCTAGTATGTATTTGCAGCTGTTGACAAAGTCAATGATGGTGTTGTGCCCATCAGTACCAGCATCGGAAATTCAACCAGCTTTTCTGAGCAACGAAGTGATGCTCAATGTTGCCTGGAAAGAACCGATCATAACTACTGTAGAGTTGAACTGACATGGAACTGCACTGTGTTTCAAAAATATTCTGAGCAATTAACTTCTGTGTCCGATTCAACTGATGGCGTAGATGATGCAAATCATTCTCAGCAAGGTGTTATTATTTTTTAAATATGTTTATGCGATATTCTTACAGTTTAATATATGTTTTAGAGGCTTGCAGTGCCACGGACAGACGTGAGACATTCGATATAGCTGGACACAGTGCTCAAGGTGCTAGAAACACCACCATATTGAACCTGGAAGAGTTGAACAGGCTGCAGGAGAAAGAAAAATATCAAGATAACATCATGAAGGCGTACCAGAAGGAACTAGCGAGGCTGCAAACGAGAGTAGACGTTTTGGAAAAGCAACTTTCGAATAAACAGCATGGTTTGCTTTGGATAGATGATGACCAGCGCTGTAAGCGATTCACTGGGATAAGTAGCTTCAAAACATTAAAAACGATCTTTGAATATGTCAAGTATTGCTTGTTTCAGCCTCACTGTGCTCTAACAAAGGATCAAATGTTCATAATGACTTTACGTAAACTGCGTCGCAACACACCGTTTGTAGATTTGGCAGATGAATATTCCGTTTGTACCACAGAGAACAGACGTTGAAGCTCGGTCAGAAACTTGTGTAAAATAAGTGGGAACGTCGCCGTTACGTGGTGTTAGCATCTCCTGATTTTCTCTATAAATTTTCCACTTTTGACCAATTTGGCGCTAGTATCGATAAATTTTCTGTTGAAAATTGCCACTTGGCGCTACTAGCACTTAGTGTCTAGTGTAATTTGTGCAACGCCAGCGCCATCATGTTGTCAAAGAGGATTTTTAAGTGGGGAAGTCGCCGTTAATGGCGCAGAAGTCAAATAAGAATCCTTACACAAGTTTTTAGAGAAATTTTGTTCCAGCCTCCATGTCTGTTCTCTGTGGTTTGTACTACGACAATATCGAAATATTTTCATAGAACATTATTTGTTCTGTACGATACATTGAAATATGCCTTAGAGCCTGTTTCGAGAGATATAAGCATTCGCCATCTTCCTCAAATTTTTCGGCAACAGTACGGATACAGTCGTGTACACATTATCGATTGCTTTGAGGTCACTACTGAAGAACCTATAGATGTTAAGGCTGCTCTTTCTCACCACAGCTCGTACAAAATGAGAGAAACTACAAAGTTTTTGATTGCAATGTCTGCTGATGGAAGAGTGTCTTTCATTTCACATGCATACGCTGGTCGATGCTTGGATCGAAATATCGCTGAAACTTCTGGATTTATTGATACACTTGAGCCAGGCGACGTTGTAATAGCCGATAAGGGTTTCGATATAAGCGATTTGATATCTTCGAAAGGTGCAACTGAATATCCCAACATTCCTTCGAAAAGACTCACAGTTGAATCCCTTGGACATGGAGAGAGATAAGCAAATAACAACGTTAAGAGTACATGTAGGACGGCTGACGGTGTTGAAGTCGAAGTACGAGTATCTGAACGGGCTTGTCAAGGTAGATTCTTTGAGACGATTCGAGAATAGCATCAATGCTGTAGATCTAGCCGTATGTGTGTGTTGCATATTGGTAAATTTTAATAACTCTATTGTGTAAGGTTCCGTCAATTTGTTCAATTGCATTTGCATTCTTCATCATACAAGAAAAATAAAAGAAATTGAGAAAAACTGGTTTATTCGGACATTAATTTACAAAGTGGTTTCTTTCTCCGTGTAATAATTTCCCAGCAACTCAGGAACAATTATGTTGTAAAAGTACATCTGGCTACGCTGCTTACAGTTCTCCCACAAATCTGCATTTCTTTCAACTTTTATCACACAACTTTCGGTCTTGCTCCAAACCATGAAGAGACCAAAGTCGGCTCCAGTTATGAACATTTGTGCTTGAATTTGGAAGTGATAAGCGTGACTCTCGACTATCTTAAATGTACCATCAGTCATCTTGATGAATGAATTAGGAAGAGCTGCCAACTTTTCCAGACCCAACTGCTCATTCAAAGAACTTTTCGCATCTAATCGATAAGGGCATTTGATTTCAACAACAAATTTCCCACAGCACGAATAGCTGCCCATGCAGTCGGGTGATGCCGCTAGAAAAATGTTTTCTCGATCAAGAAATATTCCACAATCAGACAGTCGTAGGTTTTCATGTTGTTCAGCTAACATTTTACCCAAAGCTTTTTTAGCAAGTGGCTCATTCTTCCGGCCGTAGGCAAGTGCTGGTGTGTCAAAGTTCTTCATATACGGGTGGCATATTTTTTTTAGCAAGGTCAGCTTCGGTGGAGGATACTCATTCGATGTATTCACCACTTGCTTGAGACATGAAGCTGTTACTCTTCCTGTTCGGACCCACTTCCAAAAACTGCAGTCCCTTTGCATACGGGTCAATTTCTCAACTAATACTACATCAGATTCTGTCAACATAAACTTGAATCCTCGTCCCAAATCTCTAAGATATTGTAGATTACTTGCACGTAGAGCGATGTTGAAGTTTCCTTGGAGCAAGATACTTTTGTTGGTGATGAGCTCATTGGGTACGTGATTATCCAGACAGGTCTGGCACGAAAGGCTGACACCGTTACCAGCTACAGTATCATAGTAATACTTCGATTTTTTCCCGTAACTAACATCTCGAACTTTTTTGTACAGATCGGTCCGAATGTTTTTCGATGGCTGGCGCCAGTAGCATGGCATATCTGTAACTGTGACCTTTACATTGATTAGTGCATTATTTGATCCTATTAAAGGAATTTAAGTAATACCTTTCTATTAATAGACTGGGCATGAAGATTAGCTAATGAGTACAGGATGGCACTGACATGGGAGCAAGTCTCGCTTATACCGGCAACGCAGGTGCAGTGTGCATATATTATGTTTCCTCGTTGGTCTAAAATTATCCAAGGTTTCAACATACCTTCCCTCAGTTTCATCGAGTGGATAACCTGACAAAAGATTTAAAAAAATAAACTTACTATGTGTTACCCACAAATATGGTTTCTTACCTTTACAACAACAACATGATAGCCTTCTCGTACAGTTCCCTGGACGGAATGCACGAACCCGGATTCGAATTTTTTACACCCATCCATACTTCGTCTATTCTTCATTGGATGACCAGTATATCACAGAGAACAGACGTTCAAGTTCGGTCAGAAACTTGTGTAAAATAAGTGGGAACGTCGCCGTTATGTGGTGTTAGCATCTCCTGATTTTCTCTATAAATTTTCCACTTTCGACCAATTTGGCGCTAGTATCGATAAATTTTCTGTTGAAAATTGCCACTTGGCGCTACTAGCACTTAGTGTCTAGTGTAATTTGTGCAACACCAGCGCCATCATGTTGTCAAAGAGGGTTTTTAAGTGGGGAAGTCGGCGTTAGTGGCGCTTAAGTCGAATAGGAATCTTTACACAAGTTTTTAGAGAAATTTTGTTCGAGCCTCCATGTCTGTTCTCTGTGAGTATATGGAGACACGAAGTTTAGAAGGTAATCGACGACATGACCAGTAGTAACCGTGGACGGGATATTCTGGTTTCCAAGCGCAGGGAAGGACATACTGTATGGATCGTTATATCCAATCACTTTGATTTTTTCTATATATCTGCGGTATACATTTGGTGTTGTTTTCGGCAATCCTTTAGCATATTTTGAAAGACGCCCGCCGATTGGATTGAGCTGGCTTAACTGCAACATTTTCAACGCACGTACGCGAAATAGCAAAATATGAGACACTTGAGAAATTGATACAAATAATCACAAATTAGTTTCGGAGTATTTAAATGCACTACATCCACAGAGAACAGACGTTGAAGCTCGGTCAGAAACTTGTGTAAAATAAGTGGGAACGTCGCCGTTACGTGGTGTAAGCATCTCCTAATTTCTCTATAAATTTTCCACTTTTGACCAATTTGGCGCTAGTATCGATAAATTTTCTGTTGAAAATTGCCACTTGGCGCTACTAGCACTTAGTGTCTAGTGTAATTTGTGCAACGCCAGCGCCATCATGTTGTCAAAGAGGATTTTTAAGTGGGGAAGTCGCCGTTAATGGCGCAGAAGTCAAATAAGAATCCTTACACAAGTTTTTAGAGAAATTTTGTTCCAGCCTCCATGTCTGTTCTCTGTGCTACATCGAACTAGTTTTGTTTCCAATGCATTGAAAAGCAACTACTCAGCTGATCCGGTTTGTTTGTAAACATTGCCCGCAGTGGTTTTGACATTTTCGAGGTTAAATGCGTTCGTGGATAAGTCCATAGTCGCTATATTCATAATCTGGCGGATAGAATCTCGGGAACCAATTGAACTGTCAAATATCGGAACCAATCGAGCAAATCACGACCAACAACAGAAAAGAGCACATCAGCTATTGCGAACAAAACTTCGGAAACCGTTTTCTCGTGATTCAAGGCTTGCCTACGCAAACTAACACTATCTTTGCGTTGGGGAAAGATTCCCCTATCCGGTGATGCCGGTAATTTGCGTTCGATTGTCGAGGAAAGAATAATCAAAGTTTTGTTTATGAATGTTGATAGGACCTTTTCAATTGTTGGTCTACAATATATTGAATTGGTTCCGCTCTTTGATAGATCGAAATTCTATCCGCCAGACTATGAATATAGCGACAATAGGTAGGACCACAGAGAACAGACATTGAGGCTCGAACTAAATTTCTCTAAAAACTTGTGAATTTAATTCTGTAGCGAGACTGAGACTCTATACACTCCAGCATGCAATTTGTTTATTCGGACCGCTGAGCAAGACATTGATGGATTGTTTTCGTGCTTGAAGCACAGAGAACAGACGTTCAAGCTCGGTCAGAAACTTGTGTAAAATAAGTGGGAACGTCGCCGTTACGTGGTGTTAGCATCTCTTGATTTTCTCTATAAATTTTCCACTTTCGACCAATTTGGCGCTAGTATCGATAAATTTTCTGTTGAAAATTGCCACTTGGCGCTACTAGCACTTAGTGTCTAGTGTAATTTGTGCAACGCCAGCGCCATCATGTTGTCAAAGAGGGTTTTTAAGTGGGGAAGTCGCCGTTAATGGCGCTTAAGTCAAATAGGAATCTTTACACAAGTTTTTAGAGAAATTTTGTTCCAGCCTCCATGTCTGTTCTCTGTGCTTGAAGTAGACAAATTGAATGGCGATCAAGGTGATGTGTTTGTTGCCACTGCCCCAGACGATTCACTGAAATTCCGGTGATGTTGATGTTTGAAAGAGCCTTCTATGGGGATCCAAAGAGGAAGTGTTCATGCGTCGCTTATTGAAGCAAAAGAGCACGAGTTAAGGCGGTACTCGGTCTGTGTCAAAAGTGTTTCCATGCCGTCTTGTGGTTGAATCTGATAACCCAAAATGTGTGCGAAATGCTTTTGAGCAGATCGAATTGCATCCTCCAAAAGACCACATAACGGCGAAGCTATGAGAGAGTGCCAACGAATCGAGATATTGGTACATTCTCCAGCGATTTCTTGCTGATCTTCCTTGCTGCGGTTCAGTTTCCACAGTTCGTTGATGACTGTAATAAGATTTCGACCGTTGTTGCCGTAGCTTTCGCTGGACAGCCTTCGGTGGGAGCTAAAACGACGCAGGGCTTGAAGAAGTTTTCTGCTTAGGTAGATAATCAGCTCGATGAGAATGGCGCAGGTGGAGTGATATAGGACACACGCTATGTAAGCACAGAGAACAGACATGGAGGCTGGAACAAAATTTCTCTAAAAACTTGTGTAAAGATTCCTATTTGACTTAAGCGCCATTAACGGCGACTTCCCCACTTAAAAACCCTCTTTGACAACATGATGGCGCTGGCGTTGCACAAATTACACTAGACACTAAGTGCTAGTAGCGCCAAGTGGCAATTTTCAACAGAAAATTTATCGATACTAGCGCCAAATTGGTCGAAAGTGGAAAATTTATAGAGAAAATCAAGAGATGCTAACACCACGTAACGGCGACGTTCCCACTTATTTTACACAAGTTTCTGACCGAGCTTGAACGTCTGTTCTCTGTGATGTAAGCCTTTGGTGGTGCTCCTCGATAATGTGCAAACTGCTTCAAGATGTGTCCCAGTGAATAATGAAAGATTGCGATCGAGTGGTGGTGTCTCTTGATGCAGATAGCTCGACCATGGATTGCTTCAGGCTTGTTATGTCAAGTTTTGACGAAAGCAATGCAGATTTTGACAGTGGATCTGGATAGGCTGGCCCCTGTGATCTAGTACTGTGTGCGAAAGAAAGTGCAATGAAGTTTGTGTGCAGTATGCTGGTACGTTTCGTGATGCGACCGTCCAAATGTTATGGCGAAAGCGTGCGCGCACCTTCACTTTCCGGTCAGCCAACACCATTTTATGTATTTTTTATGACATTGTCCTCTGTAATCGCATCGGAGGTTCTGCAGCTGCGGACCTAATCGGTAGTGGAGTAGCGGCCACCACGAAACTCTCGAATTCGAAACCAATATTTGTCGGTGTAATATGGAGCATTAGCCCCATAATATTTATCCAACTATTCTTTTGTTTTCTTCGCCGTTTTGCCTCTCAAAAAATAATGTTTTTTGAGAGACCGAAAATCGTTTTTATCCATACTCAAAATGATGCCAAACACGCCAACAACAATCAGCTGTCAAAACAAAACTAAAAACAGTATCGCACTGAAATTTGGCATGTATGCCTAAATATAAACGGACAACAAGGCACCATAGCCTTTTTTGCAGTAGCAGCGCATTCTGGCGGTCAAGGAGGTTACGGTTCACCCCACCTAGTAGTACCAACAATCAATTCGAAACTAACGATTTTAAATTGGCTCGCTACTTGACTAGCCTATTGGTCCCAAGCAAATCGATTAACGTATCCCGTCCTAGCCGAAATTCTAGTACTACACTATGTTTGTTTTGATACGCTATGAAAGTTTGACAGATAAAATGAGGGGTTCGTGGATTTTCCTATGTTTCGAGGGGTGCATCGATTAGCTTGGGACCGAAGATAGTACCAGAGCTGAGCCAAAAAGTTGAGCTTGTTTTTTTCGGGACCTTCTGGTCTTAGAGTTATCTCTATGGTAGTACTAAATGTACAACTAATGGGTTGCGGCATTGTGAACGAATTCATCAGACCTACAGAATTTCTAATACCATTTCCACTTCTAACCATCACTTGGCAATGTACGGATAATGACGCCGCCAGAGAGTGGCTTTTGAATACCCTCGAGGCCCAAGGAAGACAACCCTGTGTTCCTATCAGATACGTTTTGGGAACTCGCGATATCTGCTATATGCAGTCAGTTTATGTGCTTCTTCAAATGTCTATTATAAGAATTTAATTAGTTTGTCTTTTGTCCGTCTTTATTAGTTTTTTTGTCTTGTCCCACCATAGCCGGTCGAACCCCAGACGACTAGACTAGAACAGAACTACCATTCAGACGGGCGACAACGCTCTGATGAGACAACGAAAATCCACCCCTAAGCTTCTCCCCTGATCCTATCCTTCGACAATGTACCCTTCTAACCTCGAGTAAGCCGCGAGTATTCGGCCCAACTTCTACTAGACATAGAATTAAGTGAATTTTGTTACAAACAAAGAATAATGAATCATCGGCTCCGTAAAGCTAACGCTATTGAGCCTTCCAAATAAACGAACTGGATAAAAAAAACTTCTAATCATGATCGATCGTCATAAAGGCAAATCCAAAAACTCAGCAAAACACTATCTATACGTACCGCACCGTACCCTAAATCAAACTAGAAAAAGCTTCACATTCCACCAACAACGTCACCGGTACCAACTAGTCAGCATCGAACGAAAGTACGAACCTAGAAAAACAAGAAGACTTCACTAACGGGAGCAAAAAAAAGGACACGAACGCAGCGCAGTAACATGTGCATCCCACCATCCTTGTATAACCCTTCTCTCCGTCTCCTTTTGTCAGTCCTAGTACTCTAGAGAGACCGTGTCTATGCAGATAGCAGCTAAGAAGAGCTAGACGCCCTGTCGCACTTGGCGAAAGAAGGTCGCTTTAGTTGGTTGGTACATACGCATCAACACCCCTCCCCTCTCCACCTCTTCCAACCCCCCCCCCCCCTCCATCAGTTGTGCATGTATATGCAATACCGACATGAATGTGCGAATGTGTTGCAACTTCGAACCTAATCGCATCACACTACACCCCCCACTCGACGGTGATGATGGCAGATCGCCCAGTCAGTGCGGGATGCAGTGCATCAGCGTTGGCTAGCTAGAGCTAGAGCTAGAACCACACACACTCTTATCGTTCGTTCATCCGTTGTCGCTCTACTATAGAGTTCTAGTCCTTGTCGTTGAATCTGGAGGGGGTGGGGCAGGTGTTGAGAGACTGTCGAACCACCAGTGCCAGTCAGTGTCAGCAGTAGAAGCAGCAGGGTGGAAGCGTGTCCGTGCATAGTTAACAAGAGGAACTAGTAGTAAGTGTCCTAGCTCGACGGTTGTTGGTGTGTGCGAGTAGTTTGCGTGCGAAAGAGAAAAGGATTCTGGATTTCAGGTGTGAGGTGGAGGAGAGAGCGAGAATGCTCGAGTGCTGTACTAGGAGTTTGAGTGAGAGTGTGCAGCAGCAGCAGTAGTGTCAGAGGAAGCGTGCTGGACAAACGGCAGTGTTGTAGTAAGGGATTTTGTATTGAATTGATTGGGACGTTTGTATCGAGGATTGATGAATTGAGGCACACTTTTGAGGGCTTCAGTGGAAGTAGCAGAGGGCATATTAACATAATTAAGAGGACGTTCGAGTTAATTTCAAGACGTTTGTAAATCATGAAGGACTATCCAGTAAATACTGAGATCCAGGGACTCCAAAGGTTAACATGATTAAAGGTAATTGACATGCGGTAAACAGTCAGCGCCGGTGGTGTAGTGTTAAGCGTGACTGCTTTCTCACCCCAATGGGTCTGGGTTCAATTTCAGCCCGTTGGAATTTTATTGAGGCATACATATCTCTGGTCACGTCCTCCTTCGGAAGGGAAGTAAAACCGTTGGTCCCGGCCCATGTTTGTTGAATTGAATGGGTGCGATATCCTACGCAGATGTGGAAGCTGCCTTCCTGCACATTCGATTGCCGTCAATGGATGGCAATCGATGTCCGTCGGTGATTGGCACTAGATTGCGGAACAGAGAACGATGTTGAATAAAGGGCCTTCAGCTTGGCATCACTGGCCTAGAATGCACTTAATTTTATATTTTAAAAAGAGCGTCCTCGGAAGAAGGTTCCTTGGGTAAAGTTGTGCATTGCATAATAATATTGATAAATGCTGCCCAAGTATAGACAGTCTACTAACTGACATGCGGATGTAAAAACAGTAAATCTGGCAACTGAAAATAGGCTACCATACGTTTGCCAACACTTGAAGAAGATCATTCGAGTCGTGACTCAAACAAAGTAAAAATGAAAACAAATTGATTTCAGCAATACGCTGCTTTGTTGATTTTTTTAAAAGTTCATTTTGTAGTCAATGTAGTCAATTCCGGAACCTGGCACTTTTCCGATTTCATGTTCGAAATTCCTATCGTGAATTGTGGCTTGGATTCTGCGGATTGACTGCTAATATTACACTTTCTGAAAGACACCGTTTGTGTAGTGTGAGTTTTTATTGACACTATACTTTTCCTTTGGTTTGTTTTTTTCCGTCGATCTTGTTTTCCGTGCTGAGCACCAATGCTACCGACGTGCCAGGAAGGCAGCTCCCACACCTGGACCCTACCTATCGACCCATCAACTCATGAACCGGGGACCAACGGCTTTACTTCCCATCCGAAGGAAGGCGTGATCAGAGATGTTATGCCTCAGAACATCCCGGCGGCGCCGACTGGAATTGAACCCAGGCCTGCTGGGGTGAAAGGTAATCACGCTTACCACTACACCACCGGCGCCGTTACTATACTTTTCCGTTCCAGGTGCATTTTCGAGAGGACGATTCGTACAGAGATTCCACTGGAAAGATTCGAAAGATCAATGTAGCTGTTCCGTGTTTCCGAGCCGTCCCTCAGTTAAGTTCGGGGCCAGAACCGGAAATGAAACACACTGAGGCCTCAGAATATGACGAGGTGGAATATCTGGATGAAAGCTTTTGGAAGTTGGATATTCTTAAGGTGAATCAGGCCAATTCAAATCCGTCAACACAACTTGAAGACGAATTTTGTTAAGTAGAGTGCCTGCATAATTCGAATCCGCCAACGGAGGAAAACACTTCATCGTGCTCTGATTGATTGAAGCTTCCCTCATTGGCGATTTCACATCGCTGGGCGTTACGACACAAAGGTGGCCGTGAAATACTTGAAGGATTCCAAGGCGTTATGCTTCACGCATGACATCCCCGGTGAGAAGCCCTTCAAGGTAGTAATCAGGGGCCCGCCGAACTTAGAACCCAACTTGAAATCAATGACCGGTACAAGCTGGCCCCAATCGCTGTCTTCCGGATGACGAGATGAGACGAAAATGTGAACTTGGACATTTTCGTCAACATGACCGGTGCTCTTCGTAAGTGCCGCAATAAGCCCGAGCAGATCCAAGTACTCGGTAAGTTTATCATCCAGTATGGCGTCTAACTCCCCACTAACTATCGTCACCTGGAATGCTTGCTTTGATTGAGCTTACCGACTTCCTCCGCATGCACAGCATCGACGTGGGCCTTCTAACCGAGACCGACCTAAAGTCCGACGACAGCTTCGGGTTGCCTGACCAGCTCCATGGGGAGGGGTAGGAGTGTGGCGGTCGTCGTCACGAAAGTAATCAAGCTCTGCACTCTGCCTCACATTCGCACTTCTATCATCGAGGCTCTTAGTATGGAGGTGGAATCGCCAACTGGTAATGTCCGGTTTATCGCTGTTTACTGCCCTCGGCAATGTGCCGCCAACAACGGTTTAGCAAGAAAATTCAAGAACAACCTGACCGCCATCACTCGTACTAGCTCCCGGAACCGGAACGGATGTCTATTGTTTGACCACGCTCAACATGGACTGCATACAGTGCAGTTTCCGGACGAACCAACTTTCATCTCTCCGGCGGGAAATCTCTCCACCCTGGACTTTTTCCTGTCGAACATCGGACTATCCAAGCCGTAGGCGCACAACGATCTCAGTTCCGACCACCAATTCGGTGTCAACTGGTTGCAGCACGGACAAATGATGGACAGCAACATCGATGAAAATCCACCGCTCGGCACCGTAGATGACATCGACCGGGCGTTGAAAGGACTCCAACAGGCCCTATCCTATTCGGTTAAGAAATGTGCGCAGACGCCAGTTTCAGGCGACTGGAGATCTGGATCTGGAGGCCTCCCTTAGCTCAGTCGATAAAGGCGCAGCTACAAAGCAAGACCATGCTGGAGGTGGCTGGGTTCAATTCCCGGTCCGGTCTAGGAATTTTTCGGGTTGGAAAATTTCTCGACTTCCCTGGGCATAGAAGTATGTATGGACTTGCCACACAGGCAGCTGGTGTTAGAAGCAAAAATATTGTAAAAATTGCTGAAAATACTACGAACAGTTAGAAATACGTCACTGCCATATCCGACACGTCATTTACGATCCTGTAAAGGGAAAGCGAGCAGCTGCCCAGGATGCTGAGTGAATGCCATCGTGAAACTCGTTGCTCTCTTCCATATCCAAATTTATTTCGATACGGCTAAGCCTGTCAGTAAAATTTCGCTAACCCCTTACGACGCCACCGTAGCCGTCAGGACTCACACAGATAGTGGACCAAAGGGTCTCCACAGCTAGTCACAGGGAGAGGGAGAGAACAAAAACACTGACCGTTGCTGTTGTTGGTGCTACTGCTGTTGTTGTTGTTGTCATCGTCGATCTGCACTGCACTCTGTGTACAGTGCCAGAGCCCAGCGCGATGAAGGAGATGGGAGACCGGCGAAAACACAGAGCAGAAGCGCACTGACGAAACTGACGAAGAAGGACATTCAGTGAATGCCCGCTTTTCCGGCGCGAAGAAGGGTGCGGGAAAATTCTAGTTCCGGTGCAGCAAGCTGCTACTCGATAGCCATCCGTCCCAGCCCGGTAGAAGGGGATGGTGGTGGAAAACGATAGCCAGTGTTGTTCGCTTCCTCACTCTCGCACTCTTGCACTGCTGCTGCTGCTGGATGGGTCTCGCTTTGCCCGCACACGCTACTACGGCTAACCAATCAGAACTGCAAGAGGGTGTGGTCTGCAAATGCAACCCCATGGCTCAAACCCCGGCCGTGCATCGATGCGGCGGCGGCGGTGGCTGCTGCTGTTGTAGAGAGTTGCATATAATATTTTCCACCATCACCGGCCGTCACGGCCCCACCCCAACCCTGGAGCGGAGCTAGAATCGACGATGACGACGGCGACAGCACGGGGGGTGTAGAATTGCATCCCTTTTTTCCAATGCCACCGCGCGCGTACTGTGTGTGTTTGCATGTTCAGCGCAGCAAGCGACAAGGGGTGCCCAAGGTGGCCTGCCGCCGTCTATGTACTGGAGAAGTGGGGAGGACGGAGGGTGGCCCATCATGGTTGTTTATATACAAATGACGAGTGCGGGCGATTGGAAAACACGGTGCAATTGTGGGTGCGAATGGGAGGGGGTGGGGAATCCCACGCGTGAGTTTGTGGCCGTTCACGTCGAAAAAAGTGTAGGCAACTATCGTGGAAACTAGATCCAATTTTATTTTGGTGCATAGGGGGGGCGGGGGGGGGGCGGGGGAGGTTGATGAAAGGGGAGGACGTCGATCACGATAGCGATAATGCACGTTTTGCTATTATTTGTGTGTATTTTTAGTTTCGGTAGAACAACGCGGCGTTTAGTGCAATGGAGGCACTGTATAGAGGAATAGTGAATAGTTTGTCTCTGTTTCTCCTTCCCTTTCGAAGGCAGGCTGGTTGGCGAAGGGAAAACTATTTTTATTGTTTTGCTAATTGAAACGCGTGCAGGTTGGGAGGTAGTGAGCCGATAGTATGCGAGGCGGCCATTATTTAGAAGAACACGATGCGCGATGGTTGGTTCATGCGGGTGGGATGGTGCCATCTATGGGAAGTAAAACAATAAATTTCTGCGGAGTGGCAAAACGGTTCAAAGGGAATGGGATTTTGAAGCTCGTCATGTGTTTAGATGTTGCTACAACGAAATGAAATATGTACGGACATGGTATTTTGATACCTCCACGTATTCAAAACCACGTCTTTAATGGCTGAATTCTATAGACAAATGACAGTTACATGCATCGGATTGATATAACGAAGATAAAATTAAATACAGGGTGATTCGGATTAACTGGTCATGACGATTGAACGCTTGCATGATTTTTTGATATCAGTAACCTTCAACTAAGCATACTTTAATTCAAATCTCTCTTCCTTTACCTTTAATTACCAGCCACATTTGTCACGAAAAACAAGCACAGCTGGCATGCACGTCTTAGTGCCAGCGCTTTTGGAGTCCTGGTGATGCGTCTAAGCTCTTATATTGAACGAATTTTCCACGCATAGTTCCTTTTTACCTCTATGATGATGCGAAAAATAAACGTTTCATTCTATCGAAAAGATTTCAGTCTCTAAAAGACAGCAAATAAATTTATACTGATTTATGACATGCACATTTTCACGTCCATGACTGCTTGAAATTTCAGACGAAAGAAACTTCAAATCCTACTATTAATACAAGCTGATATTTGTACAAACTTTAAAACAAAATATACTTGAACATTTACCCATTTTACCCATTGAGAATTGCATAAATCGGTGAAATCCGTGACAGTTATTCTGAATCACCCTGTAGGAGCTCCAGCTACTACCATGGCTTTAGGGGGGAAGGGGGGCAATTGCCATGGAGGCTGAGCTCACATTTTTTAAATCGCTAGACTTAATGGGTAATAAAAAAAATAACATTCTGGTAGTAATTCTAGATAGAGCTGGAATTAGGGCAGAGAAGGTCAAGGCTCCCTCACGCAAATCAACAACACCATCGGGCAATGGAAGACTTCAGCTTTCCGAAGGTTATGTTGGTGTGCGTGGGCGTGCCTTGAATTCATAGAAATCATCGAGAAAAGTCATTGTTTATAAAAGCTGTTACGCCCTAATTCCAGCTCTATCTAGAATTGATGAAAGAACAAGGGACCATTTTTGGCGTACTTTGACAACTCTTATACCACTAACTTCGTTAAAAACTTACCCAAACCATTGAGTTCGAAGTTTAAAGTCTGACTAAAAGTAAATTGATACGCCCCTCTAGTGTTGGGAACCGAAAATCTTCGACAGTGGTTTGTTTACACTTCTATAGAGAACAACTGGTGCAAGTTTGATCAAAGTAGTCGATCGCGTTCAGTAATAACGTCAAACAGGGTTGCTTCCACTCACTTGCTATAAAAACATATTTTTCGGAATTATGCAATCATTAGATGATATAATGATATGCTGTACTTGTAAGTAACGAGAAGAGGGTTTAAAGTATGTGTTTGACTCATAAAACCTGTCAATTTTGCTTTCAGAGCGTCACAATAAGCGATCTTATGATTCGTGAGCGTTCACTCAGAGTGAGCACTCACGAGTCGTAAAATTGCTGATTGTGACGCACTGAAAGCAATATTGACAGATTTTATGTGTCAAACACATGCTTCACGTCCTCATCTTGTAACTTACAAGTACTAATTATCACTATACCATCTCATGATTTAATAATTCTGAAAAACATTTTTTTTATAGCAAGTGAGTGGAAGTAACCTTGACGTCAAATGGAACTAGAAATAAGAAAAAATATTGTGCACAAACACCTGGAAAATCCGGATAGGTCCGGTTCCAAGCTGGATAAAATGCTAAAGCTGCCGAAAACAACAGTTTGTCGAGTGCTTAAAACCTACAAGGATGAGTGTAGATAGGAATCAGCGGACCTTCAAAAAAAAAACTACAAGGGACAGCCTTAAGGGGTTGTACGCAATGGTGACGTAGGATCACGAGGTCTTAAATAATAAATCTTATTTGTTAACTGCAGCAGGAGCTTGTGTTTTGTGTATGAATAGGAATTTGAGCGGAGTTCTCTCTGTTTATACTCTTTAGTATGACGCGCTTGAAGTAGATGGCCCACAACTACTCACGAAAAGCTACTGATTCCGATCAATAGCGGTGCGGCTTCTTCCTCCTTCTATGGATGCTCATGTGAGCTACAGCTTCCAGGCAGGCTTTCGTTGTGACTGGAGAACACCACTAGCTATCATCATGCGGTAATTGAATAAACACCGTTTCGTGAGACCGGATGGAATCCAGCTTTGAAATCAGTGCTAGGGAAATCGCTTTTCGCAGGAAATAATTTTAACAGAATTGTTGAAAAAATTCCTATCGATTGGCGTATTAAGAATTAAAATACATCATCTCTGGATCAAAATAAGACCACTTTCATGCCGCGACCGACTTTAGTTTTTGAAATTGCCTCAAGGTACATGGTATGTTAGATTTAAACATATCTAGATAGAGCTGGAATTAGGCGTAACAGCCTTTGTAGACAATGACTTCTCTGAATGATTTTTAGGAACTCAAGGTGCGCCCACGCAAACCAACATTACCGTTGGGTAGAGGAAGTCTTACCCTACCTGATGATGATGTTGATTTTGCATGGACGAGCTTTGACGTTCAAGACATTATCGAAAGAAGTCATTGTTTACAAAAGCTGTTACGCCCTAATTTCAGCTCTATCTTGATATGGGAACTGACATCCGATAAATGTCCAAAAAATACTCTTTTACAAATTTATGATGGTCCTGAAAATAACCGTTTTGTCGTGATGATTGAGTAATGCTGAGCTATTAGGGTGTTAAACACATATGATGCTAGTGAGCTGTATGTTGTTTGGAATGGAGGTGACGTGCTTAGCATAGATGTGGGCTGCAGCCCACTGCTTGCAGGCAGCCTTTCGTTGTGTGCTGAAGAACAACGTTCTACGCAACGCGCCGAAAGAACTGCCGCTGCAGATGCCGACGACCGGACACCACCATACACGGTGATTGGACTGAATCCGATCAGCGGTTGAGAGCAGCCTAGATAGCTAGCTGCTTGCGGGGATCCTTTCGTTATGTACTGAAGAACACCACCACTCACCACGCGGTGATTGAATAAACATCGTTTGGTGAGACCGGATGGAATTCAACTTTGAAATCTGTGTTAGGGAAATCACTTTTCGCAGGCAATCGGTGATAATTTTAATTATCATAGCAATAATTGCACATTCGAGCAATTTTCAATAATGACATTTTGAAAACTGATAAAGTCTTTAGTTTAACAGATGCGTAGAAATATTTCTGATCCATTGGTGATAAAATTATTGTAATTGATCCAGAGGCAGCTGAATTATTAACGTTCAAAATCTTTCATGATTTTGTTACATGTTCCATTTTCGGTTTTCACAAAGTGTATCTCTATATAGAAATCACAGACGTAGTCGTACGTCAAAACTGGAACCAGGGATCGTTAGCTGCGCAGCAAGGTGTTGAGGTGCGTTAAAGCCAACCCCGGTCTTTTGATGTGGAAACGGTGCGGAACATCCTTGCCAGGGACGGATACAAGTCGTACAAAGCCAGTAAACATCCAAACTGGCACATGAAGCAGAATTCCGTGGCCAAAAAGCGTGTAAGGTTCTTGTACGACCGTGTTTTGACGAAACACATGGGCTGCACTTTGATCGATGACGAAACATATGTCAAACTCGATTTTAAGCAGCTTCCCGGTCAAAAGTTTTACATCGCGACTTGACGTGGGGATGTGCCGGGAAGATTCAAGTTCATGTTTGCCGGCAAGTTTGCGAAGAAGGCCATGATTTGGAAATCGATTTGCAGTTGTGGCCTGAAAACGGAACCATTCGTCACATCCACGACGATGACATCCCAAATTTACATCGAAGAATGCCTGAAAAAGCGTGTATTGCCGTTCATCCGCAAGCATAGAGGCAAAGTCATCTTTTGGCCCGATTTTGCCAGCTGCCACTACTCCAAGATCGTATGCTGCCAACAAGATCGGTTTTGTCCCTAAGCTTATGAATCCTCCGAATTGCCCGAAATTGCGACCACTCGAAAAATATTGGGCAATTTCAAAGCAGCGACTTCGACGAAGCGGCGGGGCAGTCAAGTACATCCAGAAAATTCGGGTAAAATGGAAGAAATGCGATGATTCCGTGTCCGTTTCCACTGTGCGGGCGCTGACGAGCTCCATAAAGAGGAAGGTTCGAGGATTCGTTCGAACTGGAGAAATGTAACGATTTAATGCTCTAACTTTGAAGTTTTAATAAAAGTACCATTAATGGCCTTTTTAAACTTATTTAATCACGAATTACAGGTTTTTTTGTGCGTACCAATTTACTTTTAGTCAGCCTTTAGAAGTTTTAGCCTAGATTTAGTATTCATCAGCAGGACAAAGCAGCTGAAGTTATTTTTGGTATTTGCGACTGGAGGGATTTGAAAACGATCGCTTGAACTTTTTTGCTCGCCTGTTATTGTACAAGGATATCACGGCGTTCGATTTGAAGGTATATTTTTGACTAACTTGTTTTGAATTCTAGCTATCATATATATCAGTATCAGACTGTGTAGAGAACTGAAGAAATACGAATTCAATAGGCCTTTTGGCTGATCTGGGGTACCTACTCTTGCTGATAAGGTTAATAAGCAACGAAAGTGTTGCATTGGAGAAAAAGAGAGAAATCTATTCTAGCTGTAGAATTTCAATAGGGCACATTATCCAACAAATTCTTCAACATACACCGGCCACCGTTGAAAACCCTAGTTTTCAACCAATCTACCCTATTTAATTCTAATTGATTAACTAATCAATTCGGGTATCTTCGTCTCCTACCATGTGACTCTCAGGTTTACTGTTTGCGTTCGAGGGTGTCAAACTTGCGATCAGCTCTGGTTGCGGTTAGCGACCCTGCTCGATCAGCTGCTTGCATCGGGTCAACGGTCGTCTGCTGTTCTTAGATCTTCTCGTCCGTCGATCTTCTGCCTCGTTCGTTCATCCTTCCTATTAGGTCACCCATCAATCGAATTGCCTGCGCTGTGGTTGTGGGTCGTAGCGCTAGTGCTCGTACTTCCGAGCACGGGTCCGTCAGCCGGCCATGATGGCAGACAAAAATTCCTTAAGTTTTATGAAACTTCATTTGCCAAACGTACTTACAATGTCGGTGCGCAATGTGAACACTGCGATGGAAGAGACGAAGTACATCAGAGGTCACCAGTGGCTTCGCTTGGCGATGACTGGTCGATGGGCAGCTCGCAAATTTTTGGAAATTGCGTGACTGTACCAACAATCAATACGAAACTATCGATTTTAAATTGGCTCACTACTTGACTAGCCTATTGGCCCAAGCAAACGATTAACGTACCCCATTATAGTCGAAATTCTACTACTACACTAGAGATGAACTAGCCTAAGGCTAAAAATCTCTTAAATAAAGAATTAAAAAAAAAATCTACTACTACACAATGTTTGTTTTGATTCGCTATGAAAGTTTGACAGATAAAATGAGGGGTTAGTGGATTTTCTTATGTTTCGAGGGGTGAATCGATTAGCTTGGGACCGAAGATAGTACCAGAGCTGAGCCAAAAAGTTGAGCACGTTTCTTCGGTATCTTCTAGTCTTAGAGTTACCTCTATGCCTGTACTATCCGTCCTTGGTCTTTACTACGACGACACGGATGTTTCCGTCGTCTCCCCTGACGATGTGAACCACTCTGCCATAGCGCCATTTAAGAGGTGGTAGTCCATCGTCTTTCACCAGAACTAAAGTTCCGAAGGCGATGTTGTCCTTTTCGCGGGTCCATTTCATTCTTGGCTACCGGACAGGTATTCCGTGGTCCAGCGCTTCCTGAGCCGATGAAGGAATACTTGAACATCCTGCCAATGATCTAATCGGCTGGGAGGTAGCTCTTCTAGCGAAGGTTCCGCAATGGCTGTGAACGGACGATGGATTAGGAAGTGCCCTGGGGTCAGGACATAGAGGTCAACTGACCCAGTTGATAATTGAGTTAGAGGTCGAGAATTCATGCAACTCTCGATTTGTGCTAGAAGTGTCGTCAGCTGTTCGACCGTTAGGATTGAGTTTCCAAGGGAGATGGGTCTTGAACGATTTGATGGCTGCTTCCCACAAAGCACCAAAGTTCGAGGAACGAAGAGGAATAAATTTGAATTCTATGCCGTCTTCGGCACACGAATCGCCTGAGGGCAGCATGGAACAATCCCGTTGTGAGATCTCCAAGGTGCTCGATATGAACTGCCTTTATCGAAAGGCAGACGAATACTGCAACTTGATCGATTGCGACTTACGTTGAGGATAGCGAAAGCAGATCAACGCCTGTACACATAAGAACGGTAAAGTTGGAGAAACACGTTCTGTCGGTAGATCGCCCATGATTTGCTGTAGGATTCTTGGACGACAGCGGAAGCAGTTGACACAGGAGTTTACGATTATTTGTGCAAGGTTCCAAACGAGCAAAGGCCACAATTTGTCACTGATGCTTGCGATGAGCAATTGCGGTCCTGCATGTAGTATTTTCTGGTGATAGTATCGAGCGACCAATTCGGAGAACAGGTGTTTGGAAGGCAGAACCATCGGGTGTTTCCGATCTGAATAAATTGTAGCGTGGCACAGCTGGCCACCAACTCGCAGGATGCGTCTTCAACGACGAAATCTTCATGCGATGTATTCACGAAAGAAGGCCAAAAGCGAGATGGATTCGCTAACCAGTCGGGTCCGTGCCACCAAGCCTTGGTCGATGAGAGTTGCTTGGGATCAATTCCCCGAAAGATTATATCTGCAGAGTTCTCTGAGCCCGAAGCATGAGTCCATAATCACCAATTTGCAATAAACGTCTTCCTTTGGGACAGGGTAGCGGATAGCCAATGGAGGACAATGGTGGAGTCTGACCAGAAAAACGACTTAGTATCAAGTGTGATGGCGTTTTGCACTTTCTGGAACAAGTGTGCTACCATAGAGGTAACTCTAAGACTAGAAGGTCCCGAAATAACGTGCTCAACTTTTTGGCTCAGCTCTGGTACTCTCTTCGATCCCAAGCTAATACCCCGTTCACATTACAGCGTATATGACGTGATATACGCTGTCCTGCGATGAGCACTCATACATCTAGTTTTCACTGGAAATTCTATGTATGAGTGCTCATTGCAAGACAGCCTATATTTCGTGATATAGACTGTAATGTGAACGGGGTATAATCGTTGTCAGTTGAACTCGCATCATGGTTTTCGAAAAATTCCCTTTCTTTTCACTTGGCAACAGAGGACTGCTACATCAACTTCAAATGACTTCTAGCGAGCAAAAAAAAAATAGCGGCTGTTGTAAATCATTGATTTTGTCCAATCATCTTAACAAAAAATAGTAGAAATCCTCATTACTGATCGTTACCAAACGTATCCCATGACAATTTAATGCTCACTGCGTGTTTATGATCATTTCTTCGATTATATTTTATATTTTATTGCAATACCTTTCGTGGACCTTTCATAGCATCGTAATGTTTGTTTACTTTGCACGATAGGTAGCCGGTTCGACAGTTCAATAGGTAGACTTGGCTTCACTCTTGGCGTGACTCATTATACACCGACTCTAGGATATTCCTGGGTTGCTTCTGATGGACCTTTCCATGGAGCTGACGGTTATTAGTTCCACTCCGGCGTTTACTTTGAGGCTTTCGATTCATCGTCAAGGCTTCCCTGTACATTTTGAGCACGCGACGTACGGTGTTTCTAGGAAAATTCAACACTTTAGCCAAATGGATTTTCCAGGGGCCTGTGCACGATTTTTTCCCAACACTCCTCTTTCTTGCATGGTGACTGTCCCCAAAACAAGAGCGTTTTATGAACTGAAAAACTAACACTGTTATTGTTATTGTTGTTGTCAACAAATAGACGTCAAAAGCTTCGGAGCGCTGTAATAAGCAAAAGAGTTTGCCCCATAACTAAGTGGCCCATGGTTTATCCAGCTGGTTGTAAATAATTATTATTTTATCCTCCGTCTCCTTCAGCTTTGCAATGCCTAATTCGGTGAGAAAGTTAATTGCTGCATTTTTGTCCGTCCGATCGATTCCATGACCTGAAAACAAATAATAATACACTATAATACTAATACTCGCGCTCTAGAATGCAAATTACTTCGGGTGGAAATGGAAAATGCGTTTTTGACATTTGCTTCCAAAAACAAAACTAATCAAATTCAATGGATGAAAACAGTGGTGCCCATTCAAATGATTATCATTTTTTTAAAGGTGTTATACATTACATATTTTTCAACGACAAAATCAATGATAAATCTCTTCGGTTCGTAATGCCGCATGGCAGACTGCTGTTCTTGTAGTGACATGTATCGGAAACTGCACACAATCTGTTTTCCGTTAATTGTTCACAGAGGACACTGCAGTGCAAAACATTTCTGGTACCTCTATATATCCATTTAGATTAATATTCGAAGTCCCTCCTTTTTTACACATTCTGCACACAGAATAGCTCACCCCTCACAGAATTTCCCGCCAATTTTTATGAATGGGGCGGGGCAGAAAGTATCTTTTTCGGAGAATATGTAAAAAAGGAGGGACTTCAAATGTTAAAGCAAATGCATATATAGATGTACCAGACATGTTTTGTAGTGTCAGGTACTCTATTTTGTAATCTGTGAAAGGGAAAGGACAAATCGAGTGTCATCAAAATACTTGGCATGTTGAGAGATTGAGGTTGTGAGAGCAAATTTTCTCTCTCAAATTTGAATTTGTTGGCTCTCTGGGGACTGGCAGTAACGCAGGTAAAACTGTATGGGGAAAATCGTTTTTTTAGTTGCAGCTTGTTTAACAATAATTTCCGGGAAAAAAGTGAACGACAAAGTCCCTGACTAATTTCTTTAGATTGTCGTTCACTTTTTTTGAACTGAATATGCACCGAAAGCGAATTATTCCCACTTCTCTCAACTTTTATATGGGGATTTTTATCACTTCCTACCAGCGGAACAGCGCCATCTCTGTGGAAAGTGGTCGGACGAAATGATTAATTAGATGTGACAACTTTTTACGGTGTAGTTCCACTTTTACCGAAAGTGAGTAATTTTTTACTGGTTTTTGAGTAATTTTGAACGTGCATGTATGATTGATCGAAAAATATCGAGAACGACATTTCGAAAAATTAAGCGTGGCTCAAAATGACCGAATTCCGGCACAAACTTGGTGCTTTGCCCCTAGTGAACAATTATACTTAGGCTGTAAACAATTTGCCGAGTTAAATTTAGCTTGTGGTTAAAAGTCTCGTTAAAAGTAACATTTTGAAAGTTATTTCTTATGTTTAAAAATCCCTGTGAACACATTGTCGATAAAACAGTGTTCGAGCAGAACTCAGCGACGTTTGTCAAAATTTAACTTCTTGTCTGTTGGAACCCTAATAAAAATAACCATAAAAGAGAGCTTAACGACGTGTTCGGCGTATCATCCAAACCATATGTGGGATACTTTACCCATCCGGGATACAGTTCGTTTATCTTCTTCTTCTTCGCATTTCAAGCTTATTGCATATCGCATATTAGCTTATTGCGTGCTCTCAACTTAGTGTTCTAGATGCACTTCCACAGTTATTAATTGAGAGCTTTCGATGCCTGCTACCATTTTTGCATTGGTATAATTGTGTGGCAAGTCCAATCATACTTCTATGCCCAGGGAAGTCGAGTAATTTTCCAACCCGAAAAATTCCTAGACCGGACCGGGAATTGAACCCAGCCACATCCAGCATGGTCTTGCTTTGTAGCTGCGCCTTTACCGACTGAGCTAAGGGAGGCCCCACAGTTCGTTTATGGTATTTGTTTATTAGAGAAATAACCACAACCGGACAGCAGGGTGGATCCTAGGGGCAAGACAGCGTTCAATCATGAGTAATGTTTGAGCAAATCTTGAGCAACTCAAAGTTACTCGCGTTGCTCAATAATGAATATCGTTGTCAACATGTCAATTTGTATCGCAGCAACTCAGTCAATGAGAGAAAACTGTTGATCGAATTAGTTGTCTCCGCAGAAGTTCAAAACAATTTAGTAGTCTGGTGATACCTTGTTGCAATTTTCTATTGTTCTAGAGTATTCGTTGATTACTTTGGTTAGCCATATTTAGGGAACAAGTCGCTTCAACTATGGATCATTTCCACATATCGCAGCCTGTCTCTTCAGTGGCAGTGGAGCATAATTTCTAATAACATTTTTAAATTGAAAAGTATACTCCGAATGCGAATATTCTTCCAGTAAAATATTGTAAAATACAAATACATTCTTTCAAAGAACCAATAAGTTGTGAAACCAAATACAAAAATATCATTTATTTCCTCATGAAGTACAAACTTTTCGACAATGTCGACATAATGAACACATTCGAAAGACGAAGTTATGTGTATATATTAGTCAGTTTATTGTCAAAATTCGTTTCAAATTCTGAGGTTGCACTGGAACTGTTTCGATAGTGGTTATTCATAGGGATGTGCAGAAGGTTCAATCGGCTTCAGAGCCGTTACTACATGTACATAGGAACAACAAAGTTGAACAGGTTACTCTCCTTACTTACATATTTGTGTTGCTGCTCACGCAAATGAAAATGACATATTAGTTCTTGATAATCTGGGAATAAGAATACGGGATTTGATCAGGGTAAAGCTTAACGACGGTATACGTTATAACACTATCCTTCTCGTTACTAACGAATGTCCAAATAAAAGGGTGTCGATGTTTGAACATAGACAAACGTTTTCAGCTTGCATCAGCATCTAAACATGAAAAAGAATGGTTTTATCTATTATAAAGAAAAAATCTAGACCAACAATTGAAATAGGCTGAACAACCAAACGTAAACAAAGGCTTTAAGAGGCGATAATCAAAATGCATTCAAGCAATCTAGCAACAGCATCTGATAGAGCAAACTTCCTTCATCTAATGGCATTGTTAGTTAACGTGGGTGTGTTTTGGTTCTCGAGAAATTTGTGTCTACAGCCATTGTTTACGTTTGATTGTTCCGTCTATTTCAGTTGTTGGTCTAGAAATACCTTACTTGCAATTAAAAAAAAATCTGTTCAGAATGGCAGACGTTAGTGTGTTTGTAAATATAACTGTTTGAAAAAAGTAAAATTGAGGCTACTTCGTTATTTTTTGAGTAAATACGAGTAACTCACAGTTACTCAATGTAAATATATTAGCTCAGAGTACAGCTAACTTGCCCCTAGGGTGAATCGAGAACTTTTCATCTGTCAAATTTTAACAAAAAGTTAAAAAATCCGGCAAATGGTTCAGAGACTTAATTTCATGAAATTCTGAGAGGAACTTCGTAGAACTTCTGGACTGTTAATACTAATAACAGTCCAGAAGTTCTACGCAGAACACTTCTGAGATGAATTGCGTTCGTTTTGAATATCTTCGCTGTGAGGTACGAGCGAAACAAACAAATGAGTTCATTATACATCAGTGAATACGCGTTTGTTGATATTCACCATTGCTTGATTATTCAACCCAAAATTGTCGAAATCAGAAGCGAACTCAAAAGCAAAATAATCAAATTCATTTTCAGCAAAATGATTATTTTGAATAGTGTCGACTCCACAGCCTAAAACCTCGGTGTTATCATCAGTTCAGCATGAGGTAATAATTTTCCATCAATCTGTTTATAAAAACCAACACATCACGTTCTTCAACGCTATAATTATGTGTGCAATATTAAAATAATCATTTGGCATTTGATTCTCAAAATCATCGACACCAAGATGAAGATGAATATTGATATTGACAAATTGCACAGGTGATAATATTTAAAAATGCAGCCACGAATGAACAAAAACCAATGTTGACTTCGATACTCAGAAGTTGTTGGAAGGTAGTTGGTCTATCGGTTAAGGTTACCTTCATTTTCAGCTAAGTTGAGTGTAAAAGAAATGATTTTTATCAGCACTGGTTATTACGGACGCAATGTTTTGTTCGAGATAGAAGAAAACGGTTGTCGAAATGGAATCAAATTTGGTCTGAACTCTGATTTATTTGATTGTTGGCTACAATCGGTAGCCAGAGCAAATTTTGTTTGATTGACAACAACGCTCCACCAAATGAAGCGGATTTCTCAAGAAACGGAATTCACATTAAGTAAGGTAAACCAGTACAAAACTGCTGATATTTGCCTTCATCTTCAATCAAGCTCCCGTAGATCACCCGTAGTTTGAATTCCATTATCCATTTCCCTCAGCCGTTGAGCTAGTTCAAACAGCTTTCCTTTATTTCACATAAAAGCCACTTAATCAGCCGTCCGTTCGCCCTTGGCTACGGTCCAGCGATTCCCGGGGTCCGGCTGCAAGTGCGGCTATTCCCGGAACGCGCAATCAGCAGATCAAATGAATCCCTAATGAACACGAAAGTGGTAAGTGAGCCAAGCCACAGCAGCAAAAGAAGCTAACGAAATTAAGTGGTAGCTACAAGACACAGCCAGCGACCAGGAGAAATCAATGAAGTTAGGTAAGTACATCCACCACCGACCGTCGTCGTCGTCAGAATGTTGAATGAAAATCAAGGTGAGAATGAGTGTCGAAGCGCTGAGGAGGGGGAGAAAAATGTGCGAACGAGTGATTCCGTTTTTCGATGCTATCGGTGGTTCTGCGAGGCAGGCAATTCTTGAGAAGTTTGACCACCAACAAATGTCCGCATGGCGGGGGCTGCGAACGAAGCGCAATTCGTGAATCGTGGCTACCGATGACGATATGCAAAGTAGGTTCCTGTCTCATGAGGATGACGACGTCGACGGTATGGATGCTGTACTGTGCGAGACCAGGTCCACGTTCCCATTCGGACGCCAGGATTTATGGGCTGCAGGTTTAGATTGACGTTATACATACGGCCGGGTATTTACGACACAGTATGGTTCAATTCAGGACGCAGAGAACGTTGACGAAGAGGGAAAAAAACAAGACGTGAACTGGTGAACAATCGCACGGCTTCATCTCAATTATATTTGCGTCATTATGTCTGTCTGCTACCGTATTTGCAGCTGGGAGCGGAAGGTCGAGACAGGTTTTCCAGCGAGGCTGAAGGACTGACCGTGGATCGTTCAAACCTGTTAAGTGGATTGATCCAACCACTCGCTCTTCATTACCACTTCCAGGAAACAGGTACAGTCTGCCTCGGCTCGAAGGGGGCACCACAGATAGGCTCAACTCGCACTTTTTTTGCCAGATCTCTTTCCTCATCCCCTCCCACGGGTAGTTGTCCAGACAAACAGCAAATGTGTTACATCCGAAAAGTCGTGTTCCATTCTGGAATAAACGCAATCTCATCTGTCCTCGCACTTGGTTGGGTATAGCTTCGTGGAAAACCTCACATTCATCGTCGTCAGAGGGCAGCCAAATTTGAATATCACTCATCTTTTTTCGCGGGAAAAAAAAGTGTAGCGAACGACGGACGACGGAAACAGTTGCTCTGTCCGGTTGGTCGCAGCGTCGAAACGCTTTCGGTCGTGTGGGTGAGAGGGAAAATAATTCATTAATTGACTTTCTGTTTCGTGGTCCTGCCGTACGTATCTCTTTTGATTTGAAGCTGCTGCTGTTGCTGTAGATGAGGCGAGAGCATGATGAATGAATGTCCGGATACTTGATATGATATGGTCTGGCAGTTTTGGGATGCTGCTGACGCTGAGGCTTGCGAAGATGGACACTACTGGCGCGAACGGTGAATTAATCTATGGCAATTTACATTCGTTGTAAGTGAAATTGATGTGAGGTTCGGCTGGAGAAACAATTGTGACAGATTTTGTCCAGAAATTTAAGACTGCCGAGTTTTTTTTTTTTCACAAGAACACAATGCATTGTATGTAACACCCACTCACTCCAATCCTCTGCCAAGAAGGAGGGTTGTGAAGCCACCACCATTGGTGGTGTCAGCACTGTAGCCTACAGTTTTTATGCTATGTTTATATGTGCATTGACGACACGTATGCGTTAAAAATCTTATGTAAACAATCTTGAAACTTGATTTTTTCATGATTAGCTTGCCTAATTTAAAAATTAAAATAATAAATGTTTAATTCCTACATTTACGCGCTTGACCATTTATCACGATTATTTTGCCGCGCAACAAATCAAACTTCTATGTGGACGGCGCATAATTTTTCAATGTTTGCATCAGCTGTCTTAGATTGGCAGATAATCGAGTCAAAGAACCAACAACTTTGGCTTCAAGCAAAATGTTCGTGGATGACGTTTCTGCCATCGGAGTGACTCACTCATGTGTTCTGGACAATGCTGGAAATTGTCATCGTCACTGCTTAGATTTGGACTACTATGACGACCATTGCAACATCGTCATCAAACACTTGTATGACCTACTATGAGCATGAGCATTATTTGTATAATAATTATGGGCACTATACAACAACTATACACAAACTATACTGCCTAGAATCGCATACACACCAAGTTGTTTTTACAGTTGTCGGTAAAAATTTTACTGACTTTCAAACAGCTGAACATTCGGTAATCAGTTCGGTAAAAGTTTGGTTTACTGAACGATCAGTAAACTTGCAATGTATACTCAACTGTCAAAAAATACCGACTAGCTCATCATTCAATACCGAAGTTCGGTAAAATTTACAAAATAATCGGTAAAAATAGAAAGGCCGTCATCTGCCAAAAATTACAGTTCTTTCGATAGTTTTTACTGAAAAGCAGTGAAATATAGGGAATTTTTCCGTTCAAATCATGCACAATATAAATTGTTGTTTATATCTTTTATTAAATGCAATTCGTCAATCTGTTTATCCAACGAGTCAGCGATCGCCAGCCATTTTATTTGAGTGCTAAAAAATGAAAACATTTAGATAATATAAATAGTACTTACTGAAAAGATCCCTTACTCTGCATCCGGCCGTTAGCACATCTAATCTCATCGGACACATCTTCCATTTCAATGGTTTACAAGTTTTTTTTCTGCTAATATTTCTGCACGATTTTCTTAAAATTTAATTACACCGCTTAACATACGAAACTGATGAAGATTTGACAGGCGTGATTTTAACTGAAGCGTTCAGTAATAATTACTGAACTCCTGTATTGTTTACATTTTTCGTCAATATTTATAAATTGTTCACTGGAAATCGGTAAAACTTTTACTGAACAGTTTAGATTAAATGTCATTTCATGGCTTACAAACTACATCGGTAAAATAGATGCAAATTTTCAGTAATATTTTCATGGGAATTACCGAAAACTTGTAGATATTTGACAGACAGAAGAAAATTAAAGCAATTTTACAGATCACTCAGTAGAAATTAAATTTTACAGATCAAAACCGTAAAAAAATTTACCGAACATCAAAATTAGAATTTGGTGTGTATGCGGTCAAAAATAAAATCTGTCGCCTTCTTCTCTGGTTAAAAAAAAATTCTGGGTTCTCACACAATGTATATATATATGTTTACATACAAAATCGTATATATAAATATATGTATATACGTTATTATATAGCATACAAAATCGGTGAAACATTTATACTTTTTTGATTGCAAACGTGAATATACTTTTTTGCTGTGTGACGCACGGTGAGGAGCTAGTTATATAGTTATAAATAAAGGTCGTAAATAGTTAAGGAAAATCAAAGACATAAGTTCAAAAGTGCTTTGAAGACAGAGAATTGTAATCCACGCTATAATTGGGTTCTTTAAGGGTATTGAGGTAAATGCATATTCGTAATCTGCATTAAAAATGGAACCCAAACCCAAAATTTCATCAATTTTGGTACACTGGAACTATTTTAAATAAGTACGATTACATTTGCAAAAATCACCTTATTAGCGCCCCTCGGTGTCACACTTTGTATGGAAGCGAGCGGTCAGTTTGTTAGTTTAGTGTCAAACAGTGAAGTTATTATTTTGCTTTAAATCTTGATTTAAAAATCGAGATAAAAGTGTGTGGGTTCGAAAAAAATATCACTGTGCTCCGAAAATGAAGCTCTTTCAGATGATGTATAAAAAAACGATACATTTTTCAAAATTAAAGCACCCAATTATTATAATGGAATTGACTACCCCCTTGATCCCCTTTCTCATTTTACAGCTTCTTCTTCTACAGTGTTCACTAAGCTGTCAACAGAAGCAGACCACTCTCAATGTGTGTCACGCGGCAGCAACCATTGTGTGGTCCTCCTCATTGTTCTTCATCAGCAGTTCTTTCAGTCGATGCGTCGTCGAATTTGGAAAGCAACCGTTTTGTGATGAATGTGTGAGTGCTGACCACGTTTTGCGTCCATTGCTGCAATGGAAGCGCTCTGACCCCCGTGGGCGAATCTGCCATACAATGAAACCACTGGAAGCGGCTCCCGTTCTGGTGGAGAAGGCTTATTGGATAGCGGAAGATAAAATGTTTACTATTTTGTACCTTTTGACTATAGTTTTAAGATGTATTGTATAGGGAACAAGAATCTTCGGATGTGTAAAGTTAGGTCGGTTGAGCCTTATCAAATAAATTAATAAACAATAAAAAAGCTTCTTCTTCTTCTTCTTATTCGCATTTCAAGCTTATTACGTACCGCATATTAGCTTAAAGGCCTTTTTAATGCACCATCAACGTAGAGGGCACCACCCTGCGCTTTGGTCAGAGAGTGTATAGGGCGTCGTTGTACCAATTTGGTCGTGACACATTTCGAGTATGAGAGAGTGACCAAGGACGATCTACGGAAGGAAATTGCCGGTGAAGTGCGGAATGAAATACGAAGCTTTAGACAAAAAAGCTCAAGGGATTCCAAAAGAAGCAATCAATGGCGGCAGACCAGCGGAACATGGTGAGACCGAGCTTATTATTATTATTTATAAATTAAGCATCAAAATTAAACTAAATACGCGCTGGGTTTGAAAAGAATATTTTCGAACCTAGAAGCAACCGGTGGAAAATTTATAGAGGAAATCCGGAGATGCTGGTGCCACGTAACGGCGATGTTTTTCTTTTAACTTGTTCGTTTATGTACTACACGGTAAGAAAAAAGTACCCAACGGAAATTTCACATTTACCAACTTTAGACTAGTTTGTCTCCTTTTCTCCTTCTAATGTTGTCAAAACGGAGGAGCAAAACCACCCAACAGGTGTAGTAAAATGTGGTAACCCAACGTTGAGTATAATCATATTTACTTACTTTTGGGTAGAAAGCTAGTGGAAAATTCCATACCAATTGCACAAAAGTAAATGAAAACTACTTTGATCCGCTTTACTTACTTTTGAGTTCATGCACTATAGCTCCGAGATGAGTGAAAAAAACCTTAATTTTGGGTACTTTTTTCTAACCGTATAGGCTCAGACGTGTGTTAACGGCGATGTTTCCACTTATCTTTACACAAGTTTGCCACGGATGACGATCTCGATCTTGATTTGTATGCCGCAAAAGCATCCCGAACGTGTTTGGAGTTCATTATTCCGGAACAACTGTTACATAACTACAGGGTAGGCCCAAATAACTGACGCACTTTTTTGCTTCAGTGTAAAGTTCTTCTGGATTATGCGAGAGCTATCTGGTGGCTAACACATGAAAGAGTGACTGATTAAAATGTAAACAAACTACTGTGCGCTATATTACATTAACAGGAAGTGCCTCAGTTAGAGATGGATTTCAAAAGAAAAAGGATTTTGCAGTTGCATTTGGAGGGTAATCGTCCTTACCAGATATTGGCTGAGACCCGGAAGGAAGGAATATGTCGCACATTAATTGACCGGACGTTGAGAAGATGGAGGACGGAGGGGACCATCGTTCCGAAGAAAAAACCTGGTCGTCCACGCAGCGTACGCACTAAACAACTTGTGAAGGTAGTACGAGAACGAATTCGACGAAATCCTTGTCGCTCGTCATATAAACTCGCTCAGGATCTGGCGGTTTCCAGGAAAGTTATCAGATCAGTTCTCAAAGACGATTTGGGATTGGTGCCGTACAAGAAAAGAAGAATTCATGAACTTTCAGAAGCTAACAAGAAGAACCGAATTATTCGCTGTCGTGAACTGCTTCGCCAGCACGGTGATTCCTTGATCGTGTTTTCGGACGAAAAAAACTTCGTATTGCAGCAAAGTTTCAACGCTCAAAACGACAGGGTCTATGCAGCGACGATTCAGGATATCCCGTCTTCAATTCGCGGAGTTCAACGATTCCAAAATCATACTTCTGTCATGGTGTGGGGAGCGATTTCTGCAGAAGGTCGTCTACCACTGCTTTTTATTGACAAAGGAGTGAAAATCAACGCGGCTTACTATGTAAGAGAGGTTCTGGAATACCATTTGAAGAAGCATGCTTCAACGATGTTCGGTAACCGCAAATGGGTGTTCCAGCAGGATTCTGCCCCGTCCCATGGAGCAAAGATTACCCAAGCATGGTGCACCGCAAATTTGCCAGATTTCATTCCTAAGGAGTTATGGCCAGCTTCTTCGCCAGATGCAAACCCTCTGGATTTCTCTATATGGGGAATCATGGAAGCACATTTTCGGGATCTTAAGCCAATGGGTATAGAAAAATTCAAAGCTACTATACAGAAGATATGGGATGAAATTCCCGAAAATCAGGTGCGTGCCGCTTGTAATGCCTTTCCGAAGCGACTAAGGGCAATAGTTAAAGCAAAAGGCGATAGAATCGAAAAGTAAACATGTACATTTTAACTATAAAATGTAATAAAGAGAATAGAACAGAACCATTAAAACCATTTGTCTTTCCTTGGGAGATCCGATCCTTAATTCATGCGTCACTTATTTGGGCCTACCCTGTAGAACAGATTAGGCTGTTGATTAATAAAATCCATGTTTGGGCGAGATAGAAATTGACTCTTTTGTCGATGATTCCGGATATCTAGAGGACCGTTTTCTGGCCACCTGGCAGTAGAATCGATATGGTGATGGCAAATTTGATTATTGAAAACAATTTGAATGAAGAAAAGAGATCTACTGACGTCATGATTGCCTGAGGTTTGTCAAACAATGTAAATATATACACCGATTGCATCGAAGAATATCAGTTATACCACTGTACAATTGAAACTTTAGACTACTAGTCTCTTCTACAAAATTATAATTAGGCCCTCATTTTTATGACAATGAATTCTAGGGGGGTTCTTATTATCATTAAAATCAAACATCTAACTTGTTTATTTGAATAAATTATGGTGTACATTTTCCGGAAAAGTTATACCTGAGCTAATTTCAATCAGCTTTGTATGAAAAAACTTTTTTGGATCTCTCAAATTGACCGATTTAGAGCTATTTTCTTTTAAGTTAGGGTGTCTCTAAAAAAAAACAGTTGTTTTGCTCTAGTTTTCGTATTTAAAATTTCTCAGCAAAGGTGTCTTGAAACAACTTTGAGATCTTTAGAAGGCGCAAATTTTGCTGCAAAAAGCTTGTCAATATCTTTCGTCGATCAAGGGTTATTGACGTTTTTCTACTAAAAATATGCCCATTTCAAATGTTAATATCTTTGGTTGTGGTAAAAAAAAAGTTTTTTTTCGACATTTCAGGGAGCATTACCAGAATCCAGTCCAGAGAATTTGTAGTTCAAGTGCAAAGGACTTCCCGGTCAAGTTTTGAGGACTTACAGATCAAGTTCTGAACATTTCCAAGTCATGCTCTTTGGCACTTCCCGGTGGATTAAAGTGCATGTAGAGCACTTTTAGGTCAAGTTCAGAGGCCTCAAGGACCAATCCAGATGACTTGTAGTCTAAGTCTGCAAAGAGTCGCAAATTAGCTCTAGTAAAATATGCCCTGGGCATATTCGCAAAGATTCATGGTTATGTCAATTTCCAATGCATTCTAAAGGACTTGCATAACAAATCCAAATGACTTCAAACATACGAAGGGGACTTCTGAGGCAAGTTCAAGAAATTTAAAATCAAGTTCGGAAGGCTACCAGGTCAGGTTCCAAGTGGAAGCGTTTTCAAGTCATGCTCTAAGGTACTGCTGGAAGGCTGTCAGTACATTTTAGAGCACTTCATTTTCAGAGGGCTTGTAAAGACCTCTCATACCAATCAAGATGACTTCTAGGTCAAGTCCCCAGTAAACAGATTTCAAGCGTTGCAAATTTAGAACTTCAAAAGATTCCCATGTTTCGATAGTTTCAAGTACTTAAAAAACCCTTCCAAACAACGGCCAGAGGACTTCAAGGCTATGTTTAGGGTACTTTCTGAACTCCGATCAAATTCAGAAGAACTTCTGGCCGTGTTCGGAAAACTTCCAAAACAAGTCCGGAAATCTTCTAGTTCAGTTTCTAAAGACCTCCACCAGGACAAGTTTCAAGAATTTCCAGGGAGGATTACCAGATCAAATCAAGAGTACGTTTTGAGCCAGTCTTGTAGTTCAAGTGCAAAGGACTTCGCGGTCATGTTTTGAGGACTTTCAGATCAAGTTCTGAAGATGTTCATGTAAAGCTCTAACGCACTTTCCGATGGCTTCTAGTGCATTGTATGTAGAGCACTTATAGGTCAAGTTCAGAGGGGTTCTGAAGGCCTCAAGGACCAATCCAGATGACTTCTAAGTTAGGTCTTGGACAAATTGATGTCAAGCGCTACAAGGATATTGATCGAGAGCTCCAAATCTAGAACAAGTTTAGAAGATTTTTTGTCATGGTTCCGATACTTTCAAGGACCTCAAGAAGACATTGCACAGTGGTACAGAATGCAGATTCAGGTGGAATGATATGTTTTGAGCCTGAAATTGAAACTTTAGACTAGAAGTCTCTTGTACAAAGTTGTTTCTTATAGTTAGGCCCTCATTTTTATGACAATGAATTCTAGGGTGGTTCCTATTATCATTAAAATCAATAATTTAACTTTTTTGTTTGAATAAATTAAGGTATACATTCTTGAGCAAAGTTATAGCTGAGCTAATTTCAAGCAACTTTGTTGAAGATAACTTTATTGTATCTCTTAAATTGGCCGATTTAGAGCTATTTTCTCGAATTGAGTTAGGGTGGCTCTTAAAAAACAGTTTTTTTGCTCTATTTGTCTTATTTCGAATTTCTCAGCAAAGGTGTCTTGAGATAACTTTTAGATCTTAAGAAGGCGCAAATTTTTGCTGCACAAAGCTTGTCAATATCTTTCGCCGATCAAGAGTTATTGACGTTTTTATACTAAGAATATACACTTTTCAAATGTTAATATCTCTGGTTGGGGCAAAAAAAAAAAAAAAACTGTTTTTTGCAGCATTTGAAAGAGCGTATATTATTCTCAATAATATGAAAAAACTGGAGGTATGTTATTTTTTTAACTCGTATAAAATCAATTTGAATTTATTCATATATTTTACTATATTTGAGTATATCTTTTTTATTAGAAGAGATACAGGCAACACATTCAGGTATAAAACATTCGTCTTAAAGAGTTTTAATAGTCTCTACAAGATAACTTTCATGAGAATTTTCAAATAAAAAAGTTATTGCTAAAAAACTATTTTTTCCAGGAACACCCTAAGTCAACTCCGAAAAATTACTCTAAAATGAGAACGTTAAGAGATAGAATTTTTTTTTCTTCGACAAAGTTGCTTGCAAGTAACTTAACTACAACTTTTTTCAACAACACATGCTAATATTTTGTAAAACAAAAAAGTTAGTTTTAAAAATTCCCTAATTTGAGGACCACCCTGATGTTTGCAAACACCAAAAGAAGGTTATTTTTAAGAACAAAAACTTCTTCGAAGACACTAAATGTCCAAATATTGAAACAAATGTACTAGCACATTTTATATAAATTTGTCATTAGAGTGGTCCTATGAAATACATCTTTTGCCAATAACTTTTTTATTTGAAATTTATCATGAAAGTCATCTTGTAAAGACTTTTAAAACTCTTTAAGACGAATGTTTTATACCTGGATTTGTTGCCTGTATCTCTTCTAATAAAAAAGATATACTCTAATAAAGTAAAAAATATGAATAAATTCAAATTGATTTTATACGAGTTAAAAAAATAACATACCTCCAATTTTTTCATATTATTGAGAATAACATACGCCCTTTCAAATGCTGCAATAAAACTTTTTTTTTGTTTGCCCCAACCAGAGATATTAACATTTGAAAAGTGCATATTTTTAGTATAAAAACGTCAATAACTCTTGATCGGCGAAAGATATTGACAAGCCCTTTTGCAGCAAAAATTTGCGCCTTCTTAAGATCTAAAAGTTATCTGAAGACACCTTTACTGAGAAATTCGAAATAAGAAAAATAGAGCAAAAAAACTGTTTTTTTAAGAGCCACCCTAACTCAATTCGAGAAAATAGCTCTAAATCGGCCAATTTAAGAGATACAAAAAAGTTATCTTCAACAAAGTTGCTTGAAATTAGCTCAGCTATAACTTTGCCGAAGAATGTATACCTTAATTTATTCAAACAAAAAAGTTCAATTTTTGATTTTAATGATAATAGGAACCACCCTAGAATTCATTCTCATAAAAATGAGGGCCTAACTATAAGGAACAACTTTGTAGGAGAGACTTTTAGTCCAAAGTTCCAATTTCAGGCTCAAAACATATCATTCCACCTAAATCTGCATTCTGGACCACTGTGCATTGGTTGACTTCCAAAATAAGGCCCTAAGTTTCCTTGGTCTGGGTTGAAAAAGTTTCCATTGCGTTTAAGAGGAAAAAAACCAGATTCCTTCAAACTGAACTGCTCGGACAAGTTCAGAGCCATTCTAGCTCAAGTTCAGAGAATTTATAGACCGAATTCAGTGGACTTCCTGGTTATGTTAAGAGGTTTTCTAACATTTGGAGCATTTTGGAGCGCTTCTAGGTTAAATTCAGAGTGCTTCTGAAGATCAATCCAGGTTTATTTCAAATGTCAGCTTCAAACGTCACAATGATAATAAACAAAATCTTCAAATCTAGACCAAGTTAGGAACTATCGGAAGTTATTATGATTTCCAAGTTGCGAGAATGTTCAGTGCATTTTAGAGGACTCCTTGTCAAGCTCAAAGGCACTTCACAAAGTTCATGATTCGCTAGGGTATTAATAAAAAAAAGTTTAGAAAAATTTCAGGACAGATTTTCGATAGTTTCAAGGATTTCAGAGGCCAGTGTAGTGGTAAGCGTGATTACCTCTCACCCCAGCAGGCCTGGGTTCAATCCCAGTCGGCGCCGCCGGGATGTTCTGAGGCATAACATCTCTGATCACGCCTTCCTTCGGATGGGAAGTAAAACCGTTGGTTCCCTGGTTCATGAGTTGATGGGTCGATAGGTTGGGTCCAGGTGTAGGAGCTGCCTTCCTGGCACGTCGGTAGCATTGATGCTCAGCACGGAAAACAAGATCGACGGAAAAAAACAAACCAAAGGAAAAAAAAAGAAGGATTTCAGATGTCGGAAGTCCTTAAGCATATGAAGAAGACTTCAAGCAAGTTCCGTGAATATCTGGGACTAGTTCAGAGGACTACATGTCCAGAAGGTTTCCAGAGAAAGTCCCGAAGACTTCATAAGGATGCAGAGAATTTCCGGATCCATTTAAGAGGACTTCCAATTTGGAGTACTTGACTTGCAAGACAAGTCCACGGGACGTTTACAACAAGTTTGGAAGATATCTTAGGTTTATTAAAATGGTCTTCCCAAGCAAATCTAGAGGCCTTGAAGGCTATATTCAGAGTACTTCCCAACCAAATCCAGAAAACTTCTGGGTATTTCCGGAAGACACCCAAAGCTAGTCCAGAAATCTCCAAACTCTGGTTCAATAGTCCTCAGCGAATTGCCAGTAAATTTTGGAGGATTTTCAGAACAGAAAATTTCGAGTTCAAGTTCATAGGACATTTGGGTCAAGATTTGAAGACTTCCAGATCAAGTTCTAAGAACTCACATCGGAAAATACAGAGGATTACATATGCAGGGGATTTCCGGAGAAAGTCCAGACGACATCATAAGGAAGCAGACAGTTTATGAATCAAGTTTAGAGGACTTGACTGTCAGAACAAGTCCACGGGATGTCTACAGCAAGTTTGGAAGATTTTCTAGGTATATTTAAAAGGACTTCTCAAGCCAATCTACACGGCCAATCAGAACGACTCAGCGACAGAATTCAATTGACTCAGAGCAATTGCTTTCAATACGAAATCTACTCATATTTAGGAAAACCTGCAATTAATTATTAGCTATGAGTTCCTGCAGGTTTTCCCAAAAATGAGTTAATTTCGTATGGAAATTAAATTATCTGAGTCAATCGAACTCAGTCGCTGAGTCGTTCTGATTGGCCGTGTAGAGGGCATTTACCGATGACTCCCAAAATTAGTTCGTAAATCTTCTAACTCTGGTTCGCTGAGGACTATTTACCAGGGCATTTTTTAGGATTTCCAGTGTCGTGAACGACGCCAGCCAAATCCTTCCGCGATGAACACGAACGTACAAAAGATACGTCCAACCGCACAAAGTGTATCCAACAGAATCACGAGTTATTGGCGTTGACGAGAGCTCTGTAGCTCTTTACTTCTATGGGGACATTGCATATGTAACTGTCACTGTGGAACATGGTGGACTTTTTCTTATTCTCCACCACAAAATCCTATAAGGAACTGCCAAAATTTGTATGAAGAAACGTCACTTCGGCACCGTCGTCATGACGAATTTCTTTTTCCACAGTTCGGTTGACTCGATCATAACGAATTTTCTCCAGGGGGGAGGGGGGGGGGGTGTTGATGGGAGACGTGCTGTCAAATCTGCCTACTCATCATTCTTGTATGAAATTGGTTCCAAACTTAAACAAGCCCTTTAGGTTTCTTATGGCTTGTTTACGTTTGGCACCTGTTATGCGAGGTAACATATCATTCCACCTAAATATGCATTCTGGACCACTGTGCACTGAGGCAACACAGAAAGGGGCCAACTTTTAGAAAGTTATTTTGCATGCAGTTCCACATATGTTATGTGATATGGTGCAGTTGTTTGGAACCCTTTTCATCATAATGGAGTTGAGCGAATCGAGTCAGTTGAACGCAGATTCATTCACTACGCACTTCGGCGATTACCGTGGCGTAATCCTTTTAGCCTGTCCCTCCTATGAGGAACGTTGTTCATTAATACATCTAAAACCTATAAACACTCGTCACGGCAAATAGCTATGTTTGTTGCTGACGTTCTGCAGAATTGAGTTGATTACCCAGCTGTATTGGAACAAATGAATATCAATGTGCAGCCTAAGTCCTTGAGGAACAACCAGATTCTTCGCTTGCCACTTAAATATGTTTTGACCAGTTATCACATACGACAAATAGTTTTTTGATGAGATAATTAAACAGAAATAAGCTAGTGGGCCCAAATTTTACTATTAGGAAGAGTAAGCAGAGTAGTGTCTAGTAGCATTATAATGTCAATTTGTTTACGTTTGTTCCATACGACTTATCCAAAAAGCAACCCACAACTATCATCTAGTTGACAGTGCTCCTGTGAACGCAATTACGCATAGACAATCTCTACAATACGAGAGAGATTTTTTTTTTTATACTTTATTATAGAGATTTTTAGCCATAGGCTAGTTCATCTCTTAATACGAGAGAGAACGGATGCATGCTTTCGTAGTTTAATCCTCTCTTGGTGCTTACCGAATCGAGGATAAGGATGTAATCCAGATTTTCCAAAATCTGGATTAAATCGCGTATTATCTTCGATGGAGTTTCCCACCATTTGAAATTTTATGCCTAGCGACGCTTGGTGAAAGAATCTATTGCGAAAAAATTATGGACATATTTTTCTCCGCCTGTTTGTAGTGCTTTGTGGGGGTCATTTTCGCCACTTCCTCACTACGGTACTGGTCCTTGTAGCAGGAGAGCTGTATGATCAATTTGATGATACACTAAAGATTTACGACGGGATAAAAAACAAATGTTTCATATGCCCACAAATAATACAGAAATGGAAATGCGGCAACAGGACCGCGAACCGAACTACACTATAAGAGTTTTGAAGTTTTCAATTTCAAGCATCAGTAATAACATTTCTTGTGCCTGTAATCCGATGAAATTGCTTCTCCAGCCCGTCCCCTGCCTGTGTGTATGTGTGCATCTAAACAATTTTCCGTTTACAGCCTATACATGGTAAAGCTTCCGCAGCATCTTCCATTTCCCAGTTTTATTACAGCATATCACCGGCACTGCCAGGCATTAAATGCAACTGTGCGACTGCATTATTCACGAATGCATTTGCACCCCCCTCCGGACTGACATCCTCGTCTTGAGCGAGGGACGAATAGAACACGAAGCATTGACTGTTTTGTTGTTTACAGCATGATCCATACTCACCCGGGTGCACCACCATCAGCACACGTCACGTACCGAAAATAATTCTTTTATAGCTTGGTTTCCCTTCCTGCGTCATCCCCTGGCACCCTTGAGCCTGGACCTAATCCTGCGGATCCCGGGCAAAAATACACACCATATAGATCAAAAATTTATGACCACCTTTGGATCCATCCAGGCGGAACTCGGTTCGTCGTCGTTGTTGTTGCTCTGTCCTTAAAATCCTGTCCCCGGAGAAAAGCACCGAGGAAAAATTGATGACTCGAATTTCGTTCTTCATCTAGCAGCAACACGGATACGGCCTCGTAAAAAAAAAAACTGCCACGACGGCAACGTCTTTCCGAGTTGTTCTCCGTTCACCGAGCAGCAGCAATATCCTTCCCTAACCTTACTCAATGGAAAATTTATTACAACTTCCTTTCTTCGTGACTTTGCTGAGCTGCTTCCGGTTGCCGCACAGCCTTTCTTCCTCTCCCCGACCTGGTGGATCGATCAAGAAAAGACGAGGCGGCAAATGACGTCCTTTTTGGGGGGGTTTGCGTCGTCGTCGTCGTCGTCGTTTCGTCAAGATGGAGCAACGTGGGCACGGAAAACAAAGAATTTTCCCATCCGCTCTCTGCTGTTGCTGATGGGAACCGCTTGATTGGAAAAAGTGGCAGGGGCGTGTGGGAGGATAGTTCAAGAAACGCGTTTTGGGTCGCTTCCAGGGAATGGAAACTTTTCGGATGGACGAATGGATGATGGTTGAATGCTTGATGGCGCACTCAGGGAAATTCAGTGACATGATAAGCTTTTTTCGGCTATAGCAAGACGGACAAAGCATTTCCCTCCGTGTACCTCGGTTCTCGTGTGTACCATTTATTCAACTATTATTATTTGCTACCCCCCACGAGAATTGAGCCATATTGTACCGTTTCTTCGCCTCTCTGTCGCCTGACATTCCGCTTCATCGAATGCAACCGACGGTTCCTTTTCTCCGACAAAATTCTGACTGCAAATACACACAACCTCACATAAAAATTTAAGATCCTTCTCCGGAGAGGGCTACCACATCTTTGTTACGATGCTGCACTGCCAGCTGCCCTGCATCGAAACCAAAACGGAGGCATCCACTCTTCCTGTGCATTCGGGGGGATGCACTTCCGCTCACATACCTACGTTCCTTCGTACTTCGTGCGGGGAAAAGTACAAAATTTTTATTTCATTCATAAATTTTAGAAACGAAGAAAACGGGAACCAGGTTTTATGCCCGGCTCGGGGACGTGTTCGTCCTACAAAAACGGGGAAAAATTGGGGGGGAATCGAAGAAAGCAGCAAAATCAAACACGGAAGCTGACGGTGTGTGTCGGCGGTTTGCAGGGATCCAGCCAGCATTCCCAGGAGGAATGAATAGGTAATATTGTTTTCAATTTATATTTCTTTCAAATATTGTGTGCAGTTTACGACCGACCGTGCCGTGGGTATTTGAACGTCTTCCGGTTGTTACAAGGAGGTGATTCCTTGGACCGGACGCTTACTGGCTGGTACACCTTTTTCTCGAATTCGGTTCACAACACTATGTCGGGAAATTTATCTTCAATTTAACTGGACTACCAACGATCAAATACGATAAAGTTTTTTTTTGAAAATAATAACCCAGTTTACGAGAAGCCCAGTTACAATTCATAGTTTTAATCGTAAATTAAAACAGATCAAGTGGATCGCAGAGTAGCTTCTAAAATAATAATGATTCAGTTATATCTGGATTTAGCGAAACTTACAAAGAAGGGTATACATTTCGCACTGCCTCGAATCTTGGCCAGTCGAAGACCACATGCTCCAGCGTTTCATCCACGTTGCTACACTCCGGATAGAGATGGGCGCAGGTATGTTGTGACCAGCCCTGGCGATCTGTCTCTAAAAACGTGTGGCTTATGTGGTGTTTACACTTAGGCTAGTTTGCTAGCGCTAATGAGCTCGCTGCTAGCAAAAACGCTCACCAGCATAATGTAAACAGGGCATCAGCGTCTACCAGCATGAAATTTCAGGAGCAACTGAGATTCGTGCTAGTTGGCAAGTACACTAGCGCGAGTAAATCCGCACAGATGTAAACACCCAATGCCCAATGTATACTTGCCCGGTTGATACTCTCCTAAGGGCGAGTCCATCAACACTCCTAGAAAGGCAAGCTGGCGTTCAACTAAACGTCCAAACGGGAAAACCCTATTATCTCCATAAAATCCAAAACACGATAATCACTCAGAGAGTCGGTGAGAACTCACCCATACCTAAAGACCTCTTACATACCTTACACACTTGGAAAAAACTGTTTTTACATGAGACGTAATCCATCTTTGACGTAAATTATGTCATGTAAATTTAAGTGTTCCCAAACCGAAACATACGCAACTCGACGAAAAGTACGCTGGATCGAATTAATTTTCTCGTTTCTTTCAACTGATTCTTATGTCGTTTGGGCCGCTTGCATGTGTCAGTCTCAGGGCACAGAAATTTCCATGACTTTTCGTAGTGTGTCCTTACCAATCAGGCTAAAGCCTTGTTATCCTCTGCTGTCAGAAGACGTCGTACCCACTCTTCTCGATCCATGGCCTCACTTCACCAGCCTCGTAGTCTGCGAAAGGTCCGCAGGTCTGAAGTGATATGATTAAATAAAACGTACACGATTGCTCAGAAAAGAAACTTGCTTCTATATTATACTGTACATTTACATCGAGTGAATAAAACACAGAAATCTGAACGTCATCAGTTGACAGTTAAACTTAACCATGAGCGAGGGTATAGATGGGGGCAAATAGTTCGTCAGCAAGGTTTATATACTTTACACGCCCACTTAAACATTGCAGTCTATCATTCCCAAGCTATCCAGCAGCTTTTTGAACCCAGGAGCAGGCAGACCTTTCGTCAGAATATCGGCCTGCTGCATCAACGACGGCACGTAGTCAATTTTGATGAGATTCCTCTCCAACAAATCACGAACGTAGAAATACTTTACATACATATGCTTCAGGCGCGAAGAATCCTTTGGGCTCGAAGCAATTTTAATCGCCGATTGATTATCCTCATGGAAACAGATAGGACCATCCGGAAACCATCCAAGATCTCCCAATAATCGGACTAGCCACTGGCTGTGGCACGCAGCCGTACAGAGTGCAACCAGTTCTGCCTCGGTCGACGACAGTGAAACTGTTGCTTGCTTCTTCGAATACCAATTAACCGCAGCACCAAAGACTTTGAACACCGCACCCGAAACGGAACGACGGTCGGTGACATCGCTTGCCCAATCCGCATCGGTGTATGCTTCCAGCAGTGGACTATCGTTGCTAGCACGGTAACACAAACCAAAAGACAGCGTACCTTGAATGTACCGCAGCACTCGCCGAAGATGAACCCAATGTTCTTCATTTGGACACACTTGGAATTGGCTGAAGTAGTTGGCTACAACAGCCAAGTCCGGTCTAGTCGTCAAGGATACATACATAATGCATCCCACCAATTCCCGATATGGTTTCGAGATTCTTTTCGATTTTCCCCCTTTTGGAAGCTTCAGCTTGTTTTCGAGCGGCGTTGAAACAGCACGACAGTTTTGCATTTCAAACCGAACAAGTAGATTCTCTAGATATCGACGCTGATGGAGGCACATCACTTTCTTCTTTACATCACGATTGATCGTAATACCCAAAAAATGTTTAACGAACCCTTAATCAGTCATTTCGAATTCTCGAGCTAGGCATCGTTTTATCGTACATACAAGCTTATCAGATGGACTAACAAGAAGAATATCGTCCACGTATAGAACGATCACAACCAGTTGGTTCCCGGTTCCCGGTACAGGCACAAATCGTTTGCACTTCTTTTGAAACCAAGCCGCTCAATGAATGTATGAAACCTGATATTCCATGACCTTGACGCCTGTTTTAAGCCGTAGAGCGATTTATTCAGACGACAGACAAGATCCTTCTGCTGTCGAAAACCCTCTGGTTGAAGCATATAAATCTCTTCGGTGAGATTGCCGTTAAGGAATGCCGTTTTCACATCCATTTGATGAACAGCCATTCCTTCCTGGTTGGCTAGAGCGAGAACTGTACAAAGTGTGTCCACGCGCGCTACAGGGGAGTAGGTCTCCGAAAAGTCAAACCCTGGCTTTTGACTAAAGCCTCTAGCCACTAAGCGAGCCTTATATCGTGGTGACTGATCTTCATCGGCATGCTTGATCTTGAAGATCCACTTACAAGACACTGCACTACGCCCCTTTGGCAACTCTGCTAAGGTCCATGTACCGTTTTTCACTAACGCGTCCATTTCCTCCTGCATAGCTTTCTGCCACAGACACCAATCTTCTCTTTTCTGCATCTCCGTCACCGAATCGGGCAAATTGTCAACGTAGGACAGAGCATTCAGTGCAAAATTGGCATCCACTTCATAATCTTTGTGCCAACCTGGCGCACTATGAACACGCACCAATCGACCATCCGGATCAACATTGACAGCATTTTCAATTTCATCACTTCCTCCTTCCCTGAAACTTGAAAACTGTTCTTCGTCCTCTTCTTCTACACTGTCGGATTGTTCTTCGCTCTTTTCTTCTTCACCGTCGGACTCTTTGTTGTGCTCTTCTTGTTCATGAGCTGACTCTTCACTTCGTACATAAATCACTGGATTATACTTCTTCTTCATCTTTTCAGACGCCGGCAAATCCTCTGGAGCTTCAACAAAATCTACATCGTGTGCGACAACAATGGCTCTTGTCGTTGGATTCCACACGCGGTATCCGTTCGGAGAGTATCCAACAAATACACCTTTCCAGGCCTTCGCGTCTAATTTTCTACGAATCTCACTTGGTACGTGGACATACACTACACATCCGAAACAACGAAGTTTGGAAATATTCGGACACTTTCCTTGCCAAACCTCGAACGGCGCTGCATTCAAATCGTTCGCGCTGGTCAGACACCTGTTGACCAGATACACAGCAGTCTGCACTGCTTGCACCCAGAAGTGCGGTTTAATCTCTCACTGGTCCCGTTTTGTTCAGGGGTGTAGGGAACGGTCCACTCGATTTGGATCCCTTTAGCCTCGCAAAACGCTATGAAAGCCTTGTTCGCATACTCGCCACCATTGTCACACTTAAATTGAGATATTCGCTGACCAAACTTCGCTGTCACTACTGCTTCATAATACTTGAAACACTCAAGCGCTTTTCGTTTGGATCGCATCGGGAAAATCATCGCAAAGTGACTACCGAAAACAGGTTGAAACGTAACGACGGAACGTACAGTACATCATTGATAGTACATGGTGTGTACTTACCACCCGCGATGCAGAAAAGCCTCCGACAATTTATGCCCTTCTTGTTGACATCCGAAACACTTTAGCTTTTTCTTCTTTTTCTGGTTCTGCTTTTGTGGTCCAGCAAAAGCTGCTGCGTCAAAACTTGAAGTTGAGGTAAACAACTCGACACCTGATCCTTTCCGTTTAATCTCCTCGACATCTTGCGTTTAAGAAGACGACATCTCACGAACTCCAGTGTTAATTTATCCTCGGGCATGGTTTCTATCGACGTTATGACGGTGGAAAACTTCGGCCAGCAAGTGGCAGATTACGTCCAACTCCTTGATGACTGCTCCGGTGTTCCGGTAGTCTCTCACCAAACGGTCAAATCTTAAAAAATGCTCCTGTAGAGATCCCGCATCAAAACGTAATGACAGCATCTGCCGTTTGAGGTGCATGCGGCTTGCGATGCTTTTACGCTCAAAAACACGAATGAGAGCATCCCAAATTTGTTTCGGTGTCCCCTTTTCCTGCACGTCCTCAAGACACTAACAACGATTTGCACCTCCTGTCCTGCTTCAAACGTTTCTCCCGCTTCTCCGCTTTTACCTTTTTGATAGACTCACTGTCATTAGGTTCTTCTTTCAGGTCATTCACCGCAGCCGCTTCCGTTTCTATACACTGTAGAAGGTCGTGTTCTTCCAGCAGAATCCGCACTCAAAATTTCCATGCGGTGAAATTGGACCCATCAAATAACGGTAGTAGAAACCGTTCGTTTCTCTCCTCCTCGGTAATTTTACGTTTTCACTTTCACGAATCGTGGCGATCACTTTACACGTAACTGGGAACCATAACCTGAAGTGATATGGTTAAATAAAACGTACACTCACAGTCCGCATCGTGCTCTCTTGCCGTGCGGATCTATTTGCTTTTTGCTGAAGGAAGTGTTACTACTACCTAAAGCTACAACAAATTTTAACAGCACTTTTCAGTGCTCAACCTGTAAAAATTTTCTACCTTGTTCAACTCTTATTCCTCTTCGATCCTTGTTTGGACCCTACCCGAGGTAATCCTTCTTGGATATCGATTTGGAAAATTCCTCTTCGATCCTTCAGATTCTTATAGTAATCTGCTTGGAAGTCGATTTGGATAAAAATTTACTGCCGCCATGGCGCCTAAACGCAAAAGAAAGGGGCAAACTCTTGACCCCCCTTCTGATGAAATTAATTTGAGTAATCAATTTGATTTGCTCACGGATGATGAGAATGATCCATCATCCAAGAAAAATTCTAGTAAACTTTCCCGGCTTAATGCCAAGAAGGAAAAGATTCCCCCTATTGTGATAACCACTACCGATTTCCATGCTCTTCGCATGGAACTTTTGAATTTCGTGAAAGTTAAGTTTTCACTACAAATTGGACGTCGGGGTGAATGCCGTGTATTAGCTGAAACCTTGGACGGATTTAAATGTCTTCTCAAGTATCTTACTGAGAAGAAGCACAAATTTTTTACTTACGACACCAAAACTGAACGTGTGTTCAAGGTTGTCATGAAAGGACTGCCCAGTGGTGAATCCCTGGATCAGATCAAAGATGAACTGGCAAAATTACTTGGAGTTGTGCCACTCCAAGTAATCAAAATGAAAATGAAATCCCGTCCTGGCGATTCGCGCAACGGGATTTCTAATGATTTTTATTTAGTTCACTTCAAGTCTAGTGAACTAAACAACCTTAAGGCCTTAGAAAAAGCTAGCCTTATGCTCCATGTCCGAGTGAAGTGGGAACACTTCAGGAAGACTGGAGGAAATTTTCAAAACCTCACCCAGTGCCGTAAGTGCCAGGGATGGGGTCACGGAACTAAAAATTGCTACATGCCAGCTAAATGCATGAATTGTGGTGATTCCTCTCACGCAAAGGACGACTGTCCTGTGAAGGAAGATCCTAAGAAATTTAAATGTTCAAATTGTGGTGAAAACCACAAATCCAATTTTTGGGAATGTAAGACTCGCAAAGCGATCCTACAATCTCGTTCTAACCGTCAGGTAGGAAACGCTCCACGTTTCCGACCAGGTACAAATTCCTCTGCTGTTAACAACGGTCAGCGAGGAACAAATTCTACATTCGTACCCGTAGGTACAAATATCTCCCCTGCTTCAAATGTTTCATCTGTACCTACTCCCCTCGCTGCTAACAATGTTCAGCGAGTTAATGGAGCTACCTATGCTGCTATTGCAGCGGGTAGAAATCAAAATACTAACCAACGTTCTAATGGAAATTTTGACAATTTTGACTTAGGAAGCTGCCCCCAAAATGGAATTTTTACAGAATTCATTAATTGACATGATTTCTGATATGCTTAAATCTAACTCCATGTTTGATGCTATTCAAACTGGAGTAAAATTTGCAAATAATATTGTCATGACTTTAAAATTCAGTAATGGATTTTAAAGCATTAAATATTGTAAATTGGAATGCTCGATCTCTTAAAGATAATGAAGACGAGCTATTTAACTTTTTAAGAGTTCATAACGTGCATATTGCCGTTATAACTGAAACGTTCCTTAAACCTGCCCATAAGGTTAAGAAGGACGCAAACTACTTGATTTATAGAAATGATCGTCTTGATGGACCCTGTGGTGGCGTTGCCATCATTATTCATAGACGAATCAAACATAAAATTCTTTCTTCATTTGAAACCAAAGTTTTTGAAACTTTGGGGGTTTCTGTTGAAACAAAATTTGGACAACTTACGTTTATAGCTGCCTATTTGCTATTCAAATGCGTAGGCCAGCAAAAGAATTTTCTCAAGGGTGACCTCCAGAAACTTACCCGTCATAGGTCTAAATTCTTCATTATTGGTGATTTTAATGCAAAACACCGCTCATGGAATAATGCTCAAAGCAATTCCAATGGTAATATTCTGTTTGATGATTGTTCTGCAGGTTATTACACTATTCAATATCCAAACAGCCCAACATGCTTTTCTTCTGCAAGAAATCCCTCCACTATTGATTTGGTCTTAACTGATTCATGTCAACTTTGTAGCCAATTGGTTACCCATGCTGACTTCGGTTCTGATCACCTTCCAGTAACTTTTGAAATATCCCAAGAAATAATTTGTAATCCCAACAGCTCTACTTTCAATTACCATAGAGCTGATTGGGAGCAGTATCGAACATTTATGGAATATAACTTCGATCCAAACATTCCTTTGCAAACCAAAGATGAAATTAATTATGCTCTTGAATCTCTGACTACTTCTATAGTTGAAGCAAGAGCTGCCTCAGTACCAAAATGCGAGGTTAAATTCGATTCAATTATAATAGACGATGATCTTCAGCTCTTGATCCGTCTTAAAAATGTCCGTAGGAGACAATATCAAAGAACACGCGATCCTGCCATGAAAGTTATCTGGCGGGATTTGCAAAAACAAATTAAAAAGCGATTCTCTGCCCTGAGGAACAAAACTTTTGAAAATAATATTTCTAAATTAGACCCGAGTTCCAAACCCTTTTGGAAACTCACAAAAATTTTGAAAAAACCTCAAAAGCCTATTCCAGCGCTTAAAGAAGGTGGTAAAATTTTGATCACAAATTTGGAAAAAGCTCAGAAACTTGCTAAGCAATTCGAGAGTTCCCATAATTTCAGTTTGGGTCTTACTAGTCCTATTGAGAATCAGGTTGCTCGGGATTTTCTGAATATTTTCTCTCGGGAAAATATTTTTGATGATTCCTGGGGGACTGATTTGGACGAAGTAAGGTCTATAACTAAAAATTTTCAAAATATGAAAGCTCCAGGTGATGATGGAATTTTCTATATCCTCATCAAAAAACTCCCAGAGAGTACCTTGTCTTTCTTGGTAAAATTATTTAACAGATGTTTCCATTTGGCATACTTTCCTGATAAATGGAAAAATGCAAAAGTTGTTCCAATTTTGAAGCCGGATAAAAATCCAGCTGAAGCTTCTAGCTACCGTCCAATAAGTTTGCTTTCTTCAATAAGTAAACTTTTTGAAAAGATAATTTTGAATAGAATGATGCTTCACATCAATACGAACTCAATTTTTGCAGATGAGCAGTTTGGATTTCGCCATGGGCATTCAACTACTCATCAACTCTTGAGAGTTACCAATTTAATTCGTTCAAAAAAATCTGAAGGCCACTCAACTGGAGTTGCTCTTCTAGACATAGAACAAGCATTCGACAGTGTTTGGCATGAAGGTTTGATTGCTAAATTGAAAAAGTTTAATTTTCCACTTTATATTATGAAATTAGTTCAAAATTATTTAACTGACAGAACTCTTCAAGTAAATTATCAAAATTCCAAATCTAATCGACTACCTGTTAGGGCAGGAGTTCCTCAGGGTAGCATTCTTGGGCCTAACATTTTCACTTCGGACCTCCCTGATTTGCCTCAGGGTTGCCACAAATCTTTGTTCGCTGATGACACAGGCATTTCCGCTAAAGGAAGAAGTCTTCGTGTTATTTGCAGCAGACTGCAGAAAAGTTTAGATATTTTCTCTTCTTATTTACAAAAATGGAAGATTTCTCCCAACGCTTCCAAAACTCAACTTATAATATTTCCACACAAGCCTAGAGCTTCGTTTTTGAAACCTCAGTAGTAGTAGTAGTAGTCACATAGTCAATATGAACGGAGTTCCAATTTCCTGGTCAAACTAAGTGAAATATCTTGGATTAATACTTGACCAAAAATTAACTTTTAAAGATCACATTGAGGGCATTCAAGCCAAATGTAACAAATATATAAAATGTTTGTATCCTCTTATAAACAGGAAATCCAAACTTTGCCTGACGAATAAACTTCTAATATTTAAACAAGTTTTTAGACCGGCCATGCTTTACGCTGTGCCAATATGGTCTAGTTGCTGCACTACCAGGAAAAAAGCACTTCAAAGGATTCAGAACAAAATTCTGAAAATGATTTTGAAGTTGCCTCCCTGGTACAGTACAACCGAAGTACATAGAATTTCGAATGTTGAGACTTTAGCACAAATGTCCAACAAAATAATTAATAATTTCAGGCAAAAATCGTTGCAATCCTCAATTGCAACGATTAATTCCCTTTATACTTAGATAAGATTTAGTTTTAGTTTTTAGTTTTAAGATATCAATTGTTATACTGACATGCAGGTTAAAAAAACCTGTTTAAAATACTGAATTGCCAAGACATGAACAATGTAAAAACACTTAGATATATATCATAACAATTAAGGCTGGTACGTTACTGCAGTAACTGGAGCACCTAGGTTAAAATGAAATGTAATTTATTTTGAATTTGGAACAAATAAAGAGTTAAAAAAAAAAAAAAAAAAAAAAAAAAAAAAAAAAAAAAAAAAAAAAAAAAAACGTACACTATTGCTCAGAAAAGAAACTTGCTTCTATATTATACTGTACATTTACATCGAGTGAATAAAACACAGAAATCTGAACGTCATCAGTTGACAGTTAAACTTAACCATGAGCGAGGGTATAGATGGGGGCAAATAGTTCGTCAGCAAGGTATATATATACTTAACAAGGTCACCTTCTACTTGGTTGGTCCACCTTGCCCGCTGCGCGCCTCTTCTTCTTGTTCCTGTTGGGTCGCTTTCTAGAACCATTTTCACTGGGTCGTCGTGCGGCATTCTTACGACGTGCCCAGCCCAGCGTAGTCGCCCCATTTTTCCAATGTGGACGATGGATGGTTCTCTCAGCAGCTGGTGCAATTCCTCCACATTCCGTCATCCATCTGCACTCCACCTTAGATGGTACGCAACACCTTCTGTCTAGGAGTGTGCTACGATCGGAAATTACCATCAGCTGTCCCTTTGATCGATGCTGCATAGATCTGTGGAACATGTTGTGCTGCCACTGTATGCGAGATCCATCAACCCTCAGAATTGTCGAGATAGTACAACTACAACCGAAGCAACTACTACAGAGCCGAAGAGAATGTAAAAAGGGAGAAAATATGCACTTTATATAGGAGTCAAAATTCCTGAAGTGGACCACTGATTTTTCACAAATCATTGGATTCCATTCAAAATACGTCTATATATTGCTCTTACCACGACAAACAATAACCCAAAATATTTCGGCAAAATTCGCATTTAAACAAAAGTTATAAACAATTAAGTTTTTTTGACCCTTTTTCGAAAAAAAATCTTATCTCTAGATCGGGCCAATGAATTTTTCTCCAGTTTTGATATAATCACAAGAAGACATGTTTCTTCCAAAATCACTAAAATTTATTCATCAAAAATGTAATTTGTTTATAATAATTACAATTTTTTATAAACAAATGCAATTTTTTTGGTGTTCCCCGCGCGATACAAGATTGCTTTTTTTTTAGAATTGTTCCCTGACTTTTTTCCCATACAGAACCGTTTCAACTTTTTTGTCACCAGTATTGGGAGCCGAGTTATAGCAATTTTTGTAACGCGCCGCACCAAGCGCGCGGCGCCGCGACCCGCCGCTCGCGCGCGAAGCGAGTCGCTAGGCGCTCTTGGTCCGAACTCGTTTCCTCGTTTCGTCTTTCCCGTGTCTTTCCCGATGCGTGAACGCGCGAGCGGCGCGACGCGGCGCCGTGCGCTTGGTGCGGCGCGTTACAAAAATTGCTATAACTCGGCTCCCAATACTGGTGACAAAAATGTTGAAACGGTTCTGTATGGGAAAAAAGTCAAGGAACAATTCTAAAAAAAAAATAAATTTTGTATCGTGCGGGGAACACCAAAAAAATTGCATTTGTTTATAAAAAATTGTAATTATTATAAACAAATTACATTTTTGATGAATAAATTTTAGTGATTTTGGAAGAAACATGTCTTCTTGTGATTACATCAAAACTGGAGATAAATTCATTGGCCCGATCTAGAGATAAGATTTTTTTTCGAAAAAGGGTCAAAAAAACTTAATTGTTTATAACTTTTGTTTAAATGCGAATTTTGCCGAAATATTTTGGGTTATTGTTTGTCGTGGTAAGAGCAATATATAGACGTATTTTGAATGGAATCCAATGATTTGTGAAAAATCAGTGGTCCACTTCAGGAATTTTGACTCATAGGTCAATAGTCTAAGTCTAGTAAATATAATATTAATTATAGAAAGACAGAAAGACTCCAGATAGCCAGGTCGATAGATGGTCACGGGACCAAATTTGTGTTGTAGTTTAAATTAGTTTTTAAAATAAATGTTAGATGTGTAGTATAGTGTTTAAAATAAACTGTTTTCAATGTTTAATTAACTGCATACTTGAATAAAGTGATTTGTGTCGTGTAAAAGAAGGCGGAATTAAAATTTCATTACGCCAGAAGAAATCCCAAGGAATCGGTTCTCCCAGACCGTATAGGAGGGATCCTCAAAATTCCCAAAATTCCATCCAAGGAGGAAGAACCAGCCCCCAGGTACAGCATTTGTGGTTCTTCGAACCGGATCTGTTCGAAAACACCAAACATAGTCCAGGTCTCGTGGCCGTAGAGGACCACCGGTCTAATCAGCGTCTTGTAGATAGTCAACTTCGTGCGGTGGCGAATTTAATTCGACCGGAGCGTCCTCCTTAGTCCAATGTAGGCACGATTCCCTGCCATAATGCGTCTTTGAATTTCTCTGCTGGTATCATTTTCGGAGGTCACCAGTCAGCCCAAATACACGAGTATAGTGTATATACAAAACGATTGCGACGATTGTTGCCCTTCTAGGCACTTTCTTGCAGCTAAAAATGTCAGCTGTAGCGGTTGAAATTCTAATTTCATCTGGTTGGATAAGTTGACATCATACCATAAATTGGTGATGCCGCATTTGAATCAGTTCATATTTCTATCAATTAGCAACATATTTTGCAAGACATCTTGTACCTCATCAAACCTACGAGAGAAAAAAAAATGTAAAGAAGTCAAGAAGACAACTTCAATCGTTCTGCCAACGTTTGTTGTTCCCGTTTAGTCCGAGCCAACTCAACTTGCGGAACGTTCCGCGGCCGAGAGCCCGCGGAGAGAGTGAGAGCGTGCCTTTTCCAACGCCGAGACAGGGATTCACGACAAAAAACATTAGTTTGCGCACGATTATTCTGCGTGAGACATGATTAACAAGACAAGATATAATAATAAAATTTTTATAAAGTCCAGTGCATTGAAAGTTGCATCCCCGGGGGGAGGCCGGTTGGTCGGAGGCGACGGGGGATAAAAATATGAACCCGCACGAATCGGGTAACGTAAGAGCAACAATGAACCCCTTCTGGACTGGCAGCATGGCAGGCGGAGGAAGTCTCGCCGGCCGGGAAGAACGTGTTCCCCGAAGAAAACGTGATTCCGATCCAGTCCACAGCAGCCCGACGATGCCTTGTTTTGTTTGGATGTGCTTACACTTGGGTGCTCCTAGTGCTGGGGAGTTGCAGCATTCAGCAAGTTCTAATTAGTGGCCTGATCTATTTTAAGAGGAAATCTTGCTGCTTAAACAGCAGGTTCGATGTTGATTCTAGGGAGGCGGCAGGCAGCAATTTGCGGGTTCGAGCCCGATGGAAGCAAGGGTATCATTTTTCACTTAGCGAGACACACTTTGTGGCGGTTGTTGGTTGAGGAACGCATGGGAACCTACTCGCAGTAAATCATAGCTCACGAATTGCGCCCTATTTTATGCGCTCCGTGCAGTTTGATAGCATCTCGGGGCAGGTAGCTCCTAGTAGTAAGTCTTCCGTAATTTTTCCCCTGAACCCGCTGCTGGTTGGACTAAAATTTCGCGCCACTCCCAGCTGCACTGGTGCCCAGCACACATCCAATTTACTTGGGACATTCTCCACGGAAGGACCTCCATATGCGAGAAGCGAGCAAGCGAGCGCTATCTCAGTCACGGTTCACGACCTGTCATCGTGAACTTTTCAATTTGCGCCCAGCGAAAACGACCAAGAGCGAAAGAAACTGTAAAGCCTTCATTGTTTGGCAGGAGAAGTCAATCCCGATGACAATTTCTCGTCAAATTAAAGCATCGAAAATTGATTTCCCATGTGCGATAAAAAAAAGAAGAATGAAGGATGTCGTGGAAGTGGCGAACTCGGTTTAAAAGTTAAGTCATTCTAAACGATGCTGATTGAATTTCGCGCGCGCCCGTAAAATTGAGCCCCCAGCACCGGCCCGGGCGAGGTGGAGGAGAGGGAAGCACTTCTTCAACAGCACTGAATTGAAGAAGACGCAGCTTCTCGAATGCCTTCCTCGGGTGTGCGAGCGAATAAGGAAGTAAACAGGCAGCAGTAAGCAAACACCACAATTCCTCGAGCAGCAGAAGGCATAAGGCGAAGAAACATTAAATTAGCATACAAACATTATGGAAGCTGCTGCAGCGAGGCCGAGTTCGGGAGAGTAACGTGTGGTAAGGCGACACATCGTACCTATCTGCTTTCGGGTGGGAAATGTGTGCATAATGGGACCTCGGAATGATGGGGCGGGTGCAATCGTTTATGATGATTTTGTCAGTTCTTTTTCTTTCAGCATGTGCACTTTTGGTCTCGATTTCAGGGAAGGCAAAATGTCGCCAAGTTCGTGGGAATTGTTCGTGGAGGAAAGTACTTCTTATAGGGTAGAGAACTACTTCGGCCTAAGCGCCCATTTTGGGCCGATCAAGCAGAAAACATCAAATAAATCCATGGTTTCGGCGTTAACAGGTAAATTATGCGCTCCGACCGAAAAAAATCTTTATCTTCGTCCGATAGGCCGAAGTGAATTCATTGGCGTTTCAATGGCGTTTCAATGCGTTAGGCCGAGTTTGGCGTCAAGAAGCAGTGTTAGACTTTTAACATTATCTTAACAATTTGTTTCTCTTTATCAAATCTTACGTATCAAATCTTTCCGTACGTACCGGAAAGGTAAATAAATTTGGAAGCCATCAGTGATCATAACATTCCGTTTGGTGCTAAACTAAGTAAGATTAAGAAAGACTAAGTGCGGGTTGTTACCCCGTAACGTGGGTAGAACACCTTTTCGTGGTACGTTACGGGACCACCGATTTCTAGTCCTGACTACTTCAAACGAGGGGTACAGGATTTTTCAGTAATCAAAGGAACACATCTTAATCCTTGTTACTTTTTATGCCTTGTTGATAGTGATAAGTCCTCGGGTTGCCTGGACCGAGGATGATCTTGAAACAAGGAAAAAATGAGTTAGTTAGTCTTCACCTATGTGATTCCTAATCTTCTATTCATTGTTCTCTAGTTTGAAATGGTTAAGACTAGGGTTCTGATGCATGGTCATTATCGGTGTCATTGCTTATTTTTGTTGCTAAGGAATCCCGTTTTGACTGACAAAGGGGCGTGCCTTTGGAGGGTATTCCACACTTTAAATAATCTACACGTGCCGTTCATGTGTTTCACATTTGAATTGGCGCAATGTGGCAAACACATTAATTTCAAATGTATAACTTATGAAATCAGTCATACCTTACCCATGCTTCATTCACTTACAGCACACATGAATTTCATTTGATTTAAATTTCAACGTCATGTGCTTGATTTCTAATCATGAAATGTTTTGCATATAAATATGTTGTACCAGACATGCTAAATTTAAGCGTGATGCACATGAATTTCATGAAAGACCTTGTAGCAATCTAATAGTATAACTATTGGTTTTAGATTTGATTTGTTGCTGTGAAAAAAATAACGGAATTTAATTTAAGCAAATCGTAGTCATGCATACTGCATTCCAATAGTACCGTACAAACAGAAAAATGTTATCCGATACCTTTGAAACTTAATGCATTACTACGGTCCTCTTAAAAGATAATTATTGAACGGGTTTCAGTATGTAAACATGATAAACACGATATATTTCATTTTAGATATATTGATTTATATTTTCATATTGTGTGTACAGTAGATTAATCGTAGTAGATAGCTTAACCTATCAAATCAAATATCGCTGTCTTCGTGAATAAAGTTGTACTTTTTTTTCTGTATACGTAGTAGTAGAATCGGATGTCAAAAAGAATTCATTTTCGTTCTAGAATTAAAATCATATAAATTTAGGTGCTCTGAGAGTGACATACGAGCGTCAATTTTGACATAAATTTGAGCCATAGCAGACTCAATCAAACTTACTTTTCGTCGAGCAACAAACTTTTTAGTCTCGGAGCACTAAACATTACATGACATGTTTGTTTACGTCTCTACTTTTATGTCAAAGACAGATTCCGTCACGTGTAAAATTATTTATTTCTAAGTGTGTATAGTGATCCCTTTATTTAAACATATAATTTCCTACAAAGAATACTCACATACTCACGGTTAATAATTTCGAGGATTTTGTTAGGAAAACCTAACTCCACTAACAAGTCTTCTCTGCTAGCTGTTGCCTTCCATGTTTGTTTTGACACTTTAGGTACTCTTCTCATCCTTATAGTGAGATCCATTGCAATTCATGTGTCATACACGTTAAATACACTAGTAGGAAACAGTAGCGCATAATTATATGGGGATCTCTTTGATTTCGATAAGTTAACACATGAAATCAATGTGTGGTAGTATTGATTTCATAAGCAACAAAAACATATTATTTGTGTGTGTAAATCTCATGACATCCGTGTGAAAAGCACATGATTCTATGGTGACAAGTAATGAACGGTCTTCATATTCCAAAACACATGAATGGAACGTGTCATTTTTTTTGAGTGCAACACTCTGGAGGGTATAAATAGCGGGACCTTTCATTTAGAATCGATTCCTTGCGATGAAGGCAAGAATGACAACTGTATCAAAACCGAATACTTCATCATTTCTCAATAGTGATGGAGTAATACGACATGCACTAAACTAAGGACACGGGCTATACTTCATTCTATGACAAGCTTTATGCAGTGCTTAACGACTATGATCCTTCAAAGACGATCGTTCAATTCAGTTTTCAGCAAGCCATGGTGGACCTCTGAACTACGGCATCTTCGTAACATCCTAAGGAAAGCACGTCACCGTTTCTTCCTTTCGAAGTCTGAGAGCGACCGTAATTACCTTCGCGAAGTAGAGCTGCAGTACAAAACAATTCTATTACCCAAGTTACATTCCAAGTTTTATAGAGGTTTTATAGCATTCTATAAGTCTGAATCGTGGTCTACAGAACCCTCATAAAACCAAAATTGTTACTTGGGTATCCACGTACGATAACTACTTACTCAGGATCCAGGACAGCGTAAGACAAAACCAATCGTGCTTCTGGGATTTCGTGAAAAAGCGGCAAGCATCTTCTCGCATCCCATGCAACGTTACCTTCAATGATGCCCAGGCTAATACAAATGTGGATGCTGCAAACCTTTTCGCCATGTTCTTCGAGAGCGTCTTTAGTAAAGTGTCACCTGTACCAAGGCGCGATTGTTTTGCACACGTTCCTTCGCACAACATCAACCTACCCGTTATTCAGTTTTCCGCAAATGAAGTAGTAGAAGTCATCGATGAGCTTGACATCAAAAAAGGACCTGGGACGGACGGAATACCACCCCTGTTTCTGAAAAACTGTTCAAGAGAACTAGCGAACCCAATTGCTCACTTATTCAACCGATCACTTCACGAAAGAATCTTTCCGACAGCTTGGAAAGCTGCTTGCATCGTTCCTATTCACAAAACTGGCAACTGTAATCAGGTGACAAATTATCGCGGCGTATACTTTGCTGTCTCAGCAAAGTGTTTGAAAGAATGGTGCACAACGTTCTATACAACGTAGCGTCTCCCATCATCTTTGATGGTCAGCATGGCTTTATGAAGCATCGTTATACAACAACGAACCTCATGTGTTACGTCACAGCACTGTCTCGCGAAGTAGAAGAGAGGCGGCAAGTTGACGCGGTGTATGTTGACTTTACGAAAGCCTTCGACACTGTACCGCACATTCTAGCCGTGGAAAAACTGAAGCACATAGGTTTTCCAGATTGGATTATAGAGTGGATACATTCGTACTTGTGCGATCGTACTGCATATCTCGATCCCCGAACTTTCAAAATCACTTCTGGTGTACCCCAAGGAAGCGTTCTGGGACCATTAATATTCAACATTTTTATAAATGACCTGTGTCTGCTGCTTTCCTCGTTTAAGCTTTCATTCGCTGATGACCTAAAATTGTATCGTGTCATAGCTTCTCTTCCGGATTGTATTGCCCTACAAGAAGATATTGATACTATACTGGTATGGTATGGCGATAACGGCATGCGAGCCAATAACATGTAGTGCATCGGTCGCTGCAATAAAACCATTCTTCATCAATACAGAATGGAAACTGCATCATTGGAACGTGTGTCGTCCATCTGTGACCTTGGTGTTACCATCGATTCGAGGCTCAGATTCAACGAACACGTGAGCATTACCACTGCCAAAGCTTTTTCTGTGCTGGGATTCATCCGTCGCCACGCTTCCGAGTTCATCGACATCCACGCTTTAAAAACTCTATATTGCTCGTTGGTTCGTAGCATTCGGGAGTACGCTGCTCCGATTTGGTCCCCTTATTATGTAGCTCATGTTCTCACGATTGAACGGGTGCAGAAAAGGTTCTTACGGTTTGCACTGAGACAACTTCCTTGGAACGATCCGACCAATCTTCCTCCTTATTCTGACCGATGCAAGCTCATAGGATTGGAACGAGTAACGATGCAGCGGCTATTTATTTTCGATGTCATTGGAGGATCTATAGATTGCCCTGAACTTCTCGCACAGATCCCGCTCAACATTCCTCCTCGACTGTTTCGGAGCTCAGCTTTAATAGCAGTCCCATACCACAGAACAAACTACGACTACAACAACCCTTTTGATTCGTGTCTTCGCTTGTTCAATGTTGTCTGTGACGAATTCGATTTTAACTTGACTAAAAACGTTTTTAGAAATAGGATTAGTAGTAATTTCTAGTTTATAAGTAAAATAGTTCAGTCTGTACGACTAGTCGAAGACGGTGATAAATAAATATAAATAGATCAAATTACCGGTCGCAGTGGTGTTATGTCCTGAACAAAGAAAAAAAAAAAGTGCGGGTTGTACTTAATAGGCCGGAAATGGGTTAGTTAACCCTAGTAGTGAGTTTTCGAATTTAGAGGTTGGCCTGGGGAAGATCGTCCATAAAATTTCCAAAAGGAAACATTGATGGTATTTTTTATCGAATGGAATATTTCAGGAATATTCGGAACGCTATTTTATCTGAATTTCAGGATGAAATACGGCCACATTGTCGGGAGTACCCGGAATATTAAAGGGATGTGAGCATTGGCGTAGTTACTGGGGGTGCCAAGGGGGCCAGGCTCCCTCCAGAATAATCTAGCCCCCTCCCCAGAACTTTTGGTGTTTTTTTTTTAAATCACCGGTATTTTGTCAAGTTCGATGCTACTTATCTTTTATAAAGTCCTTTATGTTGACTACTTTTCTTACGTTCTGGACTAGAAGAAGCAATTTTGATAAATTATATTCTATTGATATTTAATCGATGGCGTTATAAGACGGTAATGAGCCCAGGGATGTTCTTTAACTTCTGGAAACTTTGTAAAACTTCAAGGACTTCTAAGAAGTTCAAGGAACATCGTAGAAATTGAGGAAACTTATTAGAAATTTTGGGAACTTCATAGATCAACAGAATATCGTAGAAACAAGAAACTTGGAAAATTTCTGAAAACTGCGTAGAAGTGGAAATTTTATTTGAGTTTGAGAAGCTTCGTAGAAGTTAAGGGAACATTATATTATTTCAGGGAAGCTCATTATTGATGGGGAACCTCTATATAATTTCAGGGCATTTTTTGAAGCCTCATGGTCTTGAAATAGTTGTGGAAATCACGTACAAGTGGAAGAAATTTCTTTCATGGAGCTTCGCAGAAAATCATCGAGAAACGTAGAAGTACAACAAACTTTGTAGAAGTTTTGCGAATTTCGTAGCATTTTGAGAAGCTGCATAAAACTTCATATACGTGTAAGGAATTTTGGAAAAGTTCAGGGATTTTTTTTTAGAAAATCTAAAGATAGTCCAATAAACTTTCAGGAACTTCAGTATAGGGAACTTCGTTGTAGTTTGTCAGAGATCTGAATTAGAAAAAGCTTAATGAACTCTTTGGGGGGTTTTGAGAACTTCGAGAAGTGCAAAGATGCTCAGAGATCTTCGTACAATTAAGAGAGTTTTAAAATATGGAATTTGGAATAAGTTCAGGGAACTTCGTAGAAGTTGAGGAAATCTAGTAAAACTTAAGGGAGTTAAGTTACAGGATATTCTTTCAGACATCCTCAAAAAAGGAAATTTTTAAAAAGATCTCCATAGGAACTAAAAAAAAATTAGTAAAGTTCTATGGATATTTTTCCAAGACTTCAGGATGATCAAGTTCTGAGGATCTCCAACTGTTTAAAAATTTAATGTTCTTTCAAGACTGTAGGTTTTCCAGGAACTCCCGTAGTACGGGGTAAAATTGATCACCGGGTGAAATTGATCATAATGCGTTACATTTTTAATTGTCACGTATAATATGGTCGGTGATAGATATCAAGAGAAATATTAAAAGTATATCGTCATGAGACTCCAATGATTGCCTTGATGTGTTTTTCCTAACAAATAGAAAAAAATATTGCATAAATTTTAATTTTATAGATCTGACGTTAAGTAGCATGCAATATTAACATCCATTGATGTCATTACCATTCAAGTATCATGTTTTACTAAACTAAGTGTCAACGAATCCGAATTATTTTAAAAATTGCGGTAGGGTAGAGCGCTACTTCGTCGTAATCGTCCATTTCCGCTCTATCGAACAGAAAACATTAGTATAATCAATGATTTCACTGTGCACAAATCAGTAATACGTTTGTACCGATTCGTTAGTTCACAAGCTACAACACAAAGACTTCTAACGGCGCCGGTGGTGTAGTGGTAAGCGTGATTACCTCTCACCCCAGCAGGCCTGGGTTCAATCCCAGTCGGCGCCGCCGGGATGTTCTGAGGCATAACATCTCTGATCACGCCTTCCTTCGGATGGGAAGTAAAGCCGTTGGTCCCCGGTTCATGAGTTGATGGGTCGATAGGTAGGGTCCAGGTGTGGGAGCTGCCTTCCTGGCACGTCGGTAGCATTGGTGCTCAGCACGGAAAACAAGATCGACGGAAAAACCAAAGAAAAAAAAAAAACACAAAGACTATTAGAGCGTATTGTGTGAATATTTACACTCATTGTTCTCTAAACAAAAGAGGCGCTCCTATCAAACACGCTTTTTCTACCTTCATCCGTAAGACGAAGAAAATCCAATGGCGTTTCAATGCGTTTGGACGGAATTGAAACTCGTAGGACGAATTTGGAATCAAGAAGCAGTGTTAGATTTTTAACAATATTTCAACAATGTGTGGCTCTTTATCAAATTCAAAGGTACTCAATGAAAGAGGAATAAATTTAGAAGCCATCTTTGATAGAAACATTTCATTTATTGTTAAAACCCGTTCAAGAAGATGGGTAAAACATGGGTTATCCTAAGTAGGACGGAAATTAGATAAAAAACCCTAGTATGTTTCAAATATCAAGAAATCCAGGGTTTCTCGCAAAATTATCAGTGATTTTGAACGAAATTGCTTACATTTAGGCGCAACTGTGACATCTGGTCTAAGACATCTTTTTTTTGCGTTTCTGCTCAAAACACTTTTTACACAAGGATTTTAGCATCTGAATCGGATTCAAGGAATCCACATTTAATAAGAACAATCACTAGAAATGCAATGGGCAGCCATTTGAGGTGTTGATCAATTTCACCCCATATCGATATTTGCAAATTTAGGATTTCAAAAATTTCCTAAAAATTAACAAAACATCCAGTATTATAAGAAATCATGCAGGACAATTGAGCGCTCATAGCTACTGATTTAAATACCATTAGTTTTTTAATTTAGTTTATTGTATAAATTTATTTATTTACGTTAAATAGTGATCAATTTATCCTCGGATTACGGTATTCAAAAGTTTTCCAGCTAATTGAATCTGATGGAATCTTGAATGATGAATCTAGATTTTATGTACATGTTTGTACATTCTCTATAGAAGACCCGTGCCTTGGTGATTTAGCTATATTGTCAAGAATTAGCACTTCAGCAACTGAATTCCGGGCTTACATTTTAACGAAGAGTGGACATTTCTTTCTTTTTCATACCCGGAGTTCAGCTGCAGGATAGTTTGAATGCCTTAGCATATAAAAGATCCGTGCTTTTTGTGTATATTTTTGATTAAATAAAGCAAGAATACGGAAAAAGCTCGCGTAAATAATTAATTGGTTCTAAATGGGTATAACCAAAACAAATATCATTAAAAAAATAAATCCCAATGCTTTTGTAAAAATAAATTCAATTATTATCTAGTTACAAACATGGACACTATCATTCAAGTTTCGAGTTCATTCCTTTCGATTAGAATTAAAGTTAAATTTTCTGAAAGTTAAATTGATCTGAATAAGTACTTTATTACTTTCTTTTCTCTTCAAATATCAGAATCATGAAAAATTATAACCAGACTTTTCAGTATGTTTCGAAATTTTTAAATCTTAATATTGAACATTTTTAAGTCCTAAATGTATGTATGTAAATGTGTGTACTTTACCATGTTTCAAATTCAAACTCCTTAATTGATGATGAAATATTCAGAATCTAAAAAAAAAGAAGATTGAGATGCTTAAATTTATGAGATCCGGACACTACACACTTAATCTATCTCGGTAAAATCTCCAACTGCCGATTACCTCGGCATTTACTTTTGCTGATATCTCTGCAACATATCTGTTTGTTAGCTGACATCTCAGCAAAATGTAATTTGAATCTCAGCAAAATAAATTGCAGTACTGCTCGACTGTTGGAATCACGGCGAAAAAATTTAAGTGCAAATGTGATTTCATTACAAAAAAGCATGAACAAATGATCATTGATTGTTCAAATTGAGTAAGTTTTTAATGCTCCCCCAATTGAGGTACCAATCATTGCTATAAAATAAATAAGTTAAGTACAGCACTTTCCTGAAATCATTCCAGAACCCAATTACAAGCAATTCAACAATTCCGAGACACAGCAACGACACTATCGACAGGCACTTCAGTCGATATCAGCAATAATAAGACACAACAACAACAACAACAACAACAACAACAACAACAACAACAACAACAACAACAACAACAACAACAACAACAACAACAACAACAACAACAACAACAACAACAACAACAACAACAACAACAACAACAACAACAACAACAACAACAACAACAACAACAACAACAACAACAACAACAACAACAACAACAACAACAACAACAACAACAACAACAACAACAACAACAACAACAACAACAACAACAACAACAACAACAACAACAACAACAACAACAACAACAACAACAACAACAACAACAACAACAACAACAACAACAACAACAACAACAACAACAACAACAACAACAACAACAACAACAACAACAACAACAACAACAACAACAACAACAACAACAACAACAACAACAACAACAACAACAACAACAACAACAACAACAACAACAACAACAACAACAACAACAACAACAACAACAACAACAACAACAACAACAACAACAACAACAACAACAACAACAACAACAACAACAACAACAACAACAACAACAACAACAACAACAACAACAACAACAACAACAACAACAACAACAACAACAACAACAACAACAACAACAACAACAACAACAACAACAACAACAACAACAACAACAACAACAACAACAACAACAACAACAACAACAACAACAACAACAACAACAACAACAACAACAACAACAACAACAACAACAACAACAACAACAACAACAACAACAACAACAACAACAACAACAACAACAACAACAACAACAACAACAACAACAACAACAACAACAACAACAACAACAACAACAACAACAACAACAACAACAACAACAACAACAACAACAACAACAACAACAACAACAACAACAACAACAACAACAACAACAACAACAACAACAACAACAACAACAACAACAACAACAACAACAACAACAACAACAACAACAACAACAACAACAACAACAACAACAACAACAACAACAACAACAACAACAACAACAACAACAACAACAACAACAACAACAACAACAACAACAACAACAACAACAACAACAACAACAACAACAACAACAACAACAACAACAACAACAACAACAACAACAACAACAACAACAACAACAACAACAACAACAACAACAACAACAACAACAACAACAACAACAACAACAACAACAACAACAACAACAACAACAACAACAACAACAACAACAACAACAACAACAACAACAACAACAACAACAACAACAACAACAACAACAACAACAACAACAACAACAACAACAACAACAACAACAACAACAACAACAACAACAACAACAACAACAACAACAACAACAACAACAACAACAACAACAACAACAACAACAACAACAACAACAACAACAACAACAACAACAACAACAACAACAACTAAGAGATGAACTAGCCCCAGGCTAAAAATCTCTATAATAAAGACTAAAAAAAAAAAAAAAAAAAACAACAACAACAACAACAACAACAACAACAACAACAACAACAACAACAACAACAACAACAACAACAACAACAACAACAACAACAACAACAACAACAACAACAACAACAACAACAACAACAACAACAACAACAACAACAACAACAACAACAACAACAACAACAACAACAACAACAACAACAACAACAACAACAACAACAACAACAACAACAACAACAACAACAACAACAACAACAACAACAACAACAACAACAACAACAACAACAACAACAACAACAACAACAACAACAACAACAACAACAACAACAACAACAACAACAACAACAACAACAACAACAACAACAACAACAACAACAACAACAACAACAACAACAACAACAACAACAACAACAACAACAACAACAACAACAACAACAACAACAACAACAACAACAACAACAACAACAACAACAACAACAACAACAACAACAACAACAACAACAACAACAACAACAACAACAACAACAACAACAACAACAACAACAACAACAACAACAACAACAACAACAACAACAACAACAACAACAACAACAACAACAACAACAACAACAACAACAACAACAACAACAACAACAACAACAACAACAACAACAACAACAACAACAACAACAACAACAACAACAACAACAACAACAACAACAACAACAACAACAACAACAACAACAACAACAACAACAACAACAACAACAACAACAACAACAACAACAACAACAACAACAACAACAACAACAACAACAACAACAACAACAACAACAACAACAACAACAACAACAACAACAACAACAACCATTCGAGTTCGGGACATCGTTGTTGTCTATAGCAACCGCGTACGCGCTCGGAATATTGTTGTGTTTTGGTGGTATTTCGCGATCGATTGATTCAAAAACGCCACCCGCAGCTAGTGGCTAGTGTTAACTAGTGACAAACATTCAAATCCGATCATTATCGGTGAAAATTTGGGTGATAATAGTGCGATAAAAGTGCAGCAGCTGCCCACTGCATCAATTGTGGTGGACCTCATCGTCCGAACAACCGTCAATGCCCGGTTTATAAGAAGGAAGTGGAAGTGATCCGTCTAAAAGTGGATCATAATCTGACGTACCCTGAAGCACGCAAGCGAGTCGAAACAGGGACAGGAAGTTACGCCGCAGCTGCAGCCCAGCAGACTGCCGACCGGAAAAAATTGGAGGAACTGGAGAAGAAAATGGAGGAGAAAGACGCCCAAATTGCTCAACTTCTTGAAGTGATGAAGAAGAAGGACGAAAAGATCGACAAATTATTGGGACACATTAAACTGATTCGAACACCGCAAGTTCAACAAACCCCGCTAGCTCAGCCGAGTAAACCGATCCATCCTTCTGAAAGTCAATCGAACCAAGCAATCGATTCGAACCTGCATTCTCAACTCATGAGAAAATCCGGAGAATCGCAGATAGGCACACCGTCGATGCATCTCAGAAGTAGATCGCCAGCGACAACGGAATCTAAACACAACAAGAAGAAGAAAAGGCATGACAGGAGCAACAACACCTCACCCGGCCGACAAAGCCCACCGCTGAAGAAGCCCGTTGAAAAAACACCGACATCCGACCAGGAAACGATAAGCGTCGACGAGGATGAGATCGAAGAGACGCCCCCTAGTCAGCATCTTCGATAAGATTCATTCCTCCAAACGTTTACCGACCAGCAATACTTACCGGACAAGCGAAACGGACAACGACATCGATCGACTTGAAGGGAGGGAAAGTGTAGTACCCCCTTCACTCTCACAGGAGAGAGCGCAGCAGGCTGGAGGATCCATCCGGGACGTCTTACCCCAACCCGTTGATGGAGAATCCCCCTCTGCGGTCGATTATGAAACATTAGAGCAACATACCACTTACCTACCTACCATAATACCACCTCGATATCACTCGCTTACATCCAATACACCCATATGGCCATTTTCCAACGAAAGCAGCCGTCGGCATGTAGTGCCAATCGAAAATCCACCGTCAGCCAACACTAGCTACCACAACATTGTGAGTGCCACCGGCACGATTATTCCTAGTAACCGGTTCAGGAATTTTTCCGCCGGTGAAGTTCGTCGTCAACAACAAAGTCGAGATTCATCTCCACCGTCAGCATTACTGCAACAGACAGTATTCCGAAATCGGTGTGGGGAGGGAGAGCGTGAAGTAACCTCCCCCCTTCCCAGGAGGGAAGTGGATGTTCAGGGGGACGAGAGTGGGACCAGTCACGAGTGTCTTGCACCCTCTGTTCCCTCCTGGAATCCGGCCGATATGTCAAGTCCAACGCGTAGACCGTCAGCATCATCTTCGTCATCAGCAACAGTCAGCAGTAGTCATCCCACGAAATGTATTGCCCTCCAGTGGAACATACGTGGTCTACGTGCCAACATCAGCGAGCTCAAATTGCTCATCAGCCAGCATGAACCGTCCGTTATAGCGCTGCAAGAGACGAAAGTGGATAATCGTGTGGTCGCGCCAGACTTTGCCGGCAAGAACTACACCCTGCTTCTTCAAACCGGTAGTCGTCGATATTGGCAGCAAGGAGTGGGCCTTGCCATCCGTGAAGGGGTTCCATTCGAGCGCATCGATATCAATTGTGATATTCAAGCCATTGCAGTTCGCATCCATCTTCCGACTCCAATGACGGTAGTGTCGATCTACATATCTCCGAACTCCCAGCAACAGTGCCAAACAGAACTAAATGATTTCTTGGAGCGTCTGCCCCCGCCAATTTTGGTACTTGGCGACTTCAATGCACACCATCCCGCCTGGGGTTCTACGGCATCGAATGCGCTTGGCCGCTACATCGCTGAAAAGACACTGACGGAGCATCTGATAATCCTGAATGACGGATCACACACGCGGGTGGATCCAGCAAACGGTTCGTTTTCTGCCATAGATCTTTCGATCTGTTCAGAGGTGCTAGCTCCCAGATTTATCTGGCGAACACTTCCGGATACCCACAGCAGCGACCACTTTCCAATCACCGTCTCTTCACCTGAATTCTCACAGATCGCCACGAAGCGAAGAAGATGGCTCTACGACCAAGCAGATTGGACATTGTTCGAACGACTGACTTCCAGCAGCATCAAACCGGATGACGAGATTGGCGTTGATGAGTTCGTAGATCGGATATTATTAGCAGCAACCGCTAGCATTCCTCGAACATCAGGACGAGTTGGTTCCAAATCGGTACCATGGTGGTGCCCGGAAGTGAAAACGACGATTAAGCAGCGTCGAAAACTTCTGAGAGCACTGAAGCGCAGCAGAATAGCAGGATCAGACACAACGAATGTTTTGAAGCAGTTCCAGGAAGCGAAGGCAGCGGCTAAGAAGGCAGTGAAGGAAGCTAAGGAACATTCGTGGGAGGACTTTGTCGGAAAAATATCACCTAGCAGCACAACGGCAGAAATGTGGCGAACGATGAACACCCTGAGAGGCAAACGACAATACAGCAAGGCGGTTATCAAGCGACCCGATGGCTACACGGAGAAAGTGGAAGAAATAGCAGAAGAACTGGCCGAGCACTACTGTGAGAGATCAGTGACCTCAAGCTATCCCCAACTGTTTCAAACAGCGAAGGAAAGAGCGGAACGGGATCGCGTGGATTTTCTTCCGGACAACGACGAGATATATAACGCGGACTTCACCCTGGATGAGCTTCTGTGGGCACTCGACAAAGGACGTAGTGTCTCTACAGGTCCTGACTCGGTAGGGTATCCGATGATCCGACGTCTACCTGTATCCGTCAAAATCGCGCTGTTGCAGCTTCTAAACAGAATCTGGCGTAGTGGCGTTTACCCTATCAGCTGGCGAACCGGAATAATAGTGCCAATTTCGAAGCCAAACTGTTCTGAATCTGGACCTGCTGCTTTCCGACCTATCACTTTGACCAACTGCATCGCAAAGGTGTTCGAACGTATCGTGAACCGCAGATTGACGACTGAGTTGGAGTCGAATGGACGACTGGATAAGAGGCAGCACGCCTTTAGAGCTGGAAGAGGCGTCGACACATACTTGGCGGAGTTGGATAGGTCATTGCCAAATCGGGACGAACACTGCTTGATTGCATCGCTTGATTTGTCGAAAGCGTACGACACCACTTGGCGGTACGGTATCTTGCGTACTCTGCGTAAGTGGCAGATGGGTGGGCGCATGTTCAACGTACTGAACAGTTTCCTCACCGACAGATCTTTCCGGGTGAACGTGGAAGAACATTTATCGGATGAAATGCCATTGGAGAACGGAGTCCCCCAAGGATCAGTGTTGTCTGTCACGTTATTCCTTATAGCGATGCAGCCGATTTTCAGAGTGGTGCCGCATACTGTTGCCGTGCTTCTCTATGCGGACGATATTTTGCTGGTGGTACGGAGGAGTAAGGAGCGTCCTCTGTATAGAGATCTACAGGCTGCAGTGAAAGCTGTCGACAAATGGGCGAAAAGCGTCGGCTTCACAATTTCCGCGACAAAATCAAAAATTTTCTACGGCAGTCCCAACGCCCGTCGAGAACCCAGCAACAATATATTCATCGACCGTACAGCTGTACCGAGGACGAATCAACTGAAAGTTGTTGGCGTCAACCTTGACCGGTCGCTGTCCTTCAAACACCATTGCAAGGTAGTCAAAAACAAGTGCGACTCTAGACTGCGGATCTTGAAGATGATCGGGGCTAAACTTCCGCGAGGGCAACGCGATTCTCTGTTGGGTATCGGATCAGCAATCGTCACGTCGCGACTTATCTACGGTATCGGGCTCGTCAGTAGAGCGAAGGATTCGGTGGTGCAGACTCTTGCACCCATCTACAACCGGATGGTCCGGTTCGCCTCAGGGGCGTACGTCACCAGTCCGATTCCAGCGATTATGGCTGAAGCAGGCACTTTGCCATTCGATTTAATGATTATGCAAGCCATAATTCGTGCTGCAATTCGTTTGATGGAGAAGGATTCCAGGAATATCGATCTTCCAGTTGTGGAACGAGCGTCCGATCGCCTGGCGACGATTGATGTAGAGCTTCCAAACATCGCTGTACGAACACGTCTAGCCAACCGAGAGTGGTATGAACCCAAGCCGCATATTGTTTGGGATGTGAAACGGAAGGCGAAAGCTGGGGACCCCCCGAATACAGTGCGTCCCATCGTGCAGGAGTTGCTGGCTAACCGGTTTAGCCGTGCTTTGGCTATTTATACGGATGGTTCTAAATGCGAGAACATAGTTGGAGCAGGTGTATTTAGTAGCAGCATTCAGCAAGCAATAGGTCTTCCGTCACAATGTAGCGTTTTTTCGGCGGAGGCCTTTGCAATCAAGTCGGCCGTCATCGCTGCAAGAGCATCAACCGAATGTGTTATAATTCTGTCTGATTCGGCCAGCTGTCTTTCGGCCATAGAGAGTGGTAGATCGCAGCATCCGTGGATCCAGGAAATCGAGCGCTTACTACGTGGACGGCCGATCCACCTTTGTTGGATCCCTGGTCATGCTGGAATTCGCGGTAACGAAGAAGCAGACCGTCTAGCCAGTGAAGCACGAAACAGTCCACCAATCAACGTTGCCGTACCAAGAATTGACTCCATCAAGAACATGAACCAAGTCAGCTATGGGAAGCACGTTGGGCACAATTGACAGATGTGAAGCTGAAGGAGGTCAAAAGGGAAACGAAGAAGTGGATCGATCAGTACAGCTCTGCCGATCAACGCATACTCACTCGTCTGCGCATTGAAGAAAACAGCTCCGCCAGCATGTGAATGCTGTGGGACCGTTGTTGACGTTCGTCACATTATTCTGCACTGCAGAAAATTTGAAGCGGCCAGGACGAAATACGGAATCGATTCCACAAGCCTTTTTACGGCGTTACGCAACGACGATGATTATGAGAAGCGGTTGCTGAAGTTTCTGCATGAAACCAAACTTTATCGGAAGCTTTGAAGGGCGAAGATAGAATGGAAAGGAAAATGCAAGATATAGGAAGAAAACGAAGCGGAGGATGAAGAACAAACAAGCGATGCAGACGAAAAATGAAGTCTGAATGGAAGAAGATGTCGGACAGGAAATGGAAGAAGATGCAGTGGAAGAATGTTACCGATGAATGTTGGAAGCAAATGAGTTCATGAAGAAGATGCTGAATGGAAATCGAAGAAGATAAAGTGAAAAAGGATGAAGACGAAGCAGAAAACGAAAGTACTACAGAAGAAAGATGCAGAAGAATGAAGATAAATATGAAGCGCAAGGAAGGAACGGAGAAATCGAAAAATAATGTGAAAAAGATATATGGAAGATCATGAAGAATGAAGATGGTGAATATATATATAGAAGAAGTAAAGAAGAAATTTATGGAGAAGAAGTGTAAACCATGAGATGAGCATGCAGACGATGAACCAGGAAACGAGCAAACGATAAGAAAGCTAAGTGAATTTTGAATTGTATCGTAAACACTAACACTCACCCTCACATCACTCTGAACACACCCACACACTGTTTACACAAAAATCAATTGAACTGACATGAATGCATCCGCAGGATGTAAAATGTCAATAATAAACAACAACAACAACAACAACAACAACAACAACAACAACAACAACAACAACAACAACAACAACAACAACAACAACAACAACAACAACAACAACAACAACAACAACAACAACAACAACAACAACAACAACAACAACAACAACAACAACAACAACAACAACAACAACAACAACAACAACAACAACAACAACAACAACAACAACAACAACAACAACAACAACAACAACAACAACAACAACAACAACAACAACAACAACAACAACAACAACAACAACAACAACAACAACAACAACAACAACAACAACAACAACAACAACAACAACAACAACAACAACAACAACAACAACAACAACAACAACAACAACAACAACAACAACAACAACAACAACAACAACAACAACAACAACAACAACAACAACAACAACAACAACAACAACAACAACAACAACAACAACAACAACAACAACAACAACAACAACAACAACAACAACAACAACAACAACAACAACAACAACAACAACAACAACAACAACAACAACAACAACAACAACAACAACAACAACAACAACAACAACAACAACAACAACAACAACAACAACAACAACAACAACAACAACAACAACAACAACAACAACAACAACAACAACAACAACAACAACAACAACAACAACAACAACAACAACAACAACAACAACAACAACAACAACAACAACAACAACAACAACAACAACAACAACAACAACAACAACAACAACAACAACAACAACAACAACAACAACAACAACAACAACAACAACAACAACAACAACAACAACAACAACAACAACAACAACAACAACAACAACAACAACAACAACAACAACAACAACAACAACAACAACAACAACAACAACAACAACAACAACAACAACAACAACAACAACAACAACAACAACAACAACAACAACAACAACAACAACAACAACAACAACAACAACAACAACAACAACAACAACAACAACAACAACAACAACAACAACAACAACAACAACAACAACAACAACAACAACAACAACAACAACAACAACAACAACAACAACAACAACAACAACAACAACAACAACAACAACAACAACAACAACAACAACAACAACAACAACAACAACAACAACAACAACAACAACAACAACAACAACAACAACAACAACAACAACAACAACAACAACAACAACAACAACAACAACAACAACAACAACAACAACAACAACAACAACAACAACAACAACAACAACAACAACAACAACAACAACAACAACAACAACAACAACAACAACAACAACAACAACAACAACAACAACAACAACAACAACAACAACAACAACAACAACAACAACAACAACAACAACAACAACAACAACAACAACAACAACAACAACAACAACAACAACAACAACAACAACAACAACAACAACAACAACAACAACAACAACAACAACAACAACAACAACAACAACAACAACAACAACAACAACAACAACAACAACAACAACAACAACAACAACAACAACAACAACAACAACAACAACAACAACAACAACAACAACAACAACAACAACAACAACAACAACAACAACAACAACAACAACAACAACAACAACAACAACAACAACAACAACAACAACAACAACAACAACAACAACAACAACAACAACAACAACAACAACAACAACAACAACAACAACAACAACAACAACAACAGAACTGAATCCCAATGCATAATCATATTTCTGTATATCAGCATTCCCATTCCTTTCCACGAGGCGACCATCTATCAGCGACAACGAGACGGTTAGCAGCAGACAAAACATAGATAGCATATAAGTAATAATTCGCGCACTTAGCGTTTTTCATTAAACCCTTTAGTATATACCACATTGTAACTTCTTGCTTTAGAAGAATAAATCATTCTAGTTCAGACCTTCAGAGTAAGTTCGAAGTTCTAATTTTATTTTTTTAAAACGCCCCCTTAAGGCCTGAACTAATAACTAATATAATATAATTTATTGTTTCACTTGAAATAAAAGTAAACCTCAATGTCTTATTATTGGTCACAGAAAAAATGAACCCAAAAACAAGCATCCTCGCTAGTTTTTATTTAACCGTAGTTGAGCAAAAAAAATCAGCAGGCCCCCCCAAGGCCCCCTCCAGATAAATTTTCTAGCTACGCCAATGGGTGTGAGCTATGTGATTTCAGGTACTCTAATCGATCACACACAATATTTGGATCAATGAAATCGGTAAAATTTGACCGGGTTTTTGAACAGTTGAAAAAGTCGGTAAAATGCTCCGTAACGTGGGTAGATCACCTTTTCGTGTTACGTTACGGGATGTAAGATCTATCTCCGTAGTCCTGGCTACTCCAAACTAGGGGAACAGGATTTTTCAGTAATCAGTAATCAAAGGAACACATCTTAGTCCTTGTTACTGTTTATGCCTTGTTGATAGTGACAAGACTCGGCTTTTCTGCAGTCTGCTTTAAATAACCAGAACAGGAAGAAGTCCTTTAGCGGAAATGCCTGTGTTACCGGTGAACAAAGATTTGTGGCAAGTGGGAGGTCCGAAGTGAAAATGTTATACAATATAGTTCCAAGAATGCTACCCTGAGGCAGCGCTGCCATTTATACAGATTTATCTGTATTATACAGATTTTTTAATCTTAATACAGACCCGATACAGAATACAGATTTATCACAGATTTTTAAATTACAATACAGATTTATACAGATTTTTATAAAATGCTTGAGAAAAAAAATTCAAAATTTATAAAAGCAAAATAACTTGCTCGATTTTATCAGCGTACCCCCTTCTCTCCAAAATTAATTGTTGTGCTTTACATGTGGATTATGGGGATTTACAGTATTAATTGAATATTTCCAATATAAGCATGTATGTTAAATACAAGAAAAGTGCCCGAGCACATTAAAATGGTACAAATACAAGTACTCGTAAGCATTTTACTTGCATTGAAAATGTATTTCGTAAGAAATTGCGGATTTTCTGATATTCTCCATACTGCAAAAATGATTTTACCAGCACTGGCGGGGCGACATCTCTTGACTTTTCGGTGTAACTACCACACAAATGATGTAATTAATTGTATTCATCTATATTAAAAATATCAAATAGTAATGAACTCGTGCACTTTTTTGCATTTAAAACTGCTTATCAGGAAGATAATGAATAGAAACTAAAATCTCCATACATTTTCAAACGGCTTCATATCACTCTTATAAATAAGTACGGACGAAAACACAAATAGCGCAATTATATACCGTATGGTTAGTACGATAGCCCGAATAGGTGGTTAAGCACTTTTTATGGTTATTTTGTATGCACTGTATTTGTAAAACAACAAAACATGATTAATTAAGAAAAAAATCGTCAATACAGAAAATACAGATTTTTTAATAGGGTGGATACAGATTTTTTATAAAACCACCTGCCAGCTCTGCCCTGAGGAAATCCTGCTCTAACAGGTAGTCGGTTAGATTTGGAATTTTGATTATTTATCTGCAGAGTTCTGTCAGTTAAATAGTTTTGAACTAATTTCACAATACAGGTATACCTCGATATAACGTAGCTGTCACTTTTGACCTCCATCGTCAACACCTCCCTAATAACAATTGAATCATACAAATTCATATTACCATTTTTTCTATGCCTAGAAGAGCAACTCCAGTTAAGCAGCTTTAAGATTTGTTTGAGCGGATTACATTGGTAACTCTTAAGAGTTGATGAGTACTTGAATGACCATGGCGCAATTCAAACGCTTATCTGCAAAAATTGAGTTCATATTGATGTGAAACATCATTCTGTTTAGAATTATCTTTTCAAAAAGTTTACTTATTGAAGAAAGCAAACTTATTGGACGGTAGCTAGAAGCTTCAGCTGGATTTTTAACCGACTTTGAAATTGGAATAACTTTTGCATTTTTTCATTTATCGGGAAAGTATGCCAAATGAAAACATTGAGATTTTTCAGACGGATCAAGAGCTGAAGATCGTCGTCTATTATAATTGAATAATTGAAATAAATGGAAGCTTATGCTCGGCGATATGCACGTTATGAACTTTCAAAAAGTTAAATAGCTCGTCTTGTTTATCTTTAAGAAATCGAGCATTCCAGTTCAAAATATTTAATGATTCAACATCCACTACTGAATTTCAAGGTCAAGACTATGATATTAGCCGATTTAACTATATTTTGAATAGCATCAAACATGAAGTAAGTTCTTAACATATCAGTAATAATGTCGATTAATAATTTTCTAAAAAGTTCAAAAGAGGTATGGGAATTAAACAAGGATGGCCCCTGTCACCTCAACTTTTCAATTATTTAATACAAGATGTTCTTAAAAACGTGGCAAGAGATATTCCTGAATTAGAATTGATTGATGTAGATTGCCTAAAACTGCCGATAATTTTAGCATTTGCCGATGACATATTAATAATACCAAGAAGTATAAATGAGTTAGAGAATATTCGTTAAGATCTAGAAGAGGAGCTATCCAAAGTAAGTCTTAAAATCAATAGGGAGAAAAGTCAAATTTTAGTTAGATACCCAAATGACACAGCGTACAGTCAAACGAATTAATGGTTGATGGAACTGCTTTTAAAACTAGTGAATATATTAAGTATTTAGGAGTTTGTCTGACAGCAACCCTAAACAGGAAATTAACCAATAGGCATAGATCTATATACGCTTTGAAAACTTCACGATCAGTATTAGATTTTTATACAAGATTTCATCCGAGCTGGGGATTAGGAAAGCTTATATATAATACAGTTTTGGCGCCAGTGTTATTGTACGGAACTAAGGTAGCGGTATTAACAAAGAAAAACAGGGTGGCACTAGCAAACTACGAAAAAAATATTCTAAGGAACATTTTTAATAGCAGTAAAAATCCAAGTAATATGAAATTTAATGCAAGAAAAATTTTAGCAGGAAAAACAATAAATAGACGAGTTAGGGTAGGCAGAATAAGTTATTTTGGACATATCAGAAGAAGAGATATAAATCATTCACTGCAATTAGCGTATAGATTCAAATTCAACAAGAAAAAAGAGGGTAGATTAAGCCTTACTTGGAGGAAATCATTAAATCAGGACTTTGATAGATATGAAGAACTTGATATAGAAGAATGGAAAGAAGAAGCTAAGGACAAAGAAAAACTAAAAAAGGAAGTGGAAGAAATTTATAAGAATGAGGATAGTGAAATTTCAGATGGTGTATCGACAGAAGAAGAAGGACACTGTTATAAACACTGGAAGAAAAAAGGATAAGACAGAGAATGTGTAACAAGGACTAAAAAGTCACATATTTTCTTTAAGATTTTCACTAATGTCGCCATATAACAAAATTGATTACATGGTGATCTTGACACCAACACTCAAACCTATTTTTACCGCTAAAGATTTCCATATGGAGAAAAAAAAGTTTCAGCAGAACAGAACAACAACAAGCTATTTTATGGCGGTTACTTTGAAGCAAATATAAATTAAATTGGATTTATAACTGATTTTCACAAAAGCGTAATAAGACTGCTTGAATACAATATTACTCTTAAAGAGGCTATGAGAACCTTTTGTAGAGTATGAGGTTTTCTGACAGAAGGTTTTAATACAGCTTTATTGTGATTCTCAAACATGCTTTATAAACCTTATCAAGAGTGGTCCACTAAGCTGGAAGACGATCTTATAGCGGTTATCAAAAGGTTGTGCTGGAGCTATTAATTTTATTGACGGTTTTATAAAATTGATCTCAAAAACCACTAATAGAGTGTAATAAAACAAGAAATGCTACTTGGGCACACAAGTGCGAAGTGAAAGATGGAGCCGGGAGAACTCTCCGTCGGAGTAGCACATGGCATATAAGATCGACTCAAATTTAAGTTTAAATTGCTCAAACTCTCGTGTTTACTTATAGACTGATTTTACGAACCTCATAAATATGACAAAAATCGACGAAAAATCTACTCGTTCTAGAAGTTCTACACACTGAAAGAATAAATCACATATCCAATGGAAAATATTCTTTGGAATTTTACGTAACTTTCATGTGATATCATAATTGGAAATTTGGAGGCGAACCAGCCCAAGGCTGAAAGCCTCCTTAATAAAGTTAAATAATAATAATAATAATTGGAAATTGCACCACAACACCGCATGAACCTTATGTGTCAAGTGGAACTCATATGATAAAAATCGTTAGTAAATTTAAAATTTTCCGCTCTCATACGTGCTCAATATCACGCGTGATATTGGAGCAAAATATTATGCTTGATATTGACTTTACAAGCTCCTTTGATATTACGAGACTATTCACATCGTGTAAAGTTGAAGCTGGGAGTTGTATCGACGCAAAAATGATTCCACTGCGCCTCGAAACTCAATCTCACCACAGTTTGGTGAGCTTTTGAAGCTGGTGAGTTTTGTTAGCTTAATATTCTGAGCTGCGATATAACAGCTTGCAATATCAACCGCAGTTGTTTGCATGTTGATTTTTGTCTACGAAAATCTAGCGTGATTTTGTTCTTTGGTGAAATTTGATATTTTGATATTTTCCCAATACTGGTACTTTGGTACGTTCAGCGTACTTGGCATTTGGAGTTGATTTACCACTACAGCCCGAATAACGCCCCTGTTGTTTGTTTTGTGAATGCCGACTACGCGAATGACGAGGAGGTCCGGAAGTGCATTTGAGGATTCTTACTGAAAGTTTTCGGCTGTACGGTGGCGTGGTCTTCTAAGAAACAAGGCTGAATATATCGCCATGAGCAGCTGCATCAGTGAATCCATATGACTGAGTGGATTAATGGGTGAGCTGGCGCAAATTAAGTTGTTGTATCCTATTTCAATAATCGAGGATAACTAAGGGGCCATAGCGATGGCACAGAAGCTAGAGGTGAAGAAGGCAAAGCACACAGATGTAAAGTACCATTTTATCCGTGATGCTGTAGCTGTTGGTCGAATCCAGTTGGTCTACGTTCCGACGCAGCATCAAGAAGCGGACGTGCTGACAAAATCTCTGGCAGCTCCATCGTTCCTGAATCTACGCAGTAAATTAGGTTTAGAAGTAAGCAACTTAGAGGGGATGAAGAAGAATGAAATCCTAGTAGCAGTTGACTCACTTAAGAGTTTATATAACTATGGATGCTTCAGATTGTATAGTAGACTAGCTTAAAAATTCTGAATTGAAGAATTACCAGGTTTTTAAAATGTTTGCAAAGTTGCTTAAAAAGTTTTAAGCGTATTAATCCCAGAGTATCAGAGTAACAGTTACAACCAGTACTTTCGCCTCAACTATACTACCTCCAATCCCGCTCCACTCCGTTCATGCATGATCTTGTCTGAATTCACCATTATTGCAATTTTTAACACGTAGAAGCCAAAAGTTACGTAATCCTGCAACTAGGACCATTCCATTTCTAATTGGGCCATACTATAATCAAGTGTCAAAGACTTTGGGTTTCGGCTTTTGGAAACATTTTTCAAGACTTGGTCCAGATCTGAGATCTGATGGACTTCGATAGCATTCTTCTATGCGGACTGTGCTTCAACCCAGTTACGACCCATTATTAGAAACGCTATATAATCTAGCGAGTATGCAACAACACTTAAATTAAATCTTGTTATTGTCTCTCACCAGTAACTAGTCGAAACGGATAAGCAGCACAATGTCTATTTTGAGCAAGGTAAATCTTTAACACACGTTAAAACTAATGCATTTTTCATCCATTAGCTCAGCTTCAGCGTCAATTTCAAATGTCCTGTCAAAAATTTCACGAACCAACTTGAACAATCTTGCGGGCTGTGCTCCTTTTGCCTCGGGAATTATTAATGACGATGCTTGCTGAACCCTTCCGGAAGGCATTCCTTGTTACAGAAGGAAGAAAAACGCAATCTCCGTGCCAAACAGGAAGAGAAGCATAGCCCCAGTTTCGTGACCGTTCTTCGAGTTGAGAAAGATGGATGATGGCAAACAAGCACCGGGCAGCGTGGGAGAATTCGGAAAATATTTTCCTGAATATCATTGGATGGATTCAAAAATGTTCGACAACAACACTCTCCTGGCAACAAATTTTGCCACAAAAACTGCATCAGCCAGCTAGCCGCCGACGGAGCGATTGAGAAATGAGCCAAAGGACACACAAAGAACCTTTCCCTGCTGCATCATACAACAGCCAAACAACGAAACACCACCCACTTTCACTCCACCCTCCAAAGCAAGCGTTAACTGCAAGAAGGCGACGAAGAATAGCTATCATCCTTCCACATCTTCAATCTTTTTCGTGACCTCCTTTTTCCGTTTTGCCCCCACCGCCGTCGTCGTCGATGGTAGATTTTCCCAACCGCCAGGCATGGCTCATTCCCACGTTCGGTACACACTAAACTGATCCTCGGAATACAAACTCGTAAAGTTTACCCCACTCAAACAGTTGCGAACAATTCACAGTGTGCAGTTTGGAAGGTCCGGTTTTCTTTTTCCACTCGTTACTTACTCTCTCCGGGGAAAAGTTACATCAAATTTACATTAAAGTCCATCCCACCCCCGTCGTCAAACGGACGGAGTCGGATGAGGAGCGGAACGGGGAAGGATTTTCAGACCTCGTTTACATCAATTCGTCATTTTTCATTCCCGCCGTCAGCAGCGCAGCGTGTTTGACGAAAACGAACGTCGCCATCTTCGCCGTCAGTCGGTTGATAGGCGACAACTTTGTGGCGCATCACTGCAGATTGAGATGGATTTAAGTTTTGATGCATTTTAATTTTTTCGAGGGAAATTAAGAGCGTCGTCTCGAATATTGATCACTTCTTCTTGGGAAACGGAGGAATGCAACTTTTGGTCGCTTGGACTTTTGATGGCTTGAATACTAAATGCTGAATTGTTCTAATCCTTTAAACTATAAGCTTACTTCCCAAAAAACCACCGAAGAAATCAAAAGTCATGTTTATCCTTGCCTCATCAAAATTTAACTCCCAAGATCCAGCATGCCTCGCAGGCAATGTCTCCCATTTTGAAACACAAAACCTCTCCATCAGACAAAGGATCGTTAGATTTTCGGGGACCAGCCAAACCAGTCAGTTCGTTTGTCGCTTTCGTTGTAAATATCCTGTCTATATCGCATCACACGCCTGTCTGGGCCACCGCACATTCATTTACGACAATGGGATCCTGGTCTGATTGCCTGCCTGCCTGCTGTTGATGTTGATGCGGTTGATGGTGATGACGATGATTACGACGAGAACGTCGTCGTCGTCGTCGTCGTTGGTCTCGGTGGCGTTTGTTCCCTGCGAAATTCGGCCTGGGTCCACAACCCAGCCTTGCGGAGCAAAGTCAACGAACTCGTAAAATCTAATTGAATTCACCGAAAAATACCCACCACGCCAGCCAGCCAGCCAGACACCGAGACGAGTCGGCCCACCTTTTCTTCTTCTTCTATAACGCTTTACTTTTACTGTTTTCCATCGACGTCTACATCGCCCGACCTCCGTTTCTCACACCTTTCCTGGGGTTTGGCAGAAAAATTGCGAAAACAGAAAACCGGTGGAAATCGGAGGGAAAACCTCCCGACAACCCGAATGTTACATAGGCCACCATCTGTTGAGGAGTGGATCCTGGCAGGGGGGAAGGGAGTTGAAAGTCGCATTCCAGCGTGTATTACAACAACACAACAATTTTTTGCCACCATGCAAAAGGCATCGAAGCTCAAGGCGAATGAACGCTCTCCGACGATGAAATCATTAGACACACAACACGTCAAAAACCTCGCATTCTCTCTTTCTCCATGGCTCTCGCATTTTCGTTGCCGGCACTTCTTTGAGGAGGGTGGGTAGAATTGGTTCTGGAAGTCAAAATCAGAAACACAACCCAAATTTGACTCTGGTTCTCTGCACTCTCGGTTGACAGTGCGGAATAGTCACTGTCACTTTGTTTTTTTTCGGAAAGGTGGGAGGAAAGATGAAGGGGACAGCGAGGCATCAAGGATATCATTATCGTAATGCAAACGCACTACTGGAAACAAAGCGACTGGCGGCTGAAATCTGCAAGCTGCGAGGCCAATGGGAAAAGGAATTGTTCCTTCGGTGTGGTTGTGTGAGTTTGGGAGGTTGCCAAAATTTTGGGATTTTTAAAGGAATATATCCGATTTACATGTCGAGATTCAATTCCACTATGTGTTCAAATCCTTATTCCATTCCATCTTCAATTCCATCTTCAATTCCATCTTCAATTCCATCTTCAATTCCATCTTCAATTCCATCTTCAATTCCATCTTCAATTCCATCTTCAATTCCATCTTCAATTCCATCTTCAATTCCATCTTCAATTCCATCTTCAATTCCATCTTCAATTCCATCTTCAATTCCATCTTCAATTCCATCTTCAATTCCATCTTCAATTCCATCTTCAATTCCATCTTCAATTCCATCTTCAATTCCATCTTCAATTCTATCTTCAATTCCATCTTCAATTCCATTTTCAATTCCATCTTCAATTCCATCTTCAATTCCATCTTCAATTCCATCTTCAATTCCATCTTCAATTCCATCTTCAATTCCATCTTCAATTCCATCTTCAATTCCATCTTCAATTCCATCTTCAATTCCATCTTCAATTCCATCTTCAATTCCATCTTCAATTCCATCTTCAATTCCATCTTCAATTCCATCTTCAATTCTATCTTCAATTCCATCTTCAATTCCATCTTCAATTCCTGATTTTCTGATTCTGATGTTCTGATGTTCTGATTTTCTGATTTTCTGATTTTCTGATTTTCTGATTTTCTGATTTTCTAATTTTCTTATTTTTTGATTTACTTATCTTTTGATCAACTGATTTTCTGATTAACTGATTTTCTGATTTTCTGATGTTTTTAATTTTCGATTGTCTCATTTTCTAATTTTCTGATTTTCTGATTTACTTATCTTTTGATCAACTGATTTTCTGATTAACTGATTTTCTGATTTTCTGATTTTCTGATCTTCTGATTTTCTGATTTCCTATTTATTGGCTGATTGATTGATTGATCGAAGTTCTGATATTTGTATTTTCTAAAAACTTCCAACACTTCCCCGAAAAGATACTTTGCGTGTCAAATCAACCAGACATGAATGCCTTACCATCCCAGTAACCAGGAATAAAGGGAATTCACCCAGGGTCGTCGATTCCCATATTCACACAAACGCACGCACACTTCCAAGGTGTACAAGCCAGGGCAGAGTCAGGGACTTGCAATACGGAGGAAAATCCCTCAGAAGAGTGATAATAATAAATGAGGAAAATAATACACAACCGACGAATGGATCCTTTGGATGCTCGAATGGTGCCGGGCAAGAAGAACCGGAGTGAGTGAGTAAATGAGTGAATGAGCGGTCTGACACGCACCCACTCGCACCCTCCCGCCCCTGCTGAGTGAATGAACGCTCCTCCGTTAAATGAAAACTCAAACTTGGGGAGCTCCGAACTTTTCGCTTCGTTATTGAATACGTTGGCTCTGTGTGTTTCAGAGGTTAAGGAGAAGGAGGGGGGGGGGGAGAAGGAGTGAGACGAGGAAGAATTGCGTCGTTGAATTATATCAGGCTCGCAATAAGGTTTTTGGCTGGGAGTGAGAGGGGGGGCTGTGCAGCAGCAGCGTGAGAGCACGAAAAAAAGCTCTCAGACAAAATTTATCGATCGTGCCGTCATAAGTAGGTAGGCAGCTCAGCGACGCTCCACGACGGTGGTGGTGGGTTTTTGTGTGTAAAAACGGCAAAGGAAGCATGAACCATATAGAAATGCGCGCGTGAGAGAATGAGTCAGGGTTTTCGGTCCTGTACCACACGGTCGTCGCAATTTTTAGACCTGAGCAAAGAGGCCGAAAGCCTTGCAGAAAGGCTCACTCTCTCGCAGGACGACGACAACAACCACGACGACGACGCAGCAAAGTAAAACCATACATAATGTAGAAGCGTTCAAAAACCTACTTGACCTACCCTAAGCGGCGGCGGCGGTGGCAGCGGCGTCGAATGATGATAATAATATGTATCGTAATATGCTACAGGGTGAGGGGGAATTTATGTGGGGTGGGTGGCTTGGCTGGCGATACGGTTTAGCAGACGGATTTCTGCCATGGGAAAAATAAAGTTTACGAATCAGGGGGATGAGATCGGAGAGGGGCTATTTGGGGACGGAATAAAAATAAGGCGCATCCTGGGAAGGACATATTCAAGCTGTGTGGGCAATTTTCGGGCCTTTGAACCTGGCTGGGTTGACGCGATCGGAAAATTGGTGGAGTATTTTCATCATTTTCAGAAACGGTTGACGGTTCATTTTATGGATCATTTGGTAGATACTCAATCTAGCTCGGTAAAATCTCCAACAGCCACGGCATTTACTATTGCTAATATGACGGTTAAAAACATGTTCTACCCTTTTGAACGTTCTAGAGACTAGGTGTCTGGGAAGAAGTTGCTCAAAATAAAATTCCACATCTTTTGAAACACACACCTGAACAATCATTAAACTTTAAATTTTTGCAATTACGAGATAACAGGTCCATATCTTCGAGAAAGTTGCAGAGTTGGTTTCATGAGCATTTGCTCAAGACACCACACGAAACGAAAATCAATTATTTTATTCATGTGTTTCACTTATACATTTTTGCCAAAACATCAGTCTTATACATTCCATAATACAAACCGCATAGGTTCTATAAGAATGCATAAAATGTATGTGTGACCGCTTATAAATTTCATTTGACACATGAGCTTCATTAACTTTTTGCAAGGCGCCTGCTTATTAGTTGACTTATACATTTTATGAATTATCAGCAATAGAAATTTGCCAAAAGGTATAAGAAGATTTCTATCCGTGCATGTTTTTGCACCTTAAATCTAAAGCGATATAATTGATTTTCTTTTGAGACATAATTGAAATGCACAACTTTGCTAAACACAACAATAACTTTTTTTTACAGCAATGTGATATACAGCCCATCAAGCGTTTTTGTGACGTCATATTCAACGGCTCGAAAAGAGGGTAGGCGGGACATGGCGGGGTCTAAAAACGATTGTATTTGGAAGATTTTTTGCTGTACCTAGTTAAATCTCGATACGGAATAGTCAACGTTATATATTGGCATCACACTTAGCAAAAATTACCGAACTCTCAACAGCTGAACGGTTAGTAATGGCTTTGGTTATCGAGAACATTGCCGAACGATCTGTAAAATGAATTAGTTGTCAAATTTGCTGAAAGATCGGTAACATTTACCGAAAAAGCAAGCTTGATTTGCAGTCGACTTTACCGGAGGACTGTAATTTTGGAAATCGAATACGACCGAAAGATCTGTAACTTTTTAAAACGGTCATCTAGATTTGACTAGGTCCTAAAGGTGGGAAAAACGGCTCATCTTACTGAGCAATTGTGACCCGGTCAGCGTACTAAGGTGAACAAGTTCTTTTGAACAACTTCTCTGTTCATTTTGAAACTAAAGAAATATTTCAATCATAAGTGGATAATCGGAAAAGAAATCTGTAGTTTTGGTTACCCTAAATCAACGCAGAAAGGTAGGTTAAAACTAAATCAAAATGTGATATTAATGCCATAAACCATTACTACCGTAGCTTACAGCTTGGCTGCACTTTTCAAATTAAGACTCATGACGCCACTGACGCTTTGGACAGCCACGTAAATCAAAATGTGCGCGTAATACTAAATGTACCTACTGATCAATAGAATAATTTGCAGCAAACTTCCCAAGGGCATGTAAACTCTTGAGGATTTTCGTCCACTTCCGGTGCTTCTAAATTCCGTGTGTTTCAGAGCACGAATGTTCAGCACACTATGTACCTTTATTGTGCACCACACATAATGTGTCTGCCGTCGAGTGATTAATGAAACAGAAAATCGATGAAGAGAATCGATCAAAATCAATTGCACCTCTGCTTCTAAGTTTGGTTACAAGATTACAACTCTGGAGAGCGTTGGGGACGTGCGGTTCTGAATATCGCGATCAGTCTGCAAAATGTTACGCAATTGAATTTGTCATTTATTTCGACGCTTTTGGACAATGCTTGACATTAACCACTTTTTCAATAGTTTTTTGTTGAAAATCAACAGTCGGAAGCTGATGGATTTTAATTCTTAATACGCCAAACGATAGGTCTATTTCTACGAATCTTTTAAAATTAATACTTTATCATTTTTAATAGCGAACTTTCACTGCCTGATGATGATCATAATTCCAGTGCCTTCAACTCACCTCAAACATCTGCCAGTCGGCAACATGGAGCCATCACAGTCAACTGCTCTCCGGGACGCATTCTTGCCGTATGTCCTGAGGAAGCCCCTATTCCGCTTATCACAATCGAGCCCCTCCTACCAGCCACCAGCAGTCGTCCCGCCTCTGCGTTTGAGATGGGAGAAGGGGTCTTCCACACTCCTGTTATTGGCAAGTATGATCAACCGACGAATTGTATTATCACCTGAAAGTATTTTGGTTTCCAGCATCCTTCCGCCGTCCGTTGACATCTACCAGCTCCCAAATGCAGCCACACGCTGAACCTTCCATTGTTCCCGAACAGCGGAGGTCGGAGATAACGATTTACTATCAGAACGTTGGCGGTATGAACAGCCTCGTGGAAGGTTATCATCTGGCCGTCGTGGATCACTGTTACGACATTTTAGTTTTGACCGAAACATGGCTCAATTATCGAATAGTTTCAAACTATGTCTTTGGTGCTGGCTACAAAATATTTCGCTGCGATCAAAACACGAATAATAGTAAATAGGAAAACAACTGGGGGAGGCAGGAAGTTAATTCCAAGCTGCAAGCAGAAGTTATCGAGGACGATTCCTGGAACACGGTTGAACAAATGTAGGTGGCTATTCATCTAGGTGATCGTCAATTGCTTCTCTGTGCAGTGTACATCTCTCCAGATCGAACTCGTGACTTGGAGCTTATTGACGCACATTGTCGATCCGTCTTGGTCTCTTCAGACAAAGCAAGTTCTTGTTCTTGGCGATTTTAACCTACCGGACATTGCATGGACTCCATAGTGTTTTCTTTTGTCCTGATCACGAGCGTTCATCTTTCCACGTAGAAACCATCCAGCTCCTGGACAGTTATAGTACCGCAATTCAATGGTCTCTTGAATAAAAACAACTGCATCCTAGACCTCTGCTTTGTGAGTGCTCGTGATACAGCTCATTTCCTCTCCACGGCACCCGAACCTTAAGTCAAGGAAGTGCATCATTACCCTGTTTTAGTTATCGTGATCGAAAATAATATTGTCCATGATTTCATCAGCACTACAAACGCTGTGTCATATGACTTCCGTAGAGCTGACCATCGCAGTATTGTCCATGTGCTGTCTAACCTAGATTGGGATCTAGGTTCTAGATCCTGTAGACGTCAACATTGCTGCACAAACCTTTTCTCACGTCTTAGCATAAGTCATTGATAGGCACGTTTCCAAAAAGATCATCCATATCGACTCTCGCGTCCCGTGGATGGCGAAAGATCTTCGCTCGTTGAAAAGAACTAAGAAGGCTGCTCTCAGAAGATTTACTAAATTCCGCACACTACCGCTGAAATGCTACTACGTCAGACTCAACCACGAGCATAAGTGGTTAAGTCGTCTCTGTTTTCAACGCTATCAAAGGAGGATTCAACGGCGGCCAAAATCACACCCGAAATCCTTCTGGAACTTCGTAAATGAGCAACGCAGGGAAGTCGGCTTACCCTCTTCCATGATTTTTAATGGTGAAACTGCTTGCAATCAACAAGACATTTGCAACCTGTTCTTAGCCAAATTTGCTAGTGTGTTTGAATACGAGCAACTCTCCGCTAATCTCATTACTTCCGCGGCAAGTAATGTTCCTTTGGTCACCACTACAGATACGATTTCTGGAGCAGTATCTAAACTTAAAACTTCAGCTAAGGCTAGACACGATGGTATTCCGTAGATTTTTCTTAAAAGGAACATCACTAGTCTTTTAGATCCACTGCGCCGCATATTCCAGCTCTCTCTTTCTAGCGGCATCTTTCCGTCTTGCTGGAAGACTGCGGATATGTTTCCTGTTCATAAAAAGGGAAGCAAACGCGACGTAAACAACTATCGGGGAATCACGTCACTGAGAGCTGTATCAAAACTTTTTGAATTGGTTGTCATAGAGTCCCAAAATGCGCATTGCAAGCAATATCTAAGTATATATCAACAGGGATTGATAACTGAGCGTTCCACAACTACGAACCTGCTGTGCCTTACATCTTACATCACAGACAGTTTGATTGCTCTAATCTAATCTAATCTAATACCAACACAGCCAGTTCTTGAAAGCATCCTGGAAAATGATATATCATTTCCTTTATTTAACGTCGGTCTCTGTTCCGCAATCTAGTGCCAATCACCGACGGACATCGATTGCCATCCATTGATGGCAATCGAATGTGCAGGAAGGCAGCTTCCACACCTGCGTAGGATATCGCACCCATTCAACACACATGGGCCGGGATCAACGGCTTTACTTCCCTTCCGAAGGAAGACGTGACCAGAGATTTTTATGCCTCAGAAAAATCCCACCGACCTCGGCTGGGATTGAACCCAGACCCATTGGGGTGTTAGAAAGTAGTCACGCTTACCACTACACCACCGGCGCCGGCTGAAAATGATATATATACCTACATCATTTTTCTTGTCTATTTGATATATGTTTCACGTCGAAGATGCGTCACACATATCAAAACGGCCAGGCCTACTGTGCAGCATTTAAGGGGCAAGATGATTCAGAAAACATCGGGCCTGTTTAAATTGAAGATTTAAACACGATGCTTGAGAATCCAATAAATGGATGAAACGTGGACATCTCGTATCGTACGTTCCGATTTTGGTAATTAAATGATTAGTTGGTCGTTGGAAGCATGAAAGCTAGAAAGGTTAAGTGATGCCCCATTTTCTTCTGACGGTTGGGGCATGAGCCTTTTATGACTTATGGCTATAGCGCCATTACTCGCGTTCTGAAAAGAGAAGAGGGAAATGAAAAGGAGAAGGACAAAGGGAAAAGTATTATGTGAAATCTATGAACATAAACAATATTTTTGATTTGAAATATACACTAAAGAAATGCATAACGGCGCTGGTCACTACCCGAGTCTTGTCACTATTATCAAGTCATAAAAAGTAACAAGGAATAAAATTTTATCCTTAGATAATTGGAAAATCCTGATTCCCTAGTTTGAATTTGTCACGGCAAGGGTTCGGTGGTTGATATTATACCAGAAACGCACCACAAAAAGGTGATCTCCCAACGTTACTGGTGTGAAAAGATAAAAATTTACTAAATGGAACGAACTCACCAAGTTTAGCTGCTTGACATGTGTTGAAGTAGAAATCCAAATTGTAGACGAAGCTTGACGAAGATCAACATGAATTTATTAAATTTCATATATAATAATGAAATTTATGCATTGATATTGAAGGGATCATACAGTTATGGAGAGTTGACTGTAGCAGAGCAACCGAAAAAAGTTTAATATCATCATCATCAATGGAGTTTAGATCCTGCTTCATGACAAAGACCGATCAAACGGATGACGGAGTTTGACGTCAAAGTCCATCTTTATCCAAACAACGGGGGAATAAAAGGGACCTCTCATTCCACGTCGCATTGCAAAGAGCCCTTCTACTACTAACGCGAATCATCATTCCGGTGCTCACACTCTAATTGAATTGGCATTGACGGCACCTTCGAAAAACCGTGTCTTCTAACAATTTTAAATAGAGCGATTACATCCGCCAAAAACACCATCTTAGCGCCCCTCGGTGGGACTTTGTATGGGAGCGAGCTGTCAATGTGATAGTTGAGTTTGAGTTGAGTTTATCTTGCATTAAATCTTGATTTAAAACTCGAGATAAAAGTCTGTGGGATCGGAAAAAATATCGTTGTGCTTAGAAAACAAAGCTCTTTCAGATGATGTATAAAAATACATAATTTTTTCTTCCAATTTAGCATTGTCTAAAGGAATCTTTATCAGCTTTTCAAAAATCACATCCCTATGTTTCGGAAACTTTCAAAAGTTAGTGCAAAATTATGTTTTTTGATATCAAGTCTAATGAAAAACAATTTGATTCGACGCAAATACAAGCGTGGCATCGAAGTAGGCTATGACCATCGGTAATTAAATTGTAATCAAATAACACTCAATTATAACGGTGTAGTGGTAAGCGTGATTACCTCTCACCCCAGCAGGCCTGGGTTCAATCCCAGTCGGTGCCGCCGGGATGTTCTGAGGCATAACATCTCTGATCACGCCTTCCTTCGGATGGGAAGTAAAGCCGTTGGTCCCCGGTTCATGAGTTGATGGGTCGATAGATAGCGTCCAGGTGTGGGAGCTGCCTTCCTGGCACGTCGGTAGCATTGGTGCTCAGCACGGAAAACAAGATCGACGGAAAAAACAAACCGAAGGTAAAAAAAAAACACTCAATTATGTTTTTACGCAATTTTATTTTATATTTTGCCCTTATGCAGGATGGGTACACATTATTTAATTCCATCCAGAAAATGTCTCATGCTTAGAAATAAAATTCTAAACACATTTTGATCATTTCCTTGAGAGTACCCATTCTCGAATTTGGCCAAGTTTATTTGAAAATGGTTATTAGCCTACACAGTTGAAAAAAGTAATGTGAATTTCTATCACTATGATGCACATAAAAGGAGCGTCATGTATCATAAAAATTTACATTCCAAATATTGTATGCAACATCTCTTGCATGTGGTATTATGGAAGAAATATACTTGAAATTATCATATTAGAGATAATTGAATGCAGCTTTAGTCCGGGAATTAAAAGGTGCTAGCTTCACTGTTGATCCATAGCATGCAGCATACATCAAAAGTTCTATTCAAAGGCACTAACTTCCTACTGTATAGCTTTAGATATGATTAGATATAAAAAATGCAAAAATATTGAAAAAATAGTGACAGAAGTCAACGAAAAAACAGCGACCGAAAAAAAAAACACATTTCCATCCGCGAGCACAGCACACTGCGATCTCCCATCACAGAGAGTTTGATTGCTCGGACCCTGGGTCTGGCGGACTCGTAATGGATTTCGAGACAATTTGAACTGTCAAAATCGAACCATTTTTTTACTGTTCTTATAAGAGCTCATATGGAAGAAACAGATAAGGAATATTGTAATCTGAGTAAAACGTAGTTGTTATTATTTTTGGAAACATATTCATAGTTTTGATGAACAAACGTATTTTTGTTTTTTTAATTTATTAAAACAAATATAAACAAATAGAGTACAAAAAAAAAATTAGCGAGAAAATCTTACAGCATCATAGATTTGCTAATGAATCGTCTCTCCTTCAATTTCATCTTCTGCATGTTTTTCAAACGATATGTCATAAATGAACGGATCAATTTTGCTTGAATATCATGGCATTTAGGCAAGTTAATTGGAATTTGGAGGAGTATGGAGAACATAGCTTTTTTTAACATCCACTTTTTCTTCTTTTACATGCCGAATATAATATGAAAATATTTTGTTCATTGCCAGAAAATACTCAAACAAATCGTAATTTATGAAAACGCTTTCTAGTCGGTTTGAACTGTGGAACAATGCAAACTTGGCAAAGCCAGACTTAGATGGTTTTTCACAAACGCAATGTTCGTAACATTTAGAGCAAATGTTGCTTATGTTTTTCAATCGCTTCATCAACATACATGTGACATAATAGATCATGTTTTTTTGAGCATTGTTCAAATTTTCGTCACAAATATCAATTCTAAATTTCTCACCAACCGGAAGACAGAAGGCTGTTTCGTCGTTGATCCTAGAGGTTTTTTCTGAGCAGTACTCTATCAGATGAGATCGTTCATCACTCTCGTATGAAGAGCCGCCAACGTCAGACATGTATCCTGAAATTGTGATCGTACGAAGGGAGTCCCGAAACTGGACTGCGTTTGGACGTGATTGTTTTGCTCGCACTTGGGAAAACAGATTTTCAATACAGTCTTGGACAAATCGAGACGTTGGAAGAGGCTGTAGAGATAAAAAATATATTAAGAACATACACAAATATATAAAAAAAACACAGAAACAAACCATTGGAGTATCTAGACTGTCGAACAAGCGTGCTTGCAACCGAATAACAGCTTTAGTTGCTATTATCACTGATGATTACCATGGTTTCCAAGCTCCTTTTTCACCAACCTTCATTAGTGAAACTGAATCCGAAAAGTTTTCCAACTATTGAATGTTTTCCTCGTACTTCCGGGAATCTGATGGGTCAAGCATATCTGAGGAATTTTCTCGGGAGTTCATGAGCGCATACCAGCGAGCAACCAGCTCGATGAACATTGCAGTCGTCAAAAGATCTTTTCGATTTTCTTGATCTGCCATAAATCTTAGGGCATTGCTAGGTCTTGATTCACATACTTAGACGAATTGACAACTTTCATTCTATCCATATTTGATACGTACACTGAGAAATCCACATCCTCTTTCGTCAACGTATGAACAGGGTAAACTTGCATCCGAGATTCCCAAGCCACCAGTTCGGTCAAATGTGAAATATGTGCGGCATTTGTTTCCAAGTGATGATGTTGGACAAAGGAATCGTCAAAATTAGCAATACGGTTGTTGATCCAACCTCGAACAACCGATTTATAAACGTGGACAGGGTCCGGAATAAACTCAATAAATCGAGATGGATTAGCTGGATGAGGAAGAGTGTAGTTATTGGTGATGGTTTGCTTTCCAGTTTTGATTCCGAACTCTGACCACATCCTTTTGTTACATGCTCCACAGTCACTTGTAACGAAATGAACATTGAGCCCAATATTTTCTGCCTCATGGATAACTCTAAGAATTTCTGATTTCATCAGATCACCATTAGCTGAGTCGCTTGTAAAATGGTAGCCAACAACTTGTTTCCAACGACTCCTCACTCCAACCAACATAAACACCAGCGCATTATTCGCAACAACAGTAGGATCTCCCAAAAGTTACGTGTCCCAGATCTGTTTTAGAGATTGGGTCAAAGCGAATTACATCCTCAATAGCCATTTCATCAATGACAATTCCACAATCACGCTCGTTTTTGTCAAAACTATGAACTTTGTGCTGCAAAGTTCAAAAATTTCAGGAGAAATGCCTATAAATTAAAAACGAAATTATATAGAATTAATTTGATTTTAGTTTCCTATAGAGAATTTTATTTTACCCGGAAGAAAGTGCAATGCCTCAAGTCGCTGGCGTAGGCTTCGGCGCCTGACTAACGGGTAACCCACATTACGTAGTTCTTCATACCCCTTGCCACATGCAAACTGTAGTTTAAGGCAGCGTCCAACGGTTTCGTCGCTCCATCGTTTAGGTTTTACAACTTTCCCGGAAAGCACACGCTGTTGATCCTCCGTAAATATACGTTTTATGCCTCGGTTCCGATCTGATACCTTTTGCAGGCGATGAATTTGAACGCATAACTTGGGTGTTCTACAACCGTGTGGCCATTTTAGTCAACTTCCTGAATAATCGATTAATATGGTAAAAACGCTACCACATATGACAAACATTATAGATTACCTCTGCTTTTGTTCCTCTCTCACTGCCGTAGAAGACGTACAAAAACAAAACCGGAAAATTCGACACGCGCCAATCGATTTTACTCTCAATCTGTACATAAAAGATAACGTCGGACATAGTGCGCTGTATTTGTACAATGATGTACCATAATGCACACCATGTCCGACGCTTTGTTGTTGTACAGAACGAGAGTAAAATCGAAAGTCGGGTGTTCACTCACTCGCTGACCGTCTTTCTCTCCAAAATCAGATTGACATCTTTGCTGATTGGTGTAGTCTAAACCAATTAGTGGTCAACTCAACCCAGCCACAGAGAACAGACGTTCAAGCTCGGTTAGAAACTTGTGTAAAATAAGTGGGAACGTCGCCGTTACGTGGTGTTAGCATCTCCTGATTTTCTCTATAAATTTTCCACTTTCGACCAATTTGGCGCTAGTATCGATAAATTTTCTGTTGCAAAATTGCCACTTGGCGCAACCTGCACTTAGTGTCTAGTGTAATTTGTGCAACGCCAGCGCCATCATGTTGTCAAAGAGGGTTTTTAAGTGGGGACGTCGCCGTTAGTGGCGCTTAAGTCAAATAGGAATCTTTACACAAGTTTTTAGAGAGATTTTGTTCGAGCCTCCATGTCTTTTCTCTGTGACCCAGCTAAGTGTACTGTTCGTACATCGACGACAAGTGTATCGGCGCGCCATCTAGGAGTCAACTCTCATGGACCGACAGCATAAACCATTCTCGTTCGTAGAAGTTTAAGAGTACAAGTAGTGAACTAGTCGCTTTAGTAATTAAATTAAAGAAGTCTATATCTAATTAATTGTTCTCTGTATCGGTGTGGCTATTAGAAATTATAGGAAAGTGAAAAATAAAAGAAATCGATTCCTAAGACTTACGTGTTCCCGTTGTGCTCTGTGGTGCCCTGAAAGGAAGAAAATTTGGCTCAGAATTACTGTTCTGATCCATCGAACCTGTACAATCATTACTTTCTCAAGCAAGAAACAACCGATTATTTTCAACTAAAAACTACTAGGCACGACTATCGAACGGGTGCATTGCGTGAAAGACTTAGGCGTTTTTCTAGACTTAAAGCTGACATACTCACACAATATATCGTATTTCGTCGACAAATCGTCCAGAAATCTTGGCTTTACTGCTTTAAATCGCTCTATTGCTCTCTCGTGCGATCTACGTTGGAAAACTACTCTACAGTCTGGAGCCCGAACTACAATAATGGGGCCGAGCGAATTGAATCTGTACAACGACGTTTTCTTCGCTTCGCTGACTGGGGAGATACCCACTTCGTTTTCCAAGCTACGAGAAACGCTGCCAATTTATCAATGCCGAGCCTTTACGTATCAGAAGAGATGTTTTCAGAGTCTTAGCCGTCGCCGATGCTCTGCAAGGAAGAATCGATTGCGAAGCAATTCTCCAACAAGTGAACATTAATGTTCAACCTCGATCACTACGCAACAGTCTTATGCTAAGACTTCCACTTCTGCGAACTAATTATAGCTTCGAACGCTATTTACAGCTTGCAGCGAGTGTTCAACCGAGTAGCGTCGATGTTCGATTTCCACTTGACACGGTATACGCTTCGCCAAAGATTCTCTACAACAGCTAAGTTTTTTTTTTTTTTTAATTCTTTATTTAAGAGATTTTTAGCCTTAGGCTAGTTCATCTCTATCACAACAGCTAAGTGTAAAATTTTAGACTTTTACATTTTTACTAACTTGACAATGCTTTCCTAATTATTTTCGTTTGTAACTGTAGTATACACACTACGAAAAAGACATGTAAATTTGAATGCCCTGAGACCGATACCTGCAAGCGGCCCATATGACATAAGAATCAGGTGAAAAGGACGAGAAAATCAATTCAATCAAACGCACTTTTCGTCGAGTTGCATATGTTTCAGTTTCAGGGTACTTAATTTTACATGCCATGTTTGTTTACGTTCCGTGATTTACGTCAAAGCTGAATTACGTCTCGTGTAAGAATAGTAATTTCCAAGTGTGCATTTAGTCTGTTTAATCTGTACTTTTTTTTCACAACACATCATTGGGACTATTTCATAACAAATAAACAAATAAACAGTTGCACATTCGTGCAATTTTCAATAGGGAAATATTGAAAAATGATAAAGTCTTTATTTTTACATATGTGTAGGCATATTTCTGATCGATTGGTGATACAATTATTGAAATTGGTTCAGGGGCAGCTGAGTTATTAACGTTCAAAATCTTTCATAATTTCGTTACATGTTCCATTTTCAGTTTTCACAAAGTGTACCTCCATATAGGAATCACAGACGTAGTCCTACGTCAAAAATAAGAAAGCTCCAGGTACTGATGGAATTTTCTATATCCCCATAAAAAAAATTCCCAGGGAGTATGTCCATCGTAGAAAAGTTATTTGACAGATGTTTCAATTTGTCGTACGATAAAAGTTGTTCCAATTTTGAAGCCGTATAAAAATTCACCTGAAGCTTTTAGCTACCGTCCAATAAGTTTGCATTCTTCAATAAGTAAACTTTATGAAAAGATAATTTTAAATAGCATGATGCTTCACATCAATACGAACTCAATTTTTGCAGATGAGCAGTTTGGATTTCGCCACGGGTGCCATTCAACTACTCATTAATTCTTAAGAGTTACAAATTTAATTCGTTCAATCAAATCTGAAGGCTGCTCAGCTGGAGTTGCTCTTTTAGACATAGAAAAAGTATTTGACAGTGTTTGGCATGCAGGTTTCCCTACATTATTTTGAAAATAGTTCCAAATTATTTAACTGACAGAACTCTGCAGGTAAAATTTTCCACATCTGAACGACTACCTGTTAGAGCAGGAGTGCCTCAGGGTAGCATTCTTGGACCTATATTGCATAAAATTTTCACCTCGGACCTCCCTGATTTGCTTCAGGGTTGCCACAAATCTTTGTTCGCTGATGACACAGGCATTTCCGCTGAAGGAAGATGTCTTCGTGTTGTTTGCAGCAGACTGCAATTTTCTCTTCTTATTTACAAAAATTCTCCCAAGCTTCCAAAGCTCAACTTATAATATTTCCACATAAGCCTAGAGCTTCCTTTTCAAAACCTAGTAGTAGTCACATAGTCACTTTGAACGGAGCTCCAATTTCTTGGTCAAATCAAGTGAAATATCTTGGATTAGTACTTGAACAAAGTTAACTTTTAAAGATCACATTGAGAGCATTTGAGCCAAATGTAACAAATATATCAAATGTTTGTATCCGCTTATAAACAGGAAATCCAAACGCCTAAAGAACAAACTTCTGATATTTAAACAAGTAATTAGACCGGCGAAAAAGCACTTCAAAGGATTCAGAACAAAGTTCTGAAGATGTCTTTGAAGCTGCTTCCCTTGTACCTTCAGCTCAATTTCAACTTCTTTTCAATTTTAAAACTGCTATACTCTATTGGAATAATTAATCTATCCTTTTCACAACTTTCTCTAGCTAATAAATTATCGCACTAAAGCATAGCATTTCTTCTTAACTCTGGAAATCTCCTCCAAATGTGGTCCAAATCGGTAGAGGTCAAACTTCACGTGCATCGAATACTTGACGCGGACTGACCTCTATGTATTTTCGCACATCCTTGAACGAGTTTTTGTACAAAGGAACACTTTTTTTTCATTTCTTCAGCATTGCACTCTCACTTTCTTTTGTAACGGAACCAACCATATCGCTCTTGTGTGTGCCTATGACTTTTTTTCTTCTAAAAAACGCGAATTTTCCGACACAACAATAACTCATACAATATGAAAATCGTTGGATTGTAATAAACTGGTTGAAAACTCACGACCTTTTGCTCAAGAAGCAGAAAAAATTACCTTAAGGCAAGTTTGCCTCGACAAATGATAATCTATTCGTAATTGAAGTATTGCTCTAGAACAGTGGTTTTCAACCAACAACGTCTGCATGAATCCCTCATGTCTACAACTCCAATCCCTCAATCAACTCCCCTTCCCATACATCACCTTCTTCATCATGCGTTTCCATCTCAATTGCCGTTTGCAGACGATTTGTTCTTAATACATCAAAATTTACATACTTTTAATCATCCTCACGGGCGCTGTAATTGCAAAACCGCCAATTTGCAGCCAGGTCTTAAACGTGTACCCTCTTATGCTTACTCGAATGCCTGTCGAGCGAAAACATTGTTGTACAATACAAAGTGGGTGCAATTTCTTCGCTCGCATCGATGCGTTGTTTACTTCCACCCCCCCCCCCCCCCGGCCTTTCACAACCCACAGCGATTGCGATCAAAACTCAAACATCGCCTCCCGTTAGCCGTGTGGCTCATCTAGTTCTGCCTATTTCGCACCCTCCGGGCACAAAATCTACACATCGACAATCATTGCCCTGCTCAACGCAAACGCTGCTGCCGCCGACCGTTGAGTCTGTATAATTAAAATCCACGCGCCTCATTAACACCTTGCTAAGTGATTGAGTTTGACTTCGGTGCGGACCCTCTTCATCTTGGGAGGTACCAGCACCAACCGCAGCCCAATGGGAAGTTCGATAAAAAACGCATCGCAAGACGGGGAATGCGTTTTTCCCGACCGAACCGCTCCATTCATCATCATTAATTGTTAATTACGGATTTATGACGGGTGAAACATAGGATTTATGCAAATTGAGCATTCCGAGGATTTGCGCCCTTGCCGGTTAACCGTGACAGAGAAACACCTGTAAACACGAGTCGAGAGCATCGTCGTCGTCGCCGCCGTCTTCGAGGTCTTGGCTGTCGGGTGGGTAATTAAATCGTCAAGTGTTTTTCCGGAGGGATTCCGGGCAAAAATTCCTCCGTTCGTGTGCGTAAGTGATTTATACATGTAGTTCTTCAACGTTTTACATCGGCTGCTACTGCGCCGACATGCGTTCATTAGCTATGTTTAATAAGCGTTGTATATGGCCCTGCTGGTGCTGTTGGACAACACCGATAATTACACACCCGATGATGTTTCGGGATCGGTCGAAATAACCTACATGCGTGCGTGCTCACTGGACATCTCGTTGAAGTCAGATGAACTGGATTTCTACAGAGCTTTCAAAGTATAAATACCAACCTACCGCGGGAGATGATGTACGGACCGAGCGTGCTAGGGGAGAATTTCTGGCCAGCTGGGCAGTATTTTACAATCATAAATATACTAGACCGGGACAGAGAGAGAGAGAGTGAGAATGTGGGTTCAGGATAAATGGAGCTATTTGTAGGAAAAATTATGTTCAGACCATGAGCTTGGGCTTCATGCACCTGAAACATGCAATTTGGTTGTATCGAGTGACCGTTTCTTCTACTAAGTAGAACCGATTTGCATCGGTGAGGTAACGGATTCGGTTGATGAGAGTTGAACATTCTTTTCCTCAGTGATTTTTTATTTCCGACCCCGTGTTCGTCGGAGAGTCCCAACCATTTGACGGATGAGGTTTTTTCGTTTTCAATCTTTGTCTCAGACGTCATTTCGATCAAAAGTGATTTTTTCATGTTCATTCATGCTCTATTCTTACCCTCCTTCAATTCAAACGAATAAAGGAAAGCTCACAGGGTCGTTTTATGTTTACTCTTCTTCACAAATCAAAAAAGCCGTAATGTGTAATTTAGAAATCATGCCTCGATAATTGAAACTTAATTTAAATTGTTTACACGGCGAATGAGAACGACCCAAATTTGAGTTTCGTTCACTCATAATCGCCAAAAGTGCAGGAACTCAGTGATGAGTAAAGTTGGTCTCATGGTTTCCTGTGGAAAACCTAAAAAATCTGTCGGAAAATAAGGAAATTGACGAAAATTTTATTCAGTCTCGGAGTAGTACCAATAGACTGAGTGAATCCAATCTTTACTTTTCTCAAATTCGGAAATTTTTTCCTGGGAAAACATGAGGCAAATTTACTCATCGCTGAGTTCCTGCACTTTTGGCGATTATGAGTGAACTAAACTTAAATTTGGGTTGTTCTCATTCGCCGTGTACCTAACATACAGCATCCTACGTGATCACGTGTTTTATCTTTTTTTTTCTTTTTTTTTTGTGATTTTTAGCCGTAGGCTAGTTTATCACATTTGATAGTAGAAGGTCAGGCTTAGAGCCTGCCTCTAAGGAAACGTTTCAGTCTAACATTAACGTAACGTAAAACTGGCTCTGAGACAACATTTAAAAAAAACTTAATGTAAAAGGTTATACGGTCAAAATTTGGTCAATATCAACTTGACGTATTTCTTTCAATTTTGCATTTAAAAAACCTGAACACCCCTCATTTTGAAGGTGTGTGTGTGTAGAATGTTGATCCTAGAGTCGGTGTATAATGAGTCACGCCAAGAGTGAAGCCAAGTCTACCTATTGAACTGTCAAACCGGCTACCTATCGTGCAAAGTAAACAAGCATTACGATGCTATGAAAGGTCCACGAAAGGTATTGCAATTAAATATTAAATATAACCGAAGAAATGATCATATACACGCAGTGAGCATTACATTTGTCATGCGATACGTTTTGTAATGATCAGTAATGACAATTTCTACTATTTTTCCTTAAGATAATTCCACAAAATCACTGATATAATGATATACTACAGCCGTTATTTTTTTTCCTCGCTAGAAGTCATTTGAAGTTGATGCAGAAGTCCTCTGTTGCCAAGTTAAAAGAAATGGAATCTTTCGAAAACCGTGATGCGAGTTCAACTGTTTTTCTCTTGGCGTGACTCATTATACACCGACTCTAGTTGATCCTATTTTGATTTTGGAATTCACTCTTCAGTTGTCAAAATGCCGTCCAAGCAAGAAGAGCAGCGTATCAAAATTTTGCTCGCGCATCGCGAAAATCCGAGCTACTCGCACGCAAAGTTGGCAAAATCGCTAAAAGTTGCCAAATCAACCGTTACAAATGTAATTAAAGTGTTTGGGGAACGTTTGTCGACAGCCAGGAAGTCTGGATCGGGGGGAAATCGAAAACCGGAAGCCGCTGAGACGAAAAAGAGAGTTGCCGGTAGTTTCAAGCGAAACCCTAACCTCTCTCTCCGAGATGCCGCAAATAAGCTGGGTGTATCGTCTACAACCGTGCATCGAGCCAAAAAACGAGCCGGACTATCGACTTACAAGAAGGTAGTGACTCCAAATCGCGATGATAAACAAAATACGACGGCCAAAGCGCGATCCCGGAGGCTGTACACGACGATGCTGACGAAGTTTGACTGCGTGGTAATGGACGACGAAACCTACGTCAAAGCCGACTACAAGCAGGACAGGAGTTTTATACGGCAAAAGGAAGGGGAAAGGTAGCAGATGTTTTCAAGCACATGAAACTGTCAAAGTTCGCAAAGAAATATCTTGTTTGGCAAGCCATCTGTACCTGTGGCTTGAAATGCAGCATTTTCATAGCTTCCGGGACTGTCAACCAAGAAATTTACGTGAAAGAGTGTTTGAATAAACGTCTGCTGCCTTTCCTGAAGAAACACGGTTGTTCCGTACTGTTTTGGCCGGATTTGGCATCTTGCCATTACGGTAAAAAGGCCATGGAGTGGTACGCCGCCATCAACGTGCAGGTGGTTCCCAAGGACAAGAACCCTCCCAACACGCCAGAGCTCCGCCCAATTGAGAAATACTGGGCTATTGTCAAGCGGAACCTAAAGAAGACCAAAAAAACTGCTAAGGGCGAGCAGCAGTTCAAGGCAAACTGGCTTTCTGCGGCGAAGAAGGTGGACAAGGTGGCTGTACAAAATCTGATGGCAGGGGTCAAGCTTAAGGCCCGGCAATTCGGATTTGGAAACGCGGAAGCCTAACTGAATATTTTTCCTGAATTTTATACTAATTGAACTTGAAAAAGAAATTTAATTTGATTTTTAAAATAAACGATTTCACCGATTTACACGCGTTTTCCCTTGACCAAATTTTGACCGTATCACCCTTTAAAATGGGAGTTTCATCGGGACTGTGGTGAGGAATGGATGCGCGAACAAGGTAGAGCTCCACCGTAAGAGACAGTGCCCCAGTCCGGCAGAGATACCTCGATGGCAGGAAAATAGGAAGGTGAAAGAACACGGACAGCGCAGCCAACGACGAGATTGCTAGATTTGGTTGTACAGGTGAGCGTCCTTCAAGAAAGCAATCAGTGCAGCCAGCGTCGAGGGGTCGTTGCCAAGTAGCTCCCTGATGTTCTCTGGGAGTCGGTGTTGTTCGCGTAGCCTCTGAAACTCTGGGCAGACACACAGCATGTGTTCCACCGAGGCAGGGATGCTGCAGATTGGACAAACCTTGTGGAAGGGTGTCCCACCAAAATTGTGGGAAATCCTCGCATGGCCGGTCCGGAGTCTTGAAATGATCCGTTAGTCCTTGTACTTGTGGCTGTCTAGCCAGGGTCGTTCGGTTTCTTTGATCTTTCTCAGGAAAGTGGTCCGCGACTGAAACAATTCCTCCTGCCAGGCTTCCATGATAATATTCGCGATCCAACGCTTGACATCTAGGAGTGGTACGTTCCTGGTGAAGCGGGGACCAGATGGACCGGATCCCGCCAGCCTGTCCGCAGCCTCATTTCCAGGAACACCGCAGTGCCCGGGAATCCACGTAAAAACGGTTGAGGGTGGGGCATATCGTGTAATGGCTTGTATCCAGGGGTGGCTCGGGGCTTCGGCTTCCAGCGCCTGGATGACGCTGTGTGAGTCCGTTAGCACAAGGATCGGTTGATCTGCAGGAGTGATGGTTGCATCAAGAATAGCAGCGGCTTCTGCGGAAAAAAACGGAACACTCCTCCGGTAGACTTTGACTTGTTGCGGAGTTTGGTCCTGCCACTCCGAGTCCCACTCCAGCCCGTGATTGCGATCCGTCCGTAAAGCGATGAACGTGCCCTGGATAGACCGACCCAAGAAGTTCTGCAACAGAACGCCTCAACGCTACAGAGTTATCTCCGGCTTGGAATCCTCTCTTAATCCGCTTATCTATTTTGATAATCTAAATCTAACGCCAACTTTTCTCTCCATGCCAGTGGACCCTGGCCACCGGGGGAGGTCAAGGTTGGCTGCAGTGCGGAGGGCTCTGTTCCCCTCGTTGAGGAGAAAGACCCTATCATTCCCGGATGTCTTAGCAGCGAGGGCAGTGGCTTTCGTAGCAGTAGCTGTAGCAGATCGATAGCGGAAAGGGAGGACTCCAATTTCCGCACAAGCAGCGTCTGCAGGCGTGGAAGGTAGAAGGCCGGATACGATGCGTACGTAGGTATTGTATACCGGAGCGAGGATGCGGTTCAGCTTCTCGGTGGCTAAGCAGGTAATTTCAATGCCGTAGAAAAGTCGACTGTCGACAACAGCCCGGGCAACACGAAGGCGGATCTCGCGGTTACTGGAGCGGTGTGGGCGGGAGATTGTCCTGACGATGTTGATGCGGCTACGACAGTTTTCTTTCACCGTTCTGAAGTGCTGGTCGAAACTTAGAGTCCGATCCAGAACTACCCCCAGAACACGTACTGTTTTCTTAAGCGGAATTGGATGGTCCTGGATGGTGATCGGTGGTCCCCGAATCAGATGGCCCGAGTGGCAGATATGGCACCGTACATTCTTTGGAGCGGAGAGCTGGAAACCAACAGAAAGCGCCCACCTGCTGACGGCGGAGACAGCTGCTTGGGCAATATTCCTGGTCCGTTTAGTCGTTCGTCCCGTTACGACGATGAGTATGTCATCGGCATAGACGATTACGTGCACGTTCTTGGGCAGTCGGCTGAACACCCCGTTCATTGCCACCAGGAATAGCGTTACCGCTATGAGGGATCCCTGGGGCACTCCAGTTTCCTCGGGGAACGGATCCGATTGAGTGTTCCCGATAGTCACCTGGAACGTACGATCAAGGAGGAAATTCCGTACAAAGTGCGTGATGTGGCCTTTCAGGCCCCAGCCGATGAGCTGCCTGATGACGCCAGGCGTCCACGTCCTGTTGAATGCCTTTGAAATATCAAGGGATACTAACTCCGCATGGTGACCGTTGTCCTGGGCTTCCTTGAGTACATTCCCGAGGGCTGCAAAGTAAGTGGAGGAGCCCTGTCCTTGCCGGAATGCATGCTGCCGTTCGTCAAGGAGACTGTTAGACTCCAGGAACTGCCTAAGTCGACGATTTACCATTCTCTCCATCACTTTTGCCACGCAGCAAGTGAGCGCAATCGGCCTAAAGGAGGAGGTTTCTCCACTCGCCGCGTTGTTCTTCGGAATGGGCACTACCAGGCTTTGTTTCCAGAGGTCCGGATACGACCCAGACAACAAAGTTGTTTTCGTGATATACAAACATATATCCAAACAAAAAATTCGTATATAATCTTTGCATTATACGTACAAAAGTGGCTTATACGTACAAAAGTGGAGGCCATATACGTGCATATTTTAATTTAATATTAAACGAGTTGATTTAACATCATATACGATTTAATCTGTAATAACAAATTCATTTTGGGAAGTCTTACGATGTAATCCAATTTAATTTGTGATACAGTACGATGGAAAAATGAGTCATCGCATATTGGTCGGAAATTTGCATTCTATACGATTTAACTTAAACATAATGAGAGGTATGCCATTCTTATATGCGATTTTGACTAAAACTGTAGCAATTTACGATACTGTCTGTACATTATTATACGACTTCTGGTTGTCTGGGGTGTCAGTGAGCCATAGGTCGTTGAAGAGGGCGAGTAGCCTCGTTCTTCCGTCGAGGGAGAGGTTTTTTAATACCGGGTATCCAATCTCGTCCGGCCCGGCAGATTTACCAGTACTGCTGCCGAGGGCAAACTGAAGCTTCCGGAAGGTAAGAGCATCGTTGATCTGGAGGGAAGGGACATCGGGTGGAATTCGCAGGTCACGAATGCTGCTTGTGAAAGGTTTGACGCGCTGGACGAAATCGCTGTCGTAGCCACTGACAGCGGACAGGCCGGCAAAATAGTTCCCTAAATTGTCAGCGATGTCCTTCGGTTCTGAGATCGTGGTGCCATGAGCTTGGATAGTAGGTGAAGTAGACCGCCGCTTGCCACTCAGAGCGTTGACGCGATTCCACAAGTCGCTCGACGATTGGGATTCGTCGATTGAATCCAGGAAATCCATCCAGCTGGATCGCTTTGCGTCACGGATCACCTGTCTGCACGAGAGATGGCGTTCTCGGTAGACCTTCAGCGCTTCCTCCCTACCAGGATCGTCTAAGGCTAGGCGCTTAAGCCGGCGTAAGGCTTTGCGTCGCGCTTTTACCACACATTTGGTATCCTCGTTCAACCAACGTAGGGCTTTTCGCCCGGGTACGCTACTAGTCCTTGGGATGGATAGTGTTGCAGCGTCGTAGAGTACTTCCGTGAAGCTGGAGATGTCGTTCGGTTCGCGTTGCTGAAAGAGAGCGTCGGATTTCTCCCTGAAGGCGTCCCAGTCGGCTTCCTCGAAGCGCCACCTGGGTCTCCGAGTCGTTGGGGGAACCGCACCTACGGAAAGCTGTATGCGGATCGGGTAGTGGTCACTACCGTGCAGGTCGGTACTGATATTCCACTGTGCCCTGTCCACTATAGATCGGCTGGCAGTGGCAATGTCGATCGCGGTGGTGTGCCGTCCATTAAAAAAGGTGGGAGCGCCATCGTTCAGCACCACCAAGTCCTCTCTCTCAAAAATGCTTGCCAGGATAGAACCTCTGGGATCTGGGCGAGGGCTGCCCCAGTCCGGATGGTGCCCGTTGATGTCGCCGACGAAGAGCCGCGGTTCCGGAAACTTGGAAATAACTGCACTTAAATCTCTATCCAGATTGGCTATCCGTCCGCAGGGCAGGTACGCACAGCCGATAGCTAAGTTAGCGGCGTTCTTAAGGCGGACGCTGACGATTGGCAGGTCTGTTTGGAGGTCAATAACTTCGTGTGGAATGCTCCTAAGCACCCGATGGCTACGGAGTGCCTGAAATTGGCCCAGCGCTTGTAATTCCAATCGTATCTCCCTCCCAGCGAACGATTGAGTTGGTTGGTTGTGACTTTGTTGACCTCTTGTAGAGCGATTATCCAGGGGGCATCGCTTTGGCAGAGGAGCTCCAATTCCCCTAGGCGGCCATGGAATCCGTTTATATTCCACTGGAGAAAAAGGTTCACCGGCTTGGGCAGTGCAGGCGTGGGGTACAAGATGGTAGACTCGGCGTTGTCACGGTTTTGACTGTCACTCGGGTTAACAGGTTGGTCAATATCGTGCTGGAGAAACCCACGTGTTTTATCTGTTTCCTTTTTCTATACATGTCAACTAACTTATGTGTTTTGTCTTCGTACTTTTCTGTTCTTGCATGCGAATTTGTGTTTTTTAATAATCAAACCAGCGCGACTTACGGTTTTGGTGGTGGTGATGATGGTGACTTACGGTGGTGGTACCGACTATCGGTGATGGTGGCTTACGGTTTCGGTGGTGATGGTGATGATGGCTTTCGGTGATGGTGGCTTACGGTGGCTTTTGTCTTGCAGCCTGGTGTGAATGGAGATAAGATCATTCTGGACTACGGGGCCAACGATCAACCCATAGTTGAGCGAGAATCCCGATGTAGTTTTGCACGAAGCATCAAATACGACGAGCAGTTTCGTCTGACTCGGACAGATCTTCTTCTCGTACCTTTTTCATGTGGCCCATCGACAAATACTTCTCCATGAACTCGCAATACAACTCCTTCAACAGCGGATTGGAAAACGAATCGCTTCTCCAAGCTTGCAAAGCGTTTCTCAGCGCTACGCCTTGAATCTCCCAAGCGTTCAATGATGTGCTCCTTCTTGGGCAGCAACACCACAAAACGGCCTATGTCGTCACGAACAGTGATCTGCTTGAAGATCTCCTCACATGTAGACTCTTCCACGGAATACGTGCTCTTGACGTGACAACTATCGAGCTCCCAATAACGTGTCGGCTGTAATTTGAAGTTCAGTCATTGAACACCGCGTTGAAGACGTTTTGGGTACGGAAGACCTGATATCGAATACACCCCCGGACACGATCGATCCAAAAACGAAGTTTTGGAAGGTAGGGTCATCCTCGTTTAGCCTAAACCTTCCCTCGCATAGCAGATTCATGTAGTGTTCTGCGCCGATTATCATGTCGACATCCAATGTCTGGTAGAAGTTGGGGTCTGCCAACACCATATCCCCGGGTAGATTCAACTGGCTAATTTCGACCTCTTCACTCGGGAGTGGAATAGTCAGCTTCGGGAGGACGTTGAACTGCATCACTTCGTCGTAGTCTAAGATGCTGGCGAAGCGAGGGCTGATCATGCCGCAAACAGCGTTCTTGGATTCAATTCCTGAACCCCCAATACCTTTCACTGACAAATAGTCCGGAAATTGCGTCGACAGAAGTCGGATGTTACGAAGCAATACTGGGAGCATGAATCAAGCAACGCTCTCAAAAATATTTTATTAAATTTTTTTTAATATTTCAAAGTTGTCTTCCCCATTGGTTTCGAAGCGTTGATACTATCAAAACGTTTGAAGATTGGGAACATGATATGGAGTTCATTTTAGAGTTTGAAAATGTTACCGACTATTAGGGTAAACGTATTAATTTTCATCCGCACCAGTTTTCGACCCTTCCATACAAATTGAAAAATCGAAGCTTTGTGTTTAAAACTAAAATCAAGTTTTGCAATATCAAAATGTTCGATGCATCGAAACTAGGCGAATTGCGTGTTTATTTCATGAACAAAATTTGTTTTTGGAATAAGTAATTTAAAAAAAATCAACGGTCTACATAAGCTTGTCGCATCAAATAGGCATCATAATTAAAGAAAGTTTATAAATACATTTTACAAATGAGTCTCCATCTTCCCAAAGACCGCCTTCGGATATCAATTACCGTCCCCTACTATGCAGAAGATACACCCGACAGCAACTAGTAATTTCAAACTACTTTCAAGCTTGAGTTAGCACCATTTACGACCGTAAAGATGAATATCCGCCCTGGATTAACTTGATCCACCGTCCTTCCCCTTAATCCACCTGATCACGCGCCCCCCACAACCGAACCTCGAATATGCATAGGCTTATCTGGCGCTAACTATCATCATCGTCATCATCATCTACATATCGCGCGTCGGGTTGCAATTTTTTTGTTTTCCATGCCAATTTCCTCGACGTCGGCCGTCGGTTGGTTGTAGGATGATAAATTGAAACAGACGCTCCTCAATTATGTGAGACACCCGGTCGGAACCGACATGGCGTGGTCCGTGTCCCCCTTCCCGAAAAATTAAGATAGCCAATTTCCCATTTCCAGCAGAGCCGGGGCCACTCATGATGCAATTCATCATTTCGCGCTGTTTTAATGAATGAAACTTTCGCACCAAGAATGGCCATTCTTTCCCGCGCGAAGCGACGCTGGAGCTGCTGTTGTTGTTCCGTCAATGGTCTAGAGGTCCCAGCGGTGCACTTGACTTTCGATCCATTTCCGGCGCACCGCGAAGAAGATGATGAGGCGCTTGTGGAACGTAATTAATTTGATCGCGATGCCGTCGTCGTCGTTGACGGGTACAAAGAACCTTACGAGAGTGTGTCCGGGAATTGGGTGCATTTCGCGAAAACGAAAATAAAAAAAGGGCAGTGCGCTGAAGAAATGCAACCCCAGTGCAGAGCTCCATGAAAGAGAGCGAAAGTGCAACGAGATGCTATTTCCTTGGCTCTGCGACCGACTTCTACTTGTACGTGCCAGGTGGGGTGGTCAGGTGGAAGGTGAGATTACTTTGTGCTTGGCTACCTTCAAACGAAAGAACAAGATCAAGAAGTGGAAGCGTTCCAGCGGTAGCTAATAATTTCGATATGTATGCAAATTTTAGAGAGCAAAGCTGCGAGGAACGAATGAGTCGGTCGGGGAATTTCGCTGGAAATTGCTGAATCGCTTGGTTTAGGGAATTGCTGCCGTGGATCCAGCAGTCAGAGGCGTGCACGGTGGGGTGGGTGGAGTAAGTTCTGCAGTTTTGTTTACTGATTACTTACGATGGTCCAATCAGAACACATTGAGAGCAATTTCATTAAAATTCGAATGATTGCCAACCTCCTCCTTTAAATTTATGCCTATCTACCTCACCCTCCAACGACGTAGCAAGCATTTTAGGATGTAATTAGTACGAGCCTCCGCAACTGGCCAGCAATTTGTTCTGGCATCGGGTTTATCCATGCACTGCCTTGAAGACTATTTTGAGCTGACCGCTGCCAGTCGCAACCATTTGATACCCTTCTACATATATCCGACAGGTAGGCCCAAAAGTCACGTGAGATTTTTGCTGATTCGCGATGTTGATTTTATCGCAAGCTCCGCTCTTGAGACTTACCAAAGGGAGGGGAATTATCTTTGCTTTGCATGCAAAACCGATCTGAAATTGCGGCTGCCGATTTAAATCAGGTGAATTCGGTCTCGAAATGCTAACTCAAACCGATGTGCTGCCAGGCTGTAACAGGAGCGTTCAAAAGTTGGATTCTTGTGCACTCGGCAGATTTCCAACGCGCCTCGTCAGTCAACCTGCTTAACGGTGGTGTGGCACGCGTTTCCAGGAATTTTCACCTATATATCGAAGACACTGCATGGTCGTCATCAAATTCTATCCTATCGTGCGAGGTATTCAATTTCCAGGTAATACACCAAGCGAAAACAAACGCCGAACAGGTGGTGTTGGGTTGCGCATTCGGTTTTCGTTGAATTTGTTTTCGTTCGAAGAATTGGCGTCGAGGAAATGCAGGTCAAAAACCGAGCCGAAGCGCAATCAGTTCGGTGGTAAAATTTTCAGTTTAGATCTCTGGACCGATTCAAGACCTCTCTCAAGACAGCGACGGCACATCCTACCGAATTCGACTGGTACTGGATCTTGATTGCGCGCCATCACAATGTTCAAACCCATAGGTGTAGTCACATAGGCAGGGGTGCACTGGCCCCTAAATCAGTATCACATTTTTAAATATTCTCAAATAATATGAACAATAAGTTTTCCGAAGACCATTAGATAGAACGTTATTGGGCTGCTTTGGAAATGAGCCCCTAATATTGGATACTGAAGACGGGCAAACATATTATCAATACTCAAAAGTATCGACAATTATTTTTTTTCTTTGATTTGTTTTCCGTCGATCTTGTTTTCCGTGCTGAGCACCAATGCTACCGACGCCAGGGAGGCAGCTCCCACACCTGGACCCTACCTGTCGACCCATCAACTCATGAACCGGGGACCAACGGATTTACTTCCCCGAAGGAAGGCGTGATCAGAGATGCTATGCCTCAGAACATCCCGGCGGCGCCGACTGGGATTGAACACAGGCCTGCTGGGGTGAGAGGTAATCACGCTTACCACTACACCACCGGAACCGCAAATAATGACGACGGAAATATTGATGAACATATTAACGCAAAATTCAAAAAGTTTGATTTCATGTTTCAATGCTTCCCCTACTGTTTACAGATGGGACCAACTTCTCAACTACTGTTTACAGATGGGACCAACTTCTCGGCAACTTTTGTTAGGCTGGTTGTGACCTGTATTCATGACCCTCCGAAAATATTGACGAAACTTCTGTCGTGTGGGGTGCACTTAAGATTTTTGCAATCCTTGAATTAAAAAATGAGTTGCAGGAAAAGCATTTCGAGATCGCGTCATAGAAATTGAAAATGATTATTGCTATTGTGGAGGTCCGATAGATACAGCTGCGACCACTTTTTCCACAGCTGTTGCGTGAATTTCTGCAATTTCTGCCACGCTGACAGACGATTTTCAGGGATCCCATCGAGGTCGGGTTCCGAAATCACAGTTAGGGGTCGCTGAATCACCTCGTAATCATCCGGGTCGTTACTGAGAGGTGTGAGTGGTCGCGAATTCAACGCTGCTTCGTTCGCTTGAAAAGCAGTTTGAACCACTTGACTGCCGACTCAAATAGCCCGCCGAAATTTTGCCAACATGCTGGGATGATACGGAACTGAATCGGGTCTTCGGCTGAACTTCTGATAACGGATGCCTGGAATTGCTGGTTGTTAAACAGGCGACGTAATTCGTCCAACTGTCCTCTCGCACCAATAAAGTTTCTTCCGTTGTCGCACATTATGATCTCTGGCTTGTCTCGCCGAGAAAAGAAACGATGCCTCCGAAAAGCATGCAACGGCAATGACATAACTTAGCCATTTCTTGATGTCTTTCAAAATTTGTGGAACCGTCTGTAAATTATTTTGATTGTACTCTTGGCAGTAAAGGGTGATACGGTCAAAATTTGTTCAAGGGAAAACGCGTGTAAATCGGTGAAATCGTTTATTTAAAAAATCAAATTAACTTTCTTTTTCAAGTTCAATTAGTATAAAATTCAGGAAAAATATTCAGTTAGGCTTCCGCTTTTCCAAATGCGAATTGCCGGGCCTTACGCTTGACCCCTGCCATCAGATTTTGTACAGCCACCTTGTCCACCTTCTTCGCCGCAGAAAGCCAGTTTGCCTTGAACTGCTGCTCGCCCTTAGCAGTTTTTTTTGGTCTTCTTTAGGTATTGTCAAAGCCCAGTATTTCTCAATTGGGCGGAGCTCTGGCGTGTTGGGAGGGTTCTTGTCCTTGGGAACCACCTGCACGTTGTTGGCGGCGTACCACTCCATGGCCTTTTTACCGTAATGGCAAGATGCCAAATCCGGCCAAAACAGTACGGAACAACCGTGTTTCTTCAGGAAAGGCAGCAGACGTTTATTCAAACACTCACAGACAGTCCCGGAAGCTATGAAAATGCTGCTTTTCAAGCCACAGGTACAGATGGCTTGCCAAACCAGATATTTCTTTGCGAACTTTGACAGTTTCATGTGCTTGAAAACATCTGCTACCTTTCCCCTTCCTTTTGCCGTATAAAACTCCTGTCCCGGAAGCTGCTTGTAGTCGGCTTTGACGTAGGTTTCGTCGTCCATTACCACGCAGTCAAACTTCGTCAGCATCGTCGTGTACAGCCTCCGGGATCGCGCTTTGGCCGTCGTATTTTGTTTATCATCGCGATTTGGAGTCACTACCTTCTTGTAAGTCGATAGTCCGGCTCGTTTTTTGGCTCGATGCACGGTTGTAGACGATACACCCAGCTTATTTGCGGCATCTCGGAGAGAGAGGTTAGGGTTTCGCTTGAAACTACCGGCAACTCTCTTTGTCGTCTCAGCGGCTTCCGGTTTTCGATTTCCCCCCGATCCAGACTTCCTGGCTGTCGACAAACGTTCCCCATACACTTTAATTACATTTGTAACGGTTGATTTGGCAACTTTTAGCGATTTTGCCAACTTTGCGTGCGAGTAGCTCGGATTTTCACGATGCGCGAGCAAAATTTTGATACGCTGCTCTTCTTGCTTGGATGGCATTTTGACAACTGAAGAGTGAATTCCAAAATCAAAATAGGAGCAAAATTCTACACACACACACCTTCAAAATGAGGAGTGTTCAGGTTTTTTAAATGCAAAATTGAAAGAAATACGTCAAGTTGATATTGACCAAATTTTGACCGTATCACCCTTTAGGTCTCACCCTTAAGGATCCCCGCAGAAAGCTACAGGCCGCAGTCTCTTACGTCCATAGATGGGCGTCTGAATTCGGATTTGTGTTATCAGCCGAGAAAAGTGTGACATCACACATATGTCGCTTTTCACATCGCCCTATACAAGAACCGATCAAATGTGATAGTATCCCTATCCCTATCCGGAAAAAAAAATCGGATTCTCGGAGCACTTCAAGATCGAAAACTCAGCTTCGCCCCTCACTTCAAGGAGATCCGGAACAGTTGCCGTACAAGACTGAATTTGATACGTACCCTCTCTGGCCCGCATCGATGCAGCAATAGAGAACTCACCACGAGGGTAGCCAAAGCTGTAGTAAACAGCAGAATCTTCTATGGGATAGTGCTCTTTTGTCCAGCCGCTGAACTCTTCATCACCAGACTGACCACTACCTACACAGCAAAAAAATAATTTTGATATCACATCAAAGTGGATGCACTACAATCATGTCGAAAATTTCATGTAATTTTTATGACCACATAAATAAACAAATGCAGTAAAAGCAGCGTAATGTCAGTTCATGCATTGTATTAATGATAATTTTGTCCTTTTTAGCAAGTAATATTACACCATATTTTCGAAATGATTGTAGTGCATCCACTTTGACGTGATATCAAAATTATTTTTTTGCTGTGTACAACAAATCCATCCGCACTGACCCCCGCAGATTCAGCTTGCGTGGAGCTTGGAGTCAGGTACCAGGTGGCAGAAACACTAGCGTCGAGGACAATCAGTTTCCTAGAGAAACCAACCGGTACTGAAGAGATCTGCCTCCTCAGAGAGGGGAACAGATTTCTTGAGACCCTGGCCCATCAGAAACTCCCCCAGGGTTAGAAGTCCACTGGAACGGAGCCAGGGGATGGGAGGAACCTCCACTTTGCGTCGATTTCTCTGAAGCCAGGCGCTTCAAAGCCGGAGATACGCGCCTACGTCGCGGAAATTCTTGGGACTAAGTATCACGACCACCACCACACGGACGGCTCTAAAGCTAGAGGAAAAGTCGAATTTGGAATCGCAGACCCTACCGAGAGCCATTTTTTCCGGCTCCCTAACCAATGCTCCGTTTTCTCCGCGGAAAGTACGGCAATTCTCTTTCCAGACTTTGCCAGTGAGCTTTCGGCCCTAGAATTCCACATCTCTAGGCATCCATGGATCCAGGGGATCCAAGAACAATCGCCATCGAATACAGTTTCCCTCTGGATGCCGGGTCACTGCGACATCAGAGGTAACTGTGAAGCAGATCATCTGGCAGCTATCGGCCGCTCTTGCCGACTCTTCAGTAAAGAGGTCCCTGGTCCTGACATTAAGAGCTGAGTTGGGGTCATTATCCGGGACGCGTGGAACCTTGATTGGGCTTCCACAAGGCAATATTTTATTCGCAAGGTGAAAGGGGAGACTTCCAACTGGCAGGACACTCCAAGTCGACAAGACCAGGTCATATTGTCTCGACTTCGTTCCGGGCACACACGTGCAACGTGGGCTGCTCCTCCAATTACCGGAGAACTTGCGACACTTCCAACCTTACCATGACAGTGGAACACATACTGGTGGATTGCACAGTGTTCAGCAATTTAAGAAGCCTTTACGGTATACCAAATAGCATAAGGAACACCCTATCGAACCCAATTAGCCAGAATACAATCATGGTTACTACATATGGATCCTAGAGACAACAAAACGGTTCTCCGGAAGATCCGGAACATCCATAAAATTGGTCAATCCATGAAATTAATCCTGGAGCTCTGCGGTTTTTTACACAGTTCGAAAAAGTAGTGTAAATTTCTGTTCAACATGATGCACATAAATGGAGCGTCACATATCATATGAGTTTATATTATATATCATGTAAAGTTCTGACATATTTCATGTAATGTAGCAAATATTGTATACAAAAGCCCATCTTTGTAAACAACATTGTTTACAAGTTGCTCGGTTGCGTGAAATGAAAAACAAGTGAATGTTCACATCACAATTAGAATTAAGAATTTTTATCTGTGTAGGAACTGTGCTATAAGAAAGAATTTGGGGTCGTGACAGATGCATGGTCCCGGATGGCCATGGGACCGTTCTTCGAAAAATCCAACACATCCGTAAATGTGGTCAATCTATGAAACTGATTCTAGAGCTCCGCAGTTTTTTCTAAGGTCTGTATCCACATTAATCCGGACACCTTATAATCACTGCAACTTTTGAAATATTGCACGTATCAGTGAATAATTTCGCTAAGGTAAAGCTGGGAGTCATTGACGAAAAAGACTATGATTGGTGTTTGCATTCCATGGTTAGTGTTCAAGATGGCGATGAATAAAAAACACTTGCACAAGTGGATTTTGTACGGACGTAATGCAAATCCTGACTTGTCAATACAGGAACCTACAAAGAATATGGATTTACCTAAATCCACTGTTTACGGTGTACTCAAATCATTATCGGAAAGTTTGACGTTCAAGAGGAAACCGAGAAGCGATAAAAACATTGGACGTGCTGATCCTGTTGTTGGAACTCGATATTGGCGCAACAACGATCTCTCAAGCAGAACTTACCCGTTTGACGGTCGAGTAGTGAAAGAGGAAGTACTTGACTTCGCTGCACAATCGAGGCCCAAATCGATCGAGGCCCGCCCGAGCAGACGTGATGCCAGACAGTTGGTGTTATGTATTGTTAGCCCTGTGGCTGATGGTGTTTAGCAATAGGGATATATCGAGGGGTTATTCAATAGCATGGTTTCTCATTCCCCACACCTGTCATAGACCGAATGGTGAAGAGGATATACACGTTATTTAAAAACTACCGAAATTTGGGTAGAATCTACTCACATCGTTAAAAACTGTACCTACCCAAAAATGGGTTAACATGCATTTACCCAAATCTGGGTAAACGTACCTTGGACACAAACTGGGTAACGGTTACTCAGATGTTGACGTTTGATAAAAGGGTAAACTTTACCTATTTTAATAGAAATTAGATGACATGAGCGCTGCAATAGCTGTATCAAACATAACCTCACCCGACTAGCTCCTCTAGCCTGTTATTGATTGTTGATGTCGTATTGTCGGAATAATATAAACTACGGAATACGACATTGAAATACCCAAAAATGAGCCTTCCAAATAAACGAACTAATTATGAAATCCCCAAAAACGATACCGTTACAAATGCTAACCATTTATTGAGATTCGATTTTAATAGAGATCTATGAATTATGAACTACAACAATCATTTGGCATCGAGAAAAGCGTCACAGAATATCTCGATAACCTAGCGTTAGGAAAATGTTGAAAGTCCTGAAACTAACAACATACTTACTAACTGCTGGTAGCATTCGCCATGAAACAGTTACATATCTGTTCATTGTTTAGCATCAGATTTATATATTTTGAGGATCTTAGCTTTTACTTCCAGCGCAACAATCTTCCTTTCCATGGAGCAGGTATCCATTTTTAACTTTAGGAAAATTTCGATTAGAACTACAGGGTGCGTGACAAATTTTTGCAGTAAATGGCATATTTGAGAAAAAATACCAGTTAGTTATTCTAGCAATGAATTTTGTGCGATTTATTTTCTTTCGCAACATATGGAAGTTGTAAGTAAATTTATTAAAAAAAAAATTGCCTTCCCTTTCGACGACTGTAGTTAGACGCTTCCGAAAACTGCAGTATGCACGTTTTAAAATGTTTCGATCCATAGATGTCATCACTGCCTTGATTTTAGCTTTTAGCGACTTAAGTGTGGTGTGAGGGGTTCTATTGGTATCCCGTTGGACGACGCCCTATACAAAATAATTCAACGGATTGATATCGGGACTGCTTGGGGGCCAAATTTCTTCCTCCCAAATTTACGAAATATTTTCCGTAAGCTATTTCTGTGCTTTATTAGCAGTATGAGCAGGTGCACCGTCTTATCACTTTCCCAAGGCATTTTTAACATTATACACTGTTCTTTCAGACACATTTACCGACCGAATTATTTCTTTCATGCATACTCCGGCGCGCAACAAAGCGACAACGGCTGACAGATTGCTCTCTTATTTCGACATCTTTACGTTTACTCAACATTGTTTGTTTAAATCTTACACCTAACAGTTTAAGCTATCCAGTGCTGCCAAATATATCTAAATCATGATGCACAAGCATGAGAAATTACTATTTGAAATTTACTGCAAAAATTCGTCACGCACCCTGTATTTACCCAGAATCTGGGTAGGTTCTACTCGTCAGAACAAAATTAGTTTACCCATATTTTGACAACTCCTTACTGCATACAAGAATGGGTGCCATCTACACAGTCACTGGGTAGATTCAGAATAGTGTGTAGACTTCTCTGAAGTTTGTGAAATGCACTAGTATTAGTGCAGAACTTGGGGTAAATTATAAGTATTAGTGCAAGAAAACCTTTGAATTCACCCAAAGTTCTGAACTAATACTTGTGCAATTCATAAACGTCAGAAAAGTCTATTGGAATTTGAAGAAAAAACCGAATCTCTCTGTTCGAACGGTGGCTCATAAAATAGGAATGGCACCCAAGGGGTAATCAACTCTGCACACTGTGCCGAAATGCAGCATGGCACACTATTCGGTACGCTAGGGCACTTGGTGACAAATAGGACACAAACCACAATATATGAAACGGCATCACTGCCGAGTGTTGATGTTTTGCCAATCGTCGCTAAGGTTGACTAGTTTGTTTACTCCATTGGGCTTCACAATGGGTTCGAAAAATTCCAAGGAAAAATCTGTAAGTATTTTCTACACACTTAAATTTTTTCGCCGAGATTCCAACAGCCGAGTAATTCTGCAATTTATTTTGCTGAGATTCAGTCAAACAATTGCCGAGACTCAGCTAACAAATAAAATTTTGCTGAGATATCAGCTAACAAACAGATATTTTGCAGTGATATCAGCAAAAGTGAATGCCGGCTGTTGGAGATTTTACCGAGCTAGATTAAGTGTGTACACCATGAATCTCGTCGAAAACAACACATCTCATCTGTTTCGTAGCGAAACACCCAGCGGCTAGTGGTTTCGTTCATAACAGCTTCTATTCAGGCCTCACACCTACAGAGTTTTTCCACATCGACAATTCGCCTCTTCAGTCACTCTGTAACTCTTCACTCCTATGGTAAAATCCCATAAGCAAACATCAGTGTGTGCGTGAAACTTGGTGAACATTTCCTTACCCTTTCACTCCTATGAAAATCCCATATGATTCTGTCAATCTTTGCGTGAAGAAACCACCGACAAACCGACCATAGCAAAAACAATAAATTTCTGACCAAAGCACACTCCTGACATCTGGCTCCGTGTTCGCGGAAAATATTTAGCTAAGCCATGAATCCACATGCAAAAGTTATGAATTGGTTCGTGTCTGATCTATTCTGGACAAATTAATTTTATCTAGATCAAAAAATCCTATGACTTTGACAGTTCGGATCACTGTACATTTAAATCGACCGTTTACGATTTTCGTTCATAAGTCAGAATTAAGTGTCATATCGGCTTGTCGGTGAAGAAACGGCGGCTTGCTGGAGGAATGAAGAGATAAGACAAAGACCGCTAGATTTCATGCATAGATTGTCAGATGCTTATGGGATTTTACCAGGAGTAAAAACTTGCAGAGTTGCCGTCAACGTCAATGCTTACTTTCATAAGGGCCAATGCTGCAAACGTAAACAATGCCTTTTTGCGTGAATTGCTCGAAAATGAAAACTCATTGTGTACAGAAAGAGTCCTCCTATCCGATAAAATTAGTGGCTTATTTGGACTGACTATGACGTAGGAGACATTTACGAAAGAAGCCATTATTTATGTTTACGACATTGGTCCTTATGAATGCTCAGTGGCGATATCACGAAAATTTAATTTTGACAGATCGTTGTCCAACTATGCCAGTTATGCCACTGAGGTGAAACAAAAGAGGGGTCAGCTTTGAGTCAGCTTTTTGCATGAGTTCCACATATGTTATGTGATTTTACTTAAGTTTTGATGCGTCCGGATTATTGTGGATACAGACCTTACGATTGTCATCACCACACAAAAATATCCAATCTAAAACATTAAATTTTTCAGTAAAATATTAGAGGTAAGTCAGTCAAAACCTCATTTGCAACTTGTGTCATAAAAATATTATGTTCCATACAACTGATTTGCAACACCTTTTACAATAAACATAAAATGTAAAGGGGCCTCCACCTTCTGCGCTTTTCAAGGTACAATGAAGTTTTATACCCCGTACAGATTATGGCTTATATCATGTAATATAGGCTGTCTTGCAATGAGTACTCATACATAGGATTTCCAGTGAAAACACACTAAGAAATACCTAATTTTACACGTGACGGAATCCATCTTTGACATAAAGGGTCAGACATAAACAAAAATTTCTTGTAAATTTAGTTGTTCCGAGACTGAAAAATTCTCTACTCGACGAAAAGTACGTTCAGATCTGAGCGTACATTAGCGGAGCGGAGCAAAATTTGCGTTGGAATGAGAGAGACAACTAGTACTTTTCTCCCTCTCGTACCTTCGCAAAATCTCTCTCCGCGTTGAATTTCGCATCTGTTATGACTCAATTTTTCGTCAAAATTAACGCTCGTATATGTCAGTCTCAGAGCACCTAAATTCACATGATTTTTTCTAAGTGTGAAGATGTATGAGTGCTCATTGCAAGTATTGCATTACATGATATAAGCCATAGTACGGGGTGTTAAATGCGATGCGCTGTCTATAATTTAGACCTTCATTTAGTCACACTAAAGTTGTTGTTACTCGCTGAGAAACAAATGGTGTTCCTTGGGAATTGTTATCTATTTTCCACGGATTATCACTACAACACGCTCTCACACAGCGCACCAATACAACCCGACGTGATAATGTGTATAGAAGCGTGAAGCCTAGATGAAGCAGAATAACGCACTCATTTCCCAGACTGTTTTTAGTGTTTTCAAAAACGAAATCTTTTGCTGCCTAAAGCAGGATATGCCAAAATCGAAACGCTTGAAAGTTATTGCAAAATAAAAACAAAATAAAACAGTGCATCAAAGTGGAAAACACCTCTCTACCCAAACAAATTAATCTGACAAACTCCTCCGCCCAATCCAGACAGCAGCAGGAAGGGAAACAAACTTACTCTGCTTCGAAATGCCCTCACACGCACGCACATATACAAATGACTAACCCAGACAATTTTCCTTCATAGATGCATGAGCGGTCGAGAAGAACACAAAGTTCCGAAAAACAAAGCCTCTGTCACGTCAGTTTATCCGTCCATCCGCCCAACGACGAGGACAACGAGGACGACGAAAACGACGACCGACGTCGGCTTCCAGGGGCAACGGACCCGGAAGGCATTTTCCTGCTAGATGTCTGAGGCCGATTGAAATGATGATCCTTTGTCTCGTGGTTGCAAGGAATGCTTTTTTTTTATTTCCCCAAAATTTTCCAAGGAATTTACAATACTTTTTTCGATATGAAATTCATCTAAAAGCGTATGAAATTACAGAACGCAAGAAACAGGACTCCTTTCCACTCCCATCGAACGTTGACCTTGTCGAAAAAGCAGACGTCGACGACGACAACTTCCCTTTCCAAGACGGGCCCGGCTGTCTAGAGAGCGAAAGTGAAAGCAGAAAAAGGCCTATAAAGACCTTCTTTACGGTGTCTGGCACATACCTGCCACAACAGCTCCTGCTCCTGCTCAGTCGTCCTCGGCAATCCCACAGACACTCTTTCTAGCGGGGTAAAGTTTTGCTCAAATTCCAACTCTTTGACACCGACGAGATTGGCCTGTCGACTGTAGGATGATTGATTTATCCTCAAGCAGTGAGCCATATGACCCCGATGACGACGACGACGACGACGAGCATTTTCGTGTAGACGCAACTGTTGTAGGTAGTTCTACTTAATTGCATCACGTGGCGGGCAGGGTTGCTGGCTTGCATGTTCCGGCAGTCCCAAACAAGTTATAATTTAAAATTGCGTGAAATGGTTCCACATTTTACTGATGCGTGCGGGCGAAAGTTTCGAACAAAGGACCTTTTCACGGGACCGGCGGGGGACTTCGGTGACAAAGAAAGTGGCAAAACTTTCTGGAATCAGGACAAGAAAAGCATGGCTCTGCTGAGGCGTATGACAGAGCTGCCGAGTGAGTGAAATCGAGACATGTATCCGAAAAAATAAAGAAGGAGAAAGGAAAAATATTCGTTGGGAAAATACGCTCGCCAGGACAACGACCAGACAGCATTATTGATTTTATTTATCGTTGCCGCTTTTCTCGTTTCGGTGAACTTCTCCCATTCCGGCTCGCAGACATTTCCTCCCGCCGGGCCGGTTTGTTTTTCTCATCTTGTTGGGTGCGATTGTAACTTGACTCCGTTGACGAATTTTGATTTACGCAATTTAGATGACTGTTTTCAGCTGGAAAGGCACATTGAGCACAACCAGCTACAATGTGCTTCCGATGAGCTAATGTAGAAAATTGACACCCATCCGTGCTTCCAACATCGGAGACATTTGCAATATGATGAATTGTTTACACCCTTCCAAGAAGCTTGCCTTGGACAGTTTGCGTCACCGACCGTCATCCATAGCCTGGCTAGCCCAGTGCCAGATTTCCAATTAATTATAAACTCGTCGTCGGTCGTCGAATCCGTTTTTCGCTGAGTTGAGCACGACCATTTCGCCAACGCGACCGACTGAGCTTGCGGTGCCGTGTTTACACTTGTAGCTCCGTTTGCAACATCTCCCACATATGTAGGTGCTCATTGAACAATGAAACAACCACCATCAGCCGGAGCAGCAGCAGAAACGCGGTTGGCCAATGTTTTTGATTATGAGGAATCGTTTTTCGAAACTGCTCATCCACAACTGTGCAACCGCGAGGGTCCGTAGTTGTGATTCATCGGAAGGGGCTTCTGCAATCGCGAATGAGTCAAGAGTTCCGAGTAATAGAACAAGGCCCGAGAACTCGACGGTTGCGTTTCGTAATGTTTCCTATTTTCTAGCCGGTTCCAAAAGTTCTCAGGAAGGCTACTACACGCTGCACATTGAGCAACCGAAAATCTAGCTCATTCGCTTCGACGGTGGAACATAAACACAATCATCCATTCAAGGATAGTCGGGGCGGGGGTAAAACTTTGTTCTCACGCTACCACCCAATTTTCCCATGGCGCTTCTGTCTCACGGGTGAAAAAAAGTAGACCGCTGCGTTTCGTGGGAAGCGGTGATATCTCATTCTCCGCCAGACGGGGACGATGGAATGAGGACACTTTCGTTTCACAGGGTAGCCGGGAGTTTCCTAGCCAGACAGAGCTGAAGTTGATGTTTTGGGTTGCATGTTACGTCACCCAGTGAACCGATGAAGTCCGTCTTTCTCTTGCAGTGAAGAGTCGTTTTAAGTTGGGTTTCTGCAGCTACGAAATTTCTTTCATTATGACAGCAAAAAAGATCCTCCTCCACCGTGGGCATCTGGGAATAGTTAAACAACAAACCTTAGAACGGTAAAATTCACAAATTAATGAATGCAAAATCGAAGACTATTCTTACAAAACCTCTGGTGAGATCTGACCCTTCTAACATATTTGAATTCCACCGAAGCTTTCGGAAATTTCTCCATGATACATACATGATAAAGCAGCTCTCAATCCCTCCATAAATCTGTTCTGTTAACACTAGTTTACAAAACAACATAAAAAGTGTGAACTTTAGGGGTTGACCAACGTTTCTAATGCAAAATCCTACGCTGAATTCAATGCCGTGGTCAGAAAAAATTAAAGTAGAGCCATTTTTGAGATATACAAAAATTTTGATTTTTTGAATTTTGGACAAAAGTATGATTACTAAAATGTCAATATCTTTGGAACTAGTGCACCAATTTTAAATCTTTTTTTATGAAAATGAAGCTCAATAAATTTGCTATTGTTCACTAGAATATTATGCCCTGATTAAAAATTTAATTTTGAAGTCATTTAAAAATTTACAGCATTTTTTTTTTATTTTTACTGCGAATTTTCCATAAAAATCTTGTTTCAATCAACATTTTTAATGGGATAAAAGGTTTCAAAAAATCATTCCATAATTTATTCTTAAAGTTTATTAAAAACTGGAGAAAATGAGTCTTTAATGGATGAAATCGGTTGGAAATTATCGAAGTTATGAAATTTTTTGTAAAATCATGGAAATTGAATGTTCCAAGATTGGCCGTTGTCCCGCTCCTAGGTTCATGCACCACTTCCAGTAAGCCTTTCTGCGGACGTGTACGCATACGGTGCATTTCACTAACACTACCAGCTGTCACGCAAAATTAAATGGGATATTTTCAACAATAAAATTTACGCTAGTGTTTGTGAGACCGCTCGGCGAGAACCTAACGCAACCAACTCAATTTGACAGCTTTCTTTCTTTAACATTGCTTAACGATGTATACGACAAAACGTGAATTCAAGTGTAAAAATGATCCTCAAAAGTTTTGTTACGCGTGTGGCAACTATATATTTACAAAATCGGTCAATTTCACTGCTTCGTTGCAAACTGCATACAGGCTTTATTTTAAAATTGATCCTGGAGACTTTGACGAACCGTGGATTCCAAAAGTATTATGTAGTTCGTGCAAAACACAATCCACAATCCGAATTTAATGATTTGGTGCGAGATCTCGACTTATCGAAGGAGAAATTCGAATTGCTGGCATCACGCTTGAAAGAACACAACATGCTGAGCAAGAAGGTCAAAATTTCTTGTCACAGGAATCGTCACAAGAAATTTGACAAATATTATTCTACAAAGGACAAGGCATGTTTTTGCCATGACGTAAACGGCTTGTTTGAAGAGTTTGGTGAGCCATATGATCCAGCTGAATGGCGTTTATTCATCGATAGCAGCAAATTGAGCTTGAAAGCCGTTTTACTGCATCAAGGGAATGAGAAACCTTCTATTCCATTAGCTCATGCCGTTAATATGAAGGAAACGTATGAATCAATGGCTCTATTGCTCAATTTGATAAATTACAATCAACACAATTGGAAAATTTTTTCCGATCTTAAAGTGGTTGCCATGTTGACTGGATTGCAACAGGGATACACAAAATATACAAAATATATGTGTTTTTTGTGTAAATGGGACAGTCGAGCTCGTAAGGAACACTACGTCCGAAAAGATTGGCCAAAACGGGACAATTGGTAAAGACAACGTTAAAAATGATCCTCTTGTGGTAAAAGAACGCATAATACTTCCACCACTACATATAAAACTTGGGCTATTCAAAAATTTCGTCAAAGCGTTGCAAAAAGAAGGACCGGCATTCCAGTACTTGAAATCAGTAATTCCAAATTTATCTGACGCAAAGATAAAGGAAGGTGTATTTGTTGGCCCACAGATCAAAAAACTGCTCAATGATTCCGCATTCAATACAGTTTTGACACCAGATGAGGAAGAAGCATGGAAATCGTTCCAGCGTGTTGTCACAACCTTTTTAGGAAATTTCAGAAGCCCAGATTATGAGGAAGTCTTCGATGAATTGCTCAAAAATTATGAGAAAATAGGTATAAATCAAAAATATTGTGTTTGTTACATATAATTAATTTCAAATACTTTTATTGTACTGAACACAGGTGTGAATATGTCTTTGAAGATACATTTCCTACATTCTCACATGGATTTTTTCCCGGAAAATCTTGGTGACGAGAGTGATGAGCACGGCGAACGTTTTCACCAACAAATGAAGATGATGGAACGTCGTTACCAAGGGTTTTGGGATGAAGCAATGATGGGTGACTATTGTTGGTTTCTGATTCGAGAAACAAGTTCAAAACATCGAAGACTAAGTCATTCGATTCTCAATCATTTTTAATAAAACCTAAATAAATTTCTTTTGTATCAACTCGGTTTTAAATCCTGATATGCCTTAATCAAATTGATATGTAGAGAAAATAATCCCCCATGAAAACTTTACATGCGATTTGGATGCTTACAACGACACCTAGAAAAGGAACTCTAAAGCTGTTGTATTCCAGCAACATTTTTAAGTGTTTTACAAAAATGCTCATAACTTCGACAATTTCCAACCGAGTTCATCCATTAAAGGCTCATTTTCTCCGGTTTTGAATGGACTTTAAGAATAAATTATGGAATGATTTTTTGAATCTTTTTATCCCATTAAAAATGTTGATTAAAACAAGATTTTTATGGAAAATTCGCAGGAAAAATAAAAAAAAATGCTGTAAATTTTTAAATGACTTCAAAATTAAATTTTTAATTTAGACATAATATTCTAGTGAACGATAGCAAATTTGTTGAGCTTCATTTTCATAAAAAAAAGATTTAAAATTGGTGCACTAGTTCCAAAGATATTGACATTTTAGTAATCGTACTTTTGTCCAAAATTCAAAAAATCAAAATTTTTGTGTATCTCAAAAATGGCTCTACTTTAATTTTTTCTGACTACGGCATTGAATTCAGCGTAGGATTTTGCATTGGAAATGATCATCACCTTACCGAGTTCAAAAATGCTGTAAACTAGTGTAATCAATCATAAACTTCATTAGGAATTGTTAATTAATGTCTTGATAAAATACTTTATAAACGTGATCTATCATTTTAAAAGCAACCATAAAACCATTCGGTTTTAAATGAGAGCAAAAAGCATATTTTTACAGTGTATCATAAAATCCTAAACCACTCTGTTTAAAAATTGAACAGGAAGGATGGATCCTCGTAGTGAATAAAAGCAACATTTATGACAAGGAAAACTCGAGGGATAGACGTTGGAGATAGTTGGATGATACATTTCAGTGATGTCGGTTTCAGCAAAATGCAGTTCTTTAGAAGAACCAGCACGTCTGGCTGAACCGGTACCATGAGACTATCGTGGCCCTGGAATTCATAAAACTGTTTCGAAGGCGCTGGTATCATGCTCAGACTGTTGATCATCTCCTATATAAAACAGTCTAAAACATACCAGCCTTCTCTAGATCTTCACAGCAAAAAAATAATTTTGATATCACGTCAAAGTGGATGCACTACAATCATGTCGAAAATATGGTGTAATATTACTTGCTAAAAAGGACAAAATTATCATTAATACAATGCATGAACTGACATTACGCTGCTTTTACTGCATTTGTTTATTTATGTGGTCATAAAAATTACATGAAATTTTCGACATGATTGTAGTGCATCCACTTTGATGTGATATCAAAATTATTTTTTTGCTGCGTTGCGTAATAGATTCTATTCGGCGAAAGGGTCAACTCTTCGAAAAATTTCATTCAAGCGTACATAAACTGCATCGTTTGATGGTGCACTTTGGGAACCATCCGAAAGAAGGGGATCTCTTTCGGGAACGATTGAGCTTCTAGCTGTTCCATTTTGTAGGCAAAATGTTACAAAACGGTATCGCACACTTCCTGAATAACTGCTTGTAATCCATCGGAAGAAAATCGCCTGGAAGAATGCTGAAGTAAAACCTCGTTGCAATGATCGCACAGCGCAACAATCGAAAAATAAACAAGCTTTGAAGTTTGCAGACAACTTTGCCGCCATAAATGCTGCCATAAAATTAAACGGGTTAGGATCAAGCAACATGGCTTTAGCTAAATACAATTCAGTCTGCAAGTTTCCTCCATAAAGCCATTTTAAAACCTTATGAATTTATTAGGGATTTCTTGAAAGCCAAACAACTTTTTCGCAGATGGCCCATGAAAATCAACTTTAATGACACCAACTAAGTAACTAAGACTAGAAGGTCCCGAAATAACGTGCTCATCTTTTTGGCTCGGCTCCGGTACTCTCTTCGGTCCCAATCTAATCGATTCACCCCTCGAAACATAGGAAAATCCACTAACCCCTCATGTTATCTGTCAAACTTTCATAGCGAATCAAAACAAAACAAAAATTTCGACTAGAATGGGGTACGTTAATCGTTTGCTTGAGACCAATAGGTTAGTCAAGTAGTGCGCCAATTTAAAATCGTTAGTTTCGTATTGATTGTTGATATTACAATTGTTTTGTTTATTTTTTACGATCTTCGTTTTTCAATGTATATTTCCTTGTAAATTACTTTATTTTGGAACATTTTACAATGAGGAAATATTTAAAAAACGAAAATCAAAAAAATATCCCGGCTGAGCTAATGTTGGTCTAAAGAATAATATTTTTTTCTCAATTAAAAATAATTAGTAAAATCAACGCATTACGTGGGCGTGGCATTTAAAACAAGGGCACTTAAAGAGAATTTCTTAAATAATTATGGAAATTCATCAGGATTTTTATACGATCAGATTTTATTTAAATAATTTTGATAAGATCGGATGGTATTTATGAATCCTTTTCTATATTGATTGATGATTTTGCTAGCGGGTTAAGCAAGCGACTAGGGAAAATGGCTCGAAAAAGGTTTTCTTTGGTGCCAAATATCTTTTATTGTAGCTTAAATACGGTTTTCAAAGTGGTTCTCAATGCGTTCGTCATACAACCTTTTTGCAGTAAATTAAGCTAGAAGAGTTTCGAAAATAAACCCTTCAGAACCTTCTCCAGGATGGGCCAACTAGACAGATTCTTGTCTTAACGAGGTTTTGGGGGATGCATTAATGGAAAAGCAGCCTTCACCAGGGTTTTATGAAAGTTGATTTATTGTAGCTTTGTAATACTTAATAAAACTTAAAATGTTACTTGGGATATGTGATCATATTCGAGTGCTTTAGCGTTATATGGAAAAAGTCAAAGTCTGGAATTTCAAACGCTACCCCCTGGGATGGTGATTTGGGGGGTCAGAAACGCCCTGGCAAAATTGTGTAATCATTTGGTTCACGGCAACCCGTTGCTTAAAGGGCTTGAAGTTTTTATGGGGGAAAATCGACAAAATGTATGGGAGAACAAGTCACTTTCACATTCACGGCTAGGTGGCGCTGTAGTGGGTTGATTATCTTCGTGTACAAAATGTAAAACCATTGGAGTATTGAGAACCACTCATATTCTTGATTTCGATCGAAACGCATTTTCAAAAAAAAAAAAAAAATTGTATGGAAAATACGGTTTGAACGAAATCAAGAATAAGGGTGAAGTACCAGTCGTCTAGAGCAAGGTGATGTTCGAAATTCACAGCAACAGGCATCACAAAACCAACCCACCACCTGGTTCGTAAGGCCATCCGGTGACCCGGATCAACCTCAATCTGGATTATTATGTATTTTTGATCAAAATATGCCTTGATTATGCCATGCAACTAGGGGAAATGGATGTAATGTCGGTCTAAATGCCTCTAATTTGGGCTCATACATAAATTCAGTAATCGGCTAAATTAGTACCGTCCCAATGACGCGTTCAACTAGATAAAATTGATAAATAGCAGATTTTTAGTGATGGCCCCAATCTTAGATCCATAGGCCAACATTAGAGCCATGTTTCCTATATAATTGATTTTTGACATGATGGGGGAGAGGTAGCTCATCGATTCTTCTGGTTCGCCTCCTAGCATCGTGCTATAAGGTACCAGGCGATAACCAGGGTAGTTGATCGATAGCTCGATGACGTCATTTCGTTGGCGCCTGCAATGGGAAATTCTCATAGCAGGCGTTGACGATGGGACGTTGTCGAGTTGTTGAATAGCAACTATCGTGGTAACTCACCGATTACCTGTCGATCTGCCAAATTTGGAAAGACGTCTGCATTGAATTGTCTCATATAATAATATTCAGCCCACTATATCACAAGAAATTGCGAGTAGCTGAGTGGAATGGAGATAAGTTAAGCATTGGGTACAGGACCAAGTCTCCCCTGGGTGGTGCCAAAAGATGAGCACAATAGAATCATCAAGTTGCCATAAGGCACGGAATGAGACTATTGCATGGCTGGGTAGTCAAAGTCTTCCATTCGTTAGTCATTTCAGGTGGATTAGAACAGGTTTAGGTTTAGGGTGGGCGTTGGCCAGATTTGGATTTTTCAGATGTAATCCTGGATACGACCCTGTCATTGAACGCCGCGTGAAAGTGGAACTTAATGAAGGCCTAAGTACTTTTTCGTAGTTTTTAGTTTTCGGATTTGAAAGATCGTCGGTTACAGTGGCCTGCTTACTGAGCAGAAAAACGCGGTCCCAGGTCCTTACATATCAAAGAGATTTATGGTAAAATCGCTTGTGTATCGTGTATTTTGCGAAACTCGTTGTTGTCGTTGGTTCCGGGTTTGAATGGATACACAAATTTGAGCAACGGTATAATGTGATATGAGGGGCTCGGTGGCCTTAGAGCAACCGTTTTTGCTTACTGAGCAGAACATCATGAGTCTAATCTCAGGCCCATCCACATTCAAGATTTGTCAATCGTTTTATTTGTTAATATGACTACATGGTAATAACAGCAACTCGGTGATTAAAAAGGTGCTCGTCTGCCTAGTGGCAAACGTTTTTGCTTACTGAGCAGAAGACCGTGGGTTTAGTCCCAAGCTCCTTCGCGTTATATGATCGTTAGGACATCAATTCAGCTTATCGTTTACCAAAACGAACCCTGCTGCAAACCCAACTCTCTTATCCAACATCCCAGTGATTCCTCGTGGAAGTGCAGAGGTGTTCTCAGCTTCCATCAAAGCGAGTGTCATGTCAACACAATCCTTCCCATTCCTTTCTTGACCTGTGCTCGGGCACGGCCGGTGCTGGTATTGCCTAATTGCTAGTCCCAAGCATCGTCTATTGGTTCTCTGTGTAATTACAGCTGATCTGGCAGTAACAGAGTAGCAACCGTGGGCGGTCAATCAAGCTCAAGCTCAAGCTCAGCTGTTCATTGGCTCCCAATGGTCACCAGATGGTCAGCAAGAAGATTCTGAAAAAAAAAACTGGGAAATTGACTGCTGTGTAAATTTGATCAAGGTAGGCCTCGATTTGCTCTAAGTGGCCACCAGACTGGAATATCTGGATCATCCGTAAAATGGATTTGGTTGGAAATGCTATCTAACATGAAGCTTTACTGTGATAATTTATTAGCTAGATATTGGTCTTTAGGAGAGGGTAGGTAGATAGTTCCGTTAGAGTACGGCAGTATGAAAATTGAATAGAAGTTGAAAATGAGCGAAGAGCCATTAATGCGACAGTACAAAGTCAAACGCACACCTTTTGCCTAACCCGTAAGATGTACGCGGAGTAATGAGCATAGGCGGGCGCACACTTTTTGCCTGTAGATTTGAAGACATACTTCAAATCTCTATAGAATTGATTGAATTTTCCAGAAATACGGATTCGTAGGAAAAATTCATAGAAGCTCAGTCTTTTTTAGGGATACGTTTTGATCTTTTGCTGGAAACATGTTTTTAAACGTGGTAATGCATCACTAATAAGTGCCCTTTCTACCACCGCTCATCATTTTAATGTGTACATAGCAAACAATATGTATCAATCAATGTTATTCATGATGTATTGAACCAGTTATTAAAATTGGATACAGTATTACCAACTATCAATAGGAAACTAACGATTTTAAATTGGCTCACCACTTTAGTAGCCTATTGGTCCCAAGCAAACGATTAAAGTACCCTATTCTAGTCGAAATTCTAGTACTACGCAATGTTTGTTTTGATTCGCTATGAAAGTTTGACAGATAAAATGAGGGGTTATTGGTTATTCCTATGTTTCGAGGGGTGAATCGATTAGCTTGGGACCGAAGAGAGTACCAGAGCTGAGCCAAAAAGTTGAGCACGTTATTTCGGGACCTTCTGGTCTTAGAGTTACCTCTATGGTATTACACTCATTAAAATGAATGGTTCACAAATCCTGTGAACCGATTTTGACCGTTAATAACTCAGCTGCCCCTGGACCAATTTCAATAATTTTATCACCCATCAATCAGAAATATTTCTACGCATCAAAATCAATGCTTAAGACTCTTAAGAAATGCTCCTACTGGCATCCGTGAAAAATGTTTTTGCCATCAAAGAGCTCTTCGTTGTGCTTTGTTTTGTTTCGTGCGCAGAGGTCAAACTGAAGTGCAAAGCAAATTTTTGCAATAATGAATCGAAGAGCGGTTTGCGTAATATTTGCTTCTTCTGTTTCCGCGAAATAAATCGGAATGTGGAGTGTGGAAAGCTCGATGGAAAGCATTTTGTGGTCTTCCAGCAGACTTCCATCCAACCGGGCAGCACGTATAGTTTTCGGGTATGGAAATGCATCCTTTAGATTTTTGATTAACTCATTTAATTTATTACTCAAGATAAAAATTATAACGAATTTTTTTTTCTTGTTTTCCGTGCTGATCAGAGGCATGATCAGAGATTTTATGCCTCAGAACATCCCGGCGGAGCCGACTGGGATTGAACCCAGGCCTGCTGCGGTGAGAGGTAATCACGTTTACCACTACACCACCGGCGCCGCTAAATATAACGAAATTAAAATATGTAATAATTTTGCTCATAATATTACAATACTTTCTCCACAAAAAACACCATGATGACGTCATGCTCGTTCGGTTACACTAACTGACAGCTCGTTTGGCTACATTCTACTTCGCCTCCACTTACAGTATGCAAAAAAAGTTTATCCACCCCCTTACCAATTTACAATTTTTTTAGTTTTTCTGGTGAAAATCAGTTTAATTTTATGAGTGTTCCTCCATGATTTATCAATTTATGTTTATTTATCACATTGCCATTGAAAATACGGCGTTTATATCTATTCTTGAGATTTCATGTGATAAATTATGAAAAATTACGCAAAAAAGTTTATCCACCCCCAAACGGATACTATGATTTAAGTGTGTTTTACAGAGTTTAGTGTGTATTCTGCAACTTTATCGAATGTAAACATTGTGTCTATCTGTCATTTAGTGCTCTTGAAGTTTTCGTGCCCAAAAAAGTTTCAAAATGCCCAAAAAAGACCAAATTTCGATCAATATCCGAAATTTGATTATTGAACATCACAAAACTGACAAAAGCTACCGTGATATTGTTGATATTGTCCAGCTTCACAAAGATACGGTTGCTAGAATTGTGCAGATGTACAAAAAGCGTGGTTCTATCTCACCAGCTAAGCGATCGGGGCGTCCTCCAAAGACAACTGACCGAATTAACAGAGCTATCGTGAAGAAGGCGGAGCTGGACCGGGGACTATCAGCTCCGAAAATTGGGAAACAGATTGAAAGCGAGTTTTCCATTCAACTGACATCACAATCCGTACGAAATCGTCTTCATAAGAAAAGTCTTAAGGACAGAGTAGCTCTTAAGAAGCCATGTTTGTCCGCAATATATATCAAAAAAAGATTGAAGTGGGCACAGGAACACATTTCATGGACCAAAATGTTATGGTATCTGATGGTATGGTCTGATGGTATCAATGGTGACCCAAATAGCATAACTATCGTCTCGTCTGACCAGATCACCTTATTCCAGTCATCACTGGTCCATGAAATGTGGTCCTGGACCCACTTCAATCCTTTTTTTTAAATTTTTTTGCGGACAACCATGGCTTCTTAAGAGCTGCTTTGCCTTTAAGACTTTTCTTATGAAGACGATTTCGTACGGATTGTAATGTCAGTTGAATGGGAAACTCGCTTTCAATCTGTTTCGCAATTTTTGGAGCTGATAGTCCCCGGTCCAGCTCCGCCTTCTTCACGATAGCTCTGTTAATTCGGTCAGTTGTCTTTGGATGACGCCCCGATCGCTTAGCTGGTGAGATAGAACCACGCTTATTGTACTCTGAACAATTCTAGCGACCGTATCTTTTTGAAGCTGGACAATATCAGCAATATCACGGTAGCTTTTGTCAGTTTTATGATGTTCAATAATCAAATTTCGGATACTGATCGAAATTTGGTCTTTTTTGGGCATTTTGAAACAAATAACTTCCAATTTTGAACACAAAACTGAAATTTTGAGCACGAAAACTTCAAGAGCACTAAATGACAGATAGACACAATGTTTATATTTGATAAAGTTGCAGAATACAAACTAAAACTCTGTAAAACACACTTAAATCATAAAATCCGTTTGGGGGTGGATAAACTTTTTTTGCGTAATTTTTTACCATTTTTCATAATTTATCACATGAAATCTTAAGAAAAGGTATAAACGCCGTTTTTTCAATGGCAATGTGATAAATAAACATAAATTGATAAATCATGGAGGAACACTCATACAATTGAACTGATTTTCACCAGAAAAACAAAAACAAAATGTAAATTGGTAGGGGGGTGGATAAACTTTTTTTGCATACTGTATCTATATCTATATCTATAGTATCTATAGTATCTATTGTAACCAAACTTGGAAGCAGGGGTGCTAGTGATTTTGATCGGTTCTCTTCATCGACTTTCTGTTACGTTTATATCTCTACGCCAAACACATTCATTGATACGTTTGTTGTTCTGCATGATAGAAGAGCATAGCAGAAATAGTGCGAAATTGTTTAGTGAAGCCATGGTCATCAAAAGAGGAAATCGATGATGAGAATTGACTTTCGCCCCTTTGCTTATAAGCCTCTTAATTCAGTCGTCGTCATAGCAATGAAAACTACACTGAAACAAAGACCATAGTTAGGAATACTATTTTGCAGAAAACACTTATTTTCAGTATAACTACGCTTAATACCGTTAAATCTACCATGATTTCAGTATAGTTTGCCTGAGTACTGCGAACTCAGCCGATTTTATTTTTCAAGTGAGCTAGAAAACATCTTGAAAATCTTCCGAAGTTTTAAATTGTTTTGCTGAAACAGCTCATGAAATTGTATATACATGCTGTCAAATGAACTCTTGGCTCCTCCTCCTCTGCTCCAGAAATAACGTATACATGGTGATAGAAGTGCACCTGCCCACAAAGCTCACATGACTCTTATAAAGTTTGATTACATTCTTGTTTCAGCAACCCAGTTTTGGCATTATTAATATCAAATAAAAACACTTTTTCGAGCATCAAGATCGATGATTTACATTATCCGCCTACTAAGGTTGATGTTTCAACAGTTTCATAATTATAATTCTTAATTTGTTTTCAGTAGGTGGCAATACCTCTACTTGTGGTTCAAACAGTAGCTACCTACGTGACTTCTGAGCTCTTTTAAATGTTTGGCTCCCGTTTGACAGTTTGACTCGGCTCCCAGATGACAAGCATTTTGAGTTAGTTCGCAGTACTCAGTAGTTTACCATAAATATAAACAAATTTACAACCATTCTGTCAAAACTACTATGCTTACTCAAACGGAAGAGTAGTTTTGATAGAGAAAATAGTAGAATTAAACGAATTTCGTTTCTGCAAAAATCAATATAGTATTCTTGTCAATGGATTTTGTTTCTGTGTAGCATCGTACCGATGTGCGGTATTAAAGGTGAGGAGGAGATGATGCATTGGTATTCGTACAATGACAACATTCAAAACAGTAGTCGTGTGGCATCGTGTTGCTTATACTTGCTACGAAAGATGTGAAAAGTGGTGACGTCACGTCTGTTATTGTCAATAACTTGCTGTGCGGGATGTAAAGCCGTTTTCAATGTTAATAATTTTCGAGTTAAAAAATGTTCCACAATTAAAGCGAAATCAGAATTCACAGATTGTTCTGTGATTCTTGATGAAGAATTTGTTATGGCAAAAATATACAGGAAAATAGAAAGATTCCAGTGGAAATTCTGCAACGACAGATTGTATTTACGAAGACGACGATGGATGAACCGTGGCAATTTGTCCCCAGAGAACCTACTTTAGAAGAAGTGGACTTTTAAAAGATTTTCCTGATCTGGATAATTATACCCATGCACTAGAACAAGAAGCAGAAGAAGGAGTGTGTCTCTTGCAGCCCACTGAGTCGTGGAACAATGTGTGCAATCAAATGAACTCCTATGTTGATCACAAACATAATAAAGACGACCTTCTTTCTCTGAAGAAATCGATTTTCAAAACCCAAAAGGTGTACGAAAGCGTTCTATTACGCTTATGCAGAAGAAATTGGCCGAATCTCCTGAGTAAGTAATCAAAATGTATGTCAATAATCGGATTAATATTAGAGTAAAGCATTTAAAAAACGATTGATTAAAAGAAAATCCACAAGCATAAATTTGAGCTAAAGAAGAACCCAAGCCGAAAAGAAAACTCAACAAATAAAGAGTATATTAATGAACGATACGCAGCTCTTAGACAGAATAACGGGTGTTCAATGAAAAATGAGATTTTTTTCAGTCATATAGCTAGTAAATTTTTTTTTTCCAACGAATTCAGTATTTATTATTAAAAACATAATGTTTATTCTTCAAAAAAACGTCAATGAATATTGGAGAAGGGGCCCTGGTCAGCCGTACGACGCAACTTAGTAGCGATGCTCTCACAAGAGCGCTGGACGGCACTGACGTCCATCTTCCGGATACAATTCCGGATCCTCGTGGTCAACTGGTTCGTATCCTTGGCCCGCCAATTATTTTTGTACACTAGGGCTCTGAGGAAGCCGAAAAAATCCTCAATGGAACGGCCCTGGGCAAGTTAGTCGGGTTGCTTTCTTTCGGCACGTACGGTATCTTTTTCTGCTCAAGATACTCCAGCGTCTTCTTGGCGTAATGGGAAGACGCCTTGTCCGGCCAGAAGACGTACTTCCCATCCGCATGATGCTCCTTTAAGAACGGCAGAAGAATTTTCTCAAGACACTCCTCCTGGTACACTTGAATCACGGCTTTCAAATCCCTCTGTCCGATATAGCGATGTACAGCATAACTTTTTTTTTTCAAATTTATGCTGAAACTTATATTTTACTTCGGAGGGTGTGGCAGACTTGTCGCTGGAATAGTAGCTGTCATTTCCTGGAATGTGGGTCTTCGAGAGCGAACGAACGGTAGTTCTTCGTCATCCACAGGCACTGCGATTTCACGGTCGCTATCGCCTCGTCCGTGTACTCTTCTTCCGACAGATGATGCCCTCCATCTTGAAGGTTCGGTGAATCAAGGTATGGGAGCAGTGATATTTTCGGCCGGCGTCACGCAAACTCGTTCCGTCCTTGTTGTCGAACAGCTTTTTCAACACTTCCTTCCAGAGAGTCCAGAGAGCAATTCTCTTGGAGAGAAAAAAAATTACACGCTTTACTTTAATTACAGAAAGGTATTGAAATCATTCTCATTTTTTATTGAACACCCGTTAGCAGAAAACTGAAGCACATTATTAACTAACGAATGTTCATTCGTTTTTTTTTTTCATTTAGCCGTAGGTATGTCACCATATTTAAATTTCAACTTTATGCAATGAGTTATAATTTTGAACACACTTTCAGATTAAAAACTATACAGCACAACTATATAGCTACAACACAAACAAAATGCTGAAATTCTCCAGCCGATACGAGATGATGGGTACACCGAAGTTCAGTTGCACAACCAAATCGAAACCGTTGTTGAAATCATTCATGCATGTAAATAATTATTTAAAACCAGGTTTAATACAAAAAATAACATAAATTTACTTTTACTGATAGCATAATTTAAAGACCTTTTTTCCACATAAATATCTCAGGCTACATTCAAGCTTTCTAATGTTTTGCTGACGTGACGTCACCAGATGGTTGCCCAAGAAAGTTAACATTTTTTTCGTTACTAACACAAGCAAATATCACGTTGTTCCAGACCTTCCATATACGTCATTGGCATCGCACCGCTTTTGGCTACACTTGCTGTATGCAATTCTGCTGTTCGACATTTTCCAAGCACCACCAAAAAACATGAAATTAAACTATTTTCTAGGGATGCCTCAGAGTCCAATTATTTGATTAACGATTAAGCGTAAAGATTATTCCAGCTATTCGATTAAATATTTATAGAATTTTCAATTATTCGAGCGCATAACCGACATCCCCTCTTATTTCTATTCGTTTGATTTAGGGCATTACTAATAAGTACTAATTTATTTTAACAGGAAAAAGAAAAGGGCCATGACGTGAAACAGGATCATAAATTCGCCGAAAAAAGTGTTAAGCGTTTTTCTGCTAAAGGCTAAGATTTACCAACTTGTTGAGAGAAGGAGTTTAACGAGAAAAACTAAAAAGGGGAGGAGCTTTAGATGGGTGTACTCTGATATTCTGCGGGCTTCCAACCTGTCACAGACACCAGTTAAACCCCTGTCCAGCAGCAGACGGGTCCCGACTGGATGCCCACCATGAAGCTTTGAAGGAACTACCAGCGGAACCGGAACGGGTGTCTATTGTTCGACCACCTACAACATGGACTGTACACTGTGCAGTTTCCGGACGAACCAACTTTCATCTCTCCGTCGAGAAATCCCTCCACCATGGATTTTTTTTCCTGTCGAACATCGGACTATCCAAGCTATCTCAGCTCCGACCACTAACCAGCGGTGGTTGAAGTCGGTGTCAACGTGGTTTCTGCTAGAAGCTGTCTGCGTAAAGACTACCACCATGTCATCAGGGTGCAATACAGACGAATGGTGGATAGCAACATCGATGAAAATCCACCACTCGTCACCGTAGATGACATCGACCGGGCGTTGGAAGGACTCCCACAGGCCATATCCGTGGCTGACGAGGCATGTGTTCGACAAGTTCCTGTGAGGGGTGAGTTTGTTGCTATTGATTCGCACACCCAATTACTGATTCGGTTGAGAAATGTGCGTAGACGCCAGTTTCAGAGGACTGGAGATCTGGACAATAAACGTTAAATGGCCGAGCTGAAATGAAAGTTTCGGGCGTGTTGTCCAGAATCTGGACAACAGCTCCAGACCATTCTGGAAGGTAGCCAAGGTCCTCAAAACTCATTCCGAACCCGTTCCACCTCTCAGAGTCAAAAATGATGACGATCGGCTTTTTATCACCCCACAGGAGAAAGCAAATGCGATCGGCGAGCATGTCGCTTCATCGCATTTTCTTGGCTCGACTATCCAAAGTCCGCTCGAAGATAAGTACAATGCATTCAAAACCTAGATGCCTATTACTTCTTTTGGGAAAAATGTCAAGAATTCTGCATATTTTTAATCGGCGCACGCTGTGATAAGTGCATGTTTGGAGCATATCTTGCCCCAAAGTCCAGTTGTAAGCCAAGAAGATGACAGTGATTCGTATTCACTTCGCACTACGTAAAACTCATATTAGCTCCACATTGATAAGCCACAATTATGTCTTAAAATTATTGTCATGTTAGGAAATAAATGTGAAAACATAAATCAATTGATTATTGAATTCTGATTTGGACTCCAATTCAAACTAGCAGTTGCTGTTCAATTGAGCAGTGTAGAAACTGAAACCAATAAAATGAAAATATCAATTAAGGCCTCGTCTATCCATGGATAATATCAAAAACGAGATTATACTGTGTAACAAAGGTTCGATTTACCTGTCCGGTGGATCAATATGGGTTTTTTTTTTACTAATAATTTGTATGTGTTAAAAACATATTTTTAGTCCAGATTTCTTAGGCACAAGTCACATAACTACAAAAAAGTTCATAAATGTTACTAAAAGTTTATGTTCTACGATGTTGGTCAAGGTGGAGTTTTCAATGAGTCCGTTTTACAAAAGTTAGTATTTTTATAAGCTTTCAAATAAACATAAGTTTGAAAATTGAAAAATGCGTTTTTTGATTAGAAAGTTTTTAACGGTTTTTTTTTTCTGGAAAGGCTTTCCAGTTTTTATTTAATTAATTTATTTAATTTGATTTTCTTCATCGGACTTAACGTGTCTAGATGAAGCCTGATATGGAAAAGCCTAGAAAAGGCGTAAAAACCCATATCTTTTCGAAATACATGAATCACAATAATACAATACAATTACAACGAACATTAATCAAGTCTATAGCATAAAAAAGTTATCCTCCTATGTCATAGAGTTGTCCGTGAATCAGGTAGAAGTCCTCGTCATGCAGTTGAACTTCTCAGGAGTCTGCGTTGAATACGGTGACGAAAGGTTTCCTGCTGCACAGTTAAAGTCGAAAAACTCGTAAAACTCTTTGAAACGCCCAGACATGAACCGTATTGGGTCATGCAAGCTGTAGTTCGCAGCACGAGGTCCGAGATGCAGGAAACTCCTCGACCGAAGAACTCGTTCGGGTGCGTATATTTCGAATTCAGCCAAGATTCCTGGAGAGTCGATATATAAGTACTTTCGCTGCGAACACGGCCTGACTAATCATCCACCTATGTTCTAGTGTTTCAAGACCCAGGAGTTCACAACGATCTTCGTACGGCGGAAGGTTCACAGGGTCATTCCAAGGAAGGTGAAGAAAGGCATACCGAACAAATTTACTTTGAACAGATTCAATCCTTGCTATCCAAACTGCTTGATACGGGCACCATACTACCGAGCTGAATTCCAAGATCGATCGCACTAGAGAGCAGTATAGAGCTTTTAGACAGGCAGGATCGCGAAACTCGTCAGCGATCTTGAAAATGAACCCGAGTTGCCTGTTAGCTTTCGCAACGATGCCCGAGTAATGAAGCTTGAATGTTAAGGCGCAGTCCAGCGTGATTCCTAGGTCACAAACATTGTCCACACGTTGCAGAAGTTGGTGATTTATCGTATAGTTGAATGCCACTGGTTTCAGCTTGCGATGAAATGAGATATTATTACATTTTTGTACATTCAACGTGAGATAGTTTCTTGAGCACCACTCTTCGAAAGTATCGATTAGGTGCTGAAGCCGCAAGCAATCGGCGAAGCTACGAACAATCACATAGATCTTCACATCATCCGCGTAGAACGATCGGCAACCAGTTGGGAGGATCAGTCCGGCCTCATTCACAAAAATCGAGAATAGCAATGGTCCCAAGTTGCTACCTTGAGGAACACCGGAGCTGTTTGTAAAATAGTCCGATTGCTCTGATCCGATTCTAACACAAAGTTCTCGATTGGTCAGGTAGGACTTGAACCAACGAGTTAAACCCGAGGATACACCGAGTTTTTCAAGTTTAGCTAGCAGTATGGAGTGGTCAACCCGGTCGAATGCAGCCTTAAGATCTGTATATACAACGTCCACCTGCGCTCCAGCTTCCATACTCCGAAGACATGAAGAAATGAACGGAGCTAGATTTGTTGAAACTGATCTCTTGGGATAAAAACCGTGTTGGTCAGGAGAAATGTAATTTCTGCAGCTAGAGAATAATGCGTCGTTGATGATGATTTCGAAAACTTTAGAGCAGGGCAGCAGGCACTGAGTGATGTGATCCCTCGGTAATTTTCGACGTTTTTCTTGTCTCCTTTCTTGTAGATCGGGAACATGAAATATTGAACAGCTTCGAAAGCGGTGTTGTAAGCTCGGAACAGCATCGCTTCAGAATGCTTGAGGGGATCCCGTCAGGGCCAGCAGCATTAGAAAATTTTAGCTTCTTGATGGCGGATTCGACGAGGTCTACTGTAACCGAGGTAATCGAAAAATTGAAAGCATCACTGGGAGTGTTTCTCACCGCTTCAGCAACTTGGGACAACGAAGCCGTAGTGTCTGTTGAAAATGCTTTTGAAATGTTCTGCCAGAAGATTACATTTCTCAAGGGAATTGCTGGCGATTCTATCACCCAGGTGAATTTTGACTGGTAGCCCCTCCTTGTTTCGTTTGGTATTCACGAATGACCAGAACTGCTTTGGATTAAGCCGTAAATTAGCCTGCACACGCCTTGTGTAGCTCTTGTAAAGAATGCGGTTATATGTACGATATTCGTTGCTCGCTGTTGAAAATAATCGTGTGGTGAATGGGTTACGAGTACGATAGTATTTACGGAGGGCCTTCGATCTCAGACGCTTCAAATTCCGTAGTCGAGCATTGAACCATGCGGGTTTGGGAGAGGGTCTCCTCAGTGGGACAGAATCAGTTATTGCCCGGCCAACGACCTCAGCGAAGTAGTTGACGGCTTCATCAATAGATGAACACGTATCAAGGAACTGCCAATCTGCCTGGGCAAGCGAGTGACTCAGCGCGACGAAATCTGCTCTACGAAAGTCGAGCTCATGTACATCAACAGGGGGGTTATCGTAGCGAACATGAACAGATAGGTTGATGGAAACTTCCAACGCAGGATGATTGGTGTCGATGCCAATCAAAGGCTCTGGGGCTTCTAGGATAGAACATTCCAGTCCTGCAGCTTCGTTCGCCAGAACGAGATCAAGCAGCTGAGAGTTGCTATTCAGTATCGAGTTGATTTGCGTTAAGCCATGCAGGTTGATACCATCAAGGAGAGCACAGCAGGATGCGGGCATGTTCGAGCGAAGAACATCACTGCTAGGAAGATCGTTTGCAGGAACGTTCCATGAGAGCCCAGACTGATTGTAGTCACCAAATACCAGAGCTAGGTCGTTTTGTTCTAGTCGAGAGAACACGGTACCAATCGAACTGTTGTGGTTTGCAATGCTGCTCGAATCAGATTTCCGGTCTGGAGGTAGATACATAGCGCCAATACTTATTGATCTACGAGGCGTCGTTATTTCGACCCACAGCTGCTCTAGAGAAGTGCAAACTGGAGCAGGATCGATGCAGGAGCTTAGGCGTTTAGATACCGCAATCTAGACGCCTCCCCCACGCGTTTTGGTACTATTCTGGTGGTTGCGGTCGTTTCTAAATACCGTGAATAGACTGCCAAATAATTGAGATGAATTAATGCGGTCATCGAGCCAGGTTTCCGTAAGAACTATGACATCGTAGTCAGAGTCAACGGCAGTCAGGAAAAAATCATCAATCTTTGTTCGCAGGCCACGAACGTTCTGGTAATACACCAACAGGCGGTTGGAGGTCTGCAGAATGATCGATCAGCCGAAACGAGCATGGTGGTACTTTGGAACACAGAAACGGATCAGGAGAAGAGCTGTTTTCAACAAACGCATACTTGCCTGATGTAGAAGGTTGGAAGACCCCTTCACCATGCTCAACCACAGGGCCAGAACGACTTTCTACAACCTTTGTCTAGGACAAAATTTAAATAAGAATAGCCGTTTTCGTGCTATGATTTATTGAAAAATATCGGACGCGCCATTTTGAAAAATTAGGTAAGAGTCAAAATGGCCGAATTCCAGCACAAACTTGGGTCATTGCTCTAGTGAACAATTATGCAAAGATGCATGGAATTCTAAAATCTAGAATTTGTTAATTTTTTCGCTATTTTGTCTGGAACTTCTTCCGAAATTATGTGTAACGTATAGAAGAAGAGTAAATATAAGCGTGTAAAGTTCCCCTTTTCTTTTCCTATGTCGGGGTTTAGAATGATAAATCCGACTGCGAATCAATTGTTTACTACTATAATTGCGTATAAGCCCCTTGCTAACGATCAGTTCCCATTTAATCCGATCGATAATTAAGCGTGAGTTTCACCTCATCACCCCTTTCGTCGTTTTTCCGAGACTACGAGAATTCCCCATCAAACCGCTAATCTTGTGCGAGATAAAACAAGTGTTGTTCAGCCCGTATCGCATAATAACTGGTGCCCAGCGCAGCACAGCACAACACTTGGCAATGTGTAATAATTGAAAATTTAAATGTGATCACGACTTAGGTTTAGGCCTTGCTGCATGCGGCCAGACACGATTCGATCCGCGTGGACAACCAGTCAGTGGTCGTCGTCGTCGTCGTCATACATGGCTGATCACGGTACGATTACAATCGATTTCAATATCCGGGTTGCATTGCTTGCTACAGATGTCACATCGAGCGTAGAAATATATGCATTTATTGTGCTACAGGGAACTGACTGGAATATTCCAAATTAACGCAAAGATCAATAAAACTTATTATCGATTATTGTTTTTGTCCCGCAGCAGCCGCCTTCACTTTGTCAGGATGGCTGAACCCTTCGAACTCTTTTATGTCAGCTCGAACCAGAAATAAATATAAATTATCCCAATTGAGAACCTGAAGACCCCCGAAGATCTGTGTGACGGTCAAAAAAAAAAAGAACCCCAGAAGATCCAAACCAATCGATAAGACCGGCTCCCTCGGCGAGTTAAATCGTTGATAAATGATTGTCCCTTTTTGTGCTCTTCCCCGCAGGCCGGGTTGGAGTCAAGTTGGAGTGTCTCCAAGCGCGTTCGAGGTCCAGAAAAGGGTGAGCACACGAGTGGATCGCGGCTACCTTTGAGATGATCTCTGATACCCGCAGCAGCTCCCTGCGCTGCGCATCGATTCGGGGCCGTGTGTATGTGTGTGTGTGTGTGTGTTGATGGTGCCACCACCGGGAATCGCCGTCGACGTCCCCGATGCCCCGATAATTGGTCTATTATGTTTGTAATAATGAATGTTTTGCGCGTTCATAAACCAATCGGCAATCTTACTAAATCATTTCGCCGCGCGAGACAATCCGATACAGCTGTCCAAAGTGGGCGCGAGGTTCTTTCATTCTGGTCGAACAAGGGAACGATGAAGGGCTCCGGAGGGCAGTGGGAGCGTGAAATAATATATACGCAATGGCACACAATGTGTGACATCTTCCGAAGGGATGGTGGGTCGAGTTAGGATGAAATTTTGGATAAAATTGATGAAAATAGGGTTAGTGTCTCTAAGTCAACGTAAATGTCCCTAATATTGTGCAGATAACGCATTGCTCTGAGAAAAATTCGAAGATCAGGAGTCTTTTATCGATGGGCCCAATTTTTAGATCCATTTCCCCTGATTGTATATCCTTCATTGTATTTCTGGGAAAATCTTGAAAGTCAGTCTTTTCACTTGAATTGCAGAAATTTTTCTGCATATAAATTCACCTTGTTTGGTGTAATGGATCATTCTTAAAAACTTGTAATTTCCTAAATTCAATATCTCCCAAACTAAAAATTCCTTGATTCTTGTAAATATATTGGCTGGTGATTTTAATATTAATTGGCGTGATTTTCAAATAAATCATTTAAAGCGTTTAGCTGATAGATAGTGTGACCTTCTGGAAGCAAAATTGACAACTTGTCTATGTCATACACAAACTTTACCACGCATTCTTGCTTCTTAAAAAAATAAAATTATCAGTTCAGTTTCTCATAGTTTCATAATTCCAAAAAATAGCATTTTAGCTGTAATGTGCAATTGCAAGCCTGTTCTCAATTAATAACTGTGGATGCGCATCTAGAACACAAAGTTGAGAGCACGTAATAAGCTAATATGCGATACACAATAAGCATGAAATACGAATAATAAGTATTTCCAGGCATAGTAGAACGTTAACTCTCGATGAACATTTCAAAAGGTCCTATCTGCAATGATCGATTCTCTTCATCGATTTTCCCTTTCATAAATAATCCGCTGTTGTATTTGACGTTTTGGACGCTAGATAAGAACCTTCTAAAAAGAGCGCCGGTGGTGGTGGAACCGGAGTGAAGTGAGTTCCAATTACTATGGTAAAATTTGAAATCTACAAACTGTTTACGCATGCGCGCTCTCTCCACTCTTCACAGAGAGATCTAGACAGTAAGGTGCTGTGTGGTGCGCAAACAGTTTGTAGATTCCAAATTTTACTATAGTGATTGGAATTCACTTCACTCCGGCTCCAACATTCCGGCCACCTTGAAACACGGCGGTATCATCGTGGATCCTCGCCAACGACACGAAAAAAAAGCCAGGTAGATCGAACGATAAAGCTTAGAGGTATTGGAATCGCAATTACCTGAACTGAGCGCGGGTGCGTTTCGAGCAAGTTCTCCCTTTAGGGTGGCTCTACCTGGATCTTAGAGGGCTGGATTCGGTGAAGGTAGCAGCCCGAGTAGCACATTTCCGTCAGAATAAGTTGCAGCAACTTGTTTATAACTGATATAAGTTGTATAGAAGTTGCCACAACCGATTCGCGACAAGCGTGCTTCTAGGGAGTGCGATCCTTGCTACTGGACGAACGGTGTCCCTGCCACGTGCTGTCCGTAATGTGACGACTCGGACGACACCATCCTTGCCCGGATGAAGTTTAATAATTCTCCCGAGCGTTGTCCTCCTTAACGATGACAATTCTGTCGTCTTCCACAGTCGCGGGTGGATGCAGCCCTTGATAGCACGTGACTGCAATTGTTGCAGGTATATTCGGGACACCAGCGAAATCAGATGTGCTGGAGATGTTTCTGGGTCAGCTCGTACGATTTTAGGCGAAAGTCAGGAATCCCACCCAGGCTCACTCGGCATTGGTGTTAGCGGACGGGAGTTGAGGCACATCTCGAGTTGGACTAGGAGAGTCAGCATGTCTTCGTAGCGGATGCTTCACAACAGCCTCCCACAGCCGCTCGAGGAGGAAAAACTCTCTCGCGGTCAGAATCGTTCACCTTCAGCTCTGGTAGAGACGGTACAGTGCGTGCGAGGCTCCTTTGAACATAGTGCAGTTCAGTAGCCTTTCCTCTGCGGGCGACTAATCGACGAAGAGCTACTAGGAATGCCGCTGTGGTAAGGTCACTCACCAGCTTGACGTGCACAGCCCTTGTAGCGAAGCAGACGAATATCGCTACGTATGCCTTCGTTGGGCTGCGATTGCGGACGGGTGACTTCAGCACGAACGGTCCACAGTAATCGACTCCGCAGACGGAAAAGGGTCGAATTGATGCCGGGATGCCGGTAGAGCCTCTGTGCTCTGCTGGACTAGTGTGGGCTTGCTACGAAAGCAAGTGTGGCAATGGTGAAAGACGGATTGTACAAGTTTTCTAACGCCCAGAATTCAATACTTCTGGTGGAGAGTGGCTTGCAGGAGTTGCGGGTCTGCTTCAAGGGGAAACAGCTATCCAGCAGAGCCGACAGCAGATGTTTGGCAGAAAGCACGATCGGATGCTTGACATAGTCGGTGAGTGGAGGAATTGGCTTGTCCGGATCTCACCGCAGCGATGTACGTTCTCGTAAAGAACAGGTGTAGCGTAGACAGAAAGCCGTAACACGACGAAGTTTGACGAAAATGGAATAGCGAGCAATCAAACTGTCGCAAAATTCGAACTGCACGACGGTCATCACAATGAGTGGTACTTTGCGAATTTCTTCGACAGCCGCTCCTGATTCTTCTTCGGGTGGATTACGATACAGCCAAAGCACGATCGGATGCTTGACATAGTCGGTGAATGGTCACAGCCACTTCAGCTTGGATGACTCGACGACTTTTTCGCCACTGACAAGATCAGAAATCTCTTTTGAGAATGCATGCGGTTGTGCTAGATGACACAGGCGTAGTTCTGCACGTTGAAGTTCTAAGGTGGTGAGTGGAGGAATTGGCTTGTCCGGATCTCACCGCAGCGATGTACGTTCTCGTAAAGAACAGGTGTAGCGTAGACAGAAAGCCGTAACACGACGAAGCTTGACGAAAATGGAATAGCGAGCAATCAAACTGTCGCAAAATTCGAACTGCACGACGGTCATCACAATGAGTGGTACTTTGCGAATTTCTTCGACAGCCGCTCCTGATTCTTCTTCGGGTGGATTACGATACAGCCAGAATGCCGGAGCAAGTAACAGCCATTCAGGATCGTTCCACGAACGCTTACATTGCAAAAGGTCCACTGGGTTCGGACCTCGCGAGATGCCATGAGCAGGGTTAACGACACCAGCAATATGCTTCCAGTAGTTCACATCGGTTGTGTGCTGGATTTGAGCCACTCGATTTGCTACGAAAGCCGCCCAACGACTAGGCGATGACTGTAGCCATTGAAGAACGGTGGTGGAATCCATACAGAAGAAAGCAGTAGCATACATCTTTAGGGCAGCATTCACCTCCTTGTAGAGCTGCGTCGATAATCGTGCAGCGCAGAGTTCTAGCCGGGCTGTCGAATGCCGACTGGATAACGGCGCAACCTTGGATTTGGCCGTCAAAGGTTGAATCGATTCACCGTCACTAGTTTCGGCCCACACGTAACATCAGGTCCCATACGATCCCTTGGAGGTGTCGACGAAGAAGTGAAGCTGAATGCTAATAACGTTAGGCAGCGAGAAGAATCATGGAACACGAACTTCACTAAGCAAATGAAGAGTAGCATGGAAATCCTTCCGTTCTTCTTGCAGCTTACGGGGGAGTGCAGTATCCTACAAACGCTGCATGAACAGTTTGGCGACAATGATCCGAGACCAAGCGGGTCGAAGATTTCAGCGATGTAAGATGTCACCTTGCGCTTCGTCAGGACCGCAGCAGGAAGTGGTAGTTGGATCTTGAACCGAAGTACGTCGTTCGATGGTTCCCAGATGAGACCGAGACTTGAAACTGCTTGCTCATCTTGTAGGTCGTGCATAGGTTTGAGCGCCAGATCTTCCGGTGAATCGTCCTGGAGAACCTCAGGAATATTCGATGCCCACTTCTTGATTGGAAATCCAGCTGCACTAAGCATCTCTGTTACCTGTTTGCGAAGCAGTTGACATATAAAGAATTTTGGAATATTTTATACTGGGAAATCCGGGGATAAAAATTTCGACCATCTGAACACCGCAAAATCGCGATTAAAGCCATATTTACGCAGATAAATCGATTTAAAGGTTTGGGATTCCCAGCAGCCAACATATAAAGAATTTTGGAATATTTTATACTGGGAAATCCGGGGATAAAAATTTCGACCATCTGAACACCCCCCAAATCGCGATTAGAGCCATATTTACGGAGATAAACCGATTTAAAGGTTTGAGAAACCCAGCAGCCGACATATAAAGAATTTTGGAATATTTTATACTACGTAATCCTGGGATAAAAATTTCGACCATCTGAACACCCCCCAAATCGCGATTAGAGCCATATTTACGGAGATAAATCGATTTAAAAGTTTGGGAAACCCAGCAGCCGACATATAAAGTGTTTTAGAATATTATATACTGGGAAATCCGGGGATAAAAATTTCGACCATCTGAACACCCTCCAAATCGCGGCTAGAGCCGTATTTACGGAGATAAATCGATTTACAGTTTTGGGAAACCCAGCAGCCAACATATAAAGAATTTTGGAATATTTTATTCTGGGAAATTTGGGGATAAAAATTTCGACCAATCGCGATTAGAGCCATATTTACGGAGATAAATCGATTTAAAGGATTGGGAAACTCAGTAGCCGACATATAAAGAATTTTGGAAGATTTTATATTGGGAAATCGGGGGATAAAAATTTAGACCATCTGAACACCCCCCAAATCGCGATTAGAGCCATATATATGGAGATAAATCGATTTAAAGGTTTGGGAAACCCAGCAGCCGACATATAAAGAATTTTGGAATATTTTATACTGGGAAATCCGGGGATAAAAATTTCGACCATCTGAACAACCCCCAAATTGTGATTAGAGCCATATTTACGGAGATAAATCGATTTACAGGTTTGGGAAACCCAGCAGCCGACATATAAAGAATTTTGGAATATTTTATACTGGGAAATCCGGGGATAAAAATTTCGACCATCTGAACACCCCCCAAATCGCGATTAGAGCCATATTTACGGAGATAAATCGATTTAAATGTTTGGGAAACGCATTAGTTGACATGTAAAGAATTTTGGAATATTTTATACTTGGAAATCCGGGGATAACAATTTCGACCATCTGAACACCCTTCAAATCGTGGTTAGAGCCGTATTTACGGAGAAAAATTGATTTTAAGGTTTGGGAAACCCAGCAGTTGACATATATAGAATTTTGGAATATTTTATACTGGGAAATCGGGGGATAAAAATTTAGACCATCTGAACACCCCCCAAATCGCGATTAGAGCCATATTTATGGAGATAAACCGATTTTAAGGTTTGGGAAACCAAGCAGCCGACATATAAAGAATTTTGGAATATTTTATACTGGGAAATCCGGGGATAAAAATTTCGACCATCTGAACACCCCCCAAATCGCGATTAGAGCCATATTTACGGAGATAAATCGATTTAAAGGTTTGGGAAACCCAGCAGTCGACATATAAAGAATTTTGGAATATTTTATACTGGGAAATCCGGGGATAGCAATTTCGACCATCTGAACACCCCCCAAATCGCGATTAGAGCCATATTTATGGAGATAAATCGATTTAAAGGTTTGGGAAACCCAGCGGTTGACATATAAATAATTTTGGAATATGTTATACTGGGAAATCGGGGGATAAAAATTTCGACCATCTGAACACCCCCCCAATCGCGATTAGAGCCATATTTACGGAGATAAATCAATTTACAGGTTTTGGAAACCCAGCAGCCGACATATAAAGAATTTTGGAATAACCGGGGATAAAAATTTCGACCATCTGAACACCCCCTAAATCGCGATAAGAGCCATATTTATGGAGATAACTCGATTTAAAGGTTTGGGAAACCAAGCAGTTTACATGTAAAAATTTTTAGGATATTTTATACTGGGAAATCGGGGGATAAACATTTAGACCATCTGAACACCCCCCAAATCGCGATTAGAGCCATATTTGCGGAGCAGCTGACATATAAAGAATTTTGGAATATTTTATACTGGGAAATCCGGGGATAAAAATTTCGACCATCTGAACACCCCCCAATCGCGATTAGAGTCATATTTACGGAGATAAACCGATTTAAAGGGTTGGGAAACCCAGCAGCCGACATATAAAAAATTTTGGAATATTTTATACTGGAAAATCCGGAGATAACCATTGCGACCATCTGAACACCCCCCCAATCGCGATTAGAGCCATATTTACGGAGATAAATCGATTTAAAGGTTTGGGAAACCCAGCAGCCGACATATAAAGAATTTTGGAATATTTTATACTGGGAAATCCGGGGATAAAAATTTCGACCATTTGAACACCCCCCAAGTCGCGATTAGAGCCATATTTACGGAGATAAATCGATTTAAAGGTTTGGGAAACCCAGCGGTTGACATATAAATAATTTTGGAATATGTTATACTGGGAAATCGGGGGATAAAAATTTCGACCATCTGAACACCCCCCCAATCGCGATTAGAGCCATATTTACGGAGATAAATCGATTTAAAGGTTCGGGAAACCCAGCAGCCGACATATAAAGAATTTTGGAATATTTTATACTGGGAAATCCGGGGATAAAAATTTTGACCATCTGAACACCCCCCAAATCGCGATTAGAGCCATATTTACGGAGATAAATCGATTTAAAGGTTCGGGAAACCCAGCAGCCGACATATAAAGAATTTTGGAATATTTTATACTGGGAAATCCGGGGATAAAAATTTTGACCATCTGAACACCCCCCAAATCGTGATTAGAGCCATATTTACGGAGATAAATCGATTTAAAGGTTTGGGAAACCCAGCAGCCGACATATAAAGAATTTTGAAATATTTTATACTGGGAAATCCGGGGATAAAAACTTCGACCATCTGAAGACCCCCCAAATCGCGATTAGAGCCATTTTTATGGAGATAAACCGATTTAAAGGTTTGGGAAACCCAGCAGTTGACATATAAAGAATTTTGGAATATTTTATACTGGGAAATCCGGGGATAAAAATTTGGACCATCTGAACACCCCCCAAATCGCGATTAGAGCCATATTTACGGAGATAAATCCAATTAAAGGTTTGGGAAACCCAGCAGCCGACATATAAAGAATTTTGGAATATTTTATACTTGGAAATCCGGGGATAAAAATTTCGACCATCTGAAAACCCCCCAAATCGCGATTAGAGCCATATTTACGGAGATAAATTGATTTAAAGGTTCGGGAAACCCAGCAGCCGACATATAAAGAATTTTGGAATATTTTATACTTGGAAATCCGGGGATAAAATTTTTGACCATCTGAACACCCCCCAAATCGCGATTAGAGCCATATTTACGGAGATAAACCGATTTAAAGTTTTGGGAAACCCAGCAGCCGACATATAAAGAATTTTGGAATATTTTATACTGGGAAATCCGGGGATAAAAATTTCGACCATCTGAACACCCCCCAAATCGCGATTAGAGCCATATTTACGGAGATAAATCGATTTAAATGTTTGGGAAACGCATTAGTTGACATGTAAAGAATTTTGGAATATTTTATACTTGGAAATCCGGGGATAACAATTTCGACCATCTGAACACCCTTCAAATCGTGGTTAGAGCCGTATTTACGGAGAAAAATTGATTTTAAGGTTTGGGAAACCCAGCAGTTGACATATATAGAATTTTGGAATATTTTATACTGGGAAATCGGGGGATAAAAATTTAGACCATCTGAACACCCCCCAAATCGCGATTAGAGCCATATTTATGGAGATAAACCGATTTTAAGGTTTGGGAAACCAAGCAGCCGACATATAAAGAATTTTGGAATATTTTATACTGGGAAATCCGGGGATAAAAATTTAGACCATCTGAACATCCCCCAAATCGCGATTAGAGCCATATTTACGGAGATAAATCGATTTAAAGGTTTGGGAAACCCAGCAGTTGACATATAAAGAATTTTGGAATATTTTATACTGGGAAATCCGGGGATAGCAATTTCGACCATCTGAACACCCCCCAAATCGCGATTAGAGCCATATTTATGGAGATAAATCGATTTAAAGGTTTGGGAAACCCAGCAGCCGACATGTAAAGAATTTTGGAATATGTTATACTGGGAAATCCAGGGATAAAAATTTCGACCATCTGAACACCCCCCAAATTCCGATTAGAGCCATATTTACGGAAATAAATCGATTTAAAGGTTCGGGAAACCCAGCAGCCGTCTACATCTTCGGCATCAGACAGAAAATCGTCGACGTAGAAATCGTGGATGGCCGCTTCTACAGCAGCTGAAAATTGGTCTCCATTATCCAGAGCGATTTGCGGCAGAGTCCTCGTGGCCAAGAACGGAACATAGCAGTGGTTATGAAAAGAGAAAGTCGATGAAGAGAATCGATCAAAACAGATAGGACATTTTGAAATGTTCATCGAGAATTGATCATGTTTATTCCAATTTTGATTGTATTTGTTCAGTAACAGAATGTATTACACTGTACACAAACATCATCCTCTGATCGAATGAAACCTCAGACCATTCAAAACAAAAGACCGAAATCGCTTTTTCGAATGATAGCTGCAACCGGATGACGGTTGTTTTGAAATCAGATGATTTTCCTCTCGAATACTGGATGAAACTTGTAATGAGAAGGGATAGGGCCTTCAGTTGAAATGCGTAATGCTCTCTGCAGAATGACTGTCATACTAAATGGAAATGCATATGGTATTGGATCAGCCCCATAACGCAAATCATTCAAAACGATGATGTAAATAATTTTATCGAACGTCATTTGCTGATCTGAGCTGACAAACAAGGTGGAAGCATATGCATCGCTATCAGAGCTGTTACGAACAAAGTTAAAGGATGAAAACCAATGTTTGGCTAATTCGTGGTGGAGGAGGTTTTCTCCACCACGAAATTTTTTTGTATCCATGATGGAATGGCTTATTATGGCTATTCAGTAAGGAATTATACATAATCAAATTATAAATCTAATTAAAAGCACTTGCATGTCACACTATTCTTAAATGTTTGTCCTCTGAGTGCCGTATGTTTTATAGCTAATTTTCAAACGAAAATCATCCTGTATTTGGATGACAGTCATATGGATGTTCATCATCTGACGACGAATTCAACCATTAGAAAATCATCCGAAATTCGAATGCATATTGTTAAAGGGCTCGAGCAATGCAATAATCATTCGAAGTATTGCGGATGTTTTGGTTCAGTGTAGATCAGTGGTGCTCAGCTGAATGCATATGGAGAGCCACTGTGTAGCATCAGTGGAAACTAACGATTATAAATTGGCTCACACTGGACTAGCCTATCGGTCCCAAGTAAATCGATTAACGTACCCCATTCTACTCGAAATTCTAGTACTACACTATGTTTGATTTGATTCGCTATGAAAGTTTGACAGATCAAATAAGTGGTTCGTGGATTTTCAGTTGTTTCGAGGGGTGCATCGATTAGCTTGGGACCGAAGAGAGTACCAGAGCTGAGGCAAAAAGTTGAGCACGTTTCTTCGGGACCTTCTGGTCTTAGAGTTATATATTATAGCCTTTCGATCACCAAAAGTGCAGGAACTCAACGATGAGTAAATTTGCCACATGTTTTTTTTTATGGAAAACCTTCCAGGAAATTATGAAATTTGACGAACATCTTACTTAGTCTAGGAATAGTGCCAATAGACTGAGTGAATCAAATCTTTTCTTTTCTCATATTCGAGAATTTGTTCCTGGAAAAACAAGAGGCAAATTTACTCATCACTGAGTTCCTGCACTTTAGGGGCTGTTCATTAACTACGTAGACAGTTTTTTGAGATTCTTGACCCCCTCCTCCCCCTGCGTAGACAATTTTCCATACATTTTTTTAAATTTGTCTGGAACGTGGATGATTGCCACCCCCCTAAAATGTCTACGTAGTTTATGAACAGTCCCTTAAGTGATGAACGAGTTAAAATCTCCGTTGTTCTCATTTGCCGTGCACATCTAGGTGTATACTAGAAAGGCAATAACGCAGAGGATGAAAAAATCCGCACTTACATATGATGGTCATGCCATTTGTTTTGAATGTATCAAATTAAGCCATATTTAGCCAGCAAAACTCCCATTGTGCAAGTAAATTTGACTCGGTCACCATTGCATTGTACCTGCGTCATCAAGCCAGCATCTGCGCCCGATCCGATCCTGTGGGAACCAAGAAGCTTGTATTATAAGCAAAAGCGCTCTCCACCAAGAGGAGTCGTCGGATGAGCGTAGGACAAAAGCCGTGAGGACCCGGGGAATGGACAGGAATTTATGTTTATTTTCTTCTCGTATATTTTTCTCTCTGTTCATCCGAGCATCTCTTTGGGATGCAGTTTTCGAGGTACCGCGACACTTTCTTTCTGCACAATTTTGGGCTGCTGCTGCTGGTGGTGGCGGGGTGGTGTGGTGGGAATTACACTGGCTGGTGCATCGCCAAATGTTTTGTCGCAGCAGCAGCAACAGCAGCAGCAGAAGCAGTAGAAACAGCTTAGCGATGCAAATTAAATGCCAGGTGGGAAGAAGAAGGTGCTCCGTTTGTAGCTGGGAACGCAAAACGGGAAAATTGATACTAGTTAGCGGCGCGGTGTAAAGTAAATTGGTGCTATTCAATTGATAGTTTCGCACCTTTGTTCGAGGGAAACTCTGGTGGTGTTTATCAGTTCTTTTAAGGAGAAAGTGTCGCCAATTTTCTATGGCAATTGAAATCGACCCTGGGTGTTAGTTAACAAATCATTTAGATCAATAGAAGCAGCGCATTTACAACGGTACATGATTGGCCAGAAGCACAAATGAGGGGTTGAAAGGAACCTACGAACCTCCCCCAAACGATTTCACCTTGGGGTAGGTTCTTCTCCTTTGTTCGCAAAGAAAACGAAGATTCTCCCGCACTTACAAGCTGCCAGCCACTCGAGCTGGTAGAATGTTATTCCGCTTCCTCGTACTTCTCATGGCGGTGGCAGTCAGTCAGAGAACACCCCATTGGCCCACATTTGGTGCTGTGCCTAGTATGGTAACGCGCCACTGACGCGTCCTATAGGCCACATACTCAACAGCCAAATGCAGCATAAGAGAACCTACTTGAGGTTGGGGTTGGGGAGTTTGGTTTGAAAGGGAAATGGAAATATAAGTCCTACGTATGCGAGAGTTGGCCTACGAGGACTGTGCGCGATGGAAAATAAAAGTTTCAGAGGGAAAGAATTCATGGCTCTACGAGGCATCTTTTGTTCAGATATTCAGGGGGAGGGTTGATGTTGTTATTAGACTTTCAGACTAGTAACATTCGTGTTTCTGAATTATACTTGGAAGAATTGCAAGTGTCCAAGAGCAATTATTGGATTATATGGATTATATTTTCGATTTTTAAAGTGGATTTAAATCAAAAAATTTACTGTAGATTCCTGCTAACGACACTTGAAATTCTAGTAACCTAGTTAGGGTTGATGCATATATTATGTCATGCGCTAAGGAGGGGGGGGGGACTTGGTCTAAGATTTTGTGACAAACAATGCATTAGGTATAGGAAAAACGTCACGATAGGGAGGGGGTAAATTTCTTCTCGATTTAGCGTGACATAATTAATGCATGGGCCCTTATGTTTGTTTCTGGAAGCCATAGCCGCTATTTTGTTTGGATTCTGCGTTCCGTTTCCCAATGTTCCATTTCGCTTTACTCCATTGCATAAGCTGAACGACGTTTAAGCCATTTTTAGTTTGCATGGTGTGCAGATTTTATTTTATTTAAAGTGTTTATTTTTCCAGGCTCATTTTCAATACTAATGTTAGTAAAGCGGGGGTCGATTTCTCGCGGCTATCTCGATATTAGGGGTAACAAATTATAACAAATGGATGGCAGGGTAGGGATTGTGAACACAAGGTTTGGAGAGCAATGTTATCTTGATCTCGAACTAAGCGACATACTGATGAAAAAGACAGACATGAGGGTACACCGATGAGCAGCTAACAACTTTTGAGAACAGAAGATGACACTAACTACTGAATTCTCAGATCTATCCGCTTTAAAAACACATAAATTAAATATCAATAGTCGAGATCTCGGCTCGCCAAGATCTCGGATCTAGGAACACAATGGAGGTTGCATGACCAAAACAAAAAGAAAAAGTCATCACACCTATACATACTACGATGGATTTTTGTATTGTTTCCTTTTTCGAGGGTTCTGAATTATATAAATGGAAACATACTTTATACTTAAGGAATAAGGAGTTGAAGTGTATTACTTGTTTTCAGTTAGTTTTCGTTCGTCGTGTTTCTTGCAGTTATAACCGAGTGAAACCGAAGTGCCAAAAACATCGAAAATGTAAACATAAATATGAAATACAGTTGAGTCAATAGCTCAGTCTTGTTCTGATCAGTAAACTCAAAAGTTATTTTCAATAAACAGAAGCAATCTCACAATATCCATACGATACGGAATATGCAGCAGACTTTCAAAGAAGCGAATTCATGCATGAAGTGGAGATATACCATAAACTAGGGTATCTACGTTGGATAGAAAACCTTCCTCTAATTTGTCTTTGGTTTTCATTACATTTGGAGTTGCCCCACAAATAGGACAGTTCTGCATTGATGAACTACCATAAATATATGTTAACACCTTACCGTCAATCATACTAAGTGCAAATTTAAAATCAACTACGATTGTGTTGCAGTTTAATAGACCAAATTTCACTGGTATTAGTTCTTGCATTTCTTTCTCCACGTCTTGTTTTGTAGCAAGAATTATCTCTCCACTCTCTTTGACGAACTGCAGGATGAATGGTCTACAAAACCGAATGCTTTGAGGCATGCGGTTAAACCACATTTTTTTTTCGGATTATTCACCACCATCCATACCCCAACTACTCAATAGAATCAATTCTGCATATACCAGGTTATTTGATGTCATAAACTCGTCGAGTTCCCTCTCAAAACTTTGATGATTCGTTGGACTGTATGCTCCAACGGAGCCTGTAGTTTCTCCTTTATTTTGGACGCGGTTTCCTCAATGGATTGAGTTGGAGGGGCACATACTTTTTTTAAATGTCCCGATAACGTTGTATGGTGGAAATCTTGATGGTGCCTCTCGATGTATTACTTCGTATTGACTTTTGGTTAAGCCAGCTTCAATGTGTTCACACTAAATGCTTCATCATTCCACGTTCAATCCTTTAACTGCGTGTATATTTTCTTATAATGTTCTTGATAAGGTGTCCAATGACATACATACATTTATTTGTACAACATCACATTTAAGATAAGACATAATCAACAATAGTACGCCACAATACTCGGTTTGCGGCTGCCGCTCTCCATCCTCGATCATGCCCAATGCTCGCTAGATCACGCTCTACCTGGTCCGCCCATCGTGCTCTCTGCGCTCCACGCCTTCTTGTGCCAACCGGATCAGTAGCGAACACCAACTTTGCCGGGTTGTTGTCCGGCATTCTTGCAACATGCCCTGCCCACCGCATCCTTCCGGCTTTGGCCACCTTCTGGATGCTGGTTTCGCCGTAGAGTGCAGCGAGCTCGTGGTTCATTCTTCGCCGCCACTCACCGTTCTCCTGCACACCGCCGAAGATCGTCCTTAGCACACGTCGCTCGAAGACTCCGAGTGCTTGCAGGTCCTCCTCGAGCATAGTCCATGTCTCGTGTCCATAGAGGACCACCGGTCTTATTAGCGTTCTGTACATGGTACATTTGGTGCGGGGGTGAATCTTTTTTGACCGTAGTTTCTTCTGGAACGACTTCCACTGATGATGCGCCTTCGTATTTCACGACTCACATTGTTTTCAGCCGTCATTAAGGATCCAAGGTAAACGAATTCCTCCACTACCTCGAAAGTATCCCCGTCTATCGTGACATTGCTTCCTAGACGAATCCTGTCATGTTCGGTTCCGCCTACTAGCATGTACTTTGTTTTTGACGCACTCACCACCAGTCCGACCTTTGCTGCTTCGTGTTTCAGGCGGGTGTATAGTTCTGCCACCGTTCCAAATGTTCTTGCGATAATGCCCATGTCGTCCACAAAGCATACAAATTGACCGGATTTCGTGAAAATCGTACCCCGGCTGTCTTCACCTTCTAGAGCAATATTAAAGAGTAGGCATGAGAGTCCGTCACCTTGTCGCAGTCCCCGGCGAGATTCGAATGAACTGGATAGTTCACCCGAAACCCTTACGCAGTTTTGCACACCGTCCATCGTTGCTTTGATCAGTCTGATCAGCTTCCCAGGAAAGCCGTTCTCGTCCATGATTTTCCATAGCTCTGTGCGGTCGATACTGTCGTATGCCGCCTTAAAGTCGATGAACAAATGATGCGTTGGGACCTGGTATTCACGGCATTTCTGGAGGATTTGCCGTACGGTGAAGATCTGGCCCGTTGTCGATCGGCCGTCAATGAAGCCGGCTTGATAACTTCCCACGAACTCGGTCATTTTAGGTGATAGACGACGGAAGATGATCTGGGATAGCACTTTGTACGCGGCATTCAAAATGGTGATCGCTCTGAAGTTCTCACATTCCAAATGGTCGCCTTTCTTGTGAATGGGGCAGATTACCCCCTCCTTCCACTCCTCCGGTAGCTGTTCTGTTTCCCAGATCCTGACTATCATCCGGTGCAGGCAGGTGGCCAACTTTTCTGGGCCCAACTTGATGAGTTTGGCTGCGATACCATCCTTACCAGCTGCTTTGTTGTTTTTGAGCTGCTGAATGGAGTCCTTAACTTCCCTCAGCGTGGGAGTTGGGTCAGTTCTGTCCTCTGCTGCACTGACGTAGTCGTTTCCTCCATTGCGCTGGTCTCCCGTGCCTACGTTCTCCTCGCCATTCAGGTGCGCATCGAAGTGCTGCTTCCACCTTTCAATCACCTCACGTCCGTCCGTCAAGAGGCTCCCGTCCTTATCCTTGCACATTTCGGCTCGCGACACGAAGCCGTTGCGGGATGCGTTGAGCTTCTGGTAGAACTTCCGTGTTTCTTGGGAACGGCACAGCAGTTCCATTTCCTCGCACTCCGCTTCTTCCAGGCGGCGTTTTTTCTCCCGAAAGATGTGGGTCTGCTGTTTCCGCTTCTGTTTATACCGTTCCACGTTCTGTCGGGTTCCATGCTGCAGCATTACCGCCCGCGCTGCGTTCTTCTCCTCCAAAATCGTTCTGCACTCCTCGGCGAACCATTCATTCCGTCGACTTCTTTCCACGTACCCGATGGTGCTCTCGGCTGCGTCGGTGCTGGCTGCTTTTACTGTACTCCAGCAGTCCTCTAGAGGGGGCACATCGAGCTCGCTCTCCTCTGGCAACGCTGCCTCGAGATTCTGCGCGTATGCTAAGGCGTCGGTACCCTACATTGTTGATGACGGAAAGTTTTGGGCGCAGTTTGACCATCACCAGGTAGTGGTCAGAGTCGATGTTAGCGCCACGATAGGTCCTGACATCGATAATGTCGGAGAAGTGCCGTCCATCAATCAGAACGTGGTCGATTTGCGATTCCGTCTGCTGTGGTGATCTCCAGGTGTAACGATAGGGGAGGTGGTGTTGGAAGAAGGTGCTACGTATGGCCATGTTCTTGGAGGCGGCGAAATCGATGAGGCGTAGGCCGTTCCCGTTCGTCAGCTGGTGGGCGCTGAACTTTCCAATCGTCGGTCTGAATTCCTCCTCCTGGCCTACCTGAGCGTTTAGGTCTCCTAAATATGATGATCTTGACGTTGTGGCTTGGGCAGCGATCGTACTCGCGGTCGAGCTGCGCGTAAAATGCGTCCTTGTCATCATCAGTGCTTCCGGAGTGAGGGCTGTGCACGTTGATTATGCTTAAGTTGAAGAATCGACCCTTGATCCTCAACCTGCACATTCTTTCGTCGATCGGCTACCAACCGATCACGCGCTTCTGCATTTCGCCCATCACGATGAAAGCTGTGCCCAGCTCGCGTGTGTTGCCGCAACTCTGGTAGATGGTATGATTACCTCTGAACGTTCGCACCATGGATCCTGTCCAACACACCTCCTGCAGCGCTACGATGCCGAATCCGCGGTCCTTCAGTAGATTGGCGAGTATTCGGGTGCTCCCGATGAAATTGAGAGATCGACAGTTCCACGTGCCGAGTTTCCAATCGCAAGTCCTATTTCGTCGCTGGGGTCGTTGCCGTTGGTCTCGGTTCGTATTCCTCTGTTGCTGATTTGTGTCCAATGACCTTAACCAGATTCAAGTCCCGTCGATTATAGGCAGTCCGCCACGCAATAAATAAGGCCTTCTCGATGCTGTCCACCTTTGGATTTACTTCCTCGTTGTCTATGAGACGACGCTGGCTTCTTTCGCTCGGCTCATCAAACTGCTTTGAAGGTCTCCCTCGTTTTGATGGACTGATGGACTCCATCAAGAGGAAGGTTTGATGTAATGCTGTTACTTGGAAGTTTTAATAAAAGTACTGTAAAGCAACCATTAATGGACTTTTTAAACTTATTCAATCACGAATTACAGGTTAGTCAGTCTTTAGAATGTTGGAGATTGACTGTCTGCCCGATCGTCGGTTGGTGGAGCGAATGCCGTCCCGTCCGAAGATGATCGGTCTTCGGTAATCGATGATGCGTTGGTTTTGGTGAAGCTGACGTCGAGATGACCACGATCACTATAACCATAGAGGTAACTCTAAGACCACTGGGTCCCGAAGAAAATCATTATTATTTTTGGCTCACTCAGTACCAGAACAACGGTCCCAAGCAGTCCCAAGCTATTTCACTCACCCCTGCATGTTCTGCATGAATCCACACACCCCTGATGTTATCTGTCAAACTTTCATAGCAAATCAAAACAAACCTAGTGTAGTAATAGAATTTCAACTAGAATAGGGTACGTTAATCGTTTGCTTGGGACCAATAGGCTACTAAAGTGGTGAGCCAATTTAAAATCGTTAGTTTCGTATTGATTGTTGCTATAACTGAACAGTGTGAAGAAATTGACAGCCAGCATCTCAGCCGCTAACGTGATCCACAAGCGTTCAGTGTACAAGGTAAACAACTTTCACTTACATTATGATGATTGATATATTGTTGCACAACTGATCCATCGTAATCGTCGACAATCCTCTGATAAATCAGTGGGTGTGGCTAGCGTTCGTTGTATTTTTCACAAAGGGCGCATTTAGGCTGTCGGTCGTTTTAACGATACCAACCTCATCATAACCAACTCGTATTAAGATGATAAACATCAACAGAATCGGCAATGATGGCGCCACCATCGCTGTGTCCGCAGCAGCAGTCGGTGCGTACATCTTGACAGCTGTCAAGAAACGTCAGTTTGGTTCCATTGCAACGAACATTACGACTCTACGAATGCACTTGAGCACCATAAGTAAGCTCCGCGATAATGATCCTTTTCGAAATAAGAAGGACGATTGTTGCTTATCTTGATAGCATGAACGCGCTCTCGCGTTGACTTATGGTGGACAGGCCCTCAGTTAACAATCGCTTTTTTTTTCGTTCTTCCTTGAAGAAGTCCCGCGAAAGAGACGTAGGTACTCAGTGCAAGCCAAGGAGACGATGCCCGAATAAAAATGTGAAATGCAATCTGCAGGTTGCAACTAACTATCGAACATTTCTCAATTCAAATTAGTAGTGTGATGTTAAATGTTGATGTTGCCATAAATCATTAACATCAGAATGACGAATTTTTTTTGTTAGGGTTCCCATTGAATTTAAACAATCGCAGATATAGATCAAAATCGTAAAGTTAGGGGCACCTTTTTCCCGAATGTTCCATTGATTTGCGCTTCGTTTTGGTGTATATTTTGTTGTTATTGTTGTTGTAGAAATAACAAAAGTCAAACACATCAAAGCGGTGCATTCCCGTCAAAGCATCAGCTAATGATTTCTACCATAAAGCGAACGAATTCAAATTAGTCAAAACTGCACCATATCGGTCCGTCCCCAGTCGAGTCATTAGAAACGGACGATGAAATAAAAGATAGAAAATTGCACTCGATAAAAAAAAACCAAAACGATGCCCTGGGAGCCATCGATGGTTGATTTATTTTTAAAACTCTGTTTCCTTTCCATATTTCTATCCTGCGATTTGCATACACGCTCGCTGCAACTGTGCTGGGGCAGCGTGAATAGTTTCTTCAGCGCTACTGCCTGCATTCGTTTGAGATCTAGGAATTCAAAAAAAAAGAAAAGGAATCAAACGACCGACCGAGCCAGAGCTAGAGAAAAGCCAGGCGATGCATAATATTTATTTTATTGTCATTTTGAAACCTTAAAAAAGTCAGCTTGCATCGGATTCGACCGGCGAACGATGCTACTGCGGCGGCAATTTAGGTGAAACGACACAATATAAATATTGGAAAGAGGGAAAGACATAAGAGAGAAAATAGTGCAAGCGCACTCACACAAAATAGTAGATTTAGTGATTCACACCACTAATGATGGCCCGACGGAATAAAAATGGGGGATAGTTTTTATTTTTATTGCAAAATAATTGCATTCGATTTGCATTTTATTTGAGGACGGTGCGAGGAGCAAAAAAATACAAAGAATTCCTGCAAGGTGGTCGACCTTAAGCTTGTTTGTTACCATTCTTCACAGTGCTCCAAATTGACTCGCGTCAGCTCCGAGGCCCCATCACTGAGAGGAGATAGGATGATTTCAGATCAGCAGAGATTCTCAGTGCTGATCCTAAGCTATCCGTTCAGATGTTGCATCAATTATTCTGTAATATTTCGCACAAACGTTTGTTCGCTGGGTATATTATCAAAGAGCTTTGGGGGCGATGTGGCTGGCAGTTCATTGAAAATTAACTCTTAAACAACAATAATTTATGGCGGTCCTGACAAGAACCGTTTTGTCGTTATGGTTGAGCAATGTTGAGCTATTAGGGTGTTAAACACGGATGAGGCTGGAGAGCTGTTTGTTGTTTGAAACGAGAATGACGCGCTTGGCATAGATGGCCTACAGCGGCTCACGAAAAGCATCAGCGGTTGAGGGTAGCCTTGATGATAGCTAGCTGCTTGGCGGGGATCCTTTCGTTGTATAGTGGAGAACACCACCACTCACCACGCGGTGATTGAATAAACACCGTTTGATGAGACCGGATGGAATTCAACTTTGAAATCTGTGTTAGGGAAAGCACTTTTTTCTGGCAATCGGTGATAATTTTAAATTTGTAGAAAAAATTCATATCTATTGGCGTATTAAGAATTAAAATTCATAATCTCTGGATCAAAATCAGTCCACTTTCATGCCGCGACCGACTTTGGTTTTTGAAATTGCACCCCCAATTTTGCCTTAAAATACATGGTATGTTAGATTTAAACATAATGGGAACGGACGTCTGATTGATGACCTTGAAAAATGGGGCCCGGAAAAGGTCCGTTTTGTCGTGATGGTTGAGTAATGCTGAGCTATTAGAATGTTAAACACAGATGAGGTTGGTGAGCTGAATGTTGTTTGGAAGGAGGGTGACGCGCTTGGCATAGATGACCTACGGTGGTTAGTAGAACATCACCACTCACCACACGGTGATTGAATAAACAACGTTTGTTGAGACCAGATAGAATTCAACTTTGAAATCTGTGTTAGGGAAATCGCTTTTTGCAGGCAATCAGTGATAATTTTAATTATCATAGCAACAATTGCACATTCGTGCAATTTTCAAGAGTGATATTTTGAAAAATGATAAAGTGTCAATTGCAGATGCGTAGAAATATTTCTGATCGATTGGTGATAACATTATTGAAATTGGTCCAGGGACTGCTGAGTTATTAACGTTCAAAATCTTTCATAATTCCGTTACATGTTCCATTTTCAGTTTTCACAAAGTGTAATTCCATGTATAAATCACAGACGTAGTCCTCTGTCAAAAATTAAAGGCTTGGTACAATCGGTCCACCCCACTGCTCTGGAATCTGCCCTTACCCCTTTTTGCCGAGTTTTAATAAACACCAATATTAATTTTTACATACCCGGAAAATATATGAAACAGGATTTTTGTGAAAATATAAGCGTTAAATTGACTCTATGGTTAACAATCAATTTAACTGAACATTTATAGTACCGTGAAACGATGAAACTGCGTGTTTTGTTACAAAAAATGTCTTGTCAATTCATTTTATAATAATATACACCGATACCAACCTGTATCAATCTTACTATTTTTGCAAAGAGTCATCTTCTGGGCAGTAGCACCTGCTTGGCACGTAAGAATATCCGAAAGTACACCTGGAGACATCCAAATGGTGAAACTTGCACTCAGATCGATCACATGCTGGAGGCAGGCATGGTAAATCATTTGCATTCATTTCGTGCATTCATTTACATTCATTTGCCTCTAATTTTTTTGTTCGACAGCATTTCGCAAAATGATGTATGGAGCTTTTGTAGGTTTTGTTATTAGCTACAACTTTTTTTAACAAATCAAATCCCTATCTCTTATGCATGACGAACCAGAACGAGCAGAAGCCACTACTGTTTTTCAGTGAATGTATTTTACATTCACTGAAAAACAGTAACAAGTTCTGCCCGCTCTAGTTCGTGATGCATAAGAGATACAGATTCAAATTATGATCATATGTTGTAGCTAATAACAAAACCTACAAAAGCTCTATACATTATTTTGCGGAATGCTGTTAATGAAAAAAGTTAGAGGCAAATGAATGTAAATGAATGTATGAAATGAATGCAAATGATTTTCCATGCCTGGCTGGAGGATGGTCGGCACTTCTCAGATGTTATCGATGTAAGGACTTTCAGGGGGCCTAACATTGACAATTCGAGCGCGTCTGTCGACCGTAACGAATTCAACGAACCGGAGATCGATGCCTTTCAATATTCATCGCTTGTCAGCAGAAGGTGTTGCTGCAGAGCATCGCCAGAAGCTTGATGAGCGGATTAGCGAAATCAACGTGAACTTGGATCTCAACAATCTGATGAACACAACAGCACAAGAAGTGATAGGTTCGGCTCAAAGACGACCACGTAATGGATGGTTTGATGAGGAGTGTCAGAGGTTGATGGATGAGAATAACGTTGCCAGAAGCCGGATGTTAAGGGCCACCCACATTAGATCTGTTTGCGTTGCGTTGACGTAAATTTGACAGTTAGACAATAGATTTAGCTGTCACTTTGCCGCAACGCGTCCGATCCGGATCTAATGTACGTGGGACTTTAGTGTCTGGTAGAGCGGAACAAAGTAGCAAGGGCAGCTGAGAAACGAACCTACCGCAGAAAGAAAAGGCAATACGAAAAACGCGTGATTGCTGAAGCGCAAGAAAGTATGGAGCAGAACGATATGGGAAGGTTCTACGCACCTGTCAATGGTGTGCGGAGTAAAACAACGCCATCTCCCGCCATGTGCAATGACCTTGAAAGGAATTTTCTGACAGATAAAACAATGGTGGTTACCAGTTGGAAGGAACACTTTGAGATATTTTTGAATGGAGAGAGCAAAGGAGTATCAAGAAACAGAGTAAACATCGCAGACGACGATCAAGCTGTGCACCGCCAACGCTAGACGAGGCTAAAAAGGCAATACGTGTGCTGAAAATAATAAGGCTGCTGGGAAGGATGAGATCCCGGCCAAACTTTTCAAACACGGAAGTAAGCAGGGGGTGTCTCATTTTCCCATTATAAAAAAAGAGGGCTCAGACTAGAGTGCGCCAATTATCGAGGAATAACTCTTCTGAATTCAGCGTTCAAAATACTGTCACGCGTTCTGTTTAACAGACTGAGACGGCTTGAGGAGTCCTTCGTCGGCGAATACCAGGCTGGTTTTTATGAGGGTCGATCAACGACGGAACAAATGTTCGATAAATTCCTTGCAAACTCACCATCTGTTTATTGATTTTAAAGCAGCGTACGATTCAGTGAAGAGAAATGAGCTTTGGCAGATTCTGCTAGAATATGGCTTTCCGGCGAAACTGATGTGGAAGAGGCCTTTATGGTTCCAAATGGTCAAATTTATTGTCCGTCATAACAACATCAAGCAACATATCAAATCACATCTACTCGACGAAATATGACCAATTACACTCAAAACGACGTCCACAGAGCCACACGACCACCGTAAAATCAGTTCCGGATATTCCGGATTATGGTTCTGTATGGTCAAATTTGATATCGCTCATAACCATACCAAGCGACATATCAAACCACATCTACTCGACGAAATATGACCAATGGCACTCGAAATGACGTCCACAGAGCCATATGGCCACCGCAAACCGGCCCAGATATTCCGGATTATGGTTCCACATGGTCAAATTTGAAATCTCTCATAATTATATCAAGCGACATATCAAATCACATCTACTCGATGAAATATGACCAACGGCACTCAAAACGACGTCAACAGAGTCATATGGCAACCGTAAAACCGGTTCCAGATATTCCGGATTAAGGTTCTGTATGGTCAAATTTGATATCGCTCATAACCATACCAAGCGACAAATCAAATCACATCTACTCGACGAAATATGACCAATGGCACTCAAAACAACAACTATAGAGCCATAGGGCCACCGTGGAACCGGTTCAAGATATTCAGAAAAATATTTGCATAGATATACGACAAAATCTATATTTTAATTGTACATCTAAATAAATTTGGTAAAGAATGAATAAAATAAAAAATAAAGGTAGGGCCAATTAGCGGACCACAAGGACCAAAAACTAGCTCACTTACCCTAGTTCACATGGCCAGATCTGCTTTCTTTGATATATGCATAAAACGAGTTTACGATTTGATAAAAAACGTCTTTACATTTCTTCGTATCCACAGGACACTGCCCATTCCGCGTTTATTTAAAACCGAAACCCGGCAAATATGGGATCAAAATATGGGTTTGTTCTTCAATTTAAGGATATATACTAAACTTGCATGTATATACGGGCAAGGCAAATAATATGCCCGAAAAAAATCAAGCTATGCGGTTGGTCACTGATCTCGCCCCTCCATATTTGCATGAATTTATTCTCATCCATAGACCTCGTCAACGATCTGTGGCATAACAGCACTTACTATACAGGAACAGTCAGAACAAACAAACCCTTCATTCCACCAGAATTTCTCATTTCAAAAGGACGAGAGTATAATTCAATCATCAAGGATTCAGCACATTTATGACATTGACGTCATATTTTGAACGCAAGAGAAAGAAGCCCATCGTCTTGATTACTTCACACATTACATCCAAGAAACAGATCCTCGAATTGAAAAATCAGATGTTGTGAAATATTACAATCATACCAAGGGTGGTGTCGATGCAGGAGATCAAAGAACGAGAAATACAACTGTTGCAAGAAGAAGTCCAGTGTGGAGCAAACAAATTTTCTTTGAAATTATTGACATTGGATGCCTGAATGCATACATGATTTTCATAGAGCTGTATCCAAATTTGGAAAATTCAAATCCCAGCCGACATTCCAAATTTTTGCGAATTCTTTCAGAAGAACTGTAGATGAAACAAATGGAGAACCAGCTGGTCATCTTCCACAAGACGTAAGTGATGGAATTCGAGATCTTCTATCGAAATACACAAATTGTACAACATGTGGATTGACAGCAATGATAAAATGCGTATTGTGTTCCAAAAACTTGTGCAATTTTCACAAAAATTATACTGCATTGTATGTCTGCAAAATATGCGATCAAACCCCAAATTTGACTGTTAAAAGGATCCCCAAATCAGATCATCGTCAACTTTGTCAGATATGTACAAAACGCAAGTATAAACCAATGAGGACAAAATCAATGTGCTACTTTTGTCTGTCCTTTATTTGTCAAAACTGCTTAGTTGAAATTTTTTTTTCAGTGTGCGTTTCATGCATGAACAAGTGAATCCTGTATGTAATTTTTAATTTTATGAATAAAATGATAAATTCCATAAACTGTCCAAGAAACAATAGACCTTCAAATTTTAAAGTATCACCAATTGAAACGGTTTTGAGTATCTTAGACAGTTTATGTAATTGCAACGTCTTTCTTATGTCTCTTAATAAATTTTAAACCAAATATTTGAAATATTGGAAACAAAAATTGATAGACAACGGATTTACCTGCATCCAGTTCGGACAAACTCAAAAACTCAAATCTCAAGCATAGGTTAATTCACCTATGAGTTTTGCCTTGCAATCACCAATGAGGTTCAAAAATTAATTGCTTTATATTTTGGAGTTATTCATAGTTAGTACTGTTATCTTTTTTTACATTTCATACAATTGATAATTTGCGTATCTACAGTACCTGATCATCGTTCTCGTGCCAGCGTGGGTCTCTAAACAGTGCTGTTATTCTCTCTGGGAGGCTCCCTAATGAATGATATATGAGGGTGATTTTCCAAACACTGACCATAATGTTGAACATATACACACTTAGAAATATTTAACTTTACACGAGAAGGAATCCATATTCGACATACAGGATCAGACGTAAACAAAAACGTCATGTAAAATCACGTGCTTCGAGACTGCAAAGTGCGTTACTCCACGAAAAGTACGTTTGATTGAGTTGAATTTTGTGTCTGTTATGACTCAATTTTATGTCAAAATTCACGCTCGTATATGTCAGCTCAGAGCTTCTAAATTTACATGCACAGTGTGTAGTTTTTGTTAGTGCCATTGGTCATATTTCGTCGAGTAGATGTGATTTGATATGTCCCTTGGTATGGTAGTGAGCGATATCAGATTTGACCATACAGAACCATAATCCGGAATATCCGGAACCAGTTTTACGGTTGCCATATGGCCTTGTTGACATCGTTTTGAGTGCCGTTGGCCATATTTCATCGAGTAGATGCGATTTGATATGTCGCTTGATATAATTATGAGAGATTTCAAATTTGACCATACAGAACCATAATCCGGAATATCTGGATCGGTTTTACGGTGGCCATATGGCTCTGTGGACGTCATTTCGAGTGCTATTGGTCATATTTCGTCGAGTAGATGTGATTTGATATGTCGCTTGGTATGGTTATGAGCGATATAAAATTTGACCACACAGCAAAAAAATAATTTTGATATCACATCAAAGTGGATGCACTACAATCATGTCGAAAATTTCATGTAATTTTTATGACCACATAAATAAACAAATGCAGTAAAAGCAGCGTTATGTCAGTTCATGCATTGTATTAATGATAATTTTGTCCTTTTTAGCAAGTAATATTACACCATATTTTCGACATGATTGTAGTGCATCCACTTTGACGTGATATCAAAATTATTTTTTTGCTGTGCATACAGAACCATAATCCGGAATATCCGGAACTGATTTTACGGTGGTCGTGTGGCTCTGTGGACGTCATTTCGAGTGCTATTGGTCATATTTCGTCGAGTAGATGTGATTTGATATGTCGCTTGGTATGGTTATGAGCGATATAAAATTTGACCATACAGAACCATAATACGGAATATCCGGAACCGATTTTACGGTGGTCATATGGCTCTGTGGACGTCGTTTTGAGTGCCATTGGTCATATTTCGTCGAGTAGATGTGATTTGATATGTTGCTTGATATTGTTATGACAGACAATAAATTTGACCATTTGGAACCATAATCCGGAACATCCGGAACCGTTTCCATGGTAGGCATGTGGTCTTATGAATGTTCTCTATCATTTCCAGGAGTTCCACGAAAAAAATCAATATGTTGTGGCAATTATATGTAAGATATATGATAAAGATTGTGCCAACACATTCTTGAATATATAGAAAAGAGGGAGGGTCCTCGGGGGGGGGGGGGGGTGGTGGGCACCACCCACCAAATGTAAGAACCACTCACCGGAATGATATTAAAAAGAAGTCATTTTAATTGGCCATGGCATCTCTGAGATACAAATTTTTGAAAATAAAAAGTTTATCACGGGTTTTTACGGGTTAAGAAGGAGACGGTGAGGGTTGGGCAAAATGAAGTACATGGTAGCCGGTAGACAGCGTGGCAGCAATAGTGGTTCTGGTAGTGAAGTGGTGTTAGATGGTGAACAATTTGAGGTAGTTGAAGAATTTGTATACATTGGAACACTAGTGACATGCGATAACGACGTTACCCGCGAGGTGAAAAGACGTATTGCAGCTGCAAACAGGGCCTTTTACGGGTTACGTAACCAGCTGATACCTCCGGTGGCCCTCTACGGCCATGAATCGTGGACATTAAAGGAGACTGACCGGAGAGCATTTGGTGTCTTTGAGCAAAGGTGCTGTGAACACTACTCGGTGGTAAACTAGAAAATGGCATCTGGCGGCGTCGCATGAATCACGAGTTGCACCAAGTGTATAGCGGTACGGATATAGTGAAGCTTATAAAACACGGCAGACTACGGTGGGCTGGGCATGTAGTGCGGATGCCGGAAGAACGACAAGCAAAGATTATACTGAGCAGATAACCCTGTGGAGGTCGTCGACTCCGGGGTAGACCTCACACACGTTTGCAGTTGAGGAGGACATCAGGTCGCTAAACGTTCGTGGCGACTGGAAGCGATTGGCTCAGGACCGAGTCCAGTGGAGAAGACTACTTCGTTCGGCGATTCGTAGCCCATCAAGTATCAAGTAAGTCTCATCTTCTGGGCTTATGAATCAAACTGGAGGGTGGCCTATAAGAAATCTAACACGTTTTTTTTCTTCTTTTAAATGAAGCACCCTAATAGACAGTTCAGAACCTAGATAACTTGGTAACATATGAAGATTGTTAAACCAATCGGCAATTTTTTTGTTAGTCTTCCTTGTATCAGTACTGGGACATTAAATAGTCAGGAATAATAGAATTATACACGCAAAATAATCGTGCAAGGACATCAAATCAGGTTCCCTAGCTCATTGTTATAAGGCAGCAACTACAGTTCTCTTCGCGGAGGCAAGCATGGAAACGTGCGAATGCAAATTCGTGACCCCTCGTAGAATGCATTTCTCTTGATCCGTCCCACCCCTCTCTACCTGCTCATATGACATGCGGCGAGGGGCGGGAAACTTGTTTCGTGACATTAATAAAATCGAACCACCGCACGGATCGTCGTGGTTTATCAATTGTAAAGAACTAGTTAGCTAGAACGCAACGTTCCACCGGTGCTTTCGATGACAACGAACGAAATGAAAAAAAAAAAAACAAAATCGCCCGGATCACCCTTCTATTTTCCCTTTGAAGGATCGCCGCCCTGTAATTATTGCTCTCATTAATCTCCATAAAAGCGCCGGGCAATTTTTTACCCACCCCAACCCTCCCCGAGAGTCGCTCCAATTCGGATTCCACCAATTCAATTGCGATTCGAGTTTTTGCATGCGGTTAATTTCTCGAATTAAGAGAGCAATAACTGCTGCTACTGTTGAATTGCACAGGAGGCAAAAAAAAAATGAAATGAAAGAAATAACCTTCCGCTGGAAATCTGCCGCCCTTCGGAGGAATCGTTCCGTGCCAGAGTGTGAGCTGAGCGGGGTTGATACTTATAAATTCATTTAGTCACTATCTGCCGCAAAGGATCTCTTAAAACAAATCCACTGCTCTGGGAGCGGTGTGCGGCGGTGATGGCGGCTTCAGTGTGGTGGTTCCACGAGATCGATCTTCTGATAACGGTTCGGTGGCGTGGCGTGGCGCGGCGGTGTTCGTGATAAGAAGGTAAACTGCATGCTGAAATATGACTGAGCTACTGATATAGGAATCAGGTGCAGTGCCTCGCTGCCTCTGCCGTAGATGATGACGGACCCGATGAAAGCTCACGAAGGATTTGGAGCTCATGAAATCATGATAACTGCCCTTTATGCTAATGATGATTAATTTCTGCTTATCTAGGTGCGAGATATCGATGAGGAGATAATCCGGGGCAAAAGAAGAAGACCCTTGCTTAAAAACTGAGTATGAATTACTGCATCGAACTCGGGGCACAAATCATCCGTTCATCCGTTCCGAATAAAAAAACTCTAGGGGAAGTGCACCAGCTTCGAATCTATTTAATGCAAATAAGAACAAAATATTTGGCAATGCTTCCTGCTGTGAACAGCCTCTTGAAACAATTGACATTGAAGTGGCCCCTCCTTGCAGCAAACATTTCTTTCGATGGATACTTTTCCAAAGGATGTCGGGGATTTGATTACTGTTCTACAGTGGAATTGTCGAAGTCTCATTGATCCTTTTAAGTTAGTAAATTAGATCCTTTTAAGTTTTTAGTTCTTGGCTCGATCTTTTTTTTAAATCTTTATTTGAGAGATTTTTAACCGAAAGCTAGTGAATCTTCCAGATATCGATCTTCCTTTTTATGATTTCAACATTATTCGACTGGATCGTGAGGATTTGCGTGGAGGAGGGGTTCTTTCTGGGATCATAGAGTGAACCATCCACAATTTCCAGCTTATTAAAGGCGAGAGCCTTTGTATTGCTTCTGTGTTCATTCCTGTCCGAGTTTCAGTAAACTCGTAAAATCCCGGGACAAACTTTATATTTTCAAAAATTTGTATCTTAGAGTTGCAATGACCGATTAAATTGAAATTTTATTAACATCATTCCGGTGAGTGGTTCTTACATCTGTAGGGTGGTACTCTCCCAGGCTCCTCCCTCTTTGTGATAGCTTCAAAAATGTGTTGGCACGGGGGGTTTTTTTTTCAATCTTTATCATACAGAGGTTACTCAAAATAACTAGGATAGGCAAATTTTTCGTCAACTTTGGAGTGTTGTAACTTTGTCAAATATGATCCGATTTTAAATCTTCCAAGAGCATTTGACTGGACAATGGAAAACTAATATTGTTCTACGGTGTAGCCACGAAAATAATACTGGTCACCGGATACTGGAGATATTCCGGGGTTCTGGAGGGCTGTCTAACTTGCTAAATTTTTGGTGAAATTTTATAAATGATGCTGGTTAAATATATATATATTTTTAGTAAATACAACAAAAGAAGAACCGTTTCTGAAGCGAATCATATGCTAAAATCGGCTTATAATCAACCAAGATATGGCCATTTCCCTGGAATCGGTTCTGGTGGAGGGTTCTCAATGCGGGCAGACCATTTAATCACTCAAAACATGAGGTACGACAGATCTTTCTTCTTGGTTTCTCGTCAAAAGACTTTCGATAAACTTTAAATGCATCATTGACCACATTGGCTACTCTTGGAACACCCAGTATGCCCCCGGCGGAACCTGGAGCAGGAGACAATTGCATTTTTACACCAAAACATACCGTGCGACAGCTCATTCTATGTATGTTTGAAATTAACTATACGAACGCTGAGAAATCTGATCAATCACCTTCCATTTCTGACACAAAATTAGAAAGTCTAATTAGGTATCAACATTTGAATTGTCAATAAAAAATATAAAATATATATGAAAAATTCTTTCGAAAAATACCAAGATAATTCATAGAGAATCGGACAAATTGTCCTGCAACGTTTCAGCGCGCAATGAATCACATTCTTGGTGATTTGATTGGAAAATGTTGCCTAGTCTACCTAGACGACATAATTATATTCGGTAGTTCTTTGCAACAACACTTAGATAATTTGAATAAAGCTCTCCAAAGACTAATTCAAGCGAATTTAAAAATACAGTTGGATAAGTGCGAATTATTACAGAAACAATGCGAATTTCTTGGTCACATTGTCTCTGAGGAAGGCATTAAACCAAATCCGAATAAAATCGACAAAATTTTGGCCTGGCCTTTACCTAAAACGGTAAAACAGATCAAGGGCTTCCTTGGAATCCTTGGTTATTACCGCAAATTCATTAGAGACTTTGCGAAGCTGACAAAGCCTTTAACTAAATGTTTGAAAAAAGGAGCGCAGATAATCCATAATGATGAATTTAAAACTTGTTTTAACGATTGTAAGCAACTGCTCACATCTGACCCAATTCTATGTTATCCTGATTTTGAAAAACCGTTTATTCTTGAAACTGACGCAAGCGATTTTGCACTGGGTGCAGTCCTTTCGCAAAAATATGAAGATTCGAAAGAGCATCCAATAGCTTATGCTTCACGAACTCTGAATGATACGGATGGATAAGTGGATAAGTCTATTAACGTCTCTTTAAACTGTTCCCCTACAAGAGGGGAATTTAGTTCATTCGAGACGGGTTTTAAACATTAGCTGTTTCATCATTGTGTCCCCCGTTAGGTCGGTCGTCCTCCCTCACACACCTTGGTCTTTAGGACCTTAAAGACTGCCTCTTGTCGAATGAAGTGGCATGACTATACCAGTCATTTTCTTTCTAATGCCACTTCAACTTACTCATGCTTATATCATATCGTATTTAAGTCTAACGCCCTCAGGAAGTTGAGTACAGTTTGCTCTGTACTCCTGTCGTTGAACCAGTGTTGTGAAAATATCAAAAGATCTAATCTCACCAATGTGCATAATCTCATTTGAGTATCGTAGACCAAAAACTCAACACGCAAACAACAGCAGATGATATTACAAGCTGTAATACGGTTGCTATGATATCATGCTAACAAAACTCCCCGGCTACAATTCTCACCAAACTGTGTTGAGTTTGAGCTTCAAGTTTTTTGCTGTACATCCGAACACGAAACGAAACATCCATCACTGCTGGCAGCAGTAACTTCGTGTCTGCCATCTGTGAAGCGTAAAGAAAGATAGCAAACTATGCTTTCTCTTTCTAAGAAAACGATGTGCAAAGGAATCATTTTGTGGTAAGTCAACTCGTGGCTGCAATTTTACATGTTCTGAATAGTCTCGCAATATCAAAGGAGCTTTTAAAAACAATATCATGCTTGATATTTTATTCCAATATCATGCGTGATATTGGGAGCCCTTGAGAGCGAAACAAAATCATTTGAGTGAGGATTATGCCATCACTGCGTTGAACAGTACCTCACGGATTGTACCAACGACACCCATATCTTCCCTTAATTGTGCTCTTGCCGGTTACTCCACCAATAGATGATTTACATCTAATACCACACCGCATCCCTGGCAGTAGACCACACTGCCGCTAAAACGAGGTCCATGAGTAAGCCGTGTATGACCAATCCTCAGCCGAGTCAGAACTTTCTGATCTCGAGAATTAGGTGCATCCTTCCACTCTTGTGTAGTGTTCTTGATACGACGCATGAATGTTTCACCCAGCGGGTAGCGTCACTATAGGGTACCGGAGTGGCCTCTAGCCGAGCAAGACGACCCTGGTTAGTTAGTTTATCAGCAGCCTCATTCCCTGGTATACCTGCGTGTCCAGGTACCCATACAAAGGTTATGTTAGCGTACCGTTGCACCTCTAACAGCCACGGGTGTCCAACCTGCCCATGCTCAAGGGCAGAGAGACAACTCGCACAGTCAGAAAATACAACGGCCTGAGACCCATTTGCTAGCCTACAAGCTTGCAGGAGAGCATAGGCCTCAGCTGAGAAGATATGTCCTCCCCCAGACACCCCATAACCAACCTCCTCTTCGATCAATGAACCGTCCGTAAATAGCTTGAGCCTTCCCTCGTATGAGGCAGCGACCTCCCTAAATGCAGCTTTCGCCACACTAGAGCTAGCCCCGCCCCGCACATAGCCTTAACCCTCCAATCAACTTTCGGGGCAGTAGCATCCCATGCCCGTTGCCACAACCTAGCTCGCTGGGCTAACGTGGGAAAATCTACTCCCGTCAAGTCGCTCCACCATTCTCTCGCCCTTGCAACCGTGGGCCTGTCATTGAGAAGGGGATCCCTTTCTTGGAGCCTTGGCGCCTTGGTGTCCAGGTCTTCGGTGACAACATTCACCAAAGGAACATTTCCATTCTCCACCAACAGAGAAGCTATCGGTGAAGACATCAACGCTCCACTACAGTTTCCAGAATCTTGAGCAGGGAGACACCACCCCTGCTCCACAGTTCCGCCCCGTAAAGGATGCTAGAGACAACCAGAGCCCTAGCAACCTTGGCCAATGTACGGCGAGAGGCTTCAGAGAAGCGACCATTTAGGGTCCGAAGGATATTCAACTTGTTGTTGACGTTATCCTTCACCAACTTGGCGTGCTTGACAAATCGGAGTTTGTTATCAATAGTCACACCAAGCAGTTTCTGGGGGAGAGGTAGCTCATCGATTCTTCCGGTTCGCCTCCTAGCATCGTGCTATAAGGTACCAGGCGATAACCAGGGTAGTTGATCGATAGCTCGATGACGTCATTTCGTTGACGTCTGCAATGGGAAATTCTCATAGCAGGCGTTGACGATGGGACGTTGTCGAGTTGTTGAATAGCAACTATCGTGGTAACTCACCGAAAACGTAATAATTTAAAACATCAGGAACGCTATAAGGAAATTACAATTAGAGAAAACATGGATGTAAATATACTTGATGAAAATCAAAGAAAAATCCATAAATCAAAATTAAAAAGGAAACGAAACACCTCATAAAATTATCTTCAAAATGCATGCAATACAGTAAACACTTTTTTGAGCTTTTATCAAAATTATGAGTATTTAACTAACACATTCAAATATGTTTTTTTTTTATTGGGTGTCAAGCTGGAGCTGCGTGACAGCTTAGTTTTCAAGACTTAACCCATTTGAATAAATTTTGCTTTTATCTTTGACAATACAGGAGAAGGACTAGCCTTTGTTGGCCGCTTAAACAGTGGATTCCGTATGTATTGTTTCAAGATAGTTATAGAAAAAACGCTGTGACGTGTGCGCGATTGAACCGATTGAATAAGTAAATCCTTTTCGAACGAAACATCTAAATTATGTAAGTTACGAAAACCACGCGAATTCCGAAAGCCGTGCGAGACAACCGAAGCGAGAAAAAAGGCTTATTTTCATTTAAAGAGTGCCACCAAAATAAATGTGATAGCCTATGTTGGCAAGTTGATTAATTTTGGTTTCCTCCCTAGATATTCTACTTATTTACTACTGAGCTTTGAATCAAATTAGTCAAAAGCGTTTGACAAACTCTACCGAATTGCGTATCACTTCTGCGTAGTAGACATAGGCGCGTTGAATCCGACAGTCGGCAAAGGTTTAACCTTTACCAACACCGCTTAAGGAACGACCTCGAGTCAGTAAAACCGTTAAGAGCTAAACATCTAAATTACGTAAGATACGAAAATCGCGAAAATTGTGAACGCCACGCGAAATAACCGTAGAGAAAAAACAGCTTATTATCACTTAAAGAGTGCCACCAAAATGAATGTGATAGCCTATGTTGGCAAGTTGATTAATTTTGGTTTCCTCCCTAAATAATCTACTTATTTTACTGTTGAGCTTTGTTTCAATTTACTTATTTTACCGCACGTATCAATCATTTCAAGATTTCCCGACCGTACCAAACTAATTCTATACTACAGAAGCTCAAAAAAACTTTTGGTGAGCTCTACCGCATTGCGAATCACTTCTGCGTGAGCTCCGTAGACGTAGGCGCGTTGATTCCGACAGCCGCGAAAAGTTAAACGTGCATCAATACCACATAAGGAAAGAACGATTTTACGTAGGGTTTAGTTCATAGATTAACATTGACCGCTGTTTACAAATGTAAGTACTTGAACACTAAGAAATAAGTTAACTCAAATGCTTTAACCGCATATATAAGAGATTTCGCGTATTGAGAGAATAATATAGTAATCGAGTACAACAAACTCAGGGGAATACAATACCTCCAAAAGTTTAAAAGCTATTAATTGTCACATACCTCTACTTTTACTTATTTCCTAAACTATTCCTCTCCTTGTTAATCTGCTTAATGCTGCCTGCGTTTTCTTTTTAAAGTTCAAGACTAAATAAGAAGATTTATTCTACAACTTTAAAGGTTAGTTGCCTCCCTAAGCGGACCCCCCGCATCCTAATTCTTTTGTTAATCTACTTAATGTCATTAGACTTTCTGAAGTTTCTTATTTAAGTTCATTTGATGATTATGATATCTCATTAGTCTAATTTAATAAATTATTAAAAGCTCTAATTCACCTAATCAATCATAACCCATGCTTTATTAAGTACCGGCACTTGTGCTTATAATCTAAAACTAAACGTGTTTCAAGTACTTTTAATTTTGACCTATACCTATTAATTATATCGTAGTTCGACCCAGGTAACACCTTCATGTGACTAAAATGCTTCATTTTGAAGTTAGTTTCCTAGCTGATTTTTAAATAATATAGGGTATATGCTCTAACTACACTCACACGTTTCCACTATGTCGTCCCACCAAATAACGTATGGATATGTCACAATAGAAGCACACCACAGTGGAAATCCAGAGCCATAGTTCAAACACTTATCCCAAATCAAAATGAAGCACATATAAGATTAGTTACAATACCATGTACAAAAATGATGTTTAACATTGTTTCCTGAGTAATACTTCAATGAAAACAACAATGAAAGCTTGTCACTTGGGCACTTTCTGAAATATTTCAATAGTATAATTCCCTTGCAAACCCAAATAAATCTATCTGCGTAAAAATAAATAAAATAAGAGTGATTTGCGGCAAAACCCGCTAGTATCACACCCAACGTCAGTGCCTATACGTAAGCGTACTATGACGCGACTCTCAATCAAAGGAGTAACAAGTGTGATACTATCACTGCTAGACTAGATCTTTGGTTCTCTCATGCAGTGGTTTATCAGAGAGGGGAAACTTAGTAATCCCCATTGCCTGCTCATGACGCCATTCTATCGCGGCATGAGCCAGCAACGCCGACCATAAACCCACCGTCTCCAACACTCCACTAGCATGAAATTAAGCCCGCTCACCAACAGCAAGGTGCAAAAACTAGCCAAGGGGAGGGGCTAACACATTCAAATATGTTTGCACCAATATTAATATTTCTTCTTATTTTTCCACAGGTTTCGTTGATCGGATGATTCAAAAATCAACATTTAAAGCTGAATAATGATTTACTGGCACCATGCATCAGCCCAAATATTAAAGTTGCATAATGTTGGAATCCTGTCAAAATTTTACATGTTGCTAGTAACACTCTTTGTTGTCATTCTCTTATCATTTATTTTTTATTTTTATACTTTTAGATAACAATGAAATCATGGAATCAGATTTTGACAATTATCACTCCTGGTTTTGCTGTTGGTTTAGATGCCGATACTATTGAAAATAATCAAATACCCGGTACTCATCTTGAAATCATAAACCTGAATGATTATCCCGGAATGATAGCTCTTAAAGCAGGTAAAACATTTATAGAAATAGGATATGATTGGCTCGTTCATACATTCAGATTAGATACATTCCAAGAAATTTTGAATCAATATGAAATAATGATAAACCAGTTAAGTTCAAATACAAACACAAAATACTTTAGGGATATTTTAAGATTGAAATTCACACAAACAAACTTAACATTTCAAAAGCTTAATCCTAGAAGAAAAACAAAAAGAGCAATCAGCAATGCTACCACTGCAGTCAACATCAATCAACAAAACACAAACTATAGCAACAGAAACACAAATCTTACAAAAATTAAACATCAATAACAGAATGCGTATTGAAATATTGGAGACTGCAAACCATCATTTTACATTTGGAGGAGTTTTTGCAATCATCATTCTTCTTATTATTTACCTGTTCAAAGAGGTAAAAACAATTTGGACGAAGATTATAATCAAAACAACTAGGAATTCTAACATCGCGTTGAATCGGGACGCTTCAAACTAAAAAGGGGTGGGGTTATGTCCTAGCCTGCCTAAGATCCAGCCCATCCACCTTACATTGTAGTTTCCACGGCAGGCAAGCCATGCAACCAGCCAATTCATCATCGTTCCCACATAGCGTCTGGAATAGATCAGATTCAGTTCCGACTTACCTCATCGGGTGCAACCTGAATCCCGGTACATGACGATTCGATGGAGGACATCATGCCGACGTAAACTGTTCCCAGCTGACCTCAGCAGTTTAACAGAATAGTTAGGTTGTTAGATGGTCGTAAGTAGAACAGGCAGTCAGTTCTTAGTTGACTCTAAAAGTGATCGGTTGGTAGTTCTAATTTGATCTGTAACTCTAATTTGATGAAGATGAATACAAGTGTTCAAGTGAACAAAACGTTTTTTAAAAATTGCCTGATGACAATCAGTACATAAGTATACATTTTTCGGCAAAGTTATAGCTTAGCTAATTTCAAGCAATTTTGTTGGAAACAACTTTTTTGTATCTCTTAAATTGGCCGATTTAGAGCTATTTTCTTGAATTGAGTTAGGGTGGCTCTAAAAAAAAACAGTTGTTTTGCTCTAGTTTTCTTATTTCGAATTTCTCAGCAAAGGTGTTTTGAAATAACTATTAGATCTTAAGAAGGCGCAAATTTTTGCTACACAAAGCTTGTCAATATCTTTCGCCGATCAAGGGTTATTGACGTTTTAATACTAAAAATATGCACTTTACAAATGTTAATATCTCTGGCTGTGGCAAACAAAAAAAAGTTTTTTAACGGCATTCGAAAGGGCGTATGTTATTCTCAATAATTTAAAAAAAAATAGAGGTACAAAATTCCGGCCTTATCAGCGATTTAAATTTTCCTCAAATGAAAGTGCATATTAATCTGGATGGGCGTCCAAAAATTGTCCTATACATTTTGGTGAGTAAGAATAATAATCGGTTTGTGTAGCTGATTCCTCTTGGAGTAACCATTAGTAACCTGTTTGAGATATAGTAAAGAAAAGTTATCGAAGAATACCTGTTTTATTTTTCGAAAAATATCCTAATGAAAAACGCTTAAAAACTTGAAGCAGAACCTCACCGCATAAGGATTAATGCAGGATTTGTTTTTCCATCCAGCTGCATTGGGCGCCTACACGTCTATCGCTTTCTCTCCTGAGAAGCGTATGCAAGCCAGCAAAAAAAAAAGTGTGTATGCGCATTTCCCACGTCCCGATCTAAAAATCCTGCCAAGTCGGCTGGACCAACAAGACCGACGCCGACCAGCTACATGCATCCAACCGACCGACCGTTCTTTCTTTTGGTCGTTGGTCTTGGTCCTGCCGTTGCACATAGTCGCCCTACTGGATAGGTATGTAGTGAAGCACCACACGCGATGATGGGCATCGCCACCACCCACCGTTTTCAATGCTTTTCCCGGTCTTTTTTTGCTGCTGTTGCTGTTGCGCTGCCCGTTCTCATCAATAGCCGATTCCCGGGGATTTTGTTTTAGTCCTTGTGTGCTGGAAGGTTGGTGCTTGTTTTTTTACTCGTATGTGCTGCTGCTGCACTCTGCTGATGCGCTTCCTTGCAGATAGCTGGACTGCTCGCAAAAAAGGAAGAGATCAACGACAAACTTTTCGGGCCTTAGCCATTTGCAGTGTAAACCAATCAACTGGAAGAAGAGGTGTGGTTTTGGTCGCCTCGTTGACGAGAGCTGGTATGTGCTGCAGTGCAATATGTGAAGCCGAGGATGTTTACTTTGCTGTGTGGCTGCCCCGAGATAGTGTGTTGTTCTCCGTGTTCAATCAACGCCGGGGATATGCAATGCCCATGGAAACATAGCCCCTCTGCCGCCACCCTCATCGGGGATGCTACACACCTGCCTCGGCCTTCGTAGGGATGGAAATATGAGAGCTAATGAAACGATGTTGGGGAACACATTTTTGCTCGGTTGCGGGAAATTCCGTTGGTCCGTGATGGAAAATGCCGTGACAGGTGACGCGTCATATTTCGCAACGATTTTTGGCTTCGTGACGTGCGTGGCAGGTGTCCGAAATTTTGACAGACATACGAGGCCTCCGTTTTCTCGCTGAAATGATGGACTGACGACTCTTCGAGGAAATGCAAAATCTGTCTGGATGTCAAAGCCACGTGATTTAAGCACCGTCGGCGAACTGCGATTCAGAAGGGCATGACAGTCCCATAATTTCATTTTAATTCAATTCAAGTTCAAGTTCCCGCTCCCACTTTCCGAGGAAATGAAGCAAAAATAAACTGGAGCGAATCGTGAAGTATGGGAAAACGATGATCAAGTTTGACTTTAAAATAGTTTCCTGCTCTAGTTGAGAAACGTCTTTACATCAGTTCACCCCCCCCCCCTCGCTCAGGTTTCCCAACCTCGTGCACATAATGAAATTAAAAAAAAAAGCGGATGGGATAATTGAAGCCACTCGTCGTCTTCATCGCCGTCGTCGTCGTCGTCGTCGTCGACGACCTATTTGATCTTTCGTGAACCAATCACTTTGTCTGGCCTGCGGTTCCTCCCACCACCCTCATACTAGACCAACCAACTTCCAGCAAAAGATACGTAGGAGCAAAGAATAAAAGAAATCCGGAGGATCACGACCGATTTCGGTGTGTGCAATTTATTTTTTTTTTGCTTTATTATTTGCACACTCGACTGGAACTGGTGAACTTCCTTTCGCCGCCGTTTCCCAGAAAGTTCCGTCGATGAACGCGAACCGTGGAAAGACGAATAGGTATATCTATTTGAACTCCGCTCACATTGTGGTCTTCAATTAAGAGAGGTGCGCTTACACACATAGACACCAACCAACGGAGGGATAATTAGCGGATTTTGGTTTCTCCTGACCACGCAAAGGAACGGGATAGGGTTAAAGGTCGAAACAATTGGAATGGTTTGCGATTGCTTGGTGGGTTGGCCACTTTTGTTTGAACTTAAGATGGGGATTTAGCGGAGAAATTGCCAATTGCGAGCAACCTACAGAACGGATATGATTTTCCATTGACCAGTTATTTCGGTTGTAATGTTTAAGTTGCGATTATATGGGTTTTATATCGATACATAAGGAATACGCACAAAAGACGTTGCATTTTAGGGTGACCAGCCATGTAGAAAAATACGCTACAAAGGTGTCCAAAATTGGTGCTTCATCAAACGCAAACAAACGTCAAACGTTTGTTTACGTTTGAAGATGCACCTCTTTGGTCCCCCTTCCCCTTCTAGCGTATTTTTCTACATGGCTAGTAACCCTAAAACGATCCGTCTTTCGTGCATTAGGCCATTTTAACTTGGATTTCTTGGCAGTTTCTGATCTATTTTATTGTTTTTCAATATATTGTTAGTGTTATCAATGCTTTTTTTATATTTACTATAGAAGCTTTTGCCATAATTACAATCAAATATTTTTCAAACATTCTTACAATTTTTTGAAAATCTAAGTTTAAATTTTTAAGGACTTTGGTTGAAACTTTTTCTATAAATGATTAAGTAAACTAAATTACTGTACAGTTCGGTTTTTTCTCGGTTTTTGCTCGCTCTGTTGAGTTGTTCGAAAGGTTCTAGTTTGTTTCAAACGTTCGTAGTTTTACCAACCGGTGGAAACTAACGATACTTGACTAGCCTATTGGTCCCAAGCAAATCGATTAACGTACCCCATTCTAGTCAAAATTCTAGTACTACACAATGTTTGTTTTGATTCGCTATGAAAGTATGACAGATAAAATGAGGGGTTCGAGGATTTTCCTATGTTTTGAGGGGTGTATCGATTAGCTTGGAACCGAAGTTAGTAACAGAGCTGAGCCAAAAAGTTGAGCACGTTTCTTCGGGACCTACTAGTCTTAGAGTTACCTCTATGGCTTTACGACGCGTTTAATCGCGTCGTCAGTAGTGTCGGTCGCTTCGTGTGATGGGAAGACAGCGCTTCCAGAGCAGGCTCTGAGAGAAAGTGGAACAGAAGAACAGCGGTGAGGGTAGCTCGAGTGCACCTATTTCGAATAGGTACGCTACTCTTCCCACCGATGTTCGGAATACCACCTCCGTCACGGTGAAGCGATCCAAGTAGAGGAATAAAACTCAGGGCCAGTTCGATGGTGCGAGTGGGCGTGACGATTCCACCACTACGAACGTCAGTGACATCGGCGACTTTGACGACACCGTCAACAACGGGAATTCTGCCGGCCCGAGTGCGGCAAAAATGAAGCTTCCCCCAATGGTGGTGAATAAGGTGCCACTCAACACGCTCATTGGCTATTTCACATCACTGGGCGTCGCAGCTGAGTACAAGCTCAGCAGAATCGGCACCAAGATCATGCTCCGTACAAAAGCAGAGTATGAAGTGGCCGTGAAATAGCGGAAGGCTTCCAAGGCGGAATTCTTCCTGCATGACAATCCTGGTGAGAAGCCTTTCAAGGTAGTAATCAGGGGCCTGTCGAACTTCGTTCCCAAGATGGTCGAAGCTGAAATCAATGACCGGTACAAGCTGACCCAAATCGCTGTCTTCCGGATGTCGAGGAGACACGAAAACGTGAAGACGTACCTGGATTGCCTTTTCCTGGTGCACTTCCAGAAAAGGACGGTGACGCTCAATGCACAGCAACTGCGCTCACGAACCGTGGAGTTAAAATGCGCCAACTGTGGTGGTGCTCATCAAGGTTCCGACGGACAGTGCTCCAAACGCGAAGACTTAAACGCAACCAACAATCAACCAGGGCGCAAGAAGGACCCCGGCATTCGGGACGGAGGATTTCCCACTTCTTCGTGCTCCTCAGTAAAGGTAACAAAGGTGGAAACCACACCTCCCCCTCCCTTCAAGAAGCTTCCGGTGATTCTGCTAGATAAAGATCTCCACCCCCTGGATTCTGGAGACAACCACCAGCGCTAAACAACAACCCCGATCTGTTCTCAGCCGATGAACTGATGAAAATCTTTGTCAACATGACCGGTGCTCTTCGTAAGTACCGCAATAAACCCGAGCAGATCCAAGTCCTCGGTAAGTTCATCATCCAGTATGTATGTGTGTGTATTCCTCTAACCCCCACTGGCCGGCAGTGTTATTATGGAAGAACTCTATCTAAAATGTCGCATTTACGGTCATTGTAGGCAGCTTTAGCCCGGGAATTAGAAAGTTTTAGTTCTATTCCAGATCCAGCAACCCATTTCAGAATGTCTGTAGAGTCACGCCCATTCCGAGGTTACTTTCACTTTCAATAAGCCCCGCATGTATGCCTCACCGTAATCAAATGGATATTGGTATTACATACACGCTTCCAGGTTCTAAAATATTCTTTCCAAACCTGGAACGTTTTTAGTTTATGTTTTTTAGATTGTAAAATGTATTTGGACTGGTCTCACCATGTTAATTTGATCCTCCAATCCATGGGTTCCGTAATTTTGATTTTCTCTAAGCTTTGCATCTCATTTCGTGATGCACCTTTGTCGTAATACTTCCTTCAACGAACACAATTTTCTTGCATTGCCATGGTCATCGGGGAGGAGGTTTGCGTCTAGTGCTTTCCCCAGGAACAATTCGCAGCCACCAACAGTCCACCCGTCCAGTCTTGGGCGTATCCAGCGAGGCATCTTTCATACTGCTCGCAATCTCCGACACCGGCGAGAGATCAGCAGCCGAGCTGTTTTGCAAGTGGAAAACTTGCTGATTCACGTCGGCCACCGAATCACCCTCAAAACTCGCGACAGACACATTATCAAAACGTTCCCGGGCTAATTCACCAACCGGACCGATCTCTCAATAGAACTACACGTCGAAAGTGTAGCATCTGAAGTCGGAGAACCGGGCTCCCGGGAGGCAATGAAAACCGACACCGAACAATAGAATTGAAGCCGCATCGTATATTTTGGAGGTTAGATTCAAGGTCAACCGAGTCACCCAAGGCAAACACAGGCAAATCAAGATATATCACTAAATGATACTTAATGAACACTTTCAGCACACAAATTTACAAATTCAGTTACTTAAATTTTACTGACGAAAAAAACTACAAGGGACAACCCTATGGGGTTGTAAGCAATGGTGACGTAGTACTACGTGGTCTTATATAATAAATCTTATTTGTTAACTGCAGCAGGAGCTTGTGTTTTGCGTAGGAATAGGAATTTGAGCAGGGTTCTCACTGTTTATACTCTTTAGTATGACGCGCATGACATAGATTTTTTTTTTGTTTATTTATTTATTTGATAAGGCTCAACCGAATTAACTTTACAGAGCCGAGAATTCTTGGTCACTTTACAATACATCTTAAAACTACACAGCTCGAAAAAGTAGTGTAAATTTCTGTTCAATATGATGCACATAAATAGAGCGTCACATATTATATACGTTTACATTATATATCATGTAAAGTTCTGACACATTTCATGCAATGTAGCAAATATTGTATACAAAAGCCCATCTTTGTAAACAACATTGTTTGCAAGTTGCTCGGTTGCGTGAAATGAAATACAAGTCTACGTGAATGAATGTTTACATCACAATTAAAATTCAGAATTTTTATCTGTGTATAGTCAAAAGGTACAACCCAATAAACACTTTATCTTCCGCTATCCAAAAAGCCTCCTCCATCAGAACTGGAGCCGCTTCCAGTAGTTTCATTGTATGGCAAATTGTTGTACGCCAACGAGGGTTAGAGCGCGTCCATTGCAACAATGGGCGCAAAACGTGGTCAGCACTCACACACTCATCACGAAACGGTTGCTTTCCAAAGTCGACGACGCATCGACCGAAAGAACTGCTGATGAAGAACAATGAGGAGGACCACACAATGGTTGCTGCCGAGAAAACAGACGATCGCGTAGCACACATCGAGAGTGGCCTGCTTTTGTCGACAGCCGAGTGAACACTGCGCATGACATAGATGGCCCACAGCAACTCACGAAGAGCTACTAATTCCGATCAATAGCGGTGCGGCTTCTTCCTCCTTTTATGGATGCTCATGTGGGCTGCAGCTCGCTGCTTGCAGACAGCTTTTTGTTGTGTACTGGAGAACACCACCACTCACCACACGGTGATAACGGGTGTTCAATAAAAAATGAGAATGATTTCAGAGCCGTCCAGCGCTCTTGTGAGAGCATCGCGACTAAGTTGGGTCGTACGGCTGATACGGCTAATAAAAAATACTGAATTCGTTGAAATAAATTTTTTTTACTAACTAGGGTAAATGTTGGCTTCGGCACCCATTGACTGTTTTCGGTAACCTAAATTTAAACGTTAATTTCACTATGTTTTCCCATCAACGCACTTCCCTGAATGTGTCCAAACGATTGTTTAGCCTTTCAGCTTCAATCTGATTATATTTGAACGATCGAGCAATCCAGTAATGCTACATTTTTCTTCAAATAAAGCATACGCACTACAAAATGAGGTTGATTTCAAGTTGCCGATAATAGAACAGCTGGTTAACACGCAGTTCTAATGGGAAGGTTGCCGAAGAAAAAGAGGCTGCCGACAATAGTCACACTCACCTGAGAAATTTGGAGCGTTGTAAAAACGCTTTCAAAACGTTTTGAAAAATTCTGTCGATTGGAATGGATAGAGAAGCAAGCAGCAGATGAATGTAAACAAACAGACACATCATATATGTGCGTGACGCTGAGAAAATGCTAGTAGAAGTGCAGACGCTGCTTAGATTGACGAGAATACGTAAATTCCCCTATATGACTGAAAAAATTCTCATTTTTTATTGAACACCCGTTAGAATATATACCGTTTGGTGAGACCGGATGGAATTCAACTTTGAAATCTCTGTTAGGGAAATCGCTTTTAGCAGGCAATCGGTGATAATTTTAAGTATCATAGTAACAGTCGCACATCCGTGCAATTTTCAACAGTGACATTTTGAAAAATAATAAAGTGTGTGTGTGTGTGTCTGTGTTTTTTTTATAGTAAGGAAAGCTTCAAAAGCCCGGTCTATCACTGTGTTGCGTGTTTGTTCTCCTTCTAGAGTATTTCGTCGGGGGGGGGGGGGGTCCTCTCATCCCGGCACATTTCACTGACGACATTTCTCGCGCTAAGGGCCGGCATCTCCACTCGCACTGCCTCAAATCTTGGGCAGTAGAAAACCACGTGCTCCGGCGTTTCGTCTACGTTGCCACACTCCAGACAGAGGGGTGACGTTGTGTGTCCAAAGCGATGCAGGTACTTCCTGAAGCAGCCATGACCAGACAGGAACTGCGTCAAGTGGAAGTTGACTTCTCCATGCTTCCTGTTCACCCAGGTCGAAAGAATCGGTATTAGCCTGTGTGTCCATCTACCGTTCTCCGCTGCGTCCCACTCCTGTTGCCACTTAACCATCGATTCCGTTCTCACCATTTTTCGAACTCCTCTGGTATCTCCTCGCATATAGCATTCGGTGTCCTCCGCCAAGGTGATGACGATGGGTATCATACCGGCGATAACGCATACTGCTTCCGTCGAAATTGTTCTATACGCACTCACGCCCGCATGGCCATGAGGCGGAACGTACTGTTTTCTTTGGTTCTTCTTCGTTTTCAGCGCTGCATCCAAGGCTGGACCTCCATACCTCAGTATCGACGACGATACACTAGCCAGAAGACGCCTCTTGCTGCTGCTTGGTCCAGAATTGTTAGGCATGATTCTGGCTATCGCATTGATGGCCTTCGCCGCCTTCTCACATGCGTAGTCGACGTGGCTATTGAAGTTTAGCCGGTCATCGATCATCACTCCAAGATACTTCAGCACGCGCTTTGATGCTATGGCGTTCTCCCCGACGGTAATTTCTGCTCGCTGAACAGCTTTGCAGTTACTGACAAATAGCACTTCCGTTTTGTGGTGGGCTATCTGCTGCTTCGCTTCTTGCATCCAGTTGGAAACCGTGTCGATCGCCTCGGTTGCCAGCATTTCTACCTCTTCTAACGTCTCGCCTACTACCGCCAACACGACGTCGTCCGCAAATCCTACGATCTAAACTCCTTTGGGCAACTTCAGCGTTAGCACGCCGTTGTACATCACGTTCCAGGGTGTTGGGCCAAGGATGGAGCCTTGTGGCACACCCGCCGTGATCCGGATTGATTTCTCTCCCATGTCCGTCTCGTAGACTAGAACGCGGTTCTGGAAGTAACTTCTTATAATGCTACACAGGTAATCAGGAACCCTCATTCCATGCAGTGTTTAGACGCTTTCTCGGCACTCTCGACCACTGTCCGAATTGCATCCACCGTTGATCTCCCTTTCCGGAATCCGAACTGCCTCACCGACAGTCCATGCTCACTCTCTGTGAATTTTGTTAGCCTGTTGAGGATTATCTTCTCCAATAGCTTTCCGACTGTATCCAGCAAGCGTATAGGCCTATACGATGCTGCACCCAACCGGTGGTTGTAAGATTCGCTTACAATTATGTGGGATTCATCATCAGAGGATGTAAGTGGAGACCGCATGAACCGAGGATGCGATATACCTAGCTGCGGTCCAATGCAAGAAAATTGGAGACCGAAAAATGTAGAGTGTATTAGTGAGGTAAATTAATTATGTCGAAATTATGGACTCAAACCACGAACGTTGCGATTATCAGACATGTTCTTTCTCCACTGCTCTCTCCATGCTTCCGAAAATGGATAGCCTAAAAGCAAACAAGAAGCGCTCATTTCCTCTCACACTTGACTTCGTATGCTTTTTCTGCTGGAGAGATTCGAGGCAAGTGTGTGCGTCGTTCTAGAATGTTCTACAATGTGCGTCGTTCTACAAGCTTACTGGTATAGTCGAAAGCGTAGATAGAACACGAAATGAAAAAGACAAAAAACCATTACGGAACTAACATTCATTGTAATAGAGGCATTCGAGGCAAGTGTGTGCGTCGTTCTACAATGTTCTACAACGTGCGTCGTTCTACAATCTTACTGGTATAGTCGAAATATCCACGCTAACACGAAATAAAAAAAAGGCAAAAAACCATTACATCGCTTGCATGGTCAATTCCTAACATTCGTTGCGATGTTCATGAACAGAGGATGATAGGAAACGGAACTAACATTTATTGTAATAGATTTTTGGTTTTCGTGTGGATCCCCCGGTGGTTTTCCGGGTTTCGGCAGCAGCACTACCTTCTGTATCTTCCATCGGTCCGGGAAGTGACCTTCATCCAGACACTTCTGCAGCACTATCCTGAACATGTCCGGGAACGCCTGGATCGCCGCCTTCAACGCCACGTTGGGGATTCCATCCGGACCGGGAGCTTTCTTCGTCTTCAGTCCTTTCGCCACTGCTACGAGTTCCTCGTTGGAGACTTGTCTACCTTGGGTGTTGTCTGCCTCTGCCTCGCCGTACGGTGTAGGTGGCCAGGTCATTTGGTCGTGCTTCGGGAAAAGTCCCTCCACGATGACTTTCAGCTTGTCTGGGCACATTTCAACGGGCATCGTTGGACCTCTAATCTTTGCCATCGCGACTCGGTATGCGTCACCCCAGGAGTTGGCATCAGCGTCTCGACACAGCTCCTTGAAGCAGTTTGACTTGCTCAGCTTTATCTCCCGTTTTAGAGCGGCCTTGGCTGCTCGAAACACCACCCTTCGCTCTGCTCTGTCTGCATCAGTTCTTGCTCTCTGAACGCGCCTTCTGGTTCGAAGACAACTAGCGCGGACACTCGCGTTTTTGCGTGTGTGTGTGTGTGTGTGTGTGTGTGTGTGTGTGTGTGTGTGTGTGTGTGTGTGTGTTGCGTGTGTGTTTGCGTGTGTGTTTGCGTGTGTGTGTGTGTGTGTGTGTGTGTGTGTGTGTGTGTGTGTGTGTGTGTGTGTGTGTGTGTGTGTGTGTGTGTGTGTGTGTGTGTGTGGGTGGGTGGGTGTGTGTGTGGGTGTGTGCGTGTGTGTGTGTGTGTGTGTGTGTGTGTGTGTGTGTGTGTGTGTGTGTGTGTGTTTGTGTGTGTGTGTGTGTGTGTGTGTCTGTGTGTGTGTGTGTGTGTGTGTGTGTGTGTGTGTGTGTGTGTGTGTGTGTGTGTGTGTGTGTGTGTATTCAATACAACCCCCACTGGCCAGCAGTGTTATTATGGAAGAACTCCTTCCACAATGTCGCATTTATGGTCATTGTAGACAGCTTTAGTCCGGGAGTTAGAAGGTGATGTTAGGATATACCTATATTGCAGATGCACCAACCCATTTCAGAATGTCTTCCGAGGTTACTTTCACTTACAATAAGCCCCGCATGTATCACGGTTATCAAATGGATGTTGGTATTACATACACCCTTCCAGGTTCGAAAATATATTTTTTCAAACCTGGCATGTATTTAGTTTAATTTTGATATATACTTTTTTTATAATTGGAAAGCTCTTACCATATTCTGCTCTTCCGCCGTCGTTGATTACTTCTTTTGGAATCCCTTGAACTTTTTCTCTAACGCTTCGTATTTCATTCCGTGCTTCACCGGCAATTTCCTTCCGTAGATGGTCCTTGGTTGGTTCTAATATGACTCCGCCTTTTTTGGTCGGTTTCATTGAATTGAATTGAATTGCCATGGTGATCTGGGACGAGACTCACGTCCAAAGTCGCTGTTCCACCGAGCGCTCCGTGTGCGAAAAGAGAACGAAAGGAATACGAAAGGGATCAGTTTCATCAGATTCCCCAACTAACCATACTGAAGCAAAATAAGAATATACAAGCTATATTGCGACTATGTGGTTACTTGGGTACTCATATGGCCGCCAGAATGGTTCATCGGTTGCGAAGTGAAATATTTCTGAAAGTGATGCGTTATATTTCTCAATGTTTTGATTTTATCCTAACGTTACCTCCATGTTATATCACAGACAAGCAGACACAACACATTGAATATTTATCATTGTAAACCCTACCGCCATCTGTCGTATATACTTTGATGGGCAATACACAAACACAAAGGATGCTGGGCTATTCTTTTAGATAGATCTATGAATTGGTTGTCGTGAGTGATACAATCTATGATTACGATTTAAATAAATTAGGCGTAGAAAATGAATATAAAAAAGGGTTTAGGTTGGGATTGAACTCGCGTCCTTCTACTTGGAAAGCGGAAACGGTGACCACTATGCTACCAGTTTCGTTTTGTTGTTAGCCTGAAGCAGTGCTGTGGAATAATGAATGAATACGCCGTTTGTAAAGCATTTACAATGCATGAAATTAAAACATGGACGCATAGTGGTATAATAGCTATTATGCTGACTGTATTCACCTTCATTCAGCAATATTGTTAAGCAATGCAGTGGAATCTAATAATGGAGCTAGAAAACAATTATTAGACGTACAATAAAGCATGTTATTGAATCAATTTAAAGCAGTCGTATGTATGTGATAATTACACTTATTCAGTATGTTATTAGTTCAAACTTCTGGTGTGGAATCAGGAAGACAGTAATCGTTTGTATAGATTTTAATAAGTATATTAATCAAATCAGAGCAATCAGCGGAACAAATGCGCATCATCGATCTCAATAAGGTTTTCTGAGCACATAATTTGACAACCCGTTTTATTCAGCATTGTACACTGTTATAAAGCATTTATTCAATCTATATGCTTAATTGTGACTCTGAATTGTTTGACTGAACCAGTGTTGTGGAATAATGAATCTAATACGTCGTTTATGAAGCATTTACAAGGCATGCAATTAAAACATGGACGCAAAGGGGAATTAGAGCTAATTTTGTTGACTGTATTCACCTTTATACAGCAATATTGTAAAGCAATACAATGAAATCTAATAATGGAGCTATAAAACATTTATAAGACGTCTAATAAAGCATTTTATAAAAAAACAGTCGAATTAAAGCGTTAATGTATGTGAAAATTACACTTATTCAGTTTGTTATTAGATCAAACTTCTGGCTCTGATTCAGGAAGACAGTCAATGTTTATAAAGCTTTTAATAAGTAAATTAGTCATATCAGAGTAAACGGCGGAATAAAGGCGCATCTTTCGATCTCAATGAGCTTTTTTCAGCACACAATTCGACATCCTGTGTTATTCAGCGCTGTACACTGTTATACAGCATTTATTCAATGTGTATGCTTATTTGTGACAGTGAATTGCTTGTTGGGTTTCCACCGGTTGGTATTAGTGTTTCATAATTATTGTGTATTATTGCTGAATGAAAGAGTTATTTGTTTGATAGGCCGACGTGAGGGGCTAGGCTGACATTACATCCTGTAACCCTATTATATAAGACCACGTAGTCCTACGTCACCGAATGACATTTCTAACAGGATTGCACCCACCAAAGTTGAATTAGCTCTCGCACATTTTCAATCTACTCAAAACTACCAACCATACGATAAAAAAAAATGCACACTCGCTCGCTTGCCTGAGCATTTCTTTTATTTGCTAATGTGCATGGAAAATCAGCTGCCTAAAAATTGAAATGAGAATTTTGACTTCTAGCTGTGTCCATTCGGAGGCTAAGCTCCGTGTGGCATTTTCCAGACGAGCAAACTTCGTCCAGTACCCGAAAAAAAAATGTTTACCTCGAACGCCACACACAAATCCCATTCCCCCCTCAGTCTTCATAGGTAGATTTTCCGTTCTTCGCCATACCATTTCCCGGGCAGGCAAACATTTGGAGGAAATTTTAAAGCGAGAAAAGCAGGAAAAACTGCACCGAAACAGCAGTCAGCAGTCGTTTGTTTGGTTTGATTTTTTTGTGTGTTCTGCTCTCTTGAGTTTATCATGGATGGAAGTGCAAAATTTTCGCCGTTCGTGCTGTTGATATTTTCCTGGTGCGGAATGGTTCTTCTTTTTTTTTAATTCAGGAACTACACAAACTTGTGGCAATGTGCGCGCGCGATGGAGCCTAATGGACGTGTCCGTTCGTCCGTTCGTCAGTAATGGAAAAGTTTAATTGATGGGAATGTGATGGAATTTTTTGTTCAAGTGTGCCATTATCAGCGAAATGACAATTTGCTGTTTTCCGAAAGCTATGCAAATTAGCTTTCATCGTGAAGATGGATTATTCATGTGTGGCTATTTAATTTCATTAGCGAAAACAGTCTTCCGGACAGGGGAATGCAATTTCATTTTTCTAGCATAGCGAGAAGAAACTGTTTTCTAATTAATGCCTCCAATCGAATCAATGCTCGGACGTTACGGAATCAAACATTCGCTTCGAACAGAAAGATGGAAAACCGGAGCTTCGGAGCTCAAATTAGAAAATCATCAAAAGGAAAAACCCTTTTTTTCGCCTTCTTCCCAGCCACATTCGAATCTATCTTGATGACCGGGGTCTTTACCCCCCGGTTCCCAATCGGTCCGACTTCAGTTCCGAGATATGCTTGCCGGTGCTCGATTTCCCACACTCAGCTTTCTACACCTTCGCCTTCACCTTCACCTAGGGGCAGCAAAAGAGAAGAGCTCCGATCCATGCTGCATGCAAAAATTTTAATCATCGAACAAGACACATCCATTTCGTTTCCAATTATCTTAATTAGAAACCAGTCAGCCGGGCGAATGCCAATCCCAATGGCTCTTGGGAAAATGCATCTTTTCGCTCCAGACTCAATTTGGATCCCACCCCACCACGCCATTCGGGTTCGATCAGTTCCCAACCCGAAAAACATACACCCCCACACATACACACACACAGTGGACAAAAAGAAAAGAGCCTGCCAGGACACATCTGCCAAGCAAAATGGCGCGTTTCCTCGGCCAAAGTAAAGGAAATCGGGATGTGGGGAAGGGGGTCCAAGAGAAAGCGCATTCGCCAATTTGGATCAAACGATGCATCCACTGAGCTGGCAGTGCTCGCTACACACACCCACACACACACACACAATCCCCGGTTGGAAAGGACGACTGGGCTGGTAGTGGACACAAAATAATCAAATCACAATCGCATACTCAACGCTAGGAACACCCTCGAAAATAGTCACCCACTCCACGGTGATTTTCCCTGGCGTCGTCGTCGTCGTCGTCGTCGTCGTCGCAGCATCAGTGTGCCTAGCCTAGCTCTGGCTGGCGTTTCGGCTAGAGGATTATATTATGTTGTATGCATGTGCAGCAGAGCACTCACTGAACACGGGGATAGGAGTGGGGGGGGGCACACGTATGTCCTCTGGTTTTTCTCCACGAGATTGCGAGGACGCGAACGCAAAATGCATGCATTGGACGTGGCCAATGTCGTCGCCTGGTACTATGTGCAGTGGTCCAACCAAAGCCTGTGTGTGTGTGTGTGTGTGTGTGTGTGTGTGTGTAGATTTGACGCAAGCTGGCACATTGGCTGCAGCTCAACATCAGCAGCAACGGTCGACGGTAGCGCACCCAAATGATAGCCAAGCCAAGGATAAAAGGGAACATTCGCGAGTGGAGTTGAATGAAGGAATGTGCAGGGTCGGAGCGAAAAATATGAAGTAGAAAAGAAATTACAATTTTAAGTCAATAAGAAGATAGAAAAACTAAGAAACGTGAGCAAATCCACGAGCGGAAACATAAAAGAATTTCAAATTTTACCACTCAGAACTCCATAAAACTTCGCATGATTGTAACATTTTCTATTAACGCAATGGATAAGGGACATTATGTTGAAGCACTATATTCTGACTTCAGTAAGGCGTTTGATAGAGTTGATATCCCTCTTTTGCTATTCAAATTATCTAAGTTAGGTTTTAGTCAACAGTTATTAAAGTGGATTCAGACATACTTGACCGGTAGAGTTAGATTTGAAGGAGATTTATCGTCAGTAGTCAATGTAACATCTGGTGTGCCACGAGGTTCCCATCTTGGACCATTACTGTTTATTTAATTTGATAATGATGTAGAGCACATATTGAATATCCTGAATGTCTCAATATACCCGAGCAAAGTCTGAGATCAAATTGAAATCTAAATTTGATGTTGTGATTTCGCTGATAATGATTACTCAGGTTGCTGTCGTTTTGGTCGTTTTAACGTTAAAACATCAAAATTGAGAGCAAAAAAATCTTCCTGTGACATCACATTGAAAACTATTTCTGCTATCAGTGAGAGCAAACTGAAAACTCAATTTGATATCAATTTTTCCTGTTGATAACAAAACAAGTAATAAATTAGATGTTATGCTAAGGCAATGAAAACAAACCCGCAACAACATATTTTTGTAGAGCAAATGTACAGCAACATGAAAACGAAATTTATCAATTGCATAAACTGAAATCAAATTAGGATTTCAGTTTGATGTTGATATCAAAACTTGATTTCAATTTGCTGTCATTTTGATGCTGGACTTTGCTCGGGTATGCACACGACATGAAACTTTTCCTGGAAATTCGAGAAGCGTCTGATCTTGTAGTATTTCAACAAAAAATTGATAACTTTTACACCTGGTGCACAAAAAGTTTCTTAATGCTTAATGCGAATCAGTCCGCATCGTGCTCTCTAGCCGTGCGGATCTATTTGCTTTTTGCTTAAGGAAGTGTTTAGTACTACCTAAAGCTACAACAAATTTAAACAGCACTTTTCAGTGCTCAACCTGTAAAAATTTTCTACCATGTTCAACTCTTATTCCTCTTCGATCCTTGTTTGGACCCTACCCGAGGTAATCCTTCTTGGATATCGATTTGGAAAATTCCTCTTCGATCCTTCAGATTCTTATATTAATCTGCTTGGAAGTCGATTTGGATAAAAATTTACTGTCGCCATGGCGCCTAAACGCAAAAGAAAGGGGCAAACTCTTGACCCCCCTTCTGATGAAATTAATTTGAGTAATCAATTTGATTTGCTCACGGAGCAAATGAAAAATGATGAGAATGATCCATCATCCAAGAAAAATTCTAGTAAACTTTCCCGGCTTAATGCCAAGAAGGAAAAGATTCCCCCTATTGTGATAACCACTACCGATTTCCATGCTCTTCGCATGGAACTTTTGAATTTCGTGAAAGTTAAGTTTTCACTACAAATTGGACGTCGGGGTGAATGCCGTGTATTGGCTGAAACCTTGGACGGATTTAAATGTCTTCTCAAGTATCTTACTGAGAAGAAGCACATTTTTTTTACTTACGACACCAAAACTGAACGTGTGTTCAAGGTTGTCATGAAAGGACTGCCCAGTGGTAAATCCCTGGATCAGATCAAAGATGAACTGGCAAAATTACTTGGAGTTGTGCCACTCCAATCAATCAAAATGAAAATGAAATCCCGTCCTGGCGATTCGCGCAACGGGATTTCTAATGATTTTTATTTAGTTCACTTCAAGTCTAGTGAACTAAACAACCTTAAGGCCTTAGAAAAAGCTAGCCTTATGCTCCATGTCCGAGTGAAGTGGGAACACTTCAGGAAGACTGGAGGAAATTTCCAAATCCTAACTCAGTGCCGTAAGTGCCAGGGATGGGGTCACGGAACTAAAAATTGCTACATGCCAGCTAAATGCATGAATTGTGGTGATTCCTCTCACGCAAAGGACGACTGTCCTGTGAAGGAAGATCCTAAGAAATTTAAATGTTCAAATTGTGGTGAAAACCACAAATCCAATTTTTGGGAATGTAAGACTCGTAAAGCGATCCTACAATCTCGTTCTAAGCGACAGGTAGGAAACGCTCCACGTTTTCGACCAGGTACAAATTCCTCTGCTGTTAACAACGGTCAGCGAGGAACAAACTCTACATTCGTACCCGTAGGTACAAATATCACCCCTGCTTCAAATGTTTCATCTGTACCTTCTCCCCTCGCTGCTAACAATGTTCAGCGAGCTAGTGGAGCTACCTATGCTGCTATTGCACCGGGTAGAAATCAAAATGCTACCCAACGTTCTAACGGAAATTTTGACAATTTTGACTTAGGAAGCATTACTGCTCCTAAAATGGAATTTTTACAGAATTCATTAATTGACATGCTTAAATCTAACTCCATGTTTGATGCTATTCAAACTGGAGTAAAATTTGCTAATAATATTGTCATGACTTTAAAATTCAGTAATGGATTTTAAAGCATTAAACATTTTAAATTGGAATGCTCGATCTCTTAAAGATAATGAAGACGAGCTATTTAACTTTTTGAGAGTTCATAACGTGCATATTGCCGTTATAACTGAAACGTTCCTTAAACCTGACCATAAGGTTAAGAAGGACTCAAATTATTTAATTTATAGAAATGATCGTCTTGATGGACCCTGTGGTGGCGTTGCCATCATTGTTCATAGACGAATCAAACATCAAATTCTTTCTTCATTTGAAACCAAAGTTTCTGAAACTTTGGGAGTTTCTGTTGAAACAAAACTTGGACAACTTACGTTTATAGCTGCCTATTTGCCATTTCAATGCGTAGGCCAGCATAGGCCAGTCATAGGTCTAAATTCTTCATTATTGGTGATTTTAATGCAAAACACCGCTTATGGAATAATGCTCAAAGCAATTCGAATGGTAATATTCTGTTTGATGATTGTTCTGCAGGTTATTACACTATTCAATATCCAAACAGCCCAACATGCTTTTCTTGTACAAGAAATCCCACAACTATTGATTTGGTCTTCACTGATTCATGTCAACTTTGTATCCAATTGGTTACCCATGCTGACTTCGGTTCTGATCACCATCCAGTAACTTTTGAAATATCCCAAGAAATAATTTGTAATCCCAACAGCTCTACTTTCAATCATCATAGGGCTGCAATATCGAACGTTTATGGAATATAACTTCGATCCAAACATTCCTTTGCAAACCAAAGATGAAATTAATTGTGCTTCTGACTACTTCTATAGTTGAAGCAAGAGCTGCCTCAGTACCAAAATGCGAGGTTAAATTCGATTCAATTATAATAGACGATGATCTTCGGCTCTTGATCCGTCCTAAAAATGTCCGTAGAAGACAATATCAAAGAACATGCCATGAAAGTTATCTGGCGGGATTTGGAAAAAAAAAAATTAAAAAACGATTCTCTGCCCTGAGGTACAAAACTTTTGAAAATAATGTTTCTAAATTAAACCCGAGTTCCAAACCCTTTTGGAAACTCACAAAAATTTTGAAAAAACCTCAAAAACCAATTCCAGCGCTTAAAGAAGGTGGTAAAATTTTGATCACAAATTTGGAAAAAGCTCAGAAACTTGCTAAGCAATTCGAGTGTTCCCATAATTTCAGTTTGGGTCTTACTAGTCCTATTGAGAATCAGGTTGCTCAGGATTATCTGAATATTTTCTCTTGGAAAAATATTTTCGATTATTTCTGGGGGACTGATTTGGACAAAGTAAGATCTATAACTAAAAAGTTTCATAATATGAAAGCTCCAGGTGATAATGGTATTTTCTAAATCCTCATCAAAAAACTCCCAGAGACTACCTTATCTTTCTTGGTAAAACTATTTAACAGATGTTTTCATTTGGCATACTTTCCTGATAAATGGAAAAATGCAAAAGTTGTTCCAATTTTGAAGCCGGATAAAAATCCAGCTGAAGCTTCTAGCTACCGTCCAATAAGTTTGCTTTCTTCAATAAGTAAACTCTTTGAAAAGATAATTTTAAGTAGCATGATGCTTCACATAAATACGAGCTCAATTTTTGCAGATGAGCAGTTTGGATTTCGCCATGGGCAGCTTACCAGCTTTAATTGTTATGGTATATATCTAAGTGTTTTTACATTGTTCCTGCCTTGGCAATTCAGTATTTTAAACAGGCTTTTAAACCTGAATATCAGTATAAAATGTCCATTGTTATACTGACATTCAGGTTTAAAAGCCTGTTTAAAATACTGAATTACCAAGGCAGGAACAATGTAAAAACACTTATATATACCATAACAATTAAAGCTGGTAAGTCTAGAAAATGGAGCACTTAAGTTAAAATGAATATAATTAATTTTGAATTTGGAATAAATAAAAAATAATATAGCTATAAGGCAAGCAACATGCCAGGGTTTATTTAATGGTTTAGTTTTGATTTCAATGATCCATACACAATCAAAACATTATACAGCGGCGCCGGTGATGTAGTGGTAAGCATGATTACACCTTTTTGGCTATATACGGGCCTCATCAAAACTTACAACTACTACACGCAGGCAAAAGAACGTAAGAATTCCATAAGAAACATTTATGAATTTTAGCCATAAGAAATGAGTGTGAATTTCATTGATTTGCCTTATGAAAAATAATGTTGACAAAAAAAATTATAAATCGGAGCAGACTGGAACCGGAAAATGGACGCTGAGGTTAGGGGGCCTATGTGTTGACCACTCGTCTTTGAACGCTTGGAAAAATGAAATGGTTAAAAGCGTATAAGAGCTACCTCATGTTACCCGAAAATCATTCATAAGTCCACGCTTATGAAATTCATATCTGTTGTTCATAAGTTGAGCCTTATAAAATTCTTAGGTCTATTGGCCTCAGTGTAGTATAGTTTTTTTATGACACGCTTGAAATATTTCACTACTTTTTTTTTCTTTTTTTTTTGTGATTTTTAGCCGTAGGCTAGTTTATCACATCATATTTCCAGCACATGTTGAAGCTTATTCCAACTTCCGCTCAACGCCGCTCCTTCACAAACCGGATCCTTGATAAGTTGCTTCACTCCCTTGGAATTCATCATCAGAAAATGGTTTGGTTTCAAGGCTTCCTCTGCTTCGGTGTTGAGTGAAACGAAGGTTAACGGTCAAGAATTCACCATAGGTTCAGCCTCTGCTAACAGAGTCACGAGAGACTCTTCGTCGAGCTTCCGTACTGTTGGTATGCTACCCAGAGCAACCTTGACAGAACGCACCACTCTCTCCCAGCAGCCTCCCATGTGTGGAGCTGATGGAGGATTAAATCTCCACTGAGTGTGGGCGTCGGTGAACGTACTGCTTATGTCCTGCTGGATATTCCTAATCTCCTCTGCAAGTTCTCTGCTGGCTCCGACGAAATTCGTCCCATTATCCGTAAAAAATTCCAAAGGTGCTCCTCTACGCGCAACGAATCGACGGATTGCCTTCTTGCACGAATCTGTGAACAAGGTAGCGACGACTTCCAAATGGATGGCACGGATAGTTAAACAGGTGAACAGCGCAACCCAGTGTTTTACCGAAGCTCTACCAAACTTCACCTGGTATGGACCGAATTAATCAATGCCCACATAGCTAAATGGGCCAATGAACGGTGTGAGTCTTTGCAGCGGAAGTGATCCCATCCGCGGAGCTACGGGAATTGCTTTATAAACACGGCACCAGTTACAATTCCTCTTGACGAAGCATAACCGTCCTCTTAACATAGAAACGTGGAATTTTTGCCTGATTTCTTTGATCAAAGTTTCATCATTAGCATGTTTGTATTGCCGATGATACCAATCAATCATAAGCTGAGTGATGTAGCTTTCCTTCGGAATAATTATCGGCTATCTGGTGTCGAATGGCACGAATTCAGCAGCAGATAATCCACTGTTCATACGAATCACGCCGAATTCATCCACCGTTGGTGAAAGTTTGGCTAACGGACTGTTTTTCTCCAACCGTTTGCGCTGTTTGCAAAGAACCTCATTATTATGCTGCAGCAAGTTGACTTCATCTGAATACTTCTCAGATTGAGCTATCCTCCATAGTGTCCGTTCCGCTTGCAACAACTCCTCTTGAGTTAGATCGAATGTTGTAAGGCTTTTCTTCAGTCGACGTGCTTGCAGTTTGCTGATGAAGCGATGGACGTACGCTACACATCCGTGAAGACGTTCCCATTTCGAAAAACGCTGAACTTCCACAACGGGCACTGCAGTGAAGTGTCTGCATACGTATGCCGGTCGTAATTCTTCCTCCGTTACGCTGGTGTATCCTCCATGATCTCTAGGCCAATATTCCTCTGACTTGTACAAAAATTGCGTTGCCCGATACCAGCGGCTTTCAGCATTGAAGGATGGTCCTTTCCCCCATTTTGTGGCTTCGTCGGCGACATTCTGCTGTGTATCAATCCATCTCCATTACTCTGGTCGAGAAGCGCTACATATTGTCTATAACGTCGAAGGTCCCATGTAATCCAAGCATGTACGGTTGTAGAGTCACTCCAGAAATACGTTCGATGAATCTTCAATGAGTTCCTCGATCGTTCTCCGTAGACGAGCTCCCAATACAGCTGCCAGTAATTCTGCGCGGGGCGTAGATATCGGCTGAAGAGGGGCAACGTTCGTTTTCGATGACACCAATGCGCAACGAACAATTCCTCTATCGATAATGCGGAAGTAAGCTACCGCTGCGAAAGCCTGATCGCTGGCGTCTACAAACACATGAAGCTCAAGCGAGTCGAAGCTATCAGGATCATATCCGGGACAGTAACAGCGTGGTACTTCCACCGCATTCATTCCCTGTAGTAAATTGAGCCACTGTTCCCAGCGAGCGATAATCGTATTCGGTATATTTTCGTCCCATCCAAATTTGGCCCTTCATACCTCCTGGATCATTACCTTTCCATGAACGACGAATGTTGCCAACAATCCTAAAGGATCGTAGATGCTCATCACGATTCTAAGTAATTGCCTTTTGGTAGGAGTTATTTCACCACTGAAAGTATTCTAAATAAAAAATGATTTTTTAAAAACTTAATTGAGCTTAGTAGTACAGCGTTACAAGATCCTTTGAAATCTGATGAACAATCAAAGCCTTTTGTTTGCGTTGGAAGAAGACAACCCACGGACCTTTCGAATCTTCTGGGCAAGCCTTAGAGCTTGCCTTAGGTGATGTTCTCGAGGGAACGGTTGGAGAAGGTGGCTGTAGAGATCGTTTAACCTTTGGATACTTATTGGTGGCTGACCCATCACCACCAGAGGTATTCATCGCCTCTGAAGAAGGAAAATCCAGCAGAGAATCATCGTCGGAGGGTGAGATCTCCCCGCCATCTTCTAAAATATCCATTGCGGGTACTCACGAACCACCGCAACAGATTTACCAACGAAAATAAAACCAGTCGTGCAGGAGACGAAAAAACAAAGATAAGCAAACACAAAAACCGAAACTGCTAAAGGGTGTCCACGATGAAATTGCCACACTATGAAATTGCTCTAACTTTTTAACCGTTGGGTAGAATTTAATGAAAATTTGGGTGGATTTAGTTTATAGTGCATTATTTACATCCTGCAAGTTTTAAAGTCCTGTGATCAAAACTCGCGGAAATGGAGTCGAAAGAACAGCTTGTGCGTGATAAAATCTTGCGCATTCATCACGAGAACAAGGATCTCTCGCATCGTTCCATCGTTAAACCGTTGGGAATCGCGAATTCCACGGTGTCGCGAGTGATTAAGCGGTTCGAGGAAAGGTTGACCACCGATCGGAAGCCCAGAAGTGAAGGAAAAAGTATTCCGTACAACACCAAAAATCACAACCGCGTAGTTGGGGCCTTCAACCGAAATCCGAACGCCTCCGTTAGGGATGTGGCTAAGAAGCTGCACCTAAGCCGAAGTTTTGTCCAGAAGGCCAAAACTAAGGCTGGGCTTCGAACGTTCAAGGTACACAAGGCCCCTAATCGCGACGAGAAGCAGAACAAGTCCGCCAAAACCCGTGCCAGGAAGTTGTACCTCAACATGCTGACGAAAGTTGAATGCTGCATCATGGACGACGAAACATATGTGAAGGCCGACTTCAAACAGATCCCCGGCAACCTGTTTGTCACGGCCAAGGATAAGTTCAGCGTTCCGGAGCATGTCCGCACTCAGAAGATGTCCAAATTTGCGAAGAAATTCCTGGTTTGGCAAGCCATCTGCACGTGCGGGAAGCGGAGTGCACCTTTCGTGACCCAGGACACGATGAACGGACAGGTGTACATAAAAGAGTGCCTCCAGAAGCGGCTGCTTCCTCTCCTGAAGGCCCACAACGTCCCAACAATCTTCTGGCCGGAATTGGCCTCATGCCACTACTCCAAGGACGTGCTGAAGTGGTATGCGGACAATAAGGTCAATTTCGTGCCGAAAATGTTCAACCCTCCCAACACTCCGGAGCTCCGCCCCATCGAGAAGTACTGGGCGATTATGAAGCAGCACCTTCTTAAACGACCTAAGGTAGTGAAGACAGTCGAGGAACTGAAGAAAGTATGGGTTTACATGCAAAAAACGGTTGATTCACAGGTTGTGCAGAATCTTATGGCCGGGGTTAAGGCCAAGGTGCGGGCATTTGCGTATGGACTGTAAATAAAATACGAGTAAAATGGTAAAATAAAGTTTAATAGTTATTTCTCAATCCCTGAAAATTTGATGGCAATCGGATGAAAACTCGAATTTTGCGAATCAATTTTGTGTGTGGCAATTTCATCGTGGACACCCTTTATCTTCAACTTATCTCTGTGGTGACGTTTGTTTTTTAAACTCTTCATTTGTTTCAAATTTAAAATAAATTACATTTCATTTTAAACTAGGTGCTCCAGCTACTACAGTTACTTACCAGCCTTAATTGTTATGATATATATTTAAATGTTTTTTATTGTTCCTGCCTTGGCAATTCAGTATTTTAAACAGATTTTTTTTAACCTGCATGTCAGTATAACAACTAAAATCTTAAACATGTATAACAACTGAAATCTTAAAAATAAAAACTAAAACTAAATCTTATCGAAGTATAAAGGGAATTAGTCGAATTAAATTATTAATTATATTGTTGGACATTTGTTTTTAAGTCTCAACATTCGAAATTCTATGTACCTATGTGCTTTTTTTTCCTGGTAGTGCAACAAATGGACCCACAGCGTGGCTGGTCTGAAAATTTGTTTAAATATTAGAAGTTTATTCGTCAGGCAAAGTTTGGATTTCCTGTTTATAAGAGGATACAAACATTTGATGTATTTTGTAATTGACTTGAATGCCCTCAACGTGATCTTTAAAAGTCTAGTACTACCCAAGTAACCATAGGCACGGTATTTCGCCTTTTTGGCTATATTTGGGCCTCATCAGAAATTACAAACACTGGTATAGCCGTTGTTCAGCTGTATATAACCAAAAAGGCGAAATAACGTGCCAATGGTTATTTGGGATATTTCCTTTATGTTCATTATTATATGCAAGTTAGAAAAAAATCGCGGATCTCTAGGTCTACTTTCTGGAATTGACTAGTTTCCCGATTATTCCGGATATCCAGAGAACAGTTTTCTGTCCACTTGGTTGCAGAATCGATATGGTGATGGTATATTTCCTCTATGCTCATGATTATATGTAATTTCGAAAAAATCGTATATCTCTAGGACTACTTTTAAGAATTGACCATTTTCCCGGTGAATCCGGATATGCAGAAGGGCGCGTAATAACTACCGCGGGACCAAATCAATATGACACTGAGATATATCTTCTTAACTTAGAGTTCTTCACATTTTTTTTAAAAAACCACTGATCTCCGGGTCTACTTTTAAGAATTAACTATTTTCCCGGTGATTCCGGGTATCTAAAGGATCGTATTCTGGCTACTCGGTAGCAGAATCGATATGTTGATGTCGTATTTCCTTTATGCTCATGATTGTATGCAATTTAGAAACGAATCGCAGACCTCTACACGCAAACCAAAAATCTATTACAACGAATGTTAGTTCCGTTTCCTATCATCCTCTGTTCATGAACATCGCGACGAATGTTAGAAATTGACCATGCAGGCGATATTATGGTTTTTCGGCTTTCGACTATACCAGTAAGCTTGTAGAATGACGCACATTGTAGAACATTGTAGGACGACGCACACACTTGTCTCGAATCTCTCCAGCAGAAAAAGCATACGAAGTCAAGCATGAGAGAAAATGAGCGCTTCTTGTTTGTTTTTAGGCAATCCATTTTCAGAAGCATGGAGAGAGCAGTGGAGAAAGCACAGGTCTGAAAGTCGCAACGTTCGTGGTTCGAGTCTAGTCGGCAATCTGTTTCCTATTTTTTTCGACATAAATAATTTACCTCACTAATACACTCTACATTTTTCGGTCTCCAATTTTCATACATTGGACCGCAGCTGGTATATCGCATCCTCGGTTCATGCGGTCTCCACAGATGATGAATTCCACATAATTGTAAGTGAATCTTACATCCCCCGGTTGGGTGTGGAATTGACTAATTTCCCGGTGATTCCGGATATCCAGAGGACCATTTTCTGGCCACTTGGTATGATGGTATATTTCGTTGATGTCTACCTATTTCAAACGATAGTAGATAGCCATGCCTTTTGAATGATGGTCGAATCATAACGATTGGTCATTGCATTGTTGATAACCAGCCATGTCAACCATTAATCGACACGCATTTTAAAGCCTTGGGGTTATGTCAGTTAATATCGTGTTTAATGCCATGCTCATTACTTCTCTACACAGTACTGCACTCAATAGATCGTAGTCAGCCGGGAGGCTCTGGTGACGAAACTTTGCTGATTCTCTGGATCCACTTCCCCAGAGCGGACTGCTGGAGGATTATTTCTCACGAACTCACGCATCAGCCAAGGAACACCGGCACCACTCCGAGAGATTTCCTTTTCCGTCCACTGGAATAACGATGCGGCCATGTCCCTGCATCCTATGCCAGATCTGATCGTTCCAAGAGTTTAGCAAGTTTTTTTTTTAAAGCTTTATTAAAGAGATTTTTAGCCTTAGGCTAGTTCATCTCTAAGTTTAGCAAGCTGAACAATGCATTCGGTCCTAAGTAACATTGATCGATTTTATTCACCGACTCTCTGTTTTGTAAATTACTTAGGTACAGCACCGTTTCTTGTCGTGTTTGTCATATTAAAAGGTAAATAATAGCCGGTGTCGGTGGTTTAGTGGTCAGTGTGACTGCTTTCTCACCCCAATGGGTCTGGGTTTAATCCCAGCTGAGGTCGGTGGAATTTTTTTGAGGCATAAAAATCTTTGGGTCACGTCTTCCTTCGGAAGGGAAGTAAAGCCGTTGGTACCAGCCCATGTGTTTTGAATGGGTGCAATATCCTACGCAGGTGTAGAAGCTGCCTGCCTGCAAATTCAATTGTCGTCAATGGATGACAATCGATGTTCGTCGGTGATTGGAAGTAAATTGCGGAACAGAGACCGACGTTAAATTAAAAGGAAGAAAAAGCTAGATAATAGCTTCTTTCATCGATCTGTGTGCTGAAAATAGCTGGGCCGTGAGGATGCAAAGAGAAGCTTGGTGAAGATAATCTGTCAATGTGACGTTGGGCCAGCGTTGCCAGTATTCCAGATTTATCTGGATTTTACAGATTTTCGGTCATCCGGCCAGATACACAGACAGATCACGTACATTTCCAGATTTTTAAAATATGATCCAGATTTTCCCAGATTTTTCAAACATGTTGCTTTAAAAATATCATTGCAATTGATTTACACTCTAATCAAAAAATAAAAACTGCTTCATTAATTATTAAAGGCCATCTACGTTGAAAATGATTACAACATCGTACATGTAATTGTTACAACATGTTTGCATGTTAATGGGTTGCAGAATCATGAAAATGGAGCCATGTTCTAAAGATTATTAGCTGAAAAAAATCTTCAAACTTTTATTAATAGTGGACTTGAATGTTTGTGCAATTGGAATTTTTATTTTTTTTTATTTAATTTTCATATTTTTTTTTAATTTAGAGAAATCGAAAACTGTTCAGGATTGAAAACAATAAATTCAGCCTTGGAAAATTAGCAAGGCTTTTGAATCTAGACAACCACCAGGACTTTGAAGCATGTGATCGTGCACGGTAGGACCCGATTTTCTACGTTGTGTGATTAATTGAAACAGACCGATTTATTAGCCGTCCTTCCATGGCGGAGGCATTTGAGATATATATTTATTGCTTGTTTTTACATACAAGTACAGCACATTACAGTAGATACATGATAAAAGTGACAATTATAGGTGGGCAAGTGGTGACATCTATGGACAAGTTCAATAACTGTGTTATGCTTAGGGTAAAGGCGGTAATCGTTGTTTGCACGAACAGTATGTTTGTGAGATTTTTGAGGATAATTCATAAGGAAAATTTGAAAGGCATCTGATAATTTTTAGCATTTTTTTAAGTACATGTGAATATTGAGTTACGGCAGTCTGAATTTCTTTAGAGTTCTGAATTGCTCTGGAATTTCAGAATTTTAAGGTTATGTTGAAAATAGTTTACAGTGAAGTGTGAAACCAAAGGATTTTTTTTTTTTATTATTGTCACTTTAACACTCTTGGGTCATTCGTGACTTGTCCGGGGTGAGATTTGAACTCGTGACTTTGGCGTGAGAGGTATGGATGTTAACCACTACGCCGGGGTCGCCCCCCGAAACCAAAGGATAATTTCAAGTTAATTTTGAGTAGAGTTTCATCCATCTTTGTAAGCTTCGTGGTCGTGCGGTGTCACCCATTCTTCTTCTTCTTCTTCTTCTTCTTCTTCTTCTTCTTCTTCTTCTTCTTCTTCTTCTTCTTCTTCTTCTTCGCATTTCAAGCTTATTGCATATCGCATATTCACGGAGAACAAATTATAGCAGACGCAATTATTTTTCCGGTCAAAATAACTATATTGTTCAATTGTTTTAGAGATAACCCGAAACTATAGTTGATTTGACTATATATAGAGGGCAACAACTATAGTTTATAGTTGGCTCCTCTATTGGTTCAACTATATTTTTCAGTAGATGAACAAACGTCAAACTTCAAAATACAACTATGCTTTAGTTGATTCAAGAAAACTATTGTTAGGGAAGCAAAATTTTACAATGTTTATTAAACGAACTGCTCTTCATTATCGACATATTAAGGAAGTTTGTTTTGCTTCTTTATCGATCTCAAATACACAACTGCAAAATCATAAAAAAGGTGATCAAGAACATTCAACTAAGATTTGCACCGTGTTCATCTGCGTGAGAGCCAGCTATCTTATCGCCTGCTCTACGCATCACAAGTTAAAAGTATGTGGATTTATGATGATCTTTTGAAACCAAATTCCAATTAAATTACATTTGACGGTTGTTTTTTGTTTTTTTTTTTTCCTTTGGTTTGTTTTTTTTCCGTCGATCTTGTTTTCTGTGCTGAGCACCAATGCTACCGACGTGCCAGGAAGGCAGCTCCCACACCTGGACCCTACCTATCGACCCATACAACTATTTGACGGTTGTTATAATTGATCAAAGTTATAGTTGAATTGAGTATAAGATGAACAGTTGAATCTATTAGGTAGATATGATTGATTTGACGGTCAAATTAATGTTGGAATATCTATAGGTTTCTTTCAAACAATAATATTTTTCCATGTGAAAGTAGCTATAAGGATTGTTATCTTAACTTAACGAATTTGTTCTCCGTGATTAGCTTATTGCATATCGCATATTAGCTTATTCCGTGCTCTCAACTTAGTGTTCTAGATGCACTTCCACAGTTATTAATTGAGAGCTTTCGACGCCTGTACCATTTTTGCATTGGTATAATTGTGTGGCAAGTCCAATCATACTTCTATGCCCAGGTAAGTCGAGAAATTTTTCAACCCCAAAAATTCCTAGAGCCCAGCCACCTCCAGCATAGTCTTGCTTTGTAGCTGCACCTTTACCGACTGAGCTAAGGGAGGCCCCATCTTAAGATGGTGTCACCCATCCTTCAGGCGGATTGTGAGTGCCACAAAGTGCGGGTTCGACAACCGCTCCAGCCAGTGGAACTTTTCGCAACCTGAAAATTTCCCTACTGGTTTACTGGGTGTGGTGTGTTGTCAGTTTTCTAGTGTTAAGTTTTTAGTCTGTGCAACCTCTGGTTGAAGACAGTGTCAGTTGTCTTTTAAAAACTCTGATGACAATTGCATGGAGATTTTGTGAAGAATGGAAATAGAATTCGGAAGAGAAATCAAAGAAAGTTCTTATGATGAAACTTAAGGAGTATGCTGATTCGAATCGTGAGAATAATTTCAATGGAATTCTGTTCAATGTTTCTATGGAGATTCATTTTTATAAAATTTTAAGAAATTTAATCGGAACTATGCCAAAAGAACATCTGGAAATTTCTGGCATTTTGGCAAAGTATTTGAGTACTTAGCAAATACTGAAAAGGATTTCAAAAACAATTCTGACCTAACCTACAAAGCAGCTCAAAGAAAATTATCGAATAAGTCTGAGAATAGTGTGACGGTCATTCTGAAGAGTGTGCCAAGGAAATTGTTAAGAATATTGTAATAGAATTTCATAGAGAAAGATGAAAATAACATTATGCCAATTCTTGGAAATTATTGCTAGTTTGATGGAGTTGTGGAATGTTACTGAAAACGTTTGGATATTATCAAGATTATTTTAAGGGAATCCATAAAAGAAGTATGATGGAATGAATTCTAGGATAATTCAAATGGAACTCTGAAAAAAGGAAGAAGATATCCTGTAAAGAGTTCCATGTAAATTCAGACTAACAAAAAGTTTCATGATCTGGGACCCAGAAAATATACAAATTCCGCTTTCAGACTTTCATTTAAGTGATATAATAAAATTATTCGCAATGGTAAAGTAAACAGTTGAGTTACCTGTAGCTTAGGTAAACTGTGTGTGAATACCACGATGTTAGGCTTCGATTTCCACTTCAGCCTTGTGAATTTTACTTTAAAATAAAATTGCCTACTGCCTTCTATGATATCAAGAGTTACATGGTTAATCTGATCAACCTCAGGGTAATATTAGAATTATTTTGAACTATTAAAATCTTTAAGACATATTATGGTACTCCATCAAAAAGTAAGGACTACATCGACTATTAGTTTAAAAATCTATCCTATCAAAGTAGCTTGATTCTTTGCTTTTCATTCTTTTTTTTTTAAGAAGTTTAAAAATTAATTCTAAACATATTTGCTGCAGTATTTTACCAACGCTTTAACTCAATTATTAAAATGCTGTGTCTATACTTTTCTTAACTTTTGGACGATTCAAGCAATGCTAACAAGTTATTTGTTTTATATAATTTATTTAAAAATGTAATTCATAAACATTCTGGTACTTTGAATAAATTCCAGATGATCATACTGACCAATTTTTACGGGAGATTGGCACATCACTTTGATTTCAATAGCATTATGTTAAAAACAGGATTTTTGGAGCCTTTCAGATTTTTCCAGATTTTATATTTTAACTGGTCCAGATTTTTATGAAAATTACCTGGCAACGCTGCTTAGGACCAGTGTTGGGAAAATATTAAAAAAAATCAAATCTCTCGCGCAACACGAAAAAAGGGCCTAGCATTGTTGATCGATTCTCTTCATCGATTTTCTCTTTCGCGAATAACCCGACTGCAAATCAAGCTGAACATTGCATTAGGTCCTAAGTAACCTTGACAACCTTGACTATGCCACCGACAAACAGACATAACACATTTAATATTTCTCACTGTAAAAAATCGTCGCTAAAACAGTATCGCCGTACCACCATCTGTTGAGTACACTGTGGTGGGCAGTACGCTGAACAGATGGCGGTAGTGTGTAAACGTCAAACGCAAGGGTTATTGACTATGCGCGCCACAGGTGGCGGTACTACCAACTAAAAACATTTAAATTGACCGTTAAATGCGTGTTACATGAATAAATTTCCAGTGTTATGTGTTATGTCTGTTTGTCTGTGATTATGCCATCACTTCCTAGGACCTAATGTATCGTTCAGCTTGTCCTGGATCTTAAAAAATACCGTTCTGAATGGGTTGAAACTTAAACACGAGATGAATGTAAAGCGTCATTTTGACAATCAAAGTCAATGTCAAATAAGGGTCCGATCATAAATAATGAGACAATTTGAAGGGACCGGTGCTGGTCACAAATTACGTCCCCGTTATGTAATCGTTTATCGTTGCTTTACCTCTCTTTTTCGAGTGGATTTTAACACAAAATGGAATGTTTCTACACAGGCACACTGGGGAAAGTGGGACCGGAAAAAATAAAAGTTATCTTCAAAGCTCGTGTGCAAAAAGAACCACGTTATTTCGTGAAAAAAAAAAGGATTTCAGTGTGTGGTATTTAGGAAGATTGGACAAACAATTGGGTGTGATTTGAATCGATGCGGACTCAAAACCAATGGGAAAGCATCAACTTTTACCTTAAGCTGAACAGTTTTTAAATATTCTTCAAACTTTCATATGACACCCACTCATCAAGTACGCCCCTGTCAACTCGGCAGCGCATCATTTGATCCTTCCCAAAGAAAGCAAAAACAAGAAAATTCCAATCTCTTACTGGTCCGGATGCAGTCCGGAGCGCAGCAGTATCCCAACGTTGTCCTCGTAGTCGTCATGCATATAGGGGCAAAAAAAAAGGACACCCGCTATATCGCATCGCACATCAGGACGAAGCGCAGCAGCAAACGGCAACGGCAAACATATCCATCCTTCGATCCAATAGCTCAATTGCGCCCCGACAGCCCGCCACCCCATTCAGTTCGGAAGAGAAGAGAGCTCAAACTACGGACATAATTAATACATCAAACGGTCGATCGGTGCTGGTCCATCGGCTTCGCCGTCGATGCATTCGAACACTGTGCGCCTAGGTAGGCACACATACGTGTTTGGACACAAGAAGGGGGAAAAGAAAACAAGAATCCAAAACCAAATGAACGAACGGTATTGAGCACATATCGGGAAGCGAGAGCCAGGATGCAAGAATGAATCTTCCTGTTTTGACAAGCAAAGCCCCCCGCTGCTGGTTTACCCCTTTCGGGATCTATGCAGAGCCATTATTGGATGTAGTTAACGCAAGCTCAGAGAAAGAGAGAGATGGACGATGAATCTAACGGAACGTAATAGCGGGAACCTAAATGGAATAACAGGATGGGAATCGGAAAGCATCCACGGCGTCGTTCAGGATGTGAGGATATATTGATGAATGCACGTTCGGGCCACTTGCTTCGAAAACAAAAAATGGAAATCTTGTGTGAATAAGGTTTAGAATAGGATTCTGAATGCAGATTTTTTTTTTCAGTCGACATTTTTTTCGATTTGATTCATTGACTCAACTGTAACTTCATGGCTGTCCTAAACTTAATGTTCGTAGAGCACTTTCTTAGCTCAGTCGGTACAGAGCAAGCATTCCAGGAGACGATAGCGGTTTAGACACCATACTGGATGATGAACTTACCGAATACTTGAATCTGCTCGGGTTTATTGCGGGGCGGCACTTACGAAGAGCACCGGTCATGTTGACCAAGATTTCCATCAGTTCATTCGCTGAGAACAGATCGGGATTATTTGTTTGAGCTGTTGGTTGTCTCCAGAATCTAGGGGGATGGAGAGCTTTGTGCAGCAGAAGATCCAGACGATTCTTGAGGGGGAGCAGATCGCACCCGTGAATTCACTTGTCCGCGGAGAGGCTGAAAGTCCTCCGCCCTGAGCACCACGACAGGCACATTTGGACGCCACAGCTTCATCCGCAACACATTCGAAGTTGGGTTGTTTTTGAGAGCAATTGCCACAGCGTGGCTTTATGTTGCAGTTTCGGGTACCGTGTCCTAAATTTAGACACCGTTGGACGATGATGGAATTGATGAAGCGGATGGCTTTCAGCGCGTTGAGCGTCACCGTCTCCTTCTGGAAGTGAACCAGGAAAAGGTAATCCGGATACGCCTTCACATTTTCGTCCTTTCTTGTCATCCGATAGACGGGGGGCAGCTTCTACCGGTCTCGGATTTCTGCTTCGATAAACTTCGGGTCAAAGTGTGGTAGGGCCCTGATGACGGCCTTGAATGGTTTTTCACCGGGAATGTTGTGGGTGAAGAATTCCACCTTGGCAGTCCTCAGGTGGGCAACGACCAAGTCATACTCCGATTTCGTACGAAGCACCAGCTTGGTATTGACTCTGCCCAACTTGTATTCGGATTTGACGTCCAGTCCATCTTAACTAGGATGGGCATTTTTCACTTCCAGTGGAGGTAGCTTCACTTTTAGCACCCCTTACAATATATTGACAAACATCGTGTTGTCACTTTTCCTTACAATATTATCAATACATTAATATTTACAAAATTAATAACAACACGCTAAAGCGCTCGTTACACGGGTCAATATATTTACAGTAAAAGGTAATATTGATGGCGATGGATTGATGACGAGTATTGTTGAAAAACTGATTTTCATTGTACTTTGTCAATATTCTTCCTCTTCCCAAAAGGAGGGAGAACGTACACGGAGAAAAAATACTACCTAAAACTTGAGTTCTTTTTACTTAATGTTGAGTACAGCCTTTCACTTGCACTCTTTATTGTTGTCAAAAAAGGAACGAGAGATTCGACCCAACAATATAGTTCAGTCCAATAAGTTACCTCTGTTTTTTTTTCCTTTGGTTTGTTTTTTTCCGTCGATCTTGTTTTCCGTGCTGAGCACCAATGCTACCGACGTGCCAGGAAGGCAGCTCCCACACCGGGACCCTACCTATCGACCCATCAACTCATGAACCGGGGACCATCCCGGCGGCGCCGACTGGGATTGAACCCAGGCCTGCTGGGGGGAGAGGTAATCACGCTTACCACTACACCACCGGCAGTGGTAAGCGTGATTACTGCAGTGAGGCATGCAGTGTTGCCATTTGTTTAAATCTTCTTGTGTGATATGTAACCAGTGGTGTGTCTGTCTGTCTGAGATTAGTGAGATTGTCGCGATTAGTGTTTCGTATTTTATGTATAACAATATGCCAAGGAAAGGTTTGAATACAAGCTACCAACACCACCCATCGCCCACAAAATCACCCACTGGACAGTACACAGCCACACCACTAAACGACAGGAAGATCCTCTACCTACCACCAGATGGCACTGTTTACTGGATTTGGAGGCCATTAGGAGGTGGCATAATGGGGCCATGATGAGGCGGAATAGGGTGGAAGGACGATGGCTCATCGAGGAGGAAAGAGGATAGGTCAGCCGCCATCGTTGAGAATCATTTGATTGGCGATACTCAACAGCGATACTTCGTAAAGCTAGTTCCAGCAAGTTCGAAAATCAGTAGAAAAACGTGAGGACGTGAAAAAAAGTGAAGAAGGAGTGCAGAACCATCCAGGACCCCGTAGTTTACCGCTGGCAATTCATCCACGGCGTGGTCAGACCCCGTATTGTCCGTCATTCGGCATACGGCGCGGTTAGACACGGAGCATCTTCCGATACGAAGGTATCCGGAAATACAAACCAACGGCCCATGGACCGTTAGACGCCACGAGTATAGTGAGGAGAGAGAGAGAGAGAGAGAGAGAGAGAGAGAGAGAGAGAGAGAGAGAGAGAGATCGAAGAGCCGTCGCGGAAAGTACCGAAGTACGCGACCGGCTTGCGAACCAAGTCGAGGGTTCAAAGTCGAAGGAAAGGAACCGACTGGGCTGTGAAAAGTGCCCAGAAGGAAGCTGAGGAAGGTGAAGGAGTGGCTGTGGAAGGAAGAATAAGAAGAAACGTTAGGCGAAACGAGGTAGGAGATAGCCAATAAGAAAGTGGGACGAAAGTGGGAACAATAAAGGTACCTATAGCTAAGCAAGTGTTGTGTGTGTTGGATATTTGAGTGTTTCCTTGGCCGTGATATTCGAGCGCGCATGCCGACCCTGAGGTAGTGTAGAGGGGGGTCTCATTAGTGCTGGGCAGGGAGTACCCCATCTGTTACAGATATAAAATCGATTTCAAACTAAAAACCCGAATTTATCCACCTATGGTGTGATCAGACCCTTCTTACTTATTCAAGTTTATTTATTTTATTGTCATTATCAGTGACCAAGCCCCCCACCCCCGTGTCATCCAGTGACGCTACGCCACTGCCTGGGGGTACCCGGAATATATCCGGGTGTAGTCAATTTGGTGAGGCTACCAATCACCTTATCATCGTATTTTAATGTGATTTAATGGGTTTTAATTCAATTCATATTCAAGCAACTTCCCCGGGGTACCCGGAACATGTCCAAGTGTGTCCAATGTGGTCTGGAACACTTAACACGACTTGCATTGATCTTATTTTTGAATTTTGTACACGCAAACCAAAAATCTATTACAATGAATGTTAGTTCCGTTTCCTATCATCCTCTGTGCATGAACATCGCAACGAATGTTAGAAATTGACCATGCAGGCGATGTAATGGTTTTTTGTCTTTTTTTATTTCGTGTTCCATCTACGCTTTCGACTATACCAGTAAACTTGTAGAACGACGTACATTGTAGAACATTGTAGAACGACACACACACTTATCTCGAATCTCTCCTGCAGAAAAAGCATACGAAGCCGAGCATGCGAGAAAATGAGCGCTTCATGTTTGCTTTTAGGCTGTCCATAATCAGAAGCATAGAGAGAGCAGTGGAGAAAGCACAGGTCTGATAGTCGCAACGTCCGTGGTTCGAGTCCAGTCGGCAACCTTTTTTCTATTTTTTTCGACATAATTAATTTCAATCACTAATACACTCCACACTTTTCGGTCTCCAATTTTCTTACATCGGACCGCAGCTAGGTATATCGCATCCTCGGTTCATGCGGTCTCCACTTACATCCTCTGATGATGAATCCCACATAATTGTAAGCGAATCTTACATCCACCGGTTGGGTGTAGTAATTTGATGTGTCGCATGATGGTTTTAATACGTTTTCCGTTAAATCCAGCGTGAAGGTCCATATTCACCGGATCTTATTCCGGCCATATCTCCGAAACCGGTTCACCGATTCTAAAACCATTCAATAGCGTTCAATGGGACCTCAAGACCTATCATTTGGCGCCGAGTTTGTCCAAATCGGTTGAGCGGTTGCTGAGAAACGTGAGCGCATTCATTTCGTTACATACACACACACATACACACATACACACACACACACAGACATGTTCCGATCTCGTCGAGCTGAGTCGAATGGTATATGACACTCGGCCCTCCGGGCCTCGGATCGATAGTCGGTTTTTCAAGTGATATCTATACCCTTCTTTGTAAGAAGGGTAATAAAAATGTATCTTTTTACAGTCACCAATCACGGCTTCGTTTTCCAGTCAAATGCTTTAGGAAGATTTAAAATCGGATCATATTTGACGAAGATACAACACTCCAAAGTTGACCAAAAATTTGCCTATCCTAGTTATTTTGAGTAACCCCTGTATGTATGTAAGTTCGTATGAGTGTGACATACTCAATTTTCGCAGAGATTGCTTGACCAATTTGCGTGGAACAAGTTCCAGAATATGTGTTTCAGATCCCCATAGATCGCTATTGATTTTTTTTACGTAGGATTACGTCTTTCGGCAACATATTGGGGGTGCAATTTCAAAAAAACCAAAATCGACCGCATGACGAAAATAGGTCAGGTTTTGACCACATATAACTCTGTCAATAGCAGATGAATTTTAATTCTAAACAAGCCAAAGAATTGGGAATTTATCAACAGTTTATTGATTTTCAATAGGTAACTATTGAAAAATACACAAATGTCCAACTGTTGCAATGGTGATCAAATTTATCACCGATTACCTGCAAACAGCGCATTCCCTAACACAGATTTAAAAATCGAATTCGATCCTGTCTCACTGAACGGTGCTAATTCAATCACCGTGTGTGGTGGTGTCCGGTCGACGGTGTCCGCAGCAGCAGCATCAGTAGCAGCAGCATCAGTAGCAGCAGCAGCAATGCTTTCGGCGTGTCGTTGAACATTGTTCTCCAGTACGCTACGAAAGGTTGCCGGCAAGCAGCGTGCTGCAGAGCCCACATAAGCAACCATAGGAGGAAGAAGCCCCACCGCTAGGAATCAGAAGCAGTAGCCCTTCGTGAGTCGCTGCGGGTCGGTCATCTATGCCAAGCGTGTCACCCTCGCTTCAAACAACATACAGCTCGACAGCCTCATCGGTGTTAAACACCCAGCTCAGCATTACTCAACCATCACGACAAAACGGTCCTTCTCAGGACCACCATAAATTTGTTAAAGAGTATTTGAACATTTGTCAACTAGATTCCTACCATCAATTTTCGCATATTTTTCATTTATGGAAAAAGCCGAAAATTCCGTGCGGTTTGTGCACGGAAATGCGTAATTACGTCATCATAAAACGAGGCTTTTCCATGATACCGTGATAGCATGTTAGACGGGACCTATCTTTATGCCTTTTGATGCAAATTTTAAGCCCCTCCTATTAAGAGAATTATGCCAAAAACAAATCTTGCCGAATTCTCTTAATAGGAGGGGCTTAAAATTTACATCTAAAAGCATACAGGTAAGTACCGTCCGGTATGCAGATTTAATTTCCGAATACCAATGGGCAGTCTATTCAAATTTCTACAATTGTACGAAGTAAACGATAATTGAGAAATTGTTTGCGAGTTTATCGATACAGCCATGTCGCAGCATTTGGCTACACAATACAGGCGCCGATCACGTAGGCGCGCAAAGGAAGAGCAAGCGGACAAACCTCCGAAGAAGCAGCCGAAAACTAATTCACGATTATTTCTAGAAAAATACGTTTCAAAAGAATAAATAGGTAAACAACATGAGTAAACCTGTTGTTTGCATTGCGATAATGTTGTTTTTTAATTATATTTAAAGGGTGATACGGTCAAAATTTGGTCAATATCAACTTGACGTATTTCTTTCAATTTTGCATTTAAAAAACCTGAACACCCCTCATTTTGAAGGTGTGTGTGTGTAGAATGTTGCTCCTATTTTGATTTTGGAATTCACTCTTAAGTTGTCAAAATGCCGTCCAAGCAAGAAGAGCAGCGTATCAAAATTTTGCTCGCGCATCGCGAAAATCCGAGCTACTCGCACGCAAAGTTGGCAAAATCGCTAAAAGTTGCCAAATCAACCGTTACAAATGTAATTAAAGTGTTTGGGAACGTTTGTCGACAGCCAGGAAGTCTGGATCGGGATCGAGGGGAAATCGAAAACCGGAAGCCGCTGAGACGACAAAGAGAGTTGCCGGTAGTTTCAAGCGAAACCCTAACCTCTCTCTCCGAGATGCCGCAAATAAGCTGGGTGTATCGTCTACAACCGTGCATCGAGCCAAAAAACGAGCCGGACTATCGACTTACAAGAAGGTAGTGACTCCAAATCGCGATGATAAACAAAATACGACGGCCAAAGCGCGATCCCGGAGGCTGTACACGACGATGCTGACGAAGTTTGACTGCGTGGTAATGGACGACGAAACCTACGTCAAAGCCGACTACAAGCAGCTTCCGGGACAGGAGTTTTATACGGCAAAAGGAAGGGGAAAGGTAGCAGATGTTTTCAAGCACATGAAACTGTCAAAGTTCGCAAAGAAATATCTGGTTTGGCAAGCCATCTGTACCTGTGGCTTGAAAAGCAGCATTTTCATAGCTTCCGGGACTGTCAACCAAGAAATTTACGTGAAAGAGTGTTTGAATAAACGTCTGCTGCCTTTCCTGAAGAAACACGGTTGTTCCGTACTGTTTTGGCCGGATTTGGCATCTTGCCATTACGGTAAAAAGGCCATGGAGTGGTACGCCACCAACAACGTGCAGGTGGTTCTCAAGGACAAGAACCCTCCCAACACGCCAGAGCTCCACCCAATTGAGAAATACTGGGCTATTGTCAAGAAGACCAAAAAAACTGCTAAGGTCGAGCAGCAGTTCAAGGCAAACTGGCTTTCTGCGGCGAAGAAGGTGGACAAGGTGGCTGTACAAAATCTGATGGCAGGGGTCAAGCGTAAGGCCCGGCAATTCGGATTTGGAAAAGCGGAAGCCTAACTGAATATTTTTCCTGAATTTTATACTAATTGAACTTGAAAAAGAAATTTAATTTGATTTTTTAAATAAACGATTTCACCGATTTACACGCGTTTTCCCGTGACCAAATTTTGACCGTATCACCCTTTAATTATAACAAATTAATATTAACTATACTTTTGCTGTGACATCATAACTACCTTTCGTATTCCTACGTCAAATCTACGGTCGTGTTTTGGATACAACCTCTTACTTTTTTCGATCAGAATTATAGTTTCAAAGATAAGAACAAAAAAATGTGAATTCCATATTCCGCTGGGGAATTCGTAAAAGATTGATACATCAAAAATACATCATGTGACACCTAAATCACATTAGAATTTTAATATAAGATCAATGGTGGACATATTCAGACCCAATGATCACAATGGCTGCTTTAAAATGGGTCCCCCGGGAAGTGGACAGATTCTGACATGCGCCGAAATCCATCGTGCGATACCTCAAATCACATGGAACTCAAAATAATGATTAGTTCAAGTTTATATATATATTAACCTTAACTTATAGCTTACCTGATCCTTTGAAAAAGTTCGTTATGGGGTTTCCGTTTCCCTTTGATTTTTCTCGATTCTTTCCACATTTTTACGACTCTTATTCAGACTGCTTCGTTCAGCACTAAAACTGCAGGAAAATAATAAACAACTTTACACGGCGATGCACCCGCAAGCGTGCGTACGATGAACGTCACACGCTATGACTGAAGGCACTTTTTTTGCAACATTCATGTACCTCAGGGTTTTTTCACAGGATGTTAGTATTGATCCTAACAAACAAATCTGTGATGGTTTTAAATTATTTCATCTTGGGTTTTTTGAGAAAGAGTGTTTTGAAGTTTAAAACGCTGATTATGAAGGCGTATATGGACTATTGACGCTACCAAACTATTAATCCAGGAGATAGTAAGTATCCGAAATGGTTGTGTCCCGTACTCAGTAGGTAGCGAATGTGGCGTTTGCAGTCATGAGAGGAGGTAAATTTGCTTGGATTTTTAAAAATAAATAAAGATGTTTGACTCAACGGCGAGATTGAAAATAAATTCTGGCAACCATGACAAATTTGTTTGAAAATCATTTAACCGATAATGGCCATAATACAGGAATGAAACCCACACGAGGTTAGAAACTCTTGCCCAGTAAGTTTAGGTAGCCCTCATCTTGAATTACTAAAGAATTGCTAGAGATTCTTGCAGTACCCTTATTTTGTCTAAGGAAACTTTCAGGAAGGTTCAGCGACTTTCTAGGAAATTCCGCGAACTTTAGGGAACTGTGGCGAATTTTAGGAAAGTTCTGCAGTTTTAGCAACTTTCAGAGAAGCTCATTGAACTTCAGGGAGGGAAGTTCTACAAACTTCAGGAAAACTATGCCATATTCAGGGACATTTTGTGAGCTTCAGGCGAGTTTAATGTCCTCCTGGTAAGTTCTACGAAGATAAGACAGTTTTGTATAAACTATAGCAACATTATAAGAATTATAATGATGCTCTGCAAAAAGTTCTTTAAACGCCAGGAAATTTTTGCAAACTTTAGGATGATCTGTGAACCACAGGGAAAATTTACAAACATTAGGAAAGTACTGTGAACTTTAAGAAATATCTGAGACAGCCAGATAAAAAAAATGACAAACTCAGAGACGTTCTGCGAACTTCAAAGAAGTTCTAAGATCATCAGGAAAGTTTAAAGAATTTCATCGAAGTTCAACGAAGTTCAACGAAATCAAGGGAAAATTTCTGAACAGGGATATGAATTTGAATTTAACTTCTATAAGCTGTCTCATCAGGTCGTTGATGGAACAACTTCCACTCCATGTCTTAGAAAACAGGTATGATAGAGAGAATTTGTTGCGATATATCTTTCCCTTTTACGCTTCCCTTATGAAATGTGATCAACGGCATGAGCAGGGTGGAAGGCGTAAAAAATGGGAGTTCGACACCTAAAAAAAATACCGTGATTACGGCTCACGCATGTTACACACTTTGGGGCCTTATAGCCTAGTCAGTAAAGGCACGGTATTACCAAGCCGGAGGCGGCGGGTTCGATTCCCGGTCCGGTCGAGGGAATCTTTCGGGTTGGAAATTTTCTCGACTTCCCTGGGCATAGAGCATCATTGTGCTTGCCACACAATGTACAAATTCATGCATTGGTATTGGCATCGAAAGCTCTCAATTAATAACTGTGGAAGTGCATTTAGAACACTAAGTTGAGAGCACGCAATAAGCTTATATGCGCTAAGCAATATGCTTGAAATGCGAATAAGAAGAAGAAGATGTTACACACTTTAAAAAAATCTACACGCGCCGTTCATGTGTTTCGCATTTGAATTGGCGCAATGTGGCAAACACATTAATTTCAAATGTATAACTTATGAAATCAGCCATACCTTACCTATGCTTCATTCGCTTACAGCACACATGAATTTCATGTGATTTAAACGTCAAAGTAATGTGCTTGATTTATAATCATGAAATGTGCAAATGAACATGTTGTACAAGACATGCTAAATTTATGCGTGATGCACATGAATTTGATGAAAGACATTGTAGCAATCTAATAGCACAGACAAACAGACATAACACATTGAATATTTCTCACTGTAAAACATCGTCGCTAAAACATTACCGCCATCTGTTGAGTACACTGTGGTAGGTAGTACGCTGAACAGATGGCGGTAGTGTGTAAACGTCAAACTCAAGGGAAATGACTATACGCGCCACAGGTGGCGATACTATCAACTACGATACTTTAAAATTGACCGTTAAATGCTTGTACGATGAACAACTTGCGAGTGTTATGTCTGTTTGTCTGTGCTAAGAGTATCGGATTTATATTTTATTTGTTGCTTTGAAAATAATAACGGAATTTCATTTGAGCAAATCGTAGTCATGCAAACTACATTCAAATATTATCGTACAAACAGAAAAACATATTATCGAATACCTTTGAAACTCAAAACATTACTACGGTCTACTTAAAAGATAATTATTGAACGGTTTATTTATAATTTCATATTGTGGGTACAGTAGATTAATCGTAGTAGATAGCTTAACCTATCAAATCAAATTTATTTATTTATTTATTTCGTCAACCAACGTAGACTAGTACAACTAATACAGTTTTGTTATCTAAAATATATATTTATATAAAAAAAAGTAGTGTCAGCTTTCTTGTCTTTTCTTTTATGAGTTGTTATTTCTTATGGAATAAAAATATTGCTTTAGTTTATGCCGAGACATTGTAAAGTCAATGGTTTCGCAGTGTTTATTGTAAGAGGCCATCATGCGGTTTAATGGCCCATATTTTGCATAATTTGTGCGATGATGTTTTATGGCAAATAAATTTCGATTTCGGAGTTGCCGAGTGGGTGCATGGAAATTTAATTTTGATAAAAGTTCTGTTGAGTCAATTCGCTGCGAAACGATATCATTTACAAATGAAACCATTGCATATTCACGACGCTCTTTTAATGTTTGTATGTTTATAAGCATGCAGCGTGCTTCATATGATGGAAGAAGAAATGAAGTCCAACCTAATTTACGAAGAGCGTATAATAGAAATTGTTTTTGTACTGATTCTAATCTTTCTTCGTGCGTGATTGAAAATGGAGACCATACAGTGCTGCAATATTCCAGTATTGACCTCACATAGGCAATATATAGTGTTTTAATTGTGTAAGGGTCCTGAAAGTTATAGCAAAAGCGCTTGATAAAGCCTAGCATGTTATTTGCCCTGTGAATAATTGTATTGTAATGGTCTATAAAAGTTAGCTTAGAGTCTAAGATAATTCCTAAATCCCTAACTCTTTCACATTTGTCTACAGTTTGATTTCCTAATGCAATTGAATTGTTTGAAGTTGTTCTTTTTCTACTTAATGATATTAAGTTACATTCAATTCTAGTAGACTTTTTTTGCATCATATGTAGAATATGTGTATTTCATTCCGGAATATATTGATGTCTTCTTCATTTCTTATTTCCAAAAAGAGCTTCATGTCGTCGGCATAAATAAGCAATTTAAGTTATTTGAGAATGTAAGATATGTCGTTTACGTATAGAATAAAAAGGAGAGGTCCCAAATGAGAGCCTTGGGGGACGCCTGAAGTGACTTGAATTGGGCTCGATTTCTTTCCGTTGAATTTAATTATTTGTTGGCGGTTAGTTAAATATGATTCAAGCCATTTCAGGAGCCCTGACTTAATTCCAATTTTTTGCAGTTTAAAGAGTAACATTGCACAGTGGTACAGAATGCAGATTTAGGTGGAATGATATGTTTTGAGCCTGAAATTGAAACTTTAGACTAAAAGTCTCTTCTACAAAGTTGTTCCTTATAGTTAGGCCCTCATTTTTATGACAATGAATTCTAGGGTGGTTCCTATTATCATTAAAATCAAAAATCTAACTTTTTTGTTTGAATAAATTAAGGTATACATTTCTGGGCAAAGTTATAGCTGAGCTAATTACAAGTAACTTTGTTGAACATCACTTTTTTGTATATCTTAAATTGGCCGATTTAGAGCTATTTTCTTGAATTGAGTTAGGGTGGCTCTTAAAAAAACAGTTTTATTGCTCTATTTATCTTATTTCGAATTTCTCAGCAAAGATGTCTTCAGATAACTTTTAGATCTTAAGAAGGCGCAAATTTTTGTTGCACAAAACTTGTCAATATCTTTTGCCGATCAAGAGTTATTGACGTTTGTATACTAAAAATATGCACTTTTCAAATGTTAATATCTCTGGTTGGGGCAAACAAAAAAAAAAGTTTTTTTGCAGCATTTGAAAGGGCGTATGTTATTCTCAATAATATGAAAAAAAAATGGAGGTAGGTTATTTTTTAAACTCGTATAAAATCAATTTGAATTTATTCATATTTTTTACTATATTTGAGTATATCTTTTTTATTAGAAGAGATACAGGCAACAAATTCAGGTATAAAACATTCGTCTTAAAGAGTTTTAAAAGTCTCTAGAAAATAACTTTCATGAGAATTTTCAAATAAAAAAGTTATTGCTAAAAAACTATCTTTTCCAGGAATACCCTAAGTCAACTCCGAAAAATTACTCTAAAATGAGAACGTTAAGAGATAGAAAAAAATTTTCTTCGACAAAGTTGCTTGAAAATAACTTAACTACAACTTTTTTGAACAACACATGTTTATATTTTGTAAAACAAAAAAGTTAGTTTTAAAAATTCCCTAATTTGAGGACCACCATGACGTTTGCAAACACCAAAAGAAGGAAATTTTTAAGAACAAAAACTTTTTCGAAGACACTAAATGTCCAAATATTGAAAAAAATGTATAAGCACATTTTATATAAATTTGTCATTAGAGTGGTCCTATGAAATCCATCTTTTGCCAATAACTTTTTTATTTGAAATTTATCATGAAAGTCATCTTCTAGAGACTTTTAAAACTCTTTAAGACGAATGTTTTATAGCTGGATTTGTTGCCTGTATATCTTCTAATAAAAAAGATATACTCAAATATAGTAAAAAATACGAATAAATTCAAATTGATTTTATACGAGTTTAAGGAATAATATACCTCCAATTTTTTCATATTATTGAGAATAACATACGCCCTTTCAAATGCTGCAAAAAAACTTTTTTTTTGTTTGCCCCAACCAGAGATATTAACATTTGAAAAGTGCCTTTTTTTAGTATAAAAACGTCAATAACTCTTGATCGGCGAAAGATATTGACAAGCTTTGGGCAGCAAAAATTTGCGCCTTCTTAAGATCTAAAAGTTATCTGAAAACATCTTTGCTGAAAAATTCGAAATAAGAAAAATAGAGCAAAAAAACTGTTTTTTTAAGAGTCACCCTAACTCAGTTCAAGAAAATAGCTCTAAATCGGCCAATTTAAGATATACAAAAAAGTGACATTCAACAAAGTTGCTTGTAATTAGCTCAGATATAACTTTGCTCAAGAATGTATACCTTAATTTATTCAAATAAAAAAGTTAGATTTTTAATTTTAATGATAATAGGAACCACCCTAGAATTCATTGTCATAAAAATGAGGGCCTAACTATAAGGAACAACTTTGCAGAAGAGACTTTTAGTCTAAAGTTTCAATTTCAGGCTCAAAACATATCATTCCACCTAAATCTGCATTCTGGACCACTGTGCATTGGTATGTCAATGCGGTCAAATGCCTTGCTAAAGTCTGTATAGAGAGCTTCTACGTGGTTTCCATTATCCATTGCATTCAATGAATAGTCTATAAATTCAAGTAAGTTGGTCGAGGTCGAACGACCCTTGAAAAAGCCGTGTTGCGTGTCAGTAATTCTATTTTTGATTTGGAGAAATAATTTTTCGTTGATAATTGACTCGAAAAGCTTAGGAATGCAAGAAATAATGGCAGATTTAAAGATAGGTACTAGAAATGAGCTTTTCCAAATTTTAGGGAAGGTTCCGGATTCCAGGGACATATTAAAAAGCCAAAACAATGGAGCAGTGAGTTCCATTGCTAGATATTTAATAAATACTGGAGGAATTCCGTCAGGTCCAGGACCTTTTGAGGCATCTTAATTTTTTAAAGCCTGCAAAATGTCCTGCACTTGAAGTTGATTGAGGCCAATGTCCCTTGAAAATTCTGGATAAAATGCAAAATAATCGCGGTCACGATCTTCTTCAGAAAATGTCGTATCAATTTCTTGAAAAAAATTTGCGAATAGATTACAGTTTTTTTTCCGAACTATCACCGACATTTTCGTCTAGATGCATTATTGAAGGAAAATTGTCAGATTTTAATTTCGTTTTTACGTAATTAAAGAAGTTCTTCGGACAGGACTTTATTTCACGTTCAGTTTTTGCATTATATTCTTCAAATGCAGTACTGATAGCTAAATTCAGTTGATCGCATAGATCCAAATAAATTAATAAATTATTACTACTATTGTGTTTTTTTATAAATTTTATGTGCTTTTTGCTTCCGATTTTTCAAGTTTTTTATTTGTCTGTTAAACCAGACTGGATTTTGTGTGTTTCTGTTACGTCTTTTTTTCTTCAAAGGTATTTCTTCCGAAATTATTTCTGTTAAAATTTTGTAGAACACGTCTATACCAATTTCGACATTTCCTACATTCCTTATAATTAATTGCCAATTAACACTGTTTAATTTAAATTTTATTTTTTCGTAGTCTGCTAATTTGTATTCAAAGACTTCTTCGTTTTCGCAGTCGTTGGGTCTTTGGTTTTCATGCATAAATAAAGAATATTCGATTGCTGTGTGAAACGCTTCATTTTTCCACAGTGGATTTAATGATTCACAGAAATCTTCATAAATATTCGTTAGTAAAAAGTCCAAATAGCAATTTTGTTGGTTTTTGATGTGGTTAATTTGGTTCAGTCCTAAATTAGCAGTTTTGTCAAAAATGAACTGCAATGTTTCATTATCCCCAACGACTGGGAGTAAGATACATTCATTTTCAGAGTCCAGAATGAAGTCAGCATGGCGTTGATTAAAGTCTCCATAGATGTGAACTTTAACCTCAAGAGGAAGCTCAGATAGAATTTGTTCAGCACTTTGGAAGAAGGCTTCATAAGTGCTTTTATGAGCATGGTCTGGTGGAAAATACATTGAGGCGAACACGTGCGTTTCACCGGCTATGTGTGATTTCACCCAAATATGCTCAAATTCTGTAAATTTTGGTGTAAAGATAATTTCTGAGTTAAAATTGGCCGAAAGAGCTATAAGAACTCCACCACCTGACTTCTTCTGTGTTGCATGAAAATTTCTGTCGTCTCTGAATACATTAAAGGCATTTCCAAAGATTTCTTCACTTTTTACGCTTTCGTCCAAGCTTGTTTCAGTTGCCAGAATGACCGAAAAGGATGAGCATAATAAATGTTGATAAATTTCCCTCATTTTAGCTGGGCTTTTCATGCGATTGAAATTTTGACAATAAATCAAAATTTCAGTCGCATTCTGTCTGTGTGAAGAAATTGTTGGAAATACGTCGGTTGATAAAGAATGGTCATTGTTATTATTAGTTACCTCAGTCTCATGCCGAGCATCGTTATATAGAAATAATGAGTCTTCCTCAAGGTGCGTCAGCGGCGTTGAAAATTTACAGGATTGTAAAATTTGAGGGTGGCCTCCCTAGTAGATTGTAGCCGTTGCGTGCGTTCACTGGACAGGAATGTACGGTAGGATTGCAGGTCTGCCAAGGCGTCGTTTCGAGTAATTCCAAGTTCGTCATGGACGTCCAGGAAAATTTCGTGCAGGAGATTTCTGTCTTTTGGTAGTCCTTCAGCTGCTAGCATTAGAATAGCACTGGTTTTGGTGATTCCGCGAATACATGTTGATGATGGCTGGTCATGCAGGAAGGAGGGGTAGGTCCGAACAATGTCCATAATTTTCGGGTCCCTTAGACGCGCCTTCAGGAAGCGTTGGTCGCCAGTTACGGACTGTTCAGTAAGTCTCAAAAAAAAAAAAAAAAAAAAAAAGTAAGTCTCACTATTGGCGGACGCATGGGGTCCAGAAGAGGAGGGTGTTCTCGCTCAGTTGGTTTTTCAGTTCGATAAGGGTTAATAGTTTCCCCTTTTTCGAAATTAATGAAATTTAGTCCGCTTTCTTTGGGTGGCCGAGAAAATTGTATTCGTGCAGCAGCCAAAAGTTCTTTATCCAGTGCTGTAGTGTAGTGCTGTTGTAGAGATGGCTGCTTATTGTTGTTGTTGTTGTTGTTGTTGTTGTTGTTGTTGTTGTTGTTGTTGTTGTTGTTGTTGTTGTTGTTGTTGTTGTTGTTGCAATTGCCAATAACAATGGTTTAGCGGGAAAGTGCAGCCTCCCAAAGGAATGCAGCGTTTTTTCTGCAGAGACGTACGCCATTAAGATGGCTGTTTCCATTCCGAATATTTCGAACGAGTTAGTCATTCTAGCGGACTCTGCAAGTTGTCTCCAGGCCTTAGAAGCTGGAACATCTAAGCACCCGTGGATTCAGGAAGTGGAGCAAATATCACGAAACAAATCCGTCCGTTTCTGCTGGATACCTGGACACGCCGGCATCCACGGAAACAACGAAGCTGATCGGTTAGCTAATATAGCGAGAACACAATCTCCCATCGATGTACCAATCCCAGGCGATGATGCGCTGAGAATGGTGATGCAAAACATTCGCCAACGATGGAACGACCAATGGTTCGCGACCAGAGACTCCAAACTAAGAGAAGTCAAAGACGACACGCACAAGTGGACGGAACGGGGAAGCACTTTCAACCAGCGTGTGCTAACACGACTAAGAAATGGTCACACGCGGCTAACCCATACGTACTTGTTGAAGAAGGAAGCCCCGCCCAGTTGTTGTGGAACGGTTTTAGACGTCCGACACGTGATTTTGCAGTGAAAAAACTATGAAAAGCAACGACAAGAGAACAGCATTGACACAACAAGCTTACGAAATGCGCTAGGAAACTCCGAGGAGCAAACCACAAATATGCTGAATTTTCTTCGGCAAACTGGACTGTACCGAAAAATTTAAAGGATGTAGAGAAAAGAAGAAGGAACAGCCGAAACCCGGTGTAATGGCAATGAAGATTAAGCAGATAACGGAGCAAGAAAGGAAGGAAGAATGTGAAGAAGATGGAGCAGCTGAAGCCCAGTGTAGCGGCAAGAAGGTAAAGCAGTTAACGAAACAAGGAAGGAAGGAAGAATGTGAAGAAGATGGAGCAGCCGAAACCCGGTGTAGAGGCAAGAAGGTGAAACAGTTAACAAGGAAGGAAGGAAGAATATGATGAAGGCAAACATGTAACTGGATGAAGATCAAGTAAAGAAAATGAAGGTCATCAAGAATACAAAGCGGATAGCGGATGGAAGAAAAAGAAGAAGAAGAAGATCAAAAGAAAATTATGATGAAGTAAAGGCGGAACGCAAAATTAAGTGGAAAAATACGAAGAAGATCAAGAAGATAAAGCGGAAAATAACAAAATGCAGAAGACGACACCAATGGAAATCTGGAGAAATCGTGGAGACGTGGAAGAGGAAACCAAAGCAATGGAATTAAAGAAGGATGAAAAAAGAAGATGATGAAGAAGTAAAGAAAATAATTTGAAGTATGGTGAGATGAAAGAAGAAGATAGTGAATGAAGAAGAATACCATTAAGCAACAAATGATTAGAAGTGAAGAAGATATAAGAAGATGACGCAGCCAATTCAGCAAGATGAAGGAGACCCGTCAACAAAATAACAAGAAACGGACGAAGGCTACGAACAAAAACGAAGATGATGCAGAAAGAAGATGAAGAAAAGGTAGAAGAAGTAAAAGTGAAATTAATTGAGAAGCAGAAGTGAAAGAGATGAAATGTAATGATCAACGAAGAACCAGAAGGAGACGAAACAAAGCTAAGTGCAATTAACCATAAACACTTACACTCACACCCACACATCATTACACTAAAGGGTGATACAGTCAAAATTTGGTCAATATCAACTTGACGTATTTCTTTCAATTTTGCATTTAAAAAACCTGAAAACTCCTCATTTTGAAGGTGTGTGTGTGTAGAATGTTGTTCCTATTTTGATTTTGGAATTCACTCTTCAGTTGTCAAAATGCCGTCCAAGCAAGAAGAGCAGCGTATCAAAATTTTGCTCGCGCATCGCGAAAATCCGAGCTACTCGCACGCAAAGTTGGCAAAATCGCTAAAAGTTGCCAAATCAACCGTTACAAATGTAATTAAAGTGTTTGGGGAACGTTTGTCGACAGCCAGGAAGTCTGGATCGGGGGGAAATCGAAAACCGGAAGCCACTGAGACGACAAAGAGAGTTGCCGGTAGTTTCAAGCGAAACCCTAACCTCTCTCTCCGAGATGCCGCAAATAAGCTGGGTGTATCGTCTACAACCGTGCATCGAGCCAAAAAACGAGCCGGACTATCGACTTACAAGAAGGTAGTGACTCCAAATCGCGATGATAAACAAAATACGACGGCCAAAGCGCGATCCCGGAGGCTGTACACGACGATGCTGACGAAGTTTGACTGCGTGGTAATGGACGACGAAACCTACGTCAAAGCCGACTACAAGCAGCTTCCGGGACAGGAGTTTTATACGGCAAAAGGAAGGGGAAAGGTAGCAGATGTTTTCAAGCACATGAAACTGTCAAAGTTCGCAAAGAAATATCTGGTTTGGCAAGCCATCTGTACCTGTGGCTTGAAAAGCAGCATTTTCATAGCTTCCGGGACTGTCAACCAAGAAATTTACGTGAAAGAGTGTTTGAATAAACGTCTGCTGCCTTTCCTGAAGAAACACGGTTGTTCCGTACTGTTTTGGCCGGATTTGGCATCTTGCCATTACGGTAAAAAGGCCATGGAGTGGTACACCGCCAACAACGTGCAGGTGGTTCCCAAGGACAAGAACCCTCCCAACACGCCAGAGCTCCGCCCAATTGAGAAATACTGGGCTATTGTCAAGCGGAACCTAAAGAAGACCAAAAAAACTGCTAAGGGCGAGCAGCAGTTCAAGGCAAATTGGCTTTCTGCGGCGAAGAAGGTGGACAAGGTGGCTGTACAAAATCTGATGGCAGGGGTCAAGCGTAAGGCCCGGCAATTCGGATTTGGAAAAGCGGAAGCCTAACTGAATATTTTTCCTGAATTTTATACTAATTGAACTTGAAAAAGAAATTTAATTTGATTTTTTAAATAAACGATTTCACCGATTTACACGCGTTTTCCCTTGACCAAATTTTGACCGTATCACCCTTTAAACTGAAACAGACATGAATGCATCTGCGGATGTAAAGTGTCTTAAATAAACACAAAAAAAATGCCAATAGTGTAGTTGTTACTGCCGCTGTTTTTGTTGGTATTGTTGTGGGGGTTGTTACCTGGTTTCGCTGTCTTCGTAAATAAAGTTGTACTTTTTTTTTCCTGTATACATAGTAGTAGTAAACGCATACACACGTACACAAAAGAAAAAGAATCGGATGTCCAAAAGAATTCATTTTCGTTCTAGAATTAAAATCATATGATCAGTCCTATCCACTTTCAAACATTCAAAGCGACTCCAGTTTAGACTCTGTACTATGTACAGTCAAATTTTAACTGCACTCTTAGAAAAAAAATCATGTAAATTTAGGTGCTCTGAGAGTGACATACGAGCGTCAATTTTGACATAAATTTGAGCGATAGCAGACGCGAAATATAGCTCAATCAAACGTACTTTTCGTCGAGCAACAAACTTTTCAGTCTCGGAGCACTAAACATTACAAGACATGTTTGTTTACGTCTCTTATTTTATGTCAAAGACGGATTCCGTCACGTGTAAAATTAGTTATTTCTTAGTGTGTATAGTAATCCCTTCATTTAAACATATAATTTCCCACAAACAATACTCACATACTCACGGTTAATAATTTCGATGATTTTGTTAGGAAAACCTAACTCCACTAACAAGTCTTCTCTCTTCGCTGTTGTCTTCCATGTTTGTTTTGACTCTAGGTACTCTTCTCAGTAATATCCCATGCAATTCATGTGTCATACACGTTAAATACACTAGTAGGAAACAGTAGCGCAGAAATATATGGGGATCTCTTTGAATGTGTGGTAGTATTGATTTCATAAGCAACAAAAACATATTATTTTTGTAATTAAATCTTATGACATCCGCGTGAAAAGAACATGGTGACAAGTTATTAACGGTCTTCACATTCCAAAACACATGAATGGACGCGTCATTTTTTTTTTTTGAGTGCATTGCCGTTTACTGGTATAAATAATCAGATCGAGGTTCACAAATATCCAGAAGAAAGATGTTAACAAGAAGTTCAAACTATTTTGACTGTCGAATTGTGCGGCTGTGTAGAAATTTGCAAATCATGTCTGACGCAATTTTCTCATGGGAAACGTTATACATGTAGTGAAAACCAGAAACTTCAGAATCTCTCCGAACTGGCTGACGAAATTAAGGATCACTTTGTTGCCAAAAGCATTAGCGAAGCGTTTCTCAATCTATGAGTCGTGACCCATCAGTGGATACAGGCTACCCTCAGGTAGTTCACATAAATTCAGATTGTTGATCATAAGTTTTTTTTTTAACTTGCATGTAGAATAAATCTGATTTTTAAATCATGCAGGGGTAATCAATTTAAAAGCCGTTTTGGCATTATACAGCCAGTTTGGAAAGTTTAGGCCATTTTTACTTATTTGGACCATTTTTGGGTATTTTAGGACCATTTTAACGTGTCATGATTATTATAGGAGTTGTCATTTTTAGACTGTTGATATGATTTGTAGACCAGTAGACCAATAGACGTTTATGATGCAATTCTAGGTCGTTTTAATCTTTTTTTTTAGCAATTGTAAGGCCTTGTTGGTGTTTTGACGTTTCAAAGCCATTATAGTGTTTTGATGCCTTTTTCGCGCTTTAAAGCTTTTATTTTTTGGCTTTTTTATAATCATTCTGGCGTAGGTTTTGACTCGGTTTTTTAACATCGTTATGAGGGATTATCGAATTATAGAATAACAATCCCATACAACATCGCTATTACAGCAGCCATGAAATTAATGTTTACTATTCTACTCAAAATCAAGTTAGTGGACATCGAGTTGTGGAGAGTTGACTGTAGTTTTAATAATAGTTTTTTTTATGCTACTCATGCGATTAGATAGCTCTTTCAGAGCCTTCAGATAATGTTTGAACGGTTTTACCGATTTACCATAAATTTGTCGATTCTAACCATTATATCTTGTTATGCATGTTTGAGGTGTTTTGGCGTTTCAAGCCGTTAAAAAATCACGGATTTTCAACATCATTTTGGCCTAATAACATCTCCATCTAATATTGGTGGGTCGCAAGCTAATACAATTCCTGAAAGTGGGTCGCAATCGAAAAAGGTCAAGAATGATCCCAATAATGCTTCAAATGGGGTGACTGCCGCAAATGCGACTGAAATATAGTATTTTGTTTGACTACTTTAATCTCTTTTGAATCACTTTCAGCAGAATTTGTTTCGATACGTAACAGTTGTGTATAGTCAATGGTCCATAAACGCCTTCATAAACGACTAAGTGTACTTCAAAACACCTTTTCTCAAAAAACCCAAGATGAAATATTTAAAGAAACCTTCACAGATTTGATTGTTAGGATCAATACTAAATTCCTGTGAACAAAAAACTTAGGTACAGTCAAGATTCGTTCTTGCCGGATTCCTATAGTACGGTTACCCCTGGATTTCTATAGTGCGGTCGATCCGGCATTATCGAATACACGTAGCATATGGGATTTGACCTAATTGGGACCAAACACTGATTGTAGGGTAATTTGAAGAGATAACTTCTCGGTGTCTTCTGAACAGTTATTAAACAGAATATTTGCCACCTTTTGGGAACATTTAGCATCCGGAAAGTCACAAGTCTGGTCCTGTGGAAGACCCGGAACATCCGTAAAAGTGGTCAATTCATGAAACTAATCCTAGAGCTCCGCGTTTTTTTCGAAACCGCTCATAGACGTTTTATCAGAATGAATTCGGAGTTGTGACCTGAATATGAACCCAGAGGACCACGGGATGGTCCACCGGAAGATCCGGAACATCCTTAAAAGTGGTCAATTCATGAATGTGATCCTAGAGCTCCGCGGTTTTTTCGAAACCACTCCTAGACATCTTATCAGAATGAATTCGCAGTTGTGACTGGAATATGGACACTGGAGACCACGGGATGGTCCACCGGAAGATCCGGAACATCCGTAAAAGTGGTCAATTCATGAATCTGGTCCTAGAGCTCAGCAGGTTTTTCGAAATCCCTCCTAGACGTCTTATCAGAATGAATTTGAAATTGTGACACTGGACACTGGAGACAACGGGATGGTCCACCGGAAGATCCGGAACATCCGTAAAAGTGGTCAATTCATGCAATTTATCCTTGAGCTCCGTGGTTTTTTCGAAACCTCTCTTAGACGTCTTATCAGAATGAATTTGAAGTTGTGACCAGAATATAGACTCTACGGACTACGGGATGGTCCTCCGAAAGATCCGGAGCATCCGTAAAAGTGGTCAATTCATGAAACTGATCCTAGAGCTCCGTGGTTTTTTCGAAACCTCTCGTAGACATCTTATCAGAATGAAGTTGGAGTTGTTACTGGAATATACACTCCGAGGACTACGGGATGGCCCTCCGGAGGATCCGGAACATCCGAAAAAGTGGTCAATTCATTAAATTGATCCTAGAACTCCACGGTTTTTTTCAAAACCGCTCGTAGACGTCTTATCAGAATGAATTTGGAGTTGTTACTGGAATATATACTCCGGGGACTACGGGATGGTCCTCCGGAACATCCGGAACATCCGTAAAAGTGGTAAATTTATTAAATTGATCCTAGAACTCCACGGTTTTTTCAAAACCGCTCGTAGACGTCTTATCAGAATGAATTTGGAATTGTTACTGGAATATACACTCCGAGGAATACGGGATGGCTCACCGGAAGATCCGGAACATCCGTAAAAGTGGTCAATTCATGCAACTGATCCTAGAGCTCCGTGATTTTTTCGAAACCTCTCGTAGACGTCTTATCAGAATGAATTTGGAGTTGTAACCAGAATACAGACTCTGAGGACTACATGATGGTCCTCCGAAAGATTCGGAACATCCGTAAAAGTGGTCAATTCATGAAACAGATTCTAGAGCTCCGCGGTTTTTTGAAAGCACTCATAGACGTCTTATTACAATGAATTAAGATTTGTGACCAGAAAATGGACGCTAGGGACTACGGGATGGTTCATTAAAAGATCCGGAACGTCCGTAAAAGTGGTCAATTCATGAAACTAATCCTAGAACTTCTCGGTTTTTGCGAAACAACTTATAGACATCTTATCAGAATGAATTCGGCGTTGTGACCTGAATATGGCCTCTGTGGACCATGGGATGGTTAACCGGAAGATCCGGAACATCCGTAAAAGTGATCAATTCATGAAATTGATCCCAGAACTCCGCGGTTTTTTCGAAACAACTTATAGACATCTCATCAGAATGAATTCGGAGTTGTGACCTGAATATGGATACTGGAGACCACGGGATGGTTCACTGGAAGATCCGGAACATCTGTTAAAGTTGTCAATTCATGAAACCGATCCTAGAACTCCGTGGTTTTGTCGAAACCACTTATAGGCGTCTTATCAGAATGAATTCAGAGTTTTGAATGGAATATGGACTCTGGAGACTATGCTATGGTCTTCCGGAAGATCCGGAACATCCGTAAAAGTGGTCAATTCACGAAACAGATTCTAGAGCTTCGCGCTTAATTCGAACCCACTCATAGACTGGTCCATAATTGAAATTGATCCTAGAGCTCCACGGTCCCGTGGTCTCCAGTGTCCATATTCCACTCACAATTTCAAATTCATTCTGATAACATGTCTAAGAGTGATTTCGAAAAATCCGCTGAGCTCTAGGATCAGATTCATGAATTTACCACTTTTACGGATGTTCCAGATCTTCCGGTGGACTATCTCGTGGTCCCCTGGGTCCATATTTCACTCACAATTTCGAATTCATTTTGATAAGACGTCTAGGAGTGACTTCGAAAAACCTGCTGAGCTCTAGGACCAGATTCATGAATTGACCACTTTTACGGATGTTCGGGATCTTCCGGTGGACCATACCGTGGTCTCCAGTATCCATATTCCAGTCACAATTTCGAATTCATTCTGATAAGATGTCTAGGAGTGGTTTCGAAAAATCCGCTGAGCTCTAGGATCAGATTCATGAATTAACCACTTTTACGGATGTTCCGGATCTTCCGGTGGACCATCCCGTGGTCTCCAGTGTCCATATTCCACTCAAAATTTCAAATTCATTCTGATAACATGTCTAAGAGTGATTTCGAAAAATCCGCTGAGCTCTAGGACCAGATTCATGAATTGACCACTTATACGGATGTTTCGGATCTTCCGGTGGACCATCCCGTGGTCTCCAGTGTCCATATTCCAGTCACAACTTCGAATTCATTCTGATAAGATGTCTAGGAGTGGTTTCGAAAAAACCGCGGAGCTCTAGGATCAGATTCATGAATTGACCACTTTTACGGATGTTCCGGGTCTTCCGGAGGATCAGGCTCTTGACGTTCCGGATGCTAAATGTTCCCAAAAGGTGGCAAATATTCTGTTTAATAACTTTTCAGAAGACACCAGGAAGTTATCTCTTCAAATTACCCTACAATAAGAGTTTGTCCCCAATTAGCTCTAATCCCATATGCTACGTGTATTCGTTAATGCCGGTTCCTATAGTGCGGTCCCTATTAACCGTACCACAGACAAACAGACATAACACATTGAATATTTCTCACTGTAAAACATCGTCGCTAAAACATTGCCGCCATCTGTTGAGTACACTGTGGTGGGTAGTACGCTGAACAGATGGCGGTAGTGTATAAACGTCAAACGCAAGGGAATTGACTATGCTCGCCACAGGTGGCGGTACTACCAACTACGATACTTTTAAATTGACCGTTGAATGCTTGTTCGATGAACAACTTGCGAGTGTTATGTCTGTTTGTCTGTGACCGTACTATAGGAATCTTGACTGTACATAAAAGTTGCAAAATAAGTGCTTTCAGACATAGCGTGCGTCACTAATATCTATAACAGTCACAGCTCGTTCGTGCGGTGGATTTGAAAACACGCGAATTTCTAATGCGTGTTGTAATTTGATTAAAGATGTAAAACAGTGTAACCAAACAAATTTTAAAATTTTCACTTGATTACAAAAGTCTGTAAATATCTGTGAAAAAAACTAAAAAGTCTGTAAATGTCTGTAGTGAAAAAAATGCCTGTGAAAAGAAATAAAAGTCTGTAAATTCACAGCCATGTCTGTAAATCAGGCATCTCTGCATCTATGTCACTTGATAACTCATACATAGTCCTATCCAGCCGGGTTCGTATTGGTGCGATTTGCGTGAGATGAAATTTTTTGTCAGCTGTGAGTAATTTTTTGTTTGCTGTAAGAACTGTCATTCTAAAGTAAAAATAAACAAAAAAACGAAAACAAACCCTACGCTTGCACGGTAACAGTCAAGTACCCTTTTGTGAGTAAAGGTTAACCCATGTTTACTTTTATTGACAATGGGTTCACTGTTACTCATAAATGGATGTTTGATTCTTACCGTGCACATGACAGTATACGCTAGTGTGTGTAAAATTATGTTATCAGTAGAAATACTCAGAGGGAGAGATGGGCGGAGAAAACAAAATACCATTCGGCAGCAGGGATTTGTACCGAAATAATCTTGCAACCCTTGCTAGAAGCTAGCATTTCACATGACTTTTACTTTTGATTCGATTTACGTTCAAAATAATAATTGAGTGCATGGCATTATTTTGCACATTTCTTGGTGCTATTACTTAGCCAACTAAAATCAATTAATCAATAGAGTTAGAATTTTTTTTTATTCAAAAAACTAGTAGAATTTGAGAAGCACACGAAATATAAAGGTGGTTGAATTTCTGTTGGATCGCAATACTCTCTAAATTAATCTAGTAAGAATAAAAAAAACCTCGGAAAAATTCTAATGGGAATGTTCGATTGGCTCAGATTTTGACAGTTCATTTGGCTCAAAACATTCCTTCCGCTTATTACTCCCTCTGAATATTTCTAGTTATCAGTGTACTGTTCGTGAGATCCTGCTTGGAGAACTCAATGTAAACCACACAAATACAGGAAACCTTGACTAACATTTGAAAAGGGCGTAACTCCAAAATGACCATATCGAGAAAATAGCTTCCAAATTTTGATGACCTAAAAATTAATCCTATTTCACGACTTTCCATTTTCTGGAAGATTGTATAAGCTTGCAGTTAATAGTGTAATCTATCATCATGCATCACTAAAAACTTAAAAAAAAAGTTTTCTTTGTTGTGAAATTGAGAATAAAACATCATACTCCCTGATAATTTATTACATGTTGTCGGATCTTCCATCCTTTGAACTGCCAACACTGATGATATGCCGTGAAAATACACCCTCGGGATTTTTAGTTTCATCTTCGTTCGCATATTTTGTGGGAGTGGAGTTACGTCCGGAGATTGTTTGGTCTTCTTTTTGTTCGTTGTTTACACGTGAAATATCAATCGGATGCATTTCAAATGAATCGGGCGTGACTAGATACTACAGAATCAGTACGTTATTAATATTAAAACAATATGACTCGTAGTTCTCGTGCAACGCGTAACAACCAGATGGATCATAGAGTAGAAAGTTGGAAGTACGCCATGTAAGAAAAAACGTTTTTGATGATTTGAAGTGATGTTTTCTTCTACTTTTTCGTGTTTATCGAGTAGTTTGTGAGCTGTTCTCTCTATATGTGGTAACATATGCTTTGTTTACATTTTGGAGTTCGCCCTTTTCAAATGTTAGTCTAGAAATATAGATCATTTAAAGTCTAAAGTTCAGGATGTTTCATGTAGCAAATACCCAGTCTTATCACATTTTACCAGTTGACGACTACTACTTGACTCAAATTTTTCGAACCGAAATCAGACAAAAATATGTGTTCAGCCACTTCGGTAAAAATTAAGCGTATCATATTTTTTTCGGAAATGGTTCTTGATTATGAGAAAATCAACACATTCCGCTTTTCTGCATATAAAATAAATTTTCGTAACTTGTTTTTACTAACGACATCTGTTGCGAAAATCAACCATGTTGGTAATCCATTTAGTTAAAAGTTTTCTTGGCTACATCTTCATAGATCAAGATAATCTCCCCAAGTACCTGATCAGATCTCTAAGTCTGCCACTTTCAAATGAGTGCGCCCTACAACGAACGACAAACAGCTCGAAAAAGCTCAAAACACATTCCTCTCCCTGGAAAAATACGCAAGACGCTCCTACCGATGATGCGAAGACGTAGACGGTTGTATAAGACCATAATTTTCCTTTGCCTCGTCCTTTTCCATCTCTTCCCCCGCCACCGTTTGTTGGAACATTCCATTCGGCTGTGGGGGCCTTTTATGCGCAACATCGAAACCACGACGACGAGTGAGGCCATCCACCCATTGGGGTAGGTCCAGTTCAGAACTGTCTGGTCTGGTCCGGGGGAGTCAACTCCCCACAACCCAAACTCTACCCCCCCCCCTCCCCTACCCGCTTTACATCAGACGGCAAAAAAAAAAAAGAATATACACAACTCACGCACACAAATGCTCGCCAGAATGCCCCCGAAAAAGAGAACGTTTGTAACACGCCACAGCCGACGACGCCGGCTACGTCGACCGAACAAGACAAGGGTGTGTGGGGTAGTGCTTGGGAAAACAACCTCCCAAAACAAGAGCAAGAAAAAGAACAAGAATTAAGTTGAGGCTGCTGGGAAAATTCATTGAACCCGGCGTGAACCCAAACCTCGAGTGGGAAGTGGGAGTAAGGCGGCATTCAGAGGAGGGGAGGACTACTTTTGCGAACGACGACCCGCATTTTGCTATTGACGATGCTGACGAAGATGTGCCTTCCAAATTTTGGTCCAATCTCTCCAGTCGAGGGAAGGCGAGGAAAATCTCAAGATTTCGGCATGGGTCCTTTGCTCGCTTTGGATGGATCAATACCAATACAAGTTGGTTGCGTTTTTATGTGCTTTATCTGCTGGCTTTCTGGGAGCTCTGGAAGTGGTGTGGGAACAACGATAAGACGCCCGGAGGCTGTTGCTCTTTGCGTTTCGGCTGATGCTGCGTTTATTATGGGCGGACTTTTTTGGGTGCTACGGGAGGCGGATGAATTGTGTCGAGACGGACATTTTTGACAAGTGAGTTTGCTGAACTCGCCGGGGGTTTGATCACATTCTGTGCTTTGCTAAATTGTTAGCATTTATTGAATTCTGCAGGACGTTCACGGTTTTTCCGAGGGATGTACACAGATCTTGCGAAAATGGCACAGGTCTTCGTCAACAGCTGTAGGAGTGGTTCTTTTTCTTATTCGGCTTTATTACGTCCCTACTGGGAATTAACGCTGGTCCTTAAATTAGTGTTCTTTGAGCACTTCCATAGTTGTTAATTTAGGCTGTTAAGGCTGTTCGATTTTTGGTATAAGTTTAATTGTGTGGCAAATAGAGGAAACCCAAGTAACAATTCAGTAACCATTTGGCGTCCACTCTGATTTATGATGATTTTATAACGGCAATGAACAATTCATTTAGTTTAAATACAGCATTTCAAGGTGTAAACCACTCCAACTTAGTAATTTAGCTTTTTGATTTGTCTTGCTTTAAAAATAAATTTAAATCAGTTCTCAATCCCTCCTTAAAACTGTTCTGTAATTCAAGCATAAATGTCATTAGCAATTGTATTTTAATGTCTTGAAAAAATACTTTATAAACGTGTTCTATCATTATAAAAGCAACCCTCAAACCATTAGGTTTTGCATTAGAGCAAAAAGCATTTATTGTTGCTTTTTAGGCTGTTTAAAGTGCACCATAAACTCCCCAAAATTTATGACAAGGAAATCTCGAAGGATAGACGAAGTGGGATGAAAAATTCAAGTCGATTTCAGCAGAATTTACTTCTTTAGAAGAACCAGCACACCATCAACGACTGACCATCTGGCGGAGAAGAGCAAACTGAGCGGACCCCTCGAATTCATAAAACATTGTCGAAAGTTTAAAAAACATACCAGTCTTCTTCAGATCTTGCGAATAGATGACAACCGACAGCAAAGCTGTTGGAGATCAGTAAGCCATGAAGCGAGATCGGAGAAAATTTTCATTCCCCTAATAACCATTGTTAATTGAAGATCAATAAAAAATTTGTTACCCCGTTAATATGACTGTGTGTTTGATTCCTCTACACAGTTTTATAAGAAACTGTGTCCAAGAGTTCAAGACCAAGCGTGTGAAGAAGATTCCGTTCCGTCCTCAGGTGAGCGAACTGTCGGCGTGAGTCCGAACCAGCCGCCTGAAACATTGGTCCTTCGAAAACCAACTTCCAGTTTATATGGAAGAACGCCTGCATCGGCCTAAACGTTGTAACGCAGGCACAGTCCCAAAAAACCTCGAAAACTACTATTACCAAATTCCAAACCTAGAACGAAAAGACACAATGCAACACGTACTCCGGTCAGACAAAATGTGTTATCTGTGGAGTCTCGTCGTGTCACTGATTCTGTTAGGAACGAGCAAAACGAAGCCGGTAATGTTAATTCGGCCCCCCACAATCATTAAGAAGTTGCGTTTCGGTTAGTGGCGCTAGCAAACGATCGCATAGAAGCAGGATGTCAGCAGCTAGTAAAGCGCAAAGTCAAATTAGAGCATTGGAACTTGTCGACGAACTTGAAGAAGAGGAACTGCGTGCCTCTTTAGAGCAGAATAAAATTCTGGCTGAACAGCGTTTGGAGGCTCTCAACATCCAGAAAGAGTTGGAGCTCAATATAGAACAGAAAAAGGCAGAATTCATCAAGAAAAAACGCGAACGAGCAATTCAAATCAATGAGCTGCGTTCCCGTTCGAGAGCCTCAAGTTGTAATTCTGTGCAAGATTCCGAGCACCGTACTGAAAATATTCAGCCTGAAGTAGCAGGTAACGGTATGAACGAAGTTCTCAGTCAAGCATTCAAGGCTCTTCAAAGTCGACATGTAAGAGATTTACCGCCGTTTTCTGGAAACATTATGGACTGGCCAATTTTTGAAAACGAGTTCAAGACGTCCACCAGTGAGTGCAAGCTGACGGACAGACAGAATCTTAGGAGATTGAACATCGCATTGCAAGGTAAAGCTCGTAGAACTGTGGAGTCTCTGCTGTCTGCTCCAGAAAACGTTGGCCTGATAATGAAGATGCTGAAATCGTATTTTGGACGAACAGAGGTGGCTAACAGAATGGAACTGCTCAGAAACCTGGATTCTGTCAAGGACGGTAATATTGAATCTTTCCGTTCATTCTTCAACACTGTTATCGGAACTGCGGTAGCGCTGAAAAATGTCAAGGCCGAAATGTATCTGATGAACCCTGAACTAATCTCCCATTTGGCCGACAAGCTACCTGTTTTAGCAAGCAAATGTGGGAAGCATTTTCGCGTTGGTTGGAGGATGAAATGGAAAACCAATTGGCAAGTATCAATCCTCATTTCTTTGGCAAAAAGGATCGCAAGGATCAGCAATTCGTGCCGGTCACAAGATCAAAGCCACCTGTTCTGAACGTCAACACTCGTGAAACAAACCAGAGAGGAAATTGTTCTTTATGCAACTCGAACGATCATTTCAGCCTGGCAAAGTGTGAGCAGTTTGCTAAACTTTCCGTAGAGCAACGTCGATCTGCTGCGAGATCCTGCAACGTATGTTATGTGTGTTTGAAGCAAGACCATTCCCGTCGTGACTGCCGATCTGATAGAACCTGTTCGGTGTGTGACAAGAATCACCATGAATTGGTACATTCGGATAAGGAATACAAGAAACCAGTACGCAAGTTCGAGAAGAAAACTACCGAAGATCTTTGCCATGTAAACGGTAGAAGCGTGAACAGTCTTCTTCATGTCGGAAAAGTTAGTATTCGTAGCAACGGTGCAGTCCAGGACGTATTTGCTCTGTTCGACGAAGGATCTTCTCTGTCCATGATCGATGCGGAACTTGCTGAACAAATGGAACTACGCGGTCCAATATCTCCTGTAACGTACCGCTGGACGAATGGAATTTCGCATAAGGATGATGAGTCAATGCTACTGTCTGTCCATATTGCTGGACCAAACGAACAAGCTAAGTGGTATGAAATGGGCAACGTACGGACTATCAGCAACATCAACCTACCACGAGTAAGCATCGACATTGAAAGGATTAAAAGATTGTATCCACTTCTGGATGAAGACAAACTGATCGCCATACAGAATGCTGCTCCGAAAATGCTGATCGGTTCCAACAATGCTGGTCTAATAGTCCCTTTGAAAACTGTGCAGTATTCAACAAGAGGTTTGCAATTGACGCGCTGTCATCTTGATTGGACAATCCATGGTGAAATCGAACCTGCAACAGTGGATATTGCTGACCAATTTCACGTTTTCCTCTGCAGCAACAATCAGGACCTGAAACTGACAGAGTTGATAAAGGAGATTTACAAGGTTGAAGATTAGGGTGTTTCATTTTGAAAAAAGTGATGAATTTTTGATAGGCCACCCTCCAGTTCGATTCATAGCCCCAAAATATGAACCTGTGCAAAAAATGGTAAAGATTGATGAAGGTTTAGAGGTCGCGCCAATGATTTGGATTTTGTATGGAGATTTTGGTGAATTAGTATGGGAAATTATTGATTTTCGTTTACATTGCTCTAACTTTGGTTGTAGTTGTCCAAACGTTGAAAAAAAAAATATGTGGTTGTCATGACAATGATCAACAAGCCTGTTGTTGTTGCGATGAAATTGGCGTTGTTGCCTTGTACATATTCATCTGTCAATTTACCCTATTTTGCCATTTTTTCACATTTTTATAATTCTTGATACGCTGCAAAACTGAGCGTAGCAACTGTAGGCTTTTTGTTTATTGCCATAGCAATAACATACTAAATTTTTTCGACATTTGGACAAGTAGAAGCAAAGTTATAGCGATATAAGCGATTTTTTAAATTCTTCCATAGTAATTCCCATACAAATTTCAAATCATTGGCGCGACCTCTAAACCTTCATCAATCTTTACCAATTTTTGCACAGGTTCATATTTTGGGGCTATGAATCGAACTGGAGGGTGGCCCATCAGAAATTCATCACTTTTTTCAGAATGAAGCACCCTATTGAAGATTTTGGCATCAAACAGCAGGGTCCAAAGATGTCTGAAGAAGACGAGAGAGCTGTGGATATCATGAACCGGACACTGAAACGTTGTGGAGATCGGTTTGAGGTTGGTCAAGTGTATAAATACAACAACTTCACGTTCCCAGACAGCATAGTCATCAACATTCTCTGCTTGAACGTCAAGCAGTACAGTTCGGTCTTTGCTCGCTCTGTCGAGTTGTTCTAAAGTTTCTAGTTTGTTCCAAACATTCGCAGTTTAATCGCGTCGTCAGTAGTGTCGGTCGCTTCGTGTGATGGGAAGACAGCGCTCCCGGAGCAGGCTCCGAGAGAAAACGGAGAAGAAGAACAGCGGTGAGGGTAGCTTGAGTGTACCTATTTCGAATAGGTACGCTACTCTTCCCACCGATGTAGGGAATCCCACCTCAGCCACGGTGAAGCGGTCTAAGAAGAGGAAGAAAAATCAAGGCCAGTCCGATGGTGCGAGTGGACGGGACGATGCCACCGCGACGAACGTCAGCGTCATTGGTGATTTTGCCGACGCCGTCGACAACGAAACTGCTGCCACCCCGAGTGCAGCAAAAATGAAGCTTCCTCCACTGGTGGTGAAGCAAGTCCCACTCAACACGCTGATTGGCGATCTTTCATCGCTGGGCGTTGCAGTTGAGTTTAAGCTCGGCAGGATCGGCACCAAGGTGATGCTCCGAACAAAAGCGGAGTACGAAGTGGCCGTGAAACATCTGAAGGATACCAAGGCGGAATTCTTCACGCACGACATCCCCGGTGAGAAGCCCTTCAAGGTAGTCATCAGGGGTCTACCAAACTTCGACCCCAAGATGGTCGAAGCTGAAATCAACCGGTACAAGCTTGCCCCAATCGCTGTCTTCCGAATGACAAGGAGAGACGAAAACGTGAAGACGTACCCGGATTGTCTTTTCCTGGTGCACTTCCAGAAAGGGACAGTGACGCTCAATGCGCTACAAGCCATCCGATCAATCTGCTCCATCATCGTACGGTGGGAGCCATACCGTGGCGGCCATCGTGACGTAACGCAGTGTATGAGGTGCCTCAATTTTGGACACGGTACCCGCAACTGCAACATCAAGCCACGCTGCAGCAACTGCGCTCAAGAACACGCCACTTCCAACTGCCCTGCGGATGGAGCCGTGGCGATAAAATGCGCTAACTGTCGTGGTGCACATCAAGGTTCCGACAGACAGTGCTCCAAACGCGAGGACTTCAAACGCATCCGAAAGCAGGCGTCAAGCAACAATCAACCAGGACGCAAGAAGGACAAAACCCAAGCATTCAGGACGGAGGATTTTCCGCCTCTTCGTGCTCCCCAGCAAAGGCAAGCGAATTCGCGGGTGCAACCCGCCCCCCCTCAAGAAGCTTCCGGTGATTTTGCTGGCCAAAGCTCTCCATCCCCCCCTGGATTCTGGAGACAACCAACAGCGCAAAACTACAACCCCGATCTGTTCTCAGCGGATGAACTGATGGAAATTTTCGTCAACATGTCCGGTGCTCTTCGTAAGTGCCGCAATAAGCCCGAACAGATCCAGGTGCTCGGTAAGTTCATCATCCAGTATGGCGTCTAAACCGCTAACTATCGTCACCTGGAATGCTTGCTCTGTAAGAGCAAAAGAGATTGAGCTTGCTGACTTCCTCCGCAAGCACAGCATCGACGTGGGCCTTCTAACCGAGACCCATCTAAAGTCCGGCGACAGCTTCTGGTTGCCTGACCACAACATTATCCGGCTTGATCGCACCAGCTTCAGGGGGGGTGGTGTTGCGGTCGTCGTCAAGAAAGGAATAAAATACCACACTCTGTCCCATATTCGCACCTCTATCATCGAGGCCCTTGGTGTGGAGGTGGAGTCGTCGACTGGATACGTCCAGTTCATCGCCGTCTACTGCCCTCGACAGTGTGCCGCCAGCAGTGGACTAGCGGCTAAATTTAAGAAGGACCTGTCCACCATCACCCGTACCGGTTCCCGCTTCGTTGTTGGAGGAGATCTGAATGCTCGTCATGAGGCATGGCGGAACTACCAGCAGAACCAGAACGGTCGTCTGCTGTTCGACCATTCGCAGCATGGGCTGTACTCCGTTTGGTTCTCGGACGAGCCAACATTCATCTCACCGGCAGGCAACCCATCGACGCTAGACCTGTTTCTTTCAAATACCGGCTTGTCCAAGCCGGTAGCCTTAAACGAACTCAGCTCCGACCATCAACCGGTGGTGGCTGAACTGGGATACAACGTAGCTGCTGCTCCAAGCCTGCGCAAGGACAGACAGGCACATCATCGACAACCCGCCGCTTGACTCCGTGGAGGACATCGACCGAGCGTTGGAAGTACTCCACCAAGCCATAACCGTGGCTGGCGAGGCGTGCGTCCGACGAGTTCCTGTGAGGGGTAAGTTTATTGCTATTGATTCCCACACCCAACTCTTAATTCGCCTGAGAAATGTTCGTAGACGCCAGTTTCAGAGGACTGGAGATCTAGCGAGGAAACGTGAAATGGCCAATCTGAACAAGGAGATTGCTTCCAGAATGGTCTCACTCCGGAACGAAAGTTTCGGGCGACTTGTCCAGAATCTGGACGACCGCTCCAGACCATTCTGGAAAGTTGCCAAGGTCTTAAAGACGCACCCTAAACCCATTCCGCCACTAAAAGATGAAAATGATGACGATCGGCTCATAATCACCCCTCAGGAGAAAGCAAATGCGATTGGTGAGCATATTGCCAAATCGCACTTGCTTGGCTCCAACATCCAAAGTCCGCTCGAAGTTCAGGTTGAGCAATGCGTACTCAACCTTGATTCCTCCCCTTGTGCCATCCCTCCGGAGGATAGAATCACAGTGGAACAGATTTGCTCAGCGCTGAAATGCACCAAAAACATGAAGGCCCCCGGGTTTGACGGAATATTCAACCTAGTGTTGAAAAATCTCAGCATGAAGGTTCACTCTCTGCTGGCTGCTGTCTTCAACAGATGCTTGGAACTGCACTACTTTCCAAGTATCTGGAAGACAGATATAAAACATGTTGCTTTAGTTGTGGCCAAGTCACGAGTGGCACCTCTTAAATCGCAAACTGTTCCTAGGCTAGAGTTGCAAGGATGCGTTCTGTCTAGTCAGATGATGAAGGTGGTACAAGGAGAACTAGAAGTAGAAGTGATATCAACTTTCTTCTGGACTGACTCCAAAATTTGTCTGGCTTGGCTATGTACGAAGGAAAAACTGAGCGCTTACGTGGGATCCCAAGTAGGAAAAATAAAAAAAAAAAAAAAATGGACACAACACTACATAGAGTGTGGAATTGGTTACCATCGTATTTGAACGTTGCTGACCTCGCTACAAAGTCCTCTAAGTGCGCAAACATCGCTGAATGGCTGAGTGGTCCAGAGTTTTTGAAGCACAATCAAAGTGAATGGCCAAACCAAGAATGTGTCACGATTGCATCAAACGAATCCGTGAACTATCATGTGGATATCGAAGCTGAAGAAGAATGGGTCTGTCATCATGTTTGTGAAGAAGATGTTATGGATATGCCTGACTTTAGCAGATTTTCGGATTACAACCGTTTGATAAGATCAACTGCCTATTATCTGAAGATGAGAAAAATTCTTGGCATTCCAAAAAGGAACAAACCGAAGAAATTTTCGATCAACGATATGGATGAAGCAAGAAACCTGTGGTATAAAATAGTATAGAAAGAAGCGTTCCATGATGAAATCAACAGCTTAAGGACGACTAGCATTGTGAAAAAGTCAAGCCGATTGTTAGCTTACTCACCCGTTCTGGTTAACGGAATTATAAGGATGAAAGGTCGCATTCAAGACGAAAGTAAACCGTTCGATGTGAACAATCCCGTAATACTACCGGCCAACCATCATTTTACCAACCTGCTGATCCAGACGTTCCACAATGCTAACGCTCATCAAGGATTAGAAACAGTTATCAACAACTTGAAACAACGGTACCGCATTTTGAAGATTCGTTCCCAAGTAAAGAAATTTGCACAAGCATGTGTGAGATGCAGAGAGCTACGTGCCAAACCAAGCATGGCACAGATGGGTAATCTACCACCAGAGTGGACGACCCCCTTTGTTGACGTAGAACTACGTCTTTGTCGACTATACTGGGGTGCAAGTCAAAAAATATGTGTGGTGAAGGAGTGTTAGGTTTTGAACGCTTGTAACTTTGTCATTTATAGATGAAATTAAAATCCAAATACGCCAATCGATAGGATATTACATTACGAACCTGTTGAAATAAATATTTTTCCAATTTTTCTGTAATTAAACTTTTGAAAATGTACAAATGATAATTTTATCACTGATTTCATGAAATAAGCCTTTTTCCCAAACCCAGTCATCATAAACGAATACCACTTGGTTGCACATCATTCTGCTTGAACCTGAAAAGATATAAATCAGCGCTGCTCTCATGCCATTGCTCATTAACGCTTCGGACGGGGTTGCGCTTGGTCCTGCAGCAAGCAGGACCAAATCAACGGCTTAAGGTGGTTCACGGCGTGACCACAATAAGAAAAGCAATAATGTAAACCCCCTCCGCCCTTCACAAAAATCTCTCGGCTCCCCCCTCAACAACCTCTCCTACCCCCCCCCCCACCATCAAACCTCTCCTACCTCTTCCCCACCATCAAACCCCTCCTACCCCCCCCTCAAATACCTCTCCTAAACCCCCCCCCCCCCCTCAAATACCTCTCTTAAACCCCCCCCCTCAAATACCTCTCCTAACCACCCCTCAACAATAACCCGAAAGCGAGACAGACTTTGACGATCCCTTTTTTCCGGGAAATAAATTTTAAACAAACCACAATCATTAGTAAAACCAAGTTTTACCAAATTTGAACAAAAAATGGCATTGAAGACATGTTTGATTACATTCAGTTGGTGAATTACACACAACTGACGGTAAAACATATCTGGTGCCTCTATATATGCAATTATATTAACATCCAAAGTCCATCCTATTTTACATATTCTGCACAAAAGAAACTTTCTGCTCCGCCCTGCGGGAAATTCTATCAGGTTCTGAACCTGAAAAGATATAAAACAGCGCTGCTGTCATGCTTTTGCTCATTGTCGCTTCGGACGGCGTGGCGCTTGGTCCTACAGCAAGCAGCACCAAATCAGCGGCTTAAGGTGGATCACGGCGTGACCACAATCAGGAAAAGCATTAATGTAAACCCCCTCCGCCCTTCACAACAATCTCTCGCCCCCCCCCCTCAACAACCTCTCGCCCCTTTTAACAACCTCTCCTACCCCCCCCCCCCCCCACCATCAAACCTCTCCTACCCTTCTCTCCACCATCAAACCCTTCCTACCCACCCCTCAAATACCTCTCCTAAACCCCCCCCCCCTCAAATACCTCTCCTAACCCCCCCCCCCCCACAACAAAAAATAACCCGAAAGCGAGACAGACTTTGACGATCCCTTTTTTCCGGGAAATAAATTTTAAACATACCATTTTAGAAGGGACGAATATCAACATCACCCTACGGTTCTTTCGGAACCACAACATCAAACGGCCCTTTTAAGGGCCACAAATAAAATTAAAAGAGTTGATTTTAAAACTTAATTGCATATAATGGAAATTCTAATAGTTACCAGTGTCTACACCAGCGTTGCCAGATATACCGATTTCCGAACTAGATACCGATATACAGATAAGATTCCTCAGAATACCGATTTTTGAAATTGTATACCGATTTATACCGATGTTTTTTAAATGATCAAAATTACTTTTTCCTAACCATACTCGAATTTTGGAGAAAATTACTGTGAGAGACTTGTGTCTTTTTAAATAACTCAAATTTTTGAGCCCTCAAAATTCATAAAAAAAATCATCTTTGAAAATTTAACATGCTTGATACTCTTTTGACTAATGTTTCTATTTCTTCACCGTTTTTGGCTACCCATGAATCGATAAACTGTCGATGGCTCTTTCCGGTTAGGAATAAGGAGAATCGCAAAATACTTTTTAAACATTTTTTTAACTTCCTAAAGTTTTTGTTCATTTCTAACTTCCTGAATTTTCTTGCAATTTTCGCCTAGAATTTTATTCCACCTTACACCTCAATTCCTCCCGAAAACTTATTTCAACTTCCCTTGGAAGCTTCTTCAGCCTTCGCTCGAATGGTTCTTCCGTCTTCTCCCGCCAGTTTTTTTTTAAATTCCCCTGAAATTCAGGGATGTTTCCATATTTTTATTGAGGATTCACACTAGCTGTAAGAACTTTTAAGAAGTTCTGAAACTTCAGAAAAGTCTAGACTTTTGAGAAATCTCCGATAAATTAAAGATGGTTTCATTAATTTCTGTTCAAATTCCAAAACCCGAAAATTTCAGGAAAGTTCAAAGAACTTCAGGGAAATTTAATGGTTTTCAGGAAAGTTTCATTTGTTTTAGAGAATTAAGAGAACTTTAGGGAAGCGCCGTGAACATCAGGACAGATCAATTAATTTCAAGGAAACGCTGATATTTCAAAGGATTTCCGAGAAACTCAGGCAATATTCAGGCAATATTCCACAAATTTAGGATTTCCCTTTTACATGACCATTAGAACATTGTGAGAACATTTTATGGTAAATTCCGTGCTTTTTAATGGCAGTGCCAAGAACTAAAATTTAAAAAATTGGGAAGATCAGAGATCTTCAATGCTAATGATACAATAAAATCCAGAAAATTGTGAGCGCACTTAAGAAACTTCGTAATCTTCAAGAAAGTGCAGATATCTTCAAAGATGATTATAGATATTCAGGTAGCCTCATTATAATCAGGGAAGTTCCAAGTACTTGGATGATGATCAGAGAACTCTACAACAGCCCCATTAACTTCAAGAAAATTACAAGAACTTGTAAGGAATTCTATGAAATTATGGAATATTACTTAGTGCATTTCAGGGGCATTGCGGGGTCTTCAGAGATGTTTTATGAATATCAGAAAAATTTGCTGGATCATCCCCCAGAAATCTCTTTCTTCCGGAATTATGTCCTTGTTTTTTTCGACTGTTCCGTAAGCGCTCTGCTCTGGCTTCCGAATTTCTCCAGAAGTTTCTTGCAATCTACCTTAGGAAGTGTCTGCTAGCGTCTTCAGGACGTTTCTTCCGCCTTCTTCTGGAAGTGTGTCCATAAGCCATATATTTTCGACTTTTATTGGAAGGTTTTTCCGAGCTTCTTCTGGCTTCCCCTAGAACTGGCTACTTCTGGAATATACTTTCATTTTCCGAAACTTTTATGATGTCCTTTGAATTTTTTATGGTTTCTTTGAAAAGAGAGACTAGAAGTTTCTCAATTCTTGTCTAGGTAGTTTCCGGATGTTTCTCCAACTTTTCTTAGAAGTTTCTTCAAATTTCTTCCAGAAGAGCTTCTTTCTTCTTTATCTAGATGCTCCTTCAGAAGCTAATTTGAAGTTTTCTTTCAGCATGTTCCGATCATAGTCCAAAAGTTAAAATTTTCGCTTTCAAAAACAGCTAAAATATAATATAAATTAAAATAGTAAATACCGATAAATACCGATTTTTTAAAAACTTTGATACCGAGAAACTTTAAAACAATCTGGCAACGCTGGTCTACACCAAAATATGTAACGGCTTGTTTAGGACCATACATTTGAACTTTCATAATTTATTACATTCCAGGAAAAATACTTGAACCAACATTGAACACTAACAAAATTTCAAATATTGTTTTTATGTGTCCCACACATGAGTGGTTGCAACGTGATCAACAAATCAATATCTATGTGTCGGCCACATACTTAATATATGTACATATAAAAACCATGCGTGACCACACATACTATTCATTTGCGTGTAAATTTCATGTGTACTTCTGAGTGGATTCTGTTTATGTGTGGTCAAATGAAAATCATTTGGAATTTCACATGGATATTTGTCAAGAAAAATGTGTAAATTGTTTTGAGTCAACCATAACCGCAACATTGAAATACTTGAAAATTTTAAGATAGAGTATAATAGTCAAAAATGCATGAAAAACATCAATTTTGTGTGGTTCTACGTCATACTGCGGTCGTGTCTAGGACACAACCCTTTACTTTTTTTTACTTTTACTTCTACAGGAATCGACTATTTTGATGGTGAAGGTTGGACGACGTGTCGAGAAGCGATGGGTTGTACTTTTCACGTGCATGTCAAGTCGAGCGGTACACCTGGAAGTGGTTTCGTCACTGGATACGAGCAGCTGTATAATTGGCCATTCGATGTTTTATGGCAATTCGTGGTGTTCCTCAGAAAATCCTGACTGACAACGGGACGAGTTTCACAGGAGCCAATCAAGAACTGTAGAAGATGATAAAGGACCTTAACCAGCAGCAGATAGACGAAACACTGAGTGTAAGAGGCGTGGAATGGTCGTTTATACCTCCAGGTGCGCCACACTTTGGATGATGCTGGGAGCGTTTAGTGCGTTCAGTGAAGACAGGACTGCGCGCTATGCTGAAGGAGAGACACCCTACCGATTTGGTTCTGAGAACAGCATTGTGTGAAGTAATGAACGTCGTCAACAATCGCCATTTAACACATGTGTCGGATGATCCTCATGATCCTGAGCCGCTAACGCCTAATATGTTATTGCTTGGACGGAACAACCATATGCAGTACAATCACGATTTTGATGAGAGCAGTTTGATGACGAGGGCTGCATACAAACATGCACACATTTACGCTGGCGTAAATGGGTGTCAGCTTATCGCCCAGAATTGATCCAACGACAGAAATGGAAAGACAATCGAAACTATTACGAGTATGCAGTAGGTGATTTGGTGATGATCATCGATGAGAACCTGCATCGTGGATGTTGGCCCAAAGGTATTATCGAAAAGGCTTACAAGGGACCCGACGGCAAAATTAGGACTGTGAAGATACGCACTTCAAGATCAACCTACCTCAGACTGATTACGAAGATTATTCTACTAAAGGCCAGTTCCGTCGCTGGCCCGGAGGATGTTGGAGATCAGTAAGCCATGAAGCGAGTAATTGAAGATCAATAAAAATTTTGTTACCCCGTTAATTTGACTGTGTGTTTGATTCCTCTACACAGTTTTATAAGAAACTGTGTCCAATAGTTCAAGACCAAGCGTGTGAAGAAGATTCCGTTCCGTCCTCAGGTGAGCGAACTGTCGGCGTGAGTCCGAACCAGCCGCCTGAAACAAAACCTTATGAATTTATTAAGAAATTCTTGAAAGCAAAACAACTTTTTCACATATGACCCATGAAAATCAACTTTTATGCCACCGCCATGTTACAATTAGTTTGCTTGTTTTTTTACAATCTTCGATTTTCAATCTATATTTCCTTAGATATAACTATATTTTGGTAAATTTAGCAATGAGCAAACATTTAAATGCGAAAGTAATAAAAAAAAGTCTCGGCCAAGCTCGATCTGAAAAATATATATATAAATATATATATATATATTTTTTCAAATAATTAGTCAACTAGGCCACTTAATGAGAACTATTGTAATAAATTTGGATATTCAACAAGATTTTTTATACCATCAGTTTCTATTTTAATTATTTTGATAAGATCGGATTCATAAATCCTTTTCTATCTTGATTGATGCTTTCCTGGTGGATTCAGCATGCGGCTAGGGGAAATGGCTCGGAACGGGGTTTTTATTGTTGCTAAATAGCTTTTATTGTAGCTTTCAAATGGTTCTCAATGCGTTCGTCATACAATGTTTTGCAGTAAATCAATCTTCAAGAGCTTCGAGAATACACCCTTCAGAACCTTCTCCAGGGTGGGCCAACTAGACATATTCTAGTCTTAATGAGTTTTTGGTGGATGCATTAATGACAAAATAGCCTTGACCAGGGTTTTACGAATGCAGTTTTATAGTTGCTTTGTAGTATTTCATAAAACTTAAAATGTTACTTGGGAAGTGAGGTCGCTTGGCTACATTAAGAAAATCATCACTACCCAAGTAGCCAACAAGCAGTTAAAACAGCACGTAATTAAATAGCTGTTTATTCGCCTATACAGCAGCCTTTGTAATGTTATTAAGCATTTAAATAACCTCTAATGCTACTAAAAAACCGCTTTTGGCAAAATATACGGCTGCTTTACTGCAAGGCCCAACAAACTGACGCCGTCAATGCCAGTAATTTGACAAACATTGATAGCACTGGTTGGTAATGGTAGCATAAAAGTGGTATTAGAAATGCAAATTTAATGCTGTTCTTACCGGTACCGTTGGAATATCCCTGGATTCGGAATTTGGAGGAATTCACTAAAAACACAAGTTGGATATGTGAATCGAACAAAAGAAAACTTGATCTTTATTTAGCTCGATAAGGTTTTTGTAAGATAACTTTATTCGAGGTTAATGCGCGCACGATCAATATCGAACTATCTGCCCTGTGTTTAAAAAACGATACCCAAGGGTCAGTGTGGTGAATATAAACTCGCGAATTATACCGATCACGGTAGATCGGTCCTAACAGTACCTAACATCTATGTGTTGATAAGGAATGTGAAATGATAATAAACGAACTGATCAGAGTGAGGGAGAATAATACTGTTTTGATAGTGTGGAACATGTTCGGGTTACCAGTTTAACTGCTTTAAGCTAATCTTAAACATACCGGCCGCCTTGAAATCATATAGAATTCTTTCAAATGCTGGATTAACTCTTTCGACCGATTGAGTAATTTCTGGCTAACTGGTTTTCAAGTTCTAACTTCTACTTACTATTGGATTGATTTGTTTTGATTTCAAACTTCTTATATACTACTGCTAGCTATCTTTCATTAGCTAGAGAACTATTGTTCAAGGAAATGGCAAATTGTCTATACATAAAACTGCTGCTACCAATAGCACACCACAACAATAACCGAGACGACATTGGATAATGAAAATGATTATGTGGTGTTTGAACGGGGATGATGAGATGAACTGGAGAGCTGTTTCTATGCTGCTTCCTGTAAACACCGCCTATTCCCTCGATAGGGTCGAACGGTACCTATTAACTCGTGGCTGGCTGCTCTGCTGTTGTCCTTCGTCCTTCGTCCTCAGGTGAAATGCTGACATCAATCGAAGCTAGAAATGATAGGGTGCTTTTTTCCTTGAATTTATGAATAATAACAGAACTTGCCTGGAGCGGAGGCCTCCTGGCCTCCGCGGGTGCCTCAGGTACCGACGACGACGACTATCTAGAGTATCTAGCTCGTCGTTTCAGCGATTTGAATTGGTCAAATTGGTCATTAGCGGTCTACGATGCTACGACGATGACGACTGTAGCCCTCCGATCGGGTTGATCAGGCCCTGTGGATGACTCGTCGGTTGCGATTGCATGGATGCCGAGCAGTGGTACCAAATGCTCGGATGAAACTTGATGATGATTGGATTGAAAATGTGCTACGACCTTTAACGAGACTGATTAGTTCTTTGTTAATACTGAATGACGCCACAGCGAAATGCCAGACGGACGATATGGGCACCATGAACAGGACATGCTTGACAATCATATGACGGACGAAAGGATGATTGACGGAATGGAGCAGCTATCGAGACATCCTCCAAATGGCGGGTGTTGTGCGGTAGCAAGCGAATCGAGATTTTGTCAATTCAATGTATTCAGTTTTATTGAATTACAAAATTCCTAATATAAATGTCATATTTGAAATTATTTGTAATTAGATTGAGTATGAGATCGTTCCTTACTTGTAGTGATTCTATACCGCTCAACGTTTTAGTCTAAATGTTCTGTCCAAGTTGTAGCTGTATTTCCTGTGTCTAATTAGATCATAACTGTAGTTCATAAGCTTAAACCAACATTTTTAGTTTAATTTTCACCTTCACTTGTCGATTTAACGTAGTTTAAGCACCTTTCTCGGTCTTTTCTTAGGCCGTATCGCAATATTCCTAGGTAATTTTATAATTAGTTTAAGATTTAGTTATACCGCTTTACGTTATTAACCTGCAGTAGCAAAAAATATTTTCTGCCCGAACTCAATCGATAATTCACTAGTATAAGATTGTGTATTTTACTTAATTTAAGAATTCACTAGGTATTCAGCACTAGGTAATTTAGTAATAATTATTCTTAAGCCGGTTGAAGTGCACAGAAAAACTTCGAACAATAGCTTCTGTTGTTTTTCTTCTGGTCTTCCCACTGTCCCATAGACAAAACAATCCTCCGTACGTACGATGGGTGTGGATGGATTCGACCATCTACGTCGACTGTGTGGGGCGTGTGGGGCTTAACGGGCTCGTCAACGTAGCGCAACCAACAGCGGGCGTCCCCGAAGGGACCGTTTGGTGACTCTGGTGGAGGAACATTCCTTGAATGTTTTGAAACATATTATGATACAAATACTTAACTGGAGAGCGGAGGCCTTCATAATGAAGACCCCCGCAGTGCCGAGGCACTATCGTTGGACGAATTTAGCGTTCTTCGTCTATGAGTCCGTTATCCAATATCTGCGGAAGAACGCAGATTTTTGAGATGGCTCGTTTGAACACCCCATCCTTGGTACGGACGTTTCCATCCGAACCGGTATATATTTCTGAGACTCGCCCCAATTTACACCTTTGTGGGGGCAGGTAATCCTCCTTCACCAATACCATGGTGCTGATCTTAATATTATCGCGCTTCCTCGTCCACTTGGTTCTTTTATGCATGTCCGAAAGTGGGTCTTCCATTTCCGCCAAAGTTTCTGCACGAAATCTTGAGATTGTTGCCATACTGACAAACGATTTTCCGTATCTCCTGAAGATCGGGCTCCGGAATAGCTGTCAAAGGTCTTCCGGTGAGGAAATGTCTTGGGGTGTGAGCAGCATAATCATCGGGATCATTGCTGATATGAGTTAACTAACGCGAATTCAGGATTGCGGCTACTTCCTTCCTAAAGGCTGGAACGGAATCTGGATACTACTGCAGACCTTTTCGTACAAATGAGTCAACAAGAGCGCTGCAGAAAGCTCAAGTCGGGGTGTGGATAGAAGCTTCTTCTTCCGACTCAAAACATCTAGTGGTGCGACCCTCGACTTGGCAGTGATCAGACGAACAGTTATTTCACCGTTGATAGTGACGCATCGAAGGTAAAGACATGCTCCATAAGCAGCGTTGGAAGCGTCACAAAACCCGTGTAGCTCTACCGTGGCTAGATCTTGGGAGAAATAAACCCAGTGTGGTGCGGTGAGAGTATCTAACGCTAGAAGATTGCGTCGAAATTCAATCCACGTGTTCTGCAACTCTTCCGGTAGCAAATCATCCCAGTCACACTTCTGCTTCGAAAGAGATTGGAGGAAGATGTTTGCTTGTACAACTACCGGACCAATCAACCCAAGTGGATCGAAAATCTTAGCTGATTCTGACAAGACGGTTCTCTTGGTAATGGGTGCATCCGATTCAAGCTTGGGAACGGTAAATCGGAAAATATCAGCAGCTTTTGACGGCGGACGATGACGAATCCAATTCAAAGGAAGTTCGTTCGTCCCGAAGTTCGCTCGGAACGTTGGAGAGTAATTCAGCGCTGTTCGAGCTCTATTTCCGTAAGATGAAGCCTGCTGAATTCGTCAGATCTATCAAATCTGTCACAAGAGACTTTCCTTCCTCCAAATCATCAAATTCACTCAATAAATCGTCAACGTAGAAGTCCCTTTTGACTACCTTTGCTGCTTTTGGGTGTGTAACTTCACCTTCTCTTCCCAAGCGTTGAAGGCACTTCGTTGCAAGGTACGGCGCAGAGCTAGTTCGATAGGTGACCGTGGTTAACTTGTATGCCTTGACGGAATCGCTGCAAGATAGTCTCCAAAAAATGCACTGAAGTAGATGGTCCACAAGGCACAATTTCACCATCCTATACATTTTTGCCACATCTGCAACGAATGCATACCTCCAAAACCTAAAACGTAGCGCAATGGCGAGAAGATTGTCTTGGACGACGGGTCCTACCATCAATCCATCGTTCACAACACGAAGCTTTGTCGTTGTACTGTCGGGCTTCAACACAGCATGATGTGGCAAATTGTAGATGGGCTCTTCTCCTTCTGTAACTTCTTCCATATGGCCCATGGACTTATATTCATTGATGAAGTCGAAATACGCCTCCTTTAAGGCAGTGTTGGATGAGAACCGACGTTCTAGCCCATGGAACCGTTTCAGTGCGTTAGCCTTGGAATCACTAAGCTTCTGAATGACAGCTTCCTTTTTCGGGAGAGGTTCTACGAACCTACCAGTTTCGTCTCGTGTGGTAGTGCGTTCGAAAATATCATCACACGTTGACTCTTAAACTGACAACGTGCCTCCAGAGTTACAGGACTCGAGTTCCCAAAATTTGGTGAGCAGATCATTTAGATGAGCAGTACTCAGAGCACGAGTCTAGCAGTGCTCTTGCAAATTGTACATTCCCATACTGATCCATTATGCGCACCATGGTGGTGGACAATAGAACTTGACGGGATGCAGTATGAATGCTGACAGATAGTGAGTTTGAGAGAGAGTACGATCTGTGGTGGATGGTGGGTGTGAACTTGTGCTTGCGATTGGGAATGAACTTGTATTTGGTCTAGTGTTTTGACTGTGTCGTTTGGTTCTGGGCGTGTGGCTGTGTTTGTTGGTTATTCGCTTTTTGTGTTCGAGTTAGCTCTGGTGGGACGGAGGAACCGATCTGTGACGATGCAGCAGCTGGTGCACCTTCTGAAGGTCCGGAATGCAGAAGAGTATGATGTTTCCGCTGACAATGCTGGCATACATCTCTCGTACAAAGACGATCTAGATGCGATGAAGAAAAGCAATTCAAACACAACCCACGCTTCTTCACTTTCTCGTATCGTTCAGGCACCTTCATTTTCAAGAATCGCAGGCACTTGAACGCTGAATGCTGAGCTTCACCACAAAAGGAGCATCGATTAGAAGATTGCATTGACGGATGACTCACAGAAGCCTTCGGTTTTTGGAAATCTTTGTGGATGGATTTTTCTGGAGCAATTGACTGAAGTACAGAGCATTGATTCCGAAGAAACGATATTAAATCATCGTATCTGGGTACATCTTTAGAACAATGGTGCGATTCCCAGTAACGTAATGTTGTAAGATCGAGTCTGGAACACACCATATGAACAACAGTTGGCAATCTCCTCTCCAATTTTCTCCAACATCTGAAGATTTCGATCGTATTCACTGATGAGGTAATTCAAAGCTTCATAGCTTTCACGCTTCATCGGTTCTACAGCGAACAAAGCATCTAGATGTGTCTTGTCTATTAGCTTTTTGTTCTCATAGCGCTTTTTTAGAAGATCCCAGGCAATCGCATAGTTTGCTGACGTGATTTCCAGTGTTCCATCCTCCTGCAATGCTTCGCCTACTAGTGATGATCGCAAGTAGCTAAACTTATCCATGTCAGACAGCTGACGGTTACGGTGGATTGTCACGAAATGTTACCCATTCTCGAAAATGAACTCAAAAGCTAGGCAATCGGGGAGTTTCACTGTTGATGTTGGATTAGCTACTTGTTGCGAAGCAATTACCAGAGGGTTTGTAGATGATGTTCCCGGGATCAGCTCTCCTTTGAGGGATAACAACAACGATCGCAGTTCACAGTAGACGTCCTCGGTTTCTTGAATTACTTCTGCACTTTCTTGACAACGCCGCTCGGACAACACTTCCAATCGAGTAGTTCTTTCCTCGACACTTTCCTTGGACTCCGTTACGCTTTTTTCGTCGATACCTTCCGAGACTACTTCGATTTTTCTTCGAATCTCATATAATTTAGTTAAAGCTACCTCCAACTTCTCCAGCCTGGTATCAAATTGCACATAGTGCCTCTCCTTTTTGAACCTGTCTATGAAACGCCTTACGCCATCGAAAGTATTCTGCAAATATCGCGCTTGGCGCTTTAGGTCCTTTAACTCGCTTGCTATCTTCACTTGATCACGTTACAACAATAGATTTTCTAGCACTCTCTGATCAGTTCAAACCACATATATAAATTAATTCAATTTACTATGAGGTTCTTAATTAAATCAAAGCCACACAACTGCAATTGTTTCAATCAATCAGTAATTATACAATGTATGTAGTCACTTTCACTCAATGTCAGCACTTTTCTACCGTAATTCCACGATTCGCGATTCCTCAACGTCCCACGGGGTGACAGAGACCGAATTCAAACAGGATAAACTGCAGCAGGGGAACCAACCGAGCGAACAACAAGCCAGAAAAACGCCAGCAGAAACCAATACCGTCAATCGAGAGAACACATGGACTAGATTTCCCGGAAGAAAACAACCAATCCTTTATTTATCAACGACCCACAGTTCAATCAGTGCACATCTCATGCATGATGCCACCACAGATTTTATTACTCACGTAATTGTACTTCCCTCTTGCCTAATCCAAGTCCGTTCTGCATTTCCTGGTTCGCTTCAGTTTTCCTTCTTGGGTGGGGTTAAAGACTCCTTCCCTCGCCGACACGATGGCCGGTTTCTATTCTCCACTGTACTGTTCTTCGATGACGGGTACCTTTCAAGCCGGTTCACCAATTTGCAATGGCCGGTACCAACGCCACTATTCACTTTTGTCCTGCACGGTACCGACACAGTTCAACAGTCTAACGCGGTTCACAATCCAATATTCTCAGGTTTCTCTAGCTCCAACGGTCCCCCGGTCCGTAATCCGGTTTGAAGGACTAAAATGTTCTTACCGGTACCGTTGGAATATCCCTGGAATTTGGAAGAATTCACAAAAAAAAACACACGTTGGATATGTGAACCGAACAAAAGAAAACTTGATCTTTATTTATAGCTCGATAAGGTTTTTGTAAGATAACTTTATTCGAGGTGAATGCGCGCACGATCAATATCTAACTAACTGTCCTGTGTATAAAAACGATACACAAGGGTCAGTGTGGTGAATATAAACTCGCGAATTATACCGATCACGGTAGATCGGTCCTAACAGTACCTAACATCTATGTGTTGATAAGGAATGTGAAATGATAATAAACGAACTGATCAGAGTGAGGGAGAATAATACTGCTTTGATAGTGTGGAACATGTTCGGGTTGCCAGTTTAACTGCTTTAAGCTAATCTTAAACAAATGCATTGAACCCCTGCGGTTGAAATGTCAGCTGAACAAAAAAAAAACATGTTTTGCTTTTTTGCTTGAGTCAATTTTGTTAACCCTTCTTTACCGAGCTTCCTTTCCACTTATTTGGTTAATTTTAATGTATATCACACTCTATCACTTGATGTTTAGGTATTTGCATCAATTTTCCCCTGTGGACTTTTTTTTTGACTTTCATTGATCTTTTCAACTTTAGTACATTTGAGATTTTAGTTAATATTTACAGTTCTTAGTCCACCTTGGTGGGATTAATTTGATTTGAATTGGAAAAAGCAGACTACTTATAACTACTATTTTCAACTACCCTACTAACCTACAACTACTATATACACCTAACCTACTATATACAAATTGCTTATCAAAGCATGTTCTGATGTATTGCATTTCTGCACAAACCTACACGCTAACTTGAAAGTACTCATTAATAAGTAAAAAAAGACCCATTTTGAAGAAAAGTGGCTTAACTCATTAATGATTAAACAATTTTACCCATTAATGAGTATCTGTTACCCATTAATGATTAACAATTACTCATTAATGGGTAACAGATACTCATTAATGGGTAAAAAATTTACTCATTTAATGAGTTAAGCCACTTTTCTTCAAAATGGGTCTTTTTCAACCATTAATGGGTACTTTCAAGTTAGCGTGTAGTCTTAATGTCATCCATTTTGAAATCTCATTTTGGAACATTCGCCTCTTGGTGGAGATCTGAAATTCTTGTGTCAAAGGGACGATCAAGGATCATCATAGGCACTATATTCTGAGCGTCTTGAATTTTGTTCCTGTGAGTCTGTCCACATGATTCCCACACCGGAGCTGCGTAGAGGATCGCAGGTGCTATAATTTGTTGGTAGACAGCCAGTTTTTTCACCCTTGAGACGAAAAACGACGAACGACGTCATTGGATGGCGCATCCTGATTGGCTGACGCAGCCGAAGAAAAAGTATAAAAGCAAACAGCATTGCAATTCATGTTTCAACGTGGTAGACACTACGATCAGCACTCAGTGTGGTCGAACGCAAGTATGTATTCTTTTATCCCGTGTTTTCGCAAGTTTTTTTTTTTTCGTTCAACCCAAGCATGGGTAAACCGAGCCCAAGCGGTAGCCAGAAGCAAGGCGGCAAGCGGCCGGTGGATAACAATGTCGATGCCAGACATACGAAGCGGGTGCTAGCCCTCAACCAGTTCTCGCTGCTCCAGGAGGATGATGGCGAAAGGCGTGAAAGTGTTGAGAAAAAGGAGAAGTTGCCTTCTTTCTATGTCAAGGGACAGCCACGCGAGCTGCTTGACAATCTGAATGTGCCAGTCCGTAAAGGGCTACGGGCCGAATTCCTTCTCTGCGCTGATGGCGTGAAAATCACCGTCCCCTCGGCGGAACATTATAAATCCGTGGCGGAGACACTGCAACTCTGGAAGGTGGAATATTTCACCCACGACGTGCAGTCGACGAAGCCCTTCAAGGTCATTCTACGCGGGCTGCACGAGCTGGATGTTTCGGTTGTGGAAGAAGAGCTGAAACGCAACAACCTTCAACCCGTGAAGGTTTTCGTGATCAAACGCCACAACGAGGCGATCAAGTATCGCGACCAACTGTACCTGGTGCATTTGGTTGGCGGATCCACAAACATGAGGCAGCTTCAAAGCATCCGAATGCTGCTCAGTGTCGTTGTCGAGTGGGAGCGCTACAAGCCGGTCTACCGTGAAGTGACGCAGTGTACCAGCTGCTTAAATTTCGGACATGGCGCGTGCAACTGCCATATGAAGTCGCGTTGCTCCAAATGCGGCCAACAACATGTCACTGCCCAATGCATCGTGGACATGAAGGACAAGCAGCCAACCTGTGTCAACTGCGGGAATGCCCACACATCGACTAGTCAATCGTGTCCCAAGCGGGCTGAATTCATTGCACTGCGGAAGAAAGCAAGCCAGCCGAGACAGCAGAAAAAGGAGCAACTACCCGGAATCGATCTGGAAAAATATTTTCCACCGCTTCCTCCAACCGAAGGACGCGCACCAAATCTTCCTCCCCTTCCGCTGCCCAGAAGGCAGTATAGGAATTCAACGCAAGCCGAACCAAACAGCACTCCTCCAGGATTCTGGGGAACCCAGCCTGGTGCTGTACCGTTGGTCCCTCCAACCGATGGTCTGACGCAGGTAATCAGTCATCTGACAACGCTTGTCAGTGAAATGCAAAAAATGATGCTGCAAATGATGCACTTCATGACAAACTTTCACGTTCAACATCAACACCCTTAATTGGAACGCCCATTCAGTGGCGAGAAAACAGTCGGAAATCGTAAATTTCCTGCGCCAACATAACATCGATGTCGCTTTTCTAACCGAGACGTATCTCAAGCCGGAGGTCAACTTTAGCCTGCCAAATCACACAATTGCTAGACTGGACCGAGTTCGAGCACAGAGGGGTGGTGGCGTTGCCATTGCCATCAGGAGAGGACTGGAGTACAGGATGCTGCCTGACTTTCGTCTATCGTTCGTGGAAGCCATTGGAGTCGAGCTGGCATCGCCGGATGGTCTCATCACACTCATTGCCATCTACTGTCCTGCCCAATGTAAGGAGTCGGATGGAACAATCGATCGTCTCAAGAAAGACATCCAGAAGTTGACTCGTCGGAAGGGTAAGTTTATCCTCGCCGGTGATCTCAACGCACGCCACTCGCTGTGGGGCAATGCAAGAAGTAACAAGAACGGAGCAGTGCTGGCCACGGACCTGCAGGCGGGACACTACGTGGTCCTCCATCCGGACTCGCCTACCTTCTACTCACCAGCCGGTGTCGGATCCACCCTCGACGACGAGCCCCGTGCCATTACCGATCTGTCATCCGACCATCTACCGGTGGTTTTCGAGATGAATCAAACCATCAACCAACGTCAGCAGCATCGTAGGCGAAACTATCATCGAGCGAACTGGCTTCAACTCCAGCGGTTTATGGAGGATCGACTGGTCGAAAATCCTGCGTTAACGACGACGGCAGAAATCGACGGCGTGCTGCAAGCGCTCTCCGTTGACATAGGCGAAGAGGAACAACGGTTCATCCCGACACCCCCGGTGACATGTAAGTTTACCAACCTTGATGATGAGACCAAGCGTATACTATCTCTTAGGAATTGTGTTAGGAGGCAGTTCCAAAGAACGCAAAACGTTAGTAGGAAAGTTTTATATTACAAATTAAACACAATTATTGCCATTAGGGTAGAAAAACTTAGGAACAGGCAGTTTGCAAAAGACCTTAGTAGTTTACCAAATTACTCTAGGCCCTTCTGGCGTTTAACAAAAGTGCTTAAAAACAAACCAAAGCCCATGCCGCCTCTTAGAGTTGATAATGAGGTTCACATAACAGCCGTCGAAAAGGCGAACTCCATTTCTCAACATTTTATGGCTTCGCATAATCTGGGTCGAGATATTGTGGAGGGTGGAGGGTTCGGTGCTTGAGAGCGTCTACCAGCTAGCTACTGAACCTAGCGAGCTTCCGGCGGACCGGAAAATCACACTTGATGAGCTGGTGAACACCACCAAGTCGACGAAGAACATGAAGGCACCGGGTTTCGACGGACTCTTCAACATTGTCCTGAAGAATTTGGGACCGAAAGTGCATACTCTTCTGGTGAACGTCTTCAATCGCTGTCTGGAGCTTGGACACTTCCCAGCTACCTGTAAAAGGTCCAAGGTGGTACCGATACCAAAGCCGGGAAAGGATCCTACCAACCCGTCAAGCTACCGTCCGATCAGTTTGCTTTCCTCATTTACGCCAGACTCCTCGAGCACACCGAGGCGAACGACATCCTACTGGACGAGCAATTTGGATTCCGACGAGGTCACTCGACGGTGGACCAACTCAAATGGGGTCTCAAACCTTATCAATCAGGCGAAGTCGGTCTTGAAGACAACGGTCATGGCGATACTGGACATCGAAAAGGCATTCGATAACGTGTGGCACGATGGCTTGGTACACAAGCTTATGCAATTTCGTTTCCCCAGCTACCTGGTGAAGATCATCTCAGACTACCTCGACGGCAGGACGTCTCAAGTATGCGTAGGCAGTGCTCTCTCGGAACCGTATGATGTACCCGCTGGTGTCCCTCAAGGAAGCATCCTGGGACCCATATTGTACAATCTGTACACATCGGACATACCGACACTGCCGCAAGGTGGAACACTGTCGCTGTTTGCTGACGATTCGGCAATCAGCTACAAGGGATGAGTAATGCGCACTCTCGTATCGAAGCTCCAAAACGGATTGGATGCCTACACCATACATCTCACCAACTGGAGGATATGTGTGAACGCGGCCAAAACGCAAACCATTGAGGTACGCTACCTTGGCCTCATTCTCGACAGTAAGCTCCTCTTCCGGTAGCTCGTGGAAGACCGAGTCAAAAAAGGCACCATCATGCTGAAACGTCTGTATCCGATCATCAACCGTCGCTCGAAAGCATCCACCGTCAACAAGCTGGCTGTCTACAGGCAGATTGTTGCGCCTATGCTGGAGTATGGGTCTCCGGTATGGAAGGGTTGTGCTAAAACACATCGGAAGAAGCTCCAAGTCTTGCAGAACAAGTTCCTGAAGATGATTCTGAATCTGCCTCCGCGCACACGGATAGCCGACGTTCATCGGCTGGCAAATCTCGATCAAATCGACCAGAGAATGACTGCGCTCGCCAGTAGGCACCAAACTAGGACTCTAAATTCAGAGTACGAAAAAATTAGAAATCTTTACCCATAATGTTGTAAATAGTTGGTTTAGTTAGGATTTAATGTATTTAGATAGGAAATTAAAAATTAAAAATTAAAAATTAAAAATTAAAAATTAAAAATTTTAAAATTTAAAATAGAAAATAAAAATTTAAAATTTAAAATTTAAAATTTAAAATTTATAATTTAAAATTTAAAATTTAAAATTTAAAATTTAAAATTTAAAATTTAAAATTTAAAATTTAAAATTTAAAATTTAAAATTTAAAATTTAAAATTTAAAATTTAAAATTTAAAATTTAAAATTTAAAATTTAAAATTTAAAATTTAAAATTTAAAATTTAAAAATTAAAATTTAAAATTTAAAATTTAAAATTTAAAATTTAAAATTTAAAATTTAAAATTTAAAATTTAAAATTTAAAATTTAAAATTTAAAATTTCAAATATAAAATTTAAAATTTAAAATTTAAAATTTAAAATTTAAAATTTAAAATTTAAAATTTAAAATTTAAAATTTAAAATTTAAAATTTAAAATTTAAAATTTAAAATTTAAAATTTAAAATTTAAAATTTAAAATTTAAAAAATTTAAAATAGAACAAATGTTCACACTGTAAAATAATAAATATCAATAAGCAAAAATTAGCCAATGGCTTTCAGTAATTTTAGTAAAGAATGAATAACAAATGTTGATCACGTACATTGTAAAACTATGGTAAAACAAAACAACTGAATAAAAATAAATTTAATGTAAAAAAAAAATCATGTTTCATTCTGTACCCTTCATTTAACCATTGAAGAGGAAGCAGCGAATAAATAAAGGCAGAATTGAGAACAGTGTCTCATTCTTTTCGTCCGAGAACGGAGACTTCCCGAGCATTCGTGCTTCGTCCAGTTCCTGTTCGTTCATCCACTGGTTGCATGTGGTGAACGATTCATCTTCCATAAGTTCCACCTAGTGGACACTTTTAAAAGAGTTGAAATTTCCTGTTTTCCTGCTCATCGGAGCCTTGTGTTCGGCAGTTTGCCGTGGTCCTTCGAGAGAGAGAGAGGTTTACTTCGCTGGTGGCTGTAGTGGTTACAGCTGTTGGCAGCTCAACGACTGGTGGCTGAAGAGTTATCGGCGACCCATCGTTCCTGCGCTGTCCGCTGTGGTGTGCGCAGCCAACGGTGCATCGTCCCTTCCCTGGTACCTGTGGTGTGCACAGCTGTCAGTGGCTCATCGTCCCACTACTGGTGGCTGTGAGGTGCACAGCTGTCGGTGGCTTGATCACGAGTTGTGTCGTGGTCCTTCGTTCGAGAGAGGCAGCCCGTGGCTGGTCGCTGTAGCGTGTACAGCCAACGGTGACGCTGCTGGCTGTGAAGTGCATAGCTGTCGGTGGCTCGATCACAAGGTAGGTTTTCGTCTGTGCTGTTGTGGTAAGGGCAATGATCTACCCCAAGAGAGATTGAGTACATAACACCCTGAACGACCGTTGTTGAAGGTAGTTACGGGTGATCTTAACGAGATGCAAAGGAAAGTTGAAGTTACAAAGCCCATTGTGCCAGACATTGTCAAACGCTTTCTCAACGTCTAACAATGCCATGGCTGTGGACTTGTATACAGCTTTGTTACTTCGGATGTTATTCATCACCCGTACCAGCTGATGATTTGTGGAGTGCCCCTTCCTGAACCCGAACTGTTCCGGTAGGGGAATGTTTTGCTTCTTGACAAACTTGAATAAGTTTCTCGAACAATTTGCTCAGCGCTGAAAGAAGACTGATCAATCTGTCCTTCCCGGGTTTGCGGATAGGTATGATTTTCGTTGTCTTCCAGATACTTGGAACGTAGTGCAGTTCCAAGCATCTGTTGAAGACAGCAGCCAGCAGAGAGTGAATCTGAATATTCCGTCGAACCCGGAGGCCTTCATGTTTTTGGTGCATTTCAGCGCTGAGCAAATCTGTTCCACTGTGATTCTATCCTCCGGAGGGATACCAAAAGAGGAGGAATCAAGGTTGAGTACGCATTGCTCAACATGAACTTCGAGCGGACTTTGTATGTTGGAGCCAAATAAGTGCGATTTGGCAATATGCTCACCAATCGCATTTGCTTTCTCCTGAGGGGTGATTATGAGCCGATCGTCATCATATTCATCTTTGAGTGGTGGAATGGGTTTGAGGTGCGTCTTTAGGACCTTGGCAACTTTCCAGAATGGTCTGGAGCGGTCGTTTCACGTTTCCTCGCTAGATCTCCGATTCTTTGCAACTGGCGTCTACGAACATTTCTCAGGCGAACCAAGAGTTAGGTGTGGGAATCAATGGCAATAACTTACCCCTCACAGGAAATCTTCGGATGCACGCCTCGTCAGCTTGGTGGACACCGTGGTGGGTTGTCGATGATGTGACGCGTCCAAACTGGGCCCAGTTTACGCGATGGCTTGGAGCAGGATTGAAGTTGTAGCCCAGTTCAGCCACCACCGGTTGGTGGTCGGAACTGAGTTCGTTCAAGGCTACCGGATTGAGGTCTAGCGTCGATGGGTTGCCCGCCGGTGAGATGAATGTTGGCTCATTCGAAAATCAAACGGAGTACAGCCCATGCTGCGAGTGGTCGAACAGCAGACGACCGTTCTGATTCTGTTGGTAGTTCCACCAGGCCTCATGGCGAGCATTTAGATCTCCTCCAACTACGAAGCGGGAACCGGTACGGGTGATGGTGGACAGGTCTTTCTTGAATTTAGCCGCTAGTCCACTACTGGCGGCACACTGTCGAGGGCAGTAGCCGGCGATGAACTGGACGTATCCAGTCGACGAATCCACCTCCACACCAAGGGCCTGGATGATAGAGGTGCGGATATGGGACAGAGTGTGGTATTTTATTCCTTTTTTGACGACGACCGCAACACCACCTCCCTGGAGCTGGTGCGATCAAGCCGAATAATATTATGGTCAGGCAATCAGAAGCTGTCGCCGGACTTTAGATGGGTCTCGGTTCGAAGGCCCACGTCGATGATGTGCTTGCGGAGGAGGTCGGCAAGCTCAATCTGTTTAGCTTTTACAGAGCAAGCATTCCAGGTGATGATAGTTAGCGGTTTAGACGCCATACTGGATGATGAACTTACCGAGGACTTGGATCTTTTCGGGCTTATTGCGGCACTTACGAAGAGCACTGATCATGTTGACGAAGATTTCCATCAGTTCATCAGCTGAGAACATATCGGGGTTGTTGTTTGTAGCGCGCATAATGCGGCTAACGGTTTTCCGTCTTCTGGATCGTTCCCTGGCTCGATAAACGGCTTAAGCGCCACCTCCAAGGAGGACCGTCCGTCGAGTCTTGTTTGCCCGGCTAGAAACCCGACCTCAGGGCGGTTTTGTTCAATCAGAACCAAAAATTTAATTTCAGAACGAAACAGAAGACTCAAACAACACGATGGATCGAGATTCTCAACACAAAGAGGTCGCCACAATCGCGACGAGAGAATAGTTGATGGTACCGGTCGTTCTACCTACTCACGAAAACAACACTCACCAGTATCATCACCGGAGGAACTCACTGATTCAAAGATCCCCGCCGATCGAGACACGTGAGTGGAGAGACTGATTTCCCAGGCAGTCTAACCTGGCGAAATTTAACACAAAAAAGTAGAACGACGCGAAATATGAGAATTCTCGAAACCAAAAAATAAGTTACATGGGAAACTTTAACATTTAACGGAAAAACATTTATTGGGGTAAACTACTATAAAACATTTAAGTAAGTTTATTTAATTGTATAACCTAGGTTTTCATTATTCGTGTTTCTTCCTCTCTTGTTCCCTACTGTGTGCGGATTTTGATCTAGTGATCGCTAGCTAGTTCTTCTCATCGAGCTCTTCTTCGTGGTGTGTGTGTGTGTGTGTGGTGTCGTTTACGCATGCGCATGGTTAGATTAATTGTTGGGTTTACTCACGGCACCGAAATAGCTGCCTGATGAATTGGTCAGCAAAGCAGATACCGGCTGGTTTGCGGCGGTATTGTGGCTATCGCCCGAAATGCGGCTTTTGGCGATGATGCTGCGGAAATTCCCAGTCGATGGATAGTCTCGAAGCTGGTACTGAAATCGCGCCGAAATGAATTGGCGCTGTAGACGACGTTGGGGCGTCGATGTTTTACACGTGGCTGAAATGGCAAAATGGCCGCTCTGTCGAAACGGTTTGTTTCCTTCCGGCTTTCCCCTCAAACCGGGTCTTTTGACACAGAATTGTGGGGTCGAGAGTCGCGCTTTATCTCGAGATGCGGTATGCCGAGCTTCGGCCGTATATTGCTAGAAGCGAATCCTACATAAAAAGCCGTCGAACGACTGTTCGACGCGTTAACAATAAAATTTCCACACAAAACAATTATCCACGAATTTACCTTTTCTCTAAGTACGCACACACAAAAATTGACCGCACGTCAACTTTGACCTAACTGCTGAACTTTAGGCTACACGAAGGAAACAAAAAGTAACATTAAATTCGATCACTAGACTTCTCACATTTTTTATAGGTACCAATTAAAACACACCGCGACACAAGAAAACTATTTCACGCACTCTCGCCTCTTCCACGGTCCAGGTCAAAATGGACGAGTGGAGGTTCCGAAAACCCTCAGATCAAATCGTGATCATAGTCTTCGTGGCCGGAAGTACGTCAATTACCGAAGTAATTAACGACCTTTTCAAACGACAAATCTCATCAACTACGATCTCGAGCCGATTGAACACTCTATCTCTTTCTCGCTCGTACCGTTTGATTAAACTGTCTCGCTTCAATCTATTTCTGGTTCGATTGATTTTTTTTTACGAGAGAGAATATTCGGATTCGAACCTCGGACTTTACGACGAGTCTCGCAAACCAGTGAACGTTTCCAGTGGCGGATCAAATGAATTTTGGAAGGCAGCTTGTATGCAAGCGTTTCGTTTTTCTGCGGATTTACAATCCATCAAGGACAAATTTCCACAGCATTTTTCTGAAATGGCTTCCAAGCTTCCAACCCATCGGTCCTTTTCAGGGCCACATATGACTGATAAAAGAGTTAACTAAAAAGTTAGAGCTTGTATTCAAGACATATCGTCCAGGATTGGCTTGTACTACATGGACATAGACAGAGCACCTCACAAACAGAACTCTCAAATTGCTTCCGAATTTCAACCTATCGAACTTTTTCATTGATAACGAGTTAAGAAATCAATTGAATATATACTATACTTTTGCTGTGACATCAAAACCACCTTTCGTAATCTTGGATACAACCTCTTACTTTTTATCTTTCAACAGTGCATTTTAGGTTTTCGTTATCGAACTTTTGTTATCAATTCGATTTCTGGTTGATCCGTTTTCACATAAACAACATGTGATTTCCGTCACTGCTAATCGCTCTGATAAAGCCCTGCCAATTTAAAATCGGTACATTTTCAATCGGATGTGTCTCAGAATTCTGGTCACAGCTGAGTTCGTTCAAGGCTACCGGTATTTGTCAGGAACAGGTCATGGGAAGTATAATTCCATTACACATCATAAATTAAATACTCACTCAGCTTGACATAGAAACAATTACCCAAACTCTTAGCGTACTGAGAAAACACTCAGTCAGCACCAAAACATTTTCCTTTTCTTTATTTTGAGACCATTTTAGTGCTACCATATGCATACACTGATCAATTAACCGATTCCCATTTTGCTTGAAATTTAATTAATTTGACATTAAACTCAGTTTAATCATATCTAAGGATTAAAATTTTTTATACTCTCTTTCTATAAAATAATCGTATGATAATCATAGTTGACGAGACTGAAATAATGTTTTTTGAATAATTTTTAACCATTTTGGATTCTATTATAATAATTTTTGAATGAATTTTAATATTTTTGGATTATACATTAATATTAAAAAAGAATAAAAATTAATACTGGAAAGATTATTTAGAATTTAATCATGCAAGACAACTGCCGAAGTAATCATGGCTCGGACTGAATAAGGTGAAGCGGGAATCTGCATACTTTTTAAGCTTTTTTGATTTAATTTAACTTTGAGTGTACAATAAATTCCGCGCGTAGGGTTTTTGATCTAATTTCCGTCCTACTAAGCACAACCCGTGCTTTACCTCACTTTTTTGAACGGGTTTGATCAAAAAATGGAATATTTTTGTCATAGATGACTTTTAAATTTATTCACCTTTCCATACGTACCATTGAATTTGATAAAGAGTCACAAATTGTTGAGATATTGTTTAAAATCTAATATTGCTTCTGGATTCCATAATTCGTTTTACGAGTTTCAATTCCGTCCTAACGCATTTAGACCTGTGCGCCGATCAAAATATTTTCGGCGGCGTCACGCCGTTTGCTTTCGGTGGCGGCGGCGTGGCGGCGTGGGTCGGCGTGAGTTTATTTTTAATGATTTAGAAAAAAATACTTTTCAAACTAATCCCACATGTACAATAAATGCTACCCACATATGAGTTCAGATTACTCAAAATCGCTAAAACGTAGGTCACTCATAGTGTGAATACATTTTGCGACACTTTCCCGGGAAAAACTTCTTGAATATGTGGAAAATTTAAGAAAATTTTACACACGTTTAGAAGTGCACTAGTGGAACGACTACAACTACATTCAGTTTTCCTCATGTTCGAGATTTTCCTCGGAAAAGCGTCGGAAAATTGACTCATTCTATGGGTGAGCTACGTTTTCGCGAATTTGAGTAACCTGAACTCAAATATGAGTTACTCTTACTCAATTTTGAGTCGTTCTCATTGGCCGTGCATTCAGAATTTGTTTGGAAAAGTAAGTCAAGTGCTAATTTACATTTGCAGGGGGTGGAGTCGTATAGCAAAGTGTAAGCAACCTTTTTATTAAGTATAAGAAAAGTACGTTATGTAGAGGTGGATAGTATTGAAAAGTAATCTTTTATCATTTATTGAGTATTACACGTAATTTATATGTTGATAGTGATAAATGATGTGCTTTTATTACTCTGATGCATATTTGAATATACGCGCATTGTAGTCATATAACTTTTGTTTATGTAATTGAAGATGAAGTCTTTCGGATATACGTAGAATCACACGCACAACTTGGACCTGTTAGAGATTAAAAAACAAGGTCAAATTTCAGCGTGTTGTTAATAATAGTCCCTTATTCACTTTTATGTAACTCCGATCCTCGTCAGTAAGCCAGTGATTATTGCACAATTCTATTTTTGCAAATGCTGTAACTGTCATGAATTTAGAATGTTTTATCCACATTCTTATGGTGGATGCCTGACCGACGCTATGTTAAAAACTCGTTCACTTGGTGTGCACACACAATACCTTTTGCGAGACCTTGCGAACCAAGGCTGCCAAGCTTTCTAATTTTCCAAAAGCAGAGAATATCTCCATCTACAACGTTGTTCGGGTATGACGTAGCCAAATATGCGGTGCACTCTTTCTCGATGACAGAGGTCACACTATCTTCAACGTTTGAGTGCTTCATAGCAAGACGAAGCAACGAGGAAGATGAGTTAGAAGGAAGTTCATCGCATTCATATGATGTAGTTACCGATTAGAAACCCATTTGAATATTCGTTTTTTAATGATGTCCGTACAATAAACTCATATCACATAGTACGTACAAGAAATTGGTTATTGAGCGTTCATCCAAAGCACTTTTAATGCAATTCAGGTTCATAAATCGAGGGTCAAGTAAAGTCGAAATCAAAATTAGGTCCTTAACAGGAAACTTTCGATTCAGATGCTCCTTCATCCCCAGATTCATGTGTGTCATGGCAAGCAAGTCCTCATTTTTTTTTCATTGATACAAGCTTCAATCACCGATCGCAAGAGCATGGCAATGTTAACTGCTGCATTCTTTTCAGCAGACAACAGGGTTACTATACTATCTGTATCTATGTATTACTATCTGTAAACCAAAACGGAATTTTACTACAATCTTTTCACCACCATTATGTCACCATGTTTTAGAAACAGACTAGAGTAAAATCACATTGGACCTAAAATGAAACTTTTCACACTAGACGTTCGCTACGTGATCGACTTTTAACTGGCACGTTTTTAACTTGTCCGCTAACTGAGACAATTTTTCAGTTGAAGTACATTTTCTGCCAAAATGATGCAATTTCAAAATGTCAAGATTAACTGGATGAACACTGATGCTTTTTAAATGCATTTCAATTAGTGAATTCCGTTCGTTAGGTGAAAATCAAACATTATTTTCTCAGCTATCGAATGTCTAGTGTATCAGTAAACAAACATCTGATCTTCAATGCACTGACTGGATAGTAATTTTCAAACCCTTCGGTCAGATGGAACTTATTAGTAGGCTTAGTTGCTAGAGATATAGCAACAATAGTTTACAATTATAGTTTCAGAACCACGACTTCATTAAAAAACTCACCACAAACGGCTCAAGATAGTTTCGGAAGTATTCAACTAGCGCCCACTCATGTGCTGTGAATATGAGATCGTGAGGCGGTTCAATAGAGCATTCACGCCAGCTCTATTTAGTTCGAGACTTTTCATCATATTACGTAAGTAATGCTAACGTGTTACGCTGATTGTTTTAAGTGTTGGGGCTTATTTAGGTCCTTGACGGAACATTGACATTCGTTTCACACAAACTCGGAAGTTGAGCATTTAGCTCCTCCTCCATACTAGATAACGGGTTTTGCTCATCCATATCAAGTCAATCTCCAGATTCTTCGATATCGGTTAAGATGTGTCTGTTTATTTTATCCATTTCGACTTACAATTCCGGACCTCGGTATCACCCGGCCTCTTCTTAGCCTCTGACATGCATAACAAGCAGATCACTTTCTCCTTCAATATATGTATTCTTACGTCACTCTTTCCAAGTTTCACTTTAAAGGTTTTTTCCTCTCCAAGTATCAATCGACAGAAAATTCAAGGGAATTTTATTTAAATTCAAATTCGACATCGCTGAAGTCGTCGTGAATGGAAACAAAACCTCCAAAACTCAAATGCGTAAAGACGAGACCGATGCGCAGGATCTATAGGTGAGGCAGAAGGAAACGTAAGTCGACTGTTTCATTCATCCGGTGTTCTCGTCGGATCGAGAGAAAGAAAGAGTCGGCTAGTTTCCTTCTGCCTCACCTGTAGATCTGGCCGTTCTTGCTCATCGAGACGAAACCAGTGAACTGAAATTTTTGACGTTTGATCAGCGCACCAAAACGCAATCTCGAACAATTACGAGCAGGAGAACAAATAGTGATTCATCCCTGTGTGCTAGATAGAGCAAGTGCGAACAAACGTAAAAAAACTAATAGCGAATTCGTTTATTATTCAGTTCCAATCTGGATCGGGTGTCAAAATTGGGTCTGCTTGTTTTCTGACAAACATCAGTTTGCTCATTTGTTTTTAAAACCCAGCTCCGGTTGAGGTTCGCACTGCCAAAAAGTTCGGTTTCGCACTGATAATAAACGAATTCGCTATAAATAACGCTAAATAGTTGCCTCATACAGGCTTGTTTGAGGTTACTCAAACATGAGTCAGACATTTTCATTTTCATAACTTCTTTCGAAACGTCAAAGCATGAGTAGTTGAGATTTATGAATATGAGCAACATTGACTCAACAATAAATAAATAAAGGCGGATCTCAATTTTGAGATTTCAGCACATTTGTTGACTCAAAAAGAAACAAACTGGAATTGTGAGCAGGCTTGAAAAATCTCATTACAGAGTGGCGTTTTACACTTTTCAAAATTATGAAACGATGAGATATAATAATAATAATATTTTTTTATGTAAGATGCTAGAAGAGGAGGTAAAGTTTGTATAGGACACATAAAACCTGTCAATTTTGCATTCACAGGGTCACAATTAGCTATTTTAGCTGTAATGAGATATTTCAATGAGTGAATACCCTTCGTTATAAATACACTGAAACCTCCGTTTACGAAGTCTTTTTTTACGCAGTAAATCCCAAATAACGAGTTTTTTTGTGATTTTGGGAAACTGGGATATACTGTGAAATACCCCACAATATGGGTATTGTTGGAATCGGAGTGACGTGTAGGGACCGGAAATCAATGTCTGACGCCATTTTGAAATCCAAGATGGCGGCTTCCGGTAGCATAAAAACATGGAAATTCTGTCATATACCCCACAATATGGGTATTCTTGGAATCGGAGTGACGTGTAGGGACCAGAAATCAATGTCTGACGCCATTTTGAAATCCAAGTGTAGAGACCGGAAATCAATGTCTGACGCCATTTTGAAATCCAAGATGGCGGCTTCCGGTTACATAAAAACAGAAAAATAATGTTAAATAACCCCACAATATGGGTATTTTTGGAATCGGAGTGAAGTGTAGAGACCGGAAATCAATGTCTGACGCCATTTTGAAATCCAAGATGGCGGCTTCCGGTAAAAGAAAAGCTTGGAAATTCTGTCATATGCCCCACAATATGTGTTTTTTTTAATTGGAGTGACGTGTAAGCAGTGATGGAAAAGTTCGCAAAAAATCACTATGACTCGCGAACTTTTCCCCATATTTCCAAAATGCCGTCAGATATTGATTTCTCTACACGTCACCCTGATTCCAAAATACCCATATTGTGGGGTATATGACAGAATTTCCAAGTTTTTATGTAACCGGAAGCCGCCATCTTGGAATTCAAAATGGCGTCAGACATCGATTTCCGGTCCCTACACATCACTCCGATTCCAAAAATACCCATATTGTGAGGTATTTGACAGAATTTCCAAGTTATTATGATACCGGAAGCCACCATCTTGGATTTCAAAATGGCGTCAGACATCGATTTCCGGTCCCTACACGTCACTCCGATTCCAAAAATACCCATATTGTGGGGTATTTGGCAGAATGTTTAAGTTTTTCTGTAACCGGAAGCCGCCATCTTGGATTTCAAAATGGCGTCAGATATTGATTTTCGGTCCCTACACATCACTCCGATTCCAAAAATACCCATATTGAGGGGTATTTGACAGAATTTCGAAATTATTATATTACCGGAAGTCGCCATATTGTATTTCAAAATGGCGTCAGATATTGATTTCCGGTCCCTACACGTCACTCTGATTCCAAAAATACCCATATTGTGGGGTATATGACATAATTTCCAAGTTTTTATGCTACCGGAAGCCGCCATCTTGGATTTCAAAATGGCGTCAGACATTGATTTCTGGTCCCTACACGTCACTCCGATTCCAAAAATACCCATATTGTGGGGTATATGACAGAATTTCCATGTTATTATGCTACCGGAAGCCGCCATCTTGGATTTCAAAATGGCGTCAGACATTGATTTCTGGTCTCTACACGTCACTCCGATTCCGAAAATACCCATATTGTGGGGTATCTGGCAGAATTTCCAAGTTTTTCTGTAACCGGAAGCCGCCATCTTGGATTTTAAAATGGCGACAGACATCGATTTCCGGTCCCTACACGTCACTCCGATTCCAAAAATACCCATATTGCGGGGTATTTGGCAGAATTTCCAAGTTTTTCTGTAACCGGAAGCCGCCATCTGGGATTTCAAAATGGCGTCAGACAACGATTTCCGGTCTCTACACGTCACCCTGATTCCAAAAATACCCATATTGTGGGGTTATTTAACATTATTTTTCTGTTTTTATGTAACCGGAAGCCGCCATCTTGGATTTCAAAATGGCGTCAGACATTGATTTCCGGTCTCTACACGTCACTCCGATTCCAAAAATACCCATATTGTGGGGTATCTGGCAGAATGTCCAAGTTTTTCTGTAACCGGAAGCCGCCATCTTGGGTTTTAAAATGGCGTCAGACATCGATTTCCGGTCCCTACACGTCACTCCGATTCCAAAAATACCCATATTGCGGGGTATTTGACAATATTTTGAAAAACCTCTTTTTACGAAGTAAATCCCAAATAACGAGTTTTCTTTTTACGAAGTAAATCCCAAATAACGAGGTTTTTTTTTACGCACTAATTCGATTTACGAACCCCCGTTTTGGTTCGTAAATGGAGGTTTCAGTGTAATAGGTAATTGCGACCCTCTGGAAGTGACATTGACAGGTTTTATGTGTCCTACATAAGCTTTACCTCCTTTTCTTGTATCTTACATATAAAATTTTTTATTTCAATATCCCATAGTTTCATAATTTCTAAAAGTAGCTTTTTAACTGTAATGAAATTTTTCAGCCCTGATTGTGAGAATGTAAAAATACGAAGTTTTCCTTTCCGTCGTAGAAGAAAATTTGAAAATTTCGAAAGAATTCATTCGAAAATGATGCAAATTGCAGCCGCCGTGGATGCAGAAACGTACCGCAAAATAATTGGTAATTGTTTTGCAATTTGTTTTATTTGATGCTTGATTTAACTGTTTTTCAGTTTTTGGTTTATTAATCCTAAAGAAAAAACGAAAAGACACGAAATATTTGCCCATTCGTGTATTTTTGACTCATTTCCCTATATTTTGGATTCTATGGAAATGAGTAGAAATAGCTCATCAACAAGTACCTCGCCATTTTACTCAAAATTTAGTTCTGGCTATGTTACTAAATTTAGAGTAGATCCGGTTGTAATGAAATTGAGTGAGTTTTCACTAAATTTTGAGTAGCCATTAACGAGCGTGCACACACGTTCTAATTGCAACGCGTTCAAGATGCATTTTACCGAAGAGGTGTTGCGGATTTATCATCGGCGTGACATAAATTTATTCGGCGGCGTGAACAATTTTACTGCGGCGGCGCGCCGGTTCAATTTCATTGGCGGCGGCGGAGTATGAAAATCGTCGGCGGCGGCGGCGTGGCGTGGCGGCGTACAGGTCTAATTAAAACGCCATTAGATTTTCTTCGTCCTACGGATAAACGTAGAAAAAGGGGATTCGCTAGGAACGCTCCTTTTGTTTTGAGAACAATGAGCGTAAGTATTCATACAATGCGCTCTAACAGGATTTATGTTGTAGCTAATGAACTAACGCATCAGAACAATCCTATTATTGATTTGTGCACGGTTAAATCATTGATATTATTGATCTTTTCTGATCGATAGAACGAAAATGGGCGATTACAACGGAATAGCGATCTACCCTATTACAAGAATAGTCAGTAAACCCAACCTGGTCTAGATCTCCACACCTTATATAGACCAGATTGTGTTTTAACTCTTTTACCATCCTGCCTACCTTTGATGAAGTTTTTCATTTATTCGACCTCAACGTACCGGTGTCCACGCTGCAACGACGGTTTACTGCAACCTGGTCTATACAAGGTGTGGATATCTAGCCGTGACGTATGTGTTGGTAGAGGGAAAAATCGAAGACAACAAATCAAGAAGACTGGCAACTGTTCCATTTTCTCATACAAACGCTATGAGACAGGTACAATCGCATCATCTTCCGCTCAAAGGTAAATACTTCGAACGAATTTGATAGCAAAATTACATCCTCAGAAGAAGGGTTTGTGTATTTGCTCATTTTTCTATGCATTGCTTCCACCTTCACTCAAGCGCAGCGCCACTATATCTGTCACTTGGGTTCTGGCAAAGTTGCCAGTCTTCTTGATTTGTAGTCTTCGGAAAAAAGTAAACTTTGTGGGAAACGATGGTGACGCCGTCATAAAACTCGAAAGCAATTTTGCGAAATAAGAAGGAAAACAAATCCTAACTATTTTTGCATGATGATTTTGCTTGCTTGAATTCTTTTGTAAAGTCACCGGGAAATATCAGCTGCTATTGGGTTTTTTTAGATAACTCCTTACTTGAAAACAGGCAAAAACTCACAAAAAGGCTACTTTTTCATGGTATACAGTGTGATAATTCAATTATCAATAAATTATCTCAACATTTAGTGGCAGACCATTCATAAATTTTGGTAGCATACATACATTCTAAAATCCATATTAAATTTCCTATGCAAGCGTCGATCGAAACAAACGTTATGACGTAACTACAAGGGTGATTGAGTGAACGAAAGAAACGAATCGTGCGAAGCGGAATGATAGCCGAGTGAAAAACGAAGTGCACCACTACATTCAGGCTTACAATTTCACACCTTGTATAGACCCGGTTGGCTCCGGTGAACCACAGAGAACAGACATGGAGGCTCGAACAAAATTTCTCCAAAAACTTGTGTAAAGATTCCTATTTGACTTAAGCACCACTAACGGCGACTTCCCCACTTAAAAACCCTCTTTGACAACATGATGGCGTTGGCGTTGCACAAATTACACTAGACACTAAGTGCTAGTAGCGCCAAGTGGCAATTTTCAACAGAAAATTTATCGATACTAGCGCCAAATTGGTCGAAAGTGGAAAATTTATAGAGTAAATCAGGAGATGCTAACACCACGTAACGGCGACGTTCCCACTTATTTTACACAAGTTTCTGACCGAGCTTGAACGTCTGTTCTCTGTGGGTGAACTGATCCTAAACTGAACCAAAGGGCTGACCCATCACCACCAGAGGTATTCATCGTCTCAGAAGAAGGAAAATCCAGCAGATAATCATCGTCGGAGGGTGAGATCTCCCCGCCATCATCTAATATATCCATTTCGGGTACTTACGAACCACCACAACAGATTTACCAACGAAAATAAAACCAGTCGCACAGGAAGAAGGAGACGAAAAAACAAAGATAAGCAAACACAAAAAACGGAAACTGCAATCTTCAACTTATCTCGGCATGGTAGTGCTGACGTTTTTTTAAACTCTTTATTTGTTCCAAATTTAAAATAAATTACATTTAATTTTAACCTAGGTGCTCCAGCTACTACAGTTACTTACCAGCCTTAATTGTTATGATATATATGTATAAATGTTTTTCATTGTTCCTGTCTGGGCAATTCAGTATTTTAAACAAGTTTTTTTTAACCTGCATGTCAGTATAACAACTGAAATCTTAAAACTAAAAACTAAAACTAAATTTTATCGAAGTATAAAGAGAATTAGTCGAAATAAATTATTAATTATTTTGTTGGACATTTGTTCTAAAGTCTCAACATTCGAAATTCTATGTACCTCGGTAGTACGGTAGAATCCTTTGAAGTGCTTTTTTTCTGGTAGTGCAACAACTGGACCATATTGGCACAGCGTAATGCATGGCCGGTCTAAAAACTTGTTTAAATATTAGAAGTTTATTCGTCAGGCCGAGGGGAGCGACTCCATCTACGATGCAGGAAAAACTGTGTTATGCTGTGGTTAGCTGCACGCACGCTGAGTAGATAGAAAGAAGATTGATGACAATTCTGAAGATTTCCTGCACATATATGATGCGCGATGCAAGTAGATGCGAGAAATGAAAGAAGATTTTTCGAAGATTTATTCGCTAGTGTGAGATTTGCTGAGCATCTAGGATTAAGATTCAGATGTGTCGCCTCCCTCGCGTCAGGCATAGTTTGGATTTCCTGTTTATAAGAGGATACAAACATTTTATATATTTGTTACATTTGGCTTGAATGCCCTCAATGTGATCTTTAAAAGTTAATTTTTGGTCAAATACTAATCCAAGATATTGCACTTGGTTTGACCAGGAAATTGGTACTCCGTTCATAGTGACTATGTGACTACTACTAGCTTTCAAAAAGGAAGTTCTAGGCTTGTGTGGAAATATTATAAGTTGAGTTTTGGAAGCGTTGGGAGAAATCTTCCATTTTTGTAAATAAGAAGAAAAAATATCTAAAATTTTCTGCAGTCTGCTGCAAATAACACGAAGACTTCTTCCTTTAGCGGAAATGCCCGTTTCATCAGCGAACAAAGATTTGTGGCAACCCTGAGGAAAATCAGGGAGGTCCGAAGTGAAAATGTTATACAATATAGGCCCAAGAATGCTACCCTGATGAACTCCAGATAGTCGATTAGATTTGGAATTTGGATAATTTACCTGCAAAGTTAAATAATTTTGAACTAATTTCATAATGTAGAGTGGAAAATTAAACTTTTTCAATTAAGCAATCAAACCTTCTTTCCAAACATTCGAAATGCTTTTTGTTATGTCTAGAAGAGCAACTCCAGTTGAGCAGCCTTCACATTTATTTGAACAAATTTAATTTGTAACTCTTAAGAGTTGATGAGTAGTTGAATGCCCATGGTGAAATCCAAACTGCTCATTTGCAAAAATTGAGTTCGTGTTGATGTGAAGCATCATTCTATTTAAAATTATCTTTTCAAAAAGTTTACTTATTGAATAAAGCAAACTTATTGGGCGGTGCCTAGAAGCTTCAGCTAGATTTTTATCCGGCTTCAAAATTGGAACAACTTTAGCATTTTTCCGTTTATTAGGAAAATATGCCAAATGGAAACATCTGTTAAATAATTCTACCAAGAAAGACAAGGTACTCTCTGGGAGTTTTTTGAGGAGGATTTAGAAAATACCATGCTGGATTCTGGAGCTTTCATATTATGAAACTTTTTAGCTATAGATCTTACTTTGTCTAAATCAGTCCCCCAGTAATCATAAAAAATATTTTTCCGAGAGAAAATATTCAGATAACCCTGAGCAACCTGATTCTCAATAGGACTAGTAAGACCCAAACTGAAATTATGAGAACTCTCGAATTGCTTAGAAAGTTTCTGGGCTTTTTTCCGAATTTGTGGAATAGTCAAAAATGTTGTTCCTCAGGGCAGAGAATCGCCTTTTAATTTGATTTTGCAAATCCCGCCAGATAACTTTCATGGCAGCAACCCGTGTTCTTTGATATTGCCTCCTACGGACATTTTTAAGACGGATCAAGAGCTGAAGATCGTCGTCTATTATAATTGAATCGAATTTAACCTCGCACTTTGGAACTGAGGCAGCTCTTGCTTCAACTATAGAAGTAGTCAGAGATTCAAGAGCATAATTAATTTCATCTTTGGTTAGCAAAGGAATGTTTGAATCAAAGCTATATTCCATAAATGTTCGATATTGCTCCCAAAGCTCTATGGTAATTGAATGTAGTTCCCAGCAGCAATGTGAAGTGGAGTTCTACCGTGTATTGACCGAGAGGATATGTTCATACCACAATCAATCAAGAATTGTATCGTTTCTATATTTCCGTTTCGGCATGCATGATGGAGGGCAGTCCATTTCTCATCGTCCACCACATTTGGGTCCGCATTATTCGCTATCAAAAGTTTAACAACACTCGGATGGCCATTCAGTGCAGCGATGTGAAGTGGAGTTTGATCATGGATTGACCGAGAGGAAGTGTTCAAACCACGATCAATCAAGAATTGTATCGTTTCTATATTTCCGTTTCGGCATGCATGATGGAGGGCAGTCCATTTATCATCGTCCGCCTCATTTGGGTTCACAATTTTCGCTATCAAAAGTTTAACAACACTCGTATGGTCATTCAGTGTAGCGATGTGAAGTGGAGTTCTACCGTGGATTGACCGAGAGGAAGTGTTCAAACCATAATCAATCAAGAATTGTATCGTTTCTATACTTCCGTTTCGGCATGCATGATGGAGGGCAGTCCAATTCTCATCGTCCACCACATTTCGGTCCGCATTATTCGCTATCAAAAGTTTAACAACACTCGGATGGCCATTCAGTGCAGCGATGTGAAGTGGAGTTTGATCATGTATTGACCGAGAGGAAGTGTTCAAACCATAATCAATCAAGAATTGTATCGTTTCTATATTTCCGTTTCGGCTTGCTTGATGGAGGGCAGTCCATTTCTCATCGTCCGCCTCATTTGGGTTCACAATTTTCGCTATCAAAAGTTTAACAGAACTTGGATGGCCATTCAGTGCAGCGATGTGAAGTGGAGTTTGATCATGGATTGACCGAGAGGAAGTGTTCAAACCACGATCAATCAAGAATTGTATCGTTTCTATATTTTCGTTTCGGCATGCATGATGGAGGGCAGTCCAATTCTCATCGTCCATCACATTTTGGTCCGCATTATTCGCTATCAAAAGTTTAACAACACTCGGATGACCATTCCCAGCGGCAGAAAGCAGCGCAGTACTTTTATCGAGATTTGCATTGTAACCAATTAAAAAATTACATATTTCAAAATATCCGCACTTCGCAGAGACTTTTAACATATAGTTTAGTTTATGAGTGGAGTACGATTCAGCTATTAGGGATTCAACCAATTTCAGACAACCACTCTCGCAGGCCCACAATGCTACGTTCCAGTTAAGCCTGCTCAAAGTTAAAGTCTCGAAGTATTTTTTCTTTTCTTCAAGCTTGATCAGTGTCAGTTTCCTAATAAAATCGCGTTGAGATAGAACGTTGATCAATAAGTTTGGTTCCAACTCGGAAATGTGATCACTTAAATATTTTGCTACGAAGTATTCAGCAAAAGATAAATGGCAGAACTGAACATCATTGTTGACTACTTTCACCAAAATAGATTTTTCTGCATCCTGCTCACAACGGCTTTTGAATGAGTTATATTTTTGCTTATAACCCGGCTTCATGAATAAATCCATGAGCATTTCAATGTCTAGCAGCTTTATCGCTAGCAGTTGATGTTCCAAAACGTACACGTCAGTTATTGAATTGTATTCAGCATCGTTGATATCAACCGTGGTCTTAAATTTTTCTTCAAATTTGACGTGAAAGCATTTCTTTACAAAATGCTCTAAAAGTTGCACAGTATTCAATATGTCTTCTGACCAATCAAATGATTTTATATTCCCTGCTAAAATAAATTGTTCGAATCTGTCAGAGTAAATTTCAGCAAGCGTTCGCATCATCAGAGGTATACCGGAAATTTCACTGAAGTTGGATAAAATGCTGGAATATTTTTTTAAAAGAATTTCCGAAAAGTTTTCAGCAACTTTCTTATCAACATCCATGTTTTTCATCCATATTTTCTTCAAGTACCGGATCTGGTCCTCACGCTGAAAAGGGACTAGGAATATTAGCTTCACATCGAACTTGCTTTGCAATAATTTCTGCACGTGGTGTCTTGAACTGATTATGAACTGAATACTCTTTTTCGAGCTGAGCAGTTCGAGTATACTAATTATTTTCTCGGTGTATTTGGAATGTATTTCGTCAAATGCATCCAATGCTAAAATAATGGAAAATCCTTCGTCATTTCGCCTTTCCGGGGCATTTAGGATGAGATTACAGTTATTCTCTGAAAGAACAGCGCTGAGAATTCCCCGGACATCGTTTAAGCTTGATACTTTTTCTATTTTGTTAAGTTCCTCACAAAGCGTGCTTAAATATACCAAGAATACTGCAGATTGGTTTTCTTTTTGAACTTCAAATGTCAAAAACTGCAGTAATCTGGTTTTTCCCATACCGGGGTCTGCTACAAGTAACATATGTTGCTGGTTTTTGAATGATCCTCGAAGCTCTTCAATAAATGTAGTATCACTTATCTGTCGAACTATTGTGCTAGTCCTATCCTTATCTCTTGCCTTGTCTAATAATTTACCGGTTGGTTCTAATGCCACCTCTTCGTACTTTATATGGCGGTTAATATACGTTAATTGCCATTCTTCTGCCTCTGACATTATGCGCTTTATCACACCCGTCTGCATTCCTTGCTTTATTTGTCCAAAGCATTGTTCTATAGCTTCTTGGGTTAACCAGCGCTTCTTTTTTTCTTTAACAGGTTTGTTATAGTCGAAAAAATGACCTTGCAGGTCGATAAATACCTGCTCCAAGTCCTTTTCCCCCAGCTGACCGAGAATGTCCGGCTGGATCCACGTCTTCATCCAAGCCAGTAGTTCACCAACGATGATAGGCCGCAAATCGTTCGGTTGACCCACCGATAGAATAAAATCGCGAAAGAAGTCACGAATGTCATCCTCACCAACGAATGGTGGCAAAAGTTTGTTCCTTGAGTCTTTCGCCAGGAAATTATTGTTGACGGTTACTTTTTTCTTCATATCAACCTGATCGCATTGCAACAAAGTGTATAGCATGGCAACATTGGGATTTGTATGTTCAGCATTGAAGTCGCTTGCAAAGCGACACTTTTTCTGGTCTATTGTCATAACCTCTTTCAATGGAGTGCAATAGTGAATGAACTTTAGGCTGATCGTTCCGCTATGAAAGAACTCTTTGATCGCATCTTTAATCGCAATGATATCTTTGTTGATGTAATTGCGCACCTCGTCGATAGCCTTCTCGGTTGGAATAAGTTTTAGGTTTCGGGCACTGAATCCAGAAAAACGTAGGATTTCATTTACTTCTCGTTCTTCGAACTTCACCCACTCGTTATCGGTCTGTTTAAGATCTTTATTGGTGAAGATGTAAAACATCTTCTTGTACTCCCTTAATTCCAATCTTCCATTCACAATAAAGTAGGATTTGGCATACTTGAACAAAGAAAAGTCTCCGCAGTGTTTGGCTCTAGTTTCGGTCGGAAACAGGGCATCCAGATCGACAATTTTAACCTTTTCAAACTTGGTATCACCGTGTTTTGCTTGAATTAAGTGCATCTCCTTGTTTGTATCGTCAATCAACACAACGTCGTCAAACTTGTCGGCCATCTTCATTCCATACGCCATCCTTGTAGTGGAACTTAATTCCCGCATACGCAGCGACAGTGCGAGGGCAATGTCTATTTGGAATTCGTCGCCGTTGCCACCCGACTTATTTTCACTTTCATACAATTTTTGATCCATTTTGAACCACCTGAAAAAAAAAAGGATAAATATTTCATCAACTCAATAAGCTATGCAGGTCACTAGTAAAAAATTAAAGTGTAAGAACAACATTAGATATATAGTAGTAACAGAATTTAAATTAACACTCCGAACAGGGTGGGTACTAAACTTTAAAAAAAATGTAACGGTAAGTTTGCAATGACATAGTTTGGCTATTTCTTGATGAATTTCAAAAATAGGGGTACCACTAGAATTTTCGGTAAGAAAAAAAAAGGACCCAAAATTGAGTTCCTTTCACACAACACGTGGTTTCTGTGGGGCTTGGTAAAGTTAAGTTAAAAAAGAAAACTCAATTTTGAGAAATACTGATCAAGAATTCATTGAGCGAATATTACCTAATAATCAAACGAATGGAATAGGTAAACGTCGGATTTAAAAAAATCGAATGGAAATCAACGAATATATGACAACCAAAGATAAATTGAATTTATTTCCATACAATATTACAATATACAATTACAAAACAATTAATAAGCACTTCCGCAACAACTCGTCTGAGCGAAACCACTCTTTCTCAGCAGAATAAAACCTCATCGTCCTTATACCAAGTTTGACTTCTTCGGAAGTTCATGGTCGATGCAAATCTGCAGTAGATACAAATTGAGATTTTTGTAAACAATGGAACTAAAACACTCCCTGCGCTTTGATCAGAGATCCTATAGGGGCCCATGCATTAATTATGTCACGCTTAATCGAGGAGAAATTTACCCCCCCCCCCCTATCGTGACGTTTTTCCTATACCTCATTGCTTTTCACAAAATCTTAGAATGGATTTCAAATTGTGTTTATTTAAACTATGTTTGTATAACTTTTATCATCTTTCATTCAACGCTTAGCCTAATTTAAGCATTGTTGACCATGCTCGAAACAGGTTTCTAGAGTTGCACAGCAGCAAGGTATTTTATGCCTAACGTCCATTATGCCTTACGCCCGTATGCCTAACGTATTTATGCCTAATGGGGTACACTCCGTATAGGGCATCGTTGTGCCAGGTTGGTCGTGGCACATTTTGAGTATGAGAGGGTGATTGCAAATTGCTCAAAAGTGCTTGAGTAAAAATTCAAGTACTTTCGATGATTACCCGTTGTTCCGATAGTGAAGATGTATAACCATATTCTCGTTAATGTCCGGACGTGTAACCATATAATCACAACATAACTTTAAGTGTAGGTTCAGATTGAGACAATGTCACTGAGATACGATGTGGTTAGTTAGGTATTCAGATGAAACTATTACTTTAAAAAACTCATCCTAGTTGTATCTCTTTTTCTGTTGCATGTAACACTATTTGTTTTTACTAACCGCACCGAGCGTTCATTCCGGGTGGTGAGCGATCCTGGAGAAAAGAAGATGACTATACAGGATGAGTGGTACCATGAGCCCCTTCTCGGAACGAATGCATTGTTAATAGACATAAACGGTAAAATAGGTAGCATCATCTTCATCGAAATGTAAGCGTTATTGACAATATCAACTCGCATTAGTGATGATTCATTATATATAACATTTACATAACATAAACATTTAAATGCATGTACAAAAGGGAAGGAAGGGTCTAACAGGGCACCCGTTGAAGCGATTTGGACGGGGAGAGTGGGAATGCCAACTCCTTGTTGATAACATTTCGTGGATAAAGGGCGGGCTCTTCTCCCCACTCATTCCTGTTTGGGGGCTCGTCTTTTTGACCAATTGTGCGATCATGTTGCTGGAAGGAGATTATTTATTGTTCCGTAGATGCGTATAGGCGATTTTGCCTATCGATCCACCCAATCCGTTTTTCGCCCTTCATACACCAACATGTTGAGGATAATAAGAGGATATTAAGCTTGATCAAGACAAACAGAGAAGAGAGCCTACTGCTATCGGACTTAGTTTGCGTGCTACAATGGGTGGCAAACCTCTATCATCATCATCATCATCATCATGCTACAATGGAAGTAAAAACACTCACAACCCAGCATCCAAATATTTCTTGTCACTTTGTACCACGCACTAATGAAGACTAATACGATGTCTAATGCAGCACGAACGGAGGCGATGGTGCACGAAAAAAAATGACAAAATCGCACAACGCAGGTTGCTATGATTCTCATCCAAAACTAAGTTAAGTGGATGAGTACTTTTAACTGAAAATTGAGTTCTTTTTTACTTTGAATCACAGCGTGTTTGAGTTAAGCGAAATATATGAAATATATTTCAAGATATTTTTCGATAATAACATTATGTAACATAATTCGCAACTTTTAAACAAATACGGAAAGTGTTACATCAATCGATAGTGGAAAATATTACGTTTTGAGCTTAATAATGATTAACGAAAAATAAACTAAAACTTGACTTCATCTATTAAAACTCAACAGCGGCGCCGGTGTAGTAGTGGTAAGCGTGATTACCTCTCATCCCAGCAGTCATAGGTTCAATCTCAGTAGGTGCCGCCGGGATGTTCTGAGGCATAACATCTCTGATCACTTCAAAAGGGAAGTAAAGCCGTTGGTCTCCGGTTCATGAGTTTATGGGTTGATAGGTAGGGTCCAGGTGTTGGAGCTGCCTTCCTGGCGTCGGTAGCATTGGTGCTCAGCATGGAAAACAAGATCGACCGAAAACAAATCAATGAAAAAATTTGTACCAACGTCACTTTGCTGATTCACGGTGGAGCTCAAATAATAGAACCTAACGTTGAGTTTTTTAAACTTAATTTTGGGTATTTTTTTCGTATCGTGTATTTTGATTATGAGAAGATTGAAAATTGAGTCGTCTACTTTATTTAAAAGCGACAAAAGTCGTAGCTCATTTTTTAAGATGTGTTTATGGGTTTTGCAAGTTACTTAAGATCTATAATTTTCATGAATGAGCACAAATGTTCACAAGAAAGCACGCTGTAATACACGACACAATTACTCTTGGCCAAAAAACAATCCAAAGATCCTATGCAGTCAGAGACTTAGGTATTATCCTCGACTCCGAGTTAACCTTTGCTGATCACTACAATAACATTATCTACAAAGCAAGCAACATGCTCGGGTACATTAAAAGATTTAGTTTACACTTACGTAGCATATGTGAGGCCTCTTCTCAAATATTGTAGCATAGTTTGGGCTCAATATCATGATAGACATGTAAACCGCATTGAATCAGTTCAAAAGCAGTTCTTGTTGTTTGCTCTAAGATAGTTGGGTTGGACGAGTTTTCCACTTTCATCTTATGAGTCGCGTTGAATGCTAATTAATTTAGATGAGCTCAAAAAGCGAAGAGAGGTCGCAATGATTGCTTTTATAAACTATGTGATTTCGCAAAGAGTTAACTCAGAAATTGTATGCTCCCACTCGCTCACTGTGGAATAGAAATTTGTTTAGCATCAACAATTAAAGAAAATACTTTGCCAAAAATAGCCATTGAATAGAATGATGTCTTGCCATAATACATAATCTGAATCTATTGACATAACAATGAATAAAAGTACGCTTAAAAAATCTTTCTTCACGAGGTTAGCTAGGCATCAATAATAAATTATAAATGTTATGCAAGTACTTGAAGTAAAATTGTAACGATTAGCGTTTAAGTAAAATTGTTAAACGGTCTACACTTATTTAGATAAATAAATAAATAAATAAAAAAATTAAATAAAACTATAGGGTTTAATCATTCCAGTAACTTTTTGAATAGGAACCACTAAGGATTCCTTCCACATTTGTGGTACATGTCCAGTTTGCAATGATTCCTTAATAAGGTCCAGCAAGAAGACACGAAAGCAATCATGAAAAACTCTAGCATTAACATTATCTACTCAGGCCAATTTTCCTAATAAAAAACAAATAACGCTAAGTTCATCTGATGTAATTAGGTGAAAACCTTCAAATCTACAACTACTATTAACTGGCTGTTTTATTTCGTCAGGTTCATCAACCAATTCAATGGATTGATTCATCAATGAAACACTGCCGACAAAATAATCATTAAATTTAGATGCAATTACTTGTTCTGACTGTTCTAATGTGCCATTAAAAGTTATGGACCGCGGTTTGCAATTACTAGGTTATAATAAAGATTTCAAAATGTTCCATAACTCTTTACTGTTGTTTTGATGCTGATCAATCTTCTTTTGTACATATTCACAATGAGTTTTCTTTATCGATTGTGAATACTTATTACGCGCGATTGTGTACCGTTTAAGACGCAAAAGATCCAAATTGTACCAGCTGTTCGAGTTTTTCAAAGAAACAAACTTTTACTCAACTAGTTGATTGGTACACGTCTTCAAAGCGTTATTAAGAACAGATGTAGATTCATCTAAGTTACTGGTAGCGAATGGAAAATCCTCGCTCCTCTCAACAAGATTCGAAACAACTTGCATCGAATATTTCCTCCAGCACTTCAATTTGACTAAGTCATCGCTGTTATTGATGTTATCTAATGCATTAATCATTTAGGTGTAAGTAACGAATTTGGTTTTATGAAGGTTCTGTAGACCATTATTCAGACTTGTAGATAAATCCACGATAAAACTTACAATGTTACATGGCCATGATGGGTTATTTTCAAATCAGTATCCGTAACTGAACAAATGGAATCTAAATTGGAATTGGATGGAATAAACGTGGTCAATTAATATTCTACAGAGCCAGGAAATACGCGTTTATTCATCTACCGTTTGTTATAAATTGAAAAAAATAGATAAACGCTTCTATTGATTCAAATTATAATTATAACGCCAATTAGTATTAAAATCACCAGCAATATATTTAATTTACTAGAATCAAGGAATGTCTCGAGCCAGTTCTCTAAAATTTCAACAAAACGCTGGTCACTAGGACTGGGAGAATGATACAAAACACCATCATTACCCATCATCATGCCACGTACAACTCTAATGCCCAAGAACCAGTTGCCATCAATAACTTCGTTGGTACGAAGGTTGAATTGAGCTGATTCTTTGACATAAATAGCAACACCGCCAGTGTGTCTAGAATGTGATAAACAAGCAGAAACAGTATGTATCGAAATACTATACTGATCAAAAGCTTCAGTTTCTACAATATGAGTTTCAGATAATAAAACTAAAAGAGGACGTTTTTCCTCAACAATCTGACGTAATGCTACGTAGTTTGTTCACCGACAAACCGACATGACACTTAATTCTGAGTTAGGCCCGAAAATCGTAAACGGCCATTTAAATGTGCAGTGATCCAAACTGTCAAATCCATGGGATTTTTTTATTTAGATCAACATAATTTGTCCAGAATAGATCAGACACGAACCAATTCATAACTATTACATGGGGGTTCATGGTTTAGCTAAATATTTGCCGCATACACGGAGCCAGATGTCAGTAGTGTGCTTTGGTATGACATTTTATTGTTTTTGCTATGGTCATTTATGTCGGTGGCTTGTTGACAACCCCGCAATATTCAAATACAAAAAATCGAATTGATTCACATTCCTGGAACTTTGCTGTTATTAATTGAAACGCAAGCTGCTTTTCTGCTGATCAAAAAGTCTTTTATAGAGCAAACATTCAGAGCCAAATGCGGCATGGTTGACGTCCAAGTTCATTTGACGTTCTTTATTCATTTTCAAACAATTAATACCAGTGCTGATAAAAATCATTTATTCTACACTCAACTTAAGCTGTGAACCATTTGCCGAGTTAAATTTAACTCGTGGTTAAAAGTGACATTTCGAAAGTTATTTCTTATGTTCGAAAATCCCCGTGCTGTCGATCGAATGGTTTTCGAGCCATGGTCGTCAAAATTTAACTTCTTGTCGGTCCGAAATAACCATGCTCGGATAGTAGGGTTAATCGATAACTTTCCATTTGTCAAATTTTAACCAAAAGTTAAAAAAAAAATCGCAAAATGGTTCAGAGCCTTGCTGAAAATAAAGCCAATCTTAACAGATAGACCAACTTCTTGCATGAATCTGAATCAGAGATGCCAGATTTACAGACATGTCTGTAAATTTACAGACATTTATTTTTTTAACAGAATTTTTTTTCGTTTCAAACAATTACAGACTTTTTAGTTTTTTTCACAGATATTTACAGACTTTTGTAATCAAGGGAAAATTTGAAAATTTATTTGGTTACACTGTTTTCATCTTTAATCAAATTACATGTGCAATGCATTCAAATCGATTTCATACGATTTGACGGTTTGTTTGGATACGTCAACTCACGTTGGCCGGTCTTTAATTTGACTATCTATAGTCACTGTAGCCGAAAAAGTGAATGAAACCGAGAGGAACGAAAATCCCAGATTTATTGATTTATAGTCGGAGAAATCCATTTTATCGAATTCATCCGGTATAATCGTGCTTAAATTATATCGATTTTTTTCGGTCCCATATCTCATATCGGCTCACATCTCTATAAGTACCATGACAGGTAACGTTGGCAGCCGTTTGTTTGTAAGAAAGGAACGTTGTGAAATCTCGACCAACAGTTCAAAAAGGCTTTTGTAATCAAATCTTGTAATGCTCTTTTTTCGCAAATCAAAGCTCGTATTGCGAATTCTACAGCACCGTCGGCTAGGGAAATTCTCTCCTATCCTATGGTGGAATTTGCGTTTGCGTAGGTATGCTTCAGTTTGCATGATAAGGTCATTACAGGTTAACTGAAAAAAATCGTTGCAACAGTGTTGGTGTTTAGCGCCAATTTATCGTACTTGGCTGCGTTGTACAGTCCTCTCCAATTCTCGATGATCTTTATTTCAATATTCCTTCCTATCTGAATCGTTTCAGCAAATCTGATCCTGATTCATCAACACTTATTGAGCACGAAGTGCTTAGATGCGTATTAATAAGCTTATAAATTGCTCTTTTGATTGTCGATTTCTCCATATTTAGGTGTTGGAAAGTTGAATCTCTAACTAAGATATGCTCGATCCCCCGCTGCTGGTGTACAAAAGGAGCAGTACTAAGCAGCTAACGGATTTCCACACTACATGGCATATACAATCAACTCAAATTTAAGTTTAATTTACTCAAACTCTAGAAAACTTAGTTTACTTGTAGACTGTGTAAAATTTTCTGAGCCTCATAAATCTTTACGAAGCCTATAAGTTAACTACGTTTTCAAGAATATGAGTGAACTAATCTCAACTTTGAGTCGCCCTCATTTGTCGTGTAATCGTAATGGATGTATTCCCAACTCCAATTATACCCCGGACAGACTATGGCTTATATCATGTAATATAAGCTGTCTTGCAATGAGCACTCATACATAGGATTTCCAGTGAAAACTAGATGTATGGGTGCTCATTGCAAGACAGCCTATATTACATTATATAAGCCATAGTCTGTACGGGGTATTAGGTTCAATTCGATAAAATCAGGTGATTTTTGCTCGACCATGACTTTTCAGACATTTCAAATTTCGCATCGATTTCATGACCACATCCCCGTCCCCATCACAAGCAAAAATTGTGCTAATTTCATACAGCCTAATAAGATATTTCTGAAATTCACAGACATTTTTCGCAGACTTCTGAAAAAAAAAAAAAATATATATCTGGCATCTCTGATCTGAATTTTGACATAACAACATTCTCTTTTGATCGAGGCAACCTCTGAGTATCGTAGTCAACATTTGTTTTTCTTCATTCGTGGCTGGATGTTCATTATCGCCTCCGTTGTTGTGAATATTGATATTCCCCGCATAAACAATAACCATAAGAAGCGCCTAACCACCAATTCGAGCTATCATCCAAACTTTATGTGGTATGGTCGTACCATCTATGATATCGTTAGTGTATGGTAATCGTTTATTAGGGTCGTCTTCATCTTGTTGGGGATGATTTTTAGGATCAAATGCAAAACGATTATTTTCATTTTACACAAATATAGCGCTGCATCTCACTGCGTCCTAGCAAGAAGTACGGTCGACTTGTTTCGCGCTCCGTTAATTTGGAAGTTTTCTCGCTATTATCTGACGTAAATAATCAGTTTTTTCTCGCTTAGTGATTCCTGGCATAATTCTCGATAAATTTATCAAAAAGTGAGTTTTTTTCTGAGAAGAAAGTGTGTTTTCGGCATCATCGGAAGGAAAATTGTTTTTGCGATTGCCAATTCGCCAACCATTTTGCGCACCATCGGTGCGTGGTCACGCATACCTGTGCACACGGATCATCGTCATCGAGTGTCAGCATCTGCCTCCACATTCAAACCGCTCATCCATCTCGTGTGTTCAGCTGAGTGCCGAGCTTCATACAAGCACACACCAACGAAGACCGCCCGCACACGCGGATCGAAGATCATCAAAGCTGCGCGTCGCTCCGCTGCTGCTGTGTAAACGCTCGGTGATAGTAGTATAGGATTATCAGATAAGTTTTTGTTTCTTGTTTCTTTCTTTCTCCCATCAGTTAAATTTTAAGTTTGTGTTTCTGTGTTTGTATTTTTTTTTCTCGTGTATTGTGTCCGAGTAATTTTGATTATCGTTGCAGTGGTAGAGCGTTTTTCGCTCCCACTAGTACGGCAAAATGGACATTTTGTCGGAAGACGAAATGGACGTTTTGTCGGAAGATGACACCACTTTGCCACGCGATAGCAAGAAGGGTCGAAAACGTCTGTCATCCCAGAAATCAGATGATGCCATCCCTGGTTCGTCATCTCAGTCTGGTAATGGACAGGGACAGATAAGCCCCCGATCGCGAGCCTACCCAGAAGACTCGACTGGCCCATGGGTTGTTTACTTTCAGCCCAAAAAGAAACCTTTGAATGTAATGCAAATTACTAATGATCTGACGAAGCGGTTCTCGGCCGTGACCGAAATCTCGAAGGTGAGGTACAATAAACTTCGCGTTGTCGTCTCTAACCTGAAACAAGCTAACGAGATTGCTGCCTCCCAGCTCTTTACACTCGAGTATAGAGTGTACATCCCAGCTCGTAATGTGGAGATCGAAGGTGTGGTCACCGAAGCGAGTCTGACCCCCGAGATCTTGGCGAAGCAAGCGGTTGGCCGTTTCAAGAACCCCTTGCTTCCCACGGTTGAGATACTGGAAGTCCAGAAGCTGAACTCAGTATCTTTCAGCGAGGGTAAAAAGAGCTTTACCCCCACAGACTCGTTTCGGGTGACCTTTTCTGGTTCAGCCCTTCCTCACTACATCGAGTTGGGAAAACTTCGGCTACCTGTGCGTTTGTTTGTTCCTCGGGTCATGAACTGCCAAAATTGCAAACAGTTGGGACATACGGCCTCTCACTGTGGCAGCAAGGCACGCTGTTCCAAATGCGGGGAGAAGCACGAGGATGGCGCCTGCACAGTCACTGCACCAAAATGCGTGTACTGTAAGGGAACTCCTCATGGTCTCTCATCGTGCCCGGCGTACAAACAACGCGGGGAGAAACTAGAACGCTCTCTTAAGGAGCGTTCCAGGCAGTCTTTTGCAGCAATGCTAAAAACAGCCACACCATCAACCAACGACAAAAATCCCTTTGCTGTTTTGTCTGATGACGAGTCTGACTCTGACTTGGCTGAGGAGGGAGTTTCTTTCAGTTTTCCGGAAGGTTCTGCACGGAAACGGAAACGCATCCGTTCGCGGAAAGTTGCAGATAAGGAACCCCAAATCAGCTTGCCCAAATCAAGGAGTGATGGAAAAAAGGAAGTTTCAACTCCTCCTGGATTCCGCCGAACTGACTATAACCAGAACTTTCCATCTCTCCCGGGGACATCAAAAACCCCTGATGGCCCATTTTTAAGAACAGAAGCCCTTTCTTCATCCGGGTTGTTCTCATTTGATAAAATTGTGGACGATATTCTCAAGTACCTCAATATTTCTGATCCTCTCAAAAGCATTGTTCTGGCAATGCTTCCTTCTGTGAAGACCCTCTTGAAGCAATTGACATTGAAGTGGCCCCTCATTGCAGCAATCATTTCCTTCGATGGATAATTTTCCAAACGAGGTCGGGGATTTGATCACTGTTCTACAGTGGAATTGTCGAAGTCTCATTCCTAAATTAGATTCTTTTAAGTTTTTAATTCACAATAATGATTGTGATGCATTTGCTGTTTGTGAAACTTGGCTCTCTTCAGATATCGATCTTCCTTTTTATGATTTTAACATTATTCGACTGGATCGTGAGGATTCGCGTGGAGGAGGGGTACTTTTGGGGATCAAAAAGTGCCATTCCTTCTATAGAGTGAATCTTCCACAATTTCCAGGTATTGAAGTTGTTGCATGTCAGGCTATTATTAAAGGTAAGAGCCTTTGTATTGCTTCTGTTTATATTCCTCCTAGAGCCGTTGTTAATCGCAAACAACTTTCAGATATCTGTTCGGTACTTCCTGCTCCACGGTTGATTATGGGAGATTTGAATTCCCACGGTACAGGCTGGGGGGAACTGTATGATGACAACCGTTCTACTTTGATATATGACCTCTGCGACAGCTTTAATATGACAATTCTTAACAATGGAGAAGTAACACGTTTGGCTGGCCCATCCTCGAATGGAAGTAGATTAGACCTCACACTTTGCTCTAACTCATTATCGTTGGATTGCACGTGGAATGTGATCCAAGATCCCCACGGTAGTGATCACTTGCCGATCAAAGTTTCAGTTGCCAGTGGGTTCAATCCGTCGGAACCCGTTAACGTCGCGTACGATCTTACCCGTAATATCGATTGGACAAAGTTCAAGAATGTGATAGAAGATGCCCTAACGTCGGTAGAAGGGCTTCTACCGTTGGAGGAATATAACTTCCTCTCCAATCTGATCTTGGACAGCGCGCTTCAAGCTCAAACTCGGCCGGTTCCAGTAACGTCTTTCCGTAGGAAACCTCCTTCCCCTTGGTGGGACCAGCAATGCACTGAGGTTTATCGTAAAAAGTCCGACGCGTTTAAGCTTTTCCGGAAACGTGGAACACCCGTACATTTCGAAGCGTACTCGGCTCTTGAACGCGAACTCAAGAGCCTCATCAAAGCCAAGAAACGCGGATACTGGCGGCAATTCGTGGACGGATTATCGCGCGAAACGTCGATGAATACGCTTTGGAATGCGGCGCGAAGGATGCGTAACCGGTCTTCAAACAACGAGAGCGAGGAGTACTCCGATAGTTGGATCCTCAGATTCGCGCGAAAAGTATGTCCTGATTCTGTGCCGGCACAGATGATTCCTCGCGAAACGACGAATTCGGTAGACGAGATCAGCCAGCCTTTTTCAATGCTGGAGCTCTCACTCGCGCTCCTTTCGTGTGGCAATTCGGCTCCGGGGGCTGATAGAATCAAGTTCAACTTGTTGAAGAACCTCCCAGACGTCGCTAAGAGGCGCATGTTGAACTTGTTTGGTCAGTTCCTGGAGCTCAATATTGTTCCGGATGATTGGAGGCGGGTGAGAGTTATAGCCATTAAAAAGCCTGGAAAACCCGCGTCAGATCACAATTCGTATCGTCCCATTGCGATGTTATCGTGTATTCGAAAATTGTTGGAGAAAATGATCCTTTTTCGCCTGGACAAATGGGTTGAGTTGAACCACCTACTCTCAGATACTCAATTTGGTTTCCGTAGGGGCAAGGGAACGAACGACTGTCTCGCGTTGCTTTCCACTGAAATTCAGTTGGCTTTTGCTAATAAAGAGCAAATGGCTTCTGTCTTCTTGGATATTAAGGGGGCTTTTGATTCAGTATCGGTTGAAGTCCTTTCAGACAAACTCCACGCTTGTGGCCTTTCTCCATTAATTAATAACTTTTTGTACAATTTGCTGTCAGAGAAACATATGAGCTTTTCTCATGGAAACTCTACAGCTTCACGATTTAGCTACATGGGTCTCCCCCAGGGCTCATGTTTAAGCCCCCTTCTGTATAATTTCTACGTCAGAGAAATTGACAATTGTCTAAGGGACAACTGCACGTTGAGACAACTTGCAGATGACGGAGTAGTGTCTATGACAGGACCCAGAGAGGCCGACCTGCAAGGACCCTTACAGGATACCTTAGACAATTTGTCTACTTGGGCTATCCAGCTAGGTATCGAATTCTCCACGGAGAAAACTGAGTTGGTCGTTTTTTCTAGGAAGCATAGCCCAGCACAACCAAAGCTTCAACTTTTGGGTAAACCGATCACTCATTCTATGTCCTTCAAATATCTTGGGGTCTGGTTCGATTCAAAATGCACCTGGAGATCCCACATTGAGTATCTGAGACGAAAATGCCAACAAAGGATCAATTTTCTCCGAACAATTACCGGAACGTGGTGGGGAGCTCATCCGCAAGATCTTCTAACGTTGTACCGGACAACGATTTTATCGGTTTTAGAGTACGGTAGTTTTTGCTTCCAGTCGGCGGCTAAAACGCACATCATCAAACTGGAACGGATCCAGTATCGCTGTCTTCGTATCGCGTTAGGATGCATGCACTCGACTCATACGATGAGTCTCGAAGTGTTAGCGGGCATGTTGCCACTCTCTGATCGGTTTTCGGAATTATCCCTCAGGCTCCTCACCCGTTGTGAAATTATGAACCCACTGGTGATTGCAAACTTTGAGAAGCTTCTTGAGCTAAACCCTCAAACTCGTTTTATGTCATTGTACTACGTGTACATAACACAGGATGTCAGCCCTTCGCAGCATAATCCCTATCGTGTTTGCTTCTCCGACTTCGACAGTTCTGTTCATTTTGATTTATCAATGACGCAAGAGATTCGCGGAATCCCAGAGCATCATCGTTCCATGATTGCTCCGTCAATTTTCGCTGCAAAGTTTGGCCAAGTTGATTCCGCAAGATCGTTCTTCACAGATGAATCACTAATAGAGGCGTCCGCTGGTTTTGGTATTTATAACGAATTTCATAGCGCCTCTTGAATGCTTCATGCTCCTTGTTCCGTATTTGTTGCGGAACTGGCGGCAATACATTATACGCTAGAAACGATCGCCTCACTTGCACCAGATCATTATTTTATTTTTACGGATAGTCTCAGTTCTGTCGAGGCTATTCGCTCCATGAGGCCGGTAAAGCACTCCTCGTATTTTCACATGAAAATACGAGAGCTTCTAAGTGCTTTATCTTTAAGATCTTTTGTCATCACCTTTGCATGGGTCCCATCTCATTGCTCGATTCCGGGCAATGAGAAGGCGGACTCGCTTGCAAAGGTGGGCGCTATGGAAGGCGATATTTACGATCGACAAATCGCCTACGACGAATTTTTCTTCATTTATCGTCAACAGTCCCTCGCCAGCTGGCAAAATAAATGGAGTGAAGGGAGTTTGGGACGATGGTTATATTCAATCATCCCTAAGGTGTCGAAGTGTCCTTGGTTCAAGGGGTTGGATGTGGGTCGAGACTTCATTCGTATGATGTCTCGCCTCATGTCCAATCACTACTCGTTAAACGCTCACTTGTTCCGTGTTGAGCTGGGCGACAGTAATCTCTGTGAATGTGGACAAGGTTACCAGGACGCAGATCACATTATTTGGTCATGTGCTGAGCACCGTGGAGTCAGATCCGAGTTGTATGATTCCCTTCGGGCTCGAGGTAGACAACCTAATGTTCCAGTTCGGGATATTTTGGCTAGACGCGATCTGGAGTTTATGCAACTCATATATGTTTTCTTGAAGAATATTAACCATAGATTGTAAGTTTAATTAACCTTGTGTTTAGTTTGTGTTTTGTATGTGTGTGTGTATTTTTTTTTGTAGATTTGTTTCTGTAATAATTGTATAATTACAGAGTTGATATAACGTCGATAGGATTAAGTATTTGTTTTAGAAATAGTGAAATTTTTTAATCATAAATCATATTCCAAATCTCCTTTTCCCTCTCCCGATCCAAACAATTGTCATCCACTAACCTCGAGAAGACCGCGAGTAATCGGTTCCAATCCTTTAATTTTAGATTTAAGACATTTATAATGTATAAAGAAAATGATAACTTGGCTCTGTAAAGTTTATTCGAATGAGCCTGTACAAATAAAGTAATTAACAAAAAAAAAAAAAAAACAAATATAGCGCTGAAGGACGTATCGTGTAAGTTTTTGCTCACAAACCTCATGCTGTATTAATGATAAAATCCCGGTTTTAGGCTCTCGAATCGACAATATTCTAAATAATCATTTTGCCCAAAATGAATTTGATTATTTTGCTTTTGAGGATCATTTCTGATTTTGACAATTTTGGGTTGGATAATCAAGCACTGGAGAATATCAACAGACGCGTATTTGTTTATGTATAATGAACTCAATTTGTTCATTTCGCTAGTACGTAACAGCGAAGATTTTCAAAACAAACGCAATTCATCTACACTGGGTTGAAGCGCTACTCCTTGCGTGTGATGGTACATGATAAAAACAGGCACTGATTAATACATTTTAATATAGTTGACGTACGTCTACTCCGACGTTTTGTGTTGTTCGTTGCACCTAGAGCATCTCTCACAGTTTTTGTGCAATCCATGCTTTTGTGCCCAAATTCTCCACATTTGAAGTATCTCAACATATTAATCGCGGGAACCGATCACCGATCAAACCCTACATTTACTTTGTTCGCACATAGCAAACATTTATACGTATCGACATCGACTTCAATTACAACACTAAACTTGTTATAAGTGAAGCGTGGATTTTCAAACATGTTCACTACTTTTACATCATTTATAGCAATGTCTTCATTTTAAATCTTTAAGTAGTCAATGAAAACATCGGAGGAATACTGATCGCTCATGCCCATTAGTTTTCAATCTTGGCACCGAAGTGGGAACAACATCACTTTATTTTTCACCCAGATTGTTTTCAATACCATTTTTTACATCATTTAGAAGATAAGCTTATCTAAAAATTTTACTCGAAAACTGCTTGCCCGATCAGTTTGGTGTCATGGGCAATATTGTAGATAATAGATGAGACTATTTGAAAAAATATGCACTCTAAAAACTTTACTCAACTTTTTTTTTATATTTCAAATAAAATCTTAAAAACAATTTTTCTCAAAAAAAGGTTTTTGTATTTTTTTTTATTTGTTGATATGTTTTAGGAGACAAAAAATGCCATCTATTGCACTATAGAAATGATGGGCAAAAAGTTATGATTTAAAAAAAACTCAAGTTTTTGGAAAAATATCCAAAACTTGGTCCAATTACCTTTTTAACTTTATATAACGAAAGTACACCAAATTTACAATAAAAAAGCAACCGAGTAATTTTTTCTAAGTCGCACCGTTTTAACCCTTATGTGATCGACAGGGTATCTGGGTAGGGTTAAATACCCCATTTCCGGCCTATTAAGCACAAACCGCACTTAGTGTTTCTTAATCTAGCGCAGCTTAGCACCAAACGGAATATTATTATTACTGATGGCTTCCAAATTTATGTACCTTTCCGTACGTACCGTAAGATTTCATAAAGAGGAACCAATCATTGAGATATTGTCAAAAGTCTTATATTGCTTCTTGACGCTAAACTCGGCCTACGGATTCTAAACTCGGCCTAACGCATTGAAATGCCAATGAATTCACTTTGGCCTATCGGATGAAGATAGAAATTCATTCGGTCGGAGCGCTTCTTTTGTTTTTGGGAATTATGGGTTCAAACCTTCATATCACGCGTTCTCATTGATTCCGTTCGGTAGCTTATTAACTAAAGTATCGTGCCAAACGCATTATTGCCTTGTTAACTCTGAAATCATGGATTTATTTGAAGTTTTCTGCTCGATAGGCTCAAAATGGGCGATTAGGCCGAAGTAGTTCTTTACCCTACCTTTTCAGATTTCAAGTTAATACATTATGAAGTTATTTTCACGACAGGAAACCAGAATTCAGTGGCATCTTAGAACTCATGGAGTGACAACTTTTCGTGACGAAATATTTCAAATTGCAGCAAGGGGCTTCGAAAGGGGGGGTCGTAAAATTTTTTACCCTTAAAAAGCTCGACAAGGGTACCCGGGTACCCACAAAATTGAACTGCTAGCTACTGTGGCCAATTTTAACCGATTCTGCATTTTTTGGTACCAATGGATTCAGAAACTTATCTTATTTCTAGACATTGCCCACAATGTCCATCCGGAATAGTCTGGTTTCCGGAAATCCGGATTTTCTGTATAGTGTTCCAGAACTAAGCATTTTCTTGGCACTTTCGCCAGTATTTTGAAGGAATCGATATCCAAGTATCAGAATTTCCTTCAAAAACAATTTCAGATTACTTGAGGACCAGTTTAAGGTTTCTCCCCGCCACGGCCATTCCGGCGCAGGTTCCCGTAGGGCCTCTAGTGGCCATAGAAGTGTTTGGGAAGAAACCCCTCAATATGGTTATCAAAATTCATGAATTTACAGCAGAAGACTCTTTATCATAATTTTGTGATCATCCTATGGATTTTCCCCAAAACGGTTATTCCGGAGCAGGTTCCTGTAGGGCCTCCAGTGCCCATAGAAGTGTTTAGGAAGAAACCCCTGCAATATGGGTATCAAAATTCATGAATTTACAGCAGGAGACTGTTTATCATAATTTTGTGATCATCCGATGGATTGTCCCCGGGACGGCCATTTCGGAGCAGATTCCCGTAGGGCCTCTAGAGGCCATAGAAGAGTTTTGGAAGCGACCCCTGCAATATCGGTACCAAAATTCATGAATTCACATCAGAAGACTATTTATCATAATTTTGTGATCATCCGATGGACGAGACGGCCATTCTGGAGTAGGTTCTCGTAGGGTCTCTAGTGGCCATAGAAGTGTTTGGGAAGAAACTGCTGCAATATGGTTATCAAAATTAATGATAACAGCAGGAGACTGTTTATCATAATTTTGTGATCATCCGATGGATTGTCCCCAGAACGGCCATTCCGGAGCAGGTTCCTGTAGGGCCTCCAGCGCCCATAGAAGTGTTTAGGAAGAAACCCCTGCAATATGGGTATCAAAATTTATGAATTTACAGCAGGAGACTGTTTATCATAATTTTGTGGTCATCCGATGGATTGTCCCCGGGACGGCCAATCCGGAGTAGGTTCCTGTAGGGCCTCTAGTGGCCATAGAAGAAACCCCTTTAATATGGGTATCAGAATTCATGAATTTACAGCAGGAGACTGTTTTTCATAATTTTGTGGTGATCTGATGGATTGTACCCGGGACGGCCATTCCGGAGTAGGTTCTTGTAGAGCCTCTTGTGGCCATAGAAGTGTTTGGGAAGAGATCCCTCCAATATGGGTATCAAAATTCATGAATTTACATCAGAAGACTATTTATCATAATTTTGTGATCCTTCGATGAATTGTCCTCAGAACGGCCATTCCGGAGAAGGTTCTCGTTGGGCCTCTAGTGGCCATAGAAGTGTTTGAGAAGAAGCCCCTATAGGGTATCATAATTAATGAATTTACAGAAGGAAACTTTGCCCCATGTCATTATTTCGTCATCTGAATATCAGGGGAAGCTTCTTTTAGATATTAGTGACGTTTAAAGCACGCTCACTAACAGACACAATCACCGTGCGAAGTTGCTCAATGTTTTCCTATAACTAACCTCAACATGTATGGATTCTTCCTTCTAAAATGAGTTTGATAGCAGTTTGCTATTATTTTCCACGGATTTTCACTAATACTTTCTCACAAAGCGCACTAAAATTGATGTATACGTATACGCGTACGCACCACTCGATTATTCACTTGTTCCAAAATGGCCGTTCCATGGACATTTAGTCAGATACAAACAAATAATGAGAAAAGTTTCTTTTTTAAATTTCAAAAAATAAGGAGCATTCTATCCAAGCCCATGCCGGGGACAATCTGTCAGGTAGCCACGAAGATATGATGAATAGTCTACTGCTGAAAATTCATGAATTTTGATACCCATATTGTAGAAACATCCTTCCAAACAAATTCTATGGCCACTAGAGGCCCTACGGGAACCTGCTCTGGAATGGCCATTCCGGGGACAATCCGTCGGACGGCCACAAAATAATGATGAACAGTCTCCTGCTGTAAATTCATGAATTTCGATACCCATATTGCAGGGGTTTCTTCATAAACATTTCTATGGCCCTACGGGAACCTACTCCGGAATGACCGTCCCGGGGACAATCCATCGAATGATCACAAAATTATGATAAACAGTCTCCTGCTGTAAACTCATGAATTTTGATACCCATATTGCAGGGGTTTCTTCCCAAACACTTCTATGGCCTCTAGAGGCCCTACGGGAACCTACTCCAGAATGGCCGTCCCGGGGACAATCCATCGGATGATCACAGGATTATGATAAACAGTCTCCTGCTGTAAATTCATGAATTTTGATACCCATATTATAGGGGTTTCTTCCCAAACACTTCTATGGCCACTAGAGCATGCTTGGCATGCACAGTTGTACACACCAACTGCTCATTTGGTAATAACTTTTCACTCAGATGTTAAAATTTATTTTTCTTTAAAGTAATTGATAGATTAGGCTCATAGTTTACTATAGATATGCGAAGATTAGGTTAAGCTTAACATTTTAATCAACACTAATCAATTTAACACTAAAATTCCGAGATGTGTACTGAGCATTTCTCCCCTCATTTTTACAACACAAAAACAAATACAATTTACTACTAGCATTAAAAACTACTTTTTTTACATATATATAACAATCTTACACTCTATTCTATCTACTGCTTCAAAAAGAACTATGTTCTGTCAACTGTGTGAAAAGTTATTAGCAAATGAGCAGTTCGTGACCAAAACTGTGTATGCCAAGCATGCACTAGAGGCCCTACGGGAACCTGCGCCGGAATGGTCGTTCCGGGGAGAAACCTTAAACTGGTCCTAAAGTAAGCTGAAATTGTTTTTGAAGGAAATTCTAATACTTTGATATCGATTCCTTCAAAATTCTAGCGAAAGTGCCAAGAAAATGAATAGTTCTGGAACATTACACAGGAAATCGGAATTTCCGGGAAACATACTATTTTGGATGAACATTGTCGGCAATGTCCAGAAAGAGGATAAGTTTTTGAATCCAATGGTGCCAAAATATTCCAAATCAGTCACAATTGGCCACAGTAGCAAGTATTTCAATTTGTGGGTACCCGGGTACCCTTTTCGAGCTTTTAAAGGTGTTTTTTTTTGTCGATCACACAACGGTTAAAGATGTAGCTGTTTGAAAGTAGATATTTTTAAAATGTTGGTAGTTTTTGGCCATTTTTAAATTTATATTGCGTTTCTCCAATTCCGACAATATTTTTTCGGGAAGATCAGAAAATTTTACAATAAAAATGCTCTTAGTGGCTCATCAATATATTTAATGTCTTCAATATATCGATATTATAAAAGATTCAATAAATTTCTTAGGGAAAGCCGGAGTCTACACAATCTCTTGCAATAAAATCTACACTGGTCAGACGAAAAGGACTTTGGAAACAAGGTTTAAGGGACACATCGCAGAGGTAAAAAAGGCTAACAAAGAGATGGATAAAGGATCAAGAGAGCAAAGCGTATTTAACTTGGAATACATATTTTGGAATATAGTGGCCATATCCTGGTTCACCGGATAATCTGGATTGACCGATAAAGTGGCCACATTATAAAAATTGTCCTCGAACCTTGCGATTTTTTCCATGTTTGTTCAGATTCATGAGTTCAAAGTGAATTTAATAAAGAATTTAAATTTTGGTGTAAAGTGGCCATATCCTCCGAAAAATCTGAATTAACGTAGAAGTTGTCATATCATGTAAACAGTCCTGCAAAACGACGATATTTTTTCTTTACAATCTGGTTAAAATTCAAATAATTAAAATTGTTTTTTTTTTTCAAAAAGATCCCTATTTTCTCACTTCTGGCAGGTGCTTTAAAAAATCGAAAAATTGAACACATTTGAAGTTCTGTGAACAAAGGTTCAGCTCAATTGATCATAAGAGAACAAAGTTATATCTGCTACTATATCGATCGGCACTGTAAACTCTCCTATAAACTCGCAGTTTGTGTGTATGTGTGTGTGTCATACTCTCAACAACACGACCATCAGCATTCACCATAGAATTTTTCAGTTGTGTTTTTGTTTCAATGATTAAATCTGATTTGATCCTGGAAATGCAAAAGCAGAGATGTGCAGTACCGGATTTTTAACTCTTCAAAAAAGGTCAATAAGCTGTAACTTTTTTGCATGGACATTAAAATTTCTGAAACCTTGGCTGCTGGTACTTCAACTTTTCAAGTTATATCGGTATGGTTGGTTGAATTTGTATGAAGTTTGAGCAGTTTTAATGAAACGCTTCTTATTTGAATTTCTATCTTTAAACTAATTTTATTTAAGCACAATGCACTGCAGCTGATGCATTTATTTCTCATGGGTAGTCCAAACATTGACCTTTGAAACATCGGGAGCAGATTTTAATCAAATCTAAAGCTTTTCTAAGAAATTTTTTTTGACTACAAATATATAAATATAAATGCCAATATTTTGAATGTTAGTAGGAATATGATGAAAAATTTGTGACTGATCAGCAATTTGGCGCTTTCGTCATGGAAGCTGAATGCTGAAAATGTTAAGTTGCTGTACGAACAATTGAAAAAAAAAAAAGTATTTCGGAGGAGTTCCCGTTCATTAAAGCATTACCAGTGGCAATTTACCACCTTCTTTGCACAAATATACACATTTAGAAGATTATTTCGATCAATTGGTAAGGTAAACTACCTAAGCTATACAAATCAAACTAATCATTTATTATTTTTCAGCCATACACTGAATTTTGTGGATAAACAGGGTGTAGAAGATTACATTTTATTTTTACAGATAGCCTTAGCTCGTTGGAGGCTATTCGATCAATGAGGCCGATGAAGCACTCCTCGTATTTCCTAAACGAAATCTGAGCTAAATTGAGTACTTTATCTAACTGCTCCTATACTATCACCTTAGTTTGGGTCACATCTCATTGCTCAATTCCGTTATCACGATATCGACCACGTGCTTTGGCCATGCACCCTCCATTGTGTTGCTAGATCCGAGTTATCCACATCCCTCAGTGCCCGAGGAAAACAACCTTTGACATCTTGGCGAGCCGAGATCCCGATTATTTTAATTTAATTTATGTGTTTTTAAAACGGATCGATCTGAGGATTTAGTAGTAAGCGTCATCTTGTGTTCTCTCAAATTGCTAGGTTCCCATCGGTGTACCCCCATGTTCGTCTTTTCCTCCAGTATGTCGCTTAATTCTAGATCAAGAGCACATTGCTCGAAAAACCTTGTGTTCTCAATCCCTACCCTGTCATCCGTTTGTTACAATTTGTTATCCATAACCTCGAGATAGCCGCGAGTAATCGGCCCCCGCTTCACTAACATTAAGTTTAAGTAATTTTGTAACCCAAACGATGAATATAGGCTCCGCAAAGCTACGGCAAATGAGCCTGGAAAAACAAAACCTTAAAAAAAAAGTTGGGTTTTCAGCCTTTGCGAATCTCAGGCCTAAGAACTAACTGTAAATTGTTAACTAGTTCAGGGACACATAATGTGTTTGTATGTACTATTCATGAAAATGTTAATTTGATTATTCACAACTTAAAGAAATTTGATTTGTCCATTGATGTAAAGTCGATTACAGATAGTTTGATATGTAAAAGAAAAGCAATAGATTACTGCCTACAACCTGGATTAATCTTTTTTCGAACAAAAGTTATTGGAAGAAATCGTGGAAAAAGGCATTAATTTGAACAATGGGTCACAACCGACAGATGTTATATAGAAACATTAGTTGAAGGGCCGGATGAATTTGTTTCCTATTTAATTGGAAAATTAGGGAAATTAATACCTCATGACTTTATAAAACAATAGCAGTCTATGTTTTTGCAGAATACTAAACTGAATTTACATGAAGGTGAATTTGTAGTAATATTTGATTTTTCAGAATACTACACATTTGTATAAGAAGACGAAGTACAAAGTCATCACTGGAATAATCAACAAGCAACTATTCATCCATTTATCATTCATTTTAAACATGAAGGAAAAATTAATCATTTGAGTTATGTAGTAATTTCAGAAGATTTGCGCCATGATTCTGTATCTGTGAACTTATTCATCTCAAAAATGATTGCTTTTGTACGTACAGAACAGCAGTTAACTGTAAAAAAAAATTATTTCATGTCTGACAGAGATGCATCCCAGTATATAAATCGGAAAAAAAAATCTAGTATTTGCCAATTAAGAATAAATATGGAATAGAAGTAGAATGACATTTCTTCGCAACATCGCATGGAAAAGGTCCATTTGATGCTATTGGAGGAACACTGAAACATATGGCTACCAGAGCTAGTCTAGCTAGAGAACGTGAACATCCGATAAAAAAATGCAAACGATTGGGCTCAGAAGCGAAACGAGGATCAGCTGACTCAAATTTTCTTTTGTTATGCAACTACTGAAGAATATGAAACTCATAAGCACGAGTTCAACGAACAACACTCAAAGGCTATAGCCATTCAAGGAACTCAAAAATACCACTCATTTATTCCTATTTCTGAAAGACAATTAGAAGTCAGACACTTTTCAAACTGTAATAATGAAAAGAAAGTTGTTGATATTACTAAGAATTAAAATATGGATTTCTATTACAACGTATAACAATCTAACAATGTAAAAATAAATTAAATTATTCTCGAAAAATCGCAATTATAAATTCTTTGCATATGCTAACGAGCGAAATATGTTTTTGCAAGAAAATAAATTGTTTTAAAAAATACACATTCCGGATAATTTAGATCATATCGATGAGCTACCAATTTTCTAATCTTTTGGAAAATAATATTTTCAGAACTGGAGAACCACAAAATACATTTAAACATGGTTAAAACTACCAAAATTTATAAAATATCTACTTTCAAACCACTACATCTCGAAAACGGTGCAACTTAGCAAAATTTCACTTGAATGCTTATTTATTGTAAATTTGGTGTACTTTCATTATATATATTATCAAGTTTTGGATATTTTTCTTAAAACTTGAGTTTTTCAAAAAATCAGAACTTTTTTGTCCATCATTTCTCCATCTTGAACTATAATGCAATAGATGGCAGTATTTGTCCCCTAAAACATATCAACAAATAAAAAAAAAATATTTATTTGAAATTAAAAAAAATTTGTACAGTTTTTAGAGTGTTATATTTTTTCAAATAGTCTCATCTATTACCTGCAATATTGGCCAAGACACCAAACCGATCGGACGAACAGTTTTCAAATAAAAATTTTCTGAAGATGAGCTGGATATATTTCTTTATGCCCTTTTAAAATTCCATGACGATATGGAGATGCTGAAAATGGCGACATGATGGTGCAAAATGGCATTGTCGGTCATAAAGAACGTTTCCGAAAATTTAAACACATAAAAAAAAAAATACAAAAATAAACCGATTTGCGAAATGCCCAAATTACACATTGCATAATTAATTATGCTTACGTGATCGATACGCTGTATCGAGGCACCACACCACGGTAAGTGCACTGCAGTTCAATCGATCGCTGAGTACAAAGTTATTGATTATTTTGTCACGCTGACCTCAGCATAAGTCTCTCCAGAAGTCTCCCCATTAGAACCCGTGCAAATGCACAATGTAGCGCAACATAGGGCCACCTATTAAAGGCCAACGAATTTGATTAATAGACCAGTTGTGTTCTGAAGTCTATTCAGTACAAGTACTTATAGCCTCTACGCTCTTATTAGGGACCCCTCTGCACTGAAAATCAAATTTCGTTTATACAACGAAATCGCTCGTTTGTTCTACGAATTTATTCGTTGTTTTCTGCAACGAGATTGATTTGTACATTGTATGAAGCTAGTTTCGTTAAAACTGTCACACTCGCTATCGCTACACCCAACCAACGGGCCACAAGTGTTGGTTGTGGGGACCGAAAAATGTGGAATGTGTTAGTGAAGATGGGTTAAAATAACTTCATCATTGGAAGAAATAAACATGACGAAAAAATAAAAAGGGTTCAGACTGGACTCGTATCATGAACCTTGCGATAGTCAGATCTGTGCTTTATCCGTCGCTCTATCTGTGCTGGTAAGGCTAAGGCTAAATGTAAATAAGAAGCACTCATGTAACGGTAATTAGATTTCGTTTGCGGTTTTTGATGCTTGTATGTATTTTTTTTTTTTCTATGACATAAAACCACCGTGACCAGTAATTTGATTTATTGTGGTAGCTTGCATGTATTGCAAACCGAAAATGTTTCAAGAAAAAAGTATACCATCTCCAACACACAATCAGCACTTTAGGAGACAAGAAGGACAGTTTTTGGTTTGTGTGTACGAAGTTGAATTTGTGTATTATATGAATAAGGCGTAATATCAGCATTGCGTCAGATGACAGGAAAAACGAATGTTTCGTACCATTTATGTTATATCGTACATAAATATTAATTTTTACGAAACGGTTTTCAGAGAAATAACGAAAATACATTTTCAGTGTGGGTAGTCCCCGTTTGATACCGTTTAGGTTCCCTATCTAACTGTCCATTTGGTGGACAGTCTTTCTCTCTCTCTCTCTCTGGAGACTGTTTAAAATGACAGTCTAGGCAGTCCCCCGGAAGTCCACCGCCGTCGAAGCCGATCTTCATGAAGACTGATTTACAAGAACAGACTTACTATCACACTCCTACTTATCAAATAAATGATCACTACGGGGCACGCATACGATCAATTCTACCGCTGAACAAGCATAATTTCACACTTAATTAATCGAATATTTAAAACAGCACTGCAAAATAATCTATAACATTCGCCTTTACACTACACCATTTGTTTAAGGTAATAAAATTCATGAGCAAATCGAATTAAAATCTTTTGTCATCTCTTTTATTTGATCGGCCGTCAGTCAGCTTTAAACGACTATTCATATTATGATACTCACTCTTAGTTGCGGCACAATTTACACTTCGTTAGTTTCACTAATTTGAATTATGCTGAGTACAATTTTATTCATCGAATTAAGCACCACAAAAATACCACAAGGCACTGAGTTCTTAACCTTACAGCGGAGCACTCTAGATAAGGACTAACTTGACTTCACCGTCACATCGCTCTTATAAATGGATTGTGATGACCTAATATGCTCCGCAGCGTCGAATTCTGATAACGATAATAATACATTGCAAATGCACAATCTCGCACTGGCGAGCAGTCCTGAGCTTTTTCATTGTCAATGACAGACTTTTGCGCGATATTTCAAAATTGTTTTCCACATAGTCTTAGATAGGCTTGATCTTCGAAAAAAACCTTCGTCAAAATCTCATTTATTTTTTCGAAAATTACAAAGATTGACCTGGTAACAAAAGGTGTAATTTCGTGTATTCTGTAAGAGAGTGTGACTCATTCTCTGGGTCAAATTCATTTTCAGTGTAAGCATTTGGTGACCAGTGGACGAAAACAAATTGTTTGGGTTGGATTTCCGTTTCCTCTAAATTTGGTAAATAAATAAGGTGATTGTTGATTGGTTTATCGCTTTTATCAGCACAATTTTAAATATTGACAACAGGCCTGTCATGTTGATTACTCATGGTTGCTTGTTTTTTAATCAAAACTAACCGGGCACAGAAATATCAATCTACATGTGAGAAGTTCCACGTCAAACGATGAATCGATCAGACTCGACCTTCTCCAATTTGTATGAAACTTTGTGTAATTGTTTGTATGGGTAATGATTCACATTCTTGCTAAAATTCGGGCCTTTTAGATTTTGCAAAGTTTCCTAAATGGCGTCCTTGATTTTTTCCAATAATTGTACCACGAAAACGACATTTCTTATCGGAATGACGTCGCAGACAAAGCTGTAGAGAAAAATAATGTCATCATCGATTTCATGACCACATCCCCGTCCCCATCACAAGCAAAAATTGTGCTAATTTCATACAGCCTAATAAGATATTTCTGAAATTCACAGACATTTTTCGCAGACTTCTGAAAAAAAAAAAAAAAATAAAAAATACATCTGGCATCTCTGATCTGAATTTTGACATAACAACATTCTCTTTTGATCGAGGCAACCTCTGAGTATCGTAGTCAACATTTGTTTTTCTTCATTCGTGGCTGGATGTTCATTATCGCCTCCGTTGTTGTGAATATTGATATTCCCCGCATAAACAATAACCATAAGAAGCGCCTAACCACCAATTCGAGCTATCATCCAAACTTTATGTGGTATGGTCGTACCATCTATGATATCGTTAGTGTATGGTAATCGTTTATTAGGGTCGTCTTCATCTTGTTGGGGATGATTTTTAGGATCAAATGCAAAACGATTATTTTCATTTTACACTAATATAGCGCTGAAGGACGTATCGTGTAAGTTTTTGCTCACAAACCTCATGCTGTATTAATGATAAAATCCCGGTTTTAGGCTCTCGAATCGACAATATTCTAAATAATCATTTTGCCCAAAAAGAATTTGATTATTTTGCTTTTGAGGATCATTTCTGATTTTGACAATTTTGGGTTGGATAATCAAGCACTGGAGAATATCAACAGACGCGTATTTGTTTATGTATAATGAACTCAATTTGTTCATTTCGCTAGTACGTAACAGCGAAGATTTTCAAAACAAACGCAATTCATCTACACTGGGTTGAAGCGCTACTCCTTGCGTGTGATGGTACATGATAAAAACAGGCACTGATTAATACATTTTAATATAGTTGACGTACGTCTACTCCGACGTTTTGTGTTGTTCGTTGCACCTAGAGCATCTCTCACAGTTTTTGTGCAATCCATGCTTTTGTGCCCAAATTCTCCACATTTGAAGTATCTCAACATATTAATCGCGGGAACCGATCACCGATCAAACCCTACATTTACTTTGTTCGCACATAGCAAACATTTATACGTATCGACATCGACTTCAATTACAACACTAAACTTGTTATAAGTGAAGCGTGGATTTTCAAACATGTTCACTACTTTTACATCATTTATAGCAATGTCTTCATTTTAAATCTTTAAGTAGTCAATGAAAACATCGGAGGAATACTGATCGCTCATGCCCATTAGTTTTCAATCTTGGCACCGAAGTGGGAACAACATCACTTTATTTTTCACCCAGATTGTTTTCAATACCATTTTTTACATCATTTAGAAGATAAGCTTATCTAAAAATTTTACTCGAAAACTGCTTGTCCGATCAGTTTGGTGTCATGGGCAATATTGTAGATAATAGATGAGACTATTTGAAAAAATATGCACTCTAAAAACTTTACTCAACTTTTTTTTTATATTTCAAATAAAATCTTAAAAACAATTTTTCTCAAAAAAAGGTTTTTGTATTTTTTTTTATTTGTTGATATGTTTTAGGAGACAAAAAATGCCATCTATTGCACTATAGAAATGATGGGCAAAAAGTTATGATTTAAAAAAAACTCAAGTTTTTGGAAAAATATCCAAAACTTGGTCCAATTACCTTTTTAACTTTATATAACGAAAGTACACCAAATTTACAATAAAAAAGCAACCGAGTAATTTTTTCTAAGTCGCACCGTTTTAACCCTTATGTGATCGACAGGGTATCTGGGTAGGGTTAAATACCCCATTTCCGGCCTATTAAGCACAAACCGCACTTAGTGTTTCTTAATCTAGCGCAGCTTAGCACCAAACGGAATATTATTATTACTGATGGCTTCCAAATTTATGTACCTTTCCGTACGTACCGTAAGATTTCATAAAGAGGAACCAATCATTGAGATATTGTCAAAAGTCTTATATTGCTTCTTGACGCTAAACTCGGCCTACGGATTCTAAACTCGGCCTAACGCATTGAAATGCCAATGAATTCACTTTGGCCTATCGGATGAAGATAGAAATTCATTCGGTCGGAGCGCTTCTTTTGTTTTTGGGAATTATGGGTTCAAACCTTCATATCACGCGTTCTCATTGATTCCGTTCGGTAGCTTATTAACTAAAGTATCGTGCCAAACGCATTATTGCCTTGTTAACTCTGAAATCATGGATTTATTTGAAGTTTTCTGCTCGATAGGCTCAAAATGGGCGATTAGGCCGAAGTAGTTCTTTACCCTACCTTTTCAGATTTCAAGTTAATACATTATGAAGTTATTTTCACGACAGGAAACCAGAATTCAGTGGCATCTTAGAACTCATGGAGTGACAACTTTTCGTGACGAAATATTTCAAATTGCAGCAAGGGGCTTCGAAAGGGGGGGTCGTAAAATTTTTTACCCTTAAAAAGCTCGACAAGGGTACCCGGGTACCCACAAAATTGAACTGCTAGCTACTGTGGCCAATTTTAACCGATTCTGCATTTTTTGGTACCAATGGATTCAGAAACTTATCTTATTTCTAGACATTGCCCACAATGTCCATCCGGAATAGTCTGGTTTCCGGAAATCCGGATTTTCTGTATAGTGTTCCAGAACTAAGCATTTTCTTGGCACTTTCGCCAGTATTTTGAAGGAATCGATATCCAAGTATCAGAATTTCCTTCAAAAACAATTTCAGATTACTTGAGGACCAGTTTAAGGTTTCTCCCCGCCACGGCCATTCCGGCGCAGGTTCCCGTAGGGCCTCTAATGGCCATAGAAGTGTTTGGGAAGAAACCCCTCAATATGGTTATCAAAATTCATGAATTTACAGCAGAAGACTCTTTATCATAATTTTGTGATCATCCTATGGATTTTCCCCAAAACGGTTATTCCGGAGCAGGTTCCTGTAGGGCCTCCAGTGCCCATAGAAGTGTTTAGGAAGAAACCCCTGCAATATGGGTATCAAAATTCATGAATTTACAGCAGGAGACTGTTTATCATAATTTTGTGATCATCCGATGGATTGTCCCCGGGACGGCCATTTCGGAGCAGATTCCCGTAGGGCCTCTAGAGGCCATAGAAGAGTTTTGGAAGCGACCCCTGCAATATCGGTACCAAAATTCATGAATTCACATCAGAAGACTATTTATCATAATTTTGTGATCATCCGATGGACGAGACGGCCATTCTGGAGTAGGTTCTCGTAGGGTCTCTAGTGGCCATAGAAGTGTTTGGGAAGAAACTGCTGCAATATGGTTATCAAAATTAATGATAACAGCAGGAGACTGTTTATCATAATTTTGTGATCATCCGATGGATTGTCCCCAGAACGGCCATTCCGGAGCAGGTTCCTGTAGGGCCTCCAGCGCCCATAGAAGTGTTTAGGAAGAAACCCCTGCAATATGGGTATCAAAATTTATGAATTTACAGCAGGAGACTGTTTATCATAATTTTGTGGTCATCCGATGGATTGTCCCCGGGACGGCCAATCCGGAGTAGGTTCCTGTAGGGCCTCTAGTGGCCATAGAAGAAACCCCTTTAATATGGGTATCAGAATTCATGAATTTACAGCAGGAGACTGTTTTTCATAATTTTGTGGTGATCTGATGGATTGTACCCGGGACGGCCATTCCGGAGTAGGTTCTTGTAGAGCCTCTTGTGGCCATAGAAGTGTTTGGGAAGAGATCCCTCCAATATGGGTATCAAAATTCATGAATTTACATCAGAAGACTATTTATCATAATTTTGTGATCCTTCGATGAATTGTCCTCAGAACGGCCATTCCGGAGAAGGTTCTCGTTGGGCCTCTAGTGGCCATAGAAGTGTTTGAGAAGAAGCCCCTATAGGGTATCATAATTAATGAATTTACAGAAGGAAACTTTGCCCCATGTCATTATTTCGTCATCTGAATATCAGGGGAAGCTTCTTTTAGATATTAGTGACGTTTAAAGCACGCTCACTAACAGACACAATCACCGTGCGAAGTTGCTCAATGTTTTCCTATAACTAACCTCAACATGTATGGATTCTTCCTTCTAAAATGAGTTTGATAGCAGTTTGCTATTATTTTCCACGGATTTTCACTAATACTTTCTCACAAAGCGCACTAAAATTGATGTATACGTATACGCGTACGCACCACTCGATTATTCACTTGTTCCAAAATGGCCGTTCCATGGACATTTAGTCAGATACAAACAAATAATGAGAAAAGTTTCTTTTTTAAATTTCAAAAAATAAGGAGCATTCTATCCAAGCCCATGCCGGGGACAATCTGTCAGGTAGCCACGAAGATATGATGAATAGTCTACTGCTGAAAATTCATGAATTTTGATACCCATATTGTAGAAACATCCTTCCAAACAAATTCTATGGCCACTAGAGGCCCTACGGGAACCTGCTCTGGAATGGCCATTCCGGGGACAATCCGTCGGACGGCCACAAAATAATGATGAACAGTCTCCTGCTGTAAATTCATGAATTTCGATACCCATATTGCAGGGGTTTCTTCATAAACATTTCTATGGCCCTACGGGAACCTACTCCGGAATGACCGTCCCGGGGACAATCCATCGAATGATCACAAAATTATGATAAACAGTCTCCTGCTGTAAACTCATGAATTTTGATACCCATATTGCAGGGGTTTCTTCCCAAACACTTCTATGGCCTCTAGAGGCCCTACGGGAACCTACTCCAGAATGGCCGTCCCGGGGACAATCCATCGGATGATCACAGGATTATGATAAACAGTCTCCTGCTGTAAATTCATGAATTTTGATACCCATATTATAGGGGTTTCTTCCCAAACACTTCTATGGCCACTAGAGCATGCTTGGCATGCACAGTTGTACACACCAACTGCTCATTTGGTAATAACTTTTCACTCAGATGTTAAAATTTATTTTTCTTTAAAGTAATTGATAGATTAGGCTCATAGTTTACTATAGATATGCGAAGATTAGGTTAAGCTTAACATTTTAATCAACACTAATCAATTTAACACTAAAATTCCGAGATGTGTACTGAGCATTTCTCCCCTCATTTTTACAACACAAAAACAAATACAATTTACTACTAGCATTAAAAACTACTTTTTTTACATATATATAACAATCTTACACTCTATTCTATCTACTGCTTCAAAAAGAACTATGTTCTGTCAACTGTGTGCAAAGTTATTAGCAAATGAGCAGTTCGTGACCAAAACTGTGTATGCCAAGCATGCACTAGAGGCCCTACGGGAACCTGCGCCGGAATGGTCGTTCCGGGGAGAAACCTTAAACTGGTCCTAAAGTAAGCTGAAATTGTTTTTGAAGGAAATTCTAATACTTTGATATCGATTCCTTCAAAATTCTAGCGAAAGTGCCAAGAAAATGAATAGTTCTGGAAGATTACACAGGAAATCGGAATTTCCGGGAAACATACTATTCCGGATGAACATTGTCGGCAATGTCCAGAAAGAGGATAAGTTTTTGAATCCAATGGTGCCAAAATATTCCAAATCAGTCACAATTGGCCACAGTAGCAAGTATTTCAATTTGTGGGTACCCGGGTACCCTTTTCGAGCTTTTAAAGGTGTTTTTTTTTGTCGATCACACAACGGTTAAAGATGTAGCTGTTTGAAAGTAGATATTTTTAAAATGTTGGTAGTTTTTGGCCATTTTTAAATTTATATTGCGTTTCTCCAATTCCGACAATATTTTTTCGGGAAGATCAGAAAATTTTACAATAAAAATGCTCTTAGTGCCTCATGAATATATTTAATGTCTTCAATATATAAATATTATAAAAGATTCAATAAATGTCTTAGGGAAAGCCGGAGTCTACACAATCTCTAGCAATAAAATCTACATTGGTCAGACGAAAAGGACTTTGGAAACAAGGTTTAAGGAACACATCGCAGAGGTAAAAAAGGCTAACAAAGAGATGGATAAAGGATCAAGAGAGCAAAGCGTATTTAACTTGGAATACATATTTTGGAATATAGTGGCCAAATCCTGGTTCACTGGATAATCTGGATTGACCGATAAAGTGGCCACATTATAAAAATTGTCCTCGAACCTTGCGATTTTTTCCATGTTTGTTCAGATTCATGAGTTCAATGTGAATTTAATAAAGAATTTAAATTTTGGTGTAAAGTGGCCATATCCTCCGAAAAATCTGAATTAACGTAGAAGTTGTCATATCATGTAAACAGTCCTGCAAAACGACGATATTTTTTCTTTACAATCTTGTTAAAATTCAAATACTTAAAATTATTTTTTTTTTCAAAAAAAATCCCTATTTTCTCACTTCTGGCAGGTGCTTTAAAAAATCGAAAAATTGAACACATTTGAAGTTCTGTGAACAAAGGTTCAGCTCAATTGATCATAAGAGAACAAAGTTATATCTGCTACTATATCGATCGGCACTGTAAACTCTCCTATAAACTCACAGTTTGTGTGTATGTGTGTGTGTCATACTCTCAACAACACGACCATCAGCATTCACCATAGAATTTTTCAGTTGTGTTTTTGTTTCACTTTATATATAAATACAAATATTTCAATGATTAAATCTGATTTGATCCTGGAAATGCAAAAGCAGAGATGTGCAGTACCGGATTTTTAACTCTTCAAAAAAGGTCAATAAGCTGTAACTTTTTTGCATGGACATTAAAATTTCTGAAACCTTGGCTGCTGGTACTTCAACTTTTCAAGTTATATCGGTATGGTTGGTTGAATTTGTATGAAGTTTGAGCAGTTTTAATGAAACGCTTCTTATTTGAATTTCTATCTTTAAACTAATTTTATTTAAGCACAATGCACTGCAGCTGATGCATTTATTTCTCATGGGTAGTCCAAACATTGACCTTTGAAACATCGGGAGCAGATTTTAATCAAATCTAAAGCTTTTCTAAGAAATTTTTTTGACTACAAATATATAAATATAAATGCCAATATTTTGAATGTTAGTAGGAATATGATGAAAAATTTGTGACTGATCAGCAATTTGGCGCTTTCGTCATGGAAGCTGAATGCTGAAAATGTTAAGTTGCTGTACGAACAATTGAAAAAAAAAAGTATTTCGGAGGAGTTCCCGTTCATTAAAGCATTACCAGTGGCAATTTACCACCTTCTTTGCACAAATATACACATTTAGCAGATTATTTCGATCAATTGGTAAGGTAAACTACCTAAGCTATACAAATCAAACTAATCATTTATTATTTTTCAGCCATACACTGAATTTTGTGGATAAACAGGGTGTAGAAGATAACATTTTATTTTTACAGATAGCCTTAGCTCGTTGGAGGCTATTCGATCAATGAGGCCGATGAAGCACTCCTCGTATTTCCTAACCGAAATCTGAGCTAAATTGAGTACTTTATCTAACTGCTCCTATACTATCACCTTAGTTTGGGTCACATCTCATTGCTCAATTCCGTTATCACGATATCGACCACGTGCTTTGGCCATGCACCCTCCATTGTGTTGCTAGATCCGAGTTATCCGCATCCCTCAGTGCCCGAGGAAAACAACCTTTGACATCTTGGCGAGCCGAGATCCCGATTATTTTAATTTAATTTATGTGTTTTTAAAACGGATCGATCTAAGGATTTAGTAGTAAGCGTCATCTTGTGTTCTCTCAAATTGCTAGGTTCCCATCGGTGTACCCCCATGTTCGTCTTTTCCTCCAGTATGTCGCTTAATTCTAGATCAAGAGCACATTGCTCGAAAAACCTTGTGTTCTCAATCCCTACTCTGTCATCCATTTGTTACAATTTGTTATCCATAACCTCGAGATAGCCGCGAATAATCGGCCCCCGCTTCACTAACATTAAGTTTAAGTAATTTTGTAACCCAAACGATGAATATAGGCTCCGCAAAGCTACGGCAAATGAGCCTGGAAAAACAAAACCTTAAAAAAAAAGTTGGGTTTTCAGCCTTTGCGAATCTCAGGCCTAAGAACTAACTGTAAATTGTTAACTAGTTCAGGGACACATAATGTGTTTGTATGTACTATTCATGAAAATGTTAATTTGATTATTCACAACTTAAAGAAATTTGATTTGTCCATTGATTTAAAGTCGATTACAGATAGTTTGATATGTAAAAGAAAAGCAATAGATTACTGCCTACAACCTGGATTAATCTTTTTTCGAACAAAAGTTATTGGAAGAAATCGTGGAAAAAGGCATTAATTTGAACAATGGGTCACAACCGACAGATGTTATATAGAAACATTAGTTGAAGGGCCGGATGAATTTGTTTCCTATTTAATTGGAAAATTAGGGAAATTAATACCTCATGACTTTATAAAACAATAGCAGTCTATGTTTTTGCAGAATACTAAACTGAATTTACATTCCACATCGAACGCTCGACTGTTTCGGTCAAGTATTGCTTGCACTCCGTAATCGGTACTAGTTTTTTTCCCCTATTGAGGTTTTTTTTTTCAATCCGCTTTCATACTGAGTGGTGTTGTAGTATACAACAGTGCAGTGAGCATCGCGGAATTGTAATTGCCGCTCAATCGTTCGAGAAAGGAAGCAGTCATTTCCGGCCGAGTCCGGCAGATGAGCTGTACATCTCTAACCAACAAGTTTCATCGCATCACGAAACGGCAAACTCAAGGTCATCGAGTTCACCAGCCGGCGAGCCAGCCGGTGCTTTGTTGCAAACACTCGAGGGCAACAATAGAACGATCATCACCATCATTCTCACATCAGGATAGATCATCGTCATCAGCCACACTCCGTGCGCTTGTGTGGAGAGTTAAGTAACAAACGGTTATCTTCCGTTCTCCGCAACCTGATTAATCTCCATACAGTGTTGATTAACTTTTCTGACACCTTTTTGTTTTTTCCTGAAAAAATTTTCATTTTTTTTTTTTTTTCTTCTCTTTTTTTTCATTCACTGTTTTTTTTTTTTGCAAGTTGATTAATCTCCCTATAGTGTTGATTAACTTTCCTGGCATTATTTTTTTCCATTTTAAAGTTTTTTTTTTTTTTTTTTTTTTTTGCTTTGTTGGATTAAGTATTATTTTTACCGTTATATTTTTTGGATAAGTTTATTTTTTTTCTTATTTTTTTTTTATTTATTATTTTTTTTTTCTCAACGCATATATATATGTGGGAAGATCGAGTAGCCCCTCGGTGTAACTTGCGAAAAATTCAGTTCTCACCCAACCGTTACACAAAGTGTCTCGCGTGTGCGCGTTGTATTAATTAATTTGATAATAAAGTTACTTTTTCCGATATTCTCTCAACTCTAAACCCTTCCGTCTTACATGGGGGCTCGTCCGGGAAGGAGAGTTGTTGAGACAGTGAACGCGATGTGATTTAATTTCGCTTAAATTAATCACAAGAAGTACGACGCAAATCGCATTCAAGATGGCGGAACAAATAGACCTATTATGTGAGACGTTCACGAAGGTCGGAATCATGCGAGAGTGCGAAAAACGAGGATTGCCGAGCACCGGCAATAAAAAGGCTATGGCGAAGCGGATCATCGATCATGACGCGACGATGACTGCTATCGAGGAAGAAAAGGCAGACGATGATGGTGTTCGTGTCACCAAAGGCGAGGTGAAGGACAACAGCCAACATGACGATGATTCCGAAGGAGAAAACGACGACGAGAGCCGAAATACTGCCGACGAAGAGGACGCACTCACCGACGACGACGGTGACAGTGACGACGCGGAATTCTTTACACCAAAAACGAAGACGGCGAGAACGACGTCAACACCGAAGCCAGCCAGACGCCCATCCCCGGAGCAACGACCGTACTCGTTTCGGGATGTTGAAGACAGTATTGAGGCTTTCGGAGCCGACGAGGGACAGGATGTGAAGATGTGGATGAACCAGTTTGAGGCTATGTCGAAAACGGCTTGCTGGAACGCCGACCAGAAGCTGATTATGTGCCGAAAGAAGTTGGTTGGCACAGCACGACGATTTGTGTTTTCCCAACGCGATATGACGACGTTCCGAAAGGTGAAAGATGCCCTGATTCGTGAGTTTTCTCCATTCGTACGAGCGAGCGACGTACACCGTACGTTGGCTGGACGCAAGAAGAAGCCTACGGAATCAACACGCGATTACATTTATGAAATGCAACGGATTGCCCTGCCGATCGACCTCGACGAAGCTAGTGTGTGTGAATACATCGTCGATGGCATAACGAACGACGAGTTTCATCGATCCCTGCTGTACGGAGCACACACCGTCCGAGAGCTGAAGGCGAAGTTGCTGAATTTCGAGAAGGCGCAGAAAAAAGCCGAACCGAAGCCGAAGTTTGACGACGCCGCCGGCAGGAAGAAAGAACGTCAAAAGCAGGACTCGACGAAACAAAGCAGCAAATCTGAAGCGAAGAGGCGTTGCTTCAATTGCGGTGATGCTTCCCACGTTGCGAACGAGTGCCCTCAGAAGAGTGACGGACCGAAGTGCTTCGGGTGTAATTCTTTCGGTCATCTGTCAAAGGACTGCAGCGCGAAGAAGAAAGACGGTGATAAAAAAGCAGCTTCGAAAGTAAACGTGCTGCAAAACGTAAACATTGGCAAACCACGTGTGATGATCAAGTTGTTCGGTCGCGAAATTTCTGCGATTATCGATACCGGGAGTGAACTATCGTTGATCCGTAAAGATTTGTGGAAGGAGCTGTCGAAAACCGGTGCACGTATGGAAAAGTCGACAATGAAAGTGCGCGGGTACGGCGGGGAAGTGAGCGTTGTTTGCGGAGAGGCAAATCTCAATGCCGTCATTGAAGATGATGATTATGTGATTCGTTTCTACGTTGTGCCGGTTGACGCGATTGACATGCAGCTTCTGATTGGAATGGATTTCCTTAATGGTGTTGATTATTCGATCACACCTGACGGTGCGCGAGTGAAGAAGTATCCACCGATAACCGAAGAATCGGAACAGTGCGAAGCCAAGTGGATTCGTCGCGTTGAAGAGTTCGTAGGGGAAAATGAAATAACGGTCCCGTATCAGTATCGCGACGAAGTTGTGGAAATAGTTGAGAACTATAAGCCGAAGGATTCAGTGGTTGCAGCAAACAAATTGACGATTAACTTGAAGGATAATGATGTCGTTTGTGAAAATCCACGGCGCTTGGCCCAGCTGGAAAAAGATGTGGTGAAGAAGCAGGTTGGTGAATGGATTGAAAATGGAATAATCCAGCCATCCGAAAGTGAGTACGCGAGTCCAGTTGTGGTCGTTCCGAAGAAGGACGGGTCATATCGTGTATGTGTCGACTACCGCGAGATAAACAAGAAGGTTGTGCGTGACAAATTCCCGATGCCGAACGTAGAGGAACAAATCGATCGGCTGTCGGATGCCCGTGTTTATACCACGCTCGATTTGAAGAATTCGTACTTTCATGTGCCGGTAGATGAAAATAGCCGGAAATACACCGCGTTCGTAACTAGTGACGGACAATACGAGTTCCTTCGCGCTCCTTTCGGATTGTGTACCAGTGGTAACGCGTTCGGTCGGTTCATCGCGACGGTGTTCAAGGATTTGATTAACGATGGAACGGTTATGGCGTTTGTGGACGATGTAATAATCCCGTCCGAAAATGAAGAAGAAGGACTAAAAGTGTTGAAGCGAGTGTTGGAAGTAGCAGCGAATGCCGGGCTGCAGTTTAACTGGAAGAAGTGTGTATTCCTTCAGCGTCGTGTCGAGTATCTCGGCTACACCATTCACGATGGCCAGGTGCAGCCAGCTCCTGCGAAGGTTGAAAAGCTTTTGCAGTTTCCGCAGCCGTCAACAGTAAAGCAGCTGCAACGTTTTTACGGATTAGCCAGCTACTTCAGGAAGTTTGTTCCGGCGTTTGCAAGTATCGCTCGTCCATTGTCAGGTATGTTGAAAAAGGGAAATTCTTTTCATTTTGACGATGTAGCGGTGAAAGCCTTCAACCGTATCAAGGAGATCCTTGCAAGCTTCCCGGTGTTGCGCATTTTTCACCCTGACGGCGAGATTGAAGTTCATACCGATGCCAGCAAGGAAGCGTTGGCAGGTATCCTGATGCAACGAGCGAAGGATGATGGGAAGTTCCACCCCTGCTATTTCTACAGCCGTTTAACCAGCGGCTCCGAGAAGAATTATCATTCATTCGAGCTGGAGACGTTAGCTGTTGTGGAATCCGTGAAGAAATTTCGGTGTTACCTGCTAGGTCATCGGTTCAAGATCGTTACGGATTGCATGGCCTTTAAGGATTCCATGTCCAAGAAGAAGTTGAATGCTCGAATTGCACGGTGGGTAGTAGACTTAGCCGAATTCGACTTCGAAGTGGAACATCGTCGAGGAGAGAAGCTGCCTCACGTGGATGCGCTCTCGCGAGCAAGTGTAATGGTCGTGTCTGCACCGATTGTCGCAAAGGTGCGTGCGGCACAGAACAACGACGACGAAGCGAAGGCGATTTCAGCTGCGCTGGAACAAGGTGATAAATCCAGCAACTGCAGTGTCTACAATGGTGTCCTGTACGAAGGTGATGGCGAGTCCAGGCGGTTGTACGTACCGGAATCTATGGCGGCCGAGATCATCCGATCGGCTCATGAACAGGGTCATTTTGGAGTTAAGAAGACGAAGGAGCGGATCAGTGCCGATTACTTCATATCAGGAATCGAAGAAAAGGTCAAGCGTTGCATTGCAACATGCGTCGCTTGCATCGTAGGTGAAAAGAAAAGAGGGAAGCCTGAGGGAGAGTTACATCCGATCCCAAAGGGCGACGTTCCGTTGGATACCTTTCATGTCGACCATCTGGGACCGATGCCGTCAACCAGGAAGGCGTACAACTATATCCTGACGGTCATCGACGGCTTTACCAAGTTCGTATGGCTATTCCCGACGAAGTCAACGACCGCTGAAGAAGCCATCCGGAAGCTACGAATCATCACCGATACCTTCGGTAACCCGAGAAGGATTATATGCGATCGAGGAGCAGCTTTCACATCGGGGCTGTTCACAAGATTCTGTGAGGATGAGAACATCGAGCTTCATAAGATTGCCACTGGCGTTCCCCGAGGCAATGGGCAAGTGGAACGAGTTCATAGAATCATTATTCCGATGATCGCCAAGATGTCCGTCGATAGACCTGAAGAGTGGTTCAAGCAAGTTACTGCCGTTCAGAAATGCTTGAATAGTAGTTGGCAGAGAGCGATTGAAATGACACCCTTCCAATTATTGACCGGCGTAAAGATGCGCACCAAAGAGGACCAAATTCTTCATGAACTACTGCAGAAGGAGTTACAAAGTACCTTCGAGGAGGAAAGCAGTGAGCTGAGGAAGATTGCACAGGAGGGTATCCAGAAGATGCAAGAGGAAAATCGTAAACATTACAATCTACGCAGGAAGCCGGCTGAGAAGTATCAAGTTGGAGATCTAGTGGCGATACCGAAAACCCAATTTGGTATTGGTCAGAAGGTGAAGCCAAAGTTCTTTGGACCGTACGAGATCACCGCTGTACTCCCCAACGATCGTTACGAAGTACGAAAGATAGACGACGAGACCGAAGGACCGAAGAAGACATCATCTGCTGGCGACTGTATCAAGCCGTGGGCACTTCCGGGTCGGAAGTAGTGTCAGGAGAGGCCGTGTGGGAAGATCGAGTAGCCCCTCGGTGTAACTTGCGAAAAATTCAGTTCTCACCCAACCGTTACACAAAGTGTCTCGCGTGTGCGCGTTGTATTAATTAATTTGATAATAAAGTTACTTTTTCCGATATTCTCTCAACTCTAAACCCTTCCGTCTTACATATATATATATATATATATATATATATATATATATATATATATATATATAAATATATATATATATTTCCTTTTTTATGTCGAAATCTGTTGCGGAGGTACTTAAGACCCCGCAATGGATGAAACCAATGATGGCGGGGGTATTTCGCTAGCAGATATCTCCGATGATGAGTCTGTTAAATCTCCATCATTCGAAAATCTGCTTCTGACTGAAGAAGAAATGGATACCTCAGGGGATTCTACTTCGGACCCCAAAACGAGCACTGGAGCTTACCCAAAGGTGATGTCTAAACAACAACCTCCTTCACCCCCTGCCCCCCCTTCTCCACCATCGCCCCCTCGTCCACCTGTTCCCCCTACTCCAACCGTTCCCTTAAAAATTTCTGCGACCCCCCGCCATAAAGCTTACCCAAGCGACTCAAAAGGTCCGTGGGTTGTTTTTTTCCGGCCCAAACAAAAACCTTTGAATATTTCTCGGATTTCGAAGGATCTGACAAAACATTTTTCGGCCGTAACCGATATCTTTAAGGTAACGTCAAACAAACTGCGCGTTACCGTTGATGACCTGAAACAGGCAAACCGGATTGTTGCCTGTGAGCTTTTTTCGATCGAATATCGAGTCTACGTCCCCAGTTGTGACGTAGAAATTGAAGGAGTGGTCACCGAATCGAGTCTGACTTGTGAGGATTTCCTGCAAGTCGAATCTTTCGGCATTTTCAAAAACCGTGCCCTCCCGAAAGTCAAGATACTGGACTGCATTCAACTGCAGTCAGTGTCGCACATAGGCACAAAAAAAAAGTATACCCTCTCAGATTCGTTTCGTGTGACCTTTTCAGGATCGGCATTACCTGACTACGTCACAATTGGGAAGGTTCGACTACCTGTACGCTTGTTTGTACCGAGGGTAATGAATTGCTTGAAATGCAAACAACTAGGTCACACCGCGGACTTTTGTTCCAACAAACCGCGGTGCGATCAATGTGGGGAGGAGCATACGGAGGGTCCTTGTCATGCTACCCCAAAATGCGTTTACTGTAAGGATGCTCCGCATGCTCTGAGTGATTGCCCGAAGTACAAACAGCAGGGAGAAAAACTAAAGCGGTCTTTGCAAGCTCGCTCTAAGCGCTCGTTAGCAGAAATTTTAAAAACGACCGCTTCATCTTCCCAAACCACCCCAAAAAGCAACAACACATTCCACCTCCTGCCAGATGATGATCAGGGCTCTGACTCAGAGGTGGGTGAGAGTAGTCCTTTTGTCTTTAATGGCAACACGAGGAAGCGGTCCAAAATAAACGTCACCCAAAAACCTCGTAAGGCCTCTCGTATGGACTACCAACCTACCTTGACAAATTTAAGAGGTAGCGGAAATGTACCGAAACCCCCACCACCGGGTTTTAAATCTTGTAATTTTAACAAGGACTTTCCGCCACTTCCGGGATCATCTAAAACCCCAGATATCCCAGTTTTTCAGCCAGAAAAACAGCTGAATAATCAGCAAGAACATGATGCCATGTTCACGTTTTCTGAAATTGTGGAGAGCATCTTCAATATATTCAACGTCTCTGACTCAACTCGGAACATTATTAATTTAGTGCTTCCATTCGTGAAAACTCTTTTGAAGCAACTAGCTTCTAGGTGGTCCTTCCTTGCATCGATCATATCCTTTGATGGATAATTTTCCGAATGAGGTCGGGGATATGATCTCTGTTCTTCAGTGGAACTGTAGAAGTCTTATACCGAAACTTGACACATTCAAATTTTTAGTTCACAACTCACTTTGTGATGCATTTGCTCTTTGTGAAACATGGCTTTCTTCAGACACCGATCTCCCTTTCCACGATTTTAACATTATTCGCCTTGATCGAGCAGATTCGTATGGAGGGGTGCTTCTCGGGATTCATAAGCTCCATTCCTTTCATAGAATCGATCTGCCTTCCGTGACAGGCATTGAAGTTGTCGCATGTCAGGTAAATATTCGAGGTAAAAGCCTCAGTATTGCCTCAGTATATCTTCCTCCAAGAACTGCGATTTCTCGCCAAGGTCTCTCAGATATCTGCTCAGCTTTATCTGAGCCTCGGTTGATATTAGGAGATTTTAACTCCCACGGTACAGGCTGGGGGGAACTGTACGATGACAACCGCTCAACCCTGATATACGACCTTTGCGATAACTTCAATATGACAATTCTAAACACTGGGGAAGTAACACGAGTGGCCAAACCACCAGCAAGAGAAAGTAGATTAGACCTCTCCCTCAGTTCGAGTTCACTATCGTTGGATTGCTCGTGGAAAGTAATTCAAGATCCCTACGGTAGTGACCACTTGCCAATCAAAATTTCTATTACCAATGGTTCATCTTCCACTCGCTCGGTTGACATCGCGTACGACCTCACGAAAAACATCGACTGGCAAAAATTTGCGTCCGCGGTTCTCGGTGGTACTGATTCGGTTGACATACTCCCTCCGCTGGATGAGTACTCCTTTTTATCGCGACTTATCGTTGACTGCGCTCTTCAAGCACAGACGAAACGCGTTCCGGGTGTTTTCGTTCGCAAACGACCTCTCACTCCGTGGTGGGATAAGGATTGCACCGACGCGAACAGCGAGAAGTCCGCCGCGTTTAAACGCTTCCGCAAACACGGTAAGGTCGAGGATTTCGAGCGGTACACCGACCTCGAGAAAACTTTTAAGAGCTTGATTAAAGCCAAAAAACGCGGTTACTGGCGTCGGTTCGTCGATGGTTTGTCGAGAGAGACTTCGATGAGAACACTCTGGAATGTCGGCAGGAGAATGCGCAACGCGTCATCACCGGTCAACGAAGACAAGGAGTACTCAGACAGTTGGATATTCAGCTTCGCGCAGAAAGTTTGCCCGGATTCGGTGACGGTTCAAACCAACGTTCGTGATAGTCCGTCGGGTAGTAACGAAATAGATTCTCCGTTTTCGATGGTGGAATTCTCACTTGCTCTCCTCTCATGTAACAACTCAGCTCCAGGAATGGATAGAATCAAGTTCAACTTGCTCAAAAATCTCCCAGACGTCGCGAAGAGACGCTTGTTGAACTTATTCAATCAATTTCTGGAGCACAACATTGTTCCGGATGATTGGAGGCAAGTAAGAGTTATCGCCATTCGAAAACCCGGTAAACCCGCGTCGGATTATAACTCGTACCGTCCCATCGCGATGCTGTCCTGTATACGGAAATTGTTGGAGAAAATGATTCTTTTTCGTCTAGACAAATGGGTCGAGTCGAATGGTTTACTTTCAGATACGCAATTTGGATTTCGGAGAGGCAAAGGAACGAGCGACTGTCTTGCGTTGCTTTCAACTGAAATTCAACTGGCCTATGCGCAAAAACAGCAAATGGGTTCAGTTTTCTTGGATATTAAGGGGGCTTTTGATTCTGTTTGTATCGATGTCCTTTCGGATAAACTCCACGATAGTGGGCTTTCACCAATTATGAACAACTATTTGAGCAACTTGTTGTCTGAGAAATATATGAGCTTTTCTCATGGAAACTCGACAACTTCACGAATTAGTTACATGGGTCTCCCCCAGGGCTCATGTTTAAGCCCCCTTCTTTATAATTTTTACGTTAAAGACATTGATGGTTGTCTTGATGAAAATTGCTCGCTAAGGCAGCTTGCAGATGACGGCGTTGTGTCCGTTATAGGGCCAAGTGCACCGGACCTGCAAGGACCATTGCAAGATACCTTAGACAATTTGTCTACTTGGGCTATGAAGCTGGGTATCGAATTCTCTCCGGAGAAAACTGAGTTGGTTGTTTTTTCTAGGAAGCATCATCCTGCACAGTTACAGCTTCAACTAAAGGGTAGAACAATCACTCAAAGTATATCTTTCAAGTATTTAGGTGTCTGGTTCGATTCCAAATGCACATGGGGAAAACATATTGCGTATCTGAAACAAAAATGCCAACAAAGAATCAATTTTCTTCGTACAATTACCGGAACTTGGTGGGGAGCACACCCGGAAGATCTTATCAGGTTGTATCGAACAACCATCTTGTCGGTTCTAGAGTACGGTAGCTTCTGCTTTCAATCCGCGGCGAAAACACATATCTTGAAGCTGCAACGAGTTCAATACCGTTGCCTCCGAATCGCGCTTGGCTGTATGCACTCGACGCATACGATGAGCCTCGAAGTACTCGCGGGTGTTCTCCCACTGACAGATCGTTTCGCTGAGCTGTCTTTCCGGTTCCTCATCCGTTGTGAAGTATTGAATCCTTTGGTAATAGAACACTTTGAGAAGCTGCTCGACCAAAATCCTCAAACAAGATTCATGAGTTTGTACTATGAGTACATGACGCTGGAGGTTGGTCCTTCTTCATTAATCTCCAATCGTGATTGCTTCCAAGCCTTCTATAGTTCCTCTGTAAATTTTGATCTGACCATGATGCAAGAAATCCATGGAATACCAGATCACCATCGGTCGATGGTTGTTCCCTCAATTTTTGCAATCAAGTACCACCATGTAAGTAACGATAAAAGATTTTTCACAGATGGGTCAACCATAAATGCTTCCACTGGATTTGGTGTATTTAATCAATTTCATAGCGCCTCCTATAAACTGCAGAAACCATGCTCCGTATACGTTGCGGAACTCGCAGCTATATTTTACGCAGTAGAGCGAATTGCCTCACTACCTTCTGACCATTATTTCATTTTTACGGATAGTCTTAGCTCATTGGAGGCTATTCGTTCAATGAGGCCGATGAAGCACTCCTCGTATTTCCTGCCTGAAATACGATCTAAACTGAGTGCTTTATCTAACTGCTCCTATACTATCACCTTAGCTTGGGTCCCATCTCATTGCTCAATTCCGGGTAATGAGAAAGCGGACTCATTGGCTAAGGTGGGCGCTATGGAAGGCGATATTTTTGAGCGACAAATCGCCTTCAACGAATTTTTCTCCATTGCTCGCCAGCAAGTCCTCATCAGTTGGCAACAAAAATGGAATGATGGTGAATTGGGAAGATGGTTACATTCTATTCTCCCACAGGTGTCGAACAAACCATGGTTCAAAGGGTTGGACATGAGCCGCGACTTTATACGCGTTATTTCAAGGCTTATGTCCAATCACTGCTCGTTAGACTCGCACTTCTATCGAATTGGGCTCTCAGGCAGCAATTTATGTGCGTGTGGCAGTGGTTATCACGATATCGAGCATGTTGTTTGGTCGTGTACCTTACACCGTGTTGCCAGATCTGAGTTATCCACATCCCTCAGGGCCCGAGGAAAACAACCCGCGATACCCGTTAGAGATGTCTTGGCGAGCCGAGACCTTGACTATTTGAATTTAATTTATGTGTTTTTAAAACGGATAGATTTGAGGATTTAGAAGTTAGTGTCATCTTGTGTTCTCTCAAGTTGTTAGCTACCCATCGGTGTACCCCCATGTTTGTCTTTTTCATCAGAGTGTCGCCTAGTTCAAGATCAAGAGCACATTGCTCTCCAAACCTTGTGTTCACAATCCCTACCCTGCCATCCATTTGTTACAATTTGTTACCCCTAACCTCGAGATAGCCGCGAGTAATCGGCCCCCGCTTTACTAACGTTAGTTTTAAGTAATTTTGTTATCTAAACAATGAATATCGGCTCCGCAAAGCTACAGCAAATGAGCCTGGAAAAATAAACGAATTATTAAAAAAAAAATAAAAAAAAAAAAAAAAATTACATGATTATATATAAATTTATAATGTAAATTACAATAAATGCTGGTACGGAAGGGAGCATCAGTTGAAGTTGTAACTGGACAATGGAGTGGAGTGCCAACCGGAGCCTAGGAGGGAATGTGTACTGTCATTTTAGATAGTTACATTTCACTCCAACAGTTGTAATGAATTTGACGCGCTCTTCTTAAACAAACCATCCCGTGGACGCTTAACATGTATTGCTAATTTCGTTATTCATTTTGTTCGATCATATTGTTGGAAGGAGATTCTCTTATTCCCGCGGGTTCACGTAAGTGTCTCTGCTTACGGATCCGTCCAACCCCTTTTGGCCCTTCATACAGCAGTATGTTGAATTCAGAATGATGACGAAATTTGATCTTGCTGTTGAGTGGCGCCGCATGCAGGGCAAGACCCAAGCTAGGATGATGGCTACTTACATACATACAGATCTAAGGATACACACTTAGAAAAATTTATGTAAATTTAGGTGCTCTGAGACTGACATATACGAGCGTCAATTATGACATAAAATTGAGTCATAATAGACGCGAAATTCAGCTCAATCAAACGTACTTTTCGTCGAGTAACGAACTTTTCAGTCTCAGAGACTTAATTTTACATGACTTGTTTGTTTACGTCGCATTATATATGTCAAAGATGGATTCCGTCACGTGTAAAATTAGGAATTTCTAAGTGTGTAGTTCAATAAACTTCTTAGAATTTCAGGGATCCTTGCTTCAGTATAGGGATTTTCGTTGCAGTTTGTCAGAGATCTTAATTCGAAAAAGTTCCATGAACTTCTTCACAGTTAGAAAAAAAAATGTAAATTAACGCTAAATCTAGCGTACATAAAATTAACGCGACCTTAGCATAGCTTTACACGTGTTCAGAAAATTCCATGCTACTTTTTTGAGTCATGTAAAATAACAAACCATCATCGCGGAATTTTCCACAATTGTGTAATTTTACTCTTATTAGTTTAGATTGTGAATTTTGGTTGCATTTTTTCTTACTTGGGTACTCATGATGGTCTGCTTTATAGTTAGGATTGAATTTTATTACCAGACCTGGCTGACTTTGGAATTAATCTATTTATTTATTTATTTATTTATTTATTTATTTATTTATTTATTTATTTATTTATTTATTTATTTATTTATTTATTTATTTATTTATTTATTTATTTATTTATTTATTTATTTATTTATTTATTTATTTATTTATTTATTTATTTATTTATTTATTTATTTATTTATTTATTTATTTATTTATTTATTTATTTATTTATTTATTTATTTATTTATTTATTTATTTATTTATTTATTTATTTATTTATTTATTTATTTATTTATTTATTTATTTATTTATTTATTTATTTATTTATTTATTTATTTATTTATTTATTTATTTATTTATTTATTTATTTATTTATTTATTTATTTATTTATTTATTTATTTATTTATTTATTTATTTATTTATTTATTTATTTATTTATTTATTTATTTATTTATTTATTTATTTATTTATTTATTTATTTATTTATTTATTTATTTATTTATTTATTTATTTATTTATTTATTTATTTATTTATTTATTTATTTATTTATTTATTTATTTATTTATTTATTTATTTATTTATTTATTTATTTATTTATTTATTTATTTATTTATTTATTTATTTATTTATTTATTTATTTATTTATTTATTTATTTATTTATTTATTTATTTATTTATTTATTTATTTATTTATTTATTTATTTATTTATTTATTTATTTATTTATTTATTTATTTATTTATTTATTTATTTATTTATTTATTTATTTATTTATTTATTTATTTATTAATTTATTTATTTATTTATTTATTTATTTATTTATTTATTTATTTATTTATTTATTTATTCATTTATTTATTTATTTATTTATTTATTTGTCGTCGATCAGTGCATACCGTTTAACAATTGTTGTCTTAAGTGCTATTTTTACAATTTTGTCTTTTTTATATAAATTATAATATATTTTGAGAACAAATAAAAAAATTACTTCTAGCTGACGTTACGCGAGGAATTAAAATATTGCTTTAATTTGGTTTTTGTCATTGTAAAGTCAATGTTATGGCAGTGCTTATTATATGTGTCCATCATTTGGTTCAAGGGTCCAAATTTGGCATAATTCGTACGATGACGATTCGTGGTAAATATATTTCTATTTCGTAAATGCCTAGATGGTGTATATAAATTTAAGGATGACAATAGTTCCATTGAATCAATGCGATGTGATACAATATCGTTTACGAATGAAATCATAGCAAATTCACGGCGTTCTTTTAATGTTTGGATATTTATGAGCATACACCGAGCTGTGTAAGATGGCAGAGAAAGTACAGTCCAACCTAACTTGCGGAGTGCATACAATAGAAACTGCTTTTGAACGGACTCTATTCTTTCTTCGTGTGTGATTGAAAAAGCAGACCAAACTATGCTGCAATATTCTAATATCGACCTTACATAAGCAATGTACAATGTTTTAATCGTATACGGATCGTGAAATTTATAGCAGGAACGTTTTATGAAACCAAGCATGTTGTTAGCTCTGTTTATAATTGTGTTATAATGATCGGTGAAAGTAAGTTTTGAGTCTAAAATAACACCTAGATCCCTGACTCTATCTTTATGACACCAAGTATGGAATATCTCTATTTCCAATCCAAGTCAATATCGGTCAAAATTAGGAGATCTTATATTAAGAACTATTAATAAAGTTTAATCATATAAGAAGCATTCCACAATAAATTTTCAGAGAATATTATTATGTAAGTCAAGTCAATCGTTATCGGCCCTATATTCAAGCAAGAAACGTGACCAGCATAAAATATAGCAATCCGTTTTGTACCCGTGGAAAACGAAAAAAAAAAAACAAACAACTAATTATCACGTATTACCAACCAAACATTGCTATTACCATCCATATACAAGATTTTAGAATTGAAATAAGATTGAAATAAGAAGGTTGATTGATCGTGATACTAGATCTCAACCAAAATGCACAAGACAAATGGCAGACTGATTTTTACTTGCGCAGTATAAAATTCAGATATAAGTAGTAGCATTTTACGCGATGTCCTGTAATTTGCAATGATTAGTGAGATACACTTCATGTGCGCGATATATTGCATAACATTACGCTCGAACTTAAACAAACGCTGTCGAATGCTTTTTCTATGTCCAGTTGAGCAGCCTTCAGATTTGGTTGAACGAATTAAATTGGTAACTCTTAAGAGTTGATGAGTAGTTGAATGCCCATGGCGAATTCCAAACTGCTCATCTGCAAAAGTTGAATTCGTATTTATGTGAAGCATCATTCTATTTAAAATTATCTTTTCAAAAAATTTACTTATTGAATAGAGCAAACTTATTGGACGGTAGCTCGAAGCTTCAGCTCGATTTTCATCCAGCTTCTAAATTGGAACAACTTTTGCATTTTTCCATTTATCAGGAAAGTATGCCAAATGAAAACATCTGATAAATAATTTTATCAAGAAAGACAAGAGATATAAAAAATTCCATCATCACCTGGAGCTTTCATATTATTAATTTTTTTACAAACTTAAAAAAAATCATGTAAATTTAGGTACTCTGAGACTGACATATACGAGCGTCAATTTTGACATAAAATTGAGTCAAAATAGATGCGAAATTCAGCTCAACCAAACGTACTTTTCGTTCAGTAACGAACTTTTCAGTCTCGGAGCATTTAATTTTACATGACATGTTTGTTTACGTCTCATCCTTTATGTCAAAGATGGATTCCGTCACTTGTAAAATTAGGTATTTCTAAGTGTGTTGTTATAAGATCTTAATTCACCCAAATCAGTCCACCAGGAATCATCAAAAATATTTTCTCGATTGAAATATTCAGATAATCACGAGCAACCTGATTCTGAATAGGAGTAGTACGTCCCAAACTGAAATTATGGGAACTGTTGAATTGCTTAGTTAGTGTCTGAACTTTTTCTGAATTTGTGAACAAAATTTACCATCTTCTATCAGCGCTGGAATAGGCTTTTGATGTTTTTTTTTCAAAAAATTTGTGAGTTTCCAAAAGCGTTTGAAGCTCAGGTCTGATTTCGAAACATTATTTTCAAAAGATTTGGTCTTCAGGACAGAGAATCACTTTTAATTTGTTTTTGCAAATCCCGCCAGATAACTTTCATGGCAGAATTGCATGTTTTTTTTATATTGCCTCCTGCGGACATTTTTCGAGAGCTGAAGATCATCGTACATTGAATCGAATTTAACCTCGCTTTGGTACTGAGGCAGCTCTTGCTTCAACTATAGAAGTAGTCAGAGATTCAAAAGAATAATTAATTTCATCTTTGGTTTGCAAAGGTTTGGATCAAAGCTATATTCCATAAATGATCGATATTGCTCCCAATCAGCTCTATGGTAATTGAAAGTAGAGCTGTTGGGATTAAAAAAATATTTTTTGGGATATTTAAAAAGTTACTGGAAGATGATCAGAACCGAAGTCAGCATGGGTAACCAATTGACTAGAAAGTTGACATGAATCAGTTAAGACCAAATCAATAGTTGAGAGATTTCTTGCCGAAGGGGAGGCTGTGTGGTATTGAATAGTGTAATAACCTGCAGAACAATCATCAAACATAATATTACCTTTGGAGTTGCTTTGAACATTATTCCATGAGCGGTGTTTTGCATTAAAATCACCAATAATGAAGAATTTAGACCTATTGTGGGAAAGTTTCTGGCCTACGCTTTGGAATGGCAAAAGGCAGCTAACCTATAAACGTAAGTTGACCAAATTTTGTTTCAACAGAAACTCCCAAAGTTTCAAAACTTTGGTTTCTAACGAAGAATGAATTTTATTTTTGATACGACTATGAACAATGATGGCAACGCCACTGTAAGCTCCATCAAATCAAGACGATCATTTCAATAAATGATATAATTTACGTCCCTTTTAACCTTATGGTCAGGCTTAAGTAACGTTTCAGTTATAACGGCGATATGCGCGTTATGAACTCTCAAAAAGTTAAATATATCGTCTTATTCATCTTTAAGAGATCGAGCATTCCAATTTAAAAAATTTAATGCTTTAAAATCCATTACTGAATTTCAAAATCATAACGATATTGTTCATGGAGTTAGTTTTCAGCATATCATGTCAATTAAAGACTTCTGTAAAATTCAATTTTAGAAGCAGTTATCAAAATTTTCGTTTGAATTATGTTGGCCAGTATTTTGATTTTTACCCGGTGCAATAGCAGTATAGCTAGCTCCATTTACCGGCTGAACATCGTTAGCAGCGAAGGAAGCAGGTATAGATGAAGAATTTGAAGCAGGGGTGATTTTTGTACCTTCGGGTTCGAATGTAGAATTTGATCCTCGCTAACCGTCAGCAGAGGAATTTGTACCTGTTCGGGAAAGTGGAATATTATTTTATTTTTTGTGACAAAGGGTAACCACTGATGGGTTAGATTGCAACAATCGAAATCGAAACCGGAAGCCTAATCAGGTGCTGATAGCTGTTTTTATTACTCAGGTGGCCCAGTAGTCTGCGCGAGGAATTACTGGAAGAAAAACTGGAGAAAGCTGGCAACCGTTTATTTTGCCAATTTTTTGTTTGTCACACAAATCGACAATAACAACCAGAATTTTATTTTTTTAGCTGCGTATTTGTAACGTATTTTAATTTGAAAATTTACACAACAATTTGATGAACGTCTTTTATTTTACTTGAATTGTTTTCGATCGATCATGTTTTCCGTGCTGAGCACCAATGCTACCGACGCCAGGGAAGCAGCTCGTACACACCTGGACCCTACCCTATCGACCCATCAACTACTCATGAACCGGCGATCAACGCCCGGAAAAAAAAATAACCATACAATTACCATAAAATAAAATACAATTACATCCACATATATTGCCAACAATCGATCTTATTGTGCGTATATTGTACAAGAAATTTTAACATATTGTTATTACATTAGATGTACAATACGTCCCATATAGTATGAATTTTCAACAATAGAAAAACAATAAAATGAATGGTAAATGGTTTGTTCGGGAAAAAGTGATTTTTTGTACGGTTAAGATACATAACAACCCCCTTGTTCTATTGTAGATTTCTCCATTTACCATAGATTATATTGTGCAAACAATAAATTCTATGGTTATTTTATAGTTGTGGACGATACAATTTATTTTAAGTACAATAAGTTCTATTGTATGGTTACAATACATTTCATTGTACCTATATCGTTCTTTTTTTTACGGGCGGCTTTACTTCCCTTCCGAAGGAAGACGTGATCAGAGATGTTATGCCTCAGAACATACCGGCGGCGCCGAATGGGTTTGACCCCAGACCTGCTGGGGTGAGAGGTAATCACGCTTACCACTACACCACCGCACCGGCGCCGTTTTGATGAACGTCTGTCCGTGGGATTTATCCAAAAATATTGAAAACAATAGGTGAGGAAAAAGAATTAATATATGAAAATCCTTTCAACACCATCCATAGATTCAAACGAATAAAGGAAAGCTCACAGGGCCGTATTATATTTACTTTTTCTGACACTGCACCTTCTAGCAATGACATTTATATAAGGTCCAAACCAACAGTCAGCTTGCTGGTGATAGAAGCAAAAATATTGTAAAAGTTGCTGAGCACTCAAGTGACGACGTCACTCTACCATAATATCATAGTGGTAATTCGAAGACCAGAAGGTCCCGAAGAAACGAGCTCTACTTTTTGGCTCAGCTCTGGTACTATCTTCGGTCCCAATAATCGATTCCCCCCTCTGAAACATAGGAAATTCCACTATGATGAACCAGCCGAAATCTCTTTAATAAAGCTATAAAAAAAAGAAATTCCACTAACCCCTCATTTTATCTGTCAAACTTTAATATCGAATCAAAACAAATATTGTGCAGTACTAGAATGTTGACTAGAATGGGATACGTTAATCGATTTGCTTGGGACCAATAGGCTTGTCAAGTAGTGAGCCAATTTTAAATCGATAGTTTCGTATTGATTGTTGATAATATTCCATACTGCCAACTGCTATTTCGTGTAAAAAGATAAACATGGCAATGAAATACGAACACCACTAAACATTTTTCCACAGAACTCTAAATAAGGTAACTCGCAACCCGAAACACTAACTCCCTTACTACATACTACCAACAATCAATACGAAACTAACGATTTTAAATTGGCTCACTACTTGACTAGCCTATTGGTCCCAAGCAAATCGACTAACCATCATAGTATAAATTCCAGTACTACACTATGTTTGTTTTGATTCGCTATGACATTTTGATAGATAAAATGAGGGGTTATTGGATTTTCCTATGTTTCGAGGGGTGAATCGATTAGCTTAGGACCGAAGATAGTACCAGAGCTGAGCCAAAAAGTTGAGCTCGTTTCTTTGGGACCTTCTGGTCTTATAGTTACCTCTATGATACTATTAACCTTCCTAAAATAAATGAACTAAATACTAGGACATCACACTTTTCACTTCGGACAACTACCTAAGAACGCGCCACGCACTACTAACTCTGTCGATGTCTTGAGCCAGAAAGAAAAAAATGGCTGGATGGCGGTATCTAGAAAATACTTGGGAATTCCTTTTTTTTGACGTGACCAATATCATTCATTTTTTAATCATGTTTCCTTGTGATACTGCATTTACAGTATAGAAATAATAAAAGTCGACCTAATTATTTTCTACTAAATGAACCACGTCAAGGTATTTTTAAAAAAGGTGGCACACTTGGCGAAGCTAATGCAAATCGATTTATGAAACCACCGGTTACAATTATTAAGTAGATGCGGCAATAAGAAAAATGGATAATATGTACAGGGTGATTCGGAATAACTGTCACTGTTAAAATGGTCATAATGCATGATTTTGTTTATATCAAAATATTCCAGATATACCAAAGAAGAATACTAAGATGAAATAGTCGCAAGAAAAACTTTCTATTTTAGTGTCCTCTTACACGGTCCCTTTCATCCAATGAATATGGGGTATACAAGGTAATTTGTGGTTTTGCTGGCCCCTCGATAGAGATGAAATTTTGCGCTCTTTTTATCAAAACAAACACACCAAAATCAGAGATATCCCATTTTTTTTTTAAATTATCCGATTAACAATTAATCGATTATTTTTTGATCGCTGTGCTGTCATTTTTCCACCAATGAGAGTGCAACATATGTTTGAAACGATGTATGATGATCCTCTGGAGAAGTTAATGCTTATATAAGCATGATATAACCGACTACAAATATTTTACTTTTCTGTTCGTTAATCGATTAATCGATTATTCGAATGAAAATCGGCCATCACTAGATGAATGTGAAAAGTCATTTCAAATTTAAGGTCGTACATAAATAATGATAACGGCACCGGTGGTGTAGTGGTAAGCGTGATTACCTCTCACCCCAGCAGGCCTGGGTTCAATCCCAGTCGGCGCCGCCGGGATGTTCTGAGGCATAACATCTCTGATCACGCCTTCCTTCGGATGGGAAGTAAAGCCGTTGGTCCCCGGTTCATGTGTTGATGGGTCGATAGGTAGGGTCCAGGTGTGGGAGTTGCCTTCCTGGCACGTCGGTAGCATTGGTGCTCAGCACGGAAAACAAGATCGACGGAAAAAAACAAACCAAAGGTAAAAAAAAAAAATAAATAATGATACAATTTGAAAGGGACCGGGTCTAATCACAAATTACGTCCCCATAGTAACTATTACACGTGTGCGGACCGGTTGGATATACTGCATATATAACCACAGACAAACAGACGTAACTCTTTGAAAAAGTTTTTCTTGAAAACATAGTATCATAAAATATAGGACCTCAGTAACGACATCTCTCGGGATTCTCGTGGAAAACAAGCTTGCTCGCTAACTTGCAAACAATATTGCATAAAAGTTCAATAGAATGTATATAAACGTCAGAATGATCCGATGCCAGCGCTGCGGCGAGTAGTTCGCGGAACTGATAATATTCAAATCAACCGTTAAATGCGTGAACGAAGATACACATTCAAGGGTTACGTCTGTTTGTCTGTGATACAACCTTCAACTTAGCATACGTTAATTCAAATCTTTCTCCTTTTACCTTTAATTACCAAACACATTTGTCACGAAAATGAAATGGAGTCATGGCGATGCGAATCTATAATAATACGAAATCGGTGACAGTTATTCTGAATCACGCTGTATTTTCTTAAAAAAATACTTTCTTTCATTCAAAATTCAATATCTCAGGAACTATGCAAATTGCTTGTTGTCGTTAGGTGTTTGGTATGTAAAAAAGTAAGCGGAATACGATTAAGTGCTATTTTTGCCAAATAGTTTGACTAAGGAGGTTTTTATCTAGTGTCTAAAACGTCAAACATGTTATGTTTGAGTATATAATAATGAGTGTGCCTTGTACTTGTGGTGTTTAGTTTTAGCGTGCGCTTTCTATGCGTACACTCGAAAAATTCCACACGTCACCATCATGTGTCTCACACTTAATTTTGCGCTTATTGTGAAACACATCCATTTCATGTGTGAATCTTATGTTATGAATTATGCCCGAACACTATGGATTTGAATTGTGACACACTTGGATTCTATGTGCCTCATTTGGTGAAATCAATCGCTTTGCACATCATTGTTCAATATTCTACAATATTCTACTTTATCGACTTCTACTTAACCGACTCTAAAAATGAATCGACAATATATATACAGAACTGCCAGACGCCAGAGCTTTCACATATCTTTTTAAGTTGCCATAAGGCACGGAATGAGACTATTGCATGGCTGGGTAGTCAAAGTCTTCCATTCGTTAGTAATTTCAGGTGGATTAGAACAGGTTTAGGTTTAGGGTGGGCGTTGGCCAGATTTGGATTTTTCAGATGTAATCCTGGATAGGACCCTGTCATTGAACGTCGCGTGAAAGTGGAACTTAATGAAGGCCTAAGTACTTTTTCGTAGTTTTTAGTTTTCGGATTTGAAAGATCGTCGGTTACAGTGGCCTGCTTACTAAGCAGAAAAACGCGGTCTCAGGTCCTTACATATCAAAGAGATTTATGGTAAAATCGCTTGTGTATCGTGTATTTTGCGAAACTCGTTGTTGTCGTTGGTTCCGGGTTTGAATGGATACACAAATTTGAGCAACGGTATTATGTGATATGAGGGGCTCGGTGGCCTTAGAGCAACCGTTTTTGCTTACTGAGCAGAACATCATGAGTCTAATCTCAGGCCCATCCATATTCAAGATTCGTCAATCGTTTTATTTGTTAATATGACTACATGGTAATAACAGCAACTCGGTGATTAAAAAGGTGCTCGTCTGCCTAGTGGGAAACGTTTTTGCTTACTGAGCAGAAGACCGTGGGTTTAGTCCCAAGCTCCTTCGCGTTATAGGATCGTTAGGATATCAATTCAGCTTATCGACCAACTTTGGCTGTGGACTACATCTACCTAACTGAAGTCGTGCATCATCACTGCCATGATAACCTCCTGCAATCTCACCTGGAAGCGGACTTAAGGAACTTGCACCATGTGCAATGACTCTGGCCGTGCTTGTTTCGCACAATTCAGTGACTGGCTCTGGCTGTGGACTAAATCCACTTGCTTGAAGTCGAATATTATCAACGTCATGATCATCTCCAACGATGTGGAAGTGGATTCACGGAGCTTGCGCTTTGTGAATCGATACTGCGTTTTTCGACCGCCTCTGGCTTTGGACTATATCCGCTTTGTTGATCATGATCATCTCCGACGATCTCACTTGGAAGTGGATACTTGGAACTTGCGCTTTGTATATCGACAATGCGTTCTTCGACCGTCTCTGGCTTTTGACTATATCCGCTTTGTTGAAGTCGTTCATTATCACTGCCATGATGATCTGCAACAGTCTCATCTGAAAATGGACTCAAAAAACTTGCGCATTCTGCATTGATACTGGTCGTGCTTGTTTTGTACACCTCAGCAGCCGGCTCTGTCTGTGATCTACATCCGCCTTGTCGTTCAGGGGAACATTCAATCAGATCGATTGATGATTCGTTGTTAGAGCCTGTCAGTGAAATTCTACGGGTGGTCTGCGCTCTGAAGTTGTCAGTAGTTGGCATACGACGCACCGGAGCATCACTTCGGGATGTACCTTCACCACAGCACTCATCATTCTCGTCCAACCAATCTTCTTCCATTCCTACATCTGAATGTTTGTCCCAGGAATACCTCGTTCGTTTTCTCCGGCAAGGTGAAAGCGCGAAGTGGTACTGACTGCAATGTTTGACGAAATTCCCTATCAGCCATGTTCCTGCCATGCATACACATTCTAGCAATACAGAAGCTTACTTTAAACTTAAATCTTAATCACTTGTTACTAATCTCACCTGTACGGCGCACTCCATTTTTATGTTTTGTTGTGAAAAACCCACAACAAAGGTTTTCTTTATTTTGACATTTCATATGCACTCTAAACTAAATTCGTGTGAAATCATAGTACCACTCAGATTTAATATTTTAGTACTGATATTAATGATATTATAATACCACTTTGTACTATATTAGGATATGTCTTCCCCCAAGGGATCAGTAGTATTTCTTCAACCTAACTATATGCGTGCATTAGAAAGATATCCGAGTGGTTGCAGTTCTTAGATTATTATAAAACACAACCGAAAATGATTTTGCAACTAAGTTATTACCGAAAGAGAAAGTCGATGAAGAGAATCGATCAATGCAGATAGGACCTTTTGAAATGTTCATCTATGTTTCAGAAGTAGGTTCCTTGCAGTGTTCCGAAAAACTTAAAAACTCAAATCTCATGCATGAGTTTATGCGCCTATGAGTTTTCAGGTTCAAAAATTTATTGCTTTATATTTTGGCGTTATTCATTGTTATTACTATTGTTTGTGCATCAGGGGTTCGGAAAACTAACACAACATGCATAGGCATGATATCAATTGACGTTTGAGTGGTTTTTATGAGTTTAAAACTGGAATGATTTTTCGGCGTTGTGAGTGTGAGTGCGTGAATATGCATGAGAATCTCAAGCGTGAATTTTGTTTGCCACAGTCGCATGCGAGTTTATTCTCGTAGGGAGGCTCAATGAAGGAGATGTGAGAATGATTTTCCGAAGACTGATTCCTTGCCTAATTTTCTTATGAAAAGGGTACCCAATGATATCTGTAGCTTTATTAGCGAATCAAAGCAAAGCCAAAACTGGTCATGCAACACCTAGTTTTAAGATCAGCAATTACAAAAATGATAATGTACACAGATAAAAATTCTGAATTTTAATTGTGATGTAAACATTCAATCACGTAGACTTGTATTTCATTTCACGCAACCGAGCAACTAGCAAACAATGTTGTTTACAAAGATGGGGTTTTGTATACAATATTTGCTACATTGCATGAAATGTGTCAGAACTTTACATGATATATAATGTAAACGTATATGATATATAACGCTCCATTTATGTGCATCATATTGAACAGAAATTTACTGTACTTTTTAAAACTGTGTACTAAAAAAAGTCATGCAATATGACAGATATCAAAACGTCTTAACCATTTTCACCCAATCGCCATCTGTGAGTCAATCGTCACTTTGATTCTTCAATTCGTTCCGGATATATAAAACAAAAGAAAGCAGTGCTTTCTTGAAAATCGTGAAAAAATAGAAAATACTCCCTTGAACCGACGGTTGCTTCGATCGGCACATGAAGTTGGATTTTAAAATTTGGTCAAAAAAAGTGCCTCCTCCAAATTTGGTCCAATTCGGAAGAGGTCAATTTCACTTGCCTTGCGCGGAGGAGGCGAACCAGCCCCAGGCTGAAAGCCTCCCTAATAAAGATAAATTAATTAAATTACTTGCGCGGTATGACGCTTATGATAATGATAATGAGTGAACCAAAAATCGATCCCACCACCTGCAAAACAGTATACTTTATCGCTGCTGATTGTTCTTCTCGTGTGTAATTAAAGATGTTCGTTTCAAGTAGCAATAAATAGTATTATCTCTTGAGATTGTTAAATGTTTGTGATAGCCATTTCTTTAAAAAAAAAAACAATTAGGTAAGTATAAATACTCTGTTCACTTTGGACCGAACCTTGGATTAATACTATAGGTGGCAAACTGAATGCTATTGTCCAATACTCTACAGAGTTTTGTTCTTATAATCAGAATGAAACGTTTGGCAACATTACTGCTTGTTGCTACTGTTGTAAGTATAACATTAATTTCACGCAGGAAATAAATCACTGAATTAATTCTTATCCAGAGCGCAGCGGTTACCCCACAACGGCAGAGCTCTCTGGATGCATTGGGTATTTTACAAGCATCAATTCCTGACCATCCACATAAAAGGAGTTCTGGCATATATAGAGCGTTGGACACAGCTGCGGAAGATTTAATTAGTTTTTATAACAACGTGCTGGAAATCCAAAAGAACTCACTCCAGTCTATCTTCTCTGATGAAGCAGAGACGTTGAGCTATGGAGACAAGGTTGAAGATTTGTGTTGGAAAAATAACATTCCAATCCTCGAAGGAATCATGAGGTGGATCGGTATGGATTACAGTGAATGCATTAAACAGCTTGACAATTCGGTTGTCGATGTACTCAGAACTATCTACGGTAATTTTCATGATGAAGAAATCGACCTCAGCAAGTACAGTTTCCTACAGGTCTTCGAAAAGATGAATATCGTCAGTAACCCACAATCCATTATTGATGCGATATCGTCGAAGAATTTCGATGTAACCGAAGCTATCCCTGAGCTAAACAGCGTAATAACCGGATTCGAGCATGACCTAAACGACAAGCTTCCGGCTTATTCGGGATGCTTGACCCAGAGGCTCAATCAGCGCAAGCAGAAGATCGACAGCCTGAAAGACAAAACTGAGAAATGTCTAGCGAGACGAGGCTGAAATCATATTAGATAAACATTAAATAGTTAGATTAACTATGGGAAGTAGAACAGTCAAGTTTGGACAATGTGCAATGTGAGTTCTATTAAACTCTAGTGTTTAGAATATGTCAGTAAATTGATTGCAATTAATTTGAAATGAGTTTTTCTTATTTATCTCTGATGGTTCTCGATTTATACTGGTTTGAAATAAGTATTTTGAGGTGACTAAGGGGTTTTATTTAATTTACTTTCTTTACACTGATTTCTCGTACATGACATTTAGACATTTGATGCCGCACATTTTTGCTGAAGCAAGCAATTTGTGATTTCTTTTTAAAATTGGAAAGCTATAAACGATTACTTTTCGTAATAAGTAATCGACTGTAAGTCATGCATCTAATTACTTTGGAAATATTTAGAAGATACTGAGAATTCTGGGAGCTCTCTCTCAGAATACTAATCAAATGCGGATTGACGAACACAATTATAATTGCAAATTTTGAAGAAATTCTTGGGCTGAACACACAATCTTGATTTATGAGAATCTACCACCACTACATATCTTCAGTTATGTGTCTTCCTTGTTACACTCCAGACCGTGCTAACTTCACCAATCGCAGTTCCTCAATTGAATATGATCTAACCATGAAACAAGCAACTCATGGGATTCCCGATCAACTTCGACCTATTATTATCCCGCGTATTTTTACTGAAATGTACCAACACGTCAATTGCGTGAACAGATATTTTACAGACGGGTCTCGTCTCAGTGGATCGACTGGCTTCGGTGTCTTCAATGAAAACTCTAGCGCCTTCCGCAAACTCTAGGAACCTTGTTCCGTTTTTGTTGCTGAGCTGGCAGCAATCAACTTCGCATTGGGGATAGTTTCCAACATGCCCGCAGACTTCATCTTCTCGGATAGTCTCAGTTCGATCGACACTCAAAAAATTCCACACGTTTGATCGAAGTGTTTATACACTTGATTTTTTAAATGCACAATCACATTTACTTTAATTGTATTTCACCTTGGTTCAATGTGTCATACACGTTAATTTATAGTGTTTCAAACTTTGAAATGTTGAAAATCTTTCACTATCTATTCAAGTGTATTGCACATTGAATCACACTACTGTTCAAAACAAATGGATTTAAAGTGTTTTGCATTTCAATGCGATAAGAATTGCTTGCTCAGAAAGGTAAACATCGAAAACAAGACTTGTGACTTTATCCTATCAGTACAGTGAGATCGAACGAAGACTCCGGCAGCAGCACACTCCAACAGTCTTCTCTTATTTCTCGCATCTACTTACATCGCGCATCATCTTTTTGCAGGAAAGCTTCAGAATCGTCATCAATCCTCTTTCTATCTACTCAGCGTACGCGCAGCTAGCCACAGCAAACCACAATCTTTCCTGCGTCGTAGATAGAGTCGTTCCCCTCGAATTTTGTCATGTATTCAATCGAAAATCCCCAGACAAAATGCAAACTAAAAGTGCCAGCTCATCCTACAACCAAATGAACTAAAACTTTCAGATAATGGTTTTCTCAGCTAAAGGCACCAATCTAAAGGTTGGCCCGTTGAAAATTAGAACTTTTATTTTTGTGGGCCAGTCTTTTCGACATTGATTGGATTGTACCAAGCGTTACTACCATCAGCTGTTTGACGATCGTGATTGTGATAAAAGGTGATACGGTCAAAATTTGGTCAAGGGAAAACGCGTGTAAATCGGTGAAATCGTTTATTTAAAAAATCAAATTAAATTTCTTTTTCAAGTTCAATTAGTATAAAATTCAGGAAAAATATTCAGTAAGGCTTCCGCTTTTCCAAATCCGAATTGCCGGGCCTTACGCTTGACCCCTGCCATCAGATTTTGTACAGCCACCTTGTCCACCTTCTTCGCCGCAGAAAGCCAGTTTGCCTTGAACTGCTGCTCGCCCTTAGCAGTTTTTTGGTCTTCTTTAGGTTCCGCTTGACAATAGCCCAGTATTTCTCAATTGGGCGGAGCTCTGGCGTGTTGGGAGGGTTCTTGTCCTTGGGAACCACCTGCACGTTGTTGGCGGCGTACCACTCCATGGCCTTTTTACCGTAATGGCAAGATGCCGAATCTGGCCAAAACAGTACGGAACAACCGTGTTTCTTCAGGAAAGTCAGCAGACGTTTATTCAAACACTCTTTCACGTAAATTTCTTGGTTGACAGTCCCGGAAGCTATGAAAATGCTGCTTTTCAAGCCACAGGTACAGATGGCTTGCCAAACCAGATATTTCTTTGCGAACTTTGACAGTTTCATGTGCTTGAAAACATATGCTACCTTTCCCCTTCCTTTTGCCGTATAAACTCCTGTCCCGGAAGCTGCTTGTAGTCGGCTTTGACGTAGGTTTCGTCGTCCATTACCACGCAGTCAAACTTCGTCAGCATCGTCGTGTACTGCCTCCGGGATCGCGCTTTGGCCGTCGTATTTTGTTTATCATCGCGATTTGGAGTCACTACCTTCTTGTAAGTCGATAGTCCGGCTCGTTATTTGGCTCGATGCACGGTTGTAGACGATACACCCAGCTTATTTGCGGCATCTCGGAGAGAGAGGTTAGGGTTTCGCTTGAAACTACCGGCAACTCTCTTTGTCGTCTCAGCGGCTTCCGGTTTTCGATTTCCCCCCGATCCAGACTTCCTGGCTGTCGACAAACGTTCCCCAAACACTTTAATTACATTTGTAACGGTTGATTTGGCAACTTTTAGCGATTTTGCCAACTTTGCGTGCGAGTAGCTCGGATTTTCGCGATGCGCGAGCAAAATTTTGATACGCTGCTCTTCTTGCTTGGACGGCATTTTGACAACTGAAGAGTGAATTCCAAAATCAAAATAGGAGCAACATTCTACACACACACACCTTCAAAATGAGGGGTGTTCAGGTTTTTTAAATGCAAAATTGAAAGAAATACGTCAAGTTGATATTGACCAAATTTTGACCGTATCACCCTTTAGTAGGGTGTTTCATTCTGGAAAAAATATTGATATTTTTGATAGGCCACCCCCTAGTTCAGTTCATAACACAAAAACAAACATCTGCCCGAGTAGCACATTTCCGTCACAATAAGTTGCAGCAACTTGTTTATGACTGATATTAGTTGTATAGTTGTTGCCACCACCCATATGTGACAAGCGTGCTACTAGTGTGTGCAAAGAATCAGCTAAATTGGTCAACGTTAAGAGGTCGCGCCAACGATTTCAATTCTGTTCGGGATTTTCGTCAAATTTGTATGGGAGAAAATGATGACCCACTAAAATCATTCTAATTTTTTTTTCTTAATAAACTGATTTGCATGAAATTAAAATATGTTTACTTAAAACTATAATAAACAACTTTGTTGAAGACTGCAAGTCGATTTGATGCTCCAGAAAACAGAAATTGGCTTTCGGAACTCAGATTGCAGATAAACCTTGATTTGAACAGAAAAGCAGGTATGCTGATAGGGCATATTTCATAGTATTAATATTTGAATTAGAGCTGGGACTATCCGGATACTTCAGTTTTTACAATAGACTTACTTTCCGACAAATGAAATATCGTTGAATTGATTTTCAGTTTACAGAATATCATGCTTTCTAGTGCCCAATATTGAAATAAAATTAATTGAGAAAACGTTGAGATGGTTATCATGAGGATAGTAACTATCCGGATATCCGAATAGTGAAAATTTAAATTTATTCTCCCTTTAACAATTTTCTTTTCTACACCCAACCAGTGGATGTAAGATTCGCTTACAATTATGTGAGATTCATCATCAGAGGATGTAAGTGGAGACCGCATGAACAGAGGATGCGATATACCTAGCTGTGGTCCAATGCAAGAAAATTGGAGACCGAAAAATGGTAAATTTATTATGTCGAAAAAATAGGAAAAAGGTTGCCGACTGGACTCGAACCATGAACGTTTCGATTATCAGACCTGTGCTTTCTCCACTGCTCTCTCCATGCTTCTGAATAAGGATAGCCTAAAAGCAAACAAGAAGCGTTCCTTTCCTCTCACACTCGACTTCGTATGCTTTTTCAGCTGGAGAGATTCGCGGCAAGGGTGTGTGTCGTTCTACCATGTTATACATAAAAATCAAGGCAAATGCTTGCTTGTGTAGGTGAAAGCACAGACAGAACACGAAATAAAAAAGGCAAAAAACCATTACATCGCCTGTAAGGTCAACTTCTAACATTCGCTGCGATGTTCATGAACAGAGGATGATAGGAAATGGAACTAACATTAATTGTTATAGATTTTTGGTTTGCGTGTACACCCAACCGAGGGATGTAAGATTCTCTTACAATTATGTGGGATTCATCATCAGAGGATGTTAGTGGAGACCGCATGAACCGCGGATGCGATATACCTAGCTGCGGTCCAATGCAAGAAAATTGGAGACCGAAAAATGTAGAGTGTATTAGTGAGGTAAATTAGTTATGTCGAAAAAAATAGGAAACAGACTGCCGACTGGACTCGAACCACGAACGTTTCGATTATCAGACTTGTGCTTTCTCCACTGCTCTCTCCATGCTTCTGAATATGGATAGCCTAAAAGCAAACATGAAGCGCTCATTGCCTCGCATACTCGACTTCGTATGCTTTTTCTGCTGAAGAGATTCGAGGCAAGTGTGTGCGTGGTTCTACAATGTTCTACAATGTGCGTCGTTCTACAAGCTTACTGGTATAGTCGAAAGCGTAGATAGAACACGAAATAAAAAAGACAAAAAACCATTACATCGCCTGCATGGTCAATTTCTAACATTCGTTGCGATGTTCATGAACAGAGGATGATAGGAAACGGAACTAACATTCATTGTAATAGATTTTTGGTTTGCATGTACTGTTCTAAATATTTGTCAAAAAGTTGGTTCTAGGTTGCCCATGTGACCTGATGTGGAATGGCAGATCTGTTAATTGCCAAAATTTAATAACATTGAAAAATAAAAATATCCGGATACTCGAAGTCCCAGCACTAATTTGAATCAACACCAATGAATTTTTACACTTAAAGTCCGAGCGTGTCCGTGCAGCGAGCATTTCTCACTTCATTAACAAATAAGTTTATTACTATAATTAAAATCTACTTTTTTACGTATCTATAACAAGCTTAAACTCTATTCTATCGACTGCTTCAGAAATAACTAATTTTCGTCAACTGCATGCCCAAGATTGGTGTGCGGAGTTACCAACCCCTTGTATGGTATACACATATTTTGAATCGGAGTAAGAGGTGGGACCTTCATCATCATCATCAGTTACAGTCGTTACAGTTTATATAACTGTATCCCTTAGGTTAGAGGGTGATATATAATAAAAAAAACGCGGGCGCCCTAGTATTTTTAATGTTCTTCCTTAGAAATCGGGAAATGAAGCAATCTTATCACAAACTCACATAAATGCTTATCGTTCAAGATACACAAATTGATGCAATTGGCGAAATTTAAAATCCCTTATCAATAAACACTGTTAGCATCGCAAAGTGATAACGAGATCATTGCATTAGTATATGCCTGGATTAGTCCTATAAAAAGGCATAGTAATTTCACCCGCGGTACCATACACCTGCTCAAGTGAGTGAAGTGAGCTCGAAAATCCTAGCCACAACATGAAACTTCTGGTACTTCTTGGATTTTTGGCTGTGGCCGTAAGTATCTTTCATATTTCCTAAGCAGTGAATTTATTAATACTCAAATTATCTAATCGATTAGCACTCGCAAGTTTCCGAAAAACGCATGAGCTCTCTAGACGTTTTGGAGAAACTCAGTCAGCATATTCCCAACTACAAATATGCAACGGACTTAACCATCCTTAGACTATCTGAGGCAAAAAAAAATGCATCGGAAGTGCTGAACGAATTTTACAGGAAAACCCTCAAAATTAAGACAGAATCACTTGTGTCGATGATTAACTTAGAGCTAGAAATGATAAACTATGGAAAATCAGTTATCGAATATTGTTGGGAGAATAATATACCCATCCTCGAAGGTAGAATGGGATGGGCCGGTGATGACTACAGGTACTGTATCAAGCAATTGGATAACTCAACCACTAATGTAGTTGCCAAAATCTATGGAAGCTTCAACGATGACGAAAGTAATATCCGCAAGTATAGTTTGTTCGAGGTCTTCGAGGGGAGGAACATCATCAACGAACCGCAGTCGATCATCGATGCCATCTCTAAACTTGATACCGTTGTAACTGATGGCATTCCGGAGTTCGGTGATGTTGTAACCAGCTTAGAAACTGATCTGCACAATGTACTTTCAGTTTACACTTCTTGTTTAACTGAGGAGCTTGCTGATGTAATACAAGAGATAAAAGACTTAAAAGTTGAAACCGAAAAATGTCTCAATAGCCTTCCTTCGGAAGAGAAGTAAGCCGTTGATCTCCAGTTCATGAGCTGATGGGTCGATAGGTAGGGGCCAGGTGTAGGAGCTGGCTCCCTGGCGTCGGTAGCATTAGTGCTCAGCACGGAAAACAAGATCAACGGAAAACAAATCATAGAAAAAAATGTCTGTCGGCTATAAGGCTATTTGGTTAGTACACTGAGAAAAAAAACCATATAAAGTTTATGTGAACTCATATAGATTTTTGCAATAGTACCTCGCTAATACCAACCGGTGGAAACTAACGATATTAAATTGGTTCACTACTTGACTAGCCTATCGGTCCCAAGTACATCTATTAGCGTACTCCATTCTAGTTGAAATTCTAGTACTACACTATGTTTGTTTTGATTCGCTATTAAAGTTTGACAAATAAAATGAGGGGTTCGTGGATTTTCTTATGTTTCAAGGGGTGCAACGATTGGCTTGCGACCGAAGATAGTACCACAGCTGAGCCAAAAAGTTGAGCACGTTTCTTCAGGATCTTCTGGTCTTAGAGTTACCTCTATGCTAATACCATGTATGTGTTAGACACATAATCTCAATATTTTTTTTTTGAATATGAATTTTATAAGTGATGACTTTAACTTTTATTTTAACTTTCCCAATCATAATCTTTAATATTTATCTTTTAATATGGAACAATAAGACGATTAATATTTAATCGACAATCTCTTCAATTTCATTTGCTTGTTGGAATGAAATTTATATCCTGTAATAGTAGGTTCCGTATTTTATGCGTATTCATTCATAAAAAAAAAACATTTCATTACCAAAACTACATTATGCAGTTATCAGAAATATGGCAAACATAAAATGAATATTAAATACAGCTACTATTATTTAATGCACCTCTCTTTTAAAGGTATAATTATAATTTAGGTTTTGGACCTAAACTATAAAAAATTTTTTTTTTTTTTTTTTTGAAAATTATTATGATAGCATTTATCAACTATTAGACAAGATTCTTTAGCTATAAATCCATTGTTACAAAATCGTTTTTTCCAAAATAATTGCTTGTTCTGCACATTGTAAACCATTACCGGTGGCTCGTCAATATCTTTCAAGTTCAGTATGAAATATTTACTGCTAACATCAACCACGTTATTTTCATTTTGCAGCGTTTGGTGGGGCAATGGAAGCGCAAGTTAATCCAAAGCCGAGGATAAAGGAAGGGTAATGGCTAAATAGTCTATGCGGACCACTTGAACGCCATGGGAAAAGGAAGCGATTGAAGAGGTCGGTTATTGGGAGGGGGGGGGAGGGGGGGTTTATTTTAAAGCAACCATCAAAATAAACAGACAATATATGCAAAGGCTAGTTGCCAGTTGCTTTAAAGGCTATTTGTCTTCCTAAGCGAAACCCCCGACGCATTTCGCGCCAAATCGTATTCGGAGCTGGCAGCACCCTTTCAGATTTCAATGAAACTTTCTGGATGTGTGGACCTTGACTAAATATGCCATTTTGTATACTTAGTTTTTCCAAAATTTATCTAGACTAACATTTGAGAAGGGCCAAACTTTTTCTGCCGATTTTTTTCAAAAAAATATTATGGAAAAATGACAACTCCTACAAAAATGTGTTGTATGGATGACTTTTAGGAAATTGTCCAAGTTATCGACAAAAAATACTGGAAAAAAATTTGAGACCTACACTGAAAAAAATCGATTTTAAAAAATTAAAGTCGATTTAAAAAAAATGGCCATGTTTGATTTGGATGAAACTTTGCCTCAAGATAGGTAATTGTGTTAACTAGCAACCGTTAATACATCGCGAGATGGACACTTTTAAGAAAAAAAAAGTTTTTCTCACAAAAACTTGATTTTTTTTATTTGCCATTTTCACACAAAACTAAACCAGTGAAGCTCAAAATCATCTCAGAATCCAATGAAGTTCAATTTGCGATTCAATTTTGTCAAATCAGCACTTCAGTTCACTTTGATTAATCGAGAATTTCATATGAAAAGGGCTCTTGATGCATTTCTCGCCAAATCGTATTTGGAATTGGCAGCACCCTCTTAGAGTTCAATAAAACTATTTGGACATGTAGACCTTCTCAAAAAAATATCATTCCCTTATTCTGTTGTCTACTACTGATGCAAAATTTGATAATATGTGAGAGAGAAAAGACAAGATTTTTCATATATCATTTATTTATATATTTTCAATGTTTTAAACCTATTTTCATACATGCTATTTTTTCCTTTTTCCAATCGTTAAATATTGTTGGTTCATCTTCTGAATTAGAATACGTTTTTGCCGCTACTTTGTCACCAGTTATAGGCACAAAACTGTGGAATTTCTGTGTGCCCGATATTGTCTTTGTGCTGTTATATAGTTCTTCGAGTTCTTCTGACATTTCGATGTACTGTTCAGTGGATATGTACTCGAAACGTAGTTTTGTGGTATTTTTATCTGTTTGTTCAACTGCCCAGTTATATAATTCTCGCGGAGTTGTTATGGTGTTTCCATAATCTCGAGCAAGACTAGCTCTCTTTGCCATTCGCTTGAGTGTGCCACCAATGGCATCACAGGGACCTTTTCCATGAGACGTTGCAAAAAAATGCCATTCTGCTTCTAATCCATGCTTTGACTGAAATCTACACAGACTAGCAAAGTTTTTTTTTTTATTTTTGTATTGTGATGCTGCCCCATCTGACATAAAAGTAATTTTAGAAAAATCTATCGATTGTTTAATAAAATCTATCATTTTTGAGATGAACAACTTAACTGCAGCTGTATCGTGAGTCATTACTTCTGATATGATAATGAAGCTAACATTTTCAAGTTTATTGTCTTTCTTATAATAAACTTCAAATTGATTTATTGTTGCTTGAGAATTATTCCAGTGATATCCTTGAGCAGCGTTTTGGATAATGAATGAAAAATTTTCAGAAAAATCACAAATTGCTAGAATTTCGCCTTTTTTTAATGATTTTTTTTTCCTTAGAAAAGATGACTGTTGTTTGTAAATAAAGTCATGAGTTATAAGTTTGTTAATTTTATCAATGAGATACGGAACAAATTCATCAACAGGCTTGATAATCGTTTCCAAATTACAACGATCAGTATTCAGCCACTGTTCAGCCAAACAACATCTTGTTTGCCATTTGATTCTAATAGCAAAGTAAGTTCCTCTTCAATATGTTCATTGGAAGCACACTTTTTGCAAGTACGAAAAAAAGCAATCAGTTGTTCTAGTAGAAATATTACAAAGCATTTTTTCTATTATTGCATCTTGTGACATAATTCTTAAACTGTTGATCATTAATTTTACATTTTCATGCATTGTACAAATACATACATTATGTATACCAGTAGAATCAAGCAAAATGCAATGGTTTGGTCGCAATTGTTTAAATACAGTGAAACCAATATTAATATCTTTATATTTATCAACAAAAATCATGTACGCTTCTTTGAGGGACATCATTAACAGGCGTTTTTGAACGTGCTCTTTTCGTCCATTTCTAAACTCGGAATCAAAATCATTTGTTCCGGGCATAGGTCTACTAATATCATTGTCATAAAAAAAAATCCCTAACTAGTTTTTTGTATCATCGTTGATCCCATACCCACTTCTTTTGTTGTTAACAAGCACTTTGTCAAGCAGTTTTATCTTGACTTTCTACCAGTGATTTCACAAAACTGGACCAACTAATTTCTATTTTTTTATGAAACGCACAAATGTTGGCTACTTTTCTCGAGGTTCTAGAAGAAAAAATCTCAGAATAATTTTTTATTTCAAAGTTCGAGTGGTAGTAAACGTCATTTTAAGTGCTCGAATGAAGTGGTTTATTCTGCTACAACTTTATTCACGGACCAAGACTTTGGCAATACTGATAATACTGTTATCTGATCTTTTCTGTCAGCTGTAGAGGAATTGAACTTCTCCTTTAGCTGCACAATTATTTCTTCGTGTGTCTCTACTTTGCTAATGTCTGCTGTATCTAGGCCAAATATATTTTTTCGCACTGATTGTGTAATTTCTAGAGATTTTATTGAACGATAATCCATGCTCCTCATGTTCCTCGATGAAATTGGAGATAAATTCAACGTTTCCACAAAGCAATTAAACTTCTCAACATTGTATGGACGTTGCAGATCATCTGCTGATGGAACTGACTCCAATGATGGAACCGATGGTAGCGTATCTGAAGGAAAGAAGAAGAAAAAATAATTAATAAGTGCAATTAGGAGGTTGCAGTTAAAAGTTGATAGAATCATCAGGATGACTGTTCTTACCTAGCTCATCTACGGATTGATGGCCACTCATTGATTGACCTGGATCATCATTATGCTGCTGCCCACTAGTTGACGGTTGGATATTTACTTCATTTCCAACCGATCGGCGTTTTTTCATAACTGGACTTCTATTATGAGATATCACGCTACGGCATGACTCACAAATGCTCATCGTTTCATCAATTTCGTGGTTATATCCCATAGAGTATATTTTTTCTACCATCGTTGACGATATGGCCCGTAACTTATTTCGGTTGCATCTCGGATTATTTATATTTCAATCCATTGAGCCTTAATTTACTACTTTGGTCCATGATAATAATTTTACTACAACTTGTCTTCACAATTTTCGTTATCAGATTGACTGTTGCTTGTATGAAATCAACCTTAGTTTTATAGTGCTCAAAGGTAGAATGAAGTGGTAGGTATATAATGTTAATGGTTTAGGTATAAATAACAAAAGGGCATATAGAATTATGATGCGATACGTTGACTTCCTAAATCATTGTTGATTCGAAAGAAGATCTCAATTTAAATTGTATTCATACCTAATTCTTTATGGATAATTTGAGCTAAGAATTCTAAGTTGCTATAAGGAGTATCGAATTTTGCCTCAGTAGTAGACAATATAATCAATGATTTTTCGTCAGCGAATTAAGCTTTTTTTGCCTTGAATTTGTTAATTTGTGTGCTGAAATTTAGTTTCAAGTGTTCATAAAGTTATCATTTAGTGATATATCGTGTTTTTTTCCTGTGTTGAAGCATCCAGTTTTGAAGCCAAATTAGATTAAAAAAGAGAAGAATATAGCAAGTGAAAAATAGAAGCATGCAGTGACAAAAGAAAGAAGCAAGAAAAAAAAGGTCCGCCTTGAGTGCTTCGGTTGACCTTGAATTTAACCTCCAAAATCTACGTCGCAACTTCAGTTCAATTGTTTGGTGTCGGTTTAATTGCCTCCCGGGAACCCGGTTCTTCGAGTTCGGATGCCACACTTTCGGCGCGTAGTTCTATTGACATTGAGAGATTCGTCACCGTGGACGAGTTTTAATCCGGTCCGTTTGGTGAATTAGTCCGGGAAAGTGCTGATAATGTGTCCGTCGCGAATTTTGGTGGTGATTCGGTGGCAGAAGTTGCCGTGAATCAGCAAGCTTTCCGCTTGCAAAAGTGTTCGGCTGCTGGTCTCTTGACGGTGTCGGAGATTGCGACTAATCTGAAAAATGCCTCGCTCAAGACTTGACGGGGTGTAACTGATGGCCGCGAACGGTTCCTAGGGAAAGCACTAGACGCGAACCCAGGCATGGCAGTGCAAGAAAATTTGTGTTCGGAACTACGTAACCCATGGATTGGGGGATCAAATTAACATGGTGAGACCAGTCCAAATATTTTTTACAATAAAAAATATAAACTAAATACGTGCCGGTATTCAAAAGAGCATTTTGAAGCTGGAAGTATGTGTGTAATACTAATATCCAATTGATAGAGGTAATACATACATGCGGGGGTTATTGTAAGTGAAAGTAACCTCGGAATGGGCGTGACTCTCCAGACATTCTGAAATGGGTTGCTGGATCTGCAATAGAGCTATCACCGTCTAACTCCCGGACTAAAGCTGTCTACAATGACCATAAATGCGACATTGTAGAGAGACTTCTTCCATAATAACACTGCCGGCCAGTGGGGTTAGAGGGAATACACACACACACACACACACACACACACACACACACACACACACACACACACACACACACACACACACACACACACACACACACACACACACACACACACACACACACACACACACACACACACACACACCACAGTAGTAGACAATATAATCAATTATATTATTTTCTAATTATATAAGCCCTTTTCATATGGAATTCTCTATTAATCCAAGTGATTAGTTGCTGATTAGACAAAATTTAATCACAAATGGAGCTTCATTGGTTTCTGAGATGATTTTGAGCTTCACTGGTTTAGTTTTGTGTAAAAATGGTACGTTAAAAAGATCAGTTCAGACATGAAAAAGTTTTTGCAAGAAAAACTTATTTCCTTAAAAGTGCCCATCTCGCAATGCATGGACGGATGGTAGTAAACATAATTACCTATCTTGAGGCAAAGTTTCATCCAAATCAAACGTGGCCATTTTTTTTAAATCGACTTTAAATTTTAAAAATTGATTTTCTTCAGTGTAGGTCTCAAAAGAATTTTTTTTCAGTATTTGTTTCGATAATTTTGTCAATTTCCTAAAAGTAATTCACACCACATATTTTTGTTGGAGTTGTCATTTTTCCATGATATTTTTTTGAAAAAAAAATCGGCAAAAAAAGTTTGGCCCTCCTCAAATGTTAGTCTAGACAAATTTTGGAAAAAATGAGTGCTTATTTAGTCAAATTCTGCACATCCAGAAAATTTCATTGAAATCTGAGCGGGTGCTTTGATTCGATTTGGCGCGAAATGCGTCCACCGCATCCTACCTCTTTTGTTAATCTACTTATTGTTATTAGGCTGTCTAAATTTTTTAATTTAAGTTCGTTTGATGATTATGATATCTCATAAGCCTAATATAATAAATAATTAAAATCTCTAATCTACCTAATCAATTATAACCCAAGCTTTATTAAGTACCTGCACTTGTGCATGTAATCTAAAATTTAACGTGTTTCAAGTTGTTTTTTACTTTGACCTATATTTATTATATATTAGTTCGTCTCAGGTGACACCTTCTAGTTAATAAAATGCTTCACTTAGTTTCCTAGCTGATTTTTAAATTATATAGGGTATATACTCCAACTACGCTCACACGTTTCCACTATGTCGTCCCACAAAATTACGTATGGTTATGTCACAATAGAAGCACGCCACAGTGGAAATCCCGAGCCATAGTTCAAACACTTATCCCAAACCAAAATAAAGCATATATAAGATTAGTTACAATACCATGTACAAAAATGGTGTTTAACATTGTTCCCTGAGAATACTTCAATGAAAACAGCAATGAAAGCCTGTCACGCAAATAGAAGGAATACTGTCGGGCACTTTCTGCAATATTTCAATGCAGTACTTGTTCGCTATCTGGGTGTTCCTTAACTGGGCTGCTTTTTAACTGGGCGTTCGCTAACTGGGCTGAAGCTCAGTTTAAAACAGTTATACGACAAAAATAGACATCACATTTAGTTTGACATTTCGTTGTCAAAATTGGTGAGGGGCAGTCGAGTGAAATATTAAGTGTTATTATAAATAAATATGAAATTATTTTCATTTCACACTGAACTCTGGACTTGAAAGCATTTTTAGCGAAAGTGCTAAACCTGATTAAACTCGCGAAATTGAATGCTGTGAAAATAACAGTAAAAAACTTTGAACTGTTTCAATTCAATGCGCAATAAATTTTTTAATGTCGATCAAACAATCCATTGAAGTTTCCCTCAGCGTTTTTTGACGTTTGACAAGCCAGCCCAGTTAACGAGTGGAATTCGCTAACTGGGCTGCGCTTTTAGCCCAGTTAGCGAACAAGTACTGTAGCATTTGAAGCGCAGGGTGGGGCAGTAAGAGCGCAAGTCAATCCAAGGCCGATAGTAAAGGAGGGGTAATGGCTGACTCGCCACATGCGTGCTACATGATGGCCATGGGAAGGGATAATGATTAGTTTGAGGTAGGTGGTTGGATGCTTTTTGGATTTAGTTGGCCACGTTGCTGCAAAATGATATAGAATGTGTAAGCTGGAAATAATTTTAAATTTGAATGAGTTAGGGGCTGTTCATAAACTACGTGGACAGTTTTTTGGGATTATTTACCCCCTGCGTAGACAATTAGCCACTTCATTCGAGCAGTTAAAATGACGTTTACTACCACTCGAAAAATAGCCAACGTTTGTGCGTTTCATAAAAAAAATAGAAATTAGTTGGTTCAGTTTTGTGTAATCGCTGGTAGAAAGTCACGCCAAAACTGCTGGACAAAGTGGTCAATTGTCCTTACAAAATTTTAAAAATTTGTATGGGCCGTGGATAACTGCCAAGCCTCCGCCCCCCCCCCCCCGTAAACTGTATACGTAGTTTATGAACAGCCCCTTATTTATTTTATTATACATCAATTCTTTACTGCTACTAGAGTTTGGCTTTGAATCAAATTTAAGTTACTTAAAACTGATGATACTTCTCTGAGCGTGCTCGCCTAGATTCTAAACACCGAATACAAAAAAAAAAAACATAATTTTTAAACCCCTGTATCCCAAAATTTAGGAAAAATGCTTAAAAGATCAAACAGCATAATAATAACCCGGAGTGGTTCAATTGAATATCCTACTACACAAAAATAAGATTAAATACAATTAGATTGGTCTCACCCGATATTCTTGAAATACTTGACATTTTGAATGAAACATTGTCATTTCCAGACTTCGTGTTGTTAGTTTTCTTCAAGGTCTTGTGCTTAATGCTTGATTTGTCTTTCGCTTCGTATTTCTAAGAAGTGATTATAAAGTAGATAAAACAAAACCAACACTTCCCGCCCACAAGCTGTAGACCGAGTGCAGAATCTTTGTGATGATACTTTCTAAACGTGCATACCCATAGAAATAAATCCAATTCAATGAAGGATTTATTAAAAAACAGATTATTTCTACAGTGACTACTGTGACTAAATCCAGCATTCCTACTAAAATATCAAATGCTGTTCTTAATCATTTATTATTATAGTACAGAGCAATAAACAATGTACGGTGATGATTAATCTGTTAATATGCTTTTATAAGCGGGTTCAAATGCACTTTTGGTAAGCATCAACACTGATCTGGCAACACTAGTGTGCATCTTTCCAATGTGGTAAAGATCCAGATCAGCCCTGGGACCTGGTAGCCTAATTAAACTACCTCAAGGTTTTGCCAAAGCCCAGGGACTGTTAACATCAACCACGTTATGAAAAGCATGAAAGCATGATTGACCGCCCACGGTTGCTGCTCTGTTATTACTAGATCAGCTGCAATTACACAGAGAACCAACAGATGATGTTTGGGACTAACATTCATCCTCAATGTGTAAGAACTGGAGATCTAATATTTAGCAATACCAGCGCCGGCCGTGTCCGAATACAGGTCAACTAGGGAATGGGAAGGAATGTGTTGACGTGGTGGTACTCGCTGTGAAGGAAACCGAGAAATCCTCTGCGCTTCCACGAGAAATCACTGGGATGTTGGATGTGGGGAAAGGTTGCACCTCACCACGCAGGGATCGTTTTTGGTAGAGCGATTATAATACACAAACACACACACACACACGCGCGCGCGCACTCATCCAATTTCTATTTTTAGATCAGGACCCACACTGTGGTAAGTGATGCGATCGGTGTTAAAGAAGAATTTGTTTTCATTAAAATCTAGTGGGTATAGAATAAGGCAAAGTGAAAAATTGCAAGGGGGACGACGGGACGGCCTGGGATTGAACTCCCGACCTTCTGTTCAGTAAGCAGAAACGGTAACCACTGAGCTACCGAGCCTCGTCGACTGTTAACATCAACCACGTTATAAGATAAAAAGTGCTCATGGAATTCCCCTACTATCCATTGACGTCCAACTACAAATAACTCGGTTGTATCTATGATAAGCATATCTACTATTTCATACAAATTAACTGTTTCTATCTCTGTTTTAGTAATGAAAGTTCCTACTTTTAATTCGATACCCTTGAATTTAATTTTGTCAGCACATTCAGTTTTTCTATTAATGTTAAAAGGTAATGGCAATAGCAACGATTTAAAATAAGCTTTTGACTCCAGTTCACATCGTAGTAGTTTTCCTTCTAATGGGCAGTTGAAAAACTGTTTGTTATGAAGATCGTTAGAAAATTATAATGCTGCCTTCATGCATAATGTGATGCATATACTATATTTTTTCGTGACGTAATGATATCTGCATATTCTTTGAAACCTTTATGTTTAGCTTCATTTCTGAAATTCATCATGTTGACTACATTTCCACTAGTCTTAATTGCAGAACCGTAATGGCATACGAAATGATGTTTTGGTTTACGGTGTTCATCGAATAGGTCCTGATATAATGTGTGATGTACTTTGCATAGTTCGTTTATCTCAACAATATCACTCAAAGAAAACGTTTAACTTAATATTTTTTCGGTAAGTTTTACTACAACTTTACAATAGTTCCAAACAGGATCGTTAATATGAACAAACGGGCCCATGATTAGCAGAAAATAGTGCAAAAACGCTTTTATTTCACTAGCTGAAGCTAGAGTCGGTGTATAATGAGTCACGCCAAGAGTGAAGCCAAGTCTACCTATTGAACTGTCAAACCGGCTACCTATCGCGCAAAGTACACAAACATTACGATGCTATGAAAGATCCACGAAAGGTATTGCAATAAAATATAAAATATAATCGAAGAAATGATCATAAACACGCAGTGAGCAATAAATTGTCATGGGATACGTTTGGTAATGATCACTTATGAGAATTTCTACTATTTTTGGTTAAGATAATTTGACTAAATCACTGATATAATGATTTACTAAAGCCGCTATATTTTTTTCTCGCTGGAAGTCATTTGAAGTTGATGTAGAAGTCCTCTGTTGCAAAGTGAAAAGAAAGGGAATCTTTCGAAAACCGTGATGCGAGTTCAATTATTTTTCTCTTGGCGTGACTCATTATACACCGACTCTAGCTGAAGCCAGTGCTGAGATTTGTCATTGTCATTGACAGACTTTCGCGCGATATTGACAAAATTGTTCGTCACATAGTCACTGACAGACTTGATCCTCAAAAAAACCTTCATCAAAATCTCATTCATTTTTTCGTCAATGACAAAGATTCACCTGGTAACAAAAAGTGTAATTTAGTACATTCTGTGTCACATTATTATTATCCAAGTAGCTCAGGACGTAGATACTTGTTCATTAAAATGGATCCATGTAATTGTTATGCTCAAGTCATTTAATTTCGTTACAAATTTAGCTAATAAACAAATCTACACATGTTCGTCACTGACACCATTGTCATTGACAATTGACATGGTTTGCCTTGACTATGACTCTTAGCTTAAATGAGTGACCAAAGTAGAATTGTCAATATCACCGTGTACTGTCGAGATTTTGCAGCACTGGCTGAAGCTAGCATCACAACGGAACGTTTTTTTTTTTTTTTTTTCTTGCGTGCCACAAAAATATCGGTAATATCTGGCATTCTTCGCAGCGATGAGTCTAGAGCTATTTTACTAAAAACACTTTTGGCCACATTTAATACTTTGAGAGAAACAAATCTTTTTTTTTAATATACAATAATTAAGAGCAGCAGTTAGCCCGAAGCAACACACTCCATTGCTGAAGAAGTCATGCATTGGGTCAACTGATATATTCTCAACTGCATGGAAGGATGGCAATCTATTAAGAACCGTTTCTCCTCTTACACCTTTTTCTGATGGACTTTGCATGCTAACATCTACATCGTAATTATCAATATTTCTAATGAAGTCCAAGCTTTTGTTATTCAATGCTGTGTAAATGTAAGCTGTTGTTATTCAATGCCCTTAAATACTGTCACAACATGCTCAAATAATTTATTGAACCCTACCCCATTTAAATCTACTTTTTTATCATTGCAGCAACAAAAATGTTGCATAGTTTTGACCAATATTCATCGGAAATCGTAGGAATGGTGTGAGTAAGTTAGTAGTAGGGGAACTAGGGGCAAGAAGGTCACCCGGGGCAAAAGTGCCACCCGTGAATTTCTCTGTAAAAAAATAGTGCTGTAGTTGTGGGTAGTCGCAGGTAGTCGACGACTACTTAGCTCCATACCGAAAAAAAAGTGCCAAAAATAGGTACAATCTGGGTCTGGCGAAGTCGAATCGCAGCCAGCTTCAGACACTATCCAAGACGCATTGCAGCACGCTTTACTCTGTTCGAACGGTTGTCAAATTGATAAACAAAGCAAATGTGTGCAAGATTGTGAGTGACTCTCTTGAAATATCGATTGGTAGTTGTAGTATGGTGTAGTTCGTTGTTATTGTCGGTCGCGTTTGACACCGGAAAACCCCGCACCCGACTTTCGATTTTACTCTCGTTATGTACAACAACAAAGCGTCGGACATGGTGTGCATTATGGCGCATCATTGTACAAATACAGCGCACTATGTCCGACGTTATGTTTTATGTACAGATAGAATAATATTTGATTTTTATAAAAGTTCCTAAGCAGTTAAAATGCGATGTTACGCAAAGTTTTGCAGCTACACTGCAAGTGCACCGGTGAAGAGAAGTTTATTTCGCTTTCCGAAGGATCGTTTCTTGCGCCGCGAGTGGTTGATTTTTTTGCGAGATTGATCCGGAAACCCCAGTTCAGCAAAACTATGAATATGTTACCAAAAATAATAACAACTACGTTTTACTCAGATTACAATACTCCCTATCTGTTTCTTCCATATGAGCTCTTATAAGAACAGTAAAAAATGGTTCGATTTTGACAGTTCAAATTGGTTCGAAATCCATTACGAGACCGCCAGACCCAGGGTACAATACAGCAATCCAATCTGGGAAAAATATACACGTTTAAAGGAGAGCAAAATCTCACCGGAAATGTTAAATATTAAAAATACACTGCACTCAAGCCGGTTTCCTTTGAACACTTGTGCCCCCAATTAACAAGTTCGACGAAAAATTTAGAAAATATTAAATTTGAAATAACTAGCGTCTCTGATATACATGTTCAGGTAAAAATTGAAAAAAATCGGTAAATTCAAAATTACTTACGCCTTTGACATACACATACAGGGAAACATTAAAAACAATGTTTAATTTTAAATGGCTTGCGCCCCTGGTAAGCATGTTTAAAATGATTAAAATTGTTAAATTTGAAGTGTCTAGCGCCCCTTATATACAGGGAATAAATTTTAAAAAAAGTTACATCTGGGAAAATCTGAAAAAAAATTGTGGTTGTGCCCCTGATAAACATGTTCAGGTTTAAATAGATAATATTGAAAAATTCAACACTTGAAATAATTTGCGCCCCTGATATACACGATCAGGGGTAAGCAAACGTTTTATTAAATGGCTTGCGCCTGATAAGCACGTTCTAAAAAAAAAAAAAAACATTAAATTTGAAATGACAAACGCCCCTGGGAAACATTTTCAGGGAAAAATTAAAAGAATATAATGGCTTATGCCCTTGTTAGACAACTTCAGGAAAAAATAAAATGAAACATAATATGTAAAATTTTAAATGACTTCAAGCAAAGATTAGCTGTCTGATAAACATGTTCCGGGAAAAATGATCAAAATTGAACATTTTGAGTGGCTAGCGCCCCTACACGTTCAGGAAGAAATTTTAAAAAAATAATAAATTTGAAATGGCTAGGCCTCTGGTAAACATGCTCCGGGGAAAATTGACAAAATGTTAAATTTTAGGTGGCTAGCGTCCATGATATACGCGTTGAGGAAAAAAAATGTTAAATTCAAATGGCTACCAACTAACCTACACAATCCTACACACTAAGATTATTTTTTAGATTTCTGTGAATTTTTACCGAAATCTCAACAGCTGAACGTTCGGCAAACAGTTCGGTGATTTTTCACAGCTTTCCTATATTTTTCACAGATTATCAGTGAATAACGGCTATACAAGTGTTTGTAAGTTTCCATGAGGCCCATATATAGCCAAAAAGGTGAAATAGCGATTTGTTTTCCGTTGATCTTGTTTTCCGTGCTGAGCACCAATGTTACCGACGCCAGAAAGGCAGCTCCCACACCTGGACCCTACCTATCGACCCATCAACTCATGAACCGGGACCAACGGCTTTACTTCCCTTCTTCGATCTTTCAAAAATAAAAATAATTGTAATTGAAGTAGTATTAAAAAGAGTTTCAAGTGATAATTATCAAATCCCACGTGTCAAACGGCGCCGGTGGTGTAGTGGTAAGCGTGATTTCCTCTCACCCCAGCAGGCCTGGGTTCAATCCCAGTCGGCGCCGCCGGGATGTTCTGAGGCATAACATCTCTGATCACGCCTTCCTTCGGATGGGAAGTAAAGCCGTTGGTCCCCGGTTCATGAGTTGATGGGTCGATAGGTAGGGTCCAGGTGTGGAAGCTGCCTTCCTGGCACGTCGGTAGCATTGGTGCTCAGCACGGAAAACAAAATCGACAGAAAAAAACAAACCAAAGGAAAAAAATAAAAATTCCACGTGTCCCTCGTGTTTGTCGCAATGATCTGTGAGTAGACTGTATAATCAAATCCTTCCTGTTCCGTGGTATGAGCCAAGTTTATTTACCATCCATATAATTATTTTTTATGCGTATAAATTGCAACTTTAATATTATTTCTAAATACGTGCCAGTATCAAAGAAGATGTTTTTTGTTTAACCTGGAAGTGTGAATACACTTCAGATATGCATTTGATATGTAAATGTTTTCATCCGGTGCTTATTATATATGAAGATGACCTCAGAATGTACGTGTATGAACAGACATTCTTGAAATGGGTCATTGGATTTACAGTAGAGCTATCACATTTCATCTCCAGGACTAAAAATGTTTGCATCTATCGTTAAAAACAGTTTTATCGACAAATAGGTTTCTTCCATAAAAGCACTGCCAGTTCAGTGGGAGATGGATTGTACACACATCAGCATTTAGTTGTTCTGTATTTTTTTTTACTGGGCTTGAACCGTAAAACAAATATTTACTGAATATTCAGTTCAAATTAGCGGAATTACTGACATTCAGCAAATACAAACTGAACTTCGGTAACGTTTATTGTAAAATACTGAGCACAGAATTTGTAATTACTGAGTAAGACAGAAAGTTCTAAATTTTCTGTATTGAGCTTGAGCTTGAGCTTGATTGACCGCCCACGGTTGCTACTCTGTTACTGCCAGAACAGCTGTAATTACACAGAGAACCAATAGACGATGCTTGGGACTAGCAATCATCCTCAATGTGTAAAAACTGGTGATCTTAAATTAGGCAATACCAGTGCCGGCCGCGCCCGAACACAGGTCAAGGAAGGAATGGGAAGGATTGTGTTGACATGACACTCGCTTTGATGGAAGCCAAGAACACCTCTGCACTTCCACGAGGAATCACTGGGATGTTGGATAAGAGGGTTGGGTTTGCAGCAGGGTTCGTTTTGGTGACAGGGTCCTATCTAGGATTACATCTGAAAAATCCAAATCTGGCCAACGCCCACCCTAAACCTAAACCTGTTCTTATCCACCTGAAATGACTAACGAATGGAAGACTTTGACTACCCAGCCATGCAATAGTCTCATTCCGTGCCTTATGGCAACTTGATGATTCTATTGCGCTATGGAGGCGAACCAGCCCACAGTGGACACCGTCCATACATATCTCGGATAAAAATCCAAAAGTTGTCTGAATTTGATGGAAAGTTCATTTTATAGTGGTTTTAAAATGCTGCGTCAGTTTTTGATGTTTTTACTTTAAGTGGCGATCCATAGAGTACGTCACGCTATATTGAGGGAAAATCATGCCTCCTCTCCCCCTTTAAATGCATTTTGCCTAGACTTAATGCATTGTTTGTCACCGATTCTTCATGTCCCCCTCCCCCCTTAGGGTGTGACGTACTTAATGGACGCCCCCTCATCACCTTACTTGAAACCGCTGGAAAAACGGTTTTTCGATCAGAAACGCGCAAGTACGGGTGAGTCATATACAATATGTACGTATGTATGTTTATACTAATAGACCGAGTGAAGCATCTTCAGATTTTCCACATATTCGAGAAGTTTTTCCTGGAAAAGCCAGGAAAGTTCTTACTAAAAAGTGAGCAGATCCACTTTCGACAAAAGTGAGTAACGTTCGCATGGTCGAAAACAGCTTTTTGCCATCTCATCCGTGCACATTACTAAACCATTTAATTACAGATATGTGAGCAAGAAAGATACAGATTAGTGGGTAAACAAAGAATCGATTTATCTCCATGTGCTAGACAGAGAGAGACGATTAAACGTCAAAATGGTCTATGAGGAGTGAGTAGCTTTTATTCACCTGGTGAGTAGCTTTTTTTGTCCGTGAAGAGTACAGCCCAAGTAGCAATTTGGGTTTTATGAGGGTTCTGTAGACCATGATTTAGACTTATAGTATGCTATAAAACCTCAATAAAACTTGCAATGTTGCTTGGGAGTGCAGCCCTTTTAAAAAATGTGGTGATTCTGATAAGCTTCTTCGAAAATCAAAACATGTATGTTTTCCGGTGTGTTGCATCCGCTGACCGGATTTAGATTGATTGAATTTAAAACTACTGAAAATGAATTCCCAAGCAGCAGGTAAAAAGTCATGATTTGAAACTATATTTGGAAACACAATAGTTAAACTCTTTTCATTGTTATATAAATTTTCTTAAAAAGAAAAGACATACTAGGTGGTTTACACGTTCTGGGCAGTTGCGAGGAAAAGTTCAGATCAATTCGAGACATGTGGAAATAATTTATCAGGATGTCGATGTTACAATCGGCGCTTTGTATCGCGAATACCTATGTCGCTGGAACAATGCAAAACGAATGAATGAACGATTTCTGACAGCAAATGCAGAATGGTTGGATCAATTCATAGACGAGCTTGTAGTTCGAGTGAGTAATTACTTTAATTGGTTATAATTTTGTTTTTTAAAACTAGTATTTTCTTGAATTTAAGGTGAGCTATATTTTGCAACGGAAATGACAATGCGGGCTGAAGGTAATAAAGAATTGGCGAACGTTTTGAAATCTGGTACAATTTCAAAAATATCAAATGAACAGGCATTGGCAATTTTTACTAATGCTAAAGGGTGTCCACGATGAAATTGCCACACTATGAAATTGCTCTAACTTTTTAACCGTTGGGTAGAATTTAATGAAAATTTGGGTGGATTTAGTTCATAGTGCATTATTTACATCCTGCAAGTTTTAAAGTGCTGTGATCAAAACTCGTGGAAATGGTGTCGAAAGAACAGCTCGTGCGTGATAAAATCTTGCGCATTCATCACGAGAACAAGGATCTCTCGCATCGTTCCATCGCTAAAACGTTGGGAATTGCGAATTCCACGGTGTCGCGAGTGATTAAGCGGTTCGAGGAACGGTTGACCACCGATCGGAAGCCAAGAAGTGAAGGAAAAAGTATTCCGTATAACACCAAAAATCACAACCGCGTAGTTGGGGCCTTCAACCGAAATCCGAACGCCTCCGTTAGGGATGTGGCTAAGAAGCTGCACCTAAGCCGAAGTTTTGTCCAGAAGGCCAAAACTAAGGCTGGGCTTCGAACGTTCAAGGTACAAAAGGCCCCTAATCGCGACAAGAAGCAGAACAAGTCCGCCAAAATCCGTGCCAGGAAGTTGTACCTCAACATGCTGACGAAAGTTGAATGCTGCATCATGGACGACGAAACATATGTGAAAGCTGACTTCAAACAGATCCCCGGCAACCTGTTTTTCACGGCCAAGGATAAGTTCAGCGTTCCGCAGCATGTCCGCACTCAGAAGATGTCCAAATTTGCGAAGAAATTCCTGGTTTGGCAAGCCATCTGCACGTGCGGGAAGCGGAGTGCACCTTTCGTGACCCAGGACACGATGAACGGACAGTTGTACATAAAAGAGTGCCTCCAGAAGCGGTTGCTTCCTCTCCTGAAGGCCCACAACGTCCCAACAATCTTCTGGCCGGATTTGGCCTCATGCCACTACTCCAAGGACGTGCTGAAGTGGTATGCGGACAATAAGGTCAATTTCGTGCCAAAAATGTTCAACCCTCCCAACACTCTGGAGTTCCGCCCCATCGAGAAGTACTGGGCGATTATGAAGCAGCACATTCTTAAACGACCTAAGGTAGTGAAGACAGTCGAGGAACTGAAGAAAGTATGGGTTTACATGCAAAAAACGGTTGATTCACAGGTTGTGCAGAATCTTATGGCCGGGGTTAAGGCCAAGGTGCGGGCATTTGCGTATGAACTGTAAATAAAATACGAGTAAAATGGTAAAATGAAGTTTAATAGTTATTTCTCAATCTCTGAAAATTTGATGGCAATCGGATGAAAACTCGAATTTTGCGAATCAATTTTGTGTGTGGCAATTTCATCGTGGACACCCTTTATGTTTTCAAAACGAAAATATAACATCATCCGTGAAACAGCAAAGATCGTGTACCCATCGTACAAATCAATATCAGCAGCTAAAAAAATGTGCTACCCTCCTGAAACTTATTTTGATACATCAAAAGTTCACTGTACAGTTGATTTGCAGGAAGTCCTTAATCGCACTGCTTCTAGATTGTCCATACTTTTCGAAACAGAAATCATTTCTTCGCCTCAAAAGGGTTGCACGCGTTTTCACCTCTATGTGAAATGGGATCTTGACGAACATGCCTGAGTACAATCAGAAATTCTAATGTAACACTACATGAGAATTTCTGATTGTACTCAGGCATGTTCGTCAATTTTTTGTCATTAATTGTTCCACTGAGAATATTCGGAGAGGAATGTTTGATTTGGGACAACAATTTTCCTCCACTCGGTATTGCCGTCCAATCGCGATATATTTGGCCAAGGAAACTCCAGAGCAAACAACGGAAGAGTATGAGCGCATGATTGGCGCAATTAAACAGCTCAAATTAAAAGTGGGAGAATACGTGATTAGTATCGAATATAAACTCTCAATGACTATGATTGACACTAAAACCATTAATGCCATTACGCTGACTTCATCTTTACATCGATGTTACCTGTGAAAAGCCAAATTTCAATGATATTGAAAACATTGTGAAAAAACCTATTGAAACTGCCTACTTAAAATTTGGAATCACTCTACAGTCTACACTGCAGGATTCGTTGCTTTGAATGTTTATTGCATATCGCCTACAGGCTCAGCTTTTGCAAGTGGGTAAAATCAGGTCATATGTATGAATATAATCGCAACAAGAATCGCATTCAGACAGAGTTCTTCAGTAAACTTGGCCTGCACGTTGATATACCTCGTCCTGGTTTTGGCACAAGCAACACTGGCAACACCGCCAGGCGTATTTTTTTTTTAAATGCGGAAATATCTTCGGCAATCACCCATAGCGACTTGAATTTGATAATAAGATTTTGGACCCTGTCAAAAGCTTTTTCAACATTGAGAATCCATTGATTCTGAAAAGTTTACGAAATATGCCACAAACACACAAACATGAGCCGTCTGTACGTCCAACTCTATGACTGGAACCACATGCCCACATCGGTCCATAAGTAGTTGATTCACGGACATTAGATAATTCACGAAGCATCAGTACCGATTGGTTAGCTTTCAGAGGAAGCTCAAGAAATTATGAATAAGGAGCTTCGTTATAAATTTTTGATGAGAAAAATTATAGTAAGCCTGAATTCGAGGCCAGCTATGAGAGCGATGACAGTTGAATGACGATGAATGAAGCAAATTAATTTGGTTTGAGAGTAAATATACGTATTTGAGGATAATAACTTTATCTTTTTATCTAAGATATATCTGATTTATCTTGAGGTAATACACAATTTTCATCGTCAAACATCATCTCTATGAAAAGTGGACTAACAAAAATCAAAGCATCGCACGATGCATCGCAAAATCCTTTAGTGTTACGAACTACCATGCGTCTCCAATGTTTTTTTTTTGAAAAATTATACCTTGGGCAAAAAGGAGCAAAACAACATGTACATTTCCAAAAAGTTCAATAATTTTCCATCATTGTGAGCTACAAGCGATCTTTTCGAACTGTTTCAAAACATTTACAAGCTCCTTAAACATTAAGATTTGCAATTTTCTGCATGCCTTATCATTTATTATCGAATGTAGGAAAGAGAACGAATACTTGTATGGGATAAATCGAATGGCAAACATAAGCTGTATGGAAACCCTTCAAATTAAAACCATTTTGACCCAGATCGGAAATATAGTTGAAAAGATACATTCATATCAATGACAGAGGTTTGCTCTTGTTTTTTTTATGCAAATTATCACAGAATTTCCCGACCTCCTCACCTTAGAATAGCTGCTAAAAAAATTATTTTCTTTATAATGTTGTGATATTGTGGGAAAACATTATTCAATATGTATATAAAAATAAAAAAAAATCAAGCCATTGAAAACCAATAAACAATTTTTTTGATTAAAGTCCAGCTTGGCGCCATTGTGCAGCCCCAGGCTTAAAGCCTCCCTAATAAAGATAAATTAATTAATTAATTCTATTGCGCTCATCTTTTGGCACCACCCAGGGGAGACTTGGTCCTATACCCAATGCTTAACTTATCTCCATTCCACTCAGCTACTCGCAATTTCTTGTGATATAGTGGGCGGAATATTATTATATGAGACAATTCAATGCAGACGTCTTTCCAAATTTGGCAGATCGACAGGTAATCGGTGAGTTACCACGATAGTTGCTATTCAACAACTCGTCAACGTCCCATCGTCAATGCCTGCTATGAGAATTTCCCATTGCAGACGCCAACGAAATGACGTCATCGAGCTATCGATCAACTACCCTGGTTATCGCCTGGTACCTTATAGCACGATGCTAGGAGGCGAACCGGAAGAATCGATGAGCTACCTCTCCCCCAGAAAGTTCTAAATTTTCTGTATTGTACGAAAAGTCGGTAATTATAATTACTGTACACAAAGTAATCATAGATTTTTTTCTGGACATCCGTCAAAATACTCAACATATTTTACTGACCATGAATTGTAAAATTCTAAGCTGTCACTACGTGCGTGGGAAATTATGCGAAGACAACACAGATGGTGTTTATTTGCCGGGAGAATATCACTATCCATCAGTGCAAATCCTTAACTGCTGACAAATATAATTCAACAAACGTGTTTTCTTCTGTGCAATTAATATTTATTGAATTGAAATTATTATTTCTCTCCCAACACTAACAAAAACATCTTTAACTGGCTTACACGGTATTTACTAAGAAAAAATAACTGCCTTGTCAGTTAAATGCAAAGCAAATAACGTTCGCATTTACTGGCCTTACCAGTTAATATAGCCGAATGCAAATCGAATGGATTACCAAACGTTCAGCAGTGTTTGACAGTTTGACTTAACTGATAGTTCGGTAACGAAAATTAATGCTGTGGTGATTACTGGGTGATCCGCAATTCAAAAACCCAGTAAAATGTTACTGACTTCGGTAATCTAGACTAAGTGTGCATCTATAGTTTACACTAATGATACTATAGATTCCATGTGTTGCGATTTTGAGGACCGTACCAGTACATGCGTGTACCGGTTGGTTTTCTTGTCCACCACATTAGATGAAAATCAGGTGCGTTTTCAATGGATTCTACATGGAAAATATTTTCAGTGCGGGGCCTCCCAAAAGTTTTCATATAAAGTAAAACGTATTGTCTATGTATATGACTATGTCGAAGAAACCTTGTTTCCGGAATGGCAAACCAGTGGGTACCGACGACAAAGTAGTTCAATCCAAACCGCGATATCAGCCAGCATTCTGGGCGATATACACTAGGAAAAAAAATCCGTTTCCGAAAACGGGAACGGACCGTGAACTAAAAATCACGACCAACTATCCAGAACAAAATTTTCTCAAATATACACCGTGAACTATGGTTCACGGCTGTGGTTCACGAATATGGGAACTGTGCTGTGCTCACCCTGAACGGTGGTCCACGTGGAAGGTTGGCACAACAAGGTTTGCTAGTTAATCAAAGGTAGAAATGATTACCATTGACCTCTTTGTCAAGCAGTTTTGGCGTGACTTTCTACCAGCGATTTCACAAAACTGGACCAAATAATTTATATTTTTTATGAAACGCACAAATGTTGGCTACTTTTCTCGAGGTCCTAGAAGAAAAAATCTCAAAATAATGTTTTATTTCAAATTTCGAGTGGTAGTAAACGTCATTTTAACTGCTCGAATAAAGTGGTTAATTTATGTGCTGTTTTGCAAGCCTTCCAGCAAGAAGAACAGCCCACATCGGCGGAATATTTTCAATTTTTCTAGATGGAAGAAAGTCCGAGAAAATTTTAAGATAAACGAACGCCTAAAAGGAGCAACCCGTAACAGAATGGGGGTTTCATTGTTGGATCACATCCAAGGAATCGCATTGATATTGCAGGATAAATGATCAACTATCTTCATTTTCGCCACTTTTTCTTATTTCTGTTGATATAATTGCTACGGTAAATGATTATAAAGCGCATAGATTAGAGATGTATGTTTTTAACAGCTATTCTTGTTGCAATGCTCATCAAAATACCAATGAATTAACTTTTTGTATCAAACAGAAAAAAATCCGGAAAATTGTACATTCTGGTTAATGGAAATGAATGCGATGCTGACGAAGATTTTTTTTAAGAATCAATTCTTCCAGTGACGATGTCAAAAATAATTTATTCAATACCGCGTGAAGTATTTCAATGAAATGACTAATGTAAGCATTACTTCCAACTAAAAAGTCGCTCGGCGAGAAAACCCCCAAAGAACGATAACTGTAATCAATTGCAACATGGTCTTCTTCTGATCCATTGATCTACGAATGAACAATCTTTCATTGAAGGCAAAATTTATTTCGAATATTAAGCCATTAAAAAAAAAGTTCTATATCGCCTTCTATATTTATTCAAACTAGTCTGGCTGCTGAATGATCTATATCACGCTATCAGAGGTAACCGTAGTGTTTCAGCATTCATACAAATCGGTGTTTGTTTAATGCCCATGCAGTTCTTCAATTGCCTTCCTGTGGCGTTCGATAGCTTCCTCGTGTTGTTTGATCGACTCTTGGTGGAAATCTTCTTGTTTGATCAGCTTTTCCTTCAGTTTATTCAACTGTTCCTTACGCTACAAGAAGTATTTGTAATGAATATGACAGATAATGGGCTTGTGGGATAAAGAAGCACGCTCACCTTGTGGTAGAAGTACTCTTCCTCGTGGGCAACCTCCATCTTACCGAAGGCGCCTCCTGCTTCGCGAATAGAACCTCCACCACCGCCACCCTTTCCGGCACCGCAACCAGGCTCACCAAGTTGAGTGCCAATGCGGGCAAATCTGCAAAGAAATATACGAGAAAATGTCATTATTCGAGAAAATGTCAACTGTAATTTTTCGTTTTTAGCCTTTTTCTAATTTTGGAATGTTCTGTGTTTGATGCGTCCCGATTTTGGCAACATATAAATGGACCTAACAAATTTGAATGATAATGCATTATCCTTTGAAGGCAGACCCATGTCTACCATTTCCATAACGTAAAATTATTGATTTAAATTATTTAGATCTATTTCAAGTTCACAGTCTTAAAAGCATTTCGAAGATCGGCATTACGAATATTTATGTGAGTTTCAAATCTTGAAAACTTCTTATGTTCCAGAATAAAAATAAAACTCCCCGAATCTTGAAGATTTGCCTGAATCCAGGATCATACAATTTTCTAATTAGGTATAAAATCTAAAAAAAATCAAAGCCTCAAATTTGTTTTTTGCAATTTTTGGTTTTTTTTTTTATGTCGAGGATCTTGATAAGATTTCTATACTTCAATTTTCTTGATCCCATTGGAACTCTTTAAAGAATTTCTTAAGTATTTTCTCAGAATTTCCTTAGAGTTCATCTTAGACATCTCTATGGTATCGCTCTATAATTTGCTCCCTATTACTCTTGACAATCTGAATTCCACTCTGCAATGCACTTCAAATTAGTAATAATTCTTGCAGTATTACCTAGGAATTTTTCTAAAAAATCACTTGTAGTTCTCCTGGGCATACACGTAGTGTTCTCCCGAAATTCACATGGAATTATCCCAGAAATTCAATCTTAATTCTGCTCGGAATTCTCGTGAAGTGGTCCCATCAATTCTTTGAAATGCTCCTCAGAATTCTTATTTAGCTCTCATTCGAATTCTTTTAAAAAATAGCAGCCATCAGAATAACCTTGGAACTGTCCTCGGAGCAGTGCTGCTGAGATTTATCATTGTCATAGACAGACTTTCGCGCGATATTGACAAAAAAAAATTTCACATAGTCACTGATAGACTTGATCCTCAAAAAAACCTTCGTCAAAATCACATTATTCACATTTCTTCAATGACAAAGATTTACCTAGTAACAAAAAGTGTAATTTCGTGCAATCTGTGACACATTATTGTTATCCAAGCAGTTCAGGACGAAGATGCTTTTTCACTTTAACGGCTCCATGAAATTGATTTCCTTAAGGGGGGAAGGAAATACAAGTAAAAAAAAAATTTTATCGATTTTTTATATTTTACTTTAAGATTTTTTAAAAAATGCTACGAGCACGAGGAAGGAGTGATCTATGGCCCCGGTATCGCCGATTAACCGTAAGTTCCAGAAATCATGTTTTTACACAACCCAAAAATTTAAACGCGTTTTTCTCGAAACGGTGTTTTCCAAATTGGCGGGAAAGATAACTCAAAAAGTTCTCATCCAAATGACTTGAAACCTTAAAGGAAATAGATTTTTACTCTATGTGAACCCCTGATATCATGAAAAATTATTAATAAATAGTTTTCAGGTCTGAACACATTTTTTTTTCTAAATTTTTAAACCGTTTTTTTTTTTGGTTTTAGAGGTTCACATAAAACAAAAATCTTTTCTGAATAAGGTCCAATTGATAAAAGTAAGTTTTGTCTATTTTTCAGGTCTCTAAAACGCCCGCCAATTACCAATCCCCACCGGAGGCGACTTCCTTCCGATGTGACCCCAGGGAGCCACAGTGGTCACACACCAATGAAAAAAATCTCAAATGTAGAGGAAGATTTAAGCAATTTAATGCAAAAAAAACCCTAAACGTTTGCGTTGTTTCATTTGCTCACAAAAAAAATCCGAAAATCGTCGAGAAAAATAAATGACAACAGAAAATTGTATTTGTTTGCTTAAGGTACGTTTAGACTATCTGATTTGTTGGTCTGATTCGAGCGAACTGTTCGATAATTTTGTCGGATGCAATGTTTGGATGCGTTAACACTTTTTCGACAGGATGATTAGATTTGACGTTTGATTTGTCGAACGAAATAGGTTTGCGTTTAATTTTCATTCGACTCATCCAGCAATAGCCGCAAGTTAGGTGAAAATATTGATTTTTTTTCTAACATTTCCGGATTTGAACCGCTATAGAACGCTTGATTTGTGTTTTGATGGCATCCAGGAGCAACCCTAATAATACGTGTATGGTTATTTTGCTTAACGACGTGATCAGGGTATCTTTATTTATTTATTTCGTCAACCAACGTAGACTAGTACAACTAATACAGTTTTGTTTTCTTAAATATATATTTATATAAAAAAAAAAAGTAGTGTCAGCTTTCTTGTCTTTTCTTTTATGAGTTGTTATTTCTTATGGAATAAAAATATTGCTTTAGTTTATGCCGAGACATTGTAAAGTCAATGGTTTCGCAGTGTTTATTGTAAGAGGCCATCATGCGGTTTAATGGCCCATATTTTGCATAATTTGTGCAATGATGTTTTATGGCACCACTTGTGGAATAGTTCAATCATTTGGGTTATCGTTCGGGTATGGTATTTTTTATTCGGGAAGGTAAACCGATTTCACTATTCAATTATGTCCTGTGTATGGTTTGACTGATTTTTATTTCCAGTGTGATTGGCCGAAAGATGCTGTAATGGCTTTGATCATGGCATGGTAAAAAAACAGTGTTTATATGATACGAAGCATGTATTGTATAACAATAAGCATGCCCGACAGCAGGTCTGAGTGCCTTCTAAGATTTTTTTTAGAGCTTCAGAGATATTCGGAGCTCTACTGAGAAATTTGTTGAGCTTCAGGGTAGTTCGTAGATCTTCGAACAGAACTACAAAACTTTAGAAAAATTTACAGAAAAAAAAGAAAAAAATCACAAGATCATTAGATAAATGGTTAAAAGAAATTATCAAAACTTCAAGCAAGCTAAAAAAAATTCAGATCAATTTGTAAAACTATAAGCGAAATTTTGCAAATCTTCAGGGAAATCCGCATAACTTCAGACAAGTCCAAGAATCTACAGTGAAATATAAAGTATTCCACAGAAGTTCGGAGATCTACTGAAAAATTATTCAACATCAGAAAAGTTCGTAGATCTTCAGAACATAGCTACAGAACTTTGGAAAAAAAATTACCGAACTTCTGATAAAATCACAACAATGGCGAGGGGCGACTCTATCTAAGATGCTGGACAAAATTTGTTTGCTTTTGTGGGATACGCTCACGCTTAGTAGATAGAAAAAAAGATTGATGAAGATTTTAAAGATTTCCTGCAAAAAGGTGGAAAGCGATGTGAGTAGATGGCTTGAGATTTTTCAACCACCTAAAATTGAGATTTAGATGTGTCGCACCCCCAAAAGAATGGTCATAGATCTTCAGATAAATTTTAAGACCTTCAAGAAAGTGTGCAGATTTTCTGATACATTTTTAGAACCTCAGATGGATCTTCAGTAAAATTTGCAGAACTTCAGCGGCGATTTAAAAAAAAAATATTTATACGATTTCAGGGAAATTTGTAGATCTTGAGAGAGACATTTAAAATTTCAAGGAAGCTCAAATATTTTCAGATAAATTTTGAGAACTTAAGGTAATTTAGAAGATCTTCAGGGAAATTTTCAAATCTTCAGGGTAGCCCGAGAGCGTGTAGAGGAATTTACAAAACTTCAGAGAAGTTTGCAGATCTACTGAGAAATTTATTGAGCCTCAAGGTTTTTTTTTCGTAGATCTTGAAAATAGAACTACGGAGCTTTACAGAACTTTGCAGATATTAGCAGGAATTTTTCAGATGTGCATTCTTTTTTTAAGTCAGAAAAATGTCATGCAAAATTCGTTAAATGTCAGAAAAAGTATCTCAATTTCAAAAACAAATCGCAGCGAAGTAAAAAAGTCCAAAATTTTGCAGACCTCCATGGAAGTTGGAAATAGATAGATCTCAAGAACTTCAGAGAAGTCTGTAGAACGTCAGAAAGTTTGTACGTTTTTAGAAAAAAAAATGCAAAACCTTAGGCAAACTTACAGAACTTCGGGAAAATTCGCCGATCTTTAGAAGTAATTACACAACTTCAGAGAAATTCGTAATCCTTCAGATAAATGTTTAAACTTCAGCGAGTTCAAATATTTTCAGATAATTTGTAGAGTTTTGGGGAATTTCATAGAATTTCTGATAGATGTGTAGAACTTTATGGAAATTCAAGAATCCATGAATAAATTTATAGAACTTTAGAAAAGTTCGGAGATCTACTGAGAAATTTATTGAACTTCAGGGCAGTTCGTAGATCTTTAGAGCAGAAAAACAGTACTTCAGAAAACTTTACAGAGTTTGAATGACATTTTAGAAGCTTCAGAAAAGTTCAGAGGGTAGATCGTAAATCTACTGAAAAATCTGCAGATGTTTAAATATATTTTAAAAGATTTTTATTGCGGTACATTTAGTAGAAACACTAAGTTAAGAGCACGCAATAAGCTAATATGCGATAAAAAATAAACTTAAAATGCGAAAAAGAAGAAAAGCAAATTCTGAGTAGGTAACGCGCAACAACTGATATGTTCTTCAATGTTTACAATACCTACATATATATCTAATGACTGGCTCTTATCGATCTAAACTGTAGCAACAATCCCGATTTGCAACGACGAAGTTATTTGTATCGAAACATGTTATCGTAATGAATCAGTTGCACCTCACACATTTTCTAATCACCCATGCCGACTCCATTGCATTTTTTGGTTGATTGCATAAGAAGCAACATGGTAGTATGCAGACCGCACTGTCATTTGTAGCTGCAAAGCACGATAAGGCTGATGCATTTCTTTTTTTTTAACGGTGAAGGTTCAAATGAAGAAGTGCTTTTTCAACATGAGTTTTACCAATGAATTTGCAGACATCTTGAAATAGAAAAAAAACATCTCAAGCGTAGAAGGTCGTTTTCCATTGATGTGAGCTGGGAATTGTAAACATACAATGTCCCAATATGTATGCTCGATTACTAGTTATATAACATGCAGCCTGCAACGGTTAAAATTTCACTCAGTTAATATTTCAGCATTTTCATTCACATCTACTATAGCTATATGGTGGAATTGAACCAAACAAAACATAATATAAATAAGATAGAAATCGAATAAAAGGAAACTCACAAAAAAACGCGTACACAACGGCTAATCAGATAATGTTTAAATACCGAGCATCTCTATACGTGTGAAGCAATATTATTGCAAGTTATCGGTAAACATTTAAAACCGAACGAAAACATCTAATAATACCTCTCAGCCAGTAGAAAATAGGCTTTAACAAACAAAACCAGTTTCATCCGAAATAGCGCACTTAGATTTTCATCGTCTATACGCATTTTCTCATCTACCTGACAATCCATGGACCATCCCACGATATCAACACGATAATCAGTACAGTTCCAGAACTGCTATCGAAATTTTACTTACCTCATGGCGGACGGTGCAATCCAGGTGGTCGTCTTTCTGAGAGACTGCATTTTTCTAAACTCTTTCCAACAAAATATAAATAATTTTCACTGTTTACAACAAAATGCGCACCAGTTCAGTTCAAGGGCCTACGATGTAATGAAGATGATAAAAATTTCGGCTACGTGCTGCCTGTTTGGGCGGAATACGCATTTACACTCAATTCAATTTTCACGCGATTTTTTTTGTTTTCATCTGTATTTTTGATCGTGTGATCTCAAATTGCAACCAAATGTAGTAACACTTGTTTCAAAAAATCAAAGGAAAATATGGTGACATTTGAATGTTTATACTGATCCTAAATGAGAACAAAATCGTAAAAAATAAAATCGCGTTAAAACAGAATTGAGTGTACTTACTTTAACGAGCAACGAGCGCACGCATACGGACGGAGGAGAAAACAGCCCTTCGCACCCTTGGGAACTCCTGGCTATGTGGTCGTAGTTAATACGATGTTTTCTTCACGCACCTACCGGCAAGTTCGTAGTAGTTGTTGTGATGTTATTCACCTAGAACCACTGTGGAACGTGTGGAACGAAAAGCACCGGTGCACACTGGATTTACCGATTTATCAAAAGCTTCAAATTGAGGATTTATCAGTTTGATTGATTTGCTATCCATTGTTGTGGCACCGCTTGCTACACTCTACAAAGACAGAAAGGTACCGTTATTTGCGGATTGAGTTTTAAGCCGGTATTCCTTTTTTCCTATTCCTAGCTGCCTGATCTTTAGTAGTAAGAATACTGACCTCAAATTGTATCTTTATTAATGTAAAACTCCATCCACAATCAACGATACCATGCAAGCATCATATTCTGAACGGTTAAGAAAATTGCAATAGCGCACATTGGGGAATCTCCATGGCCAAAAATATTTTCGTTCTTTTTATGCATTTTTGTCTTGATTTATGATAGTATGGGTATGAATTGTCAGCTTCAAGATGTTTTTGAAGCCATGTAATATCTTAAGGTCTACAAAATGTCCTCAAGTTGAGATCTAGATGTCCTCTTGAATCAACGTGGTTAGACTCGTAAATTTTCGACATATTTGACATGCCATCAGGTCCCTACTGATGATGTTAAACGCAATATGCGTTTTAGGGGCCATGCAGAAACCACGTAGTTAATTTAGGGGGAGGGGGACGAAAGACCAAGACCCATACAAATTTCAGAAAATTGTATGGACGTTTGACCACTTGTGGGGAGAGGTTCAAAATCATAAAAAATGGACCACGTGATTTCTGGACAGCCCCCTAGAGTATCAGTGATCAAATATTAATTGCTTCCAAACTATTCTGGAGTTATGGCCATTGAGTAAGGTTAACTTATGTCGTAAACAATGTCCCGAAAATCTTTATAAGTTCAAGAAGTTCTGGTTATATGTAAATCACAGAATGGTATTCGGTGCCCTCCTCACTATTCTGGAGCAAAAAGATAATGGAACTTTACAAGTCAAGATCAAGGCCTTTAGCAATCACCTCTAGTCTGTACATCGGGTTGACCTTCTGTCATTTGCGAGGGAATGAAAGTTACGCCTTGTGAGATGACTCTATTTGATTTGCATGGAGAGTCACCTCACAAAGTGACTTTTGTTGTCTCGTAAGCGAAAGAGAGACTATGTGATACGTTGAATTGGGGTAAATATCTTAACTTTTTTTGAAAAAGATCCCCAATATTTTTTAATTGATTAAAGTCATCGTTTTAATGTTAATCAATCACAATCGAATCTTTGATGGTGTTCTGAAATTTTACGGAAGCATTCATCTCTTTTGCCAATCGTTTTTTTGTTTTTCTTAGTAAAGTGTTTGGGTAACTGTGCAACAACGTCATCAATAATTCTAACATTTTGGCAGCATTGTCACTGTTCTTCAAAATGTGACCAATCACTTTAATCAATATCGAAACCACTTTTGAATCGATCAATTCGTCGTTTATTTTTCGCCGTTCACTACGTTCGCTTGATACATCGAATTGTTTTGATGGCCGTCCACGTCCCGATGAAGTTGAAGGTTCTGGTTCGATTTCCAGCATAATATAGATTCAAAATGAAGTATTACAAAAATTGCAAAAAATCATGTCTCATGCTGATGTGTCGAAAATCGAAGTTATTTATAATATTTAGACATGATAAAAGGGTTTTCGAATTTACAAATATGTTACTATACACTATTAACGATTAATTGAAACAATAACAAATACAAATACTCAATCCAAGGAATCAAATTCCCTGAGTTTTCCAGGTTTTTCCAAATCGGATGAAAAAAATTCCAGGTGCATACAAATTATACACATTTTTTTTCTATTTATCCATCTGGAATCCCTTTTATGTACTCATTGATTTATGTTATTTTCGATTGCCATCTCTGTGGAAAATGGTCGAACAAAATGATTAATTGAAACAGTCCTTATAAAATACAACAGCATTGCGAACGGCCTTAGGGAGACTCTTTAAGCCACCATAGGAACCCATTGCACTAAAGTACCTCCACTATTGGTGCATTTATCCTACATATAATTTGCGAAAAGAAATTATATCCATGGGTGTAATATTGTATTTTTTCTAACTCTTTATTTGTTTCAAATTCAAAATAAATTACATTTCATTTTAACCTAGGTGCTCCAGTTACTACAGTAACTTACCAGCCTTAATTGTTATGATATATATCTAAGTATTTTTACATTGTTCCTGTCTTGGCAATTCAGTATTTTAAACAGGTTTTTTAAACCTGCATGTCAGTATAACAATTGATATCTTAAAACTAAAAACTAAAACTAAATCTTATCTAAGTATAAAGAGAATTAATCGTTGCAATTGAGAATTACAACGAATTTTGCCTGAAATTATTAATTATTTTGTTGGACATTTGTTCTAAAGTCTCAACATTCGAAATTCTATGTACCTCAGTAGTACTGTACAAGGGAGGCAACTTCAAAATCATCTTCAGAACTTTGTTCTGAATCCTTTGAAGTGCTTTTTTCCTGGTAGTGCAACAACAAGACCATATTGGCACAGCGTAAAGCATGGCCGGTCTAAAAACTTGTTTAAATATTAGAAATTTATTCGTCAGGCAAAGTTTGGATTTCCTGTTTATAAGAGGATACAAACATTTTATATATTTGTTACATTTGGCTTGAATGCCCTCAATGTGATCTTTGAAAGTTAATTTTTGGTCAAGTACTAATCCAAGATATTTGACTTGGTTTGACCAGGAAATTGGAACTCCGTTCATAGTGACTATGTGACTACTACTAGGTTTCAAAAAGGAAGCTCTAGGCTTATGTGGAAACATTATAAGTTGAGTTTTGGAAGCGTTGGGAGAAATCTTCCATTTTTGTAAATAAGAAGAGAAAATATCTAAACTTTTCTGCAGTCTGCTGCAAATAACACGAACACTTCTCCTTTAGCGGAAATGCCTGTATCATCAGCGAACAAAGATTTGTGGCAACCCTGAGGCAAATCAGGAAGGTCCGAAGTGAAAATGTTATACAATAAAGGCCCAAGAATGCTACCCTGAAGAACTCCTGCTCTAACAGGTAGTTGAGTAGATTTGGAATTTTGATGATTTACCTGAAGAGTTCTGTCAGTTAAATAATTTTGAACTAATTTCATAATATAAAGTGGAAAATTAAACTTTTTCAATTTAGCAATCAAACCTTCATGCCAAACACTGTCGAATGCTTTTTCTATGTCTAGAAGAGCAACTCCAGTTGAGCGGCCTTCAGATTTGTTTGAACGAATTAAATTGGAACGTGATCAGAAGCGAAGTCAGCATGGGTAACCAATTGGCTACAAAGTTGACATGAATCAGTTAAGACCAAATCAATAGTTGAGGGATTTATTGCAGAAGAAAAGCATGTTGGACTGTTTGGATATTGAATAGTGTAATAACCTGCAGAACAATCATCAAACAGAATATTACCATTGGAATTGCTTTGAGCATTATTCCATGAGCGGTGTTTTGCAGTAAAATCACCAATAATGAAGAAATTAGACCTATGACGGGTAAGTTTCTGGAGGTCACCCTTGAGAAAAATTCTTTTGCTGGCCTACGCATTGGAATGGCAAATAGGCAGCTATAAACGTAAGTTGTCCAAATTTTGTTTCAACAGAAACTCCCAAATTTTCAAAAACTTTGGTTTCAAATGAAGAAAGAATTTTATGTTTTATTCGTATATGAACAATGATGGCAACGCCACCACAGGGTCCATCAAGACGATCATTTCTATAAATTGAATAATTTGAGTCCTTCTTAACCTTATGGTCAGGTTTAAGGAACGTTTCAGTTATAACGGCAATATGCACGTTATGAACTCTCAAAAAGTTAAATAGCTCGTCTTCATTATCTTTAAGAGATCGAGCATTCCAATTTAAAATATTTAATGCTTTAAAATCCATTACTGAATTTTAAAGTCATGACAATGTTATTAGCAAATTTTACTCCAGTTTGAATAGCATCAAACATGGAGTTAGATTTAAGCATATCAGAAATCATGTCAATTAATGATTTCTGTAAAAATTCCATTTTAGGGGCAGTAATGCTTCCTAATTCAAAATTGTCAAAATTTCCGTTAGAATTACGTTGGTTAGTATTTTGATTTCTACCCGTTGCAATAGCAGCATAGGTAGCTCCATTAACTCGCTGAACATTGTTAGCAGCGAGGGGAGTAGGTACAGATAAAAAATTTGAAGCAGGGGTGATATTTGTATCTACGGGTACGAATGTAGAATTTGTTCCTCGCTGACCGTTGTTAACAGCAGAGGAATTTGTACCTGGTCGGAAACGTGGAGCGTTTCCTACCTGACGGTTAGAACGATATTGTAGGATGGCTTTGCGAGTCTTACATTCCCAAAAATTGGATTTGTGGTTTTCACCACAATTTGAACATTTAAAATTTCTTAGGATCTTCCTTCACAGGACAGTCGTCCTTTGCGTGAGTGGAATCACCACAATTCATGCATTTAGCAGGCATGTAGCAATTTTTAGTTCCGAGACCTATCCCTGGCACTTACGGCACTGAGTGAGGTTTTGGAAATTTCCTCCAGTCTTCCTGAAGTGTTCCCACTTCACTCGGACATGGCTAGCTTTTTCTAAGGCCTTAAGGTTGTTTAGTTCACTAGACTTGAAGTGAACTAAATAAAAATCATTAGAAATCCCGTTGCGCGAATCGCCAGGACGGGATTTCATTTTCATTTTGATTACTTGGAGTGGCACAACTCCAAGTAATTTTGCCAGTTCATCTTTGATCTGATCCAGGGATTCACCACTGGGCAGTCCTTTCATGACAACCTTGAACACACGTTCAGTTTTGGTGTCGTAAGTAAAAAATTTGTGCTTCTTCTCAGTAAGATACTTGAGAAGCCATTTAAATCCGTTCAAGGTTTCAGCCAATACACGGCATTCACCCCGACGTCCAATTTGTAGTGAAAACTTAACTTTCACGAAATTCAAAAGTTCCATGCGAAGAGCATGGAAATCTGAAGTGGTTATCACAATAGGGGAATCTTTTCCTTCTTGGCATTAAGCTGGGAAAGTTTACTAGAATTTTTCTTGGATGATGGATCATTCTCATCATCCGTGAGCAAATCAAATTGATTACTCAAATTAATTTCATCAGAAGGAGGATCAAGAGTTTGCCCCTTTCTTTTGCGTTTAGGCGCCATGGCGGCAGTAAATTTTTATCCAAATCGACTTCCAAGCAGATTACTATAAGAATCTGAAGGATCGAAGAGGAATTTTCCAAATCGATATCCAAGAAGGATTACCTCGGGTAGGGTCCAAACAAGGATCGAAGAGGAATAAGAGTTGAACAAGGTAGAAAATTTTTACAGGTTGAGCACTGAAAAGTGCTGTTTAAATTTGTTGTAGCTTTAGGTAGTAGTAACACTTCCTTCAGCAAAAAGCAAATAGATCCGCACGGCAAGAGAGCACGATGCGGACTCGAGTAATATTGTATTTGATTTTTGCAATCACATTAGTTATTCATACAGTAGCATGCATTACGTCGATCAATATTACATTCTTTTTTGGTATTTGTGTAGTATTTTTTAATTCAAGAACATAAATACAAGTACGAAAACTGTTTTTTGGAAACCCCATATATACTATTTCGATAAAACGATGTATCAAAATTTGATAACAATATGCTTTCAAAAACAAAATATCATTTTGATAATATATTTGAGTCCAACTCTGTTTGGAAGATCGAGACGGAATAAATCATGGCTTCACATCTCTAAAATCTCTTATTAGTTCCCCAATCAACAAATTTTTCTCTGAGATACATGTATTTTTATTGTTATTGATTCAATCAATTTAGAGAAAGTGGTAACAAATAGAAAACAAATTTGTAACGAATTCTTTTTTTCCGCCAGCACATTCGCTTCGTTTTGCCCATCTTCAAGTATTTTTCGCCAGATGCTTGTCCAGTTCAGTGCCCTTAATAAATGTTTCGAGAAACTGAACGAAAAACTTCTTTTGAATTACGAATAGTGATAATTTCAGAACTCCCTGAGTGGAACCAAAATTCCCTGAATATTCCAGTTTTTCCAGAAAAAATAAAATTCCCTGTAAATTCCCGGTTTTCCAGATTTTTTTCAGGTAGTAGATGCCCTGAATAATAACAATGAATAGCTAAATATTTTTATATTATTGGTTAAAAATCACCTTCTTAAAAACGAACCCCACATGGGCAAGAGTGCCACCCCTACATTTATGAATGAAATTTATATAAAATTGTCAAAGAAATTGCATCATTATGCATTTAATTCTTCTCAAAGCTTGCGTTCAACAAATTTTTCAAAATCAGTCACATAAAATATCATCAAAAATACTTTTATTTAGATTTCATTGGTAAACATGGTTTATTTGTTATGTATTGAATAATATTGTCAAATTCAAGAGTTAAATTGGGTATACAACAACAGCTATTGCTAGCATGATTAATAATCAAAGGACTATGTTAATAAACAAGCATTAATCGATTTCACTCAATTTAAGACGCATGGCCTTTTTGTCCCATAGGGGTTGGCACTCTTGCGCCATTGCAGTTAAAAAAGAGTTGAGATGAAATTTTGAAAAAAAAATCGTTAATAACTGTTGACGAGATTTAATGTGCACTACACTACTGATTTATGAAGTCGATGCTATGAACTTGCAATACGGTTTTCAAACTCCTTTAAATATCCACTACGTACATTTGTTAACGTGGCACTCTTACACTTGCTTAAACTCTACACTGGACCCCTTTTATTCATAAATTTTACTTCTATGAGTCTCTATTTTAAATCAACACACAGACGTTCCTAGGCTATGGTGCCCGTTTGGTCACTGTTGTTTTTGTGTTGATCCAAATAGTTTTGATAATATAATTGCGCATTCTTGTTTTTTTCAAGGTTGCTTTTGTCCCAGTCTTGTCTTCTGTCGTCACTTATTTTGTCATTTTGTCTTGTGTATTAACCCCAACTTGTCTTGCATATTGTGTCAACTTGTGTCTATTGTCCTTCCCCAACTGTTTTTAAACTCTTTCTGTTACTCTGTTATGACTAATTTCATACTTTTTGATTATTTTTCAAATACCTCTTCGAGTATATAACTCACAGGTGTCTTGTTGATTTCTGGTCTCTAATGGACTGGTCCTGAATTTGTTTGATATCCTGTTCGAAGTAATTCTATTCCTTCTCCAGTTCATTGAAATCACGTTATTTCTTTGAGTTCCAGCTCCATAAGATTCGCCATTCATAAAGTTAATGGGTTAAAATGGAGCAAAGCATACATAAAGGTAGATTAGTATTAGTTGTACTTGATCCAAACAATAGAAAGCTCTCCCCATTGATATGGAGGTTGACGGTACTGAAGCAAAGGGTTATGTTTAATTTCTTTATATTTGCAACGATGATGATTTCCTATAGTGACACATATCACCTTCTTAATGCTTCAGTATGCCTCAAACGATTAATTTTTGGTTGTTAATAGAACTTCCTTGATGAAATCGGCTACTTCATGCAGGGCTGGGAGGGCTGATTAAAAACTTCTCACCAATGATCTTCTAGTAAATTTTGCACATAATTTTATTAATATTTTATTTTATTTAAGCATATTATTTTTGTTACAGTCATTTAGCATTAGAATACGATACAAGAGATTTAATATTACTTGCTCGTTTTTGCGTAAAATAATCAATAATACCTTTGAAAGTTTTTTCAAGTTTTTGTTTTTTTTTTTTTCTTTGGTTTGTTTTTTCCGTCGATCTTGTTTTCCGTGCTGAGCACCAATGCTACCGACGCCAGGGAGGCAGTTCCCACACCTGGACCCTACCTATCGACCCATCAACTCATGAACCGGGGACCAACGGCTTTACTTCCCATCCGAAGGAAGGCGTGATCAGAGATGTTATGCCTCAGAACATCCCGGCGGCGCTGACTGAGATTGAACCCAGGCCTGCTGGGGTGAGAGGTAGTCACACTTACCACTACGCCACCAGCGCCGCTATTTATATTGAACATTAACCTCGGAAACTATTTGCACATCAAGCGAAAACGTAGTCATGTATTGTCGCGAAGCTTTATGGTTCTGAGATGCTCGATGACCCTGGAGGGATCGTTGTTGTTTCCTGAGCAAAAACCCATGGGTTTAATCCCATGCTCTCCGTCATGACTCTTAAAATTCATGATAACTAAACAAAATGAATATGTTCTTTTGATAGCCGGATATCAAGAGATTAAATTAACAACAAATAAACAATACATACTTTTGGTTCCATCGCCAACTTGAGGTTAATCCTAACCGAATACCCTCCCCAACCCTCCAACTGCGTAGCACTTATGAGGGTGTCGCTAAGTCGGTGGCCTCTCGTTAATTCGTTAATTAAGTACTACATCCACATTTCCTTCCCTTGACCCCCCCCCCCCCACACACACACACACACAACGAAAAAGAAACATAGATGCACAGACAAACAGAAATAACACATTTAATATTTATCTCCACAAAACATAGTCACTACAACACTACCGCCATCTGTTCAGTATCATGTGATGGATAGTACGCTGAACAGATGGCGCTAGTGTGCAGACGTCAAACGCAAGGTAACCGACCGTGCGCGCCATAGGTGGCGGCACCACCAACCAAAAACACTCAAATTACTATTAGTGTACTATTAGTGCAATGGATGAACGTTAGTGTCGGGGTCATCTTAGTGTTAGAGTTTTGTTCGTATTGACCCGTATTCAGCCCTGTCGGCCCCTCGAACACTTGTCGCAGGCATTTGTTGTTAGGACATGCGACACTGTCACTAAATCACGCTACTATGTTAGAGGTATGACAGAAAACTGTTAGAACTTTCTTATAAATCAACTTTACACTTAAAGCAAACTATTTACCTAGCATTACAAAAGCGATTTTAAAATTACTATTTTATTTTATGCTAATATTAAAATTATGATAAAACTACAATTTATGGCTCCATGAAATTAACTTGCTTGAACCTTTCAAATAAATAAGCTAGAGAAAAAATACAATTTTAACAAATTGCAAAAAAAAATCATAGCAACACTTGACAAATCATCAACAAGCCCCTCATCCTTGGACCGAGGGGGACGACTCTATCTACGATGCAGAAAAGATTGTGCTTTGCTGTGGCTAGCTGTGCGCACGCTGAGTAGATAGAAAGAAGATTTATGACGATTCTGAAGATTTCCTGCAAAAAGATGATGCGCGATGCAAGTAGATGCGAGAAATGAAAGAAGATTTTTCAAAGATTGATTCGCTAGTGTGAGATTTGTTGAGCATCTTAATTTGAGATTTAGATGTGTCGCCCCCCTCGCCTTGGACAGGGTACTTTCAAAACCAGATTTAATGCCATATTCATACTCGAATCGGTTAAAACATTCATTTAATCTTCTAGTTTACTCGATATCTATCCATTGCAAGCAATTTATATAATAGTTGTTTATGTTTTGTGAGTTGGTGCACAGGTAGATTGAGGTTAAGGAAACGCTGCTACTATGTTAGATGTATGACTAGTCAATTTTCGTTAGAGAAGAATACTGTTTTCTAACGCAACGCAATGTTTCAATGAAGGTGTCTTTTAATAAATCGCTCAATCAATTTGATTTTTGAAAATTGGCTCAAAAGGGTTTAGTTAACACATCATACCTTACCGAAAACTAAAGCACAACAATCCTAATTCTTATTTCAAACCTATCAACATGTTTAACACGCCTATCCTAAAACTTCACTCATCCGTAAGCGCCTGATTGAAGATATGACTGCTATTGACATTGCCTGTAATTAACGAGGTGGACGACTCTATCTACCATGCAGAAAAGATTGTGTTTTGCTGTGGCTAGCTGCACGTACATTGAGTAGATAGAAGGAAGATTTATGTCGATTTTGAAGATTTCCTGCAAAAATATGAAGCGCGATGCAAGTAGATGCGAGAAATGAAAGATGATTTTTCGAAGATTGATTCTCTCACACTAGATTTTTTGAGCATCTAGAATTGAGATTTAGATGTGTCGCCCCCTCGGTAATTAACAAATATACTAAATAGGAAGATTTATTATACAACTCTAAAGGCCAGTTGCCTCCCTAAGCGGACCCCCCACGTCCTATCTCTTATGTTAATTGACTTTCTGAATTCTCTTATTGAAGTTAATTTGATGATTATTAAGTCTTATTTAATAAATAACTGAAATCTCTAATCTACCTACACAATCATAACCCATGCTTTTAAACTAAAATTTAACGTGTTTCAAGTACTTCTGGCTTTGAAATATATTAATTATATTTTTGTTCGTCCCAGGTGACACCTTGAATTGACTAAAATGCTTCACTTTGAAGTAAGTTTCATAGCTAATTTTAAATTTTATATTATATAGGGTAAATATTCCAATTACGCTCTCACGTTTCCACTATGTCGCACCACAAAAATACATATGGATATGTCACAATAGAAGCACACCACAGTGCCATAGTTCAAACACTTATCCCAACGTGTTTAACGTTGTTCCCTGAGTAATACTTCAATGAAAACAACAATGGAAGCTTGTCACGCAAATAGAAGGATTACTGTTGGGCACTTACTGAAATACTTCAATAGTACAATTCCCTTGCAAACCCAAATAAATCTATCTGCGTAAAAATAACTAAAATAAGAGTTGATTTGCGGCAAAACCCGCCAGTATCACACCCAACGTCAGTGCCTACACATAAGCGTACTACAACGCGGCTCTCAAACAAAGGAGTAACAAGTGTGATACTATCACTGCTAGACTAGATCATTGGTTCTCTCATGCAGTGGTTTATCAGAGAGGGGAAGCTTAGTAATCCCCATTGCCTGCCCATGGCGCCATTCTATCGCGGCATCAGCCAGCAACGCCGGCCATAAACCTACCGTCTCCAACACTCCACTATAAAGCATGAAATTAAGCCCGCTCACCAACAGCAAGGTGCAAAAACTAGCCAAGGGGAGGGATTTTGAAAATTGAGTCATTTTAAATGCTAACTCAGCATGGATCTATGCATGGTATTCTTATGAAGCATTCTAGAAAGTTCTGTTCGCAACGAAGACGTAAAACAAATACAAAAAATCATTTTGTGTTGATGTGTTGAAAGGCGATTTTTTTTATAAGAATAAGGCATCATAAAGCTAAGGATTTCTGAATCCCTAATTTATTATTTTTACTATTTCTGCTATTAGACGTCACTATTGATGGTGGATTGAAACATTAATAACAATACATTATTAAATATGTTCTTTAATTGATCAAACATTATATTCCTAAAAATAAACTTTATGCCACCCCTACATTTATGTATAAAATTATACAAAACTGTTAAGAAATGCACACAATTGGGCATTTATGATTCCGATATGCATGTTATCGTGAATTTTTGCAAAACAAATGTTGGAGACAACTACCTAGCGAAGTACCCCTACTACTTTGTACGCCGCTGGGCTCGTACGTGGCAGCTTCGACTGTCACCCTGCGATGTCATCATGCGCATCGACACACACAAACACAAAAATAGTTGTCACGAGTAAATAAATAAAGTTGGACCAGTCCTTGTTTACTTTTATTACGTTAACAACGCGTTTTAACATTCCGGTTCAACGGCGCCGGTGGTGTAGTGATAAGCGTGATTACCTCTCACCCCAACAGGCCTGGGTTCAATCCCAGTCGGCGCCGCCGGGATGTTCTGAGGCATAACATCTCTGATCACGCCTTCCTTCGGATGGGAAGTAAAGCCGTTGGTCCCCGGTTCATGAGTTGATGGGTCGATAGGTAGGGTCCAGGTGTGGGAGCTGCCTTCCTGGCACGTCGGTAGCATTGGTGCTCAGCACGGAAAACAAGATCGACGGAAAAAACAAACCAAAGGAAACAAAAACATTCCGGTTCCAATATCACCGTTTTATTGTATTCTGCGATACTGTTCCGCTTAGGCGGACATCGGCCACCCTGTAGAAGTGCGGTAATACAAAAGTGGCGACTTCGGAATAATTTTAATGTGTTTTTCATGCTAAAACCGTTTTTGCACGTAGCCCACGCGGAAGTTGAACAATGGATTCCAATCAGAATGGCTCCGTCGGACATGATCTCCAACAGTCGGTGAAAATGTCGCCGGGCCTGCAACAACAGCAGCAGCAGCAGATTCCGTTCCTGCGTACACCGCAAATTCACCAGCCTGCACTTCAGATCGATCCCGAGATGTACCAGTTCCAGCAGGAGAATTGCATCACGGAAATGTTCCGCCAACAGCAAGAGGTTATGCAGAGACAGCAGGAAGCTATGCAACAGCAGCAGTTGGCCTTCATGAAGCAACAGGAGCAGCTCATGCGCAACATTATGACGTCGATCCAGGCGCAGGTGCCACCGAATACGGAGGCGATATTGGAGTCGCTTGCGAATCACATCAAGGAGTTCCACTTCGATCCGGATGGCAGCGTGACGTTCGCTGCTTGGTACAAGCGGTACGAAAATTTGTTTGAGAAGGATGCCAGTCGTCTTGACAAGGAGGCGAAAGTACGCTTGCTGATTCGTAAGCTAGGAATGTCCGAACACGAGAGGTATGTAAGCTTTATTTTACCTAAAACACCGAAAGATTTTTCATTTGAGGAGACGGTGTCGAAGCTAACCTCGTTGTTCGGGGCATCCGAGTCAGTCATCAGCCGCAGGTATCGCTGCCTACATATCTCGAAGCAGCGTGGAGAGGACTATGTCACGTATGCTTGCCGGATAAATAAGTCGTGCGTGGAGCTCGAACTTACGAAGCTGTCGGAAGAACAGTTTAAATGTCTGGTTTTCGTCTGCGGGCTTAAGTCGGAGCGGGATGCGGAAGTTCGAACCAGGCTTTTGACGCGTATCGAAGAGAAGTGTGATGTGACGTTGGAGCAGTTGTCGGAGGAGTGCCATCGCTTGCTGAACTTGAGGCACGACGCAGCAATGATCGAGGATCAGACTGGCTGTGTGAAAGCGCTGAAATCCAGACAGCATCCTGGAAGGTTCCCAGCAAGTCAGTCGAAGCAGGGCTCGAAGGACGGCTTTGATTCCAGAAGCAACGCGAGTGGGCCCAAATCAGCTTGTTGGCTCTGTGGTGCTAATCACTATGCCAGGGATTGTTCGTTTAAGAACCACAAATGCAGTGATTGTGGTACGGTCGGACATAAGGAGGGATACTGCCATAGTGCTGGGAAAGCGAAGTTCAGGAGGTCCGATCGACGAAAAGGAAACGCCGCTGCGAAGGTGGTGACGGTGAACGCCTGTAGTGCAACGAAGTGCAGGAAGTATGTACCAGTGGACATCAACGGTTCATCGGTTCGCCTGCAACTAGACACAGGGTCTGACATTACCATCGTTTCAATGGGAACGTGGCGCAAAATCGGAAGCCCTTCGTTGTGTGCGCCAACGATCGTCGCAAAGACAGCTGCTGGAAAGATTTTGAACATCGAAGGCGAATTTTCTTGCGTGATGATGATCAACGGTATGAAATCGGAGGGTACAGTGCGAGTTTCGAGAGCAACTTCAACTCATCGGGTCCGATATGATGGAAGTGTTTGGACTGTGGTCGGTACCCTTCAATGCGATTTGCTGCCAGGTCGGTAGTAAAACATCCTATGTATAGACACTCAAGGCGGAGTTTCCAGCGGTTTTCTCCGACAAGTTGGGCATCTGTACGAAGATGAAGATCAAGTTGGAACTGAAGTCAGGCAAATCTCCCGTGTTCGGGCCGAAACGCCCGGTCACTTACGCGATGCAGCAAGCTGTGGATGATGAACTAGACCGACTGGAGCAGGAACAGATCATCACGCCAGTAGACTTCGCGGAGTGGGCCGCTCCAATTGTGGTGGTCCGCAAGTCAAGCGGGTCAATTCGGATATGTGGTGACTATTCAACGGGGTTAAATGACTCGTTACAGCCTCATCAGTACCCACTCCCGTTACCACAGGATATCTTTGCTAGTCTGGCTAACTGCACCGTTTTCAGCCAGATCGATTTGACTGATGCATTCCTGCAAATGGAAATGGATGAAGGCTCACGCGAGATGCTTACGATTAACACTCATCGAGGTCTTTATAGGTATAATCGTCTTCCACCTGGAGTGAAGGCGGCGCCAGGAGCATTCCAGCAAGTGATCGATACGATGCTCGCTGGCCTTGTTCGTACCAGTGGGTATCTTGACGACGTAGTAGTTGGTGGTATCGATGCAGCAGACCATATGAGAAATCTTCGTGCCGTGCTTGATAGAATCAAGGAATATGGATTCACCATTCGTCTCAGCAAGTGCTCCTTTGGCAAAGAGCAAATTCGTTACCTAGGCCATCTGCTCGATCGCCATGGGTTGAGGCCTGATCCAGCGAAAGTTGAGACTATCAAGCAGCTACCTGCACCTACGGATGTCAGCGTAGTGCGTTCGTTTTTGGGCGCTGTAAATTTCTACGGGAAGTTTGTGCCAAACATCCGGTCTCTACGTTTTCCGCTAGATGAGCTGCTTAAACAAGGAGTGAAATTTCGATGGACGGTGGATTGTCAGCGAGCGTTCGACCGCTTTAAGGAGATTCTCAGCTCGGACCTTTTGCTGACGCATTACGATCCAAGGCACGAGATAGTGGTTTCTGCGGACGCTTAATCAGTCGGTTTTGGCGCTACCATCAGCCACAGGTACCCAGATGGCTCGATGAAGGTACACTCAGAATAATTTTCACGTTAATGCTACGTGAAAACATACGTAGATTTTTTCCATCGTACTTTTCACCTAAGAGCTACGTGATTCTCATGTAGGGGCACTCATTTCATGAAACTTAACCGTTATAGGATTATCACATATAAGTTATGTGATTTGGTCGGTGACATTCATTGGAGGATTCTAGTATCAATATTTTGACACTGTTTATACAAATATTTCCTTCATATGCAGATAAAATGTTTACTGACTGTATTAATAGTAATAATAGTAATGTTCCTTTAATTTATTAAAATTTTCTAAATACACCAAATCAGCATTTTTTTTTAATTCGATACGCATCGAGATGGGCCTAGATGCTTTTTTCCCTTGAGGAAGGAACTGCTGGACAGCTTGACATCATTCTGTTGAATACGATGAAACAGTCAGTTTGTGTTTGCCAAAGAGAAACAAATAATCCATAATTTTATACTCACATCTTGCCACTTTCTTTAAAAAAATACCGAACAAAAGCCCATTATTATGCCGCCATGATTTTCACCGCTCTGAGTGTACGTACCACTCTTTTGTTTACATGTGGACATCTCATTAGCTTTACGTGAAACGCACATGAGTCTATGTTATGTGAAAATCACGTACATTTCATTGATTATGTAGGTGTGTTAAATAAGAACTCCCTGTGAAATTCAAGGGACATCACGTACATTCTACGTGAGCCACGTAAAACTGAGAGGAGAGGAAACAGCGAGAACTTACGTGATTTTTCACGTAGCTTCAACGTGTAGATTATTTTGAGTGTAGTACAGCACGCCGCCCGCGCACTCACGAAGGCTGAACAGCGGTACAGTCAACCGGACCGTGAGGGATTGGCTGTAGTATTCGCTGTGACGAAATTTCATAAGATGATCTTCGGGCGCAGATTCCGTCTTCAGACAGACCATGCGCCATTGGTACGGATTTTCGGCTCAAGCAAGGGAATTCCCGTATACACCGCTAATCGTTTACAACGTTGGGCGCTAATTCTTTTATTATACGATTTTACTATCGAATATGTGCCTACTGCTAAGTTCGGTAATGCTGACGTTTTGTCACGGCTAATTGACAACCATGTCAAACCAGATGAAGATTATGTCATCGCGAGCATCATCTTGGAGGATGACATCAGGTCAGTGGTGAACGAATTAGCTAACGAGTTTCCTCTTAGTTTTAGCACAGTGGAGAAAGATACACAGGCTGACCCAGTGCTACGGAAGGTCTATCGCTTCCTTCGGGATGGTTGGCCCGAAAAGCTCGACAAGTCCGATGCCGAGCTTCAACGTTACTACGCCAGAAAGGATTCGCTGAGCACTATGCGTGCATCATGTTCGGGGAACGGCTCATCATACCTGAGCAACACCGCAAGCGATGTATGCAGCAACTTCACCAAGACCATCCAGGGATCGTAAGAATGAAGGCCCTCGCTAGAGGATATATCTATTGGCCTTCCCTGGACCAGGACATCGCGTCGTTCGTGAAGGCATGCAAACAGTGTGCATTAGCAGCGAAATCTCCTCCACACGCAGCACCTGTTCTGTGGCCAACGCCTGGTGGACCGTGGCAGCGCGTCCATATTGATTTTGCCGGACCGATTGATGGAAACTATTTTTTACTGGTCATCGACGCACTCCAAATACCCAGAGGTGATTGCAACTCGTCGCATCAGTTCAGTGGCCACAATCGGTATTCTTCGCAACCTGTTTTCTCGCTTGGGGATTCCAGAGACGCTCATCAGCGATAACGGCCCACAATTTACGAGCGCCGAGTTCCAACAGTTTTGTGCGCCAACGGCATCCAGCATATAACTACCGCACCGTTCCACCCACAATCTAATGGGCAGGCAGAACGGTTTGTGGATACATTTAAGCGGGCGTTGCGGAAAATCCAAGCGGGGAGGAAGACCATGGAAGAAGCGTTGGACATTTTTCTGCTGACGTATCGATCTATGTTGGGTTTTTTAATTAGTTTTTATATAAAGAAAATAGTTTTCATGGGCTTTCAAGACTCTGGGACTTCTTCTTTTTAATTCCTTTATTTTAGTGTCGGTCTCTGATACATCGCAATTGAGTACCAACCACCCAATCGCATCAATCAACGACATGGGCCGGGACCAACGGGTTTACTTCCCTTCCGAAGGAAGACGTGACACGAATTTTTTATACCTCAGAAAAATCCCACCGACTTTGGCTGTACGTTCAAGGGCTGCCAAATACAGTCAATTTCAGATATCCACGCTTTTACTTAGGCGCTAACGACTAATACCCCGTTCACATTACAGCGTATATCACGTGACATACGCTGTCTTGCAATGAGCACTCATGCATCTAGTTTTCACTGGAAATCCTATGTATGAGTGCTCGCTCATTGCAAGACAGCCTATATTACGTGATATAAGGCTGTAATTTGAACGGGGTATAATCCTATAATCCCGAATTTATTGCATACCATGGCCAGCTAAGGATTTCTTTTTCCAGCAATGAATACATTTACAGATCATTATGCAACAGTATATTCATGAGACTCACAAAAAAAAACTTTATAATGATCAAAAAAATAATGAAGACGCTTACCGCTTAATACCAGTTTAGTTATCTTCCGGAACGAGCAAGTTCAAATTTGCACTGTTAGCGCAGCTACCCAAGAATTTCTCCTCGTCACCTCGAATGCATAAAGACACTCCCGTTCCCTTTTTGTCACGCATCATTGCACAGCGCTCCCAACGAGAACTCTGACAGTTCTTACATGTAGTTTTAGGTAAACGATGCAACGTAACTGTCCTATTCCCACAATCGGCACATTTAAAGAAACGTTTCTCGGCATCTCGCACTTTGAGTTCGTGTCGTTCCTCTTTGCACCGATCGGCCGCCGAGAATGCAATGTACTTGCATCGGAGACAAATCACAGCCTTGCACTCCACCTTGAAGGTGTTCATCATTTTTTCCTCCATTGCTTCCTTGCGTTCGAGGTCTTTGAAGTACTTTTCCTGCTGTTCATCCTCGTGGGCTTTGATTAGATCGGTATGCGATGAGCATGCCTCCATCATTGTTTTCAAACGATCCTTTCGAGCCTGCTCTTCTTGATCCAGCTTCTGCTTTTTCGAAGCATTTCCGTTTGCTACTTCGTCGTTTGCGTGGATCTCGTCCAATGCACGTTTTTTCCCCGTTTCTGAGCCACGGTATTTAATGAAATTCGGATTGGATTTCGCCAGTGGTTTCTTCTTCAAAATGTTGGCGGCTTTTTGACGTGAGTATAGTGCTTGCTTCGGAGACTGTCCCAAGTCAATGACAAAATTACCCGTACTCAATCTAGGTGCTGCTTTAGTTTCAAGACTAAACGATCGATTTTCGAAACCATTAGGTGCTGATAGACATGGAGTTGAATTCGATGTCGATTTTGATACCTGTGTAGGAGTTTTAGCTGTCTCTCTGGAAGTTGTCAAAGACAGAGTATCTTCTGTACTCAAACCAAGTTGCTTCAAACGCTCCACATCCTTTTCTCTTTGTTTTATGTTGAATTCCAACCTAGCTGCAGATCCCTTGTTGGGGACGGATTTGATAGAAGGCTGTTGACGGTAAGATGGAAGCGAAGAAGAGCTTGCTTGTGAAGTTGCATTACCGCTGCCTTGTAGCGGAGACTGGTAGTATTCCGAAAGCGTCAGCATGCGATTATTATCCTTTGAAACTTGCTTCGGATTCTTCTTAGCTTTAACTGCCGAAAAACTTTGGCCACCGTAGAATACCTGAAATGTAATAGGACATAATGGGGTAGGTTAATGTTGAGAAATGTCTCAACTGTATCATCATGTCACCTCATTTTTCCCAAGCACTTTGTTCCGAAGCTCGTTCAATCCTCGCCCGGCAGTAGATGAAATTAGGCCACCACGATTGCAAGCCTTGTTGTACTCTTGCTTTACGTGGTACACGCAATGTTCACATTTGTCCAGATTTACATAGGCCGTACACCGCTCTCCGTTCTTTTTCTTACTGCGACACGTCCCCATGTCTCTCGACTGTCCCAATATCATCACTTTGGCAGACTTGTCAATCGAGAGAACTGCCTCCGTATTTTTATCATCGTTACGCTCCAGCACGCCGGGGTTCAATATGCAAATGACCATCCCTTCGGCCGTTTTCCACAAATCTTTGTAGGCTTGTGAAAATAGGAACAAACTAACCATTTTGAGTTCCCCATGAAGATCGCTTAGCTTCCAGATAGAAAACTGACTTCCCTTAGCCGTAGTTTTCGGAGGACTTTTGCTGAGTACAACTCCGGCGATAGCCCAGTCTTCCTTCAAATTTACATGCTCGATATGATGTTTTATCCGAGCCATGGACACTGGTTTCCTACCCTGCATTCGCTCCTGCATCATTGTGCTTGAAATCAATGGATGTATCAGGCGTATCCCAAAGATTGGATCAGTATATACGCTCTTCTTGAATATATCCGGTATGGTATTTTTTGATACCGGAAGAGGCTCCGCCTTCGTGGCACCCGGGAAAGGTCGAACATCCTCCACTAATGATTCCGGTTTTTTCGTAGGAGCTTTCTTCTTCGGTAGTTGGGATGTGCCTTGATCGGCGTTTTTCAAAGTACGGTTAATAAAATTCGATATTTCTAAATCAATTCTCTCGTCCTCTTTTTGCTTTAAAATTGCATTGATACCCATTCCGTAATCATCGTATTTTCGCCCCAGTAAATTTCTTATCTCCTCGTCGTCTGAAGAGTCGGTATCACCACTGTGGACCGCGCTGGTCGGTTTCGAGACTTTAGATGTTTGCTTATCCGGACTCTGCTGTTCCAAATTCTTCAGGAACGTTGAACCGTTGAGGGAAATTGAGCTGGCTTTAGTAACCAATTTCGTATTTGCTGCGCTGGTTGGCTGCTCGGACGTACTAGCAGCAGGAGACGGCACAATTTTAACGAAGGATATTGCTTCGGATTCTGCTTCCAACAACAGCTGTTCCAATTCATCGATCTCAATCGATTCCTGTTCATCGTTGACGGTGCTCAATGACGACATTCTGAGGTAAAATTAACCTATCACTCTTCTATTATTATATTATTTACTATTGGACTATTAAATTAAACAAACTTCATTAGCTAATACCTATGTAGTTAAAATGCAATTAGAAATCGGTTTAGCACAATAAATAAGTTGTTAGTCTGGCACTGCAAGTTAATCTGCAAATTTTGATACCGACCGCAAAGACGTGTTTACATATTTTGCGCGCTTTTCGCGAGCGAACCGGTTCGAATAGGGCTTCCCGACTCACATCTCTTATAGACGTGACTCGAACCACAGACAAAAAGTCATAACTCATTGCATATTTCTCACTGTAAAACATCTGTTGAGTAAACTGTGACGGGCAGTACGCTCAACAGATACGCCTTTTTAATGCACCACCAACGTAGAGTGCGCCACGTGAGTTCGAGAAGAAACGTCAACCAAACCGTTTGTTTACATCAGAATAAGTATTTTCCCCATCGCAAATAACAGCATTTTTCATTCAATATCTTGCCAATTTCCATCGGTAATTGTCTTATGTCGTTTTCGTTTTTACTACACTACACCGGTGTAGTGTAAGCAGCAATAAGCACGAGTCATTGACAGTTCATCATCATTTGTTTGTAAACAAAGGTGCAACCGATAGCTACACCCTAAAATTTTTCGGTGTTCGGCGGTGTAGCACCGGTGTAGCTACACCGCAAAAACGAAAACGACATTATTTTCCACAAATCTGAAATGATTTGCACCTTAACTATCACAAACGAAGTGACAGACGGAGCGGCTCGAAAACTTTGATGACTAACCTGCTATTGCATTTTTTCAGTGTACCACATGGCAACACCACTACTACTGGAATGTACCACATGGCAACACTACTACCATAGAGATAACTCTAAGACCACTGGGTCCCGAAGAAAATCATTATTATTTTTGGCTCACTCAGTACCAGAACAACGGTCCCAAGCAGTCCCAAGCTATTTCACTCACCCCTGCATGTTCTGCATGAATCCACACACCCCTGATGTTATCTGTCAAACTTTCATAGCGAATCAAAACAAACATAGTGTAGTAATAGAATTTCAACTAGAATAGGGTACGTTACTCGGTACGTTAATCGTTTGCTTGGGACCAATAGGCTACTAAAGTGGTGAGCCAATTTAAAATCGTTAGTTTCGTATTGATTGTTGTAAGAACTATGTGTCCGACACATAAATATCATTTGTTTATCATATTGCAAAAATTCATGTGTGGGACACATAAAAATAGCGTTGCGCAAAAATAGCATTGCGCAAAATTATGCAATCAGCGGTTCATGGTTCCTAGCCTGTATGAATGAAATCTCGATTATTTTTTCGAAGAGACGTATCAGGCGTAACATTTGATAATGGCATAAAAACTTTTGTAAACAAAAGTTGTAAGGCCCTTTACACGTGAACCAAAGTACACCCAAACCATTAACAACATCGGGTGGGGGAAATTTTCCCCTTTCCGATAGTTGTATTGGTTTGCGTGAGCGTACTTCGGTTCGCGTCGAGGGGGATGACTCTATCTACGATGCGGAAATGATTTTGTTTTAGTGTGGTTAGCTGCGCGCACGCTGAGTAGATAGAAAAAAGATTTATGTCTAGGGGGAGTACAACTTGATATGAAGTAATATTTGGTGTAGAAATTGCTCATATTGGTAGTTATTATAGTTTTTAGTATAAATATTAATGATATTAACTGTCAAGTGGAAAGCTACAAAGTAAAAAAAAATAGCAGTGTAGCTTTAAAGCATACACTCAATGACGTTTCACCGTTGTTGTTTATGTTACCTGCAGCTTTCTGTTTCATAATTTTTGCCTAGATTTTTGTTTTCGATAGCTCTGATCGTTTTCGCCTTCGGCTTTTTTGATGATAAAAACGGCACTCGACTAGGCAAGTTCCCCCAGCAGCAAATCTCTCCAAATTGCAGGCTCATGGCGAATGTATTACGACCACGGAACCATCACTATGGGACTCCGTTTACAGGGGCACCGTAGTCAGTCGATTCCCGTTCCATCGGAGGACTGAACATTAGATTGCAGACAATGAAGAACTCGTGAAAATTAATGATTATTTCCTGGGAACGGAAGTGCCCCAGATTATGTGCACTGAGATCAGCTACCAAAGAATGCCAAATTTATCAGAACAAGGAGTGGACCTGGTGGCCCTGGCCAGCAAGATCATCAAGGAATGACTTGACTCTCGTGTGAAATTCATTTTTTGATTAAACGAATGTCAAATGTACACTTTAAATCAAAAATAGCCAAACAAAAAAAAACAACTGTCAGACTAGGTGTAAGATTCGCAAATATCACACATATTAAAATATTTAATATTTCCACCATCGGTATTGATGCTGATACTTGGAGCCGTCCTTCCCCTAGATTTATGTCGATTATGAAGATTTCCTGCAAAAAGATGATGCGCGATGCAAGTAGATGCGAGAAATGAAAGAAAATTTTTAGTAGATTGGTTTGCTAGTGTGAAATTTTTCGAGCATCTATAATTGAGATTTAGATGTGACGCCCCCCTCGGTTCGCGTGTAAAAGGCCTTACAACTTTTGTTTACAAAAGCTTTTGTGCCGTTTTCAAATGTAACGGCTGGTATCTGCTTTTGTAAACAATGCATTTTCTCGTCCCTTTTTTGGAGTCTTTCGCCAAATTCACTGGTGATTAAAAATTTGACAGTCGATCAGCGGCTTTGTAATTAAAAAAAAAAAAATGCTTTTTGGCATTGATGTAAATATAAACAATTAATCTCAAAACATTTTTCTTGTGTTTTATTGGCATTCCAAAAGTCAAATAGTACCCAATTGCACTTTTCATACGCAACCATAATAAAATTGTTATGGTTATGTTGCCTAACGACATGTTTCGGGTATCATTCAAACCATTTGTAGAATAGTTCAATGATTTGGGGTATCATTCGTTTATGGTATTTTTTATTAGGGAAACTTAAGTATAATCATTATTTTTCATCGCTTTTTCCTCGTGAAGCGCTCGTGTTTATTTACATTGCTCGATTGGAACCGCGTTTGACGGTTCGATTGGAACTTTTGGCTTCAGTCCTCGCGCCGTATCTGATTAAACTGAGTTTAATGTAAAATTAATTGAATTTTAAGCAAAATAAGAAAGTTTAATTCTAGACCAACATTTGAAAGGGGCGGAAGAGCCAAAATGTAAACAAACTATATTTTGGCACATATAAGAACAGTACTCGATAAACACGAAAAAGTAGAAGAAAATATCACTTCAAATCATCAAAACCGTTTCTTCTTACATGACGTATTTCCAACTATCAACTCGATGATGCAACTGGTTGTTACGTTTTGCACCAGAACTACGAATTATATTGTTTTAATATGCCAAACGTATTGTTTCTGTAGTATCTAGTCACGTCTGATTCATTTGAAACGCATCCGATTGATATTTCACGTGTAAACAAAGAACAAAAAGAAAACCAAAAAATCTCCGGGCGTAATTCCACTCTCACAAAATTTGCGAACGAAGAACCAAGGCGGAACAACAAACAAAAAATCCCGAGGGTGTACTTCCACGGCGTATCACCAGTGTTGGCAGCTCAAAGGATGGAAGAACCGGGGGGTAGCAACATGTAAGGAATTATCAGGGCGTATGATATTTTCTTCTCAATTTCACGACAAAGAAAACTTTTTTTTTAGTTTTTAGTGATGCATAGATGATAGATTACACTATTAACTATACCCTAATAAAAATTGTATGTTTAATTTGCTTAATGACGTGTTCTGGGTATCATCCAAACCATTTGTGGAATAGTTCAATGATTTGAGTTATCGTTCGTTTATGGTTATTTTTTTATAAGGGTATGTCAAGCTTATAAAATCATCCAGAATTCGGAAGCGATTTTCTCGATATGGTAATTTTGGAGTTCCGCCCTTTTCAAATAATAGTCTAGAATTTATCAGTGTGTGTTAGGCACTCTATCTAGATCAGATTTTATAACCGGTTCAGAATTGACAGTTGGTTTGAATGAATGTGTGTATGCATTTCTTATCTCTATGTGTGTTTGTGTCTTCGTTTGTTTCATTTTTTTAGTGCAAGAGATTTATATCGTCGGTCGTCCGTATATTCTCATCATCGTGTGAATGGCGTTTCTGATGTGTGGTGGCTTGAAGACGGTGTTTAGTGGCAAAAATTAGTGGTAAATACCCTCCGATTACCTGAAAATCATTATTATCCCGCGGTGTGCTTTGTTTGGATATTGATTAGTGAGCGGAAATTTGGTTGAGTGTTGTGCAATTTGGAAACTGCATCCAACGAAAACGTGCCGGAAACTCGGCCTGATCCAAGGCTGAAGAGGCGTTTTGACACGGACCGTTTCCCCCTGGTTATAATATAGTGGATTATACATCGGTTTTGTTTGGAGGTAAATATCGGGTTCTCTTACTTAGGGATGGTGTCCGGCATTCGCAAAACTTGAATTCTTATCCGAGCATGCATAAGTTGCGAAATTTGAATGGAAATTAATGAATCCATATTTTCGGCATATAAAGAAGCTTCTCATTCGCATGATGCACGAATACAAGTCGGAATAAAACAGGGTCGGATTTCAGCCCATCGTTCCATCAGAGCCACATTTTTAAGGTGGAGGGATAGGACAGTGCTGTGAAGCGAGGATTAGAATTGATGCATGAAAAATGTTTAAATTTAATAACGAACTAAAAGATTATTTTAGTTCATATACTATATATTTATATAACCAGATTTAAATAAAATGCTCCTTTTACAAAATAAAAGCATTTCAAGATTTCATTCGTATACCTTCCCGTGGAAAATTTTGAAACCATCGTCACTTTCATAGCTCTTCTATTCTCCACGAGTGCCAACTTTGATTTGCCAATACACTGGAGTCGCTTTTTTTACGCGGATTGTGGAATTTGCACTTTTTTACGCTGGTTTCAGAATTTACGCGGTTTATCTTTATACACAGTCGCTTTTTACGCGGTTTTTTTACACGGTTGCAAAGAGTAGGTCAATCTTATCATTTGAATCAACACCAATGAATGCATACACTTAAAATCCGAGATGTGCAGCGAGCATTTCTCACTTCATTTTTGCAACGCAAAATCAAATACAGTTTATTACTAGAATCTCATTAAAATCTCATTTTTTTACGTATCTATAACAACCCTAATAAAAAATAACCATAAACGAACGATAACCCAAATCATTGAACTATTCCACAAATGGTTTGGATGATACCCAGAACACGTCGTTAAGCAAATTAACCATACAATTTTTATTAGGGAAGCTTAAACTCTATTCTATCGACTGCTTCAAACAGAACTATGTTTCGTCAAATCTGTGGAAAGTTATTAGCAAATGAGCAGTACGAGAGCAAAACTGTATGCCAAGCATGCAAGGGATCTTCCGGTTGCATATCATTGCTTGCGCATTCCCGAGTTTTTTTTCGTTCTTTTGTGTCCAAAAAATTAATTTTTTTTTTCAAAAGTTTATAACTTTTGATTGATTAAACCAATTTCAAAGATAACGATATAATTAAAAATACTTTTTAGAAAAAAATATGATGATAAAAGATTGGGATTTTGTATTGGAAAACATTGTATATTTTATAGTTTTTATGGTTTATAGGTAGAGGACGCAATATGTTTTTTTTATATTTTTCCTTGAAAATATAGGATTTTTACACAACAGATGTATTTTTTTCACTTTTGAGTTATGTTTTTTGAAGTTATCTAGTTTTGGGTTTTCGCTCAATACATCTATGCGACTAGACTACCATGCCTCTTCACATAGACTTCTCTGACGTTTGTGAAATGCACAAGCATTAGTGCAGAACTCGGGGTAAATTATAAGTTGTAGTTAGAAACATTTAAATATTCTTATAACAAATGTTCAAAAGGTTGCCTACAAACCTGATTTATAAAACCAGAAAATTTTCGAACTATTGAACAGGAAAACCGGGAAAAAACTTGCAATTTCCAACTGGAAATTCAGTTGCCACCCTGCAGTACCGCATCATGATTTTGTGTGACAAATGTGAACCTGGGTACTCATTTTAGCAACCAATGGTCTTGATACTGATCCACAATTGTAACACAAATTCATAAAATTATGTTGATCCAGTCATACAAAGCTTATATAAACTGTTATAGAACATGTGTGTTGCTTGGGATAAGTTTTGAAGCGTTGCATAGTGGACTTTGGCCTATGTAGATGTGTATTCCCATATAAACTTGAAATGGTTTGTGCCAAGTCATTTTCTTACTAAAGTAGTTCCAATTTTGGAAGGCTAAGCAGGACCCAATTTCGAACCGTTTAAGCACTGTGGAGCGAAAATTTCAAATTTTGCATCAATCTAATGCACATAGCCGCATACTGTCTTCAGCAAAAAAACATTAGCTTGAAAAAATATTATATAGGGTAAATGTCGGCTTCGGCACCCATTGACTGTTTCCGGCAACCAAAATTTAAACGTTAATTTCACTATGTTTTCCCATCAACACACTTCCCTGAATGTATCCAAACGATTCTTTAGCCTTTCAGCTTCAATCTGATTATATTTGTACGACCGAGCAATCCTGTTATGCCAGATTTTTCTTCAAATGAAGCATACGTATTACAAAATGGGGCTGATTTCGAGTTGCCGATAATAGAACAGCTGGTCAATACGCAGTTCGAATGGGAAGGTTGCCCAAGAAAAAGAGGCTGCCGACAATAGTCACACTCACCTGAGAAGTTTGGATCGTTGTAAAAACGCTTCCAAACAGTTTTGAAGAATTCTGTCGATTGGAATGTATAGAGAAGCAAGCAGCAGATGAATGTAAACAAACAGACGCGTCATATATGTGCGGGACGCTGAAAAAATGCTAATAGAAGTGCTGATGAGAATACGTAAATTCCCCTAAAAAGTTTATAATTAAAAACTAAATTTAAAGAGGCAAATATCGAAAACGATCCATATCTTCAAAACTATCAGTAATAGAAAATTTGTATTCTCAACAATGTTTCATACTTTGAGTAGTTCTACAACTTTGCTCAGAAAAGTATCGTTCTATCTCTTTAGGGGAAAAAGTAAGTTTTTTTTTATTTTTTTTTTCGGAGCCATGATACATTTTTGAAATTGTAGGATTGTGGACGATACTTATGTGAACAATTCTTCTAAAGACACTTTTTTGATTAAGTCAATAGTTTACACACATTCAATTAAGTTCGTGATTTTACCATCTCCGATCACTATGCACTGGGTGTTGGAGCATTTCTGAATTCAACTAAGATCCTGAGGGTTGATAAAAATCCATTTCCATAGATGCTAGACGTTGTTAGTTGCTGCAAAATTTAACTTCCAAATGAGTATGTGTGTTTCTTAATAGATGTTACACCTAATTGTGTTTGACAAAATTTAACATAGATAGGTGCGTCTGATAGATCCAGCAGTGTCAAAAAAATCAATCCTTTGCAATGCATTGGAGCGTCTTTGAGGAAATTAAAGAATGGTTAAGAGTTAAGCCGAAGAGGTCGATTTCTTTCTGAATACTTGTAGTTCTTGTTCCGTATTGTGTTCTTAACAGCCTGATTGGCACAGAGAATCAACTAAATTAGAATTTAGAATAATGGTTTTGTTCGGATGGATTTTTTTTTCATTGTTTTGAGCAGCACTATTATATGATCGAATAATGATTCAAAGATATGTAGATACGCATTGCCTTGTCAGCATAGAGTGGCTTTATTGAGTATTATAGGTTTTCATTGTAATACTGGTAAGGTCGGAAAATTCACTTCTCAGTGAAGTTTTAGTATTGAGATGGAATTAACTTACAGAATTTTGGATCAGCGTTTGGTTAAGTGTATTATTCGGAATAATTTTCTTGTGGAGCTGGGTCTAAAAAAAGTGTTCAAATGAAAATAAATATAATGGGATTAAAGACGAGTGTTTCACATGTAAAATGTAGCAGAACCGCTAGCGTTGAGCTCGTAAACAGTCAGAAAAGAACTTCTAAGAGTGAGAAAATTACCATGCCAAAAATCTCTTCTCGTATCATGGAGTAAATCGAGGTAAGAAACAGATCATGCGTTTGCGATTAAGCAAGCCTTTTTTTGTAGATTTATATCGAGATGGTTGCAGTTTACTTTACACATCGCTATCAATCATGAATTGAACTGATTACCTGGCACTTGCCACCATTAGTGAATTTACAGAAATGCGGTGCCTTCTGAAGTGAAACTAATAGTGATTGCTTATCTCCAACATAGTCGAGCTATATGCACGGAGATGAAAATTAAGTACTTTTCCCTCAATTCCCGGGTTCAACCCAATAACCCAAATTTGAATAAATCGCATATAGTAGTTTCCATTTAACACCAGCAAAAAAATACTTACTCTTAAGTAAATTCTACCTAAAATTAAGTTTAAATCACGTAAATTTGAGAATATGCAATTTACTCAAAAGTAGCTTATTGGGCTGAACTAAATCGTTGGGTCGAATCTCTCGTTCCTTTTTTAATAACTATAAAGAGTGCAAGTGAGAGGCTGAACTCAATATTAAGTAAAAAGAACTCAAATTTTGGGTAGTATTTTTTCTCCGTGATATGCTGGTTCACTACACACTATTTCTAAACAACCCAAATTTGAGTAGCATCTACTAATATCCGTCAAAAGTAGGGCTATTTACTCAAAATTTTTAGTAAACAAAGTTGGAACTGATAAGATGACAAATGAGCAACATCGTTCGGATTGAGGTTAATGTTGTCCATTCGTCATCTTGTCAGTTCTAACTTGGTTTACTCAATTTTAGGTAGCCCTACTTTTGACGGATATGAGTAGATCCTACTCAAATTTGGGTTGTTTAGAATTAGAGTGTAGATCAACCAATTTCAGTTGCTCCTGAAATATACTGCTGTGGTAGATGCAGACGTCTTGTTTACATTATGCGAACTATTTATTAGTGCAGTTTTAATTCTTTAGAACCAGCACAGATGTAAACACCCTGATAGCGGTGGGTAAACAGATCTACTTCATGTAAACAACGCGACCAAGAAGGATCGTATTCTACCTTCTACCGGCAGGATGCGGCTGTGAAACCACTCGGCTCCGGTGTCATAAACACTCGGCTTCGGTGTTTGCCAACGGTGCAAAAAATTATACACGGGCACCGCTAGCAGTGTCTTGTTCGCTATGTTTGGTGTTTGCTATCGAGCACTGGCACGGAGTGTAAAATTCAATGCTCTTGGTGGTGTGTTTGTAGGCAAAAGTGCTACCCATGCAAAATGGTTCGGTGTTTTTACCATGGTCGCTGGGCTTGTGACATGTGATTTGATGGATCGCATGACGGGTTTATCGGGTTTTATCCAATTTCAGAAACTGATCGTTTCGCTATCTGGATGTGGCCAATGATTTCCTGGACATTAAATATGACCACCTTTGATAGTATATTCTAAATTTCATGTGATTTTATTTATTGCATGCTGGTGTGATAATATTTTGAGCCACCACTCGCATTCCTGGACATATGAATTCCGGCCACATTTCATAACCGTAGGACCGTAGGTAATAAATGTATCTTTATTTGATACTAAAATTGTCAACTATGGTGCGATTGTTAATCTGAAACTTTGGCTTTCAATTTATTGTTTTCTATTCTTTAGTGAAAAAGGGGGAACATTTTCAATTATCGCCTATGACATATTTTCAAACCTTCTGCATCTTGGTTATATGATTAATTGTATAACTTTTGACAAAAAAATCCGAGGCTCACGCAAGTTTGATAATATTCGTGTTTCAATATTCCGTGTCCCACGGTAAATCAATTTAGTCGAAAATTGTATACAGTGGGAACCTTGATCATGTAACACAATTTTCTTCATTTTAACAAAAAACGGTATATTAGCCATCTATTTATTTATGGGCAATGCAAATACATTTTGCTAGAAGGAAGCATTAAATATATTTAGCCCAAAACTGATTAACTGGCCCAATCACATTTTGTCTTCTAAGGAAGAATGCATAACATTTGAGCATTATTTGACAACAGTAACGACACCGTTTTTTTTTATTTTCGTTGGATTATGCATACATTCATGCTTCGCGAAAACACATTTATAGAAGATACAATCCTGTATATATGCACTGCATCGGATGCACCTAGCAGTATGGTTGTGTTGGTCTTTTGAGAAATGTCAACCCTCTATGAAGCAAACATAACAGCAAGCAGGGAGAGAACGAGACAGCAATCAAGATGACATGCAAGGAATGACGGGATGTCGCAGCACTGTGGCCAAGAGGAATGAACGGGACGTGTAGCCACCCAGGGCGAGAAGAGCGCGTGTGAGCGGGCGATTTTGGTGATGAATCGGTGTGGTTTATTTTTTCACAATTTTGTATGCTAAAATATCGGAAAACGAAGAAATTGGTGCTCATTGTTCCGGACAATACCGGATTCCGGTATTCACAAGTTTCGTTAACTAGTGTAGTTAAGCGTGGAAGAAAATCAGGGAAGGCTACGTAACAAGTATATTCCGACGAAGCGAACTGGGACGAACAACTTTGGGCTGGAGTGGAAGTCTGGTGGCAGTGGCCCCACTAGGACGCACAGGAGGACCAGCATTGACTACCGTAGTGGCGAGGAATCAGTGACACCTGAACGGAGCTCTAGAGTTTGGATGTTCTTGCGTATTTTCTTCCGTGTAAATTTCCATTACTCTAATCTAATCCACCCATATATGTCATCAGTTTGATTTTTTTTTTCATTGTATAAGAACGCTTCTGGCTTCAGTGCAAAAGTGCAAATTTGATGATTCAAGAAAATGAAACAGTTGCTAGCTTTAATCTAAAACCGATTTTAATCAATTAACGCTTTTTGGAGTGGTATCATGAGAAAACCATATTGCACTAAAATGTAATCGATCAGCTTCAATCAATATTAATATAATTTAAATACTACGAAACTAGTTCGTGAGGGCTAGCAGCAGATTATTTTTCCTTATCTATAGAGGCACTATTTTCAACAAAATGTCACTAGAGTAACTATAAATATGGGTTAATAAAATAATATTAATTTCATAGATCCTGAACACCTCTAGTGATGCATAGGGCCAACGTAAAGATTTCCACCCTGGGCGGCTGTGATAGGAAATTGGTTTCTAAAGCAACATTGCTTAAAATATGTTGTCCTACAAGCCTGTGGAACAATGTTTCGGTCTATCTCATAATCCTGGGATGCATTATATTTTATTTTTTAATTTACTAGAGATCTGGCAAATTATTTGCTCTAGTCACTTTAAAAACTAACAACAACTAATTGGTGAAATTTATTTTTTTGATATTTTCCCAACACTGCTGGGGAATGAGTTTCGGAGGAAAGGTTTTCTGGGGAATGTTATAGAACCTGTACATGTGTTGTAAGGGAATTAAAAACCGGATTTATTCCGGATCGATATTCTGTAACTCGATATTTTCAGTGATTTATAATTCGGTAATTTTTAAATGTATCATTGGAAACCGGGAAATAATCGGAAATTCTTCTGAAATCGCCATGAGCTTTGACCCATGAAGATTTTAACTTTGTCAAGCGTTACTTTTCCAAATAATTTTATATTAAAAATAATAAAGTGTCATAATTACCTTAGAATTTTGCACAGAATAATCATGGGACTCACAGAAAATACCCTTGGAACTCTTATCGTATCGTGAATTTCTGTTCGGAATTCCATTGAACTTCCGCCAAGAATTTCCCCAAAATCCTCCATAGAATCTTTTAATATTATTCTGAGAATTCATATCAGTCGCAGATTATCTCAAAATTTTAATCAAAATTATCCTCAGGAATCTTAGTGCCGTATGCTTGATAAAGTTTGCACCATTAAACGCTGTGAAAACAAACACAAAAATCTGAAAATTATCGGAGTGAAAAAAAAATATTCAACCGGTATATGTTTGGAAGAACTTGAACCTATGTTAATCATCGATAGAATTTCCATTTGCCAGAATTACGGTCTTCACACGTTTCCGGAATGCTCAACAGGTTCTGATAATATATTCCGGATCCATATCTCTCCAGGTGCGGGTCAATGTTTGTCTGAGGCTTGCTGCACTGAAGTGGCGTTTGGCACATGCCTTGGCCATGACGCGCCACACTGAGTAATCCAAATGGTTAAGATCGCGGTTGGATGGCGGCCACATATCTTTTGACCATGCAACGGAATATGTTCCTTCATTAAACAGCAAAAAAAGGTTATCTTCCATTTAATTCCACTTCATTAATTTTGGTATCCATGACAGATACGTATTTCGACTACAATGTGCAGTCTTCATCAGTTTCATTCCCACTAAAGAACTTATCAAAATCTAACCCCCTTAAGTACTCATCCCATAGGTAAAAAAAAGTCAAGATCACAGGTATAAAATCTATACAACTCTTTAATAAGGAAAATCTCAAAGCCTTGGTAGCCATCATAATGAAGTAATGAAATTGGGTTGTTAGCGGACTGCTTGAATAAAACAGAAAAAAAAGGTTATCTTCCATTTAATTCCACTTGTTGAGTTGTATAGATTTTTCTCCTTTAGTTTACTTAAATCTTTGGTTTTTATTAGTTCGGTAGGTTCCGATTCATCTATTCCCAGGGAAGTCGAGAAATTTTTAAACCCGAAAAATTCCTAGACCGGACCGGGAATCGAACCCAGCCACCTTCAGCATGGTCTTGCTGTGTAGCTCCACCTTTACCGACTGAGCTAAGGGAGGTCCCAGAATGCCGATATACATATGCATTTTGTATGCATTTTAACCCTATCAGGAATGGTGCTGACATTATCCCGCATACGGTATGTGTGGACTACACTAGGCTAGACCTGGGTACAGCGGAGTCGATCGAATTTATTTTGCAAGCCGCAGTTTTCCATGCTTGAAAATTTTGTCAAATTTAATAACTGTTTTGTTCTTTCTCAGTAGATTCCCACCAAAAGCTCTGAGCCAGGATTGTTCGAGCCCCCATGACTCTATCAAAGTATGTTTTACTGCAATTGAAAACTCAGCTGAGTCATAAAAAACTATGCTGATTTTTATACTTTCATAACTGAGCCTGCTGGTTTTTGTTGTTGAGCTTTTTATTAAGAATGTGTTATGAAAATATGATAATTTTAATGAGATTAAAACTTGACGATGGAATCTATTTCTTTTGAAACTATCCTCAGAAAACCCTTTAAATTCTCGCCAAAATTTCCTTATAATTATCTCTAAAATTCACTTGATATTCTTCTCACGATCCTCATAGAATTCTCAGAATCATCTGGGGATTCTTCTTGAATTTATTTTCACTATTTCCATGGACTTATTCTAATAATTACCAATTGAATTCAGAACGTTCTTTGGAATTTATCTCATAATTTCGTAGCACATTATCTCAAAGTTATCTTGGAATCCTGGTTAGAACTCACTTAGGATGTTTGCCAGAATATTGTGGAAAGTCTTCTTGGTATTTATCTTGAATTAAAGCAGGGCACAGTGGTCCAGAATGCAGATTTAGGTGGAAGAATATGTTTTGAGCCTAAAATTGAAACTAGACTAAAAGTCTCTTTTACATAGTTGTTCCTTATAGTTAGGCCCAGTGGTGGCACGAGTCCTGGAGTTTAACATTTTTTCCTTAACATTTGATACATTTTGCGATAACCATTGTAACGACACATAAAAACAAACTGGCAAGCGGCAAAAATGTCATGACATTTCTAAACAGTTTTCTGCCAGCGACAGAACATTTTCGCACAAAGAAGCAGACAAGACCGGCGGCGCGCGCGACATAAATTTATGTCGTGTAGAATTTTGCTGATTTCTGGCTAATTACTGCACTTATTTGATGTTTATTGCATGGAATTAAAAGATAAGAATGAAGACTGACCACTCATAAGCATTGATGTTAAAATTATGCGTAAATAAGGGAGTTGGTAATTTACTGTCACACGCAAGCCTGCAGCTAAATTTTCATTACAATAAACTGTTTGGAAAAATCAGGCTGCGAGATTTTATTTATTCTCTATCTCCGCTGTTCGCTTGGAATGTAGTTATACACGGTCGCCCGTGTGCTGGCTGTTTTGTTTCGCTCTGGACGATGGTTTTTTAAAAAATGTACTGTTGCCACCTCTGGTTAGGCCCTTATTTTTATGACAATGCATTCTAGAGTGGTTCTTATTATCATTAAAATAAAAAATCTAACTTTTTTTGTTTGAAGAAATTAAGGTATACGTTATTGCTGAGCTAATTTCAAGCAACTTTTTAAAGAAGGACTTTTGTGTATCTCTTAAATTGACCGATTTAGAGCTATTTTCTAGAATTGAGTTAGGGTGTCTCTAAAGAAAACAGTTGTTTTGCTCTAGTTTTCTTATTTCAAATTTCTCAGCAAAGGTGTCTTCAAATAACGTTTAGATCCAGGGCTGGCAAATGTCATTTTCAATAAAAGATCTCACGCGATTTTTACAGAGATACTTCTGTCACTATCATTGGATGAGAAAACGATAATAGAGATTTTCTTCAAAATCTCATCGAATTTTTTGTCATGACAGGACGTGACAGTGTTGTGATCATCGTAATTACTAGCTCATTTAATGCTATTGAAGATACTTGTACCGAGCAAATCCTAATAATATATTCACTCCACTGATAACATACGGTTGTTTGCTTAAATTCATCTAAATCAGTTAGAAATGTTGATGTTAAATCCGCATAAGAATTATTCTCATGAGTGCTTGATCATTGAAAAATGACAAGAAAGCTAATGATAGGTAGTCTCGTCTCGTGATAGTGAGAGGACCTGTTTTCTCATCGTCACATGATGGTCGTGATATTTACCAGCTCTGTTTAGATCTTTAGAAGGCGCAAATGTTTGCTGCACAGAGCTTGTCGATATCTTTCCCTGATCAAGAGTTATTGACGTTTTTCTACTAAAAATATGCCCTTTTCAAATGTTAATATCTCTGATTGGAGCAAACAAAAAACATTTTTTACAGCATTTGAAAGGACGTATGTTATTCTCAATAATATGACAAAAATTAGAGGTATGTTATTTTTTAAACTTATTTTTTTGATTTCAGTGATAATAAGAACCACCCTAGAATTCATTGTCATAAAAATGAGGGCCTAACTATAAGGAACAACTTTATAAAAGAGACTTTTAGTTTAAATTTCAAGCTCAAAACATATCTTTCCACCTAAATCTGCATTCTGGACCACTGTGCACGGTTCGTTTTGGTAAACGATAAGCTAAATTGATGTCCTAACGATCATATAACGCGAAGAAACTTGGAATTGAACCCACGGTCTTCTGTTCACTAAGCAAAAACGTTTGCCACTAGGAAAACGAGCTCCTAGAGCTCATAGAGGTGCTGTTATTGCCATGCAGTCATATTAACAAATAAAACGATTGACGAATCTTGTATGTGAATGGGCCTGAGATTAGACTCATGATGTTCTGCTCATTAAGCAAAAACGATCATTCCCACTAAAGAACTTATCAAAATCTAACCTCCTTAAGTACTCATCCATTAGCATTATTAGTGAGGTTCATCTCTACTTTTTTGCTGTTTTATTTAAGCATTCCGCTAACAATCCAATTTCATTACTTCATTATGAGGTTACTAAGCTTTTGGGATTTTCCTTATAAGAGAGTTGTATAGATTTTTTTCCTTTAGTTTACTTAAATCTTTGGTTTCTATTAGTTAGGTAGGTTCCGATTCAACACATTGTAGTTTCATTTTTATACCTGTGATCTTGACTTTTTTACAAATCATATCCTAATGCTACTTACAAATGTCGTAGCCTCAGAATCATGGAAATTTATCTAATACCATTTTTTAAGATTTCTGTTAGTACAACCTACGAAGTATTCAAACCATACAAATATTCCATGACTTAATTCCTCAGTAAGTTCCAAGAGGTCTTGAGTTTAAAAAAAAATAATGCAAATTGTTTTCCTAAGTACCTATCTCGATAATATTTTTTTCTGCATATTCTATTCAATCACTCCACATTCCAGGATTACTTATAATTGACTAGCACCTGGACTGAAAGATTCATAATTATTATTTGCAGACCTATAATTGTTGGATGACTGTAAAACGTTTATCAAGGATCAAAACATTGTCAAGATTATATCGTAAGATTTATTTTTGAATAGGGTTACGTTATGTCGGCGTAGTCCCTCACTTCGGCCTAACAAGCAAGTAACTCATTCATTCAAAAATAATACACAATAGTAACGAAAAACTAATGCCACATATCCGTAAACGAATTGTCTATTTTTGAGACAATTATTCATATTTTACCCGGCCACGGCTGAAAGTCTCTTTAATAAATAAATCTAATATAATATTCATATTTTCCGATTTCTTTCACTAATCATGTGTTATTACTTCATGTATGAAGTGAAGAGATGAAAGTATATAGTTGATAGTTCCGTTATAATACGGTAATGTAAAAAAAGTAGAAAGCATGCAAAGGACAATTTTGAAGAAGGTACGAATAGGGTAGAGCATCCCCTTTACCAAACTCATCCGTTGATGAGTTGCTAGTGGTGGCGGAGGGAAAATACCTTCTTGTGGACCCTACCACGATTGCTTTTATTTGTTTTGTTATGTGAAATTCAGATGAACTTTATTAGTATTGATAATGGACGAATGGAAGCTACATAAAAACTATTTTCGGTGCAGAATGTCAGAGTAAAAGTAAGATTTTTGCGCCATCTATTGAGTATCAAACTATCCGATAATATCAATATATAGTCATAATTATTGCGAGAAACTTTGCTGAAGACACCAAGGCTGTGTTATATATGGTAAATTTTCTCTTAAATTTGACAGATGGAAAATTTTCATATTAACTTGCTATTCCACCACACTTATTCCCAACAGACCAGGAATCAATTTTGACAAACACCTTTGAAAGAATCGGATGATCAACAACAGAGGGATTTTCGAACATAATAATTTATTTTCGCAGTGTCAAATTTAAGTGAAAATTCTTCAAATGGAATACAGCCCAAGTCACGGAATGCTTCATGCCCATAGCGCATTTTGCAAGAAGGTACATGACTTACGTCACTCTATCTGTAAACGTTGAAAGGTCAACTGATCGTTGTTAGTAACCGGCCTTCAGTATTAACATCACTTCCACTATTCACTGTTGCTCAGCCTATCACCATAATCTGCTATCAGTGAAAAACGAATCGATCACATTGCATCTAATAGCACATTTTGATCTCTTTGCTCCCTCAGTGCTGTAACGATCAAGAAATGAATACGCTGAATAAGTCTGCTGGACCGACTGAGAACGGAGGAGTGCACAACGAGCGGTTGGTCATCCTCGACGCCGGGGCACAATATGGAAAGGTAATGCGGAGCTTTACCATTGGGCAATCCAGGACTCGACAATTTAACATATTTTTCCCATCTAGGTTATCGATAGGAAAGTCCGCGAACTGAAAGTTAAATCCGAAATTCTGCCGCTGGATACTCCTGCCCAGAAGCTCAAAGAACAAGGCTTTAAAGCGATTATCATTTCCGGTGGGCCAAACTCCGTGTACGCCGATGATGCTCCGCATTATGATCCGGATATTTTCAAAATAGGATTGCCTATTCTAGGTAAGCAAAAGCTCATATTCTTCTTTTTGTTCTTGACGATAGGTGGGTTATTTGTCATTTTGTATTGCAGGTATTTGCTATGGTATGCATATTATGAACAAGGAGTTCGGTGGCACTGCACACAAGAAGGACATCCGCGAAGATGGCGAACATAGCATCGAAGTGGAAGCATCTTGTCCCCTGTTCAAGTAAGTGTGATTTAGGATTCAGTATAGCCGTATGCATTTAAATGGGAGGTATAAGAAAAGGATTACTATTTAAGTTAACAGCAATTCTTGATACAAGCCTCCGAAAGTAAACCTACAGACACTGGGAACATCTTCCAATACTTTCAGTTTTGGTTTGGAAGCTACACGTTGTGTCACAGATTCATGATGGAATTAACAAAACATTAGAGCAACAACCAGATGAACCTATTATTTATAAACTCTATCTTCTTACAGAGGCCTTACCCAAGTGCAAACGGTACTGTTGACACATGGGGATAGCCTGGACCAGGTTGGTGATAAAGTGAAGGTGTGCGCGTATTCCTCTAACAGGATTGTAGCTGGTATCTACAATGAACAGTTGCGAATCTATGGCGTTCAGTTTCATCCAGAGGTAAAATTCTTGTCATGATTAATGCTCCTGAATATAGTAAATCATGCAGAATATTCTTCGGTGCTTTTATAGGTGGATCTAACGGTTAACGGCAAACAGATGCTGTCGAATTTTCTGTACGACATCTGTGGCTTCTCGCAAAGTTTCACCATCCACAACCGTGAGGAGGAGTGCATCGCTTACATTAGGGAACGTGCTGGAAATAATAAAGTGTTGGTAAGATAAATAAAAAAAAAAAACGTAAAATATTGCTTTTAACTTATGTAAACGTATTATTTTTCAGATGTTAGTTAGTGGCGGCGTCGATTCCTCGGTTTGCGCAGCCCTTCTTCGAACTGCCTTAAAGCCGGAACAAGTTATTGCTGTTCATATTGATAATGGTAAGCATAATGTAAACTTATTTGAAAAATACTGCCCATAAAAGCATAACTGTCCCATCTTAGCTTGATTTCCTATTCATATAGGGCAGTTATTATACTTTTATGGTAATTCTTGCTGGAATATTTCCTCTGTTTACCTAAGAAATATCCTTGAATTTCTAGAGTTGGTTGGAAATGATAACATGAAGCTTTAGGGTGATGATTTATTAGCTAGAGAATGATCTTTAGAAGAGGGCAGGTGGATAGTTCCGTTAGAGTACGGCAGTATGAAAATTGAATAGAAGTTGAAAATGAGCGAAGGGCCATTAGGCAAAAGATGTGCGTCTTTCTTCAAAAAACTGTCGCATTAATGGCCCTTCGCTCATTTTCAACTTCTATTCAATTTTCATACTGCCGTACTCTAACGGAACTATGCACCTACCCTCTTCTAAAGATCATTCTCTAGCTAATAAATCATCACACTAAAGCTTCATGTTAGCATTTCCAACCAACTCTGAAAATCGCTAACTTCACGTATGAAGTAACATAAAAAAAAACACTTTGAATGCTTGAATTTCTAGTCCTTTCGCTCATGTATGGTTAAAGAACTGTACCATCAATGTAACAGTGCTCATGCTCCATTTACCGCTCACTTTTGTAAAAAGTAAGAGGTTGTATCCAAGACACGACTGCAGAGTTGACGTAGAATTACGAAAGGTAGTTTTGATGTCACAGATCAATTTTGCTTGTATGCTTTGATGCAAACTTTAAACCCCTCCTATTAAAACAATTCGGCAAGAATTTTGTTTGGCTTAATTCTCTTACAGATACATACAGATAAGTACCGCCTGGCATGCTCAGTGCTCGGTATCAATATTCGGCGACTGTGTTAGGGAAATCCCTAAATGCGATCAACCAACATAGCTAACCATATCCCGTATCGTAGGTTTTATGCGTAAAAACGAAAGCTCTGCAGTAGAGAAATCGCTCCGTGAGCTTGGAGTTGACCTGCTGGTGAAGGACGCGTTGTATCAATTCACCCGAGGCAGCACTACAATAAAGGTTCCCGGCTCGCTCTACAACCAGGACACGCCAATGTTGTGTCAAACGACCAGCCCCGAAGACAAGCGTAAAATCATCGGTGACGTGTTTGTCAAAGTATCGAACGAAATCATCAAAGATTTGAACCTGAATGCGGAAGAAGTATTCCTAGCGCAGGGTACACTTCGGCCAGATCTTATCGAATCGGCCTCCTCGTTGGTCAGTGCAAAGGCGGACACAATCAAAACTCATCACAACGATACGGAATTGATTCGGCAGCTGCGCGAGGCTGGACGAGTGATTGAACCACTCCAGGACTTCCACAAGGACGAAGTACGGCTGCTTGGGTATGAACTGGGACTTCCAGCACATGTAGTTGAACGACATCCGTTCCCCGGTCCTGGTTTGGCCATTCGGGTGCTTTGCGCGGAAGAGGCTTACATGAAGGATTATTCAGAAACACAGGTTAGTTAACATGTCAAAGCTGTTGACATTAAAATACTGATTAAACTATTTTCCTATTATCTTGACAGGTCATAGCTAAAGTTATAGTGGACTACAAGAAAAAATTGGAACAGAATCATGCTCTGCTGAATCGTGTATCCGGAACGACGTCGAAGGAGGAACAGGAGGAGCTTTGCCGCATTTCCAGTAGCATTAAGCTAAATGCTACTCTACTGCCAATTCGAAGCGTTGGAGTTCAAGGTACTTAGTGTTGTGTTTGCTACTCTACCAATATTTTTAGCTAACCAATACCCCACCTAGGTGACAAACGCTCGTACAACTACGCGGTGGGTCTCAGCAGCAAGGATCAACCCAACTGGCAGGACATGATGTTCTTAGCCAAATTGATCCCCCGAATCTTGCATAATGTGAACCGAGTGTGCTACATCTTTGGCGACGCTGTAAAGTATCCGGTGCAGGATATCACTCACACCCTACTGACACAGAATGTGATAGCGCAGATTCGACAAGCAGACAGTATCGCCAACAGGGTATGAATTCGAATCCAACAGATGGATACCCAAACATACGCTCACTCTTAACGTAATTCGTATTATTTTGCCATTACAGATCCTGCTCGAGAACGAGTGCATGCGGAAAATCTCGCAAATGCCAGTCGTTCTGATACCGGTGCACTTCGATCGGGATCCAGCGCCAAAGACGCCATCCTGTCAGCGGTCAGTCGTGCTAAGACCGTTCATCACCAACGACTTCATGACTGGACTGCCAGCCGTGCCCGGAACGGACCGATTGCCAATGCAAGTAAGTTTCTGTGCTGGGATGCGGAGGGTGCGTAATGCCTATGCTCAAACGCTGTCCAGACTGGAGAGTTATAACATGTTATAACGGTTGTCAAATAATTGCAACATAGAAACCACCCTCAATATAGCGCTATAACATGTTATAACTCTGTAGTCTGAACGTACTATCAGTCTACAGAGTTATAACATGTTACAATAATTGTCGACATGAAAAAGGTAATCAAGATAACGTTATAACTCTGCAGTCTAAACAATCCTTAACAAGTTCAGTAGGAGGATATAGTTATATATAAGGGAAATACGGTAGGGTTAACTACCCCATTTTCGGCCTATTAAGCACAACCCGCACTTAGTCTAATCGAGCACAGTTTAGCACCAAACGGAATGTTATTATTACTGATGGCTTCCAAATGTATTTACCTTTCTATATCTACCGTAAGATTTGATAAAGAGAAACCAATCGTTAAGATATTGTCAAAAGTCTAACACTGCTTCTTGACGGCCTACGGATTCTAAACTCGGCCTAACGCATTGAAACGCCAATGAACTTACTTCGGCCTATCGGATGAAGATAAAAATTGATTCGGTCGGAGCGCTTTTTTTGATTTTGGGAATAATGGGTACAAACCTTCATATCGCGCGTTCTGATTGACTGCGTTCCGTAGCTTAATAACTAAAGTATCGTATCAAACGCATAAGTGACTTGTTAACTCTGAAATCATGGATTTATTTATTTGAAGTTTTCTGCTCGATAGGCCCAAAATGGGCGATTAGGCCGAAGTAGTTCTCTACCCTATATATGTGACATTCTTCATGCTCTTCGTCTGATTGTGGATGTTCGACAAGTGCAACTCTAGACGAATAACAAAAAAATCAAACGTTTCCATTGTTTTATGCCAAACGGGTCTACCCATTTGGTATACAGTCGTTTGGCATAAAGTCATTTAGCATCAGGTAATTTGGTATAGTTTTTTTTAAACCAAGGGCCGTTTGGCATAATGGTCATTTGGCATAAAATTCACAGGAAAAAAAAATATAGGTCATTTGGCATTATGGTCATTTGTTATAAAATACACAGAAAAACAAATATATAAAAAAAATTGGCCTTCAATTTAGCACAATAGGTAGATTTTCATACAAACTACCCAACTTTGGCATGTTGCAACTATGTATTGTTATGATCAATTGAGCTGAAATTTCGACACAGAACTACAAATATGTTGAAATTGGCGTGTACGCAATATCAAATTATTGGAAGCGCTTGCCGGAAATTGACGGACTAGTTGAAAATGGCCAACTAATTAACACATTTATAATTCGAAATTTTCGAAGCGTTATAGTTTTAAAATGTTCAACCATATTGCCAATAAACGACGGCACGCTTAAGAAAGTTATTTTAGCCTATGAGTTCATCTACCGTTCTGCGCTCTGTCTTGCTGCCATCTGGTCAATTTGCTCCGTTCTCAAAAAAATTCGTATTTCTCTATAGCATGCGCTGTCACTGCATCCGAGATGATTCAGTATGCGCTTACAACTCGTATGGTAATGAGCCTGATCGTGTTCTGTGCACCATCACTTGATTCCGCTTGGTTTCCAGTGCTGCAACCCAGGCTGGACATTCGACGAAGGTACGGTAGCCAGAAGATGCCTCTTGTTACTGACTGCTAGATCCAGAGTTATTTGCTATGACTTCAGGGGTCACATTGCGAATCTCGGAACGAAAGACTTTTTGCACGAACGCTTGTATGAAAAAGTTTTTCGTTTCGAGATGCGCAATGTGGCCCCAGCTACCGCTGTGATGACCCTAGCTGCCTGCTCCTCCATAGTCGACGTGGCTGTTGATGTTCAGCCGGTCGTCGTTCATAATTCCCAGGTATTTCAGCACGCGCTTCAAGGCTATGCACCGATCTGAAGTTACTGACCTATAGCACTTTCGTTATGTGGTGGGCTATCTGCAGCTTCGCTCCTTATCCTAAAAAACGGCTGAAATGGGCCCTAGGTATTGAAGAACATCATGTGCGACATAATCACCTATATTCTCGATTTCGTTCGAACCGTATTTTCCATACAAAGAAAAAGTATGGGAAATACGGTTCGAACAAAAACAAGAATATGGGTGAATTGTCTGAACAGATATGTAATAACATCCAAAAGCGATGCGTGATGATGCGTCACAGTTTTTGACGCATATCCCTCTGAAAGTTACGCCCTCGGATGTTTCGTTTCTGCTCGGGTTGTCAGGTCTCAATGAGTCCTTAAGGTTTTCTAGGCATGCATTGATGTCCTACAATAGGCTCTATCCTAATCCCAACCGGGCCAATTCTGTAGGTTCTTCTTCTACCTGGATTTAACGGTCGTCTACGCCTACTCTCAACAGTATTTCCACATTTTTTAGGTGGAGTGCTGATTGTGATTTAAAACACACTGAAATGTTAAGTTGTTTCCATGGCTAACTGTAATGAACTAGAACAAATCGCAGTTTGCATAAAGTCGCAACGTCGTTCACTTTACGTAGTTGCTATCTATATGCCACCTATTTAATTCGAGTACCGAGTTATATACTGTTCATGCAAGTGCAGTACAACTTGTTGCAGATCGTCTATAGGAGTCTGACATAATCTTGCCAGTTGGCGATTTCAATCTTCTTAATTTGCGATGGCATCTTGAAGAGGACTTTAATGGATTCATTCCTTCGAATGTCTCTGATACTAAGCTGAACTTTTTTACAGAAGCAATGTTTGTCAACGGCATGAGGCACATTAATAGTTTCGTCAACATAAATGGCAGACTGCTGGACCTTGTATTTACCAATCTACCGGAATATCTTGACCTGCATGCACCATCTTCTCGTCAACAGCCTATTTATAGCCAGACATTTTACTACTTGACGAGAGTGACGCACCAACACTACTTGAAGATCATGATCAATGTTTCAAATTTGAAAATTTGGCATATGACTTTGACTAAAGAGCCTGAATGTATAAAGATACGACATCTTATCCATTTGACAGGTCTTCTGCTCGATTGGAATAACTTTTCCTATGACTTTGACAGATAATCGATTGTTCCAATTTTGACAAGTCGTCTCTTTATAAATGCAGGTTCTTTAACTTTGACTTGTTGAACTCTATTTTTGTGGACATTGAGTGGGAACGATTATCGAATAATGGTACGGTAGATCAGATGCTATAGCTTTTTACGAATCTCTCTCTGAAGTTATGAACCGTCATGTACCTCGAAAAAGACAAACATCGATTTCAGTTTTCAACAAACCGTTGTGGACTCCTGAGCTACGTAAGATGTGCAATCTATATTTCCTTACAAAAAAATAAGTCCGACTTAGCTAGACTCCGTGAGCTTGAGTTAGAGTACAATGTTATTCTTTCTGCAACACATGAAAACTTTTTGCTCAGTATTCACTCAACCGTCAAGCAAAATCCTTCGCGTTTCTGGGACTCCTCAAGAAAGCTGGTAACGACATCCCTGGCTCGGCCAACTTCGATGGAATCACTTCTCAGCTCAAGCCAATATCTTTGCTACTTTATTCGAGTGCGTGTTCAGTAAAGCATCGATACCGTCCCGTATCATCAAACTACTATGTATACAGTTTTCTCCAGACGAATGTCAGAAAGCCCTCGAAAGATCTCGATTCAACGAAAGGACCCGGAACAAACAGCTTGTCTTCTGTTTTTTTTTTTTTTGAAGAACTACGCGACTACGCTTGCGACGCCCTTCGCTGCTGTTTTCAACCGTTCGCTCCAAGACAGAGCGTACCCAAATGCATGGAAAACGGCGTCCATAGTACCGATGCATAAGTCCGGAAGCTACAAGGATGTCGCTTATTATCGAGGTGTATCCATACTGTGTAGTCTCAGTAAAGTATTTGAAAAACTTATCCACACAGTTTTGTACAGAGCTGCTGCATCGCACAACTTTATGAAGCATCGTTCAACAACATCGAATTTAATCACTGAATGGCTCTATTCATACCTGTCTGATCGCAATGCTTTCGTTATGGCGAATTCCGTGCGTTTCAGGACTTTCAACATATCATCTGGTGTTCCCCACAAGGCAGTGTTCTCGGTGCTGTCATTTTTATCATTTATGTTAATCACCTGTGTGACCTGATCTCTTCATCCAAACTTTCTTCTTCTTCTTTCCTTTATTTAACGTCGGTCTCTGTTCCGCAATCTAGTGCCAATCACCGACGGACATCGATTGCCATCCATTGACGGCAATCGAATGTGCAGGAAGGCAGCTTCCACACCTGCGTAAGATATCGCACTCATTCATGCACACATGGGCTGGGACCAACGGCTTTACTTCCCTTCCGAAGGAAGACGTGACCAGAGATTTTTATGCCTCATAAAAATCCCACCGACCTCGGCTGGGATTGAACCCAGACTCACTGGGGTGAGAAAGCAGTCACGTTTACCACTACACCATCGGCGCCGGCCCAAACTTTCTTTTGCCGATGATCTAAAAATTTTCCGTTTTATTGTTTCTCTCGCTGACTGTGTCGCAGTCTCGCAGTACATGAAAATATAAATCGTGTGATAGTCTGGTGCGGTGACAACGACATGCGCGTAAACAGCTAAAAGTGCATATTCTTCACCCGCTGCAACAACATTATTCACCATCAATACTACATGGGGCCAGATTCTTTAGAAAGTGCAAATTTAATCTGTGATCTATGTGTTAAATCGATTCGAAGCAAAGGTTTAACCTCGGGTTTAACGAACACTTAAGCATCGTAACTGCTAAAGCATATACTGTGCTTGGTTTTATTCGTCGTGATGCTTTTGGTTTCACCGATGTTTTTTGTCTCAAGACGCTATTCTGCTCGCTGGTTCGCAGCATCTTAGAATTGCTTCCTCGGTTTGGTCTCCATTTTACGTTACGCATATCCTTGCGATTGAATGGATTCAGAAAAGTTGTATAAGGTTTGCCTTGCGTCCGTTCCCGTGAAATGATCCAGTCAATCTTCCTAGTTATCTCGACCGATGCAAGCTGAGTGATTTGGAATCCCTATCTGCTACCAGGTGCCACAAATTGCAACGACTGCTTATCTTCGACCTCATAACAGGCAACGTGGACTGTCCCGAACTTCTGGAACTGATTCCGTGGAATACTTATCCTCGACGATTCCGTAATTCCCCTTTACTGGCTATTCCATTTCACTGAAAGAACTTTGGATTCAATGATTGTTTTAATTGTTAATTGTTAATAATGTTTTTAATGAATTTGACTTTATGATTACCAAAAAGGTGCTAGAATAAATAAATATATTAATTGAGAGCTTTCTTTGCCAACCAATGTATGGAATTGTGTATTATATGACAATTACAACGTATTGCTCAGTGAAGTCGATTACATTTCCAACCCGAGAGATGTTCTAGATCGGACCGGGAGTCGAACTCCGGGTTGATAATAACGTGCCTTAACTGAAGGCTAAAAAAACCCTAATAGGTATGCAGTATGAGGTCCTATATGAATTAAGGTTCCAATAGAACAGTTTCTGTGTGCCTGATTGAAACGATTTGGATGGGGAGAGTAGAATTGCCAACTCCCTATTGCTAAAATTTCGTGAATTGAAGGTGGGCTCTGCTCCCCACTCATTGCGACATCCCCTCGTATGATGGCTTGTTCTGTATCGGGTTGGCACATTTTTATCATTAGCAGGAGAGTTTTCTCGCTCCCATGGATCACGCGTAAGTGTCTCTGCTTATGGGTATACCCTCCGTTGTTGGCCCTTCATGCAATGGTAAATTGAATACAACCAAATATCGTACTTGATCAAGTCATACGAGGTGAACAGTCCACTGTCTAATGGCTGTGCCCTTATTAGCGAATTCGTTTATCATTCAGTTCCAACCTGGATCGGATATCAAGATGGGCCTGCTTGTTTTTTGACAAATGTCAGTTTTATCGTTTTTTTTTAAACCCAGCTCACGTTGAGGTTCGCACTGACAAAAAGTTCGGTTTCGCACCCGATAATAAACAAATTCGCTATATGACTCGACCTTCTCCGATTTGCATGAATCTTTGCATAATTATGTGTTATGGGCAATCATTCATATTTTTTCAAAAAATCGGCAATGTTGTAATTTTCTTCAAAATGACGTCTGACATTTTTCAGCTCTAAAACCACACTTCTGATCTAAATGACGTCTGAGACAAAGTTTTTTAGAGAAGTAAAGTAATTCTGGAAAAATATACATGTTTTTTTTTTGTAATTTGCAGTAAAAATTCAAAAAAGTGTTAGCTGAAATATTTCAAAAAGTATACCTTCAACTTTTTTAATTAAAAACTGCAAACCAGAAGTGACGTTTTCGTGCTACAATTTACTGAAAATTAATAAAGACGCAATTTAAATAAAAATACAACATAAAAAATCGACGATTTTTTGTAAAAATGTGTATGATTGTCCATAACAACCAAGTTTAAAGCTTATCGGAGAAGGTCGAGTTTTTCCGATTCGTCCTTTAGCGTGGAACTTCTCAATAGCTATAGGAATTAAGTTGAACGCTACGTTCTTAACGATTATTACTGTTACCGCCAATTAATTCATTCAATTCCCTTGTTTCCTCCTTCCAGGTTCTGCAAAAAATGGTCGACGAAATCAGCAGCCTAAGTGGCATTTCGCGAGTTCTACTGGATCTGACTTCGAAGCCACCGGGCACGACCGAGTGGGAATGATTCCCCCAAACAGTGACACGACGTTTACTGCAGCCACTACCACCACCATCCATATTTGCATCATTAGCATCATGAAGAGCATCGTCACCCCGCTGTCGTCGTTATCGTCACCCTGCTGTGGCTGCTGGATCCAATTGAGCCATCGCTGCCCGCTATTGTAGTGGTATCATCTTAAAGAAAGAGCTAGATTATTTTTCTACGATTGTAACAGTATATAGTCCGGTTGAAAAACGTTTAACGTTTACCACGAGGTTTGACAACACGTGACGATCGTTTCCAGCTTCTTGGACAACGAACCGTCGGTTTGGGAATTGTAAAATGTTATGAGTAACACAGTTGAACAAATATGTTATAGAAATACAAAACTAATATTGATGCAGGAAAAGTGCTAAGTTTCAGTATATTTTACTACAGTACTAACCGGGAGATTAAAATTTTCGCTGCAGCTTAGTATGAAGGCTTGAATGACGAAATCAAAATCTATCATAGAAAAAAAACAACTGTCCTCAATCTCAAGCAAATGACGTGGCAGTTACCTGTGAAGATCTCCCGCCAAGAAAAAAGCACTCGAAAGCAAAAAAGTTTTATCAGCGCCTTCTAACAGAACAATCCGTTGCCAATGATTGTAAATGAGTACTAAAACTAACATTTTCCTGCAGAACAACCATCGGCTCACCTCTACAAATAGTGGAAAATGTTAGTAGAAAAAAAGGCTTAATGATTAAGTTAGTATTTTTTATTGTACCATAGGGGTAAGAGGGGCATAGTGAACAAACAGGTGGGGCATAATGAGCATCCCACACTTCAGCCCCAAACCTCTAATTGTTCGAAAAAAAAAATTAGTATTAGGTTCAATATCACCATTGACCAATTAATTTGTTTCGAACCATTAGCAAACCAAGGCTAAAGTACAGGAAGCTCACTATGCCCCTACCGTTAACCTCACCAGTGCACGTTCTAATAAAAACCCACTGTTCGATCGTACCATCGGCGCCGGGCACTATTGGATTTGAACTTGTATAGCGGCAACAACAAAAGAGCCTACCCGGGCGAGATGGTAACCATTTGATCGACTATAGAAAGAGCCGTCAAGTGTCCTCACACACCACTATACATACCGATTAATGTATTGCTTTATCTTTCATGTTTTGTTTACGGATGGTTAGTATTTTGTTATGATTTATAACGGGGTCATATTTTTTTCACGTCGAGGAACTAACATCTCTGCGAGTAAAGATTCCCGGTCTGTTTCAGGAACTCCCCAATTGTGCCGGCGCGTGCATTGACAATCTGAGACCACCCGATGTAAAGGGGCCTCATCATATATGCCGGGACCAAGGTTTTATTTGCAACGATGAATCTCTACCACGATGCTGGATGTCCGTCATCGGGTTCGGCGGTTCGAAGTAGAACTTCCTCTGCTCCTTCATCCGACCCGAAATTGAGGTTGATACTTTGTGCGTCGGTTGCGCGACCTGACACTCTCGGAGTAGGATCATGGCATTTACTGAGAGGGGCTTAGCATTTGCAGCCGATGGAGTGCACAAAGATGTGAAGAGTCGGGTTTGCCGTTGCCGAATACGAACTTTTCTTGCACAATCTCATACTAGGGATATACGATCTCCTCATCCGTCTTCAGAATCCTCCCCATATCGTCCGCTATTGAGCCTGTTCAAACCCATTGAGCAAACTCAGGTACCGACATTCCCAGTATCTACACGATAAATTAAAGATCCCCTAGCGCTGCACAGTCTCGGAATCGAGTTGTGATAGTACAGAATCTTAGCTTGGATTATTCATGGTCCGGGAATCGGCATAGAAACATATCGATTGCCGCTGCTAGTTTTAGGTAGGTTAGGTTCTGCAATCCATTGCAGCTTGATCCTGTAATTCCTGTCTTGTTTCAACATTTTGACGATTTCCCACGCCAGGAAGTTTTCATTCTGCTTGCTTCTGTTCCGAATGGTTTGGCAGGCTCCCAGTAATAATCACTGTTTTATGATGTTTTCTCCTTTGCGAGTTTGATGGCCGAGCGAATGGCCAGTAGTTCAGCGTTGGTGATGGTGTAGATGGGGTTGATTTTCTGCGTCGAAACTTACTGGTCTGTGTGGTCGTCAGTGCGCAAAACAGTCAGGTTCAATGAGTCATTTTCATATGGAAATGAACTCCCATCTCCCTCATAATTCACTGCCTCGAGAGTCTAAATGATAGAGAAGTAAACGAGTCACTCAGTCAGCACGTTTATTCTTCCGTGATGGTATCCAATTCTTGTTTTGAATGACTGAGCGTACATTTTCTATGGAAAAATGCCTCAATTACATGCTGTGTGAGCGAAGGCAAGCGGTGTGAGTCGCATGTTCGTGAGTGACTGGACTGGACTTCCCTAATAAAAATAACCATAAACGAACGATAACCCAAATCATTGAACTATTCCACAAATAGTTTGGATGATACCCAGAACACGTCGTTAAGCAAATTAACCATACAATTTTTATTAGGGTTGGTTGGCTCTTTCATTGCCTCACCCTTCACCGTTTGGTTCAAACAGTCTGGACAGGGCAATGAATTGAATAGTACAGTGCTTTCACACTCAGGTCGTACACCGCCGTTCCCGTCGTCGTTTTGGATGCATCCGTATAAAGGTGGTAAAAGTCTTGGTAGTGTAGATTCTTAATTTCCTAAAATTTTAGGTTCCATAACTGCTGGCTGTAGTTTTCCTTTTTGTTTTGGTACTCGAACATGTCTTCTTTGATGTTCCTGTCCAGTGTGTAGTCCGAGTATTGCCGTCTATTCAAGAAGGCTATTTCGCTGTTTTTTTGGGTTCATTTGGCATATGATGTAGTTGAATTTGAAGGCCGTTTCTGTCCAGTAGGATCCGTTTCCCAAGTTGTTCCTGATTGAACGTTCGGAGAAGGGCTGTAGCTGATTGGTGTGGTGGTAATTTTCAGGAGCTCCTCAAGGGTGAGCAGCTCCCTTCTTCGGCGTGAATCCCATGAATTGGTGTGGTTTTTAGGAAACGCATAGCGCTACGAAGGTTCAAGTTGTGCACAGTTTGGAGCTTCTGAAGGTTTGTTTTGGCCGCATTTTCGTAAATTTGAGCTCCATACTCTAGTTGGCTGCAGATGATGATGACGTTCCCAATCTTGACTAGTGTGTTCGGGTTGACACTACTGCTGCGCTTCCCGAGCATCTTAATTATTTTTACTTTTGCGGCTGCTTTGTCTCCGATGTCTTTGATGTGTTTTCTGTGTGTGAGAGTCCTGTCGACTATGTTCCCCAAGTAACGATGAGTGTTGTTCAGTCAGATCCACGTTCTCTCGTCCTATCCTCATCCTTACTACGCTGGTTTCTTTTCTCGTGTAATAAATATTTTCCCTTATGAGCTAACGCAAAACAACGAAAATTCGAATACTAAAATAAATCAAAACAAAATACTAATCATCCGTAAACAAAACATGATAGGTCAATCGGTATGGTGGTGGGAGGACACCTGACGGCTCTTTCTATTGTCGATCACATGGTTACCATCTAACGCCCGGGGGCTTTGGTTGTTGCCGCTAAAGCACACAGGGATGAATGGATAGTTTGTTTTCCCATTAATCTGTTTCCCTCTTGCTCGCACTCCTTCAATTTAAATGGTGCATTAGTGTGCGCCGATTAAACATCAAAAAGCTCTCTACAAGTTCAGATCCAATAATGCCCGGCACCGATGGTACGATCGAACACCCACACGTATGAAAAGGCAGAACCGGCGACCCTACCCGGCTTCAGAATGAGACATACACCCCTATTCTGTGTTTCGTTTCGAACGAAATTCTCATACAAAAAAATATTTTTTTGTATGAGAATTTCGTTCGAAACGAAATACAGAATAGGAGTCTGTGTTTCATTATTATTTTGTTAGTCTTCACTTTTTCGAAAAGTCAACCAAGAGTTATCTCGTTATACGTTTGTTTCGAACAATCCAATCATAACAAAACGCGGCGGTGCTCATTGCCCTGCTCGCTTTGATGTAACATACTTATGGATTATGGCATCGCATTGTTCCTTTGTCTGTTTGAATATTTAACAATAAACACCTGACGGACTAAGAACTAAGGACGGAAATTGTGTCCAACTGGTTGAACCCACGATGATGAATTGACATGCGGTCAGAAACGCCACTTGCGCAGTGAAATAGGAGTCTGTATTTGAATATTTTTATTTATATGTGATTACAAGAAGGGTCAGAGTCGAAATACATCAATTAAGATGCTAATAGTAAGTGAAGTTTGTAATGGGTTTCATTGGAAAGAAATGCCTGATATCGTATACTTTAGAAATTATGGTCTTCAGATCTGACGGTAGTACCGTAGTACGTAGTACCCAGAGCGAAAGATACTTAGGCCTATTCTACGCAGCGTGTGTGGTGAGGTAGGTAACTCACTGTCACTCGCTGGGTGCATCGATTAGCTTGGGACCGAAGATAGTACCAGAGCTGAGCCAAAAATTTAAGCACATTTCTTTGGGACCTTCTCTGTCGCTATTCGCATAACAGTCCTATGTCCTGTGGATTCCCTATCTACATAGGACTGTTATGCGAATAGCGGCAGTTCTGGTCTTAGAGTTACCGCTATGATAGTAACACATACCATTTTTAAATTTATTTATCAGTTTTTAACGTAATCACCTTCAGATCAAAATATTTTTCGATGTTACTTAAGTCACCCGCTTTCTATGGATATGCCGTTTGTCTGAACCGGGTGAAGAAACCTGTGAAAAGTGTACGTTCGTCGTTTCGCTTTCTCATTATTAAAGTGAATAAATCGAACTGTTTGTTGCTAAGATGATTTTGGTGGTCCTTAAATGATGAATGGGTTGCACGTAAGGAGCCAAAAAGTTGAGCACGTTATTTCGGGACCTTCTAGTCTTAAGAGTTACCTCTATGGTATTATCATAGAGGTAACTCTAAGACTAGATGGTCCCGAAGAAACGTGTTCAATTTTTTGGATCAGCTCTGGTACTCTCTTCGGTCCCAAGCTAATCGATTCACCCCTCGAAACATAGGAAAATCCACTAACCCCTCATTTTATCTGTCAAACTTTCATAGCGAATCAAAACAAACACAGTGTAGTACTAGAATTTCAACTAGAATGGGGTAGGTTAATCGTTTGCTTGGGACCAATAGGCTAGTTAAGTAGTGAGCCAATTTAAAATCGTTAGTTTCGTATTGATTGTTGGTACTACCTTATTCGAACGATAATGGAAATAGGTTTCACATATCCAACTCGAACCGTTTCTGATGTGGTTAGGCTATAGTTCTCTTGCAAAAAAATTATGGGAAAAAGTTAGATTTCGCATGGTGAACGTTCTCAACCACCATTGTTCGTATGGTTGGGTCTTCGAAAACCTTAATCAATATGGCCAAAACTTTATATAGGTATGGTTCGCTTAAAGTTGACTGAACCATTCTCATTATGGTTTTTAGACTCAGATAAACTATTTTCAATGTTGTAATCGTACACGGATAGCACCTTATACCTTTTGGCACATTTCTATTGCAGATTATTCATAAAATGTATAAGACAACTAATAAGCAGACGCCTTGCAAAAATTTAATAAAGCTCATGTGTCAAATGAAATGTATAAGCGGTCACACATACCTTTTATGCATTCTTATAGGACCTATGTGGTTTGTCTTATGGAATGTATAGGACTGATGTTTTGGCAAAAATGTATAAGTGAAACACATGGATAAAATAATTGATTTTCGTTTCGTGTATGGTTACGACATCTTATCCATTTGACAGGTCTTCTGCTCGATTTGAATGACTTTTCGTATAACTTTGACAGATAGTCGATTGTTCAAATTTTGACATGTCGTCTCTTTATAAATTCAGGCTCTTTAGTTGTGATTTATGCGGGTTGTGCTTTTCACGAGCAGCTGCATGCGTGAAAAAAGTAAACGCAAGCGAAAAAGATGCGATCCACAACATCCGATTTCGCTGGATCGTACACTGAACCAATTTGACATATTCCTGTTATGTGGAAGTCTAATAAATTTGCGCTATAAGATAATCCATTGAAAATGATATGATTGAAAATGTGTCAGGTAAATTCTATATGAATATCCGATACATTTACAATGCTCATAATTTGGTAACATTTATATGATCGTCATATGATAAATGAAAATCGGTCAAATTATAATAATTAACTGAAATGGATTTGAAACCCATAAGCATAAGCTTTACTTTTCACCACAATATAATATATGTGTCATAAATCAATCGAAGTAAAGTTTATGTGAAAATCACATGAAACTTACTGCTTCTTTTGACACATATATTTAATCGATTTCTAAAAATAAATCGAAAAATAAACATCAGGCAGTGGGAGCTTTAACAGTTGTGTCTTTTTTTATTGTAGCTGATTTGGGATTCGATCCAGAACTGTTGAGGTGTGATGCTTTCGGTGTCTGTGCTCAATTCCATTGGGCCACGGCTGACTTTAAGATTGAGCTCGTTCAATTAGCATGAAGTAAGAACAGCTCTCCCGACATGGAATGTAGTGCAACGTTATGCTCGTTTTGCTAGAGTGAAGGAAAATAACACTGACAAATTTATGCTCCGTTTCGGTGGTGTCGTGTATTCAAATCTTTCTTAATGCTCCTGTGTGCAATAAAACAACGACTACATTATATAAGTTCATGGAACTCGTTCATGACACTCGAGTGTGAAGATTTACAATTAGAATCTTAGCTAATTAAATATTGCAGTAGAATCATTTTTTTTTTCAATCTCAATACATTCTTTTCCGGAACCCCTTAACTTATGAAACAATAACAAACAAAGATTATTCAATACAGTCTCATTGTTGTTAGTAATATTTAGTTCAACTAATCATTTTAATGAGTGTACGATAACATCGTTGAAAATTCTTTCAATAATTTATAAAGAACTATCATGTAAGATGTATTTTAATAGGAGCGATATTCATCCCAGAAAACCATGCCAAAACAAATGTTTGCTGTTGGATTTATTAAAAGGCAAATCTATATGACTATCTAATGATTGGGATAGATCTGTTTACAATCTTTATACCTCAAAAAACAAAGGAAGCTATTCCAATGAGATATATATGTTTTCCTGTACTGCAAAGTTAAATGACAATCCAATAGTTTCTACATGTCTGTTTACACGCGACATATCAACAAACGTCAAAAATCGTTAAAAGCAACTCCAATAAAATATACATGCCTATCTTATAAGATATATCTTTTAGTGAGCAATATTCTTCATGAAAACAGGTATATTTTACTGAGTTTTCTCATTGTGCAAATTTATATGATTTTCCATTAGTTTCTAGATATCTGTTACCACCCATGACATATCAACAGTTTTTCACCATGAAATATATCAGACAATATTCATATACTTTTTACCTATCGCTAACCACGTTCGAAGCAAAGTATTATCAAGTACTAAGTATGTGAAATTATGATAGAAATCATTCCATATCGCAGTCATAGTTTTTAAGTGATAATCCAATGGAATCTATCAATCATCACATAGAATGAATAAATCTGCTGACATTGCTATGTTATCAGATGGATCCAATAAACGGTACATGTCGATTTGTTTCAGTGTACATGTTTACAGTTTCAAGCGAAGTGAAAAATGTGAGAATTGCGATTTTCACGCAGGCGAAAAATGTAGTATTTTGTATGAGATTTTCACTTTGCTTCGATCTCTATACAGGTCTTTTCAAGAAAGTCATGCACAGCATTGATTTGCTTCTTTAAAAACCTGACACTGAGGGGTGAAAACCGAGAGGTGACTACGATGTGTCATTGCCAGATCTAGATTATAATAATTTTCGATTTCGATGCAATGATTTTATGCATTTTTTTTTCATTAATTCAATTCATATCGGACAGAACTTTCTATCATGCTTCACAGGAGCACCATTCATGGTTTGATGGGCGAGATAGCAATTTTTCCTTGATTTGTTTTCCGTCGATCTTGTTTTCCATGCTGAGCACCAATGCTACCGACGCCAGGGAGGCAGCTCCCACACCTAGACCCTACCTATCGACCCATCAACTCATGAACCGGGGACCAACGGCTTTACTTCCGAAGGAAGGCGTGATCACAGATGTTATGCCTCAGAACATCTCGGCGGCGCCGACTGGGATTGAACCCAGGCCTGCTGGGGTGAGAGATAATCACGCTTATCACTACACCACCGGCGCCGCTTAGAGGTAGCATTGAAAATGATTTATTTTCAAAATTAATGAGGGTGGCACATTTGACCCTAGTCCCCCTAATACTTCTTATGTCGAATGATGTTGAAAAAGGATACATTCTTATGCTGTGAAACAACAAAAATACTGAACTTTAAGAAAGATTATGAGAACTATACGTAATCCAATACACGTTGTTCAAATTGACCCCGTTTGACGGTGGATAAAAGATACCCAGACAACCTAAAGTCGTATAACAATGTACAGACAGTATCGTAAATTACTACAGTTTAAGTCAAAATCGCATATAAGAATGGCATACCTCGCATTATGTTTAAGTTAAATCGTATAGAATGCAAATTTCCGACCTATATGCGATGGCTCAATTTTTCGTCGTACTGTATCACAAATTAAATCGGATTACATCGTAAGTCTTTTCAAAATGAATTTGTTGTTACAGATTAAATCGTATATGATGTTAAACCAACTCGTTTAAAGTTAAATTAAAATATGCACGTATATGGCCTCCACTTTTGTACGCATAAGCCATTTATGTGCATTATATGCGAATTGTTTGTTTGTATATATGTTTGTATATCACGAAAACAACTTTGAATATACATGCATTCTGGTTATCTGGGTAATGCAGACAAAGTCACAAAGGATGTTGTTGATCGGATGAAAGTGAAAAACGATAACCAGTATTTTTTTATTTTTAGTTTATTTTTTCATTGTTTTGTCTTGTTGTCATCGTCGTTATTTCCATTTCTGCAAAGTATCTGCTAATGCCTCAGTTTTAAATTGTTGCTGCTTCGTTTTTTTTTTAATTATTTCTCTCTATTCTCGCCCCAACTTAACGGGTTTGGTTTGCTTGGTTTCTGAATGTTCTGCTTTCTTTCTTTTCTCTTTGTTATCAATGAATATAGTGTCTAGTTGCTATTTGTTTTAATATTATGATTTTTTTTTTGCAGTATTAAGTGTTCTTTATTTCCATACTTCCTTTTTCATTTTTTTTTTAATTCTAAATATGTACAAGAAAATCCTAGTAAATTTCGCGCGTTTTTCTTTTATTTTTTTAAGTTATCGATAGTATCTCTCTTATAATTAATTCAAATTGTTCTTTTTTTGCGATTTTATATTTTTCTGTGATAACATTAATATACTTTCCATTTTCTGCCTGCTCAAATAATAATTAATTTACTTTTATGCTTGTGTTTTCTATGTACATATTGTCGATTTTTCTTTCTTTTCTCTAGAATTCATTCCCAATAGTCATTTACCCCCTTGCTTCTCTGCATAACAACTGTAACGTTCTCTTATTCGTAGATCATTGTTGCTTTTATTTTTTATTAGTAAATTATTAGTTAATATCGCTTGTTTTGTTCCGTTTTTTTTTCGTTTTGGAAATTAGTTCTTTGTTATACTTTTTTTCATTTTTTTTTCTAGAAAGAGAAGAATTGAAAACGCTTATTCATATTCTAATTTTTGCTTTTTGTTATCAAAATTGATCATTACTAAGGAATGTTACAAAAGAGTTTTGATTTCCGAGTCTACAAAAATAGTTGTTTTTTTGTTTGTTTGTTTACTGAACTTTATCGAAACGAAGAGAAATCTACAATTATTTAGCAAACCAACTGAAGAAAATTGAAGAAACTTGAGAATGTTTCATTCTCTCCATCCTTCACAAACTAAGGAACAAGTTATCCCAGACGAAAATCGTTAAAAGATGGCAGTGCGCATTTGTGTGTTTCTTTTTACGATTTAACTACTTTATTCCACCTTTTTCGCTTCAAAGCTACGCCGAGTAGCTGCTATTCTTGTTTTTTTTTGCGTTCGTAAAATTCTAACCACATTCAAAATAAACTTTCAAATGCGTTTCTTTCGGTTCGGAACCCGCTGATTCCTCTCTTCTATTTTAGCGTTGATAAAATCTATACCTTGCTTCACACAGTGGGCCTATTTTCTGCATTGGTCAAAATTATAGGTTAAAAATATGACCTTCCTTCTGAATTCTATGGTTTTAGCTATTTAGTTTGTTATACATGTTGCTGCTTTCAAGTGTGTTCGTGTTTGTTTTTTATATATATATCGGTTCTCTTGTCATCCATATGGAGTTTTGGTATTTTTGGTATCGTTTTGCTGCTATTCTCAGTGATGTATTTGCGCTGATTTTTTTCGTTCCAAAATCGTTCCTTTATTTTTCTGATTCTCTAATAATGGTTCACCCCGTTTGAGTATTGTGTGTAGTCCCGTTTCAACGTGGGAAAACGTTCCTCCCAAATTCCAAATGATCCTATCGGTTTGTGATTGAAGCTACATACTCCGTCTTGTCGCTAGAGTGTATGTTGTGTAAATATGTCTACTGCTCTATCAACTGAAAAGCTAGTATCATCTAGCTAGTACGAAGCATTTTAGTTGTCGGTTACACTACAATTCACTGGATGCATCGTGCATCGTGATCTTCTAAGTAGGTGGCGCAATTAAGGTGATAGCGTATATGGACGAGTGTGAATTACCGTTCCATGGAACTTTTCAAAGCTTTGGGTGGTTTCTTGCGTTTGATTTCCTAAAGCTGCGTCAATTGGACTTTGGATGTTACTGCAGTCTGGTTGAGGGATGGATCATGTTAAGAGTATTTGATGTTTATTACATTCCACGTTCCACCTAGTTACTCGAATGTACTGAGATGCGTTGGAAGAATTTCGCACAAGGCAGGGGAAATCGATCGAAAAACGAGCAGAAGGGGAATTAATGTAATCGCACTTATTTAAAATTGTTCCAGTGTACCAACATTTATGAAATATTTGATTTCGGTTCCATTTTTAATGCTGCTTTCTAAGCTTGTACCATTTTTGCATGCATGTGTAATGCATGCGGCAAGACAAATCATACCAAAGAAGAGTTCTAAGATGAAACAGTCGAGGGAAAAAACTTTCTACTTTTAGATCGAACAGTTCCGGAAAGAAGGTGTGATAAGAAAAGCTGGGATAGACACGAGTGGCACGATCTTCAGCAGGGTTACTTCCACTCACTTGCTATAAAAAAAAAACATTTTTCAGAATTAATAAATCATTAGATATTATAATGATAATTACTACTTGTAAGTTACAAGAAGAGGTCGTGAAGTATGTGTTTGATACAAAAAATCTGTCAATATTGCTTTCAGTGCGCCACAATCAGCAATTTTACGATTCGTGAACGCTCACTCTGAGTGAACGCTCACGAATCATAAGATCGCTGATTGTGACGCTCTGAAAGTGAAATTGACAAGTTTTATGAGTCAAACACATACTTTACACCCTTTTTTTAAATTCTTTATTAAAGAGATTTTTAGCCTTAGGCTAGTTCATCTCTAAACACCCTTTTCTAGTTAAGTACAAGAACAACATTTCATTATATTATCTAACGATCTCAGAATTCTGAAAAACAATATTTTTTATAGCAAGTGAGTGGAAGCAACTCTGATCTTCAGGAAGTCCGTCCATCTTCTTGGCTTTGCCGATCACATAGACATCATGGGATGGAACTTTGAGACGATGGCGGAAAAGTACATCAGACTGAATTTGGGCTCACTGGTGACCGCTGAAAATGATACCAGTAGAAAAATTCAAAGACACATAATGGCAGGGAATCGTGCCTACTTTGGACTCCGGAGGACGCTCTGGTCTAATAAATTTCGCCGTCGCATGAAGTTGACTATCTACAAGACACTGCTTAGACCAGTGGTCCTATTCGGCCACGTTACCTGGACTAACATGCCCTTAGTGTTTTCGAACGGAAAGTGTTGCGGACCATCTACGGTGGAGTGCAGAAGGATGACGGAACGCGGAGGAGGCGAATGAACCACGAATTGCAACAGCTGCTGGGAGAACCATCCATCAACCACACTGCAAAAATTGGGTGACTACGGTGGGCTGGACACGTCGTAAGAATGAAGGACGACGACACAGTGAAAATGGTTCTCGAAAGCGACCCAACAAGAACAAGAAGGTGCATCGACCTTCGGAGCCTTCGCACACTACGAGGCTGGCGACGTGTGGCCATAGATCGAATAAGGTGACTTGTGACAGCATAGGACATCACATCCTTAGCCTGATTGGTAAGGTAAGTCGTTCAAGTTCTTCTGAATTGATCGAGTAGTGAAAGGTTACCTGAGAACAGGTTCTACTGTAGCTTATCACCTTACATTTTATAGTGTTTTTCTCCATCTCGTTGAAAAGACAACAGTTAGATACAGTTTCAAGTTCTTGTTGTAGAGCAGCACAACCATCCATACATCGGACGATTCTGAACATTTTAGGTCATCGGCGGCGTACATCAGCCGATGCGTGACAAAAATCGTTAACGAGGAGAATAAAAATTAACGGACTAAGGTGGCTGCCTTGCGGTACACCAGATGGCACATCGTAGCTTCCTGAACACATGGATCCAAGTTAAATGAAGTCAGATCTTCCGTAGAGATAGGAGTGTAACCAATCCACAAGCCAACCAGGAAATCCTAATCGTTCCAACTTTTTTTAGCGTTGACTCGTGCGGTACCCAATGGAGATACTGTCAACCTGGCAGCTGTTTTCAAGACTACTATTGAGTGTGCTAACATACGGCATGCGGTTTGTGATGGTTGAATCATAGAGGTAACTTTAAGACCAGAAGGTCCCGAAGCAACGTTCTCAATTTTTTGGCTCAGCTCTAGTACTCTCTTCGGTCCCAAGCTAATTGATGCACTCCTCGAAACATAAGAAAATCCACGAGCTCCTCATTTTATCTGTCAAACTTTCATAGCGAACCAAAACAAACATAATGTAGAACTAGAATTTCGACTGGAATGGGGTGAGCCAATTTAAAATCGTTAGTTGCCACCGGTTGGTTGAACGGTTCCTCCCAAAACCATGCTGCAAATGGCTGCATCGGCGTTACCGCAGCCAGTTTCTTGGCATCAGAAAAGGCTCCCTCCGACAGAGAAAGGTTGTATAAGCTGCTAACAGGTATAGCAATCACATTGGCACATGGTTTGACAAACGCAGCAGGATGCTTGTTTGGTCCAGGATCCTAAAGAGCTCATAGCGTTTTGAACCTCTGCTATTGAAAATGAAGGCTTTGAGAAGGTAATTATGTACGATGATAAGATTTCCACCAGATTAGGGAAAACAAGTGGAGAATCCGAAGAATCAACGCCTTGGAAAAAGTCAGCAAATAATTTTGCAGATTCAGCATGTCACATGAAGTAACGCCACCAAACGGCATTGCTGCGGGTATAGAGTTGGACGCTCCCCTCGCCTTTATGAAGTTCCAAAAAGATTAAGGATTGACTGAACTCAAAATACATACTCATAGAATGAAGAGGACACACTAGCGTTGTATTCAGTCTCGAGTCTTTGGAAAAACTGCAAGGGACAGCCCTTTGGGGTTGTACGCAATGGTGACGTAGGACTACGTAGTCTTATATAATAAATCTTATTTGTTAAGCAGGAGCAGGAGCAGGAGCTTGTGTTTTGTGTAGGTATAGGAATTTGAGCGGGGTTCTCTCTGTTTATACTTTTTAGCATGACGCGCTAAACAAACATGGCCCACATCAATTCACGAATAGCTACTGATTCCGATCAATAGCGGTGCGCCTTCATCCTCCTTCTATGGATGCTTATGTGGGCTGCAGCTTGCTGCTTTCAGGCAGCCTTTCGTTGTGTACTGGAGAACAATGTTCAACGCCAGGCGCCGAAAGCACTGAATCCGATCAGCGGTTTAGACCAGCCTTGATAGTTAGCTGCTTGCGGGGAGCCATTCGTTGTGTACTGGAGAACAGCACCACTCACACCGCGGTGATTGAATAAACACCGTTGGATGAGACCGAATGGATTTCAACTTTGAAATCTGTGTTAGGGAAATCGTTTTTCGCAGGCAATCGGTGATAATTTTAATTACCATAGCAACATCTGCACATTCGTGCAATTTTCAATGTTAAAATTTTCAAAAATGATAAAGTCATTAATTAAACAGATGCGTAGGAATATTTCTGATTGATAGGTGATAAATTTTTATTGAAATTGGTCCAGGGGCAGCTGAGCTATTAACTTTCAAAATCTTTCATAATTTAGTTACATGTTCCATTTTTGGTTTTCACAAAGTGTACTCCCAAATAGAAATTACAGACGTAGTCCTACGTCAAAACCCACAACAAGCTTTCCGAAGAACATTCCGGCGGTGTCTTAAATCAGCATTCTACCATACTTGTCTGTAAGACCGGCGCAAAAAAAGCTCTGTATACGGGAGTGTATCAGCTAATCGATTTGAAAGTCTTTCTTTCACCCATATTATTGTTTTCGTTAGCACCATATTCTTCATACAAATTAGGTTCTGAATGATGAGCGTTTTAGTAGAATAATTGTATACCTTTTACGTTCTTTTTCCTTTTAATTCTACTACTATTGTATCACTTTCACTATTTACTTTCACTATAACGGATACGTATTTCGTTTACTACTTACAAACTTCTTCAGTGTCTAGTCATAGACTTAAAGAAAAGAACATTCCCAAGTAACAATTTTGGTTTTATGAGGGTTCTGTAGACCATGATTTAGACTTGTAGAATGCTATAAAACCTGCTATGTTACTTGGGATTGTATCTATTGAATTACTGAAAGTGATTAAGTAGTAGTAGTAGAATTAAAAAAAGAAAACCCTATAAAGCAACAAAAAAGGTTATCTTCCATTTAATTCCACTTAATAAATTTTGGTATCCATGACAGATACGTATTTCGACTACAATGTGCAGTAGACTGATGCAAAATTTGAAATTTTCGCTCCACAGTGCTCAAATGGTTCCAAATCGGGCCCTGATTAGCCTCCCAAAATTTGAACTTATTTAGTGAGAAACTAACTTGGCACAAACCATTTGAAGTTTGTATGGGAATTACTATGGAGAAACCATAATTTCGGTTCATACCTATCTCAAAATTCACCAGTTCACTCTACTTTAAAAAATGATAGCTGAGCTTGTTGAAAATTTTCTCAGCTACAACTTTATTGAAAACCACTCTTCGATCAAATGTAAGGAACAAAACTTATTAATGATTCAAGTCACTGATGTCTTATGATTATGCTCAATCAACTGTTCAGCAGACAACATTGGTGTTTATGGCGCGTAGAATAGAAGACAAAAATCATGGCTACTATGTCACACTGCAGCATACAGTGTTGCCCACAATACAGTTGCTTAATCTTGCCATAAGATTATCAATCTCTTAAACAATTAATAACTATTTAATTTGACATTTGTCTTAAAAACGATTTTCTGCAAAGTTGTAGCTGATAAAAATTCTCATAAGAATAGCAATAGAATTTGTTAACAGTACAATATGTAAAAAGACTAGAAGACAATTAACAAAATAAATTGTTTTCCCATAGTAATTTCCATATAAACTTCAAATGGTTTGTGCCAAGTCAGTTTTTTATCAAATGAGTTTAAACTTTCGAAGGCTAATCAGGACCCGATTTGAAACCGTTTGAACACTGTGGAGCGAAAATATCAAATTTTGCATCAGACTAATGTGCAGTCTTCATCAGTTTCATTCCCACTGATGACACTGATGAAGACTGCACTTTTTTTAAATTATAGTCACTTTAACACTCTTGTGTCATTCGTGACTTGTCCGGGGTGAGATTTGAACTCGTGACTTTGGCGTGAGAGGTATGGATATTAACCACTACGCCGGGTTCGCCCCCGAAACACAACTTAAAAGGTATACAAAATATGTGTTTATATGGAAAAAACGATTCGAACTAAAACGAGAATATGGGTGAAATCTGAGACCGCTAGATTAACGTTGGCTCCGTTGAACAGATTTCCTAGTTTTTACAGGTTAATTGGTCACAAACAGTATTTCAATCGGTTGTTGATAAAAGGTGATCATCAAATCGACGTATGTCTAATCGTAGGACAAACGAATCAGGTTTTAAAACGGTTGAAGGTGCTTCAATCACTTCCACGCTGCTGCCGTTGTTCTCGAAGGCCATGTCTAGCTAAATTTGTTGAAGCCCGCTGGCCACCAAGTTCTCAGTTAACACAAGCTCCTGCTCAGAGAAAGCGTTCGTGGGCAAGTAATTCCCGATAGATAATCGTCGAAAATCCACGGGGGAAGGTTGTAGTCACACACAACCACAACAGTATCACATACAGCAGCAGCATTTAAAATATGTTAGGCAGCTTCGGAAAGCCAAATGTAGCGTTCGGGTTCGCTATTAGGTCTCTGATTGAGAAACGACAACGAATTTGATGTGAAGGCTGATTGCTCTACAAACGACACTTTCACAGAAACCTGATCAAGTGACCCGCATCCATCAAATCGAACGAGAACACTTTGTAAAGAGGATTTAACTGCAATGAGAACTCGTCCGCTTCGTTGAAATTTACTGGTAGCGTGACTGCGAACACAGCGGTAAATGCTGTCATTCGGGGCCAATTCGGAATTGCTTACGTCGCACCGAAGCCATGCTTCCGTCAGCACACTCGCGTCGTAATCACTCGATGCTGCAGCCAAGAAAAAGTCGTTGGACACGGGTTCGAAAAATTCCCCTTTTCATTACGTTTTTCATATAACTGCATTGCTTTGTCACACAATATTACACCCCCCCTCTCCATTTAGAGCGTGACAAAATATTTGCAACGCACCAAAATCCTAATTTTTAATTCAAACATGAAATCTGTCTTGTTATACGCAAGGTTGCAAAGACTCATTTCCGCTAAAACAATGTTTTTCTAAATTATGAAATAATTAGATGCCATGATCAAATTTTGAATTGGTAGGATACAAGAAGAGGTTGCAAAGAATGTGTTTCACATATTAAACCTGGTTATTTCCCTTCATGAGAGTCACAATCAGCGATTTTTCACAAACTCACTCACTCACTCAGCGATCAGAAAATCGCTGATTGTGACTCATAGAAAGCAGAATTTACAGGTTTTATGTTTCCAACGCATACTTTGTAACCTCTTCTTGTAAGTTACAAGTAAAACATGCCATCATACCATCTTTTGGTTTTATTATTCCGAAAAACATTATTTTAGCTGAAATGAGTCTTTGCAACCTTGGTTATACGATGTCGAGACGTGGTGTGAAGTCAGTGGAGAACACTCAAATGTTACAGTACCTACAGTAGGTCTTCATGGAGGTCTGCGGTATATAATTCCTCACACCTGGATGTCGAATGCTGAGTTCCATCGTCGATGTCATCAGAAGCCGATATCAACAGAAGCTCGAGAACGTAACTGGTGATGGATCGACCACACACTACGAAGGAGCGGAAATCTGCCAGCAAGCGCTGGTTTGGAACCCGACAGGACATCGCAGCAGTGGCAGACCCAGGCGGAGTCTCAAGAAAATTAAGGAAGTCGTCATGAATTTAACCGTCCAGGGCGGAAGTCCCTCGCGTTGGCTCTATGCAGGTGGTCAGAAGGGAGTGAGTGAGTGAAGCAGGCGGCAGAGTGACGCAGCTGGAGGAAGGAAGTTAACACACCAAGTGCTGGATTTGCTTGGGCGAAGACAAGTGTGCAACCGAAGATGTAAGTCATGGAGTTGTGTTGCTAGCGACTTCAAGACCCAGTTAGGGAGCAGCAAGGACATTGAAATGTCTTGTGAAGGAAATAAAACGATTATGGCCGGAAAGTTTGAGGTTCTTCGCCGTTATTTGGAAGCCGTCTTATCGTGTCTACTACAACTTCAACGAGCAAAGACTTAACCTGATGTCCGGTCTCCTATGATTAATAATTTACAAAGACTTACCTTTGACAGGGCAATTGTTGCGGTATTTTGTTTTAATGAATAAACATTTAACGTGCCCAAATGATCCACCACTCATCCATCAGCTCGTTTCAACCATCGTCATTTTGGAAAGAAGTTTCAATTTATATAAACTTAACGAATTTTCCTTCGTTTACGCATGTTTGGGGGAGAGTCTAATCGTTTGATTGGTTGTAACAATTGGCGTAGCAAAATGTGGACAACAGTTTTCTGGACCTAGTTTCCCTCTCCTAATAAAAAAATCATCAAAAGAAAGCACTTTCTTCTCTCAAATAGCTTCTCCGAAAATGTTCCTAAATATTGACATTGTTTGTCCTTTTTTTAAACCTTTTTTTTGCGACGGCATGGTTACGCATGACTCTGTATTTCAGATTACAGTCGAAAAAAAAATGTTAATTACCTAATTAGACGATTGTTAACATTTTCGATATAATACAGCTTCTAGCTACAAGGAAAAAATCTGTCGCATGTAAGATGTTTACACAAAGTCCACTAGCTGAGACCTATCGACTTACATGTTTAAAGAGAAATGGCATGGACACGGTGAATTGCTCGCAGATGGTTTTAGCTCGTATAAGCATCAATACATTGTAGAAAAATCGTTTCTCGTTTTCTGACTGTCTGTGTGTTTGTGTGAGTGTACTTTATTCCTTGCTAAGACTCTGCTACTACAAAGGGGGCGGAAGTTTTGCACAATGTTATAATCGTTTTCTAGTATACAAAAGTGTTTTTGTAGCAAAAATGAACCAATATATGTCGGCTTTTCTCGGTTTGCTGTTTTGCTCTTTGACGGATAAATTTCTTCTCCTCCAAAATTGCATTTTTAAATGGATGATTTTTGTTCAGCTATTGTTTTCTCATGTTACGTCATGTCTAAGCTAAACCAATTAGACACTAACAATTCGATTGTGTGAATCTTGATGAAGGTTTGTTTTTAGCCTCTAGTGATTATTATTTTAACAGTGCTCAACAGTGATTTGTTTAATGTTGGTTTCTAATGCGTGGTATCGGTAAAAAAAATCAGAATCTTTTGGCTTTACCTGTCTGACGGACTTTATAAAATACTCTATTGTGCAGTATGACAAAGTGGATGTAAAAATATCTGAAAAATATCCCTATCGAAAGTAAAAAAAAAAGAAAGAACCAATCAATCAACATCGTTTAACATTCTTCTAAATTAATTTAGACGCAGCAGGATTTTGAACAACTATGATGACGTGGATAACTTGTTTTTTTTCAACTATGATAAAAGGAACGTTTGAACAAGAAAAACGATTTTCAGGACTTGGAGCATTTCTACACGTTTGTCCAAATCGAAAAACAGAACAAAACCAAACCGCACAAATTAGATCAAAATAATTGCACTTGGAGTCTTCAGAACGAGGGGGAAGAGACTCTCGTTGTGGAAGACTTGGATTGCAATTTGTTCATGGTACTGTTACAATAAAATCCTGCTGTGTTCTAAAGAGCCTAAACTAAACATAACCTAGTACTCGGAAATAAGGTCGTAACAACCGAATTGTCTAAATTTTCCTACATTGCATTCTGGCTTACAAACTAATTAATTGCTCTTCTCGTTTTTTTCTTGCTTTTTCTTTAAATTTCAGACGAAAACAATTCGAATGTGTTTGGGTGTATGTGTGTGTCTGTGTCATCCTTCCACTCTCTCATACGCACACGATCTTGCACAAACTCTCGCTAGTCGAAAATTAACAAGCCCTTTTATTTTAGTAACTATTGCGTTGGTTCCACATGTCGACTCGTACACTACAAAATTACTGGTAGTAACAAAATATATACCGATTTTTTAGCAATTATTTTTTGTTCTTTTTCAACCTTTTTATTTTTGTAAAAAATACAAACGTCTTTACAACTTGATACATCGTAGAAAAAGATGGACGAGAAATGTTTGCTTCTATTTTTATTTCCTTCAGCACACTGCGCTCTCCTTGCCTGGTGTGCAAGGTTGAATGTCAAAAGATTTCTGCTATTTGGTTTCACTTTATTGTGTTGACTCTTAATTTTGAAAAGCGATTCTAGACTGCACTAAATTTACTTCATTTTCGTTCTATTTTGACCTTGACAGTTCCAAAGTGTTCCGAAAATGGGCAACCGAATTCCTGTTCCTGACAACGGTAAACTAATAAAAAACATTGGACAAAAACTAAAAAGTGTGTTATTGTTGTTATTTTAATAATTGCATACAAAATTAACACGGGTGATTTCAGGGTAAATACATTAATAATAACCATACGTTCACAACAGGATTGATTTTGTCCTTATAAAGTTTAAAAAATGTGTACATATTTCCTATTGATGAACGTACCAAAAGCAAAAAACGGTCTAGGTCGAGAACAGGAAAAGGAAATGACACTTATTAGTTTTAAATCGGTTGGATTATTCTAAGTGAAAGGCTCGGTGAGATGACTTTTAGACTTAGTTAAGGATGCTGCTAGGGGCCTATTAATCTTTCAAATTTATGTACCCAATAGATCCGATACTTTCATGAACAAGACATTGATCATTGCTACTAGGGCAATAAGAAAAGAATATTGCAAGTTTAGGGTGTATTCTGTTTTGCATATGATATTAATTATGTTGGGTGTGAACATTACGGGACAATACGTATCACCGGAAAACACGCAAAACTGCATGTCTTCATCAGTCGATATCTGTGGTATATAATTCGAGCATGGAGCCTCACAATGTTAGGTAATTGTTTTTTAATTAAACTAATTAAGTTAGTGTCAAGCTTGATGAATCAAGTGTACGGGTTGCAGATGAGATTTTGACCCCATTCGTAACCTGGGACGAGTTGAAGCAGGGCGATGCACGTTCGAACTTATTTTTCTGCGAATTGAGTAATAGTTGGCACCAGTGCTGTAAATTCTCAAAATCATTTGAACATTTTTGATGAAAATGAGAAAAGTAGCTATTCGCTATCAAAGGGGACCTCCTCCGAATGGGTGATATCAGTTGCTTAGTCATTTGACGAAGGCATGGATCATTCTCATTTGAGAAACGCTATATATCATTCGATTGAGTGTAACCTACACACAAACGGAGCTCTGGTCGACATTCCGGCGAAAAAGCTAAGCCAACCCGACACCAACCTGACTTCTATCAAACCCCAACCCGATGTTGACCCGACATAAACCCAAAATTGACCCGACATTAACACGACATTGGGTCGACATCGACCTTAAATTAGCCTTACATTGATCCGACATCGGGTCGACTTATCTGTTCGGGACCATTTTCCTGGATTTCTTCCATACTCCACTGTCGTATATCAAATGATACTGAGTGACTCAATTGACAGTGACAATGAGCTTCGAATGAGAAAAGGGCTCTTCAAATTATGGTCATGTGAAAATTCGTTTACACAGAATTGATTGAATGGTTGTAGTGGTTCATCTTCAATAGAATGATATGAAAATTTACAGCACTGGTTGGCACCATCAAATCCGGCAGATGTCACCCCACCAAAGGTGGATAAACCAGTTTTACGGTATGGAGATTTTCAAAAAATCGTCGATTTCTAGCGGTGAGAAAATTTGTACATTTTGTTCTTTTTTGAAAAAAAGTTACATTATGTAGAAATAATACATCGGACAAATTGCACCATTATTGATATTTTAATAAAAAATTAATTTCGCCATACATTCTCAAGTCGATTTTCCTCCAGCCCATACAATTGAAGGCTGCTCGCCCACTGGTGGGCGCAGAAGCAGCATGAAATACCTAATTGTAGATCTGGTGTGCAGATGAACCACAGACGAACAGACGTAACTCTTCATGATGGATCATCGTTCACGTTTTTAAACTACCAGTTCAATAGTATTTATCAGAGTTGATAAAAGAAGAGTTACGCAGAGTGAAGCTTGCAACACTGGTGTCGATCAATGGGCATTTTTTATGTTGGTAACCTTTGTGTTTGTTTACACCTCGGATGACTTCACCTAGGTTGTGAAAGTTTCCTCTAGTTTCGATAACAATACTTCCCACGCAACAGAGTCAGTTTGCCTACTATGCTCAATAGGTAGACGGTTTAACAGTTCGATACGTAGATTGTGGTTTCAGTCTGCGTAACTCTGCTATTATCAACTCTGGTAGTTATTAGCGAATTACCTACTGCAGGCTGCAGGTCTGGCATCAGATAACTTTGACGTATGTATACAATCCAAAGCGTAACATTATTGACTGCATAGGCTGAGTGTGAAAGCACTGCATTATTCAATTCAATGCTCTATCCAGACCGTTTGCATCAAACGGTAAAGGACGATGCAATGAAAGAGCCAACAAAAACCTTCAGTCACTCACGAACAGGCGACTCCCACAGCATGTAATTGAGGCATTTTCCATACAAAATGTACGCTCAATAGACTTCTCTGCCACCGTTTGTATTAGTTCTACTGGTTGAAAATAAAAAAAAACAAACCACTGTCAGGTCGAACAGTTTGACAGTTGATTTCGTGGTTGAAAATAATAAACAAATCGTTTTTACACTATTAGACCAGCACGGTTGGTTTAGTGACATCTTGCGGCAAGAAAGTCTATAATTCAATACAAGTATTGGGTACCATCACGGAAGAATGAATGTGCTGGCTGAGCTACTGAATGAGTGCTCTGCTGTCAGTGACTTTTTTACTTCCCAATAATTGACCACTTTGTCAAGCAGTTTTGGCGTGACTTTCTACCAGCGATTTCACAAAACTGGACCAGCTATTTCTAATTTTTTTGTGAAACGCATAAATCTAGATAGAGCTGGAATTAGGGCGTAACAGCTTTTGTAAACAATGACTTCTCTCGATGATTTCTCGGAAGCCATGGCTCTCCCTGGCAAATCAACATCACCATCGAGTAGAGGAAGACTTCTCCTACGCGACGGATATATTGGTTTGAGTAGGCGTGCCTTGAATTCCGAGAAATCAACGAGAGAAGTCATTGTTTACAAAGGCTGTTACGCCCTAATTCCAGCTCTATCTAGAAATGTTGGCTACTTTTCTCGAGGTTCTAGAAGAAAAAATCTTAAAATAATGTTTCATTTCAAAGTTCGAGTGGTAGTAAACGTCATTTTATCTGCTCGAATGAAGTGGTTAATTAAGACTCCCACGAGGCGGTGAATGAAGAGGCGGATGGCTGTTCATACTAATATGAAAATCACTCATTGAACCTGACTGTTTTGCACACTGATACAATCTATTTACATTGTATGCAACATTGCTTGCGACTTAGCAAGCAATATGTTCCACGGATAAGTAGCAAGATATCGTTAGTGCGATGAGTTTCAAGTAAATAGTGGAGAATTTGTGTATCTTAGCGACATGCAATAATGCAATACAATACAATATAATGTGACATACGTACCACTGCCTTTCCATTCGCATAATGGAAAATTAAATCTTCTGAATTAAACGACAATGTATATGGAGCATCGATTGTTCGGACATACATTTTATGAAGAGGGATTTCTCCTTTGCTATCATGTAGGGTAAATGTTGGCTTCGGCACCCATTGACTGTTTTCGGCAACCAAAATTTAAACGTTAATTTCACTATGTTTTCCCATCAACGCACTTCCCTGAATGTGTCCAAACGATTGTTTAGCCTTTCAGCTTCAATCTGATTATATTTGAACGATCGAGCAATCCAGTAATGCTACATTTTTCTTCAAATAAAGCATACGCACTACAAAATGAAGTTGATTTCGAGTTGCCGATAATAGAACAGCTGGTTAACACGCAGTTCTAATGGGAAGGTTGCCGAAGAAAAAGAGACTGCCGACAATAGTCACACTCACCTGAGAAGATTGGAGCGTTGTAAAAACGCTTTCAAAACGTTTTGAAAAATTCTGTCGATTGGAATGGATAGAGAAGCAAGCAGCAGATGAATGTAAACAAACAGACACATCATATATGTGCGTGACGCTGAGAAAATGCTAGTAGAAGTGCAGACGCTGCTTAGATTGACGAGAATACGTAAATTCCCCTATGTCGCTTCCATTTGAACGCGAACCGCGTTCAATGCTTTCACGAAATAAGCAAGTTCGCGGATGGTGAGTCTGCACTTCCATTCCCGAAGGAAAATTTGACGGTATTCTCAATTCCAACGTCACTCATTATCAATTTTTTGCTTCCCAGTAAAAACGATAAAAGTGATCGAGTTGTAGACAAAGAACAAAAGCACTCCGAACAATAACTTGATCGAGTAACGAACTATCGATAGTGATCGACACCGAGAGGTACAATTGCTGCTGCTTTTACAGCTGAAAACGAACTGATAGTTACATGTTATCATCCTTTTGAAGATGGATCAGTTACATAACGGGAATAGAGGGTGCGTTAGGATCCACCGAATAGGTTCCTCTGCACCTTCGTGAGTAGCTGTTAAGGTGATTCCTTGTAGAGTCCACAAATGGCCACCACGAAGGCTATACATGCGCTTCCACTTCGAATTTTCAATTACACAAATCTCGGAAATCAGTGCCGCGTTTAATTTAAAATCGCTACTTCATGTATGCTGCGTTGCCCGTGTCGCAGAAGCTGATATTTGTGCACTTAAAGTTTCGAAGTGGTTACGAGAATAAGGATGTCACAGCGATTCACCTTAAATTCACATTACTTCCCTTCCCCTGGGACTATAAGGACGCAGTCAGGAGTGTGAGTTATATCATAAATACCACATTCTTTTCCTCGGCAAAAGCTACAAAATATTTTCGACCGAACGTATCAGTTAACCATAATATAGCCCTCATCGATTTGTAGGTGCTTCTGAAGATGGATAACCATTCTAACTTTTATGCTTTACAGAATACGCCCGAAACCCTCAATTCAGTTATTTTTCGCATATCAATCGTTTCAGAAACAGAAAGAAGAAGGCATTCTTCCTGCCAGGAATACTAGACTTACTTACGTTACTATCAAACAAAACCGATAAAATCAACAACTTTTCCATCCAAGCAATCAGGAACAACATTGCAATTGCTAAGGTCTTCATATTCACCATGTTCGTAAATGGAAAGCTTTGTGACCCAAGTCTGGTTTTCTCTGTAAAACCTGACGTTAATTTGATTTCCTATTTCGCATATTAAACTTTAACACATAAAATTGACGGATCCAAAATACTGAATCTCGCTCGCGACATATCACCCATAAATGATGATCAACAGTGGTTTTTGATTGGTGTGTGTGTGTGAGTGTATGAATGCCTTACTGCTTGCTCAGCCAAAACACTATTAGAGGTGTGTAGTACTTAGTAACTAAAAAAAAAAGTGATAACCTAGCTAAGGTAAAAAAAAATAACTTTAAAATGATCTGTAAAACAAATACCAAACCGAAACGGTGAAAGCATTATCGATAATAAGAGACGCGGGGTATTTGTTATTGCATAGATCTGGTTTTAATTTGTGACTGGTTCGTGTTACCTATAGCGAACAATTGCAACTGATGAAGATCGTCGTGCCTTTGAATGGTATGTACTCACAGTAGTTTGGTTTGTTTTTTTTTTTAGTACGTTTTATTTTCCGTTTTTGTTTTGTAACAAATGTTATAATTTAAATATTTATTTTCAATGTTTGAAATGGATCATTTTAGATGGCTGAGTTTTGAACCCACCACAGCTTGCATTTGGCGCTACTGTATACGGACGATCCAATGTAAAATACTGTGGTAGCCACAGTACGGTGCTGTCAAAACCTCAGCATCTTCAATGATCCATTGGTTGTAGTTATCGTTGGTGAATACCAGTCTTTATTTATGTTGTAATGATCGTCCTTCTAGTACGACACCTATTGACAGATGTCAGTACTACTAGTACTAAAAGTTCAATGTAATGGTACTTGAATTTAATCTAAATTCAGGGGCACTTCAAAAGCTCAAAAAAACTGCTCAATCAAGATGGAAAAACCGGAAACCATTTTTTCAGCCAATTTAAAGGATGTAAGAAAAGAAATACAGGAAACCAATTTCTTACTAATACTAGACCAACTAAAGAAGCACACTAGAGTGGACCTTACAAAGGGGTTGAGTCGTCGATAGAGGCGCAAACTGATAGTTGGCGAAGTAAGGTAGATTTATGTTAAGCAAACCTAGATTCGCGTGTTTTTCTATTAAACGGATAATGATTGAAAGTTTGTAAGTGTTTTCTGCTGTGGAATTAAGTCAAAAACAGTGTGAAGTGAAATATGGTGGATTAAGAGGTGGCTTTTACCATTCAACGTGGGTGTTAGTCTGGAGTGCCAAAGCCGCCTTAGTCACAGCCTCGGTCGTCGCTAGGTGGCAAGCAGCATCGTAACCACCGCATGTCGATTCCGGAGTGATAATTTACACGGCGAATCCGCTGTGCTGTCACACTAGATTACGACGATTCCAACCACAGTCCGAACAACCTCGTGCGTCGTAGCCATCTTCAAGCCATTCTTCGCGGGTTCCCTTCAAACCACACTGGCCAGCCAAGTAAGAACGTTCCTTTTGTTCGCATTCTCTGAACATTAGAAGAGCAAGTTGTATATTTTGTTAACATACGAGTTGTTAGATACCGCGTAAAACGGGGGGAAGTTCACTGAATATTTTCCAACCATATGTATATTGACACACAAACAAATACCTTTCAAACATGTACAGTCAAATTTCACTGGTTGGGCTATGTTAAGGTGGGCCACGTTTTAGTTGGGCTCCCGTTAGTTGGACTGTAGCCGACCTAAATCGAAGTCAAACGTCATTTTTGACAGTGCTATTTTTTTTCGAGGGGCTCATGTTTGAACAATTTGTATAGTTGCTAAAGGATTGTGATGATAATATACAATCGGTGTATCCCTCAACCAATTTTCAGCTCACCAACTAACGAAAGTCTTTCACTAAGTGGGCTACAGGTTTAGTCCAACGAGCGAAAGTTGATTGTACTAGCAAATGCTTTTCTGATGTATGAATATTCAGATGTTTGGTTTATTATTTAAAATGTAAATTAGATTAAACATGTTAATTTTCAATTCCGGGGTGAAGTTGATCTTGCAGATTTTTATGCAATCCAATATTCTAAATTTAGCATTTATTCTTGATTTGTGGTCGCTGACAAAGATTCTGATGTTAAAATTTCAATAATGTGATTTACGAAAAACTATGTTTTGTTGCCAAATAGTTTAAAATACGCCTAAATGTAGGCATCGATGATCACTTTTTCTCATAAAATCATTTTTGTATGATACGAAACCAAAATCTGATTTTAGATTCTGATTCAGAGACCCAAAATTAAGTAAAATAACTAACTTCGCCGAACACAGCACCAGAATAAATGCTGATTCTGATAGTTTTTAGGAACAGTTAAAAGTTGCATTTCTATTTATTTTATCACATCCATAAAATTGTACATTTAAAGTGGTAGAATGCATTGTTTGTTTGGGAAAACGTTTAAAAAGTACTATTTTAAACTATCTAATGAAATACTAAACAAATTATCTTATAAAAAATATCACGAGAGAAACGAAAATTTAACGGTGAATGATCAACTTCACCCCGTTTCACGGTATCTATAGTTAAGTGGTTTTGCCTTTGCCCTTTGCTTGATTTAATTACACTTATTGAAACACATTTCTTGAAATTCTATAGAATTACTTGGGAAAAAGGTTCAGGATTTGTTAAGGAACCTGGATTTGATTTAAATTTATTACTTATGGTTAGCTCGGTTTGAGTTTTATTCAATCTTCACGAAGAACCAAGCGTCTCCATAGAAAAGTGCTTTTTTCAGTTTTTGAGCAGCTTTGATTCTTTGGTTAGTCTAATATTTAATCGAATTTGGTTTCCTGTGAGAATGGTTTTCGATTTTTTTTTTATTGTAGTCACTTTAACACTCTTGGGTCATTCGTGACTTGTCCGGGGGTGAGATTTGAACTCGTGACTTTGGCGTGAGAGGTATGGATGTTAACCACTACGCCGGGGTAGCCCCCATTGGTTTTCGATGTTATAGTTTGGGTTGACTTCTTCTTCTTATTCTTCTTCACATTTCAAGCTTATTGCTTATCGCATGTTAGGTTATTGTGTCCTCTCAACTTAGTGTTCTAGATGCATGTCCACAATCAGTCTTGTAAGCGGTCACGGTAGTCGACACATTTTCTGTGATAATTGACTGCCTTTGCCTCCGACACTTGCAAAACAAGCTATCATAGTACAGTACCAAACTAAAATGTCGTATGACAGGCTCTGTCATACGACACCGTCGCCGAAGACCGTCACGAATGTATGTATTTTAGTTTTTCTCACAATAAGAGCTGCTGATGGTGTGTTTGTGTGAATTCTGAAAATAGCAAGCAATGATGTCCTAGTAATAATATTTCTGATCAGAAATGGTTTGATTTACACCAAATTGAGGAATTACAACGAAATCACACATGTCATACGATAGCTATTTTGATAATTTTCTTTTAGCTCGAATGTTATTCTACCGCTCGTGTTGTGTGAGAGAGACGACGGTAGAGCATGAGTGTTCGAATACAAACAGACTGTCGCGCACGACAACGAAGCGAGTGTAGTAAAAAACGTCAACTGTTTCAACCCCTGTCCACAATTATTAACTGAGAGCTTTCGATACCTGTACAATTTTTGCATCATTATAATTGTGTGGCAAGTACAATCTTACTATATGCCCGAAGAAGTCGAGAAATTTTCCAACCCGAAAATTCCTAGACCGGACCGGGAATCGAAAAAAGCCACCTTTAGCATGGTCTTGCTTTGTAGCTGCGCATTTACCGACTGATCTAAGGCAGGTTAAGTTTGGGTGAACATGTCTAGGAAAATAAAAACCTGCGCTGATTTAGAGTCTCTGGCCGGACTTTCGACAATACCAGTGGCCATTCATTTCGAAGGTGGCGCTAAAGCTACTGGCATTTGATCTATACGTATCAATTGGAAGTGTTTTGATGTATCGGATGGTCATTTTTATGATAAAGTCAATGAATCAGTATCCGGAACACTCGATTTAGGTCACTGACCTCGAAAGGAATTAGCAAAATGGCATTATGACAATTTTTAATTTTACCGGAACCGGTATTCGGAACTATTGAGTTAGGTCAGTGGCCACTAGTAATCATAATATTGGCAAAATATTAGAATAATTCAGGCATAACATTTGATAACGGCACAAAAGCATTTGTAAACCAACTTTCTAAGGCCCTTTACACGCAAACCAAAGTACGCTCACGCTAACCAAGAACATCATCGGATAGGGGTAACTATCACCTGTCCGAAAGTGGTATTGGTTTGCGTGGACGTACTTTGGTTCGTGTGTAAAGGGTCTTAGAAAGTTTGTTTACAAATGCTTTTGTGCCGTTATCAAATGTTATGCCTGAATTGTTTGATACGCATCAATTTGGTGTGTTTTGATGTGTCGCATGACTATTTTTATGACAAAGTTTATTGTGGCCACCGGAACCGGTATCCGGAACATTCAGATTAGGTCACTGGCCATGTTAAAACCACGTCAAATTACGCATTAATTTGAAGTGTTTTGATGTGTCGCATGACCATTATTCTGAAAAAGTTGATTGTGACCACCATAATCGTTATCCGGAACATCCGGGTTAGGTCACATGAAGCAAGAAAGCATCAATTGTCCTGAGTTAGGTATTGATTTCCATTTCCTAAAAGATTTACGATATTTGATGAGTGACCAACATACCGACACTGACTGTCAGGTTTGGTCACTCATTTCACTCGGATCGATTCACGTCAAAATTGGTTCTATATATAAATTCAGACTCTGACAAACAATTTGGCTATACAAACTTATAGGATTGATTGCGAAAGCCATGTCCAAGTTTAGTTTGAAATCCTGGTCAATATGACCTTATTCGTCACAAAATGTTAACAGCCAAAGAAGATGAAAAATTTTCGCTTCAAATTTCAGGAGAAGTCAATTCCACTTATGGCAAGACGAATTAACCAAGTAACATTTCAAGCTTTATTGCGATTTTAAAGCATTCTACAAGTGTAAAGCATGGCCTACAGAACCCTTATAATACCAAAATGGTTACCTGTGTAGTAGACTGATGCAAATTTTGACATTTTTGGTCCACAATGCTCAAACGGTTCCAAATGGGATCCTGATTAGTCTCCCAAAATTTGAACTCATTTGAAAAGAAACTGACTTGGCACAAACCATTTGAAGTTTATATGGAAATTACTATAGGAAAACCAAATACATTGTTCATATCCATCTAACAATTTACCATATCGCTCTGCTTTGAAGAATGATAACTGAGCTCGTAGAAAATTTTCTCAGCTTCAACTTTGTCCTGAACCACTTTTCAGTATAACGTAAGCATCAAAAGTTATCAATAATTCAAGCCACTAATGCCTTAAGATTATGCTCAATCAACTGTTCAGCAGGCAACATTGGTGTTTCTGGCGCTTGGAATAGAGCACAAAAATCATGGCTACTATGTAACACTGCAAGATACAGTGTTGCTCACAAAACAGCTGCTTGATCATGCCATAAGATTATCAATCTCTTAAACAATTAATAACTATTTTATTTGACGTTTGGCTCAATAACTATATTCTGCTAAGTTGAAGCTGAGAAAATTTTCCACAAGGATAGCTTTTGAATTTTTTAACAGTGCCATATGGAAAAAGGTAAGAAGACAATGAACAAAAAGTTTGGATTTCCCATAGTAATTTCCATATAAACTTCAAATGGTTTGTGCCAATTTAGTTTCTTTTCAAATGACTTCAAATTTTGGGAGATTAATCAGGACCCGATTTGGAACCGTTTGAGCACTGTGGAGCGAAAATGTCAAAATTTGCATCAGTCTACTGTGTAGTGAACTACGAAAGTTTTCCGTGGTTCCTGGAAATTTAAAAATTACGCCTGTCAAGAGGGAATAGAACACCTAATTATCTCTTTAACCAAAGGGTATCCAATCAAACCTGCTCCAAATCCCTTTGAAACATCTTCAAATGACGAAAATAATAATTTGAGAAATCCATTCGATCCTTTTAAAAACCAAAAATTCGAACAGCCGCGAAATTTCAGAAACCAACCTCATCATTTAGGCAAAATAATTGGAACTTGTCCAATAATGCGACAATAATGCGGTTCCTTTGGTGTCTTTCTTGAGATCGATGGATATGCTTTGCAACATGTGAAATTAAAACAGAAGAACTTAAAACTTATGCACACCTTTTGTTCAGTATACAGTTGAAATTCGCTGCTTAGGCCACCACCTCGATTCGTTAGTTGGATCAACCGACAGTAGCCTACAATTTGTTAAGGGGTATGAGTATCCTTTGTTGTGGTTGAGAAGAATGGATTCAATTACAGCGGATTGGAACAAGTTGCTTGAAACTGACTTTAAAAAACCAAAATATATGATGTGTGCATTTTTTTTGTTTATGTTTCATTCTAGAATTTAAAATAAAACTCAAAAGTATCGAGCAAATACCAAATGTTCACAATCATTACTTTTAATGCGCAGTCCAAACGCATATGATCACCCCTTAAAAGAATTGAAATTCGATTGTCAAATCTAATTTGACATACAGTTGCTTTTTATTTGGGTCTTGTCCCAATCAGCGGAGGCTCAACTAAAAAGCAGCCCATGTATTAAAAGCCCAACCAGCGAATTTCGAATGTAACTGTCGTGAAAAGGATCACATTTGGATGTTTTGTTCGGAAGAAAAACGTATCTTTTGTCATGTTTGTAGATATGTTGGAAAGACATCTGTCAATTGTCCCAACAATCATTCCGTAAACCAATGCAAAGGGGACCATAAACGGATTTCAGGAGAATGTTTAAGGAACCAAACTACTTCTCCTAATCCAACGTTGGTTCCAAAATCTGAACACTACAATGATTTTCCTATTTATAATGACGTTTTAGAAATAAATCTCAAACCACATAGATGTCCTAAAATCAGAGTAAAAATGATAAGAATTGAGGTTGCAGCTTTAGCCTACACTAGGGGGCGGCTATCTCAATAATTAACTAAGGTTTAGGTTTAACAATTCACAAAGTTGATCTAAGTTTGAAAACAGTTGATGGCACTACTCCTGAATGTCTTGAAGGTGTCCAAGTTCTTTACACCTGCGGTAGTATTACCCATGTTAATTGTCATGGCATCTTATCCTCGGAATGAACTTTTTTAAACAATTTAAATTTGAACTTCGTAGTCCTCATGATCCTCATCCAGGTAAGGTCGTTCGAAACAGATGAAGTAGGAAATGCAATTGACTTGCTATTTATAGAAGACTAATTAGCGAATATTAATCAGTCAATAGTTTTCAAGTTAGGTCCAGAAGATCCATTTGAAAATTAGTTTAAATAACCTTCTAATCCAGTACCGGAAAGTGATCCGAGTTAAGAAATTCCGTCATTAGATTTTCCTAGAGCTCCTTGAAACCATCCTGATGAAATCGTTCCTGAATATACCCTCAATACTGAGCAAAAACTGAAAGTATTTGAAGCCTTAAAAATACTACCTCGTACAGAAGAGTGACTTTCTAGCCTCATTAAGCTTCGAATAGACATGTTGCCTAACGCCACTTTAAGAAGAAAATTACCCATGTAAAAATGCTCTCTCAAAGTAGTAGGCGACGTTGATCAAGAAGTAGACCGGATGAAAACACTTGAAGTTATTGAAGAGCTCAGTGGACCCACTTATTGTCTGAATCCAATTCTACCTGTAAAATCAAGTACAAATAGCACATCTGCCTGGATTCCCGATTAAATTCCGGATTAAATCAAATTACTAAGCCAGATGATTTCCCATTTCCTAATATGTCCAACATACAACATCGGGAAAAAACAGTCCAAACAACCTGACAACCCTGGGTAACAAACACGTGCATTGTTTAAAACCTTGTTGTTCCCTTGGAAAAATAAGTAATCTAATCTAAAGTAGCAAGATGCCAGCTGACCTACCGGTAGCAAAGGACGTTGATATGTCGAATGCTGCCAAGAGGCGCAAGGTCTTCAATCCCCAAGAAGATGACGTTTCGTCAGGAGACCTTGCTAAGCGTGCTTTAAAAGCGAACCGGAAAATGCGAATGCTCAATTTACACCTTCACGAGTATTATGCAATGATGTTCGGCTTTCGTGAAGACGACTTAATCATAATTCATTACACCATCTGTTTGACTTCGATTATTTGGGCAGTGTTACACTAGGGTGGGTCAACTTTACAACCCCCAGTTCTCCACTGCACTTTTAATGCGTATTGAGATTCCCGATAACTGTGCGAAATTTGATCAAATTTAATTATAATCTCGAATAGGCGGGAGAACTTTAAATTTTGTATGGGAAACGAAACGATCCTATTCATTTGCGTACCAAAAATCAAAATATTGCTCAAATTTCACCAATCTTAAACCAAGTGTTCCACACGTACCTACAAGCTCATATATACGCCTGTAGGTAAACGCAGAGCAATTGGTCTACAATAATATAATAATAAGCTTTTTCCCAGAAGTCTAAGCGATTTGCAGTCTTCGATGAAGTTATTCTGCATAATAATCCTAATATATTTCCAAGATTTATTGAAATTTGAGCAATATTTGAATTTTTGGCAAGCAAATGAACAGGCGGGTATCGTTTCCCATATAAAATATAAACTGCTCCCACAAATCCGGATCATAACCAAATTCGTTCAAATTTGCAGGGCTTCGCGAATTCCGCGGATTCCGCGATTTTCGCGATTTTGTAGCGGATTTGAACTTTCAGTTGCGAAAATCGCGGATACATTAAAAAATGTCGCGAAAATCACGAAGGGACTGATGTGCTACGAAAACGGAATACGATTTTCTATTTATCGTGTTTTATGATGTACAGAGCAGTGATGCCAGTTAATGTTTGAAATCTTCCAGTTATTTTAGAATTCATCCAGTTTTCCATTATTAGTTGCAAAATATTTTGAAGTATGATTACTACTACAGCATGACTCAGATGCTTACACTTTAAACTTATATATTAGAATTGAAATCTGGAAATGCAGTATTTAATTTAAATGCAATATTGCAAGTGAATTACAACTACTCGCTTCACGGTATCGAGACGGGTAGGCTGTGTCACAGCAACGACACGCATTTTGCAGGATCGGTATTATGACAGTTAAAATAAGTTTATGTCAAAGTTACCCTACCTCATGTTGAGGGTTTGGAACAGATCAGAAAGTTTCAGAACCATCAAAAATCTTGCCGTCATTATTAATTATTTATCTCTTATCTACCAATATTATTTGTAAGTATGTGGGCTTCTTATGCCTTCGTCGTCTTTTCTTGTGAATTTATTTAATGAAATTGAAGTAACATTTTTTGTAGTTCTTATGCAGGGTGTCTACGTATGCTAATTCCAAGGACATCACGAAATGAATTTCTAGATAATTTTAAGGAAATTTTCAAGCAAAATTACAAAAGAACTTAGAGAAGAAGTCCAAGATAATTCAGAACAAAATTACAAGATAATTCTTAACCAAATTTCAAGATAATTTTGAAGTGAATTGTTTGGGAATTTAAATGAGAATTAATGCTAATTTTGAGTGGATTTTTAGCAGGAATCTTCCTAGAAAAGCTGTAAAATTTGTAGACTGTTATAAATATTTTTTTATATCTCAGAGATAATCTCAATCTTATTTTAGAAGAATTCTGAAATAAACACTGAGAAAAGGTGCAAAAGGATATGTTTGAGAAAATTATAATAAAATCCTGTAAAGGTTTTTTGCGCTTCAGGGATGTTGGACTATAGACAAATTTTGAAGAATTCGAACACAGGTCCGCATCGTCTCAGGAAAAATGCTGCTGTCTTAGTAATGACCCATTTAACCTAGTGATCCTTTCGTTTTTCGGGTCTATGCTTAATTTTAGTTTATATGTGTTGTGCATACCGGAAACATTTCCAAATTAACGGGTAAACATGGAGAAAAAAGTTTCAAAGTTGGAAAATCCCAGAATTAGAGGAATGAAGTCTCAGCCATTTGAGATATTTCAAGCCCGCAACTTTAAATTTCAAAGTTCGATGATTCAAATATTTATTCTACTTTTGGAACTTAAAAACTTCTCACGTTCCCTAATCCATGTCCGGAATATTTAATTTTAAATTAAACACCCTGAGCAATGAAGATTTGGATTTTGCATCATATAATTTTCTAAGCATGAAATCTCTAAAAATCTTAGCCTCTAGATTTCAATTTTTTCCCAAACCTTGAATCTTTGACCTTTTCTGTGTCCAATTGTGGAAAAATTGAATTCTTTAATAATTTCCTCTACAATACACTTGAAAACCTTCTACAGAACACTCTCTGAATTCACTCGGAAATGCTGAAATTACCTGAAAAAACACTTGAAGTTCTCCTTAGTATTTATTTTCTTGAAATTTGCATAGGAGTTTATTTTTAGTCCTGCTCAGAATTTCCATTAATTCTTTGAAATGCTCTCACAATTTCCTTGGAAATCTCTTTTACATTTTCTAAAAATTATCACCGGAATATTTTAGGAATAATCCTCAGAATTCCTTAGAAATGATCGTCAAGATGTTGTTAAAGCTATCATCGGAATTCCGAATTTATTTTTTTTTTTGAATTTTGGTTGTAATTACCATAAAAATTTCATCAAAACTCCTAAGCAGTATTAATTTTGTTCAAAATGAAAACCTCAAATTAAATTTATTGCCTGGTAATTCGTTTTGATTAATGATGATTTTCAAGTTAATTTTCATTTCAAATAATGTTTCAGAAAAGCTATGTCGCTTTTATTAATTTGAATCTCATAATGTGTTTTATGATGTTCACTAAAAAGTCAGAATTTATACTACCAAGAACATAACTGAATATGATACATTGTTATTTGTTTTTCAAAATGGTACACACTCCCTTAGCTCAGTTGGTAGAGGCACAGCTACGAAGATTTGATGGAAGGATGGCTACATGCTTTTGGATGGATGGATGGATGGATTTCTCGACTTCCTTGGGCATAGGATTGCACAGGCATAGAAAGCTCTCGGTTAAAATGTTGAAGCGCTTCAAAACACTAAGTTGAGAGCAAGCAAACAACTAATATGCTATAAGCAATAAGCTTGAAAGACCATGTAGTAGTAATGCAAATGGTATTTACAAGCAATGAAAACAGTTTTTAGTCTGTCGCGGATTAGTATTTGAAGTCGCGGATTTCGCGGATCAAATTTTAAAGATCTTGTAACAGCCCTGAATTTGACACCGTTGTTGAGGACCTTATTACTCATCGAAAGTAATAATTAGGGAACAGGTGGTTATGATCCACCATACAAGCTTGACCGCGGAAAAATGAAAGGGTTAGTGAAGCCTGTTATGGACATAGCTTGCTTTGGTGTTGTGAGACAGTCGTACAAAGCCTCCTTCTCGCAAGTATACCGTGAACGAGAATGCCTCTCCAGTTCAAGTCTTGGGAGCAACTCTTAAGGTAGAACAGGTCAAAGAAGGAGTGCTAAAACTTGGTTGGTCAGCAAAGGCTACGTGGCACCTGTACAATCGTATGGGTGATGATAATTTAGCAACTGTAAACTCTAGAGAGAATTCATATCTGTAACTGTAACCCGTTCGATTTTGTTTGCTAACCTTGTTAAAATGTTATATTTAATTATCTTAAAGATAAATCGTCCAGCTCAAATCTTTGTAGGGGTAAGAGGTGAGATCATCATCATCATTAGCACCATTTCACGATGAAAGCTGTGGAAGGAGCAACATCCAAGTTATTCTGTGACCGAAATGTGGAGAGAAAATACTGGTATCCTCAAATATATCTTCGGCAAGATACGTCTAGGACCCGAAGAAGCTCTGAATATGTTGCTGAAGGCCAATTGTATAAGGCGGTTGAATGTAGACTCGTAATCGGAGCTCAGACAATGCGTCCGGTAGCATTGCGCGATGTTGTTCGTACGGGTTTCACGGTTTTAGTAAGATTGAGCGTTGCTGTAGTGACGGACAAGGAAGCAGCACTAATCGGTCAACTGCTTGTGTATAAGGAAAGAATGGATCAGAGCATCTCCGAAACAAATGGGATCGTGTACGGAACAACAGGATGGTTCAAGTTAGAGGCAACTACATCCAGGACTTAACTCCAGATGAGAATATCCTACAATTGGAAAATAAATACATATTCTGTAAGAGCTGCTCTTTTATATGTATTGTCATTTTAATGATTATATCCTTTCATTTTGTGTTTCAATGTATGTGTGAAAAAACATATTTAAACAAAAATAAAAAGGCACAAAACGATAGCTGATCGGGTTCAGGTGGAAACCGCTGGCGAAGTAAGGTCGATTGAAGTTAAGCAAACCTAGATTCGATTGTGTTATTTTTTTTATAAAACGCTTAATGGTTGATAGTCTGTAAGTGCTTTTCATTGTGGAATTAAGTCAAAAAAATGTGAAGAGAAAACGGCTGGACTAAGAGGTGGCTTTTACCATTCAACGTGGGTGCTAGTCTGGAGTGTCAAATTCGCCGTAGACACACTCGGTTGTCGCTACTTAGGTGGCAATCAGCATCGTAACCACCGCATTTTGATTCCGGGTGAAAATTTACCCATCGAATCCGCTGTGCGGCCACACTAGATTACGACAATTCCAACCACAGTCCGAACAACCTCATGCGGCAACGCCATTATGCCAGCCAAAGTAATAACGTTCCTTTTGTTCGCATTCAATGAGTTCTGAAAATTAGAGGAAAAAGTTGAAAACTTTGTAAATATACTAGTTGTTAGATACCCGTAGGTTAATAGTTTCTGCCTTTGCTTTTTGCTTGATTTAAACAAAACTTATTGAAAGGGCTCGAATTTTCAGTTTTAAAAGTTTTAGAACAGCTTTGATTCTTTAGTTAGCTAATTTTTAATCGAATTTGGTTTCCTGTGAAATTGGTTTTCGGGGTTAGAATGTGGGTGGAAGTGTCTAGGGAAAAAAAACCTGCCCTGATTTAGAGTCTCTGGCCGGACTTACGACAGTACCAGTGGCCCTTCATTTTGAAGGAGGCGCTAAAGCTACTGGCATTTGGTAACCTACCACTTCCCGTGGATTCGAACTTCGGGGAACAATATTCAGGGTTACAGTTTGTGCATATCATAAGTACCCTTTGTAATACCGTCGGACTGAAATGAACGTAACAAAAAATCTGTGAAATAAAGCAAAACAAAACATTACGTATCTACATCTAACCTTGGGTTTGGTATTTCAGCTATTCATTAGTTTTACTAGTTGTCTCATGTTGCGATTCCTGACGAATTAAAAATCATAAAAGTAAAAACCTAGTATTCTTTGTTCCTAATTCTGCTGGTAAAAATTATTTCTTTTCCGAGTTTTCCTCTTCATTTTCTTTAACTTCCATGTAGACATCTTAAATGCTATTATCATTGCGTTTTTTTCTTTCATATGAAATTTGTTTAGCGATTTCTATTTTTTTTATATCTAAGTATCTATTACCTCATATAAATTGTAAATTAAATATTCTTTTTTGATGTTTCCTTCGCTCCCCGGTTCATGTATCTAAGTTACTCGTTAGATTTATTAGTAAGTTTTCTGTCTTACCTAGACTTGCTCCGTATTCGTTTTGCGTCATTATTGATTTATTAAAATCTGCGGCAAATTGTTCATTCCTTCATTAATTATTTCTGGTTTTCTGCCATCACTTTATAATTAACATAATTATGTATAGGTTATCATCCCCTTCTTTAACCTCCGTCTCTTAGAGCTTACTCCAATAGTGTTATGACCCTTATTAGTATGAAACTTACAGCAGAGCACCGCTCTAACCCACGATTACCGACTATCGCGAGCAGAGCGTGGCCGTCCCTAACTGGAGGTGGACGCAATTGGCGATACCGGCGAGAGTGGACTTCGGGCAGAGTCCCGGGGGCAGCCGGACAACGTTATCACCAGCTTGCGGGAGCCAGCGTGATCACGGTGCTCGCAAAGCCACACGCCCTGCCACGTGCCTAGAGACAGTTTACCATCGGTAATTGGGATTGTCAGTGAGCTGCCGAGAAAACACGCTTTCACGTGGGCGGGCTAAAAACAAAAAAATCCCATGAGCGATCGTTCTACAGTTTTTGGAGCGCCAAGGATACTTACCATGTCGTCTGGACCTTCGCAGGAATGTCGGTACGGTAGTCCTTCCGGTACAATCTTATTTAGCATCATTTCCATATCGTCCCTGAAAAATTAAAATTAAACCTCGTTAAGCCGTATATTAGGTTATAAATCGATTGCAATGCGCGGATCAAAGTGATATGTGGAGGTATTATACGACTGTGAAAAGCATGTAGCTACGCTGTAATGTCTGAGATGATTTTTTTTTCAAGAAGTTATTGCGGGAAGTTGAAAGAACTAACCGGAGGAAACAGGAAGCCACTTGTGGAGCTAATTAGAAGACACTTCTGGTGGAAATCCGAAAATAATCCGATCAAAATCGGTATGAACTTTTGTGGAAAATTGTTATAAAGTTCTGGGGTGTACGGAAAAAACTTCATGGGGAAATCTTAAAAAAGCTTGATGACTTCTGATTGGATTCGGAAGACAGTTCCAGGAGAAATATTTTTCATGATTCAATTTGCGTAGATAGGGTAAATTATGGCTTCGGCACCCATTGACTGTTTTCGGCAACCGAAATTGAAACGTTAATTTCACTGTATTTTCCCATCAAAACTCTTCGCTGAATGTATAAAGTCGATTCCTTACCTTTTCAGCTTCAACCTGATTACATTTTTACGACTGTGCAATCCTGTTCTGCCATATTTTTCTTTAAATGAAATATACACACTACAAAATACGGCTGATTTTGAGTTGCCAATAATAGAACAGCTGGTTAACACGCAGTTCAAATGGAAAGGGTGCCGAAGAAAAAGAGACTGCCGACAATAGTCTCACTCACCTGAGAAGTTTGGAGCGTTGTAAAAACATGTTCAACCCATTTTGATCAATTCTGTCGATTGGAATTGGTAGAACAGGAAGCAGCAGATAAATGTCAACAAACAAACCTGTCATGTATGTATGTGACGCTGAGAAATCGCTAATAGAAGTTCGGACGCTGCTTAGATTGACGAGAATACGTAAATTCCCCTATATGGCAAAATTAATGTTCTAACCCTGTATCAAATTAAGCTAAGAAAAGAATGAAAAATGAAACAAAACAACCTGAAAATTAAATGACCACTAGGGCCGCAAACATTTACGAGATAAAACGTTCGGGAGAAGTATGGAGGAATCCTGAGGAAGTCGGTTAATCATCTGGTAGTGCTGGAAAGAAACTTTCTGCGGAAGTTGTAAAAGCTTCCCAGAGAAGACGAAAGCAGGAAGGAACCTCCTGGGTTAGATCAGAGGAATCTTATGGAGAATGGCAAAACAATCTTTCAGCGCAAGCCAGGAAGATTTTCGAGTGAAGAAATTTCTAGGAGCAGCTAGAAGAGAACACCAGAAATAATTCTGGAGAATGCCGGGTTGAACATCAAGGGATAATTGGAAAGTTGTCATAAAATCCCAGCGGGAATCAAATGAAACTACCAAGAAAACACGCAAGTATCTTCCGAGCAAAGTCAGACAAACTTTCGATGGAAGTAGAAAAAAAAAATCTGAAAATAAGAGGATTTCTAGTTATAAGTAAATTTGGTTTTTTTTTTTCATCTGCTGCGACCACACACTTAGAAAAATTGATGTGAATATAGGTGCTCTGAGACTGACATATACGAACGTCAATTTTTACATAAAATTGAGTCATCTTACACGTGACGAAATCCATCTTTGACATAAAGGATGAGACGTAAACAAACATGTCATGTAAAATTAAGTGCTCCGAGACTGAAAAGTTCGAAAGTACGTTTGATTGAGCTGAAATCATACGTACTTTCGAACTTTTCAGTCTCGGAGCACTGATTTCATACGACTTAAAAAATAAAATACCTTAATTTTTTTCATATTATTGAGAATAACATACGCCATTTCAAATGCCGTAAAAAAACTTTGCCCCAACTAGAGATATTAACATTTGAAAAGGGCATATTTTTAGTAGAAAAAACTCTTGATCGGCGAAAGATATCGACAAGCTCTTTGCAGCAAAAATTTGTGCCTTCTAAAGATCTAAATGTTATTTGCAGACACCTTTGCTGAGAAATTTAAAATAAGAAAACTAGAGTAAAACAACTGTTGTTTGAAATTAGCTCAGCTATAACTTTGCTGCCGTATACCTTATTTTTTTTCATGATAATAAGAACTACCCTAGAAGTCATTGTCATAAAAATGAGGGCCTAACTACAAGGAACAACTTTGTAGAAGAGACTTTTAGCCTAAAGTTTCAATTTCAGGTTCAAAACCTATCATTATCTGCATTCTGGATCACTGTGCACTGTGCGTGGATTGAATCCTAAGCTTCTTCGCGTTAGGATATCAATTCAGCTTATCGTTTATCAAAACGAATCCTGCTGCAAACCCAACCCTTTTATCCAACATCCCAGTGATTTCTCGTGGAAGTGCAGAGGACTCCTTGGCTTCCATCAAAGCGAGTGTCACGTAAACACAGTCCTACCCATTCCTATATTGACCTGCGTTCGGGCGCGGCCGGCGCTGGTATTGCCTAGTTTGAGATCACCAGTTTTTACATATTGAGGATGAATGCTAGTCCCAAGCATCGTCTATTGGTTCTCTGTGTAATTTCAGCTGATCTGGCAATACAGAATAACATCCGCGGGCGGTCAATCATGGTCATGCTAAGTCGTTTGGTGAATTTTCACTAAATTTTACACTTCGAAAATATATTAAAATGTTTGAAAATCCCTCTGTTGTGGATCGGCCAATTTACGAGAAGGTGTCAGTCAAAACTGATTCCTTGTCTGTCAAAAATAAGTTTGCTAGCATTCCAGGTTTATTTGAAACTTTTCCATCAGTCAAAATGAAGTGAAAATTCACCAAATGAAACACAGCCTAAGCACAACCTACACTTTGCCTTTGTTTTTAGAGCGGATGTTTTTTACAAATGGAATGTTCCTACTGTAGTTGTATTCCATATTTCATTACCTTTCCATAAATACCGTTACATTTGATAAGGAGTCGAGATATTGTTGAAAATCTAAAACCCTTTCTTGACTCTAAACTCGGCCTACGAATTTTGATTGCATCCTAATGCATTGAAACACCATTGAATTCACTTTTGCGTACGGATAAAGTTAAACATGTAATGCAAAATGGATTCGGTCAGAGCGCTTCTTTTTTTTTAACATCGGTCTCTGTTTCGCAATCTAGTGCCAATCACAGACGGACATCGATTGCCATCCATTGACGGGATATCGCACCCATTCAAACACAAAAAATGGTCCAGGATCAACGGCTTTACTTTCCTTCCGAAGGAAGACGTGACCAGAGATTTTTAAGCCTCAGAAAAAATCCCACCGACCTCGGCTGGGATTGAACCCAGACCCATTGCACAGTGGGCAAAAATTGACAAAACCGCGACTAAATTGAATATCTCGGCTGCCAAACGGTTTCAGTCAACATGTTATACATATTCTCAAAGGAAAAACTCTGCTGAATCGATTGGTGGTAGTCTCATTGGCCGAAGACTTTTGTCTACCGGGATCAATCCGAGTTCCCAGTAAAGTAGGATACCTATGCCACTATCTAAGGACATAATTGTACACATTAGTTAACGTATATTTATATGTCCTCAGGGAAACTCTACTGGCCTAAAGGAGGATCCGGAACGACCGACAGAGTGGCCACATTATAAAAAAATGTCTTAGAACCTTGTGATTTTTTCTATGTTGTTCAGAATCAAGAGATCAAAGCGTATTTAACATATTCTTTGATATGTGGCCACTTCATCGGTCAATCCAGATTATTTGGAGAACCATAATATGGCCGCTATACCCCAAAATATAGTTTCCATATTAATTACGCTTTGATCTCTTGATTCTGAACAACATAGAAAAAATTACAAGGTTCTAGGACATTTTTTATAATGTGGCCACTCTATCTATCGTTCCGGATCCTCCTTTTGGCCAGTAGAGTTTTCCTGAGGGCGTATATGGTGTCTTTACACCAAATATACTTAGTACTATCAATTTCCAGTCATATAAGTTAAGTAATGTGTACAATTATGTCGATAGATAGTGGCATAGGTATCCTACTTTACTGGGAACTCGGGTTGATCCCGGCTCTATCTCGGTACGTAAAAGTCTACGGCCAATGAGACTACCACCAATCGATTCAGCAGATTTTTTTTCTTTGAGAATATGCATGAATTGAACATTCCAAGCGTTCTTATAGGTTTTTTTTTGTTTGGTAGCTTTTGATTGAATAATTGACTCGTTTACGCCGTTGTGCTTGTAGATGGAAGCGAAGAAATTTCATCCCGTTAAATTTATGGATTTTGCGTTGCTCTGGATTTTTTTTCTAACATATGTGGATTGTATCAGACGGCCAAGACGTATTTCAAGACTATACATTTCGTGCAAGCTTTACCACAAACCGGATTACCCTGTGAATCGAACCGTCTACAATTGCGACTTCCCCTCTAACACATCATGCCAGCTTGTTAGGTTCACTTGGCCAGATTTGGTGAGTTCGTTCCATTTTGTCCTTTACAATATTTTCATACTTAATTTCCGAGTACTAGTACTAGTGATACTACAAACATTTCCAACTCATTAAATACGCGTCAATCAAGCAATACCGCTTGGTTGAAAGTCCCAGTACATTATTAATGATTCCTACATTGAAATGTATTGGAGCGGGGCTTAGCAAATACGAAAAAAGCTTCGGAATGCTTGCGTTCTTGAAATGGGCTTTAGGAGTTGTTATAGAGCTGTCACCTTCTAACTCCCGGATTTAAGCTTCTTGAAATTATTTATATAAAAGATGGTTCCAGGAGGATTTTATCCATAATGCCACTGCCAGTCAGTGGACAAATTCATGAAAGAAGGATACATATGTGGTAATATAGTAACAGGTTTCCTAATGACTACTGACTACTGATATTAGGCAGAATATAATGTTTCAACAAACACGTGTCGGTCGAATTAGGATTTATCCCAGGCTACTATTGTAGAAAAACGTAATTGATAGATATTGGGCGGACCGCGTCGGAATGTTTAGAAAAATAGGGCGCACGCTTGATCCGGTTTAAGATACATTGTTGACTGCTTTCGGGAACATGATTTCATTTTAATAACTTGTTTACTTGTTTAACCAGGGCTTAAGCAATCGTCACGTTGGTCATAGCTTGTTATGATAGCCTGAACAATGCGTAAAGAGCAAACCGCGAAACATTGAACGTCGCGTGAAAGTGGAACTTAATGTAGGCCTAAGTGCTTTTTCGTAACTTTTAGTTTTCGGATTAGAAAAATAATCGGTTGCAGGACAGTGTTACCGATTTATATTAGATAATTCAAAGCTATGTTGATCATTATAACATTAAATTTTGAATAACAAATGATAAGACAATCTTATTCAAATGTCGTAATAATACCTCTGACCAAGGAAAAATGATTTATATAGTTTTCATAAAAGTTGACGATACAAATACTAATGAGGAAAGGAATTCCGCATTTCCTTTTCCCAAGTCCTTTTCCTCTCCTTCCCTTCCCTTCTTCTCTTTTCAGAAAGCGAGTAATGGCGCTATAACCATATGCCATATAGGGCTAGGACAAGAGTTAGTGCTCAGGTCCCAACCGCTAGAAGAAAATGGTAGCGAGCAAGGGCGCTATAACCTAGGCGAATACAGCATTCCCTCCGTATAGGTTACGTCCGCACACCGCTCTCCGTTGTCCTTCAACTGAGGTCGGCTGGATCGATTGAGGGATGGCAGTGGGTTGGCGGTGCCGTCCACGCTTGTACGGAGGGAGGACTGTACGCTCGAACACAAGGGGTAAATACCTGTGTTCCATCCCAGGAGATCGGACAACCAAGGAGTGTACATTAACATTCTTAGCTCTGTCACTCCCAACGATTTATATAGCCTATTTTCAAATCCAGCATACGGAGCGGTTGGTACGGTATGTCCCCGCTCTTTGATTACCTGTGGATTAAATGTTAACCACTGTCTATACTTATTAAGTAGACATGGTAAACATTCACTTCCACAAAAATTAACTAAACGCTACACAGTAGGCCTGGCCGCTTTATTGTTTGTTTCACATCCTTGATGTGCAGCAGGCATTAATAATGACAAGAAAAATGATAGATGTATCATTTTCCAGGATTCTTTCAAGTACTGGCTGTGTATGTGAAGACTAGACTAGACTAGAATAATTGACTCGTTTACGCCGAAATCATGGATATATTTTATGTTTTCTGCTCAATAGGACCAAAATTGGGGGGGATTTGATTTCCAGTCTGCAAGAGCAAATTCAACTACTAAAACACTCCAACCATAAAATTACACATTTACCCTAGTGAAGAGTAAAGTTCCGCTCATTTTCCATCGTCACGAATGAACTAAATTCCCGAAAACTCTATTGAACTCCTTGGTAACAACAAACAACTTACCGTACGTCCGGATCCCAGCTTTCGTTCAACGCTAAACTTGCCGATGTGTGTAGAACTGTAATGAAATAGAAATAGAAAAAGGAAACCGATTAGTGGCAGTGGCACAGCACGTGGATCAACGAGAGTACCACTATCTACTGTGGTGCATCTTTTCTACAGCAGATAGTGGTAGCAGCCAGCGACGTAGTCGAAAAATTAAATTTGCAAAGAAATTTCCGGAACGCTCTGATAACTCGGGTAATCCGCAGTAGTTAAATTAATTACGCTTTGCAAAAAAAAGATAGGGCCATGGCAAACAGCCATTAGCGAATGGTGGGAGTGAAAAGACTACTTATAGGCAAAGTTATTGTACAAGATTTTGGTAATTGTTAGAAGTCCATTTGTTGAAAATCCTTTTGCACAATATAATTTAATGGATACCTAGCCATAATTGTTTTTATTTATCGAAAAAAAAACTGCCTCGACCGGCTGGACATGGGAAACAGGTGTAGAAAGCGAAATCCATAGTGTGGAAAATGTAATAAGAGCAGACAACTGCTTTCAAGCCGGTAGCTTTCATTTTTACTAATGTGTTAATTAGTAATGCAACATAAGTTTAATGGAAACATTCTACTCGCATAATTCGCGCAACATTTACACCAAACCCATCAGCGTCAAGTGTAGCAGGGGAAGGAAATAAGTATGTAGTTTGTGATCGCACTCATGTCATGAGTTGCTTTGAATAATGCGCTGTGCACCTCTTCTAGCGGTCTGATGGAGAGACGGGGAGGTGTGCTACGTATAAGAGGCGATCCATTAAGTACGTCACGCTCGTAAGGGAGAGAAATCCGTGGCAAACAATGTATAAGTTATAGGAAAAACATGACGAAAGGGAGGAGAGGAGGGAGGGTTTATTATTCCCAGAATTTTTCATGACGTACGTAATGGATGCTCCCTTAAAGCAATAGCAAATAGTAGCGTGATCATTGATAGTCACCTAAATGGAAGCACATATCCAGCGTACATGATATCCGTTCGTTCGTAGTAGCTACTGCACAACAGCCAAGTCAACAGCAACGGCAGAAAAAAAGTAATCAAATTAAATAAGATTCAGCACATTAGCATAGCTTTTCGCCGGAGACAACGGCTTTAAATGCATCCGTTTAGTTAAATCACGCAGCGGAATGGATACTACCATCAAGTGTGTGTATTAGGATGTTTATTAAGTAGGCAGAGTGCTTTTGATTGGAAATTAAACAAATTAGTTGTCATAAAATTAGATGTTGACACCAGCACACAATAAGGTGACGTTATAAATTAGCACTTCTATGATTTGTTTATGGAAAACAAACGAGCTAATGATATGCTGTTTTTGTATGGGAGGAAATTATTCACACATTGATTTGTAGAGCTGATTTTTTTGTCAGTTGTTATAACTTTTTTCTAATTCTAATCACAAAAAAAAGAAGAACGCAGCTGATTCATTCGTACCGTAAAAAGCGGTTTAATTGATCAGCTGGGCATATTCAACCACGGACATGTCTCATTATTTTTCTTCAAGTGCAATATTGTTTTTAAACGGTTTAACCTTGTATGTGTGCCCATTATTTTCATTCATACCTTTTTTTCTTTCAACAGTTCAACTATTGTAAAACAATTAAAATAATATTGATTTTAATCGAAGGCTTTTTCAACGAAATCGATCATTTTAAACCATTCGGAATATGTTTGGATCTAGCACTTGTTTTCAGAAACACATTTTTCATTTCAAAGCAACGAAAAATCTTCTGTACGAGCGAGGCTTAACGATTTTACTCTAGATTAATAAAATAATCGAAAAATATGAACTTCTATATATTGGAGCTTAAGTAAATTGCAAGATTATTGAATAAGACATTTTTGCAAATCCTCAGAATGAAATTTAGATATTTAAAAAAATCGTCAAAATTTGAACAGCTCAGAGTTAGGCGATTTTGGTAAGTGATTGTCTACATATACATTTCAAAAACAATTGTATGGGCGATTGTTTGTGCGGGAGGGGGATCTAATACCTCTAAAAAAACCCGAATTTATCCACCTATGGTGTGATCAGACCCTTCTTACTTATTCAAGTTTATTTATTTTATTGTCATTATCAGTGACCAACCCCCCCACCCCGTGTCATCCAGTGACGCTACGCCACTGCCTGGGGGTACCCGGAATATATCCGGGTGTAGTCTATTTGGTGAGGCTACCAATCACCTTATCATCGTATTTTAATGTGATTTAATGGGGTTTAATTCAATTCATATTCAAGCAACTTCCCCGGGGTACCCGGAACATGTCCAAGTGTGTCCAATGTGGTCTGGAACACTTAACACGACTTGCATTGATCTTATTTTTGAATTCTGTAGTAATTTGATGTGTCGCATGATGGTTTTGATACGCTTTCCGTTAAATCCAGCGTGAAAGCCCATATTCACCGGATCTTATTCCGGCCATATCTCCGGAACCGTTTCACCGATTCCAAAACCGTTCAATAGGACCCCAAGACCTATCATTTGGCGCCGAGTTTGTCCAAATCGGTTGAGCGGTTGCTGAGAAACGCATTCATTTCGTTACATACATACACACACACATACACACGTACACACACACAGACATGTTCCGATCTCGTCGAGCTGAGTCGAATGGTATATGACACTCGGCCCTCCGGGCCTCGGATCGATAGTCGGTTTTTCAAGTGATATCTATACCCTTCTTTGTAAGAAGGGTAAAAACGGTCTACAAATTATATGAACAGCCTCTTAGAATTTTTTTCGAATGCCGAACATTGAAACCAATGTTTTAGACTCCATTAGTTGAAAGTTTAACAGTGTTTTATCTTTTTTAACTTTCTTCCGCATATTGTTATGTCTATTAAAACAATCGTCTAAACATGGTTTAGTATACAAAACGATGTTTAGACGTTTTAATAGACAAAACAAAATCCGTTTAATTCCAATATTTCATGACAAATGAGTGTTGTTTGCCAATACATTTGGTATCCAATAGAGTGAATGTTTAGAACGTAATGAATATAATGAGCTGCAGTTATTCAAAAACAGTGAATCTGAGAATACTTTTGTAATGTTGTATAGGGTAAGTGTGCCAGTTATGACATTAGTGCTCTAGTTTATGGCCCTAGGGCCTAACTCAAATTTGAAATATATTTTCATGGTTTAATGTTCGTGGATTTTTGGCCAAGTATATGTTCTACCCTTGTATCGAAACGAATTTTGAAAATAATGTAAAAATGTTAAATTTAAGATAGGACCAATAAGAGGACCACAAGGTACAAAAACTGTTACACCCTAACAAAAAAAAATCGCCAAAGCTGGCTTCAAAACATGGTAGATGTAATCTCCTTTTAAAATTATGAACCGGCAATTAGCGAAAACAAAACATAGATGGTGGCAATCAGTAGTTTCATCCATTACCAGCGCGACATAATCGCAAACAGTTGGCTATTTTCTCTCCAAGAGTCAATCAATCTAACCTCACTTCACTTGTTGATCGATTGGATCAGAAACATGAGAAGCTCAGAAAGTGTATTCCACCTGTTCACCGGAAGTGAGCCGCCGCCATCGACCATCTGAACAAAAGAGACCTGCATTGAATGTTTCTACATTATACACATACATACATACGCACAGTGCTGGTCATAAGTAAAGAGACGCAAAATTTACGGATGTCCACAAAAATTCTTGATATTTTGGCTGCTGTATGGTTAAATGGTTCAAGATTCATCGGTCAAGTTTTGAGCAAAATTGGCTGAGCGTGTTACAAGTTTCGAAAGATTTTAATGAAACGTAATTTTTTGAAGAACTCTTTCTAAGAATGATTATTGAAGTGCCGTAAAACGGGGTATCTATGGTAATGCGGGTAACTTTGATAGTAAAATATAATGATTAAATTTACTCTTGGCATTGTTTTCGAATTGGAAACATTGGTTCCATTTTGTAGCTTATGGTATTGCCCTTGATGTCGTACACTGCAAATAAAATTCACGTAATATTCACCTGAAAAGGTACGTAAATATTTTCCATCGTACTTTTCAGGTGAATATTACGTGTTTTGGGAATGAAATGTTGTTTCAAGTGATTCATATGAAAAGCAAGTGATTTTCACGTAAATTTTATCGGACGTTCCGATGATCGTCAAATTAGCTTCACTTAATAGTTACGTGAATTGTTTAGTAATCGTCACTGGATTTTTTTAGTAATATTTATGTGAATTTGTGGTATGTTTCATGTGTTTTAATGCAGTGGTATTGCATTATATCATCCGGATTTTTTTTTTAATAAATTTTAACTTATTTGTTGAATTTTTACTTTATTATAATCAACATAAAATTGTTCTTTTTAGTAACTATCGTGAGTATCAAACCTATTCTTAAATCTATACCCAGTGCAACAGGTTGTTGTTAGGTTGATCGTTCTGCATTTGTTTACTCCTCAATGCTCTATAATAATTGCTGCTTCTGAATAAAGTTAAAGTTGGTTATTGGTTTATTTAAAACATTAAGTTTGATCCTTACATTTATTTTTCTCCAACAACTGATGACTTCGAAAAGGACATCATGTCTCCAATAGACGTCTTTTTGTTGTAAGCACTCCTGTAGTTCGGCGATTAAGCTTGTGAGGACTGCTCAATCCGATTTTACGCTCTTCAATTTATTTTGGGTATTGAAAATCAGGATTCATATATTGATATTAATCAAACTTACGCTCATAAACATTAAAAATCCCCAATCTCGTAGTAACAAAAATCACCTATTTTCAACCGGCGCCATTTTGAACTAACAAATACGCAAAAACAGTTTTCACATCATGAGGTCACTTAAAATTTACGTGAACTTCACTTAACATTTATCTGTATAACACTTGAACTCCATCAGTGAATCTAGTGGAATTCATTACCATGCCATTGATATTTATGTGCAGCATGTAATTCTTATTGGATTTCTATTTTTGAAAGGTTACCTGATTTTTCAGGTGAAATTTACGTTTCTCGTTAGTTCAGTGTATAGAATGTTTATGTAGGGTAAGTGTGTCAGTTATTGAACTAGTTCTCCAGTTTTTGGTCCTGGGGCCTAACTCAAATTTAAAATAAATTGTCATTGTCATAATTTGAGTAGACATATGGCAAATGTTGCGATTTAACCTTGCATCGAAATAAATTTGGTAAAAAACTGATGAAAATGAAATTTAAGATACGTTGATAGATTGATCAATCAATTAGTAGAGTAAAAGCGTATCCGCAATTCAATTTACAAACGTCACCGTTAACCCACATTTTACTTCATTCATATCCACATAGTACCGCGATAGAATGAGAAGGGTCATAAATGCATGCAAACGAACCGAACAAGTGTTTTGCTGTTTTTTTTTTCTTTTTCTTGACTCGGCGCACCTAAAGGTCTCAAACTAAAAGAACCAGAAAGGGCAGTATATAGTGTCCAAGGCCAAAGTAACCATGGAAAATACTGAAGCCGTTTTCAACTATATAAACTTTGTAAAACTTATAGCGAACCCCACACGTACATATATTGACGCGAAGGGGATTTATTGACAATAATATTGATGATGTGAATACAGAATTATGGTCAATACCGATGTATTGACGTCAATATAGAATGTATTGACAATACGATTATTGTCAATAAAAGCGAACGTGTAGGGTCCACTTATGAAATAAACTCGTGTTCAAACACGACTCTGACTTCCATGCGACTTCCTCTGGGAAGACCGCAAACTGAAGAAAGCCGTTGGCTAGTGATCTACGGTCTATAGACCATCCAGTAGATACCACTACGTCTAATTCTTGAAGGTCCTCCGCGATTATTCACATTCGTTAAACAAGATCTACCGGGATTATACACGGTGCTGTTATGCGAGGTTTTTGTAACATACCAGCATCGTATAGTACTCTTTAAACTTTTCCGTTGAGCAAAAACAAAAGTAGAGTAAAGTGGGGCAAGGGTACGCACCATAACATAAAATTTTAGTTTATAACCGTGAGTCAATTCCTTGACACTTGGCCACAATCGCTTATTAATAGCTATTTAAAAAATCATGACATTCTTCTTAAATCTTTGATTAAGTAAGATTTTTTAAAGTTCCAACCACGTACTTTATGCTTAACGGCGTGTTTGGAGTACCATCCAAATCATTTCTGGAAAAGTTCGACTATTTGGGTAATGGTTCGTTTATGGTATTTATTTATTAGGGCAACTGGTGCGGGAAGAATGGAAATCTTACTATATGTTCCAGAAACGTCTATTTTAATTGAATGAATGCTTTCGTAATTTATAGCAAACCCAATTTGGACCTTTCCTCATCTTTACGCACATGTACATTCAACTATTTTCTTTGTTCAAGTGTTGAAAGTTGCTATTTTTAGCGGTGGGAATTAGCATAAACGTACAAAGCTGACGTATTTAATATATTCGGCAAATTATTGCACTAAAGCGTACTAAAAAATATAAATGATTTGACCACCACTCGAAGTTAATAAGGAAAAGGGTCTCCCATTAATTACGTCTTTCCTATATCGTCTGTTGATATAGACCACAAACTAACTGGCATATAGACCAATCATAATACACGAATACTTAGGTTATAATCTTCTTCCGTGATATCCTAATACCGCTTCCAACAAATTTTAAATTATAGATGCAAGATCGATGCAAAAATCGAGAAATTTCCATACTTCTAGTGATAACTTATAGGGTAAATGATGGCTTCAGCACCCATTGACTGCAACCAATTAAACGTTAATTTCGCTGCACTTTCTCACCAAAACAGTTCGCTGAATGTATTTGACGATTCCTTAGTCTTTCAGCTTCAATGTGAAACATTTTAACGACTGAGCAAACATGTTATGCCAGGTTTTTTTTTTTCAAATGAAACATACGCACTAAAAGTACGGCTGATTCGAATTACCGATAATAGATTAGCTGGTTAACACGCAGTTCGAATGGAAAGGTTGCAGAAGAAAAAGAGGCTGCCGACAATAGTCACACTCACCTGAGAAGTTTGGAGCGTTTTAAAAACGTTTTCAACCCGTTTTGGACAATTCTGTCTGATTGGAATGGATAGACTAGTAAGCAGCAGATAAATGTAAACAAACAAACCCGTCATATGTATGTGTGCGTGACACTGAGAAATTGATAATAGAAGTGACAAAAAATAACCCTAGTTAGATTATTCAAAATGCACAATAAGTTTCTAGTAAGCATGTACTCATTAGAGGTTTCAATCCTACTCATAATCATGGGTCCATCATTTCGTTTACCTGCCTTAGTGCGTACTTTTTCCGCCTGCATACTCTTGCTCCACTTTACTCTATGATGTTCCACACTTACGGCCAGTACTGTGCATACCCACATATATCGATTTGAAACGAGACTCCCAGTCTAAACGGAAGTGTCTCAATCACTGAAACTGACACGGATTGTCGTGTCCTCCTGTCTCCTCTTCTATCTTTCCTCACACTCTGCGCGCGTTCCATGTCGATCAAATCCTGTTTATCTATTCAGTTGATTTTCCATATCAATTTTCCATCTTCGGGTTATATTTGTCATGGTCAGGTCACGTCACGCGACGACACAACAAGCACTGCGACACGCCAACCCAAACCATAAGCGTCGGTAACCGAAGGATTTCAATTAATTTTGAGCTGTAATGTTTTTCTCTAATGAAATTATTGGATTTATCTCCATACCCAACACCAACATTTACTTGACGACAAAACGAGAGATTTCATCATCCGATTCATTTGTTACCGATTTCATTCTTTTACTGCCGATTCGAATCTGCCGGAAAATAAAAATCTGTAACTAATTTGCTGTTGGCATGAACGAACGATGCTATTTTTCAATTTGTCTGGTCAATAGACCCCCGCTAACTTGAATGACATTCAAAATCAAAATTATATAAATAAACGGGGTTTATTTTGAATTTGAACTTCTAGTAGTTTTGTTTCTACTTCTTATTTTGCAATTTTCAATTTTGCTTTACTCTTATAGGAAACTGAACGTTGACGTCACGAATGAACGCGATGAACCGGCGTTCATCACTTTGCCATCCAGTGGTAGTTTGTTTACCTTTGCCTGTTAGTCGATTCAAGTGGATTCGAGAATTTAAATAAAAAGGACTAAAAGATATGTTATCCGTCTATGTTCTTTTGAAAAATCTTCCTCTCTAAAAATATTCAAAAAAATAAATCTGTAAATAAAACACCACCACCAGATATCATAAAAGTGAGGTTAATTTTTGAATATTATCAGTTCCGCGAACTACTCGCCGCAGCGCTGGCATCGGATCATTTTGACGTTTCCATACATTCTATAGAACTTTTATGCAATATTGTTTGCTAGTTAGCGAGCAGGCTTGTTTTTCAGGAGAAGCCCGAGAGATGTCGTTACTAAGGTCCTATGTTTTGAGATACTATGTTTTTAAGAAAAACTTTTTCAAAGAGAAACGTCTGTTTGTCTGTGCCAGAACAACCAATCGAACTGTCAAGCGGAGCACCAAAGGAGCACAGTAAATAAATATTATTGTTTCCAGAGCCGATGAACTGTAAGTAATGCATTCATTACTGAGCATATTTCAATCAATTTTCTAAAAAGTACTACTTCACATTAATTAGTGCATTTTGTTAATATATAATAAATTATACCAAGCATTTAAGTTTAAACTCTCCGAAAAAAGTTATGCCTAGCATTTTTGTTGAAATTAATTCAGGTACCATGGATCCCTATTAGGGTTGATGCATATATTATATCACGCTCTTTTCTAAAATTTTGTGACAAGCAATGCATTAGGTATAGGAAAAACGTCACGATAATTTTTTGCTCGATTTAGCGTGACATAATTAATGCATGGGCCCTTAGGTCCTAGAATCTTCGTTACCGAAATGATATTTTTTCACTTCTGGATCAAAGTCATTCGATGCGAACGCAAAAAAATGTGGTTGCAGCTAGAAATACTAGAATAAGAGATCAGCGGAGACACTCAAAAGCGGTTCCAATCTGAAATGTTTACAATTGGTTTGCCTAAATTAGTGGTAAGTATTGATATCGCTTGAAGATTCACTTACAACCTATTACATGGATTATAATGGATACCTAAAGTTTGCCATTTTCTTAAGCTATTTATGATTTTTAATTTTCAAAAATCTGACAAGGACATTTTGAGATTTTTGGGTTTAGAATGTTTTTTTTTTATTATTTTTACTCAAAATAAATTTAAAATATATTTTTTGTTTAAAGCTGTGTATAGCTGATCGATATAATAACAGCGCAGGCCGATTTACACACAACATAGTCAACTTTTAAATGTTGAACCTTTGTTCTTCGATGATCAATTGAACTGAAATCTTCGCCACAGCATTGCCGGAAAGTGATATACATGTAATTAGGTTTGCATCTCACCTTACTCATCTCACCTCACTTCATCTTACCTCGCCACTCGTCTTCTTAGTTAACCTAAACTCACCTCACCTCATCTCACTCTCACTTGTTCTCTTCACATCTCATCTCATCTCATCTAACCCTTAGATAATTAAAACATAGATTTGCTACTTCAGAAAAGAAACTGGCAAAAAAATGTGGCGCCTGACTGAGAAAGGCGGTCAGCGGGTGAACTAATGTTTCCTCCCTGCGTATTCACAACTTTGCACGGTAAGATTAATTTACTTAGATTGCACAAAGAAATTATCTAGATTGGGTGCATAGCGAACAAACCCAAATGGTGTCAATATATGATTTATTTTTATGCAAAATTGACATAATTTTTCCCGTGTTTTGGTTCGTCCAGTCTACGTCCAATTTGAGTAAACATAATCTATATACGGCTTATTTAATCATAGCGTGCAGAGTAATTTGTGATTAACGTGTATATCTGCATTTGCGTGATCAAACACTTTGAGTACCGATTTCTGTCTGAAACAACTGTGATTCATACCAGAAACCAAAATGGGGTTTCGACGGTGCGAGGTTCAAAATTGTACGAGAGCTGCTTCCGGTTACATTTAATATATTTTACCATTTAATATATTTTATCATTTTTGTATACTTAAACATATCTTAAAGATACAACATTTCTCAAAATTCACACTGAATATTCATCAATGATTATGATTGCGTCCGCATAATTCTGAAATAAAAGTAGTAGTAAAACCCTTATTCTATACCCATCGAGATACAATTATAAATATTTGGTTGATATTTTTAGAATATGCTTTAAATCAATGAAATACACGCAAACCAAAAATCTATTAAAATGAATGTTAGTTCCGTTTCCTATCATCCTCTGTTTATGAACATCGCAACGAATGTTAGAAAGAGACCATGCAGGCGATGTAATGGTTTTTTGTCTTTTTTGTTTCGTGTTCTATCTACGCTTTCGACTATACCAGTAAGCTTGTAGAACGACGCACATTGTAGAACATTGTAGAACGACGCACGCCATGTCCTAAGTGGCGGATTAATCAACTTTCATGTACCTCGGGTTTTTCTTCACCAAAAGTAAGTTTGGGTGCTTACATTTAAAAATCGGTTAGTTTTAAAATATTCTATCGGGGGAAAATTGAATAAACTTGATTTGAATTTTTTGAATTTTTTTTACCGTTTCTATACATTTCATGGAGACGCAATACACTTTATACTTTAGGCACATGTTTATAATTTAAATTTTATACATTCATATGTATCTTAGAACAGTTATTTTTCATTTGCTTTTTTATTTTTGTTTTCATTTACGTCACACACGAAACTTGACGTCTATTCTCAACTTTGTGGTTTTAGCACTTGCACAGTTGTACCATTTTTGCATTCGTAGAGTTAGACAAATATAGTGATACTCTATGACAAGGGAAGTCTTCTAACTAAATAGCAGCGTTTTAACTGTAGACAATCATAAAAAATACATGTATTTAATTTTTGATTGTTTATTATATCGAATATTTGATTTCATTTAAATGATGTAAATTGTTTATACAGGTGCTATGAACAAAGTTTAATTCAATTCATAATTGTTAGGAAAGCTTCATTCCTAGATTGGTCTCAAATGTGGCTACTATTGTATACGATGACTGCCTTAAGCAGATTTCGTTGATAGCTGTTGTGGCTTTCAGGAACTTTATAGTTCATCCATGTTTTGGCAAAATCGTGGTGAATTGCTTCGATTGTCTGTTCTGAATATCGTCCAAGTCCTTTGTGTGCATTACTGCAAAATCCAGTTACGTGGAATCTAATGATGTGAAACTTCGGAGTTGTTGGAAGTCTTAAAGCTTCCCAACTGTCACAAAATTCGTCGATAGATTGACGATACCCATCAATAAGTTCCATGCCAAAACATTTTTCAATAACCGAGCCAAGATTTTGCATCGTAAGGGCATATTATTTTAGACCAGCATCAAGTAAAACGTCTTTTTTTGGTTAGTAAACCACGACAATGTCTTCCAGCAAAACCAAATTGCGCATGCCAAGTTGCATTTGCAGCCTTAGCCCATAATTCTGCAATACTTGGATAGTTTTTAGCTATGTGTGTCGCAATGATGGCGGTGGACATACATCCAATACTTTCGTGCAGTCATTACCGCAAAATAAAGGTTTGTTTACACAATTGAAGAAGTCTCTAGCTTCCTTCTCCATTCCACCTGATGCCATACAACGTTCTGCAAATTGCTTTATCGAACCAAGCGTTCGTGGTTCACCTGTGGTAGTAGCTAGATCTTTCTTATGCACCGTGCAATATGCACATGGATCAGTCGCACTATTGCCCATTACACCAGTGTGTTGATTAATTGTAGATCACCTGAAAATATAATTTATCAGTATCATATAACAAATTTGGCAATGATGTTACATTTAATCTTATGAACGCTCACCTGCGACAAAATATTGAAGCGAAGTCAAATTTAGATGTCCCCAAAATTTAGATAGGTTTCCATAATTTTCTTGTATACCAGGAGCAAGAGCAAAGATCAGGGCTTGACGAACCCCTGAGTCCTTAAATTCTTGTTTGCATTGCTGCCTCTGCTTATCTTCAACACTCAATACTATTTTAATTCAAGGGTCAATTAAAATAGTATTGTGTGTTGAAGAGCATCAATTCCTATCTTCAGATAACAATCATCCACATTTCTTCTAGCCTTAATGTATTGGATAAGACCTTCAACATTGTTACACATAACAACGGGACGTTTTTCAGCAAGATAAGATTTCCCTTTGGTGGAATTTGAAGAAATCTTCAAGCTCACTCATTCGGTTCTGAAGTGCACAACCCAGATTGAATTGCCTTACGGTTTTTGAGACGAATGTTACGTGCCAGCTTCAGGAACCAACATGGGTTAACAAGTATCTAGTATTAATTTCTGTACAACATACTTTGCGCGTGCTAAAATCCAGGTCAGCTTTCCAACTAAACACATCCTCATGAGAAATTGGTACCGTGTTTTCCTTCTCTTTTGTATTTATAAACTTGATACGACTAGGTTTTCCCCTTTGGTTGGTCTTTTGACAATTTCTCTCGTTGAAACCAAATGATCTTGGCTTCCTTCCGCCCTAACCGAAAGATTTTGAAGCTTAGTGTACTTGTTGCATTTATGTGGTTTTCCAAGATCAACTTGTGTCAAGCAAACATTACAAATTTTAGAGCCAAATTAAGTAATATGCAAAATATTCAAATCAATTTTTTCAAATTTTTCCTCGACAGATTATTTTCAATCCAACCGATTTTAAAATGTAAGCATCAAAACTAACATCTGGTGAAGAAAATCCGAGGTAGGGTTAACTACCCCATTTTCGGCCTAATAAACACAACCCGCTCTTAGCCTTTCTTAATCTAGCGTAGTTTAGCACCAAACGGAATGTTATTATCACTGATGGCTTCTAAATTTATTTACCTTTGCGTACGTACCATAAGATTTTATAAAGAGAAACCAATCGTTGAGATATTGTCAAAAGTCTAACACTGCTTCTTGACGCTAAATTCGGCCTACGGATTATAAACTCGGCCTAACGCATTGAAACTCCATTGAAACGCCACTGAATTCACTTTGGCCTATCGGATGATGATGAAAATTGATTCGGTCGGAGCGTTTTTGGGAATAATGGGTGCAAACCTTCATACCACGCGTTCTCATTGACTTCGTTCGGTAGCTTAAAGTATCGTACCAAACGCATAATTGACTTGTTAACTCTGAAATCATGGATTTATTTGATGTTTTCTGCTAGATAAGCCCAAAATGGGCGATTAGGCCGAAGTAGTTCTCTACCCTATATGAAAGTTGATTAATCCATCTCTCCACAAAGTACATTGCGTCTCCATGCAAAACCTACTATAAAAACGGTAAAAAATCCAAAATTTAAAATCAAGATTTTTCAAATTTCCCCCGATAGAATATTTTAAAACCAATCGATTGTTAAAAGCACCCACACTTACTTTTGGTCAAGAAAAATCCGAGGTACATGAAAGTTGATTAATCCGCCACTTCGGACACGGCGTGCGACGCACACACTTGCCTCGAATCTCTCCAGCAGAAAAAGCATACGAAGTCGAGTATGCGAGAAAATGAGCGCTTCATGTTTGCTTTTAGGCTATCCAATTCAGAAGCATGGAGAGAGCAGTGGAGAAAGCACAGGTCTGATAATCGCAACGTTCGTGGTTCGAGTCCAGTCGGCAATCTGATTTCTGTTTTTTTCGACATAACTAATTTACCTCACTAATACACTCTACATTTTTCGGTCTCCAATTTTCTTGCATTCGACCGCAGCTAGGTATATCACATCCTCGGTTCATGCGGTCTCCTCTGATGATGAATCCCACATAATTGTAAGCGAATCTTACATCCCCCGGTTGGGTGTAGCTATTCAAGTCATCGATCAAAAGTTTGGGGTCACCCCACAGTATGGTTTGTCACTATTGTAAGTTTAATTGAAGTTTTAGTATACATAAATGGGTTATCCTTAGTTATCCTAAAGATAAACCTCAAAGATCTGGAGGCTTTGTCTATTATGAATGAAATGTGCTGTTTCATCATCAGTTGTAAGTCCAAGATAATACCCAGGTTCTTCTCTTCACGACTTACTCGTTCAATTGAAATACCCAGGAGTGTGATTGAACTTTAATGGCTCTTTTTGCGGGTGAAGGTGATTATCCAGCACTTAATAGGGTTTACTGTCATGCGGTTCAAGTCACACCAGTCACTGAACCTATTAATTTGATTTTGTAGAAACATAGCGTCAGCATGCGTGTGAAGCGTGAAAAATCTTAAGATCATCAATGAAAGACAAACGAGGTGTCTCTAGCACAAGGTTCACATTGTTGAAATAAATTAGTAAAGTTTAAGAAAAGATTTTCGCTTATACACAAATCTGCTGTGTTTTACGTACCTATAGGAAACTCAAAAAAGTCTATCAGTTGCTTCAAGACAATCCATGTTTCGTCAAGTGTGTTCAGATTAATCAACAAATGAGCAATTTGTGCTGCCAACCCTGCTTCAGGCCATGCAGGAGCGAAAAAGAGATCAGTGAATTGATTCAATGAAGACAAGGAATTGTGTTCCGACCGAATATTGGGAATCGTGTTGAGTCCCGAAAGCGACGAGTTCTTGCTTTCCATCAAATTGAGGGATAATCTTACACCGTACTTGTCAGGCGAGCTACTGCCATCGAAGAGATTGGTTATCGACCCATTATCCATCTTCTCGTTCTATAGGAAACTATTATCCAGGTTTTGTGGTGGAGTGGATATCCAAATGGGACGAGCAAATCGATCTTGAATGTTCCGAGACGTAGAATCCGTGGATTTCGGGGCTTGCAAAGATAGAAGTAGTCGGGTATACTTGGGAATCTACCTGTCAGCCTAAATATTCACGTTTTCGTCGATGCAAGTGAAAGCGCATTACTCAATGAATTATATGATTTGAGTAGTAGCTATACTGAAGACCCGAGAGATGTCGCCCCTTCAGTGGTAGGAAAATCATTTCATCAAAATCATTCAAGTGGATAATATCATAAAATCCACGATTTGTGACTAAACATGCTTTCACAGAAGGAAACAAATAAACGAGTGTTTACCTTATCACCATAGTAATGTACTCGTGCAATTTTTGAGCATCTAAAACTGCCCATAAAGACGATAATGAATAAAAACTGAAAATTTTCATGCATTTCCAAATGGTTTCCTACCATTCCCATACATTCGAAAGTGACTGGCCCTCTGGATGTGGATGATGTCAAAAACAACAAAACATGATTAATTCCCCATCTGCAGTTGCAATCGGTTGTGTAGGGATTCAGACTCATGAATTCCATCATGAAGATGTTGTTCGATTCGAAGAACGAGTGCTGTCAGGGATTTGGACCGTCGTCACAATTTGTTGAGTTCTGGATTGAATAAATTCTAAATCTTGCGAAGCTATAAAATTGGTCGTCGGTTCCGTTTAAATGCAAAGTAACTGGTCGATATTGTGTCGAAGTGAGAGAAAAGGTACATGTAAGAATGTCGTACGACAATCTTTAAAAAAATGCGTTCGTTTAGAATCCGGTTGGAACGAGCTACACTAGTGCACCTAGTATAACAAGATTTACAGATCCTGGGACCTGGTCGAGGATAGATGAAAGCAGCCATGAATCAAGTTTATTGGCGTGACATTTTTGACGATTTTTTTACCTTTGTTACTTGATGTAATAGCAGATAGAGAAGGAATAATTGTGCTACAATTGGGTGGCACTAAGTAATTGGTCAATTACCCTATCTTAACCAAGCTGGGTTCTGCTATGTACGGTTTTATAGGGATAACGATTTGTTTTGAGGCATCTTTTGGCCAAAATAGAGACAAGCTTGTCGAGAAAATCCCCCACCAAGAATCGAAATGAAACCCAATGGAAAAGCACGACACCTTTTCTGTGTGGGTTTCTTTATGTTCTACAGTTTCAAAAATTAAGCAAAATAATAACAAACAGTTAACATTTTCATTTCACAGCCTAATATTTTATGACATCTTTCTATTAATTACCCTCTAGCACACAATGTATGAAGAATAACCCCCGCACAATCAGGCTAGAGTGACCGTGTCGAGTCAAAGCAACGCGGCAAACATGCCAACCCTCAAGACATTCAGCCCGAAAGTGAAAGAAAAATTATTGGACGAATGCATGCAATAGCTAGGTAGCATGTTTAAATAAATTAATAGGCATTTAAATCGTTCCGTGGTTGACATGGTGAGCCACTTGTACCTACGTGTGTTAGTTATATACATACCAACATCGTTATAAACGACGCTGGAAAAACGAAAGACAGAAGGAGGTCGGAAGTGGCCTGTCTTCTCCCAACCACCTCGGATTGCCGTAATAGTGGTCGCAACTGAAATATGTCAACCAAGGTATTAATAGGTGCCGATGTATCCCACCTTGTTGATTTCCGAGTGGAGTCGGTTGTTGAACTGTTAGATTTTTTTGCTGTAATTAATCAACTCTAGGTACAACAGGTGAGTTTCATGAGAGATTCAAAGCGGCCCACAAGAGTGCTCTTTCGTGTTGAACAGATATATGTTGCTTTGATGAACAAATTTGCTATCAAGCTTTCGTCACTCTGAACATTATAAAATGTTGTAATCACCAATGTCACACAGGAATGGTGTCAACGATGACGTATGGTTTAATAGTCCTGCGTCATCGACTTCGTCATTAAATATGTATGGCAGAGAAGGGTGGTAATCTTTTTTTGCTGCCATTTTTAAATTAGAAAACATGGTTATAAACCTACTACACCACATATGTTATAAAACCTAGAAGCAATTTGGATAACCTTTCCGGAAAATGCATACCTACCACCTGCTACACCTGCGACTACAGTAGTACGCAAAACATAAGCCTAATTTTTATACTTAGCCATGCTTCGAGTAAACGCTGTTACGCTGTTCGAAAATAGCCTTCATATCTAGACGAACATATGAAAAGGGTCAATGAGCCAACTGTAAAAACTTACTTCAAACGACGATTTCTCGCGGATGAAGACTTATCAAGGCAAGCCAACAGCAGCCTCTACTCTATCACCTTTCACATGTTTGTCTAGATGTTTCGAGTGTCAGTGTTTTTCGCCTTAACACGATGGAAACCTTGCACGAAACGAGGAGGAGCTGGACATCATACAAATTTATTGTGCAGTGCTACTTCCGCTTGATTCCGTTTTCGATGGCAAGACTTTGATTACAACCGTATCGCTATGAACGAGCCTCACAAAGTTAAGGACACCGGCAAAGTTGTTCAGTTAGCTACTGTTGTGTTTAAACCTTGAAACAAAACAAAGCTCAACCTGCGAACACCACTGCCGGATGCGCTTAGACGAAGAAAAGGAGCAATGGAGGAAAAAGCAACAACAAAAATAAAATAACATTCGACGAAGTACCTTATCGTTCGTGTGCACCGCGTTTCGTGTTTTCAATATGTGACACGAAAGCTAGTGCATAACATAAGATAATCAAAGCTGTTTGCGGGGGAATGTACAGCGGAAAAAATTAACTCCATATGAACGGCTGCCGTTCGGTGTGGTCTAGCGACCAGATGTATATGGTTTTGCATTATGCAGTTCGTAATGTACGATGAAGTACCTCCATAGTGCATTTTTCTATAATAGCTTACTTTAAAACCAAAGCGAACGTACCATGTCGTGATCTAATTTAACTGGGAAATTTGTTAACCAATTTGTCATAGTAAATTTAAACACGATAATAAATATCAATTTTGCAATTAGTGTAAAATCTTGATACGAATTGAAATATGGTATGTGGTAAAAGAATTTCCCTGGGAATTTTCCGATACTCAACCTGTTCATTGCAAAATGTAAGTAGGTAGAAGTGTTGAGAGGTTCCCTTTAGTAAACGATAAGGGTTTTCTGTAAAAATTGTTACTGTTCGGCATCTTTAGAAACATGTTTTTTTCTCTGGATCTCAGTAAGATCTAAGATTTCTTTAACAATTGCTTAGATCATTTTTTTCGTTTTTGCACACTTGTTAATTATGCATGATGCTGATTACGATATTCAGCATGATTCCCAACTTCTTTTTATCCACCAATTCTAAGGAATTTTTTGATAATCGAAAGAAATCCGGTAAAGAGTTTCAGAACAAATTAATAAGAGGAGACACGTCCCAACAAATCCCAGAAAGGCGTAAATCAACATGGAAAAGTAAAAAGTCGAGTATTAGTACAAGACAATGAAGAAGTCTGCACATTGTAGACGAAATACATGTATTCCACTAAGACGCCCGCATTCATCAGGATGGAAAAGTAAGTTAGAACGGCGGATCCAGGCCAAATGAACTGCGATTGGTAGACTGATCACGTTCATGAAAGGCGGAAGATCCTTTGTGTGCCGCCATGTAGCTGCTATTATGGAAACTTCTTCGCTTCACCGACTGAGAGCTCACCAGCTAATGGATAGAATCGACACACTGGTACAGCAGTTGAGCGAGCGTCCTATCCCTATCGTAGAGGCTGAGGCTAACGCCGAATCAACATAACCGAATGTCCACGGTCCGAGTTGGTGGACTCACTTGCAAAGGTGGGCGCTATTGATGGCGATATCAACGAGTGACAAATCGCCTACAATGAATTTTTCTTCATTTATCGTCAACAGTCGCTCGTCAGCTGAATAAATGGTATTGAAGGGAGTTTGGAGCGATGGCAAAGAACCCGTTTGGGCTGGGGGACATTAATCTATGTAAATGTGGACAAGGTTACCACGACGCAGATCACATTATTTAGTTTTGTGCTGAGCATCGTGGAGTCAGATCTGAGCTATACGATTCCCTTAGGGCTCGAGGTAGACAACCAAATGTTCCAGTTCGGAATATTTTGGCTAGACGCGATCGGGAGTTTATGAAACTCTTATAGGTTTTCTTGAAGAATGTTAACATTAGACTGTAGTTTGATTGACTTTGTGTTTAGTTTATATTTTGTGTGTGTGGGTTTTTTAATGTTTTTTTTTTGTAATAATTGTATAATTAAACTCCTGGTGTCAAGTTGTATAGAAATAAGTTCATGTTTTATGAATAGTGATATATTTGTATTAAAATTCATATTTCAAATCTCCTTCTTCGCCTCTTCTTTTCCTTTTTCTTGGTAAGCGTGATTACCTCTCACCCTAGCAGGCCTGGGTTCAATCCCAGTCGGCGCCGCCGGGATATTCTGAGTCATAACATCTCTGATTACGCCTTTCTTCGGAAGGGAAGTAAAGCCGTTGGTCCCCGGTTCATGAGTTGATGGGTCGATAGGTAGGGTCCAGGTGTGGGAGCTGCCTCCCTGGTGTCGGTAGCATTGGTGCTCAGCACGGAAAACAAATCAAGGAAAAAAAATAAACCGGGAAATCTGTGAGTAAACCGGGAAAAACCAGGAATTTCAAAATTAAATTTCACTTGCCACCCTGCTATTAACAACCAGAAAAATAGCTCCATCATGTTTGATTTAGTCAAATTTTTGAGCAAGAATACAAATATTATTTTAAATGATCAAGAAACCGCAAATAAACAAAGTCACAAAATTGATTATGGCAGTAACGAACACAGTAAAATTTTGTTCGATGCCGTAAGATTTTTAGTAAAATTTGGGTAATATCATGAAAACTTAGGCCTAGCTTAATTGTTGTAGTTTAATGATGCTACCCGTCCCAAGGATGCCAAATTTGAAGATATGTCTTCATGTTGAAGACTTGTGAAATTATGTGTAGATATTTTTCTAGTGCAACTTAATCTAGTTTACATATGTTGCTAAGCTCTCTTAATTCTAACAAGCACATTTATGAGCTTCTTCAAAGATACGGGAAGACCCTCAACATTTTGAACGAATATTCCTGATCATCTGAATAGCTCCCTGAAATTAAATGGAATTTTCATAAACTTCCAGGAAGTTCCGAAAGAGTAAGATCTCTGAAACGAAGTTTCCTGAAGCCATAAGAAGTTTTCGGAACTATTCAAAAAAAATCCTGAGCTTATATAAAGTTTACTGAGGTTCTGATCAGCATGACGAACTTCTACGAAGTTAGATGAACTTTTACGAAATATTTTTGAAGTTTTATGTAGTTTTTCAAACTGCTGCTAAGCTCGCTGCACTACCAAAAAGTTCCAGAAAGTTTATTGAACTTGGATTTCCCTGAAGTAGGGTAAATGTCGGCTTCGACACCCATCGACTGATTTCGGCAACCAAAACGTATACGGTAATTGCGTTACGTCGAGACATCTAATCTAATACTAATACATCTGACCTTACAAAAGATCTCTGAACATTTTTGAGGTATCGTGAAATTAAATAATGTTCCCCGAAAATGTATTAAGCCTTATAGACATTCACAAAGATTCCACTTCTTCACAGTAGTTTTCAATATTTTTTCGAGACTTTCAGCCATTGGCAATTTTTAAAGTTCCCTGAATCTTTGAAGCTCTACGAAGTTTCCATAATATCTACCTTGTTTTCTAAATTTCTATTATGGTTCCCGAACTTCTACGATGCACAGTGGGATATTTTTTCATTCTAACTGGCCAAAAATATTAAACTACCCCAACTCGTCAAAAACATTATTTATTAGATACTTATAGCGATTTGAGGTCAAACAGGGACTGGGTCATGTTCTGGGAGGAAGATTTTTTTGACGTAGAACTACGTCTTTGTCGACTATACTGGGGTGCAAATCAAAAAATATGTGTGGTGAAGGAGTGTTAGGTTTTGAACGCTTGTAGCTTTGTCATTTATAGATGAAATTAAAATCCAAATACGCCAATCGATAGGATATTACATTACGAACCTGTTGAAATAAATATTTTTCCAATTTTTCTGTAATTAAACTTTTGAAAATGTACAAATGATAATTTTATCACTGATTTCATGAAATAAGCCTTTTCCCCAAACCCAGTCATCATAAACGAATACCACTTGGTTGCACATCATTCTGCTTGAACCTGAAAAGATATAAATCAGCGCTGCTCTCATGCCTCTGCTCATTACCGCTTCGGACGGCGTGGCACCAGGTCCTGCATCAAGCAGGACTAGGTCAGCGGCTAAAGGTGGATCACGGCGTGTCCACCACAATGAGGAATGAGACTTGAAAAAACGTGCATGTAAAACCTCCTCCCGCTTAACAACCCCCTCCCCCTCCCCCTCCCCCTTAACAATAACCCGAAAAAGACATGGACTTTGACGATCATTTTTTTTCGGGAAATAAATTTTAAGCAATCCCTAATGATGTATGAACAATTATTTTTTTACATGCAGAGCTAACATTTTCAAAAAAATATTGCTTAATAGGAGACATACACTCGATGAATTACCAACAACTGACTGTAAAACATATCTGGTACCTCTATATATGCAATTATATTAACATCCAAAGTCCATCCTTTTTTACATATTCTGCACAAAAGAAACTTTTTGCTCCGCCCCATTCATAAAAAACGGCGGGAAATCCTATCAGGTTCTGAACCTGAAAAGATATAAAAGAGCGCTGCTGTCATGCTTTTGCTCATTTTCGCTCCGGACGGCGTGGCTTTTGGTCCTGCAGTAAGCAGGACCAAATCAGCGGCTAAAGGTTGATCACGGCGTGACCACAATGAGGAAAAGTAATGTATGTAAACCTCCTCCCTCTTTCACAACAATCTCTCCCCCTCCCCTCTTCACAACAATCTCTACCCCCCTGAACAACCTCTCCTAGCCCCCCCCCCCACTCATCAACAACCTTTCCTAACCCCCCCTCCCCCACTCATCAACAACCTTTCCTAATCCCCCCCCCCACTCAACAACAACCTCTCATAACCCTCCCCCCCCCCCCCCCCTCACCCCACAAGTCCCACACATGAGTTGTTGCAACGTGATCAACAAATCGATATCTATGTGTCGGCCACATACTTAATATATGTACATATAAAAACCATACGTGACCACACATACTATTCATTTGCGTATAAATTTCATGTGTCCTTCTGAGTGGATTCTGTTTATGTGTGGTCAAATGAAAATCATGTGGAATTTCACATGGATATTTGTCAAGAAAAATGTGTACATTGTTTTGAGTCATAACCGAAACATTGAAATACTTGAAAATTTTAAGATAAAGTATAATAGTCAAAAATGCATGAAAAACATCAATTTTGTGTGGTTCTACGTCATACTGCGGTCGTGTCTAGGACACAACCCTTTAATTTTTTTTTCGATAATTTTTGCATTGAAAAGTAATTTTGTGATAAAGTTGCCGTCAAAGGGTGAAATATTGAGAACAGTGTATACTATAAAAAAAGTACACTTAAAGAAACACTCGTGAAAATAGAAAATTATATAATTTTTATTTGAATATTTTTAGCTTAGTTGTGCACCAAAAACCACAGTATGATTTTTTTTTCCTTGATTTGTTTCCGTCGATCTTGTTTTCCATGCTGAGCACCAATGCTACCGACGCCAGGGAGGCACCTCTCACACCTGGACCCTTTCTATCGACCCATCAACTCATGAACCGGGGACCAACGGCTTTACTTCCCTACCTTCCCTTCCACTACACCACCGGAGCCGCTACTGTTTGATTATTGATTTTAACTAAAGATAACTTTTCTTGATTCCTTACCACTGTGTACAACATGTAAATTTCTGCGATATATATCGCACACTATATTAACGCAAGATTTAGCGAAAATTTGCACGATATTTGTTCTTCCCCTCCTCTAAATACAAGGCATGTCCATTTTTCATCACATTTTATACAAAAATCTTCATGACTAGCATAACAAAAACGATCTAAAAAATTTTATGCAAAGGTTGAGGTCAGTAACAGCATGTTAGTTAGTTTTGTGTAAGATTTATCTATTATGGCTCAATATTATTATGTTACTAGATCTCGAAAGATCGTAAATTCGCTTCCATACATATGTGTCATTAATGCTCAATAAATGCCATTACTGAATATTACAGAATGTGTTAACTGTTTTACCACGATATGTTTGAATAATAATTGCAAAAAACATTGAAATGGACGAACTATTTGAACGAATTCTAAATTTAGCATAATCAATGATATTATGTGGAATAAATACTTCAAACCTGTTGAATTTATGCACATTTGTTACAAACAGAGCAGCAGAAAGCAAAGGCAAGAAAATCGTTTTTGCAACAATCATTTTGAGCGATTTTGCACGATGTTAAAAAACAGTCTAATTTGAATTGATACCACAACTTTGTGAGCTTTGATTAAGCGTTAAAAAGTAAAAGGTCGAACGGTCAAAAATTGGTCAACCATGATTAAGTGCACACTGAGTATGTTATTGAATAAATGATCAATCAATATTTCTTTTTAAAGTTCAATGATCAAAAAATATAGAAAAAAAATAATCGATTAGCCTTCCGATTTTCCAAATGCGAACTGTCGGGTTACGTTTCACACCTTCCATCAGATTTTGTACCGCTGTTGTATCAACCTTATTTGATGCTGAACGCCAATTTTCTTTCAACTGTTTCTCATGTCCAACTGTTTTCTGAGTTTTCTCGAGGTTCCGCTTAACGATTGCCCAATATTTTTCAATTGGGTGCAGCTCCGGCGTGTTTGGAGGGTTTTTGTCTTTGGGTACGACTTGCACGTTGTTGACGGTATACCGTTCCTGAGCCATTTTCCCGTAGTGACAGCAAGGCATTTCTAGTCAAAGCAGCACGGAACAACTGTGTTTCTTTAAACAAAATGCAAAAATCGTTTTTGCAAACATTTCTTTTCATAAATATCTTGATTGACAATTCATGTTGTCAATAAAATTTCGCTCCTCAGCCGCCAGGTGCAAATAGCCTGCCAAAACAAGTATTTTTTCGGGAACTTTGACAATTTTTTCTGCTTAAAATTAAATCTGCTTAACAGACCTACAAAATGAGGGGTGTTCAAGTTTTTAAATGCACGATTTAAAAAAATCGTCAAATTTGAATCGACCAATTTTTGACCGTTTCACCCTTTATAGAGCATTGTTATCCGATCTTTTCAGTATGAGCAATTCCCTACGAATTCGCAAATCAGTTTATTTTTGTATTTTTTTATTTGGTTGAAAAATATCAAGCTTATCTTCAGAAAATTATTACTCGAAAACTGTTTGTCCGATCGGTTTGGTGTCTTCGGTAATAGATGAGACTATTTGAAAAAAAATATGCACAAATTTAGCTGAAAAATTTATAAAGCTCACTGAACGTTAACAAAGTTTTCTTAAATGCTATAAAATTCAATAAACTTTCATAAACTTTCATAAACTTTGCAGAACTTCTTCAGAATTTTCTACATTTCAAGAAACTTTCCTGAACTTTAACTACATTTTCTGATTTTTTGGTTTCCCGGGAAACGGGAAGCAGATGATGGCTCTTCTCCGGAATTTTCGGGAATCAGGAAATATTTTAGTTCTGAAATCAGAAAAGTATAAAGTTAATCATCAGATTTAATTTTGTTTAGCATCTGTAGAAGCTGCCTTTGTCTTCCGACTTTTTTATCCGAATTGTCCCAGAAGTCTCTCCCAACTTTCCTCAAAATTTTCATCTAATTTGATCGGAAGCTTCTTCCAGAAGCAGGCATGGAAAATCATTTGCATTCATATACATTAATTTGTCTCTAACTTTTTCCTTAAACAGCATTCCGCAAAATGATGTTTGGAGCTTTTGTAGGTTTTGTTATTAGCTACAACTTTTGTTAACAAGTCAAATCCGTATCTCTTACGCATGACGAACCAGAGCGAACAGAAGCCACTACTGTTTTTCAGTGAACGTATTTTACATTCACTGAAAAACAGTTACAATGTCTGCTCGCTCTAGTTCGTGATGCATAGGAGATCAAGATTTGAGTTATGAGCAAAAGTTGTAGCGAATAACAAAACCTACAAAACTCTATACATCATTTTGCGGAATGCTGTAGATGAAAAAAGTTAGAGGCAAATGAATGTAAATGAATGTATGAAATGAATGCAAATGATTTTCCATGCCTGTCCAGAAGTACTTCTGACTTCCACGATAGCTTTTTTTGACTTCCACTGGAAGGTTTATCCAACTTCTTCAGAAAATTTCTTAAAACTTTCATTGGTAGTTTCTTCCGACTTCCTTGATTAGTCGTTTTGGCTTCACATAGAAATGTCGTCTGCTAAAGTTTTCTAGTGAGATATCCTCGGACACTATTGCGATTTCAGGCATTAAATTTGCATCACCATATTTGCTGCGAAGCAGTTTTGTTATTGTATATTTTCTGCTAGCAGATACTTCTTTTTCTTTCTTCTTCTTCGCATGTCAAGCTTATTGCATATTGCAAAGCTTATTGTGCATGTCATATCACCTTAATTCAAACTTTTTCCTTAGAAGTTTCTTTTGGCTCCTCTGAGAAATTTCTTGTAACTTTCACTCAGAAATCCTTCTACGTTTGTTTCCCAGGAAATTGGAACTAACGTGGTTGACGTTCGCTACGGAAGAGCTTTTTGTTGGGCACCTCAATACAGATCGAAATACCAGGTAGTTGTAAATTGGCATACAAACTTGACCACGCTATTTCCGATAGAAAAACTCTATGCATTGTTTGATAAAAAAAAAATCAGAGAAGGTAGCGTGGTATCGATTTGCCAGTTGGTATGGAAATTCTCTGTAGTTTTGTAGTTGTTATGATTTTTTTTCAACTACTTAACTGTAGACCAAACTTTGCTTTTTTATCTAGTTCGTTTCTTTTGAATGCTTAATAGCGTTAGTTTTACGGAGCCGATAATTCATTGTTCATTGTTTGTAACAAAATTCACTAATTTCTATGTCTAGTAGATATTGGGTCGAATACTCATGGCTTACCCGAGGTTAGAGGGGTACATTTTCCATGGATTGAGTCAGGGAAGAAGCTTGAGGTGAGGTTTTATTGTCTCATCAGAGCGTAATTTCACTTTTGACAAAAAATAATCATGACCGGAAACTTATTTTTAGTTGTATAAAAATTTGCCTACTTTTGTTTTACAAAAATAAAAAAGTTCAATTTTGCCACATCTCTGCAAAAGTGGATCTTAAATATAGTACAAAACAAATTTTAAAAAGAAACTATTTACTCCAGTCTATCTCTAAGTCAGATTCACGTCTCTGTCGTGACCGTCGATTTTCATTTATTGGCAGATCAAACCAGCAGCGCTACCATTCATTTCTCATTTAAGTCACATAAATGCCAATTATGCACCCGCTTGTGGTTGCACACTCATGATTGCGCTATTAACTATTTTTATTATTGAATATTCCACGACATGAAATAATGAAGCAATTCCGGGCACTGAAAAACTGAATCATTTATGTGCAGCATTGGCGACGGCAGCAGTCGCATGACCGTCAGATGAAAGGGATTCTCTATCTAGAATGGAATCCGTCCCGTAATATAAAAACGGTAGGAAGCTACCACGCGTGGAGATAGTTATGTATACTTCATGGCTGAAAAAAGATTCCATATTAATTTATTAATAAATAAATTATTGAAGTTTGCCCTTTCCTTTCAGGCTACAGAATCAGGTATGTTTTGGTCATTTTCTGCAGGTTCCAGAGTACAATTGCGGTGAAGCGAGTGTATTAAATAACAACATTTGTCTTTCATTCAGGAAGAAAACATCAGATAGTCTGCCCAGATCCCCCAGCGGAGGTGGTGTACGTACACAGATGTGCAAATAATAATTATATTCATATCACTCTTGCGTAGTACGGGGATTGATGTCACATCGGTCAATGATTCACGAGACTGTACACAGTAAAGTCCGACCTCCAATTTCCGGTGCATATCCTGACAGGATGATTCAAGGGCAGACGAAAAATCCATGAAACCTTAATGGGACCGATTTTTACCGTGTACGTATACTACTTCAAAACATTCACTTTACTATAGTATATGAACGGCAAAGCACAAGACTTCGCGTCACGTGGGATCCCAAGCTGAGCCGGGCTCTTCCACGTGTTGAGGGAATACCTAAGAGGATGTGGAGTCACACGGTAGCATATGTATGCACTTTAATAGTATCGACTTCGTCGTATTATTGCTTTTCGTCGGCTAGATAGTTCAACTACGAGGCCATCATCGGTTTTTGGAAGGAGAAAACTCCGTACGTATATGCAGGATGCAAAAAAAATGCGGATCTGGCATCAGAGAATGATGCATCCAGTCAGGACAAGCAGACTCCTCGCTCGGTGTATATTGGCGACGACATTGCAATAATTGCGAGATTCTCTCGTATGCATCGCCAACAAACAGCAATAATAGTGCAGCAGGCTCGGCCTACGGACGCCTCTTGGGCTCGATAGATTGGACCATCGCAGCATTTATAGGGGAGGATGTCGTCTGCGTATGGCTGTAGATATGCATACAGCTCTGTCGGTCGGGTGGATCGAGTTCAAATTTTGTCGCTTTTTATTGCCGTCGAAGGATAATTCGTTCGTGTCATTCTGCTGATCTAGTTCTAAACATGCATGCATGCACTCGAGCCAGAAAGCTACCACCGGCCACCGCCGGCCGTGTTGCCCGTCGTTGGCGTCGTTGGAGATATGTACAGTACAGGAATGGTCCTACAGAGCGAACTGGACTTACCGGCTGTTTATAAGTCCAGGGCATCCGGGCATTTGTTGTATGTGTTGCATTTATATCCCGTCTCGATTCCCGTATCTACTACTGCCGGTAGTTTCTCTAATTCTCTAATGCACCGTGTCGCTTAGCGGTTATTTGCTCTAATTGAATCAACATCGCTCATTGGATAACAATTAGTTTCCGCCCCCGCCGCTGTGCCGTGTTAGCTGGGCCGTGTACGGTCGGTACCAGATTGAGAGATTACTCATTTCGGTAGGACGGTATTAAATAAAGTGGTAAGCTTTCAAATATGTAAGACAATTCATTAGGAGCCGTTCTATGAAATTTGCAGCAGTGGATTACCATTAAAGATGTATACTGGCTACCTAGTGGATCAATTCAAACTCTTCCACTGAACGGCAAGATTCTTCTTCTTTCTAAATTAGTGTATTTCTTCTGGAACTTATGCTTGCATTAAACTGTCCTTAAACTACGTAGATAGTTTTCTATTCAACATATATTCGGAATTCTGCTGGTGCTTAGGCTGTGTGCATGCATGCGTGAAAAAAAAGTAAACGTATGGGAAAAAGATGCGATCCACAACATTGGTTTTTGCTGGATCGTATCTGTTTACAGTTCCAAGCGAAGTGAAATTTTTGTTAATTACATTTTACACGCTGGTGACAAAACAAGTATTTTATGTGAAATTTTTACTTTGCTTTGATCTCTACACAGGCCTTTAGTGTGATCAGCTTTGTCTCAAAAGTCATGGACCAAAGAAGGCCACACTGGAAAACTGATTTTAGTTTTGCTGCTGCGCTTCTTTAGTGATTTGTATGAAGTGTACTGCCTATAATCGCATATCAGTCCCATATGGATTTTCTTCAATTTTAAGATAATAACGCCATCTACTATCAATTGGCACCTTCTTTCATATTACATGATCAAACTACCGACAAAAACATGAAAACAACATCAAGTCAGTTTGTCCCATCAAGCAAAGTAATCGCATATCAGTCACATAATGAAATTCAATCGTCCAGAAGTCAAGTTACAGCTCTGCTTTTTGAATCCCCATATTTTTTTGATGATATAACAAAACCTGCAGGGTTCATGGCAACTGATTTTAACTTGACAAAATTATCGATTAATTTACTATGATTTTTTAAATATTTACACGGAAATTACATGGAAATAGAACTTCTTAACTTCAAGTGCCATTTTCTCAATGCCTATTTTCTCCATTTGGGACTGATATGGGATTATAGGCAGTGTACTAGGTGTGGAAAACGTGAAATTTCTTTAGTTGGTGATGATATTGCGTTGACTCCTGCGTTTGAAAAATACCTCAAACACTTATTATTATTAATTTTCAAAGTTCTATCCCCACTAGTAAATATGTCGATTTTATACTCTATTGTTAAATTTTATTTTTATTGGGCTGAGCGAAAACAAAACTGAGGGATTATTTTTACCGTAGGAGTCTACTTTGATGCGAAATGCACAATAATTTGAGAACTTTATCGAATCGCGTGCAGTGAATAAAATGAAAATCAATTTTAATCGGAAGTGCCAAACTCAACGAGACTTCGACTGACTGTCTGGGGGCTTACCGTACACGATTCAAAAAATATGAACTAGCTCAAGACTCCTTTATAAAAAAAAACTCAGATAGAAATCCAGCGATCGATCGCGTTCAAAAATCGATTCGTGAGATTTGTTATAAACATTGAATAATTTGTGCCGAGTTTAGAGACTCAGGCAGCTCTCGATTATCAGAGGAAGTGAGTCAAGTCTATTAGGTACTCTCCAAAATTCTATGCTACCACCTGTCACCGCAAGAGAGTGCGTGGGGCGAGATTCGTAGGTGCCCGCGCTACCATGGACCAAATTTTCGCGATTCGGCAGGCTTTGCAGAAATGCTGCGAATACAACGTGACCACACATCATTTGTTCATCGATTTCAAATCCGCATACGACACAATCGATCGAAATGAGATATGGCAGATTATGCACGAGTGCGGATTTTCGGATAAACGGACGCGATTGGTCAAGGCGACGATGGATTGAGTGATGTCCGTTGTTCGACTATCCGGGACACTCTCGAGTCCCTTTGAATCTCGAAGGGGATTACGGCAAGGTGATGGACTTTCGTGTCTGCTATTTAACATCGCATTAGAAGGTGTGATCAGAAGAGCTAGAATAGACACAAGTGGCAATCTTCAGGAAGTCTAACCAGCTTCTTGGCATCGACAATGACATCGACATCATGGCACGGAACTTTGAGACGATGGCGGAAACATACATCAGTCTGAAGGCTGAAGCTAGGCGGATTGGATTTGCCATCAACGCATCGAACACGAAATACATGAGAGGAAGAGGTTCTAGGGAATACAATGTTAGCCTCCCACCCCGAGTTCAGATTGACGGTGACGAGTAGTCTGACTGAGAATTTCAAAAGAGTCGTGAGTGTCGCTAGTATACAATCTACGAAGTATATCATAACAACGCTAACACTGTCATATAGTTATCTGACCTTTATCATGTTCTTGACATTTTCTTGAAGTTTATGTAACTGCCCTAGAGATCATTAAACGTCCCCAATGTTCTGGTTTTTCCTGTAGTTCACGGAACTTCCCTGAAGTTGTTTATACTTCTCTGAATATTTTGGCTATTCCCTAAAGTTCTTGGTACATCCTTGAAGTTTTAGAAATTGCCCAAGAGAGTTTTCAGCTTCTTTTTTTCTGAAGCTCTGAATTTCTCAGAGTTTTTTTTAAGTTATATTGCAATTCAATTGCAGATTTTTTTAATCCTGCATAATTTTTTCAATCGATTTCTGTTATCACTAATAGCCAATATTTCATAACTTCTTTTTAATTGCATTAGGTACCAGTCTTGACAGGAGCACGTGAGCTTTCATAATGCAGCTCAAATAAAATCAAACTGTTTGGGTGCAACATACAATATGATGAGTGCAGAACATTTTTCATAGCACATTTGTAGGCAAACGTTCAACCGTTTGTTTTTGAATATGTAATATTTGAATTCCACATTTAAAGGCGCTGATTGAATCTGCGCTCATGCTTTACGTTTGCAGCGTAATTTTGATCATGTAGGCGCACACTAATTAATCGGCGTCTACAAATTCCCTCAAGCATTTTGGTACTTTTATAAAAGAAGCGCATATAGATAAATATGTTTGCGCCGAGATTGTTTTTATCAAAAGGGTAACCATACTTATTGAGTAACGATGAGTAACCACCATGACAGACCTACTGCCGTTGTAATGCTAAAAACCGCAAATCATCACTGAGTCACTCACGTTCGATGAATTTAGAAATTGTACGTAAGGAAAAACGCGGGGTAATTTCTTCCCAAATAGCAAGGGCTTCATTGCGCTGGTCTAAACGAAGCATTTTTAGTATGAAGGCTTATATGGAAAAGTTTGTCGTTTATGAGGTCCTAGGCTCGACGATAAGGGAGTTACGAGTGTGAGGAGTAGACTCGAATATGCTACAGCCAAGAAGCCAATTATTCTTACCACGAGAATATCCCACCAAAAACCTTGCTATTCCCCATTCCCACTACAAATATCACCATGGGAATCATGAAACCACTATCAATAAGCTGCGCCAGATGTACTACATTCCACGGATTCGTATATAGGGGAAATGGCTCTAATGTTGGCCTATGGATCTAAGATTAGGCCCATCGCTAAAAATCTGCAATTTATCAATTGTATCTAGATGAACGCGTCATTGGGAGGATACTAATGGATATTTTTGGTTGCTATTGAAAATTTAGACGATTGCTGAATTTATGTATGGGCCCAAATTAGAGACACTTAGGCCGACATTACATACATTTCCCCTACTATTCTAATGTGATAAGGAACTGTAAAATATGCAAGAATGGAAGGATAACTCCACAACTACCAATTATTGCGACACACCCACGACTTGATGCGTTTTCAACACCATTCACAAAAAAAAAACACATTGAGTTCGATTAATTTGGGCCACTTATGATGACCTCCATAGCAAAACGCTGGGGCATGTTCGCGCTTTGCACATCGTCTTCCCTGAGTTCTGATTCTCTTCAGAATCACATTGGAATTTAACTCAGACCTACCTGGTACTTCTTGAAGCTCTTCGCCACAATTCCTTTGGAATTCTTTTCAAAATAATTTTAGAAGTCAAGTCCAGTCTACAAAATTCCCTTTGAAGCCACTTATGAGACCTTTGAAATCAGGTTAAAATTCCCTTAGATTTTTTCCAGAATTCCTTTGTAATTATCAGTCTACATCCTATCCAAATTCCTTTCACCAGAATTTTCTAGAAAATTGTTCAAATTGTTAGAATCCTGGAAATTCTTCGAAGGCATGCATAATCTTGGTTATTTATTTTTAAAACCTTGAATATTTCTCTCCGAAACATTTTTTAAAGTACTCCAAGCTTAGGATCTCTAAAGTTTGTAAAAGTACCAATTTTAGATAAATAATCATGGTTCCAGCAGACTCGTTTTTGTGAGTCCGTAATTCAGTCCCCAGAAGATCACGTTTCACCCTCACTATTTTCAGATCCGAACAAGGCAGCTATCCGGTTGAAATCCAGGAAAGAGTACTATAGCGTACCCATTATATTTATCGACAAACATCGTAAATTCCGATGATGCACTGTCGATGTTGCTTGCCTCGACCTCGGCGCTATTTTTTCTGCATTTTCCCGACCCAAGCGAAGTGCTACTACGATATGTATCACTCTCACATAGAACTGCTGATATGTAGGGTGGGAATCATCGCATCAAGCAATGGAAGCATGTAGAGAAACTAGATTCATCGTGAATTTGAAATGAAGAAGGAATGAAAAGATGCCGCGAAAGCACATCCGCAGCCTTGTTCGGCATCACAGGCCATACTTAGGAGGTTAGAATCTATCCGACATAGAAGGTCGTCAAAGGCTCGGGGTGGGAAAACCGATTCCATCGGTGGTGAATTATGCTCTCATACAGCATAGATTACAGGAATTTATGGAGAAATTGTGAAGGTACGTTTGCTTCAGACGTGGTGATTAGGATGGGACGAAAAATACACGTGGTAGGGAATACTTATGTTAGCTGCTGGGCTAAATGTAAAAACTACATTTGGCGGATTAAATCAGTTATGCTATGCTGAATTAGTCTATGCAAGCCGTTTGTTCATCTTGAAGTGTAGCATTTTAAAATTAAAAAAAAACATTGATTCCCATCATGCAACTGAGTCGCATTTACTATTCCATGAGCTTCGTCGCCGTCGCTCATCTATCATGTATGACAATTATGGAAGCAGATAACAAACGAGCAGCTGAACTACACAATTTTTGAGCCATTGCCAATACGAAAAGTTTCTCATTTCACTATATTATACTGTACAAATCAATTCCGCTATACGTTACCAGCTGTGATTTCTATGAAAACATAATTTTCAAGCATGGATCAATGTCATGCTGATGGAACTCTGTCCGAATTGTCCGCCGTCGATGTTGAAATGTGAAAACTAAAATGAAAAGGTTTATTCCAACATCGACGATTGAACACTTTGTAAATCGCCTATCAGCAACCAGGGTCGTTGCTGTTGCTTGACAAGACATCTCGCGGTCACAAGTTCTAATGCCGATGGCCGTTCGATTGAGTCAATCAATATTTGATTCAACAATAACATCGATGATTATCACAGCATGAGTTCAATATAATTTTATAAAATGAGCGTTGAAGCATTGGACCATGGTTTGGCAGCGAATTTTTAATAACATCATTATGGATCCCATGTTAAACAACTTTACTTCACACCTAACTGACAGGGGAAAGACAATAAACATTGCCACTGCAATTTAGAAAGATGAGGAATTATTTAAATACTAATGGTTTCATCTTTGGGATAGAACAAAAGGTCATTTCTGTTCTTCTTCTGAGTTTACTCCTTTAGAAAATAAATGTTATAAAATTATCAAACGGATTCCCACAACCAGTGCCCTAGGCTTGATTCAAGTCACGTAAACTGTTGGAACGGTTCATAAACAGTATCAACATTTCAAACATCTATGATTTTTTAAAGGTATTTCTAGAAAATCTTGAATGTTTCTAGAATATATCCAGCTCAAGTGTACACTGAAAACGAATCTTACTCAGAGAGTGAATCTCTTTTACTCATTCGTATGAAGACATTTATAAAAGCGTAGGTTACTCATGCGCTGAATGCCCTACTCTTTTAAAATTTCTCCATACGAATGAGTAAAAGTGACTCACAACTGAGTAAAAGTAACTCACTCTCTAAGTTAGTTCCGTTTTCAGTGTAAAGTTCAGTTGGAATCACGCAACACAGTTTAATGTATTGCATCGATCCTAGTGGTAGGTTATGGATATTGACAGAAGATTGTTTTGAAAGAGCTCCTCTTTCAGTGCTGAAAATTTCCTCCTGATTCCTGAATAAAAAATAAAGTTTTGCCAGATTGATGACTAAAGAAGAAATTGATCTTGAAATCTTCTGTGTACGATGTTCTCAAAAGTTTCCATGAACGAAAAACCTTGACTAGAGCTAATCAGAGTAAGTGTCATAGTGGAATTTACGATCGGCAGCAACTGAAAAAAAATGAGAATAATTAGAGTGAACCCAGAACTTCTCTTCAGAATTTTCTCTAGCTAATAAATTATCGCACTAATACCCCGTTCACATTACAGCCTATATCACGTAATATAGGCTGTCTTGCAATGAGCACTCATACATAGGATTTCCAGTGAAAACTAGATGTATGAGTGCTCATTGCAAGACAGCGTATATCACGTAATATACGCTGTAATGTGAACGGGGTATAAAGCTTCATGTTGATATTAGTATAGCATTTCCTCCCAATTCCCCAAATTATAACCTCCAAAACTATGACAAAACCAAAATTGTTACTTGGGATCGGCATATATGATCTTTCCCGGTGTGATTTGGGTTTCCCGATTTTTTTTCCGGCAAATCATAGTTCCCGGCGAACAAAATCTGTTTTCTCCATGACCACGAAGCTGGTAATGTAGCAATTTGATTCATGTATCATAAGTTGCTCTTATGTTTGCCTATAAAAATACTATCAAACCATTTAACAAATTTTACATCGAAAAGCATTGTAATGAACTTTTAATTTTTTTTAAATTAAAAGAGAGAGAGAGAGATGTCAATTTTTAGTTAAGAAACGCATTAAAACCCTTACCTGCTGAAGATCTCTGAAGTTTGCTGAACCTCTGTGAAATATCTATCAATTCTATACATTTTGTTATACATTGCGGTCAATATGAAGCAAAACGAGCATTCACAATTACATTATTTTTTACGGTAGGCATCTAGTGATTTTTAATTTACACTATTTCTTTTCTGATACCCCATTTCCATGCTCCTCTCCTGATTCTTAAAAAAAATACCATTTTAACCTCGAGTAAATCGCAAGCAACAGATGACGGTAATTAGAGAGTTCGCTTTGAGAATCGTTCGAGAACGGTTGTGTGTTTTTGCTCCGCTGCGTGCTTTTATTTTATTTTATTTTATTTTTAAAGCTCGGGTTGTTCTGTGCTGGCGTGTAGTAAACTGTTTTTCGGTGCTTGCATTTGAATAGTTTTGTGTCCCGGGAGCGATAATTCGATTTGGAATGGTTTGTGCTGATGTTAGCCCCCCCCCCTCCCCTGTTGCTTAGGTGCCTGATGTGCTCTCACTTCTCTTTGTTGCCGATGTGACTCGACCACGCTGATCTATTGTTAGGTTTTAGCGATGTGTTCTTATACATTTCGCAATTGTTCTAATACATTTCTCGATTGCATTTTCGAGGGGCGTGTCTAGCTTTTGTAGGCAGCGCGTGCTAGCGCCCCTATCAGCTAGGGGAAAAAATCCCCTATCTGATGGTGGTGTTGGCATGCGTGGACGGGATGCCGGTTGCGCTGGATTGGGGTCGGATGCATTGTTTGCGGGAGCGGATGCGTCCCTTCGAACGAGTAATTTATTTATTTTCATCTTGAGGCATGTTCCTCGTTTTTTACCGTTAGGTGCCTACGAATATTTCATTATTATTTTTTTTTTATCATGTTAAAGCATAATTCGTTAAGAAAATAAATGCCGTGCCGTGGTTTTGATACGGTAGTTAGAGGAGAAAACAGTCGATTTAAAACGCAATAGGGTTCAGTCGAGATAGCTTAAAATATATGTAATATTTGTACGCTGGTAAAATCATCGAGTCATTCGTAGTTTACTTTGTGAAGTAAGGGGCACGGTAGCCAAAAAAAAAACAAAATGTGAAAGTTTTATGGATTTTGTTTCCGTCTTACATAAGGCGAGGGGCACGCAATACAAAGAACCGGTGCGTTGAAGTTAAAATGCAATCAAAAATACTTAAAGTAATTAATGCGTTTTGAAGTGGTACTGACGGTAATTTAAATTATCCATCCGCAATTATTGTAATTAAAAGTATTGAAAATGTAATTAATCTACTTTAATTACGAAATTTCAACTGCAATTAATGGATTTAAAAAGTAGTTAATCTTCTACATTGTGTAATTAATGTAATTAAAGCAGTAGTTAATGGAATTAATTTAATTACAGCCGTTGCCTGCGTTGGAGTTAATGCGTGCCCCTAGACATAAGGACCAAATCGGAACGTCACTTAAAAGTAGAATTTAATGAAGGCATAAGCGCTTTTTCGTAACTTTATTTGTCTCCAGATTTAAAAGATCATCGGTCGTAAAGGCTAATTCTTGTGTAAAGGGCACCGCCGTCGAGTTTGAGTTTGAATAAATCCTAGGTCCTATCATATTAAAGAGGCTTATAGTAACATCGCTTGATTATCGTGTGTTTTGTGAAACTTAACATCATTATCAACATCACCGTCACGTTATCAACGTAGGGGCCGGTTTTGAATAGTTGCAACAACAACGCGATGTGATATCAAGGGCTTGGTGGCCTTAGAGCGACCATTTTTGCTTACTGAGTAGAACACCATGAGTTTAATCTCAAGCCCCTCCACATTCAAGATTCTTTATTTGTCAATTTGAATACATAGGAATAACAATAAATCGATCATTGGTGTGTTGTAATAAAAGGAGCTAATTAGACTGCAAGTATCGTTTATTGTGGACTATTTAATTGTTTTTGTTGTTCCCACATATATCGTTGTTTAATTTTCGGTAGGTACATTAAAATAATCAAAAACTAACGATAAAATATGTTCTTCTGAAGGTACTGAAGGTATCCATACTACCCCGTAGATATGTCCATTTTGCAACGCTAGCTTTACGATGTCAGTGTAATGTAACAAATTTTCAAATTGTTTTTTAAGAAGAAAAAAGTTATTATTTATATTTGCTTCAATGTGCAACTGTTGCTAAATTAGTAACAAAACTGTGTAGTAAATAACACATAGCGATATGTTGCCCCTAGTTCCCCTAATTGGTCCACCCCTACTAGACGTTGTATTAACCTATTCTTGTTAAATTACAAACAAATAAATATCGCTAAAGCTAACGCAATTGTGCCTTCCAAATAAATGAATTGTTAAAAAACCACTTTTTCGAAGATTTACTTCTACATTGAATAAAAAAAAATGTTTGGATAATTCTTAAGGTGTACAGAACATTTTTACCTACAAATAATGTGTTAACGGGTCATGTTTAAAAAATGCGTTAACGGGTCATGTTTGAAAACTGCTCTTTTATTGCGAAGCTACTCAGACTTACTGTCCCGCCTGTGTTTTTTAGTCAGAAGATGAAGTGCTGGCTAAAAACTTGCCCTGTACTACCATTTAATCCACACTTCAAAACCATAAATAAAGAAGATTTTAATAATACTAATCAAAATCCATATGTTCTTATAATTAAATTGATTGATATTGATTCGACCATTTCACCACTTTTCAGCAGTGAGATCTTATAGACTCATGAAACCCAAAACTGTACCGATAAAGCTTGAATAATTTATGAACCATCAGTCACTTACGACTGGTACTACACATGCTACCAACCATGCTTTTTTCAATTTCAATTCGCACTTTTCAAATCAACGATGTACTCTTCAGCCTCAAACAAGTGTACTTCACATGAACTGCTATGATTAAACAGGGGACGGAAAAGGCCGGAAAACAAACAAACCGAACAATAAATGAGCATTATTATCGGGAAGAAAACAGGTACTTGTCGATGTTCATATGGACACTTATACCTATGTTGTAAGTATACAAGGGCAATTTTTGTTTGTTGCCACCGATGTTGCCACTGCAGCTGCTGCTGCTGCATCGATTCCTATAACACTGTTAATGTCTAATAACAGCCAATACACAGTTACACAACACGGGCTCCGGTACTATCGTTTCTGTTACACGTCAAAATATCAATTCCGGCATGCATTCTCCTGGTGGCCCACATTTTCAATTCATAAATAAACTATACACAATCGACTGCCTGCCGTATCACATCTCATTCGTCCGTGTCCGTGTGTTTGTGTAGACAGAAAAATGGTATACCAGTTGTAGCTTCCAAACAGGAAACAGCTAGAGTGCAACACAGCGAAACGGCTACGAACAAAATCAGTCCATTTAACGCCTAGTAGGGTTAAGATCTAATTTCCGTCATATTAAGCACAAAATGCTTGGTACCTCTCTTTTACGAACGCATTTAATATAAAAAAATATTTTCCTATCAAATGTGGCTCCGAAATAATTCTCCATTTTATACGTATCGTTGGATTTGACGAAGAGTCACACATTATTGAGATATTGTTATTGTTATTCCAATTCCATAATAGTGTTATTGTTATTCCAATTCCGTCATGCGAGTTTCAATTCCGAATTCATTTCAGCATACGGATGAAGGTAGAAAAAATTGGATTTGCTAGGAGCGCTTCTTTTGTTTTTGAGAATAATTGATGTTAAAATTCATAGTATGCGTTCTTATAGATTCTGTTTTGTAACTACTAAACTATTATGTCAAAAGAATGATTGATTCATTTACGTCGAAATCATATTAATGTTGATGTTTGTGCTCGATATGACGGAAATATGCGCTTATACCGAAGTAATTTTCCACCCTACCTAGTGATATGTAGTTGAAGCAGACTACAAAACTACAGCAGTCATATGACAGAGGATACACGACATGACAAAGATGCTTCTTCTTTTCTCAGCACTACAACCCTTGCGGGTTACAGCCTGGCGGCAACGGTAGTGTAAAACGACCTATATTCGATATGCTGCTTTATCCGCACACATTGAGTGGTTTGCCATTGCGGCAACAATTTGATGCGACTTTACAGGAACTAGGACCATTTGTGAATACTATATGTACATTCCTAGTCAGAAGCTGTAATAAGATTTTAGTGAAAAGACAGTAATAAAGTTCTCAAGTATTAAGACTCTTAAATAATTAAAAAAAAATATTATTCAAAGTAATGCTCCATTTGATAAAACAGTGGAAATCTTTTTAAGGGAAATTTAGTGTCTATGTCCATGTCTATGTCTGATACAAACAATTGAGCGATTTTGCACAACCATGGTTTAAGGCTGAAAAGAAAAATGTAAAAATAAACGGGACGTCCTACGCGCAGCAGCTGGAAGTTGCACTACCCACGGAAGAGCAGCTTGGCGCAGGTAGTACTGCTGCAGTGGCACTAGGTACTGCAATCCCGGACCGAAGAAATGACTGGTTTGACGGCGAATGCAAACTGTTAGTAGAGGAGAAGAATGCAGCACAGGCGCGAATGCTGCAACACCGCACGAGATTGAATGTGGAGCGATACATACAAGCGCGGAACAGACAAAACTCGCTTTTCCGAAGGAAGAAGCGTCAGCAGGAAGACCGAGATCGCGAGACGATGGAAAATCTTTACCGCGTAAACGACACACGGAAGTTCTATGAAAAGCTAAATAGTTCGCGCAAAGGCTACGTGCCACAAGCCGATATGTGCAAGGACTTGGACGGTAACCTTCTCACGAACGAGTGTGAGGTAATTGAGAGGTGGAAGCAGTACTATGACGATCACCTCAACGATGAAGCAGCAGAAAACGAAGGTGGCACGGCAACAGACCTTGGAGCACGCGCAGAAGACGACAGGCTATCGGCCCCTGATCTTCAAGAAGTTGAGGAGATCGGTCGGCTGAAGAACAACAAAGCAACTGGTGTAGATCAACTACCAAGTGAGCTATTAAAATACGGTGGAGAAGCACTGGCTAGAGCGCTGTACTGGGTAATTGCCAAGATTTGGGAGGAGGAGATATTACCGGAGGAGTGGATGGAAGGTGTCGTATGCCCAATCTACAAAAAGGGCGACAAGTTGAATTGCTGCAACTACCGCGCGATCACACTGCTGAGCGCCGCCTACAAGGTACTCTCCCAAATTCTATGTCGCCGTCTGTCACCATGTGCAAGAGAGTTCGTGGGGCAATACCAGGCGGGATTCATGGGTGCCCACGCTACCACGGACCAATTTTTTGCGATTCGGCAGGTTCTGCAGAAATGCCGCGAATACAACGTGCCCACACAACATTTGTTCATCGATTTCAAATCCGCATACGACACAATCGATCGAGATCAACTATGGCAGATTATGCACGAGTACGGATTTCCGGACAAACTGACGCGATTGATCAAGGCGACGATGGATCGAGTGATGTGCGTTGTTCGAGTATCGGGGACACTATCGAGTCCCTTTGAATCTCGAAGGGGGTTACGGTAAGGTGATGGACTTTCGTGTCTGCTGTTCAACATCGCGTTAGAAGGTGTGATCAGAAGAGCTGGGATAGACACGAGTGGCACGATATTCAGGAAGTCCATCCAGCTCCTTGGCTTCGCCGATGACATTGACATTATGGCACGGAACTTTGAAATGATGGCGGATACGTACATCAGACTGAAGGCTGAAGCTAGACGGATTGGACTTGCCATCAACGCATCAAAGCCAAAATACATGAGAGGAAGAGGTTCTAGGGAAGACAATGCTAGCCTCCCACCCCGAGTTCAGATTGACGGTGACGAAATCGAGGTGGGCGATGAGTTCGTGTATTTGGGCTCACTGGTGACCGCCGAAAATGATACCAGCAGAGAAATTCAAAGACGCATTACGACAGGGAATCGTGCCTACTTTGGACTCCGGAGGACGCTCCGGTCGAATAAAATTCGCCGCCGTACGAAGTTGACTGTCTACAAGACGCTGATTAGACCGGTGGTCCTCTACGGCCACGAGACCTGGACTATGCTTGTGGAGGACCAACGCGCCCTTGGTGTTTTCGAACGGAAGGTGTTGTGTACCATCTACGGTGGAGTGCAGATGGATGACGAAACGTGGAGGAGGCGAATGAACCACGAATTGCACCAGCTGCTGGGAGAACCATCCATCGTCCACATTGCAAAAATTTGGCGACTACGGTGGGCTGGGCACGCCGTAAGAATGCCGCACGACGACCCAGTGAAAATGGTTCTAGAAAGTGACCTAACAGGTACAAGAAGAAGAGGCGCGCAGCGGGCAAGATGGATCGACCAAGTAGAAGGCGACCTGCGGACCCTTCGCAGACTACAAGGCTGGCGAACTGTGGCCATGGATCGAGTAGAGTGGAGACGACTTCTTCGGACAGCAGAGGACAACAAGGCCTTAGCCTGATTGGTAAGGTAAGTAACATTTTGGGCATCGATAATTCCTGTTAAACACAGTAAACAGCGCCTATTTTTTTAATAATTACTTTATTTGTACAGGCTCGAATAAACTTTACAGAGCCGAGTTATCCTTTCCGTTATACATTATTGCTGTCTTATATTTAAAGTTGAAGACACAACAAAGATTATAAAAAATCCTTCTCGTCACTCGTGACAAACTTTCCTAACAACGTATCACGCATGAACAGAGCTTGCTTGCGAATTTTTGCAGCAACTGTCAAATATTGACGTAAAATCGAACCAGAGAACCAGGATGTTTCGGCTTCACACTAAGTTTATGGTAATGACATTTGTGTCATAGATGTGATTGATATAGGGGAATTTACGTATTCTCGGCAACCTAAGCAGCGACCTTCTTTCTATAGCCTTTTTCTCTATGGAACGCACACATATGCAGTATTGGTTTGTTTACAATCTTTTGCTGCCAGCTGCTCTAACAATTTCAGTCCAAAGAATTGTCAAAAACTGTTTTGAAACGCTTTTACAAAGCTCCAATCTTCTCTAGTGAGAGTGAGTATTGTCGGCAACCAGTTTTTCTTCGGCAACCGTTCCATTTGAACTGCATGTAAATCTGCTGTTCTATTATCGGCAACTCGAAATCAGCTACAATTTGTAGTGCGTGTGTTTCATTTCAAGAAAACCCTGCTAGATTGCTTTTTCTCAGTGGTAAAAATATAGTCAAATTGAAGCTGAAAGCATAAAGAATCGTTTGCATGCATTCAGCGAAGTGTTTTCGTAAGAAAATCCAGTGAAAATCCAGTGAAAATAGTGTTTCAATTTGGGTTGCCGAAAATATTCTGTCATGCCGAAGCCGTCATTTCCCCTACCAATGCTTCTTTTCAAATTACCAAACAAATTGGAATTGAAACTGACTTGAGTCTTATTTAACTAATTACCAACAAATAGTTTGATTCAAAGGTGAATAATCAAACCCTATTACTGTTACTTCTGGATTCCCTAGGCATCACATCCAGGCTAACTGGAGGAATTCTCGAAAAACTGGAAGATTTCAAACTGGAATGTTGGTATCACTACTCTGTATATCATTATACACGATATAAAGAAAATCGTGAGAACAAAAATTAATTCTGCGATTTTCGCGACATCATTTAATGTTTCCGCGATTTTTACGACTGAAATTCAAACCCGTAGAAAATCCGCGAAAATCACAAAATCCACGCCTGTTGTAACAGCCCTGTGAATCTTGACTTACTTAAAATAATACCAAACACAAAAAATCACTGTAATTCTTTTGGGTTTTTCTAGCGATTTGAGAATTGTTTGCTTAATGTTCACAAACCATACTTATCTGATGTCAATATTTGTTTGTACGTTACTCACCTGAAAAAAAAGTAAAAGAAGGAAGAAAAATTAGTGGCGATATTTGAGAATGATGGAGAAAGTGAAAATAATAGTAGGGTTTTTGATCTAATTTCTGTCCTACTACCCACGCTTTACCTCTCTTACTTGAACGGGTCTTAACAATAAATGAAATGTTTCTCTCAAAAATTACTTCTAAATTTATTACCCTTTTCATAAGTACCGTTGAATTTGATAAAGAGCCACACATTGTTGAGATATTGTAAAAAAATCTAACACTGCTTCTTGATTCCAAATTCGTCCTACGAGTTTCAATTCCGTCCAAACGCATTGAAACGCAATTAGATTTTCTTCGTCCTACGGATGAAGGTAGAAAAAGCGAGTTCGCTAGGAGCGCTTCTTTTGTTTTGGGAACAATTAGTGTAAATATTCACACAATACGCTGTAATAGGCTTTGTGTTGTAGCTTGTGATCTAACGTATCGGTACAAACGTATTACTGATTTGTGCACGGTGAAATCATTGATTATACTGCTGTTTTCTGCTCGATAGAACGGAAATAGATGATTACGACGAAGTAGCGCTCTACCCTAATGGTGTAGATATGAACTTGTTTTGACATCCCGATTCAATTTTGATCAATTGTTTTCAATGAATTTATTATATTCTCTTCTCCACGGTAGCTGATGTTCTTGCAGTGGTGACATTTACAATATATGAAGAAAAATATTTGATATTTGGTTGAGAACCGCACACCGTATACAAGAAAGGCTAGATGACAGATTCCAAAATGTTGCACTATAAAGTATAGGAGAGAAGTTTTAAACGCTTATATTTTTCGAATGAAGTACTTTTAATTAATTTGAGTGTTACTGTGGGGGGCTAAACAGTCGAAATATACCAATGACCCACTTTCATCAAATATTTAAAAAAAAACATAATAACATAACATAGGGGAAATGGATGTAATGTCGGCCTAAATGCCCCTAGTTTGGACACATACATAAATTCAGCAATCGACTAAATTTTCAATAGCGGCCAAAATATATCCATTAGTACTGTCGCAATGACGCGTTCTTCTAGATAAATTGATAAATATATGATTTTTAGCGATGGGTCCAATCTTAGATCCATAGGCCAACATTAGAGCCATATACGTCTATTGAGCAGGCCTTGCGTTTTATGCCCCGTAGAATCATCGAACAAAATAATAAATGCTTTAATTGAGGAATAAAAGCAATTTAAACTTTCAATGCCATACACTCTAACTTGGTAGTACCCATTAATGAGTACAATTTCACCTATTTTGAGGAAAACTGGGTATACACATTAAATGGGTAATATTTCACCCATTATTGCGCAGCTGTTATCCTTTAATGAGTATATTGTACCCATTATGGGTAACAGTTACTCATTATAGGCTAAAAAATTTAATGGGTATACGAACTTTTCCCAAAATGGGTGAAATTGTACTTATTAATGGGTACTTTCATGTTACAGTGTACCTCATTGTGCAGCATTTTGAAATCTGCATCATCAAGCCTTTTTTTCAAAAAGCTCGATTCATCCATCCGGACATTTGATTTTTAATTCAATATTACATCCACATAATAAATATATGTGATGGACATGGACGATACTACAGTATGTATGTGCCATAAAAAATCAAAAAAATTCATACAAATGCTTGAAGATTTTTGAATTCTTTTTAAGGCACATACTGTATAGGAGATGACACCCCTGTAACCATAAAGGAGTGAAATACAAGAGAGAAAAAGTGTGGTTATTTCAATTGGATTTTTCAATAGATTTAATCAAATAAGAGTCAACTAGAATTTTCCGGTTATATAATAAAATTTAAAAAGGTTTGAAATTTTATTAAAGTGAGTGAGAGTAATAAATAAAGTAAAATATGTCAATTGAATATGATTTGCTTCCAATTCAGAAGCTCACGTACAGTATTTTCGGTACTCGGGACGGTGCTGAAGTCTATGAGTTCCCGAATTCGAAGCAAATTAGATTCAATTGACTCTTACTCATTTTAAATCACTTTTGGATGTTAAAGACTGGAAAGTACTTATGTGCCAAATGTAAACAATGACTTTAAATGTCGATTTCTCGTGAATACACTCATTCTGGCAAACCAACACCAACATCTGAGAGAAAGTTTGCTCTATCAGATGATATAGTTAGTTTATGTAGGGGTGTTGCAATTCGTGAACAATCGACGCTTAACTGCATTGTTTACGTTTGGCTTGTATGCCTTTTTCACATGCTGCTCGAGAATGTACTGGTGAACTCAAATCGGTGTAAATCTACTACCCAAATTTTGGTCGTCGATTCTTAGCTCGTTGACAGTTTGCTTCCTGTCAGTTGCCAATCTGGTATGTTAAGAGGGGTGGCAGATATAATCTGCATTTCTTTTATTTGTTTGTTTCGCCTTTAAGCTAATAGTACGTTCATACTATAGCTGATATCACAAAATATAGGCTTTCTTGATATCATATTATATTAAGTGACATAGTCTGAACGTAGTAAAATGTCATGACGTCAGGGTAGGCGTATAAGAATGCATGAGAAAGCTAATATTGTCTGCCACACCTTCTATTTTACTAAACATATGAATAATAATACCACGAATGGTATTGGTCACCTTTCTCACCGGGAGAGTGTATTACTCTTGCGTCTTATCAGAAACATATGGGAATTCGGGAAGTGAACCATATTGTTAGTTTATAATATTTGATTTCAGTTGAAGCGTTTGAAAATTTCTATCTTTCAAAGAACAGCATATCATAACCAAAGAAGGAGTCAAACTTCAAAAGAGAAATAACTAATAAATAGCTCATGATACAAAAAAGGAGAAAGACATGATTTTTGAGCATTTCAGTTGGAATTTTTGAAAAATGATTCCGTTTCACCTCGTTTTGTTAGAAAGAGAAAGTATAATAATGCCATCTCTTTTTTATCTTCACCTATGGCAGACACAAAGCGACTGCTGGTAGGCGTTATGGAAGTTTCGGTCGCGTTCGGGTGTAACTCAATCTCACCACAGCTTGGTGAGCTTTGTTAGCTTGATATTCCGTGCTGCGATATCACTGCTTGCAATATCAACCGCAGTTGTTTGCTTGTTGATTTTATCAAGCGTGATCTTGTTCTTTGGTGAGATTTGATTTTTTGATATTTTTCCAACACTGAACAAAATCATGCAGCCAATTCTTAAAATTTAATTTGTCGTTTGTAAGGATCTGGTTCTTGTTTTCTTCCATTTGTCCCAAGGTCCCAAAAAATCTGTATATATGCAGTTCAATATAATCACAAATGATTGAATCATTTAAAAATCATGAGATTTGATCTTCCACATAAAGGGTGTTGCTTCTAGAGGGCACCAGAAACATGTTCTGATGAGGCCTATGGCTGTTGGGTACAAACTATGACCACCAGTTATCATCATCTTCTTCTTCTTCGCATTTCAACCTTATTGCGTGCTCTCAACTTAGTGTTCTAAGATGCACTTCCACAGGTATTAATTGAGAGCTTTCGATGCCTGTACCATTTTTGCATTGATATGATTGTGTGGCAAGTCCAATCATACTTTTATGCCCAGGGAAGTCGAGAAATTTTCCAACCCGAAAAATTCCTAGACCGAACCGAGAATCGAATCCAGCCACCTCCAGCATGGTCTTGCTTTGTAGCTGCGCCTTTACCGACTGAGTTAAGGGAGGCCCCTATAACACCAGTTATCATGTTTCCATTATTATTCTTATTATTTTAAGATCAAAATCACAGAACTCAGAAGCTCTACCTTAGACATATCGAGTTATATAATCTAATTAACACTACTTAGAACATCGAAGTAACCATAGGCACGTTATTTCACCTTTTTGGCTATAAAAGGGCCTCATCAGAACTTACAAACACTGGTATAGCCATTGTTGAGCCGTATATGGTCGAAAAGGCGAAATAACGGGCCTATGGTTACTTGGCCATCGACTAAAGGAGGCTTCGACTTGTGGAAATATCGATTTACGGATAGGACGATGGATGGAAAATTGAACGCTTAATCCATCGAGTTATATAAAATATAGAGTTGTGGAGAGTTGACTGTACGCACTTTCCATAAATCCATAAATCATAAACCAAGTATCATAGAAAAAAAGATTTTAGTGAAATGATAAGGAAATTATCTCAGCAATCCATAAAAAAACATAAACTGAAAAATGCTTTCCATGAAAATTTCCATGGAGGAGGATTCTGAGACCCTACGACCTTTTTTTAATTTATAATACAAAAAATCCCCAATTGAAAATAAATAGCTAAAACATAAGTAATTAGAAATTAAGCAATAATTGTGGTCCTTTGATACGTACTACAAGAAGGAGTCAGCTTTATTCGAAATAACCTAGGCATATGTTGCCAAGGCAATTTGTTTTGAATCTGCTCCTCTCTTATGCAAGACCCTCTCTAGGGTCTACAATATCCTAGGACCTCTCTATCAGGTGTTGTAAACAAAACTTGTAATGCCCTTTTTGTTCGAATAGCAGCATGTCCATGCAAACCAACAACATTCGAACAAATTCCAGTTCCATACAATTTACGACCTAGTAGTCTGCATTCCTATGACCCATCTTAGAGCAGCCCGTGACTCTTTGGTGAATCATCGATTGAGAAACGGTTCTCTTACTGTATAAACTCGAAATGTTGAAAAAACTTCTCAATGTTGGCATCTAGTATTGCGCATTTCACACCAAACTGGACTAATAAGCGCGTTTTCACTTATTAAAAAGTGTGATTAAAGTGCGAGCTTCCGTCTAATCGTCTTGGTGTCTTCGGTGCACTTATTTCTTATGATGCAAGCAATAAGTGCTCCGAAGACACCAAAACGATTTGACGCAAAGGTGCACTTTTATCACACTTTTTGCATTTTTGGGGCAGTTCAGTTTCAGATGCAATCAGCAATACGAAAGATGGGAACACTTCCATTGCCTATATATAGTATGGGGTATTGAGAAGGGAGCCACACAAAAAGAACGATTCAAACCACACACATGCTTTTCCATTTTTCTTTCTTGCACTCCATTCATACGATACCACACAGGTATAGTGTACGCGCGATTGTGAAAAAGTACTCGGAAATAACTGCGAGGAAAACATGAAAATTGTGGTATCCTTCTGGCGTTGGGGAATGCTTTTTCAGGAAAAAGGAGACCAACTCTTGCGAAGCGTTGAGAGCGCACCCCAATCACTCATCAACTCAGTTGTGATCCACTCACCAACCTACACCAGAATACAGAATAACGATGACAGGACGTATTAGCAATACTGCACTCCCGAGAGGTCACTCTCTCGTTCTATCAACGGGTGACCTTCCGCGAGAAGTGTGCCTCCAAACCGATACAGCATTCGTGAATCGTGAGGAATCTTTACGTAGCTGAAGAGTTCCACTGCGTTCTCGGCATACCACATACACATACTCTGGTCATCCGTATAGTAGTTTGTGTTGTGGGCGTTCAGCCCATGCTGTCACCACTGTTGGAAGGTTTCCGTTCATACAAGGATTTTTTTCTCTCCGCTCTCTCGCCACTCTACGTAACACTTGGTACGTTACACACTTGTATGTTTCATTGAAAAGGAAAATCTCTCCACCCTCAACGAGTCCGCCAGTAGTGTTGCGGAAAGCCGGCGTTCATGTTCTTGTTTTCCGTTTTTTTCTTCTGCTTCTCTGACACGAACCTTGTTACCCCAACGGTTCCCCATTTGTTTCCTCATTCGGTTGCTGCCTCTCTTCTGACCTTAAAAACACTGAAAATGGTTAGCTCGTTCCTTCATGCTTGGGGTCGTATCAATCACCGTAATTACAGTAGTCGGTCATGGTCACTCCAGTTCTTCAATCTCGTCAGTCTTTGACGTGTGTGAGACATTGGAAACAGGAAAAAATGAGTGGATACGGAACCGTCCGTTGATTTGAACGAAATCAAGTGTTTTCTGATAATAGTCCTCTGCAATGCTCGACAGACAGGTAAATGTGCACTGTTTAGTTCTGCAGGAGCGCCCGCCGTTTGCAACAGATACCTATCGGAACATGTGATTCACACGGAGGAGCAGACGAATGCTATGAGCACGAAAGGGTGGATAATTGGTTATGTTGAGCGTATGGACGACGATACACAACGAGAATTTCTATGTACGGTTTTTACAGAAGTTTAGCCAAATGCATTCGGATTACGTAATGGATAGACGGAGTGTACATATATTGGAATGTGCTTCCTAGTAGTGCAACTAGGCGAAGAAAAAACATTGCGAGTGTGCTGGGCATATTTTAACGTTATTGATTGTTTCAATTACGCAAATTGCTATTCGTGAATATTATATTCTCACAATAAACAAATAAACTGGAATTGAGATCATCTTTCTGTATGAAATTTAAGATATTGAACATAACAGATAGTAAGAGAAGTTAATTCTCGCTTGTCAGCTGAGCAAACTGACTTGTTTGTATTGACATAGAGCTCCGGAGTGGTTTGACAATTAGGAAACGACTGCTATGCAGAAAATACCTAAGACCATATTATGTATGGTCTGACATCGTTTTGATTCTCAAAATAAGGCCCGATAACCAAACTGCTGGAATTAGACCGAATATTATTTACATTAACTCTCAAGCGCACATATTCACCTACAGTGTATCTCAAAATTGACCGAGGACATTTTTTGAAACATGGTGAACATATATTTTTTTTTAAATTGTGGCTGGTGGTTGAACAGTGTTGGTCCTTACTACACACTTAGAAATACCTAATTTTACACGTGACGGAATCCATGTTTGACAGAAACGATGAGACGTAAACAAACATGTCATGTAAAATTAAGTGCTCCGAGACTGAAAAGTTCGGTACTCGACGAAAAGTACGTTTGATTGAGCTGAGTTTTGCGTCTATTACGACTCAATTTTATGTCAAAAATGACGCTCGTATATGTCAGTCTCAGAGCACCTAAATTTACATGATTTTTTTTAAGTGTGTACGACTAAAAATGAGCAAAATTTCAAGAAGTTATGATCATTTTATTTTAAGAAAATAGTTGATTTGTTTAAATATATGGATGATTGTCCACGCAGTGGGAAGGATGCCTAAAACCTCTCAAAAACTGTCTACGTGGTATATGGACAGCCCAGTAACGCCTGGTAGATTACCTTTTCGTGGTGCGTTACTGGCATCAAGATCTACCACCAAAGGAAAAAAATAGTCATTTAGTAATTTTTCATCTACACACTTAGAAAAATCCATGTAAATTTAGGTGCTCTGAGAGTGACATATACGAGCGTCAATTTTGACATAAATTTGAGTCATAACAGACGTGAAATATAGCTAAATCAAACGTACTTTTCGTCGAGAAACGAACTTTTCAGTCTCGGAGCACTTAAAATTACATGACATGTTTGTTTACGTCTAATCTTTTATGTCAATGATGGATTCCGTCACGTATAAAATTAGTTATTTCTAAGTGTGTACGTGATTCCTAATTTTTTATTCACTGTTCTCTAGTTTGAAGTGGCTAACACTAGGATTCTGATACATGGTCATTATCGGTGTTATTGCTTGATTTAGTTGCGAAGGAATCAGTGTTTGACTGACAAGGGGGCACCAACACTTCGCACCTGACCTAACCATACAGTTAGAGTCGAATCCTTGCGATAAAGGCAAGAATGACAACTGTATCTAAACCGAATACACACTTAGAAATAACTAATTTTACACGTGACGGAATACATCTTTGACATAAAGGATGAGACGTAAACAAATATGTCATGTAAAATTAAGTGTTCTGAGACTGAAAAGTTCGTTACTTGACGAAAAGTACGTTTGATTGAGTTAAGCGTCTGTTATGACTCAATTTTATGTCAAAATTGACGCTCGTATATGTCAGTCTCAGAGCACCTAAATTTACGTTATTTTTTCTAAGTATGTACTTCATCATTTCTCAATAGTGATGGAGTAATACGACATGCACTAAACTAAGGACACGGGGTATACCACAATATATCAAATAACTGCAGTGGATTTATGGTTGACAAAAATCCGTATAATTTCTTTATTGTGGTCTCAGAGCGGATTTACGTAAATTTTCATTGAGTTCATACATAGTTCAGAAAAAGTTTGTTCAAAGTTTAGAATCTTGAAAAATGACTAAAGATTGCTTTCTTAAGAATTTAATTTTAAAAAATCTTGAAATTCTACAATCTTGATTTTTATTTTGAGTGATGTGTATCTTTTCTTCAAGTCCGTAAAAAAAAACAAAAAAATGAGTCAAAAGTGAGAGACAAATCTGCTTCCCGCTGAAAATTTCCTAAATGAAGTAACAATAACAATTCCCTAGAATTTAAGTTTCTTATTTCTGAGATTACGAAAATCTCTATCAGGACATTTATATTTTGTCAACATCTTAATTTTTCTTTAAGTTTTAACACGTTTCCTAGAAGTTTAGTCAAATTGAAGACATAATTCATTTTTTTTTTTCTCTTATATGAAATATAAACTGTATCAATGAGTTTGTTAAATGGCTTGTTTACCGATTTGACAAAAATAAAGTGAATTAACCATCGTATCTGTCACCATGTGACAAGGTTAATTAAACAAAAAGAAAAGGAAACTAATATCCCTTCCAATGAGAAATCAGAAGTCCATTCAAATGATTCCAAGCCCATTTGAAGACAACTCATTCATATTTTATGTAATAAAAAATACGATTTCGGTTTTATGCTCAAAGATTTAATTCAAGCTGCTTAAAATGAAGAAACGACTACTTGTCGGAATTTATAAAATATATATATACATAAACATATTCCCCTTATTTGAAAAATCTGCAAAATCTGTATATTTTTCTAAAGTCTGTAACCTGTTTATACAGTTATCTGTATCACAATATTGAAAAAAATCTGTATGATTACAGATAAATTTGTATATGTGGCATCACTGCCGCCACTTGGCTTTCTCTTCGTCTTCCTCCCAGTGCTTCTTCTTATAATCTACAATTCCAAATTTGTAAACTTCTCGCGTAACACGGGAAAAGGCCATATTATAGTTGATCGATTATTTTCATCGATTTTCTCTTTCGCGAATAACATTACAACATAATTCATTTTCCATCGAGTGTGTTGTTTAGGGCAAACGCTAACATCATCTTCTGTTGAACTGCGCTGCGAGCATAGCGATAAATTCGTGTATGTAGTTGTGGTGAACCAAAAAGAAAGTCGACGAAGAGAATCGATACACGAAGATAGGCCCTTTTCAAATATTATGCAAGATATACGCATCATTCCGATTATTGAAAATAGGCGGCTAATGTTTCTGGGCATAGCTTGCTTTCTCTTCATTGTATTTCTCGGTCTCGGGGGACCTCAAGCACACCCTCTTTTTCCAGCAACTCAGCTGCTTCTTCTGTTTCCTTATTGCTCTTGTCCAACGATGTACCTCCAGTCCAGTCACTACACCAGCGTTATTCGTTCCGTCCCAAGTAACAATGCTGGCTTTATGAGGGTTCTGTACATCATGAATTAAACTTGTAGAATGCTATATATCCTCCATAAAGCTTACAATATTACTTGGGGTTGTTGCTTTTCTGGCTGACAAAGGCCTTCCGCTTGGGGCAGGAATTCATCCGGTGCCCCTTCACCTTGCAAAAAAACACTTGTTTTTATTCCCGTCATAGAATACGTCTATTCCCCTTCCGATTGAGAAAATGCAGCGAGGTGAAAATTTTCTTCTTCATATCCATATATACTAGGGAGGTTGAAAATATAAACCAAGCTTAATCGATTCTAAATCAGGTCCTGATACCTCTCCTAAAATTGGCATAAAACTTTGCATAATTGTGTGTTATTGACAATTATTCAGATTGAAAATATGACCAAATGTTTTACACGCAAACCAAAAATGTATTACATTGAATGTTATTTGCATTTCCTATCATTCTCCGCAGCGAATGATATACCGTATGCGTGATAATGTTTGCACCATTAAACATTATGAAAACAAAACAAAATCTGAAAATGTTCGGGATGGAAAAAAATCATTATTCATAAGGTATATGTTTATAAGAACTTAAATCTATGTTAATCATCAGCAATTACAGCCTCAACACGCTTCCAAAATGCTCGACATGTTTTGATAATATAGTTCGGATCCATATCTCTCCAGACTCGGGTCAATGTTTGTGTGAGGCTTGCTGTACTGGAGTGGAATTGGCTTTCATGACGCGCCACACTGAATAATCCAAGGGATTACGATCGGGCTGGATTTCGGCCACATATCTTTCGGCCAGAACGTACAGTGTTGCTTTTGCAATATTTGAGAAGCTAAAGCGCACGAAAACGGCAAAAAGCAACACTGTGGAACGGAAGATGATTCTTACTTCCTAAGAATACCGATACACACCTCCGTATTCACTTTATCCCTTTCAGGAATTAACAGAAACAATATTACGCATACGGTAAGTTGACCTTGTAGACGATGCAAGGATTTTTTTTTTCATCTTTTTATTCATGTTCTCTCGTGCTTTTTATTTATAACACATTTGCTACGATTCTCTCCAATTCCCGTTCAGCAGAAAAAGTTTACGAAATCGAGTATGAGAGGAAACGAGTGCTTCTTATTCGCTTTTAGTTTATCCATGTTCCAAAGCATGGAGATAGTCGTAGTTTAGTGGAGAAATCACAAGTCTGGGAATCGCAACGTTCGTGGTTCGAAGTCCAGCCCGCAACCTTGTTTTCTATTATTTTTTTTCGACATAATTAATTTCATTCACTTATACACTCCACATTTTTTGGTCTCCATTTTCTTGCATTGGATTGCAGCTCGGTATATCTCATTCTTCCTTCATGCGGTCTCCACTAACATCCTGCGATGATGAATCCCTCATTATTGTAAGCAAATCTTATATCCCCGGTACGACTATTGTCAATTGTCAAGTGTGCATGGTTTAAATACTCTAAAACGAGCATTTTTGATATTCTAAAAAAACAACTATAACCGCTGAAGATATGCTTTTTGATATACAGTTATAAACATGAATATATGATTTTTGATGTAATTAAGTTTTAAAAACTTTATTGAATTTTTACTAAAAAATAATTAAAAAACAACTTTGGCTCAGATGTCATTTCGATCAGAGAACAATTTACTGAAAAATGTTAAATACACCATTTAAAAAAATGCAAGATTCACAATGGCCGAACTTTTACAAAAAATCGAATGATTGCTTCTAACACACAATTATGCAAAGTTTCATGCAAATCGGAGAAGATCGAGTTTTTTTTATCCATTTGATCTGAAACTGGTCAAAAGGAACTTTTTCGCTCTCATCATTCTAGCCATTTGGTAAAATGATTTACGGGTAAGCTTGCTATTTGTACTTCTTTGAATTTGTAGGTGTAACTTTGCTGAAGACCAATTTTCGAATGAAGATCAAGCAAATTAATTATATAGTACATGTAGCAAGCTTACACGTAAATAATTATCGTAAACCCTCGTTAGAATAGCTAAAATTACAATTGAACCCTTGATGGCAAAATAAGACAAACCAGTAACGCTGGTAGATCACCTTTTCGCGATGCGTTACTGGTGTAAGATCTACCCTAGTTCTGATAAGTTCAAACTAGGGGAACAGGATTTTTCAGTAATCAAAGGAACACATTTTATTTTAATTTTTGTTACTTTTTATGCCTTGTTAATAGTGACAGAAGTAGTCGCAATCGCTGTTAAATTCTGAACCTAATTTAGGGATACTTTTGGATAAGCTTCACTGGGTAAATTGCTCAGCGCTTATCTACTATAGTGCAAGGTAAAAGTGGTTGTTGCTGGTATTTATTAATGAACTTTTTCGTAGCTGTTAGTTTTCGGATTTGAAAGATCGTCTGTTGAGCAGAAAAACGCGGCCCAGGTCCTTTCAAAATAAAAATATTTATGGTCAAATCGCTTGTCTATCGTGTATTTTGCGAAACTTGTCGTCATTGTCGGTGCCGGGTATGAATGGTTACAACAACTCGTGTAACGGCATGATGTGATATGAGGGGCTCGGGGGCCTTAGAGCGACCGTTTTTGCTTACTGAGCAGAACATCATGAGTCTAATCTCGACCCATCCACATATAAAATTCGTCAATCGTTTCATTTGTTAATATGACTACATGGTAATAACAGTAGCTCGATGATTAAAAGGAGTTCATTTTCCTGGTTGTAAACGTTTTTTTGCTTACTGAGCAGAAGACCGTGGGTTCAATCTCAAGCTCTTTCGCGTTATATGATAGTTAGGACATCAATTCAGCTTATCGTTTAACAAAGCGAACCCTGCTGCAAATCCAACCCTCTTAACCAACATCTCAGTTATTGCTCGTGGAAGTGCAGAGGACTCCTCGGTTTCCATCAAAGCGAGTGTTACGTCAACACAATCCTACCCATTCCTTTCTTTACCTGCGTTCGGGCGCTTGATGGAAAAATATGACTGAAATGAAAAACATTATATATAGTTTTTACACAAAAAAAAAGGTAATAACTTTCGTAAAACAACATCTATCAATTCTCAACAACCTTTAAAATATGCGTCTTCACATGCTCTTAAAATACATTGAAGATAGTTCTCAAAATTAAATCGAAATAATACAGCTACAGCAAAAAAAATGGATTTTTTTTATCAGAAAAACCATACCTTAATGTTTTAGTGATGAACTAGCTCAGAAGCGGCTAAAAATCACCTTAATAAAGCTTAACAAAAATCTAACTAAATTTCAAAAATGTACATCGAATGATGTGTTGATGGGATAGAATTTTGATTTGTTGAGCTTGAAATTCAATTATCTATAACTTTGTAGATGCAAGTATCCCTAAACTTTAAAAATAAAGTTTAAAAAAATATTTTGAAAAAAGTGCATATTAGTGCATAGTTTTCGAGATATTGATTTTTATCGTGAAATTTTGCGCTTTCGTTCATAGTGGTATGGACGGTAAATTATTCTTAAATCACAACTTACAGTGTTTTTGTGTAAAATTAGGGTCTAGGAGTAGTCTAAAAATAAGACTTCGTTTGTTTAGCAGGATATCGACTCAATGTAGAAAACCAAATTCCCTGATATTCCCTGATTTTCCAGTAATCTCCAAAAAAAAAAATTTAGATGTCATGCCTACCCGGTTTTTGCAACACGAGCTCATCATCTATTACTTTCCTCAGATAGGTACTAGCCCTTCTATACATTTTTTCATGAAATACTACATGGAACTCCAACCCATGAAAGTGGTCCAGTATAATCGCAAATGGAATAAAGCATTCGATACATTTTATAGAATGCAAAAAAGACAATAATTGCATGTTGCTAAAAACCGGAAGGCACCGCATTTTTCTAAATTAACTAATTTTAAACATGGGAAGCGCTAGGTAATCAGTTCAAGCAGTAACCAGGATGTTACTATGATTGATATCGATGTGTGAAGGAAACTGCAACCATCTCAATAAAATTCATCAAAAAAGAAATGCTTTACTAAAAGTTTTCAGAAAGTTTATCATCCGTTTTTTACCTCGATTAATTCCATGATACGAGAAGAGGTCCTTGGCATGGCAATTTTCACATCCTTACAAGTTCTTTTCTGACTGTTTCTGAACTCAACGCTAGGGGCAGAAATTCACCCAGTTCTCCTACACCTTACATATGATACATTTGTTTTTAATCCCATTATATTTTTTCTCACTTGAGCACATTTCGAAACCCAGTTCCACAGCACTTTCATCTCCAAGATTCTGTAAGTTAATTTCATCTCAATTGCAATAGTAGCAACATGACAATACTAAAACTTCACTGAGAAGCTAATTTTCTGAGCTAGCCGGAAGACCTAGAATACTCAATAAAGCCATTCTATGCTGTCAAGGCAATTCTTGCATACGTGTATTTGAATCAAGAAAAAAAAACATCCTCTTCTCTTAACTCTTACTACACATTTACTCAAAGGCGCTCAAAGGATTGATTTTTGTTGGACACAGCTGGATTGAGCAGACGAACCAATCTACTCGAAGGTTAATTTTTTTCAGACTAAATTAGGTATAACATCTATTAAGAGACGCACATACCCATTTGGAAATTAAATATTGCAATATCTAGCGTCTGCGGGAATGAATTTTTACCAACGCTCAGGATCTTAGTTCAACTCAGGAATGTACCAAATTACTGCTTCAAGTAAAAGCAAACCTCTTTAAAGCCCGGTAGGTCCCAATTTATGAAATTATAATATAAACGCTACGAAATTATCCAAACGATACCTTTCCAATTTGTTACAGTCAACAGTACAACGAAGGAACTAGATCGAAATAGTCCTCAATCGTCGTCAATCTAACATGCAAACGCTCGCACACTAATTTGCATCGCATTTCGTGGTACGTTGCATCCTTCAACCCACTGGGTACTGGACTGGTTGGCAAATTGATGAACAGAAGAGACAGATTGACGGAAGTGGAGCACTGGCCCCAAACCTCCATAAACATTTCCCTCAGTCGTAATCAGTTGCAGCAGCATTGATACACCTCGCTTAGAGCTCGAAAGGCTAGCGAGAGAGAGAGCTATAGCACCCATTGGGGAACGGATACTAACAAACGGTATACCGAGTTTCAATTGACGGTACACACACTTGACTTCTTCCGTTGGGGGTTACCAAGGTTCTATAAGCTGCTACTGTAAAAGTACAAAATGTAAAACAAGCTAAAGTCCCGCAACCGTGCCCTGTGTCATGCGGGTAGTTTGGTTGCCTGGTTGAGTGGAAGCGGCAAAAAAATGTACGTTACTGTGTGTCCTAGCGGTAGGTAGGCTCTCCTTCATTGGAAGTGAAAAATGGGCCAAACTAAAGGTAAGTTGGCTTTTTCCTGTGTGAGCATTGACTTTCCTCCCGGTCGGTGCCACTATCGTTCCACCGACCGTGCCATACTCTCCAATGTTGTTCGTTCACAGTATGTGTGTATGTATGTGTATGCGGTTAGTGGCCTTCATTTAGACACGAGCGAACTTTCTTGTCCCATGTGCTCTGCGGTATAGAAGGTAGGTATACTTCTGTCCCGTTGTCTCTTTACGACTAGGGCGATGACGACAACGAGTCAGTGCGCTGAGTACGGCTGGAATCGTACTATACAATACAAACAGCTCACCGCCGTTAGCCAACTACTGTTGGGCTGTGCAGGCAGGTCTCGTGCAATGATATTAAAATACATAAATCAAGCATTTAAATTATTTCACTGCTTTAATGAATAAGAATCATGCACATCGAGTGTGTTTGCGAATTCCGCCGGAAGGGGAGCGTTGATTAGAATTTTCCTGCGATTCTTGGGGAATGAAACCATACCCGCAAAGTGTGGTGTGTGGGATAAATGGAAGTATTGTGTGAGACGGAATACCTCAATTTATGTGAACTTTAAGTACCTGATTGGTAGTCATGTGCAAATTTGGTGAGCACCCGATAACCACGACATTTTAAATTTATCCCGAGTCCACGTCACGCTACGGTTCATGATGGAGTCGTCCGTTACGCGGGGTCAGGTGTATAAATGATTCCAGGTCATTGTGACCAGTAGTGCCTGCGATGTGGTGGTATAAGACATTCCGTGAACGCAAGAGCTATGTATATCTACGTAGTACGTACACACTGGAAGAAATTATAGACTGGTGATAGGCTCCCATCATCCCTCATGGTACATTCCATCCCAGTCCACCAGCCAGCAGTTCAGACGACGACGACGACGACGACGACGTGTAAAACATGCTCGCTGATCGCGCGCGAGCTCTCATTTTATGCTAAGGGCTCTTCCGCTTTTTCTCTCGTTCGTGGTAGGTGTTTTGTTCCTAGCCATGAGCACCTCCAGCAAACGAAATACGAGGAAGCAGCAGCAACCTTCTACGGGTACAAAAAGCCACACACAGGACACACGACAATTTATTATTTCTTCTATTTCTGTGGTTGCTTTTATGTGAGAATTATTTAAATTCAGAGACAAACGATGATTAGCACGGAATTACACATGCACGAGGGCCGAGATGGATAGTGTTCCGTTCCGTATGGGCACCAGAGTGGACGATAGATGCTAATTGTAGAGAACGACTATCGTTGTTTATCGTACACAACGTTTAGCAGTTTGTTCTAAAATAAATAAGTTTCGAGGGCGATCGTTAGCTAGTTATCGTCGCTATCTGTTTTGCAAGGACAACTCAAAACTAAAAATGAAGCTCCCTGAGGCATAATTCTTATCCATGTGCGTAGTAATGTGCATGAACACCAACTTATCTACTGCACCTTTTCCGCGCACAACTATTTCTGCAATTAAAGCATAATGTTGCCAATATTTGATGATGATTCTGTACGTATATTTGTATGATTCTTGACATGAAAATGCTAGAGAACAACGGTGACGTAGTGGTAAGCGTGATTACCTCTCACCCTAAAGGGGCTGGGTTCAATCCCAGTCGGCGCCGCCAGGATTTAATCTCTTATCACGCCTTCCTTCGGGAAGTAAAGCCGTTGGTCCCGGTCTTTGAGTTGATGGGTCGATAGGTATGATCCAGGTGTGGGAGATGCCTCCCTGGGGTCGGTAGCATTGGTACTCTGTACGGAAAACAAGATCGACGACGGAAAACAAGATCGACAGAAAACAAATCAAGAAAAAATAACAATTGTTTGTACCTGTTCAACACGGTATCACTTCAAAATATTAATGTTAAACGATGAAACAAATATTGTTTACGGGGTAGGATCTTAGATAATCTTAGATTAAGTAAGTGTTAAAATTCAACATTTAATGGATTTTTTTGTAAAGCTGTTTCGTTAAAACTGATTAACGTTTGCGTTAATTGCTGTTGTTGTTGTTGTTTTACCAAAAAGGCATATTTTTAACGAATTAAAAAAAAAACTTTCTTATAATAAACCAGGGCATTTGTCGTTAAAGTTCTGGAAAAACCTGAAAAACTCAGGGATTTTTTTAGCCAAACTAGTAGACACCCTGTAGATAGAGAAAGACGATTAAACGTCAAAAAGATCTATAGAGCCGCAACACCTTCGAATTGATCGAAAATTAGAGCAAAATGAAGCCATCGATTGGACTATCAGATCCTACACACTGCAAGAAGAATGATCCATCTTGAAATAAATTCACGCTAAAAAAGTTGAAAAAGTGACTTGGCCTTAAAAAAGGAAACTTTTTAGTGACAGGCTTGAAAAACGTGACCAAGTCGCTACCAGCCCTTCAGTATTTGAAATATTGTGATAAAACATGTCTGACATATTTGTAACATTTGCCTCTCTTAGCTCAGTCGGTAAAGGCGCAGCTACAAAGCAAGACCATGCTGCAGGTGGCTGGGTTCAACTCCTGGTCCGGTCTCGAAATTTTTCGGGTTGGAAAATTGTCTCGACTACCCTGGGCATAGAGTACAATTGTACTTGCCACACAATTATATTAATGCAAAAATGGTACAGGCATCGAAATTATTAATTAATTAATAACTGTGGAAGCCAGAGCTGGTAAATATCACGGCCGTCATGTGAGAATGAGAAAACAGGTCCTCTCACTATCACGAGACGAAACTACCTATCATTAGTTTTCTTGTCATTTTCCAATGATCAAGCACTCATGAGAATAATTCTATTGCGGTTTTTGCATCTACATTTCTAACTGATTTAGATTAATTCAAGCAAGTAATCGGTAGACTCAATATATTATTACGATTTTCTCTGTACAAGTAACTTTAAAAGCAATGAATGAGCTAGTAATTACGATGATCACAACACTGTCACATTTTGTCATGACGAAAAATTCGATGAGAAAATCTCTATCATCGTATTCTCATCCGATGATAGTGACAGAAGTATTTCTGTAAATATCGCGTGAGATCTTTCATTGAAAATAAAATTAGCCAGCCCTGGTGGACGCGCAACTAGAACACTAAGTTCAGAGCACGCAATAAACTAATATGCGATGTGCAATAAGAAAAAGAAGAAGCAGATAGGATTTCAGGCGTATTCTTAATTTTTCAGCTAATAATCCTCAGTTGTAAAATAAGCTATTAGGGTTAACTACCCCATTTCCGGCCTATTAAGCACAGCCTACACTTAGTCTTTCTTAATCTAGCGTAGTTTAGCATCAAACGGAATGTTATTATTACTGATGGCTTCCAAATTTACTTTCCCTATGTACCGTACGATTTGATAAATAGAAACCAATCGCTGAGATATTGTCAAAAGTCTAACACTGCTTCTTGACGCCAAACTCGGCCTGTGGATTCTAAACTCGGCCTAACGCATTGAAACGCCATTGAAACGCCAATGAATTCACTTCGGCCTATCGGATGAAGATAAAAATTGATTCGGTCGGAGCGCTTCTTTTGTTTTTGGGAATAATGGGTGCAAACCTTCATATCACGCGTTCTCATTGACTTCGTTCCGTAGCTCATTAACTAAAGTATCGTACCAAACGCATAATTGATTTGTTAACTCGGAAATCGTGGATTTATTTGAAGTTTTCTGCTCGATAGGCCCAAAATGGGCCATGAGGCCGAAGTAGTTCTCTACCCTACTAGCTGAAAATTCAATTAACTCAAGTAATCTTTACAGGAAAATGTTGGGTATTTTCACATAACATATGTGGAACTTCATGCAAAACTGCTGACTAAAAATTGACCCCTTTTTTGTGTTTCCTCTGTGGTATAACTGGTATAGTTGGATATCGATCTGTCAAAATTAAATTTTCGTGATTCGACACTGAGTCTTCATATGGGCCAACATTGGAAACGTAAGCAACGGCTTCTTTTGTAAATATCTTGTAATTCAAAGTCAATCCATGTAACCCAGCAATTCTATCAGCTATGGGGACTTTCTCTATACACAAACATCTTGGTGGCTTACTTGAGCGAGTTTTCATTCTCAAGAAATTCGAGGAAAAGTCAGTGTTTACGTTTGTGACATTGGCCCTTATGAAAGAAAATCAGATATTTGGTTGTGTGCTCAGCACACGCTATTCGCTAGTTTACCCATTTTTGAGTAGGTTCAGTTGTGACCGATCCGGGAGGATTTTACCCAAATTGGAGTAGTTTTTAAATAACGTGTAGTATTGACGTTGACGAAGGCTTTCTAGCTCTTTACTCATATAGAGATTGCTTAAGTGTGATTGTGTCAGTGATTTGTTTTCATCGGGAAAAATTTCGGCTGTTGCGCTACAGCTATCAAATGAACAAGGCTTCAAAAAATCGCCAGCAAATATACTTCTATTTCTCAACGCACACTATGTTTTTTTTTCAATACTCAGCTCATTTTTATACTGGTGGTAGAACTTTGACAGCTTCTTCAGATTTGCAATACTTATATATAAACCAGGACACTTGTTGCAAAATTTGTGCTTTAAACTGTATGCATCAAATTCCAAATTTGAACGGTCGTTTTTTCCCTCATACATTATGAAATGAAATCAAAGTTTGATGCAATTGGTTCCAACAAAAAATATTAATGGAAAAAAAAAATGATGCATAGGGGAAATGGGTCTAATGTTGGCCTATGGATCTAACATTGGGCCCATCGCTAAAAATCTGCTATTGATCAATTTTATCTAGATGAACGCGTCATTGGGACGGTACTAATAGATATTTTTGGTTGCTATTTATTTATTTATTTATTTATGTATGGGCCCAAATTAGGAACACATAGGCCGATATTACATACGTTTCCCCTACATTTACTATCTAAATTTATCATAGAGAAAGAAAATTGAAAAAAATTACCCATGCAAATTTAAAGAAATAAACAAGTATTTGCTTGGAGTTTCTCAATTTTTTGGTAAAAAATACAGAAAAGCAATACGCATCGCTTTCATAATTGAATTGTTAACAGTTAACCCATGGCAGCTTAAAATTACGTTTTTTAGGTGGCAAGTCATCGCTTAAAACATTGTAAAACATTTATGCAAACGATAAATTATAATTATAAATTAAGTTATATAATTGAAAATAAAGAACGATAGCTATATAATTAAAAATAAAGAACGTAAATTATTATGGCAATACAAAGACATGAGTTCAAGAGTGCTAAGAAGATAATGAATTATAAACCTTATTAAGAAATATTTTAATAGAATTGACTACCCCCTTGATCTCCTTTCTCAATTTACAGCTGGTATAACCAGTTTGACAGATCGATGTCATACTATACCACTTAAAATCACTGAAATAGGGTCGATTTTTTATGACCGAGTTCCACATATGTTATGTGGTATTTTGATATCTAACGATCAATTGTAATACATTCATCAACCATGTAAAATTTACAGAAAAATATTAATGTTCAATAATTGAATCGCATTCGGACTCTTGGTCCTGGATTATTGTCTATGGGGTAACGCCTAAAGGTATGCAAAGGTTAATATAAAACAGTAACTGCGTATATCTAGATAGAGCTGGAATTAGGGCGTAACAGCTTTTGTAAACAATGACTTCTCTTAAAGATTTACTACTTATTACTACTTCAAAAACATTTTTAACAAAAAGCACGTGCTTAGCTGTGCAACAATTGGCAAATTGCCCTAATGCTATTTAAACATCTTAAAACATGTGATTAGAAAATGCACTGTACATACATACTAAAACTTGCAAATTATAATATCGCTATTTAAGAACATCAAACTGCGGTCAGAAATTAATTTAAAAACCTCGATATTATGAGCTGGTACCTCAATCGGCAATGCATAAATCAGTACCTGTTCTTCAAAGCACCCTTAAATCCAAACCTGACCGAACTCCAAAATCGTTAGTCCAGCTTCTATCGTACGATAATCGAAGGTGATCAACTGGCGTGACCTTTTGTCCGAGTATAAAAATGCCATCTCGAAGAGACGAATGGACTAGCATTGTCACACAGTCGAGGCCAGGACAAATTTCGGAAAATGACTGTTTTTAAATTTCAAATGCCTTGCCGAGGCAAATTATGCACACGAACATGCTCTACAAAGAGAGAAGAGGAAAAAATGCCGGTTCCATTTATTTCTCCTAAGGAGCAGAGCAACGACATCAACGAGAACAAGCAGCAACCTATCAATATTTCTCCCAATTTTTTGACAGTATTCATATAACCGGGCTTAAAGTTCATTTTATTGCTGTTTCCCACTTGGCTGTGTACTCTTGCTCATAATTTAGATTTATGTCTGCAGATTTTTTTTTATGCATAGTGTGATGCTTTTGAGCCGGAGCGGAGTGGAGTGCCGTAGTACGGTAGGTACATGTGCCTTGTCCGCGTCACCCATCCCGGAGTCTGGTTCCGCTGCTGGAGAGGAGGAAAAAAAATATTCAATAGGAAATGAGCCAGAAAGAGACCGGCGAAGGAAGAAAAAAGTCGAATCCGAGATCAGCCTGGAACGAGAAAAGAATTTTACAGCATGGATGCGTACAAATTTCATGAAAGCCGGAGAAGAAAAATCATTGCCACGTACGGGAAGGATTAGTGGTGTTCAGTTCGTTTTATGGCTTAGATGAGCGTGCAAATAAAACGTGAATCCGATGGCTCACAGCAGTTTCAATTGCTTGCTTGACTTGACGGAAGTTATTGCGATTATATCCAAAAGATCAGATAATCGAAATGCGTGTGTGTGTGTGTGTGTGTGTGTGTGTGTGTGTGTGTGTGTGTGTGTGTGTGTGTGAGTGTGTGTGTGTGCGTGCGTGCGTGTGTGTGTGTGTGTGTGTGTGTGTGTGTGTGTGTGTGTGTGTGTGTGTGTGTGTGTGTGTGTGTGTGTGTGTGTGTGTGTGTGTGTGTGTGTGTGTGTGTGTGTGTGTGTGTGTGTGTGTGTGTGTGTGTGTGTGTGTGTGTGTGTGTGTGTGTGTGTGTGTGTGTGTGTGTAAGTATGTGTGTGTGTGTGTGTGTGTGTGTGTGTGTGTGTGTGTGTGTGTGTGTGTGTGTGTGTGTGTGTGTGTGTGTGTGTGTGTGTCATAGGAATTTCAATGCCTTAAATCACGGTGCATTTATTAGAATAACATTCAAACAAAAAAACGGCATTTCCACCACCACCATTTTCACCATTCGAAAGAGGGAATTTCTTGATTATTTTTCATACAAAAATACTAAAAGAAAAGACACCCACAGACATAAACGCTCAAATAAACCCATTTTTGGCATGAACAAATGCACCGATGAAATATTTCATTTAGCAGTCTCGAAATGAAAAGTCCCCTCTTGCGAATGGTCAAACATTCGAGAATGCCGAGTTTTTAATTTAATCTTATTCTAACAAAGACACCGTGAAATATTATGTAGTTTAAAAACTCGGTGACCTGGACCATATTGACCACGACCGATGTATATCTCGCATATCTTTTTACCCTTCTTACAAAGAAGGGTATAGATATCACTTGAAAAACCGACTATCGATCCGAGGCCCGGAGGGCCGAGTGTCATATACCATTCGACTCAGCTCGACGAGATCGGAACATGTCTGTGTGTGTGTGTGTGTGTGTGTGTATGTGTGTATGTGTGTATGTGTGTATGTGTGTATGTGTGTATGTGTGTATGTGTGTATGTGTGTATGTGTGTATGTGTGTGTGTATGTAGCGAAATATGCGCTCACGTTTCTCAGCAACCGCTCAACCGTTTTGGACAAACTCGGCGCCAAATGATAGGTCTTGGGGTCCCATTGAACGCTATCGAACGGTTTTGGAATCGGTGAACCGGTTCCGGAGATATGGCCGGTATAAGATCCGGTGAGTATGGGCCTTCACGCTGGATTTAACGGAAAACGTATCAAAACCATCATATACCATTCGACTCAGCTCGACGAGATCGGAACATGTCTGTGTGTGTGTGTACGTGTGTATGTGTGTGTGTATGTAACGAAATGAATGCGCTCACGTTTCTCAGCAACCGCTCAACCGATTTGGACAAACTCGGCGCCAAATGATAGGTCTTGGAGTCCCATTGAACGCTATTGAACGGTTTTGGAATCGGTGAACCGGTTCCGGAGATATGGCCGGAATAAGATCCGGTGAATATGGACCTTCACGCTGGATTTAACGGAAAACGTATCAAAACCATCATATACCATTCGACTCAGCTCGACGAGATCGGAACATGTCTGTGTGTGTGTGTGTACGTGTGTATGTGTGTATGTGTGTATGTGTGTGTGTATGGAACGAAATGAATGCGCTCACGTTTCTCAGCAACCGCTCAACCGATTTGGACAAACTCGGCGCCAAATGATAGGTCTTGGGGTCCCATTGAACGCTATTGAACGGTTTTGGAATCGGTGAACCGGTTCCGGAGATATGGCCGGAATAAGATCCGGTGAATATGGGCCTTCACGCTGGATTTAACGGAAAACGTACTAAAACCATCATGCGACACATCAAATTACTACAGAATTCAAAAATAAGATCAATGCAAGTCGTGTTAAGTGTTCCAGACCACATTGGACACACTTGGACATGTTCCGGGTACCCCGGGGAAGTTGCTTGAATATGAATTGAATTAAAACCCATTAAATCACATTAAAATACGATGATAAGGTGATTGGTAGCCTCACCAAATAGACTAGACCCGGATATATTCCGGGTACCCCCAGGCAGTGGCGTAGCGTCACTGGATGACATGGGGGTGGGGGGCTTGGTCACTGATAATGACAATAAAATAAATAAACTTGTATAAGTAAGAAGGGTCTGATCACACCATAGGTGGATAAATTCGGGTTTTTTATAAATAGATCAATTGATAGATACTGATTATCGACTTTTTCTTTCGTCATTGACTATAACGAGTTTCCTGCATCGTGAAAATTTCCGTGGAACATGTTTTTCAGATTATATTTTTTTATGGATGAGCGCAGCCCTAAGTATGCACCTTTAGAATTGATAAAACTGTCTATAAAATATTGAAAAACTTTCTTTAAAAAACATCCAAATGATCCATAAAACACCGCAGGAAATCTCTTAAAAAGTATGAATGATCCTTAAAAAATATCCACAATTTATGTAAAATTTAGCAACACAATTGTAAAAATGTAACGCTAAATTTCAAAACAATGAGCATTTAAATTGCACAAATTACCCATAAACATATTGCAAATTATCCATAAAACATTAAGCAATGAACCTTAAACTAATGAAAGTTATCCATAGAAAATCAAACTGGCGCACTTAAAAATATAGCCACGATCCATAAATTAGACATATATTTTTCATGTTTTGGACACTTTTTTTTTAATTTGATCCATTAACCTTGGAAAATTGCCCCATTACTGCGTAGCTACTCTGGTTTACTATTCTGCCCGTATTTTTTTTTTGTCAGAAGAGCAGAGCGATGGGCTGGCATCTAGAATAAGCATCTAAAAGAAGGTTCTAAAAAATATTCCCTAGGATGCTTCTTAACACTCCGAACACGATGCAACTGGTAAAATGTTTAACTGCAAATTGGTAATGTTTGAAAAATCATTACTTATGAATTTATCAATAGATTTTAAACCTATTCATACCGAATACATTTTTAAAGTCTTAAGTTTCAAGTAGCGCCCATAGTTTTGAAATACGTCAATAAATAGCTGAGCTATGATTTTTCAAACACTACAAGTTTGCCGTTACACATTTGACCAGAGACATCAGAGTGTTAAGAAGATTATTATATAAGCTAATTCTAGACGCTTACCCGTCGCTTCGCACTTCCAACTCAAAAAACAATGGAACATCATTTCAAGGTTTATTTCATTTTCATTTCATTTTCATTTTCATTTTGCAGCGCAGGGTGGGGCAGTAAGTGCGCAAGTCAATCCAAGGCCGATAGTAAAGGAGGGGTAATGGCTGACTCGCCACATGCAGGCTACATGATCGCCATGGGAAGGGATAATGATTAGATTGAGGTAGGTGGTTGGATGGTTTTTGGATTGAGATGGCCACGATGCTCCAAAATGATATGGAATGTGTAAGCTGGAAATAGTTTGAAATTTGAATGAGTTATTTAGAATTCTTACTGAGAGTTCTGCTCTGCTTTGAATCAGAACACTGGATACCGTATGTATTGTTTCAAGATAGTTATGTAAAAAATGCTAAGACGTGAGCGCGTAGATACATCCGCGTAGTAAACCGATTGAATAAGTAAATCCGTTTCGACCGAAATATCTAAATTATGTAAGTTACGAAAACCGCGCGGATTCCGAAAGCCGTGCGAGAAAACCGAAGCGAGAAAAAATGCTTATTATCATTTAAAGAGTGTCACAAAATTAAATTTGATAGTCTATCTATGTTGGCAAGTTGATTAATTTTGGTTTCCTCCTTAGATATTTTACTTATTTTACTATTGAGCTTTGTTTCAATTAAGTTATTTTACCGCACGTATCAATCATTTCAAAATTTCGCGACCGTACCGAACAAATTCTAAACTACATAAGCTAAAAAAAAACAAAAAAAAAATTTTCGTAAGCTCTACCGAATTGCGAATTACTTCTGCGTAAGCTCCGTAGACGCAGGCGCGTTGATTCCGACAGCCGCGAGAAGTTAAACATGCATCAATACAACATAAGGAAAGATCTATTTTTCAGTCACGTAGGATTTAGTTCATAGATTAACATTGACTGTTGTCTACAAATGTACTTGAACACTAAGAAATAAGTTAACTCAAATACTTTAACCGTATATATCTGAGATTTCGCGTATTGAGAGAATAATATAGTAATCGAGTTGCAATGCACTCAGGGGAAAACAATACCTACAAAAAATTAAAAATTATTAATTGTCACATACCTCTACTTTTACTTATTTCCTAAACTATTCCTCTCCTTGTTAATGCTGCTTGTTATTGGTCTGCTTGCGTTTTCTTATTGAAGTTCAAGACTAAATAGGAAAATTTATTATATAACTTTAAAGGTTATTTGCCTCCCTAAGCGGACCCCCCGAGATTATTTTGTTAATCTACCTAATGTTATTAGACTTTCTGAATTTTCTTATTTAAGTTCGTTTGATGAATATGATATCTCATTAGTATAATTTAATAAATTATTGAAATCTCTAATTCACCTAATCAATCACTTGTGCTTGTAATCTAAAGTTAAACGTGCTTCAAGTACTTTTGATTTTGACCTATACGTATTTATTATATCTTAGTTCGACCCAGGTGACACCTTCAAGTGACTAAAATGCTTCATTTTGAATTTAGTTTCCTAGCTGATTTTAAATTATATAGGGTATATGCTCCAACTACGCTCACACGTTTCCACTATGTCGTCCCACAAAATTACGTATGAATATATCACAATAGAAGCACGCCACAGTGGATATCCCGAGCCATAGTTCAAACATTTATCCCAAATCAAAATGAAGCACATATAAGATTAGTTGCAATACCATGTACAAAAATGATGTTTAACATTGTTCCCTGAGTAATACTTCAATGAAAACAACAATGAAAGCTTGTCACGCAAGTAGAAGGAGCACCGTTGGGCACTTTCTGAAATATTTCAATAGTATAATTCCCTTGCAAACCCAAATAAATCTATCTGCGTAAAAATAAATAAAATAAGAGTGATTTGCGGCAAAACCCGCCAGTATCACACCCAACGTCAGTGCCTATACGTAAGCGTACTCCGACGCGGCTCTCAATCAAAGGAGTAACAAGTGTGATACTATCACTGCTGGAGTAGATCTTTGGTTTTCTCATGCAGTGGTTCATCAGAGAGGGGAAGCTTAGTAATCCCCATTGCCTGCCCATGGCGCCATTCTGTCGCGGCATGAGCCAGCAACCTACCGTCTCCAACACTCCACCACCAACAGCAAGATGCAAAAACTAGCCAAGGGAAGGGAACATCATTTCAAGGTTTATGGAACAAAATCAAAAAGTTAGTGTCCAAAACATGAACAGTGTATGTCCAATTTATGGTTTATGCCTATATTTTTATGAGCACAAACTTTATTTTCTATGGATCACTTTCATTAGTTGCATTGCTGAATGTTTTATGGATCATTTGCAATATGTGTATGGGTAATTCTTACAATTTCAATGCTCGTTCATTAGATATTTAGCGGTACATTTTTACAATTGTGTTGCTAAATTTGACTGAAAATATGGATCATATTGATGTTTTTTTTATGGATGATTCACACATTTAAAGGGATTTTCACTGGGGTTTTATGGATCATTTGGGTGTTTTAGAGAAGCGTTTTTTAATTTTTTATGGATCATTTATTGGTTTTTATATTCAAAAGTATGTTTGCCATTGCTGAGATAATTTCCGATGATATAATTTTCTGAAAAATTATTCGTTCATATAACCATAAACTCCACCTGTGGGCAAAGTTCATGCCCGGGATGACTAGTGTGACCGGGAATGTCAATAAGGCCATTACCGACCATGTTTTGTAAAATAATGAAGTTTGATATGTTGCGACGGTGTTTGGTTCCTGTCGAGAATTGTCCACTTCCACGGGGGTACTGGAACATGTCCCGGAAAGGCTAGTGTGACCCGGGACTGTCAATAAGGTCATTAACGGCCATGTTTTGGTCCAATTACATCATTTGAGAGCGAAAATATCATGTTCACCGTGTAGATAATTATTACAGGACTGTAAAGTCGATTGCCATCCCAGTATGACCCCAACTGAAACCGGAAAAACTCCGGAACCATGTATTGATCCAAATTTTCCTAACGTATTAAAAAACTTGAATAGATTCCCGACAAAATGCAACTTGTTGTGCAGAAAAATATTGAGAGTTTCGAATCTATGCAAATCTCAAATTGAAAAAAAAATCTGATACATGCTTCAAATTTTGGTGAGAATGCCAAATGAATTGAGGAGATTGTAGAGGAATTCTAGGGATAATTCTAAAGATTCGAAGACTTCGATTTAGAACAAATTTCAAAATCCTGGTCTTACACAACTGTTCAAGCTTATAGAGCTAGACATTTCAGAAAAGTGTAACAGTAAGGTATGTGAGATCTCAAATTAGGGAAAATTCTCTATAGAAGTGTGGAACATGGGACCGAATGTTATTAAGTGATATATTCACCCAACCGGGAAATACAGGGTGGCGAAATTCCCAGTTTTTCCCGGTTTTCCCGGCTCATATACCGAAATATTCTGCAAACGATTCAATGATTAGATTATTTTCTAAACGTAGACAAGTGCAAATTTTTAAAGTTATTTGTGGGCAAAAAAATTCTAAGGTCGAGACCACTTATTTATGCAAAGCCCCAGAACTTACTGAGTAACTGAGTCATGAACACTTAGAAAAAATTATGTAATTAAGCGTAAATTTTGACATAAAATTGAGTCATAATAAACGCAAAATTCAGCTCATTCAAACGTACTTTCGAACTTTTCAGTCTCGGAGCACTTAATTTTACATGACATGTTTGTTTACGTCTCATCATTTATGTCAAAGATGGATCCCGTCACGTGTAAGATTAGGTATTTCTAATTATGTGGAATACAGTTATGGTTACTAGGCCTAATGCTATTAGAGGAATAGGTCATTAGACCGAATTGCAAAACGTGAGGGATTGAATTGAGAACATGTTTTAGAAATATTGAACTTGATACAAATGAGATTTAGCGAAAATTGTTGGAAATCTCGGAATAAAAGAATGTTTGAACACTTCGTAGTCTATATTAAAAAAAAATCTTAAAAAATATTGAGTAAATTTCAATATTTGTTGGAGCATCAGACTATCTTTTTTATTTTTAGATTTGTAATTTATAAAAATCTCCAAGATTTAAAAAAAAAATATTGATTTTTTTAATGTATGGGATGGAAGAAAAATTCTCAAAATGTGGGGAACTTTACAATATCCCAGCAGTGCTGATCTTCACTAGCCACCTGATATCAGTATCACTTCACATAATGTCAACATTAATGTCAGTGCGCAAATGAAATTCAATGTTTTGTAGCTAATCGGCTACTGATCTTTAGAAAACAGTTCCAAACTATTTAAGAAATGATATGGTCTTACGAAACAGTTTATTTATTAAGCTAAAAATAAGATTTTCAACTGTTCACTAGATGATATTCATATGGATTGATATGCCAAAGCTGTACCGTCCGATATTATGCTTGCTATGAATATTAGTGTCGGAAATGAAATTCAGTGCTGATGCAATATCAAATGTCATTGACTTCATTTGCAGCGCACAGCACGGGATCCCAGCAAGAAAAAAAAAATACAATTTTGGTCCTGAAAAGATTTCAAGGTTTAGAAACCCAGACAGATGTTCTCGACTCCAACAATAAAAATAAAATCTGAAGAATTCAGAGAAGAATACTTTTGAAATATTAAGGACAATTAAAAACGAATTAAAATATTAATTCAAGGGAAAAGCCAAGAAAAATTAATACAAAATTCTGGTAAACATCCTCAGGGAGTTCTGACCAGGATTCCAAGAGATAATGTCCTTAGGAATTCTGAGATGAATTCTAAGAAATTTATGATAATAATAAAGAAAATTTAGAATTAAATTCCTAGGTTATTCTTAGAATAGTTCCATGGGAATTGTGAAAAGAATTTCAAGCAGAGTTCTTTGGCGATCGTGAGAAGGATAGAATTGAATTTTAAGAATAATTCCAAGAAAATTTTGACGAGAATTTGAAGAGAACTATAAACAGACTTTAAGGTGATTCCTTGAAGAGTCCAAAAATAGCTGTCATGATGGCTGATATGACCTATCACTTCAAGTTTTCAAGAGCACAAATCTCGGACATTGTTGCGACACTACTCATGAAATTGGAACCCCCTGCACTGCAGCAAACGTTAAAATTGCGAGGTGTAAATTATATTAATAAGAATTAAAGCTTCCGTAGCGATTCATCTTAAAAGGTGTACGGAGGATAATTACAAAAGGAATAGACTCAGGAGGATTCCTGTTGAGTGTTTTGAGATAATTTTCAAAGGAAATTGAATTCACAGGAAATATTATATTAGGGGAGCATCAAGAGAATTCCAAGATCCAAGGGTAATTTTATTGTGAGTTTAAAGATAATTCGATAACGGCACCGGTGGTGTAGTGGTAAGCGTAATTATTTCTCACCCCAGCAGGCCTGGGTTCAATCCCAGTCAGCGCCGCCGGGACGTGGAGTCGAAAGGTTGGGTCCAGGTGTGGGAGCTGCCTCCCTGGCGTCGGTAGCATTGGTGCTCAGCACGGAAAACAAGTTCGACGGAAAACAAATTAAGGAAAAAAAAAAGATAATTCGATGATAGTTCTGAGCAGAACTCCAAGGCAATTATAAAACAAAAAATTGATTTAAATAGGTTAATGACCATTTGGAAGCGTAGCACATTAGTTGATAAAGTTTAAATTTTCATTGAAATACTACTGAATTTAAATGACCATATATTAAGGATCATTGATTTTTCCCGGTTTGTATGCATAGAGAGAAAGTATGCATGGAGAGAAATTTAAGCAAATTCTCACTAGAATTTTCAAAAATACAGAGATAAATTTCAATAGTTTTTTCTGCACATAATTTCGAGACGGTTATGATAATTTTTTTTTTTTTTTTCCTTTTTGAAACCTAATAGTTGTCACATAGTCACTATGAACGGAGGTCTAATTTCCTGGTCAAACAAAGTGAAATATATTGGATTAGTACTTGACCAAAAATTAACTTTTAAAGATCATATTGAGGGCATTCAAGCCAAATGTAACAAATATATAACATGTTTGTATCCTCTTATAAACAGGAAATCCAAACTTTGCCTGAAGAATCACCTTCTAATATTTAAACAAGTTTTTAGGCCGGCCATGCTTTACGCTGTGCCAATATGGTCTAGTTGTTGCACTCCCAGGAAAACAGCATTTCAAAGGATTCAGAACAAAGTTTTGAAGCTGATTCTGAAGTTGCCTCCCTGGTACAGTACTACCGAGGTTAGAATTTCGAATGTTGAGACTTATGAACAAATGTCCAACAAAATAATTTATAATTTCAGGCAAAAATCGTTGCAATCCTCAATTGCAACGATTAATTTAAGATGTCAATTGTTATACTGACATACAGGTTTAAAAAACCAGTTTAAAATACTGAATTGCCAAGGCAGGAACAATGTAAAAACACTTAGATATGTATATATCATAACAATTAAGGCTGGTAAGTTACTGTAGTAGCTGGAGCACCTAGGTTAAAATGAAATGTAATTTATTTTGAATTTGGAACAAATTAAGTTTAAAAATAATATTGTTTAAGGTATCACGCTGGAGCTGCGTGACAGCTTAGTTTTCAAAACTTGACCTATCTGAGTAAATTTTGCTTCTATCTTTCGAAAAAACTACACAAGGACTAGCCTATGTTGGCAGTTGGAACAATAGTTCTTGTGTATTGTTTAGTTTTGGAAAGAATGCTGTGACGTGAGTGCGTATTAACGAGGCAAAAGATACAGAGACGGTTATGATTAAATTTTAAGGGAATACCAGAGAGAATCGTAAGATCATTGAGGGGAATGCTGAAAGTTACTTTAAAAACATTTAGAAAAGATTCTAAAGAAATCCTGAAGAATCCTGAGACAAGTTCCAAGGAATTAATTTTGTTAATCCAGAAATTGAGAATTTTTCAACATCTCGTGTGTGACAGGCATCTCTGTACGACGTTTCTCAAAAGTAAGAGTGACGCTACAGTAAGACATCAACAAATGGAATTAAAAAATAAGCACAATCACGATACCACCAGTGTGACAGAACCACAATCAAACAATCAATAGCTAAAATGATTGTTTCCTTGCCACTAGCTTGCCCCTCCTCCAGTCTCTATCAAGCACACATCTACCGGGATTGAAACTTTTTTCAGCAGTAAAAATCTCATAAAATTTAAACTGCATAGTCCCATGATAACCTTTAACATTCCGGTTCACCCCGGCTGTTACCGCTTGATTCGCTTTTTTATCTCTATTGTTTTCCATTTTGTGTCCCCTGTGAAGTCCCCCGGTTCGTGTGCCGTAACCGAAGCATCATAAAACATTAATCCACGCTCTCACACACCGGGCTGAATGAGTGTGTCCTCGGTCGGACGGAACGTGTGATGTGGTGTGGATGAGGTAGGTACCATTTTTCGTTCGAGGTAAGGATTGGGAAGACGCGACGGGCGGCTTCGTGCCGTTTTCGGTTCGGTTGTCTGTCGGTGACGCAATGCTTCTAAACGAAACGAATTCTGAATCTGAATCTGCCGGGGAAATCCATGAAAACTCGCTGGGTTGCCGTCGTAGGATCTCCAGCTGGGTGTGGGACGAAGAGTTATCTTTAGGCAGCACGCGATTTTTTTTCCAATTAAATAGTGATGATGGTAATACGGAAACAACCTCTGGTTGGGTATATGTGTGAATAAATTTTCGATTAGAAATTATTTTGAGCTACAATCACTATGCTTTAAATGATAATTGAATAATATTTTGAATTAACCATGTGCTCGCCTGCGAAAAATGCTCTTGGCTGAGAATTCCGGAAATCGGGTCCTATGACCCAACTTTTGAATTATATGTTCTATTCTAATAGTCCTAAAATGATGAGCAAAGAAGTTTCATGATCATATTACGGGTGAAACTTCAACTACAATTAAGCAGTGGCGTCCCGTAACCTCACTTTTTACCTGTGCACCAACTTTCAAAACCTGATTTAATGCCATGTTTATACTCGAATCGGTTGAAAAATACACTTAATCTTCTAGTTTATTCGATATTTATCCATTGCAAGCAATAAAGGGCGAACATGAAATTATTGCAACACATTTAATTTGCTTCCAAATTTCCCATATTTATCTGATAAAAACCAAATTTGTATGGTGATTCTATACCTGTATTAAGCTCAGTATAAAAATATTCAGGGTGTCCATTCAAATCCAATTTTTCAATCCCCGGTTTTTCCCGGTTATTAAAAAAAAAACCCCCTACCATAAACAAAAAAGGCGTTAAAAAAAAGCCTTTAGAGATAATGATATAATTTTGTCAGCAGAATTGCTTTACAATACGTCTACTTTGTAGCAAAAAAAAAGATGAGATTTACATTAACATGTTGATGACTTGAATCTTCAAAATCTCATGAAATCATGAGTTCATATAAAATCAAAGAGTCTCACTGCAAATATTGAGTCTAAATGTTATTTTGGTACGTCGGAAAAAGCATATATCAATACAAGAGACCTGAGCAGGAGAAACGCAGTATTAAAAGTTCTTCAAATCTTCCTGGTGATGAGATCTTGAAATTCTATAAGCCTAACAACATTTTTTGGAATACAAAGATGTACACTGGAGTCGCTTGTTACGCGGTTTTTTTTACGCGGATTTCGGAATCTACGCGGTTTTTACGCGGGTTTCGGAATTTTCGCGGTTCATCGTTATACACGGAGTCGCTTTTTACGCGGTTTTTAACACGGTTTTTTATGCGGTTTTACGCGGTTTTTTACGCGGATTTCGGAATTTACGCGGTTTTTTTACGCGGATTCCAGAATTTACGCGGCACGTATCACCCGCGTAAAAAGCGACTCTAGTGTATTACCAACATATTTATCATTCTCTAAATTGTCCTGGAGATATTATGCAGGTTAATCTAAATCTTCTTCGAGAATTTTTGAGTATTTTGAAATTCACGGAGAACCATACCATAAATTTTAAAATTATTAATTGTATTGGAGACTGAACAAAGTATACCATGATTCGACCTAACTATTTTAATGATAGAAAGAGTAGACCTTCGTGAAGCCATTGGTTTGATTTATTAGGTTTTCCAAAACTTCTAGTGTTCAGATGTTTATTTTTATTTAATGTTAGTCACTTTCGTGCCATATCTGGCTGAGATTTGAACTCATGATTTGGGTGTGAGAGGTATGGATTCAGATTTTCATGTTTTACAGACTAACCTCGGTATTCTACGATTTCCTAATCTTGGTACCTGGTTAGCACAAAGTGCAGAAATAAATTTTTAATTTATCTCTGGACCAATCATCTCATGATTTTTTTAGTTCGTTGATTGTGTCCGGTGTCAAACATTTGGATGCCAAGCATGATCGAGCATGCAAGGAGTTTGAGATGGCTTGAATCAGCTTCTCTATCTTAAGTAGCTTCGTAGTATGTTATGTCTCGCTCAGCCTTTATACTAGAACTACTTCAATCGGAAAACTGTAGCAAAAGAATTGAAACACTTTTCTTCCAAAGTCACCAAACGAAATTCTAAAAAAATTACTCTGTAAGCTATCGTAGTAAGAACAAAGACAAAATCGCCGTGTGAGAGAAAAGAATCGAGTTTTTGTAATTTTGAGGATGTTTAAAACTTTACCACAGTGAAAGATATAACATAAAAGTTGTAACTAGATGTGTAGAAAGTTTCTAGGGAATACCGGAGAGAGCCATTCAATTATTGAGGGGAATTCTGAAAGTAACTCCGAAACCATGATGGAATGATCGTAAGGTTCTCCCAGTTTTTGCGGTGCCTGCTCTCAAGTTGGTGTTTTTGAAGAACCTCAATTCGCCGCCATTTCTGTGTGTTGTTTTTTACTTATTGCTCAGCCATTTTGTGTGCGCAAAGTGCATTTTTTTACAAAATCATCAAAATGCGAGGCATCTCCCTGGAAAAGCGCGAGCAGATCGTGCACAAATGGATCACTATTCCCAAACAAACAGTAAAGAAGTTGGCAAAAATGAAGGAAGTAAGTATCGGAAAGGTCCAAACCGCCATCCGGAAGTTCGGTGAAGTAGTTACTTTCGAGGATACATCAAAATCGTCCCGGTTTACGGTGGACCAAAAAGTGAACCAGAAGATCACCAAGCTTTCGTCAATAAGAAAAGTGCCTCTGTTCGAGATTTGGCAAAAAAACTGAGAACATCTAATGTCGTTTTCGTTTTTACTACACTACACCGGTGTAGTGTAAGCAGCAATAAGTGCGAGTCATTGACAGTTCATCATCAATTGTTTGTAAACAAAGGTGCAACCGATAGCTACACCCTAATTTTTTTCGGTGTTCGGCAGTGTAGCACCGGTGTAGCTACACCGCAAAAACGAAAACGACATAAGAGTAACGTCTAACGTGGCAAAGGCAAGAAACGGGTTGAAAACGTTCAAGACGCAGAAGAACCCGAAACGGAGTCAGAAACAAGCCCCATCCGTCAAACCGAGGGCTCGAAAGCCTACTGTGTGAAAAATAGGCGTGTGTTTTCATGGACGATGGAACATACGTCAAATTTGACTACAAGACGCTTCCGGGAGACCAATACTACACAGTTCGTGATGGTCAGGAAGTTAACGATGCCGATAAGTAAATTTGTACCGAAAAATTTGGTAAGAAGGCCATGGTTTGGCAAGCGATATGTGAGTGTGGCAAGTTGTCAAAGCCATTTGTGACGAAGAAGACGATACACAATGAAATTTAAGTTCAGGAGTCTTTGAATCAACATGATGGACCAGTACTATTTTAGTTCAATTTGGTGTCAATGCACTACTCCAAAGACACGGTAGCTTGGTACAAAACAAACAATGTGCAATACGTGCCAAAAGAGATGAATCCTTCTAATTGTCCGGAGGCCCTGTCAATCGAAACTTTTTGGGCCCTCTCCAAGGGATATCTACGGAAACACTGAAACAGCGAATTCAATCGAAGAATTTGAAAAAGACTGGACAAAAATGGCCAAAACTATCGCCAAGGAATCTGTACTGAAGCTCAAGGGCAGCGTCAGATCAAAAGTTCGCTCCTTGGCATACGATTAGAGGAACTGCGGATTGTTATCATCCAATTGAAAGAGAACATATATATGAAATAAAGATTTGGATTTCATAACGTTGTTTTGTGCCAATAATAAACTGTACTTATACTTTCTGGGACACCCTATAATGCATGAATTTGTATATTGTATGGCAAGCATAATGATACTCTATGGTTTGAAACCCAATTTATTTTCTAGACTGGACCGGGGATCGAACCCATCACCTCTGTCTTTGCAACATATTTACGTTGGCATCAACTGACCAGGCTATCTGCAACCCGGTATATACACTCAATAATTTAGTTAAACAATTTCAACTAATTTTGGCTACAATTTTTGAACACGCGATAGAAAATAAGGACAAACAAAAATGTAGCAAAAACAGAATTAAGTGTAATTCCTGGTTGGCAGCCTCACAACTGTATTTCAGATGCTGAGCTCCATCAGCATTGTCACCAGAAACCGATATCAACAGAAATTCGAGAACGCAAAAGGGGAGGAGGAGTGACGAAAACACACTCAGGGTCTTATTACGGTGAAGCCTCAATAAAGAAATTTGACATGGGCTGAAATCTTTCACGATGGTCCACTGCTGAATATACTTAAGTGGGTAAGTGAGCGATAATGTTAAGACAAATTATCAAAGCTTAAGTTCGTTATTATCGAATGTTTGTGAAGGATCCACAAACACATTGTCTAGCATACTTTTAGTAAGATGTCGCAAAAGTGCACGCACAATTACAGACAATTTAACCAAACCTCTCATTTCATAATGTAGGCGGCAATTTCTCGTACCAACAATTACATGTACTCAAATACCGTGTTCACCATCACCAGTTGATTTTATGCAGTTTTCAACCTGCTTCGCAAACGCACGTACATATAGAGCAGAGCATATGTGAGTGGTGTGGATACTCTGGCAGTCTCCTGCTCCGTTGGGACTGCCGCCGACTAGTTAGAGACTGACTAAGTAATTAAACCATATTTGAGCCATTCCTCTCCGGTGTGTTACGGTTTTAATTATCATCGTTTTATCATAATTACTTTAAATGCATACACCCCACCCATGTCCACGCCATCACCAACATCATCAGCATCATTTAAAACACGCGTTTTGCGATGCGATTTTTGCCATTGTTCCGCCGCGTAGGTTAAGCCCGTCGTATGTTCAGTGAAAAGTAAACGCTGGCTGTAGGTACCTCCCTAATAGTCACTTGGAGTACCGGCGCGCGTCTAGGGAGCAATAACTGGGTGCAGTTATCGTATATTGCATTGATGTCGGCTCATCACGATCGAATCTACCCGCGTTGTAGACTATTGTTCTGTTTTGCCGTGCAACATGCAATATCGGAAGTGGTGTGTGCGGATTTGGGTTAAGAGCATAAACATAGCGGTATGAGTTGTAAACAACCAGTAGCGGAGATTGAACGCGTTGTACTGATTACTGATTTTGTGGTTCCGTGTCAAATCGATGCAGCTTCACTTGTTCAACAATTAATTTACAAGCTTGCTAAACTTTCTTATATGCTGATAGTGATCACGTGGACAGCTTGCACAGTTATGCAACGTTGTTGATACTTCGATAAGAAGTGTAATGCACAAAGGAGGTTATCAAAAGATCGATTCTAAACACAAGATAGGGGTGTCTCCCAATAACCGAGTCAGTAAATACCATCATGTCGGAGGCGATGGCTTCGAGTCTCGGTCCGGTCGAGAATATTTGCTGTATCATTTTTTCTTTTAAGGCGGGTAAGTTGAGGCAGAAAAGGAAGATAAATACATCAATCCTAAAGAAATCGCCTCATTTGAAACTCGAATACTACATTCTATTATCGAAAACCTCTGGGTACCAGCTATTTTGAACTTTTCAAACATATTTTACAGTCCAAGTACACTTACGCAATGAGTCGTCCTTATCGATATGTTTGAGCGAAATAAAAATAAAGTCAAAAAGAAGCCATAGAGCTTCTTTCTTCGAAGGGCAAAAAGTGGTATTAGTGTATTATAATAATGACGTGCCCCATATCGGTCACATTCATTCCAACTCGCGAAGTATCCTTTCCGCATGTTTTCCCAACTCACCCAACTGCCGCCTACAACCGAGTAGAGGAGTGCCTGCAGTTGACAGATAAGTGCTATCAATGAAATGTTTCGTGAGTGGTTCGTTGCTTTTGTCGTAGTCGTCGTCATCTTTGTCGGTGAAGCACCCGAACAGAACACGACCGGCTCGTCGTAACTCACCTACACGCCCACATTCGCTCATCATCATCGAATAAAATGTTACTCCTGAGCAGAATTTTCTCTTGTAAGCAAACAAAACAGCTATACATACCTACCTACCGTGCGATAATCTACTTTGCGAGATATTAGTTTCATGAGATTCGAAATCGGAAGCTACATTGTCCTAATCAAAAGATGACCAAGATGAAATAAATAATCTTCAATGAAAAAAATACGCAAACATCAGAGAGCTATGCAGCAAATAAAGTTTGCCCTACAATCAGCAGCTATGGACTCACCAACACAGAAGCGCTGGGTGAGCCAGAGCACATTCAATGATAAACGTGCAGATAATAGATGCAGCTATGAGAGAGCTGCGGCGCCGTGTTGCCGGTACTGAGTGACATTCATTCTTATTCAGTTGTTGAAGTCCTTCAATGATGGTGCTTGTTTTGAACAGGTAGAAGCGTGGTATAAATCATTCGAAAACTCCAACATTTATTCGGGAGAAACTTGTTACAACCAATGGAAAATGTCTAATTGTAGGCAGTTGAATTGAATTCGAATATAGACATTCGTTCTCTTGTGAAGGCATGTAAGGTATTCTAGAAAACACCTTTAACACATCGCCGTTTGTGTTCCGGTGATATTTAGCAGCTATTCAGAAAGGTGTGTTGTTGTTAACATTTTACTTTACAAGTTCGTGTGCAAATTTTCTTAGAAATCGTCAAAGATGGTCGGGTATGGAAATTTCAATACCCGTACCCGACTCATTAAACTTTCAAGAACCCCTACCCGATCCGAACCCGATAAATTGAAAACTATTTTACCCGTACCCGATCGATTGAATTTTCTTAAACCCGTACCCGACCCAAACCCGAAAAATCATAAATCTCAATACCCGTCCATACCCGACACGAGCCCGATCCAAAATATCCAGCTAAAACTGAAATTTTCGAAATGCTATTCAACAATTAAAACTATTAAACAACACATTTATTTTCGAGTCATCGTTCGTATTCAGTATTTTACAGAATAAAGGAATAAGAATATAAGAGTAAACATTAATTACCGGTAGGCCAAAAACGCTTATTCATGTGAACGAATGTCAATGTACTCAAAGTTCCCGGTTAGAGGTTTGTTCTTCTAGCGTCTAATGTTGCTCCTGTCACTGAAAAAGTTCGCTCATCCGGTAAAGCAGACCATCTCTAATTTCTACTAAGGGGTAGGGTTAAATACCCCATTTCCGGATTATTAAGCACAACCCGCACTTAGTCTTGCTTAATCTAGCGCAGTTTAGCACCAAATAGAATGTTATTATTACTGATGGCTTCCAAATTTATTTACCTTTCCGTACGGAGCGTAAGATTTGATAAAGAGAAACCAATCGTTGAGATATTGTCAAAAGTCTAACACTGCTTCTTGACGCCAAACTCAGCCGACGGATTCTAAACTCGGCCTAACGCATTGAAACGCCAATGAATTCACTTCGGCCTTTCGGATGATGATAAAAATTGATTCGAGCGGAGCGCTTCTGTTGTTTTTGGGAATAATAGGTGCAAACCTTCATACCACGCGTTCTCATTGACTTCGTTCGGTAGCTTATGAACTAAAGTATCGTACCAAACGCATAATTGACTTGTTATCGCTGAAATCATGGATTTATTTGAAGTTTTCTGCTCGATAGGCCCAAAATGGGCGATTAGGCTAAAGTAGTTCTCTACCCTATGTATTTCGAGTCCGCGATACAAAACGAAATTTGCATTCCTGAAAATTTCAAAGGGATTCCGTTAAGAGAATCGAGAAAATTAAAAGATTGAAAATTACACTTTAAACTTAACAAAATATGTAAAACAACGTAATTTTTACACGTGTAAATATCAGATTCCAAATCAGTATTCATTTCCCGTGGGATAAGTTATAATTCGTCCAGAATAGGAAAGGTTACAGCGGTGTTTCGAATTTCGAGTTTGGTTTAATTCCGCCTAAACCTTATATGAAATTCGTACCCCTAATGTCTACATAAAAGCGGCAGATACATAAATAGCTATACCCAACCGGTCACTCCAGGACACATCGAAATCTGGTCGAAAACCATGACCTGTGGACCGAGAGCTGGACGGAAAGATTACCCAAGCTTTCACCAAGACGTGGACCAGAATGCAATGGTTTCATTTGTAAACGATTTCGGTTCGCAGCGCATTGACTCAACAGAACTTTTATCAAAATTATTTGCCGAGTAGGTGGGAATTTTGAAATCGAAATTTATTTGCCATAAACCATCGCACAAATTATGCAAAATATGGGCCATTTAATAGCTTGATGACCGCTTACAATCAATACTGCGAAACCATTGACTTTACTATATTTCGGCTTAAACTAAAACAATATTTTAATTTATAACTCATAAGAAGAAAAATTGCAAACCAGATAATGCTTAATTTTTTTTTTAAGACAACATCGTACCTTTTAATTTATCTTTCACAGTTTTTTTTATATATATTTAAGAAGGTATTTGTACTAATCTACGTTGGTTAACGAAATAAATAAATAAATAAATATCTATAGAAATAAGTCACATCTAAGACTCGAAAGTTTTACAATACAGGATCCAATTGAACTTCTACAGTATACCGATCTATTAAAATTTTGAACATAAAAGTATTGGACCCCTCGTCACGTTGTTTACCCTTCTTTTTCATCTTGATTCATTTATTTACCGTCAATTTCTGTTCAACAATCGAGTGCCAATTAGTAATACTATTCATAGATATTCACAGAATCAGCCATCTTGAGCCAATCGAGCAACGAAAATTGTCAAAATGTGAGCCAAACGAGCACTTCTATTAGAAATATTCAGAGGATTTCTTATTAAGTTGAAAAGTTTTGTAATCGGGGTGAATTAAATTCAACAAAAAGTTAATACATATATAAATAAATATTATACACACTTAGAAAAAATCATGTAAATTTAGGTGCTCTGAGACTGACAGATACGAGCGTCAATTTTGACATAAAATTGAGTCATAATAGACGCGAAATTCAGCTCAATCAAACGTACTTTTCGTCGGGTAACATTACATGACATGTTTGTTTACGCCTCATCTTTTATGTCAAATATGGATTCCGTCACGTGTAAAATTAGGTATTTCTAAGTGTGTAGCCGTAAAATGTATGTGTCAACAAAAGAGATTTTTAAGCATAAATAACAATTATGTAATAAATTTTGAGGTGATTATTTTATAGATTTATAGTTCGGTTAATATTTCTGATTGCAGCTGCAACTGGACAGCCCCAAAAGTGCAAAAAGTGTGATAAAAGAGCACAATTCCGCATAATCGTTTTGGTGTCTTCGGAGCACTTATTTCTTTATCATAAGGAATGAGTGCACCGAAGATAACAAGACGATTAGACGAAAACTCTCGCTTTTATCACCCTTTTTAAAAATGAAAACGCGTTTATTTGTCCAGTTTGGTGTGAAGTGCGCCATAAAACTGTGCGCAATATTTCTGTTTAATATAATTGCGTGTTGTCGAAGTGGTACTGGAAGAAGCATTAAATTTTTACTAGAACCACCAAATAATTACCATTGTAATGCCGCGAATACACTTGTATGACAAACTATGAGCTTGATCAGTATTTGTATAATAAATTATTAGCTCATCCTAAAACTATACGAGTATGACCATGGATTTGCTCATAATTTATTATACAAATATTGCTCATGCTCATAGTTTGTCATACAAGTGTATCCGCGGCATAACATACACTGCACAATCCTGCAGAAACTGCAGAATCCACTAAGGAAAAATTATGGTGGTGTACATAAAAGAGTGCCTCCAGAAGCGGCTGCTTCCTCTCCTAAAGGCCCACAACGTCCCAACAATCTTCTGGCCGGATTTGGCCTTACGCCACTACTCCAAGGACGTGCTGAAGTGGTATGCGGACAATAAGGTCAATTTCGTGCCGAAAATGTTCAACCCTCCCAACACTCCGGAGCTCCGCCCCATCGAGAAGTACTGGGCGATTATGAAGCAGCACCTTCTTAAACGACCTAAGGTAGTGAAGACAGTCGAGGAACTGAAGAAAGTATGGGTTTACATGCAAAAAACGGTTGATTCACAGGTTGTGCAGAATCTTATGGCCGGGGTTAAGGCCAAGGTGCAGGCATTTGCGTATGGACTGTAAATAAAATACGAGTAAAATGGTAAAATGAAGTTTAATAGTTTTTTTCTCAATCCCTGAAAATTTAATGGCAATCGGATGAAAACTCGAATTTTGCGAATCAATTTTGTGTGTGGCAATTTCATCGTGGACACCCTTTAATATCAACAATCAATACGAAACTATCGATTTTAAATTACTACACTAATTACACTACTTGACTAGCCTATTGGTCCCAAGCAAATAGATTAACGTACACCATTCTAGTCGAAATTCTAGTACTACACTATGTTTGTTTTGATGCGCTATGAATGCTTGACAGATAAAATGAGGGGTGCGTGGTTTTTTTCTATGTTTCGAGGGGTGCATCGATTAGCTTGCGAACGGAGATAGTACCAGAGCTGAGCCAAAAATTTGAGCACGTTTCTTAAGGACCTTCTAGTCTTAGAGTTACCTCTATGCTAATATGGTTCAATAGACAGATTTTCAAACTTAGAAATAGCCCCTGCTGCTCTGTTCATAAGGCTTACAAAAGAAATAATAACGATGAAAATCTTCTTCCTCTGTTCGGGACCTAACACCACTGCGACCAGTAATTTGATCTATTGTAGTATATCCCGTGTCCTTAGTTTAGTGCATGTCGTATTACTCCATCACTATTGAGAAATGATGAAGTATTCGATTTTTTTTACAGTTGTCATTCTTCATTTATCGCAAGGATCCGACTCTAATTGAAAGGTCCCGCTATTTATACCCTTCGGAGTGTTGAAACACCCTCCAAAGGCGCGCCCCTTTGTCAGTCAAAATTGGATTCCTTAGCAACAAAATTAAGGAATGACACCGGTTATGACCATGCATCAGACCCCTAGTCTTAACCACTTCAAACTAGGGAACAACGAATGGAACATTAGGAATCACATAGATGAAGACTAACTAACTCATTTTTTCCTTGTTTCAAGATCATCCTCGGTGGACAAAGCCGAGTCTTGTCACTATCAACAAGGCATAAAAAGTAACAAGGACTAAGATGTGTTCCTTGGATTACTGAAAAATCCTGTTCTCCTAGTTTGAAGTAGTCAGGACTAGGAATCGGTGGTAGAACTTACAACCCGTAACGTACCACGAAAAGGTGATCTACCCACGTTACGGGGCTGAAAATCTTACATATTATCTGACCGTATGTGACCTAAAATCATTTTGTTAAAGAGAAACAGAAATCAAGGAGCTGTCCATCAAAAATGCAAACAGGACTGGCAACACGCCTAATGAGGTCAGTAACTTATTTGCCGATATTTTATGCAACTCATGATGAGAACGAGCGAGATTATAAACATGTCTCCAACAGCCAATGATGGACATTACAGTTGGTAATTTATCCGTCGATGAAATCATTCGTGCTCTTGAAACCCTGGATGCATCTAAGGGTGCTAGACCAGATGGTTTACCACCTATATTTCTAAAGTCACTTTCAAAGGAGCTATCTAAACCTTTATTTTGGCTATTTTATTTCTCTCTAGAGTGCAGTGTTTTTCCTCCAATTTGGGAGGAATAATTTTCAATCCCAATTTTTTAAAAGTGGGAAAAGGTCTGAAATAGCAAATTACCGTGGAATTGCTATAATATCTTGCACAGTGTCTGTTTTTATCATTTACCATCACACGCAAGGAGTAGCGCTTCAACCCAGTGTAGATGAATTGCATTGGTTTTGAAAATCTTCGCTGTTACGTACGAGCGAAATGAACAAATGAGTTCATTATATGGAGCTGAACCGTCGAGTTAACCTCACTTATTTTGACATCTGGCAGTGGTTTGTTTACATGGACTTAGAAAAAAAAATATTAAATGTTTTTTTAGATTTTTTGGAGAGGAATATTTTTCAAACGAACATAGTCGGATATCATATCTTTTAATTCTTTTTTTTTAAAAACCTCAAATTCACTTGAATCGACTAACAAGCAAAGGTAAACAAACCACCACTGGATGTCAAACTGATGAATGCAGGTTCATCACGTTCATTCGTGACGTCAGCGTGCGGCATCCTTTACATCAACGAATACGTGTATGTTGATATCTCCAGTGCTTGATTATCCAACCCAAAATTGTCAAAATCAGAAATGATCCTCAAAAGCAAAATAATCAAATTCATTTGGGGCAAAATGATTATTTTGAATATGGTTGACTCCAGAGCCTAAAACCGGGATTTTATCATCAATTCAGCATGAGGCAATAATTTGTCATCGGCTTGTATTGCGGAGAGGTGCTGGCCAAAGCCATCGGACCGACACTTTCAGCAAATAAGACATAGTTTTGATGTCTTTGAGTCAGCTACAAAGCTATTATAATATATTTATTAGCTTATATAAACATTATATATAATATTACTTACAAATTCGGTAACTGGTTATTGGAAAACAATTGATTCCAACCGGCACCTCTTCACTACAATATCTTCACGATTGTACTCAGTGTTAAGTGAAAATTCTAAACCTGTATTTTTGATTCAGTGTAGAGTAGGTCGATGTCCTATCCCTCAAGCGCAATTTTGACAGTTCCCTAACTTGATTTTCTTGTTACGCGTCTTCCGGTTGGAGCAGGGCAGCAGAGAAAGGATCAGTATATTAAAGTTACCGTAGAGTACGGATGTAAAAAACAAAAAAACTATACAGTCCATTTTTTATTTTGACCGCTGAGTTCCGTCCGAAACATTTGGTCCATTCGTCCCGGATGATGAATCGTGCGGAAAATAGTGGAATAGTAGTGATCGATCGTAAATCGGTGGAATAAAAGATTTCTGGCTCTTGAAGAAGCTGGAAAAGTGTGTTTTGAGCCAGTCATAGGGGCAGGCTGAAAAATTGTTCCATCCGATAAGCGGCCGAAGTTGAATTGAAATGGCGTCTGGGTGGTGCGGTCGATGAAAATAACGCGGTGCGCATGTGAAACGGCTTAGAAGAGCCGATTGCGTAGTGGATTTTCGCTGTGGCAGCCATCTTGAGACGGCTATTCAAAATTTATCAATTGACGAACCACGCGGTGCGATTTTGAAAGGCCTGGAAGAGCCGAAAGTTGATTTTCGTTCCGTGAATTCGTTGTGGTAGCCATTTTGAAACGGCTTCCGAGAAAATTGAGTGATCCCTGCTGAAAAGGGAAGAAGAAAAAGTGTCGCACGGAAATTTAGCTTGTTGGAAAGTGCCATGCGACTAGTGATTGACAATTCGACACCGGTGATCCGGTGATTGAGTGAAGCATAGAAAACGAAAACAAAAAAAGAATAAGGAAGTTTTTAGTGGTATGCAGCTGCGTTCCGGGAAATTGAAGAAGCTTTTGTTCTCCTCGCCCGTTGCCTCTCCACTTGGTTCTCCTTTGTTTTTCACTCCCAGAGGGGCAGCTCCGACACCGATCCGTAGTGTGCGCGAGCAAAAAGAAGAAAAAGAAGCTCGGCTACGAGAAATCATTATGGCTGATACGGTGGCTGCTTTGGACGAGTGTTTGACGTCAACCCGAGGTAAGGTTGATAGAATACGACAAGCTATTGATGCTGCCGATGCTGATCACGGTAAGTTTAACATTCATGCCCTTAAACTATATGTTAAAACCGTGGACACAGCATATGATGATTTCAACGGATTCCTCAATCGGATCTACCTAGTTGATCCGACGAAAAGGGAAACGTTTGAGCCCAAGTTTATAGATTTCGAGGAGCTGTATCAGTTTGTGCGTATTTCTTTGTCGGAAATGATACAGCAGCATGAAGATGAGCAAAAATCTGTAGCTGATCTAGTCGCGGCTAAACAACTGGAAAGTGCAAAGGCTAACTCTATTAGCAGACTTGGCGGCAGTGGAACGACAGCTCCAGTTCAATTATTGCCATCTCTTTTACTCCAACAAACTCCGCTACCAACCTTTGATGGTAGCTATGAAACCTGGTATAAGTTTAGAGATCGGTTCACAGATGTAGTGAACAAATGCACCGGGGATTCTCCTGCCACGAAGTTGCACTTTCTCGACAAGGCTCTAATAGGGAAAGCTAAAGGAGCCATTGATCAACAGACGTTGAACGATAATAACTATGAGGGAGCTTGGAGAATACTCGCAAAAAGGTTCGAGAATTTGCGCATGGTCGTCCAAGCTCATATTGGACAGTTGCTATCGTTAAAGTCGATGGTTAAGGGTTCTCATGCAGAACTGACAAGTTTGCTTGATGTCGTTGAAAAGCGACTGGAATCACTCGAGTTCCACAATCTGAAAATGCATGACAAATTATCAGAGGCATTGATTGTAAACTTGGTTATTTCCAAGCTCGATATTGACACTCGCAAGGCTTGGGAAGCGACAGTAGAGCATGGTGAGCTGCCAGAGTACAGAAAAACCATGGATTTTCTTCGACAGCATTGTTATATGCTAGAGCGGTGTGAACAGTCGTTGGGACAAGGAAAAACAAAGAATGTCGCGCTTAATCCTCGGATTCCTGCTGTCACCAACAAGGTGCACACAGCTACAGTTCATCAAGAAACCTGTTGTCTGGTGTGCAATGCCGATCACCTGATCGAGATGTGCGACACGTTCAAAGGGTTGAATGTCAACAATCGATACACGAAAGCGAAACAAATTGGATTATGTTTTGCTTGCCTGAAACGAGGACATCGTACAGCAAACTGTAAGATCGATAGCAGCAAACTGTGTTTGTGTAAAAGGAAACACCATCCGCTCATGCACTACGAAGTGAAGAAGGAGTCTACTGAGACGGCGACGGGCAATGCTGAGACAAGATCAGTAACTGAAGGTTCCGGTTCATCAGGTGGAGAACAAATTGTGGCTAAGTGTGAAGTTCCTGTTGTTCCGAATCGTTCGGTGAAGCAAGTACTGTTGGCGACTGCAATGGTTGATATTTTCGATAGTAGAGGTGTAGCGCACAGGTGCCGTGCGTTGCTTGATTCTGGTGCGATGGCGAGTTTCGTGTCAGAAAGAACGTGTGATTTGCTGGGTTTGCGCAAGGAATGCGTGAACGTTCCAGTTGTTGGCGTTAACGGAGCTAAGACAATTGTGAGGTTCAACATTAATGCCATTGTGAAATCCAGAACGACAGAATGCAGTTTCTCCCTGGATTGCCTGGTGGTGCCTCGAGTGACTGGAGCATTACCATCGTTGAAACTAGACGCAACTAGTTGGCCGATACCGAAAAAGTTGAAGCAAGCGGATCCAAAGTTTTTCAATCCGAGTCGCATTGATTTGCTGATCGGAGCCGAGAAATTCTATGAGTTGCTTCAGGATGGGAAGATTCTTATGTCAACAGATCTTCCGTTGTTGCAAGAAAGTTTGTTGGGATGGTTGGTTGCCGGACCAGTATACAACGTTCCAAATGTTGTTAGCGTTCAGGGTTACCAAGCTGAATCTGTGGATGGGCCTATGACACGATTGGAAGAATTGATGAGGCGTTTTTGGACGATTGAAGATCAAACGTACGATCCGTTAGAGAACGATGATTGCGAGCGTCACTTCAAAGCTACTTATGCTCGAGCGGAAGACGGGAGGTTCGTGGTACAATTACCTTTTCGTGAAGGTGTGGGTAGCCTAGGAGAATCTCGTAACCAAGCAGAGAAACGCTTCAAAGCACTGGAAAACCGACTGGATAGAAATCCAGAAATGAAGAAGATGTATTCCGATTTCGTACATGAGTACCTAGATCTCGGACACGCGAAGATTTTGAATGAAGATGAGATTAAGGTCAATGGAGCATATTACCTTCCGCACCATTGTGTGTTGAAGCCAGATAGTTCGTCGACGAAATTACGAGTGGTGTTCGATGCATCCGCAAAAACCACAACGAGCTTATCGCTTAACGATGTGTTGATGGAGGCACCTGTCGTGCAGAGCCCATTGTTTGACATCGTGTTGCGGTGGAGATTGCCGAAGTACGCTTTCACTGGAGATGCTAAGCAGATGTATAGGCAAGTTGTGATGCATGCTGCTCATACGAAATACTTGAGATGTCTATTTCGGGATGACCGGACGCAACCAATATTGGATTTGGAGTTGCTCCGAGTAACATACGGTGTTGGTCCAGCTGGATTCTTGGCCACGCGATCGTTGGTACAACTGGCGAAGGATGAACAGAATGATTTTCCGGATGCTTGTGAGGTTGTTTTGAAGTCGTTCTATGTAGATGATGCACTTACCGGAGCAGATTCGCTAGAGAAGGCACGGAAGCTGCGTGAAGATTTACAGGTCCGATTCGAGTATAGTGATTTGTTGGATTAGGAAATCAAAGCCTAACCAACCAGTGTTCATCCGCAATCGGATTGCGGAGATTCGCGAACTGACCATCGATGCTGATTGGTTGCATGTTGGAACGAAAGCAAATCCAGCGGACTTGGTGTCGAGAGGTGTACTACCTTTGGAATTAACGAAAAGTGACTTGTGGTGGAATGGACCGGAATTTCTTCGATCAAGTGTAGTTGATGAAACAGTAAATGAAGAAACCGAAGACTTGAGTGAAGAGACGATTTCAGTGACTGTAGTTACAGTGCCCGATGAAGGATTGTACGAAGTGATTCAGAACAGTAGTAACTTTCGCCGACTACAAAGAGTGTTCGGTTACGTAACCCGGTTTATCCGTAATTGTCGTGCAAAGCGAAACGAATCAGAATTTCGTCGTGGAAGATTGAACATTGCAGATTTTCGTGACTCACTGTACACTATGGTGAAGATTGTACAAAATGCAGTGTATCGCGATGAAATTAGAAGCGTCTTGAAAGGTGAACCGGTGAAGGGTAAGTTACGAAATTTGAATCCTGTTTTTGATAAGACGGAGAGATTGCTGCGTGTGGGTGGTCGAATCAGGAATGCCATACTACCGCTCGATCAGAAACATCCATTGATATTGCCGGAGAAGAACAACTTTACTGATATTGTCATCGAAGCAATCCACCGTGAAGAACTACATGTCGGTCTAAATGGATTATTGGCTAAAATCAGGCAACAATTTTGGCCAGTAAATGCGAAGCGTACGATCAAACGCGTCCTAGGGAAGTGCATCAAATGCTTCAGACTAAAGCCGAAAGATGTACAGCAGTTTATGGGTGATTTGCCGATTGCACGCGTCACCGCTGCTCAGCCTTTCGCTAGAACGGGAGTAGACTACGCAGGCCCTTTTTTGTTGAAGCAAGGTCGGTCGAAGACACCGATCAAGTCGTACGTTAGTGTTTTCGTCTGTATGACTACTAAGGCGATACATTTTGAGCTTGTGAGTTCCTTATCTGCAGAGGGATTCTTGGGGGCATTGCACCGCTTCGTTGGACGCCGTGGGAACGTCAGTGAGATGTTTTCTGATAATGGAACCAATTTTGTCGGCGCTGAGCGACAATTGGCCGAATTGCGAGAGTTGCTGAAATCTCAATTGCTGGAGAACAAGCTTGAAGATTTTTGTCAGCCTCGTGGAATCTCGTGGAGTTTCAATCCACCGAAGGCTCCGCACCAAGGTGGACTTTGGGAAGCCGGAGTAAAAAGTATGAAGAGTCATCTGTATAAGGTGATGAACGAATCGTACTTCACCTATGAAGAGATGACAACATTGCTGATTCAGATTGAATCCATCCTAAATTCAAGGCCAATAATACCACAAAGCGACGATCCGATGGATTATGAGGCGTTAAGTCCTGGTCATTTCCTGGTTGGCCGAGAATTGACAGCTATAGCCGAACCGTTCTACGATGGTCTCAAGGAAAATACGTTGTCTCGTTACCAATTGATCCAAAAACGAAAGCAATCGTTTTGGCGAAGATGGTCATGTGAGTATATAACCGGACTACAGAAGCGCAGCAAATGGAACAAAACTCCCACGTTGCTTCGTGAAGGACTGTTGGTGATAATGAAAGATGATAATTTGCCACCGCAAACTTGGAAACTGGGGCGTATTATCAAAACTCACCCTGGAAATGATGGCGTTGTTCGGGTAGTAACCGTACGAACTAACAATGGCACGTACAAGCGATCTACAACGCAAATTGCTGTTCTACCCATAGAAGATGCAGAACGGACCAGCCAAACGGATAAGTTGAGCCATCCGGCTCCTGGGGGAGGATGTTAAGTGAAAATTCTAAACCTGTATTTTTGATTCAGTGTAGAGTAGGTCGATGTCCTATCCATCAAGCGCAATTTTGACAGTTCCCTAACTTGATTTTCTTGTTACGCGTCTTCCGGTTGGAGCAGGGCAGCAGAGAAAGGATCAGTATATTAAAGTTACCGTAGAGTACGGATGTAAAAAACAAAAAAACTATACAGTCCATTTTTTATTTTGACCGCTGAGTTCCGTCCGAAACACTCAGTATGCATTATTAGATTATCGGTCAACAGATATTAGGGATGATCACTTTTTATATTGCTCAATTCTGAGAAGCGCAAATTTACGCAACACTCCCCCCCCCCCCCCCCCCCCCCGTAACACTTCATACCGATAGAAGTTTTACAGAATATCGCAGATTTGAGCATTTCAATGAGTATTTACAACATGCATGACAATTCCATTTTTTACAAATTGACAATTATTGTAACAAATCTACTTCTAGTAATATTTCTAGTAACTATGTGACTACATCCTGATAGATTTCGTTTAGGTTAACACATTGATATAATTTTTTGAGCATCTCTTCTTCTCTACTTTTGTCGAAAAGGAGCGTTTCGCTTTTAGCTGCACTGTATCCTATTCAGAGTGTGTAGAGATGAAGCTAATATGACGCCCGCGATGAATTTTACTCCAGGTTCATCACCACTAAACTGATACCGTATTGAAGGATATTCGGCTGCTTTGAAAACACACGCGTTGGTTGTATGGCAATGAGGTGATTGGAAATTTGCGATGATACGTTGGCCTTTTGTGGACAACACACGGTTTTCCTGCTCATTGTTTGTATCCATCTTCCCGTTGCTTAATGGTTTAGGCACAATCCTCAAACGAACAGTGATGTACATTATTTGGCGCGCGATGAAGGATCATTGCCTGGGGTTTTCTTACAGATGCCTTTGCTTAGCGGTTATTGTTGATAAAACCTCACGGTGGCAATCCATTCCCGTTGCTTGAACCACAAAACGCCATAATTCGTTGAATGAATGCAACGAATTTCTTTGTAGTAGTCTTTGTTGGAAATTGCCAACGATTCGGGAAATTCCGAAATAATAATCCCGGAAATAAAACGACCGGTACTGGGGTGTTACTATCCGGTTGATTATTATTTTCCTGCGAAAAATTTCTTAAGTTAACATCACGGGGAAATACTACTGTGTTATGTTTTAGCCTCGGTTTTAGGTTATAGTTTTTTATATGTTGACATCATACGCTCAACACTCTACTTACGTTTAGTCCCTCTTTATACTTTCTGTGTGCGTCTATAAGAGCAGTCCTATACTGTCTATAATATGTTCGCTCGTACTATTCAGCCGTACTATAGATTAAGAAGAATTATTAAGTTAACATAGTTTTCACAGCAAAAGCTAGTGAAATTTTACCTGTTTCAGTCAGTAGGCTTAGTTTTAGGTTAAGAATAATCTTGGAAAATCCAATTGCCTAATCACCGTAATCACTAGGTAAATTTAATTCAATTTAGTATAATTCACTTGTATTTAACTTTAGGTGTTACCTGATAAGCTTAATTATATAATTAAAGTCTGTCCAGTGACTAATTAATTGTAGCACGAGCTTCTGATGATGTGTTCTTTCGATAATTTTCTATTTACCTTTTGCCCTGCTATTTGTTTCTCATTACTATTGTTCAAATCTCATATCTAACTCACCACTACTGCAATACAATAACTGTCAAATCTGTGCGCATCAGGTTTGGGATGGTCGAAACCGAGCTGCAGTCGGTGCGTGGTAGTCGACACCGAATTACAGTAGCGGCGCGTTGGCGTGAACTCGTCAACAGCTTGTGTGTAAAAACTTACACGACGCGTCCTTCAGCGCTATATTTGTGTAAAATGAAAATTATCATTTTGCATTTGATCCTCGAAATCATCCCACCAAGATAAAAACGAATATTAATATTGACAACAACGGAGGCGATAATGAACATCCAGCCACGAATGAAGAAAAACAAATGTTGATTACGATACTCAGATTCATGCAAGTAGTTGGTCTATACAGATAGGTTGTCTTCATTTTCAGCTAAGTTGAGTGTAGAATAAATGATTTTTATCAGCATTGATCTTGCATTCCTAAACTACTCAAACCCATAATTAACGACAATGTGTTCTCATCAAATTTAAGTTACTTAAAACTAACGAGCTTCTCTCGTGCTCGCCTAGATTCTAATCACCGAATACAAAAAGAAAAAAAAACCATAATTTTTATATTTTATATCTTTTGCTTTGCCGTCAATTTTACATGATCCAAGTAGATTCTATATGACACCACTTATATATGAGGGGAAATTTCATTCGAAGCCGCTACATTTTTTAATGAAGTTTACGTGATTTTTCAATACACACATTCAATGTGTGTTTCACGTAAACCCTAAGTGATTTTCACGCCTTAAAAAAAAGAATGACCCTCATAGTTGTAAACAATATGGCGCTAGTTCAGTGGGTATATTTTCATACCACACTTATGCGAAATCAAGAATTCATTTTATAATCGTACCAGAATTAACATCATTATGAACCACCATGAGCTGTTCTGAAGGAATCACGTAACTTCTACGTGATAATCCAGTGACGTTGAAGCTCACTCAAATGAGTGCTTCCATATGAGAATCACGTAACGTTTACGTGAAAAGTGCGATGGAAAAAATCTATGTATGTTTTCACGTAGCATTAACGTGAAAATAATTTTGAGTGTACTACACAAAAATAAGATTAAATACAATTAGATTGGTCTCACCCGATATTCTTGAAAAACTTGACGTTTTGAATGAAACATTGCCATTTTCAGACTTCGTGTTGTTAGTTTTCTTTAAGGTCTTGTGCTTAATGATGATTTGTCTTTCGCTTCATGTTTCTAAGAATTGACTCTATAAATAGAAAAAAAAAACAACGCTTCCCGCCCAGAAGCTGTAGACCCAAGGGCGTAGCCAGGTTTCGAGCTAGGGAGGGGCGAAAAAAATTACCATGAAAACTTTGGCCGAATGCCATTTCACAGAACCCCATTTCACTGAAAGCCTTTGTGTTGCTGCGCTGTAGACCGAGTGCAGAATCTTTGTGATGATACTTTCCAAACGTGCATACCCATAGAAATAAATCCAATTAAATAAAGGATTTATTAAAAAAACAGATGATTTCGATGGTGACTAAATGCAGCATTCCTACTAAAACATCAATTGTTGAGCTTAATCATTTATTATTAGTAAAGAGCAAAAAACAATGTCCGGTGATGATTAATCTGTTAATATGCTTTTATAAGCGGCTTCAAATGCACTTTTGGTAAGCATCAACACTAGTGTGCATCTTTCCAATGCGGTAAAGATCCAGATCAGTCCTGGGACCTGGTAGCCTAATTAAACTACCTCAAGGTTTTACCAAAGCCCAGGGAATTTAAACGTTATTATTTATGAGAAAATTGTAGATTGAGTCGGGTAAGAAAACATCAATTCTATCCTACCTTATGGACAGCAGAATGAGTTCATGTTTATTACACGATGAAAATTTCATAATTATTTTAGATCCTGCTCATGTTACCTCTTGCTCCGAGTCATTTCCCGGAAAACGATGAAAACTTATGATTTTTAGTGCGTTTTGTATGTATGTATTTTTATTACGGTTTATGCGGAAACTAATTGAATGAATGAAGCAGTGAAGGGATGGTTGTAAAATGCAATATGAGAAAAACACTCATAATCAACCTATAGGTGAACATTTGTAAATTCACGTACATTGATTGAAAATTAAACTAAAATACAATTTATCTATTTGCATTTTTTTGTTCAATGTTTCTTGATTTCGTTCCAAGTTATTGCATTATGTTGCATCACTTTTTTCCTAGGCAATCGATGATTTTTTTTTGTTTAAAGAGTGGAACGGATAAATATAATTAAGTGCACACTGATTATGTTATTATATAAATGATCAAACTTTTTTTTTTTTTTTTTTGAAGTTCAACGGCTACAAAATATAGGTATATTATTGTATTTGTATCAGCCTTATTTGCTGCTGAACGCCAATTTGCTTTGAACTGTTTCTAATTTTTCTTTAGGTTTCGCTTAACGATTGCCCAATATTTTTCAATTGGGTGCAGCTCCGGCGAGTTTGGATGGTTTTTTGTCCTTGGGTACGACTTGGACGTTGTTGGCGGTATACCATTCCTTAGCCATTTTCCCATAGTGACAGGAAGCGAGGTCTGGTCAAAACAGCACGGAATAACTGTGTTTCTTCAAAAAAGGCAACAGGCGTTTTTGCAAACATTCCTTTACATAAATATCTTGGTTAACAGTGTAAGTTTTCACTTTTCAACCCACGTACATGTGCAAATCGCCTGTAAAGTAAGTATTTTTTCGGTAGCTTTGGCAACTTTTTCTGCTTAAATTTACCTGTCCTTTTCCGGTAGCCGTGTAAAACTCTTGATCTGGGAGCTGCTTGAAATCCGCTTTCACGTATGTTGCATCGTCCATTATGACGTTTGCATGTGTCATCTCGATTGGGTGTCACTGTAACCTTGTATGTTGACAGTCCGGCTCGATTCTTGGCTCTTTGTGCTGTTGTGTGTGCTATTCCCAGCTTTTTTTCCGAGATGTCTGATGGAAAGGATAGGATTACGCTTGAAAACACACGGTTTCCTCCTGATCCTGGTTTCTTAGCAGTCGTCAGACGTTCTCCAAACAATTTAATAACGTTTGTCACAGTCTACTTGGCCACTTTCAGCGATTTTGCCAAGTCTGCGTAGGAAACATTGGGATTTTGCTTAGCACGAGCAAAATTTTGATACGCTGTTCCTCTTGCTTCGACGCCATTTTGACAAACTGAATAGTAAATGGCAATAACAATAGACCTTTTTGACGTTTAATCGTCTTTCTCTATCTAGCACACATGGATGAATGGACGGTTTGTTTTCCCACTAATCTGTTTCCCTCTTGCTCGCACTCGTTCGATTTAAATGGTGCAGTAGTGTGCGCCGATAATACGTCCAAAAGCTCCACAAAAAAAAACACCACATTTCAGTCGACCAATTTTTGACCGTTCCACCCTACAAATGGAAAAACTAACTATTTTCTTTAAAGATAAAGAGGAATTATGTCTTCAGCCAAGTTGTAGAAAATGATAAAACAAGCAACTTTGCTGAAGAAGCCAAAATTCTAAGTCCAGTATTTTCGGAGGTATGGCGCATTTTTTATGGCAACAACTTTAAATTTAGCTTTTCGATCATAACTACTTTATAGGGATGGATTTTTTCAAGACTGTAAGACGCTATTATTATTTCTTGTCGTTTGTTTCGTACATGTCGATATTTCCGTGTCCTTTGTTTTGTACATGTCGTAGTACCTCATTACTATGGAAAAATAATGAGTTCTAATGACGCGCTCTCTAATTAATGAAAATGGGTCTCACAAGAATCCTCATTTAATTGTGATCATTCGAAAAGTTCTTGGACCTCTCCAAAGACGCCGCTTCTCATCAATCAAAAAAGGTGTCCTTTAACGACCGATGATACTGATGATGCATCAGAATCCTGGTCCAAACGTTTTCTTTTTTCCAATCTTAGTTCCTCGGAGACTCTCAAAACCGAGGCTCATTTCGTCAACAAGAAGTGCTTAGGGCCAAAGTTTTATGTGGTAGATCTTACACCAGTAATACTTATCTATCCGTTAACTGGACTATATATTTAATGATATGCTAGGAGATAAAAAACGGACCTGCTGCATTATTTTTTTTCCAAATGATTTTTCCTCGACCAATTTTTGTTGTGTACGTTCTGAAGGGTGAAAGCCTGTTTAATAAATCTTGGGTCATTCGTGACTTGTCCGGGGGTGACATTTGAACTTGTGATGTTGGCGTGAGAGGTATGGATGCTAACGACTACGCCGGAGTCGCCCCTAAAGATAAAGTAACTAACTGAACTTAGTTGAATTTTCATATTTCTTAATTGCACGGCGGCGATTTACGGTACATCAGTGTATAGATCAAAAACAATGTGCATGATTCTGGGTCTACCAAAATTTTGAGATCTCGGACATAGAAGTTTTGTGAAATGTGGGACATCTTTTGTAGATTTATAATTTATATCTAGATATATAAAAATGAATTTCTGTTTGTCTGTCTGTCTGACCCTTATAGACTTGGAAACTACTGAACCAATCGGCGTGAGTTTTTGGGGCAGGGAAAGGTTCTTTTGATGGTTCGAGACCCCTCCCCCGCTCCCATACAAATGAAAAAGAAATTACTGCATAACTCGAGAACTAATCAAGCAAATGGAACCAAATTTGGTATGTGGAGGTCATAGGGGGTAGCCCCTTTGATAAGAGGGGGAGGGGGCAACGTACAATATAGCATGCTTTTTTTCTTATTGGAGCATAAACTCAAGCTTATGTTGAATCCCGAGCAAGGCTGGGCACACTCAGTTAGCAAATATATAAAGGGGAGGTGTACCAGTTACGGCTATACCACAGACAAACAGACATAACACATTGAATATTTCTCACTGTAAAACATCGTCGCTTAAACATTACCGCCATCTGTTGAGTAAACTGTGGTGGGTAGTACGCTGAACAGATGGCGGTAGTGTGTAAACGTCAAACGCAAGGGAATAGACTATGCGCGCCACAGGTGGCGGTACTACCAACTACGATACTTTTAAATTGACCGTTAAATGCTTGTTCGATGAACAACTTTCGAGTGTTATGTCTGTTTGTCTGTGGCTATACGTTCCTATTATGATATGTTCCAAATATGGCCTATGGAATTTCTATAGGCCATAATAGGAACGTATTGCCACTCTGTTTTATGCGATTTTCTGTAAGGGGTCGAGAGATTTTTTTTCCTTTGATTTGTTTTCCTCCGATCTTGTTTTCCGTACTGAGTACCAATACTACCGACGCCAGGAAGGCAGCTCCCACACCTGGACCCAAGGGGTAAGTCACTCAGCACATTGTGCCGAAATTAGATTCGGCACAGCTTGGGCACATCAATCAGCACAATCTCAGTGGCATTGGATTGTTGTAAATAAAATGAGAGCACTGCTGGACAACTGTCATTGAAGTTGTTCACAACAATACGTGCTGTTTGACTGTATTTTCAGGAACATCCTCTAATTGAGTATACCAGATGAACTCAGACCAGCAGTTCACTTATAGTTCTAAATATGAAATGTAGGTTCTAGACTGGGCTCAAGAGAAAGACGCAGTTAGTACCGCATTAGTACCCTTAATTCAAATGATGCTGCTACTCACACAACACAAATTCTATAGTCGGTCTCCAACAATGCTCCCCACCGGTTCCAACTCTTTCCGGCCGCTGATAGGCCGATGCTTTTCACATAACGAAAATCTAGGTTTCTGGTCTACATTTGAAGGCATTATAAAGCACTCAAACACAGGACTTTTATTACCCTATGGAACACAAAACACCAAAATTTCACACACCCGCCACTTCCCGCGTCATCCTCAATCCGATTTTTTTTTTTTGAGTACCCTCCACTCTCCCCCACACCAATAAGCTCCATTTTGAGCCCCCTGGTAGTGGACACTCAAAAACTCAGCCATAGGCAATCCTTGCGATTTCAAACCAAAACATTCAAGGTGTCAGAAATACCGGGTTGCTTGGATGGGTATTTTACAAACAATCGCAGCTTGCTCTATGACCGGCAAAATCGGCACACCTGCAGCACACTGACAAAAAAGATGATCCAAGATTGGTGGTCGGAGTGACCTACCCCTTGCCTGGACCCTACCTATCAACCTATCAACTCATAGACCGGGGACCAACGGCTTTACTTTCTGATCAGAAATGTTATGCCTCAAAAAATCCCGACGACGCCAACTGGGAATGAACCCAGACCTTTCGGGTGAGAGGAAATTACGCTTACCACTACACCACCGGCGCCGAGATGCAATCTTCCATTTTATGCTTACATAGATCTACGATTTTTTTTTCAAATGAATCTGTAAAACTATAAAATGACACATGCATTGGCACTGAGAACAGTGTTTGGTTAAACGCAGGTCTTATAAAGAGAAAATAAATGCCGCAATTGTATTGACCCAAACATACCCTACTGGCAGATCTGGATCTAAAGCTAGACAGAGTAGGTGTACCAGTTATGGCTATACGTTCCTATTATGGTGTGTTCCAATTATGCCCTATGGAATGCCTATAGGATATACTTGGAACACACCATAATAGGAACATATAGCCATAGCTGGTACATTTACCCTACCAGTAGAAGAACTCTTAAAGAACATTGAGAAGGATAATTGGTAAATAAACTTACTTTGAACATGGCACAGTCCGACCGAAAATTGTCCCAGCTCGGGCATCTGTCGCAGGATTTCCTCGGTCACCAGATGGACACCCCGGTGCTGCGGTCGCAGATTGATTTTCCGCTGGAACCAAGCCGAGCCAATCTGTATGCCACGGTGATTGGACGAAGCCATGTTGCGACTCTTCTCATACGAGTCAGGCGGATGTGGATGGTGCTGATGACTGGTGGCCGAACCTCCGCCGCCGCCTCCGCTTTCGCGCTCTCGTTCAATGGCGCCTGCCGTACCTCCCGCTGTGCGACCTCCGACAGACACTGACAGCAGTAGCGAGGAGGAAGAATCGTCAGTGACCGAAGAAGGAGGACTTCTTCGCCGAGCGTGGTAATCCGTTTTGCTGCTTCGCCGGCTAGCACTGGCACTACCACCGCCGCCGCCGCCTCCGCTTCCGCTACTCTTGGTCGGTACCTGACTGCGGGAACGTCGACGTCCTCCTCCTCCTCCTCCCGCTCCTGCCCCTGTCGTTGATGTTGATGGTCCTGCTGCTGATCCTACCCCTCCTGCTGCTGTCAGTGGTGCCTTGCTGCTGCTGTTGGTCGACGTCGTGACGAGCTTTTTCTTCCCAGATTCACTTGAAAGTGCGATTACTTAATCCACTCGCCTTTGACTGTTTATTTATTCTTCTGATAATCACCAGTTCTGCACCTTTTCTTATTTATCTCGTATTATTCGCTAGAGCTTCAAGAAGGCAAATTTACACACTTGATTCAAGTGGCACACTCGATAGGCAAATACCTTTCCCCAACACGAAGGATTCTTCCTCGACTGTTGTTGCAATAGAACACTCAATAAAAAAACTGCACTTCTCTCCTTAGGAATTACTCTAGCAGAAGATTCTAGGAAGCATGGACAATTACATACAATCTCGATTTCGATCCTACGATATATGCTACTTTGCCTTAAACCCTATTGCTTTTTTTTCGTATTATGACAAAATTTTCCTCTGATCCACAGCTTACACAAAAACGAACATAATCCGAATTTTCGAAAGGATGTAGATTTTCTCCCTTTTCCTCTGTACACAGCACCAACCGATAAAAAGAATCAAATACAAGGTTCACACTAGGTATCTTCTTCACTGATTGTATGTGTATGAGCCCTCCGATCAATCGAAGAAAAATCAAATTTTTCCTTTCTTCCCAACTCACTTAGCACTAACTCTTCACCAGGTTTTCCTCTTCCTTGCCGTTATGGTAAGTTTTTTTTAGCCTATCTTGGTTCGAAAAAAATACCCGAAGCGGATTTTACTATCCACTCTGCATGCTTGCCTGCTGTCAGACACCGAAAATTTGAACCGCACACACACACTCTCTCAGCGCTGGTCCCAGTAGTGTGAATCCTTCCGCACCGAGTAGGTAGGAATAACGCAATCTGACGTGACGTGAGGAAAACACCGCACAATCTTCAGCACTCGCTCTCTGTCTAGCAGCTCACTTTGTCAGCTCAGTCTCAGTTCCGTGGAGATTATCTGTGTACCTTACTTCCGATTATTTTACAGATTTACTTTAATCTTCTTAAACTATCTGCTGTTTTTCGCTTCGCTTCTGCGTCAGTGAAAAGTTAGTTGGAAAATTCCTTCACCCTTTTGACACAACTTTCGGAATGTCCTTTCTCACGTTTCACTGGCACACGAGAACTTTATTTCCCCTCTCTCCGTCAACCTGGCCGACAGCCTCGTTATCCTTTTCTTGCTCGCTATTGTCCTTTCGACCACCCAGCACCCAGCAGGTTCGTGTCAATATCGCAGTAGGGTATATGCAATGGAAAAAAAAGTACTGAGGAAAACGATTATGCGACTGTCACTGCATTTGAGCTTCACGCTAGCCAGGATCAGGGAAAGGATTTTTTTTATATGTTGAGAAAATTCCTTCACCTCAGCAGTTTGGCGGTGGTAGGCTGGCGTTTTTTTTCCCTTCTCAACCTTAAAAGCTGCTCCTTTCTAGCACAAGAAACCTCCTATGTTGGCTCTTTCTCTGACCTCGCGCTCCTGTCCTATGATGCCTTTTTCACACAACAGAGATTCAGGTGGAACAACAAGAAGAATAAGCACAAGAGAGCGAAAGGGGCCGCGTTTGAAAATCGGGTATCAGGAGTCCAACATTTTTCCTCTGCTTTTTCTTCTCCTGCTACTAGTACTAGTGGTCCTTGGGCTCACTCCTACTCTTTACCGATCTCGTCCCACCAGCAGACCATCGACGTGTGGGAAAATCTATATTCCTCCTAGCACTGTTCTGGATGTGTTGTCCCCATTCACGGCTGGTTCCCGGAAAAATACGCCTCCTGCTATCGATCGCACACCAAATGTTCTGCGGTTTTCCAGCCCACACGGCACTTTGCTTTTTCCCTCGTTCCAAATTCCAACGCTCTTTTTCACTGCGAGGGCATTACTTTTATCTTCACTTTTCAGAGCTCACTAGCGCAAATATAATGATGGCCACAAAATTCGACCGACGACGACGGCGACAACGACACAAGAGGAGCAGCACAGCTTTGTCGTGTTTTATGTAATTTTTCTCTCACACTCCACAATCTTGATGTGAGCTAAGCACCAACCCAACAATACGGCACCACCCAGTAAGAATTGTCGGTCCGACGCGACACCGATGAGAGACCGACGCGTCGGGCTTATCGGCCTGATGTGAGCCTGATGAAACAGCCCGATTCGACACCTTGTATCGGGCTAATTTGCAACAAAAACGTCGGAATTGTAGACCTCGAGAAAGTGCTCTCGCTCGATGCGTAAGGCCGATGTGAGTCCGATGTGGAGCAAAATTTTGTATGGCGCATCGGGCTCGCATCGGGGTGCCGATTTTCGCTTTTGAGCGGTTTCCTTTCAGAATGACACTCCGACGCGAAGCCGATGCGGAACAAAATAATGTTCGTGGCATCGGGCTCGCGCCGGGGTATCATTCTGAAATGAATCCACTCAAAAGGAATTAGATTACCAATAATAAAATAAGCTTAATAAATATAAGAATATGCATGATTATAATAGGAATCAGAAAAATAATACCGTAATACGAAAACGACTAATCAACATAAAATAACCTCTTTTTACGCGAACAGGAGAATTTTCGATTAATTTTGGAAACATTGGACTTGTGACCAGAAAATGGACCGTGGTGGATACGGGGTGCCCTCCCGGAAGATCCGAAACAACCGTAAAAGTGGCCAATTCATGAAATCGGCTCAAGAGCTCTGCGGTTTTTCCTAAAGATAAAATTTGGACTTATGACCAGATACATGGACCCTGGTGGCCACGGGGTGCCCTTCCGGATGATCCAGAGCAACCGTCAATGCATTGTGCTGAATGTGGTAAATTTAAGAAATTGGTTCTAGTGCTCTGCGGTTTTTCTAAAGCACTTCTACAGGACTCATTAGATAGCATTTGGACTTGTGACAAGAAAATGGACATGGGTGGCCACGGGGTGCCCTTCCGGAAGATCCGGAACAACCACAAATGTGGTAAATTCATGAAATCAGTCCTAGAACTCTGCAGCTTTTTCAAAAACACGTCTACAGGACTCATTATTGCATTTATACAGGACTCAATAGATAGCATTTGGACTTGTGACCAGTAAATGGACTCTGGTGGCGATGAGTTGCTCTTCCGGAAGATCCGGAACAACCGTAAAAGTGGCCAATTCGTTAAATCGGTCCTAGAGCTCTGCGGTTTTTTCTAAAGCACTTTTACAGGACTCATTATTGCATTTATACAGCACTCATTAGATATAATTTGGACTTGTGACCAGAAAATGGACCCTAGCGGCCATTGGGTGTCCATCCAGAAGATCCGGAACAATAGAAAAAGTGGCAAATTCATAAAATTGGTCCTACAGCTCTGCGTTTTTTTCTAACGCACTTCTACAGGACTCATAAGATAGAATTTGGACTTGTTTCCAGAAAATGGACCCTGGTGGCCATCGGGTGCCCTTCCGGAAGATCCGAAACAACCGTAAAAGAAGCCAATTCATGCTATTAGTCCTAGAGCTCATGTGGTTTTTCCTAAACACTTCTTCAGGACTTATTGAATATGGACTTGTGACCAGAAAATGGACCCTGGTGGTCACGGGGTGCGCGTCCGGAAGATCCGGAACAACCGTTAAAATTCGTAAATTGGTAATCGGTCCTAGAGCTCTGTAGTTTTTTTTTAAGCACTTCTACAGGACTTAACAGAAAGAATATGGACTTGGACCAGAAAATGGACCTTGATGGCCATGGGGTGTCCTTCCGGAAGATCTGAAACAAACTTTAATGTGGCCAATTCATGAAATCAGTCCTAGCACTCTGCGGTTTTTTCTTAAACACTTCTACAGGACTCATTAGATAGAATTTGGATTTGTGACCAAAAAATGGACTCTGGTGGCGACGGGGTGCCTTCCGGAAGATCCGAAACAACCGTAAAAGTGGCCAATTCATGAAATCGGTCCTAGAACTCTGTGGTTTTTTTTTAAAGCACTTCTACATGACTCATAAGATAGAATTTGAACTTGTGACCAGAAAATGGACCCTAGCGGCCATCGGTTCTCCTTCCGGAAGATCCGGAAAAACCGTTAGAGAAGCCAAATCATGATATTAGTCCTAGAGCTCATGTAGTTTTTTTTTTTTCTAAACACTTCTTCAGGACTCATTACATAGAATTTGGACTTTTGACCAGAAAATGTACCCTGGTGGCCACGGGGTGCCCTTCCGGAAGATCCGGAACAAACATTCAAATAACCAATTCATGAAATTGGTCCTAGAGCTCTGCAGTTTTGTTCTTAAGCACTTCTACAGGACTCAACAGAAAGAATATGGACTTGGACCAGAAAATGGACCTTGGTGGCCATGGGGTGCCGTTCCGGAAGATCCGAAACAGCCGTTAAAAAGGCCATTCATGAAATCCGCCCTAGAGCACTGTGGTTTTTTCTAAAGCACTCCTTCAGGGCTTATAAGATAAAATTTGGACTTGTGACCAGAAAATGGACCCTGGTGGCCAAAGGGTGTCCTTCCGGAAGATCTGGAACAAACGTAAAAGTGGCCAATTTATGAAATTGGTACTAGAGCTCCACGGTTTTTTTTTTTTTCTAAAGCACTTCCACAGGACTCATTATATAGAATTAAGACTTGTGACCAGAAAATGGACCCTGGTGGCCAAAGGGTGTCCTTCCGGAAGATCTGGAACAAACGTAAAAGTGGCCAATTTATGAAATTGGTACTAGAGCTCCACGGTTTTTTTTTCTAAAGCACTTCCACAGGACTCATTATATAGAATTAAGACTTGTGACCAAAAAATAGATCCTGGTGGCCATCAGCTACCATTCCGAAAGATCCGGAACAATCTTAAAAATGGTCAATTCATGAAATCGGTCCTAGAGCTCTGCGGTTTTTTTTCTAAAGCACTTCTACAGGACTCATCAGATAGAATTTGGACTTGTGACCAGAAAATGGTCCCTTGTGCCCACGGGGTGCACGGGGAAGATCCGGAACAACAGTTGAAGTGGCCAATTCATTAAATCGATCGTATGGCTCTGCGGTTTTTTCTCAAGCACTTCTACAGGACTCATTACATAGAATTTGGACTTGTGACCAGAAAATGAACCCTGGTGGCTATCGGGTGCCCTTCTGGAAGATCCGGAACAACCGTATATGCGGCCAATTCATGACAGCTTTGCGGTTTTTTCTTAAGCACTTCCACAGGCTTCATCAGATAGAATTTGGACTTGTGATCAGAAAATGGTCCATTGTGGCCAAAGAGACCCTTCCGGAAGATACGGAACAACCATGAATGTGGCTAATTCATGAAATCGGTCCTAGAACTCTGCCGTTTTTTTTTTCTAAAGAACTTCTACAGGACTCATTAGATAGGCTTTATACTTGTGGCCAGAAAATGGACCCTGGTGACCATCGGGTGCGCTTCTGGAAGATCCGGAACAACCGTAAAAGTGGCCTATTCATGAAATTGGCCCTAGAGCTTTGCGGTTTTTTATAAAGCACTTCTTCAGGACTTATCAGATAGAATTTGTTCTTGTGCTCAGAAAACTGTTCTTTGTGGCCACGGGGTGCCCTTCCGGAAGATCCGGAACAACTGTTTATGTGGCCAATTCATGAAATCAGTCTTAGAGCTCTACGGTTTTTTTTCTACAACACTTCAATAGGACTAATCAGATAGAATTTCAACTTGTGAAAAGAAAATGGACCCTAGCGGCCATCAGGTAGCCTTCCGGAAGATCTAGAGCAACAGTTAAAGTAGCCTATTCATGAAATCGGTCCTAGAACTCTGCGGTTTTTTCTTTAACACTTCTACAGAACTCATTAGATAGAATTTGGACTTGTGACCAGAAAATGGACCCTGGTGGCCATGGGGTGCCCTTCTGGATGATCTGGAACAACCGTTAAAATGGCCAATTCATGAAATCGGTCCTTAAGCTCTGAGCATTGGGTGCCCTTCTGGAAGATCTGGAGCAACAGTAAAAGTGGTCAATTCATGAAATTGGTCCTAGAACTCTGCGGTTTTTTATAAAACACTTCTACAGGACTTATTAGATAGAATTTGGACTAGTGATCAGAAAATTGACCCTCGTGGACACGGAGTGCCCTTTCGGAGGATCCGGAACAACAGTTGAAGTGGCCAATTAATGAAATCGGTCCTAGAGCTTTGCGTTTTTTTTTTCTAAAACACTTCTGCAGGCTCATTAGCATTGGCGTAGCTAGCACCCCCACTAGGGGGTGCAAAGGCATCCCTAGTTTCAATGTATGCACCCCTAGGACCAATGTAGGCCGCCCAGATTATTTATTACAAGTTCTTATTTTCATTTCACATAGAAATAGTAAAATTGAGATTATGCCGTGAGAGAAAAAGAAATTCGAAAAAATGATAGTTTTCCTTAGTTACGCCAATGCTCATTAGATAGAATTTGAACTTGTGAACAGAAAAAGGACCATAGCGGCCATCGAGTACCCTTTCGGAAGATCTGGATGAACTGTAAAAGTGGCCAATTCATGAAATCGGTCCTAGAACTCTGCGGTTTTTTCGAAAACACTTCTACAGGACTCATTAGATAGAATTTGGACTTGTGACCAGAAATTGGACCCTGGTGGCCACGGGTGCCCTTCCGGAAGATCCGCGATGTCACGCACACCAACGTATCGTCTGGCTCGGAAACCGCGTTTACCCGAAAACGTTTTTTTATTCAGGGTTCAGGTTGGCACTGAACCAGTTTCAAAAATAAATTCGCTATTAGTTCATAAGGAATAAGTCCGCCGAAGACACCCAGACGATACAACGTCAAATCGCACTTTTATAAGCGATTCCGCACTTTTGAGGAGTTCAGTTTCCAATGCAAAATACAATATTTAATGGTTTTTTTTACACGACTGTTTTTACGCGCTGAATTGGATATAAGGTAAGCGAGCCTGTTTTGGCACTACTTAAAATTTGTACCAGTTTTGGCATTAGCCCGTGTAATTTATATGAAGCTGGGCCAAAATAGGAACCATTGCGTATATGGGATTGTGCCAAAACTGGAGCATATGCCAAAACTGGAACACTTACCCTAGCGAGATTTTTAAACGTGATCTACTAGTAAAATAATAAGAAGACTTATAATGAGTTTCCTGTTTTCTGCTGAAGTTCAGGGAAGCACTGTCGACATTCTGGGAAGTATAGTTGAGGTTCATGGAAATCCTGTGGAAGATCAGTGAAGTCCTGTCGCCATTCTGGGAAGAACTGTTGAAGTGCGTTGAAGTACTGCTGAAATTCTGGGAATTCCTGTTCACATTCTGGGAAGAACATTTGGAGCTCAGGGCATTCCTGCTGAAATTCTGGGAATTCCTGTCATCATTCTGGGAAAAACTTTTAAGGTGCAGGGAAGCTCTGCTGAAGTTCTAGGAAGTCCTGTTGACATTCTGGGAAGAAATTTTGAAGTTCAGGGCAGTACTGCTGAAGTTCTGGGAAGTCCTGTCAACATTTTGGAATGTACTGTTGAAGCTCAGGGAAGTCCTGCTGAAGTTCAGGGAAGTTCTGTCGACATTCTGGGAAGAACTTTTGAAGTTCAGGGCAGTCCTTCTGAAGTTCTGGAAAGTACTGTTGAAGTTCTGGGAAGTCCTGTCCATATTCTGGGAAGTGCTGTTCAAGTTCAGGGAAGTCTTGTGAAAGTTCAGGAAAGTCCTGTCGAAATTCTGGGAAGCACTGTAGAAGTTCGTGGAAGTTCTGGGAAGTCCTGTCGACATTCTGGGAAGAACATTTGAAGTTCAGGGCATTCTTGCTGAAGTTCTGGGAATTCCTGTCGACATTCTGGGAAGAACTGTTGAAGTTCTGGGAAGTTCGGTCGGCATTCTGGGAAGCACTGGGTACTGGAAGTTCAGGGTAATCCTGCTAGAGTCGAAGTTCAGGGAAGTTCTTATGAAGTTTAGGGAAGTACTTCTGAAGTTCAAAGAAGTTCAAGGAAAATAAGGGCATTCCTACTGAAGTACTGGGAAGTCCTGTCGACATTCTGAGAAGTATAGTTCAAGTTCAGGGAAGTCCTGCCGACATTCTGTGAGATACTGTTCAAGTTCAGAGAAGTTCTTCTGAAGTTCTGGGAAGAACATTTGAAGCTAAGGGCATTTCTGCTGAAGTTCTGGGAATTCCTGTCCACATTATGGGAAGAACTTTTGAAGTTCAGGGAAGTCCTGCTGAAGTTCAGGGAAGTCCTGTCGACATTCTGGGAAGTACAGCTGAAGTTTAGAGAAGTTCTGTCAACTTTCTGGAAAAAAAACTTTGGAAGTTCAGGGCAGTCCTGCTGAAGTTCAGGGAATCCTGTCGACATTCTGGGAAGTACTGTTGAAGTTCAGGGAAGTCCTGTCGACATTTTGGGAGGAACTGTTGAAGTTCAAGGCAGACCTGCTGAACTTCACGGAAGTCCAGTCGACATTCTGCGAAGTACTTCTGAAGTTCACGGAAGTCTTGTCGACATTCTGGGAAGTACTGTTGAAGTTCAGGGAAGTCCTGCTGAAGAAGTTCAGGGAAGTCCTGCCGACATTCTGGGAAGAACTGTTGAAGTTCAGCGAAGTCCTGCTGCAGTTCTGGGAAGTCCTGTCGACATTCTGCTAAGTACTGTTGAAGTTTAGGGAAGTCCTGCTGAAGTTCAGGGAAAACCTGTCGACATTCTGGAAAGTACTGCCAAAGTTCAGGGAAGTCCTGCTGAAGCTCGGGGAAGTCCTGCTGAAGTTCTGGGAAGTCCTGTCGACATTCTGGAAAGAATTGTTGAAGTTCAAGGCTGACCTACTGAAATTGTGGGAAGTCCAGTCGACATTCTGCGAAGTATTTTTGAAGTTCACGGAAGTCCTGTCGACATACTGGGAATTTCTGTTGAAATTTAGGAAAGTCCTGCTGAAGAAGTCCAGGGAAGTCCTGCCGACATTCTGGGAAGTACTGTTGAAGTTCAGGGAAGTTCTGCTGAAATTCCGGGAAGTTCTGTCGACAATCTGCGAACTACTGTTGAAGTTCAGGGAAGTCCTGTCGAGATTCTGGGAGCTACTGTTCAAGTTTAGGGAAGTCCTGCTGAAGTTCGGGAAAGCCCTGTCGACATTCTGGGAAGTACTGATGAAAATCAGGGAAGTTATGTCGACATTCTGGGAAGTACTGTTGAAATCCAGGGAAGTCCTGCTGAAGTACAGGGAAGCCAAGTCGGCATTCTGCGAAGTACTATTGAAGTTCACGGAAGTCCTGTCGACATTCTGGGAAGTACTGTTGAAGTTCAGGGAAGTCCTGTCGACATTCTGGGAAGTACTGTTGAAGTTCAGGGATGTCCTGTTGAAGTTCTGTCGACATTCTGGGAAGTACTGTTGTGGTTCAGGGAAGTACTCTTGAAGTTCAAGGAGTCCTGCTGAAGTTCAGGGAAGTCCTGTTAATGTTCAGAGCAAGGGGGGTCCGTGGCGTAGTGGCTACACGTTCGCTTCTCAAGCGGATGGTCATGTGTTCAATTCCCAGCCCCCCCACTTTGGGCGCCGATGGTGAGTGGTAAGCGTGGTTGCCTCTCACCTCAGTATGGCCTGGGTTCAGTCCCAGTCAGCGCCCTGGGATTTTCTGAGGCATAGAATCCCTAAGCACGCCTTCCTTCGGATGGGAAGTAAAACCGTTGGTCCCGGTCCATAGTCATGGGTCGTTAGTTAGGGTCCAGGTGTGGAAGCTACCTCCCTGGCGTCGGGAGCATTGGTACTCTCAGTACGGAAAACAGTTCGACGGAAAACAAATCAAGAAAAAAAAAATGTTCAGAGTAATTCTGCTGAAGTTCATAGGAAACCTGTCGCCATTCTTGGAAGAACTGCTGAAGTTCAGGGAAGTCCTGCCGAGATTCTGGGAAGTACTGCTGAAATTCAGGGAAGTCCTGCTAGAGCTCAATTAAGACTTGTCGACATTCTGGGAAGTACTGTTGAAGTTCCATGAACCTAATTAAGTTCTAGGAGGTTCTGCTGAAGTTCAGGGAAGTCCCATCGATATTAAGGGAAGTTCAGGGAAGCCCTCTCGACATTCTCGGAAGTACTGTTGAAGTTCAGGGAAGTCCTGCTGAAGCTCAGAGAAGTTCTGCTTAGGTTCAGGGAAGTCCTGTAGACATTCTGGAAAGAACTGTTGAACTTCAGGGAAGTATTGATGAAATTCAGGGAAGTTCTGCTGAAGTTCAGGGAAGTCCTGTCGAGGTTCAGGAAAGTCCTGTTGAAGTTCAGGGAAGTCCTGTCGACATTCTTGGAAGAACTGTTGAAGTTCAGGGAAGTTTTGCTGTATTCCTGGGAAGTACTGTCGAAGTTCAGGGAAGTCCTTCTGAAGTTCTGGGAAGTCCAGTAGACATTTTGGGAAGTATTATTGAAGTTCAGGGAAGTTCTGCTGAAGTTCTGGGAAGTCCTGTCGACATTCTGGGAAGTACTTTTGAAGTTCATGGAAGTCCTGCTGAAGTGCAGGGAAGTCCTGTACACATTCTAGGAAGTACTTTTGAAGTTCAGGAAAGTCCTGCTGAAGTTCAGGGAAATCCTGCTGAAGTTCAGGGAAGTCCTCTCAATGCTCAGGGAAGTTCTGCTGAAGTTCAGGGAGGTCCTGTCGACATACTGGGAAGTACTGTTGAATTTTAGGGAAGTCCTGCTGAAGTTCTGGGAAATCCTGTCGACATAGGGGGAAGTACTACTGTTGTAGTTCAGGTAAGTCCTGCTGATGTTCAGGGAAGTCCTGTCGAAGTTTAGGGAAGACCTGTCAACATTTTGGGAAGACTTGTTAATGTTATGGGAAGTCCTGCTGAAATTCTGGGATTTCCTGTCCACATTTTGGCAATTACTGTTGAAGTTCAGGAAGTTCTGCTGAAGTTCAGGGAAGTCCTGTCGACATTCTGGGAAGAACTGTTGAAGTTCAGGGCATTCCTGCTGAAGCTCTGGGAATTGCTGTCGACATTCTGGGAAGAACATTTGAAGTTCAGAGAAGTTCTGCTGACGTTCAGGTAAGTCCTGTCGAAGCTTAGGGAAGTCCTGTCAAAGTTCAGTGAAGACCTGCCGAAGTTCAGATAAGTTCTGTCGACATTCTGTGAAGTACTGTTGAAGTTCAGGGAAGTCCTGCTGAAGTTCAGGGAAGTCTTGTGGACATTCTGGGAAGTACTGTTGAAGTTCAGGAAGTTCTGCTGCAGTTCTGGGAAGTCCTGTCGACATTATGGGTAGTACTGTTGAAATTCAGGGAAGTCCTGCTGAAGTTCACGGAAATCCTGTCGACATTCTGGGAAGTACTGTTGAAGTTCAGTGAAGTCCTGTCGACCTTTTAAGAAGTACTGTTTTAGTCCCGGGAAGTCCTGTTGACATACTGGGAAGAACTGTTTAAGTCAGAGAAGTCCTGCTGAAGTAATGGGAAGTCCTGTCGACATTCTGGGTAGTACTGTTCAAGTTCAGGGAAGTCCTGCTGAGGTTCTGAGAAGTCCTGTCGACATTCTGGGAAATACTTTTCAAGTTAAAGGAACTCCTGTCGACATTCTGGGAAGTACTGTTGAACTTCTGGGAATTTCTAGGAACTAGGTACTGTTCAAGTTCAAGGAAGTCCTGCTGAGGTTCTGAGAAGTCCTGTCGACATTCTGGGAAATACTTTTCAAGTTAAAGGAACTCCTGTCGACATTCTGGGAAGTACTGTTGAAGTTCATTGAAGTCCTGCTGAAGTTCAGGGAAGTTCTGTCGACATTCTGGGAAGAACTTTTGAAGTTCAGGAAGTCCTGCTGAAGTTCAAAGAAGTTTAGCAGAATTTCAGGGAAGTCCTGCTAATGTTCAGGCAAATTTAGCCGATATTCTCGGAAGTCTCACCGACTTTCATGGAAGCCCTGACTTGGATCAGGGAAGTGCTGTCTCAGTTCAATGAAGTTCTGTTGAAATTCAGGGAAGTCCTGCCGAGCTCCAAAGAATTCTTGCTGAAGTTATGCCTAAGTTCAGGAAAGTCCCGCTCGAGTTCAGTAAGTCCTACTGAAGTTCTGGGAAGTCCAGGATGTGTTCAGGGACATTTTTCTGAAGTTAGGAAAGTCCTACCGAAATTCACGAATGTCTTGTCGGGGTTCAGGCAAGTCTATATTCATTAAATTTCTGTTGAACTTCAGGAAAGTCCTGCTGAACTTCATGGAAGTCCTTCTGAAATTCAGAGAAGTCCTTCCGACATTCAAGGTAGTCCGGTCAAAGTTCAGATAAGTTTTGCCGATGTTCAGGAAGTTCTACCAATGTTCAGGAAACTTCTGTCGACATTGGGAGAAGTACTGCTGTCATTAAGAGATATTAGATATTCTACCGAAGTTCAAATGAGTCCTGATGAACTTCAAGGAAGTCTCGCTGATGTTCAGAGAGGTCCTCCGGAACTTGGAGAAATTCCTGTTGAACTTGGGGAAGTCCTGCCTACAATCAGAGAATTATTGTTGAAGTTTAGGGAGGTCCCGCTTATCTTCCCGGAAGTTATGCCGAAGTTTAGGAGAGTCTTGCCGACAGGACGGCATTTTTCGTAAAAAAAATTGATTCCGTTTTTTAATTTCTCGCAAACAATTTCACACATTTTTACCCAATTTTTCCAGTTACAACTAGAATTAATGTGAAAATTTTGGATAAAGTTTAAAAAAAATAACATCAATTGAGTTTAAAGGTTATTAACATCAAATTTACTTTTTGAGGTCAAGAGCATATTACAGCGAAATAATAGTTGATTTTATGAAAATCATAGTAAGTTTGTTTTCATATGTTCCTTTTTGAGCTTTTATACAGTGCTTTTTTGTACATTTCAAAGGCTGCATTGTGGTTTGTTCTTTACTGTTTCAAGGATTTGTAAACCCTTATATACTTTTATAGATACACTTAACTATATTACCGCTCATTATCACCACTCAGAATGCAAAAGTTTGTTGTTGCGAATACGTTGAATTTCGAATTTGGCCATTCTTAGCGATTTTTTTTTATTTTTTTATATGAGGGGGATAGAAGGAAAGGGGTGTAAGTGATTTTGATCGATTTTCTTCATCGACTTTCTCTTTCGTTAATAACTCAGATGTAAACACATTCCTTGATGCGTTTGCCGTTCTGGATGCTAGATGAGAACCTCCTTTATCAAACTATCTGGCAGCAATAGCGCGAAATTTGTGTGTAAAGCCATGGTTATCAGAAGAGAAAGTCGATTAAGAGAATCGATCAAAGTCACTTACACCCCTTTCCTTCCAAGCCCCTCATTTGAAATGATGTTGTGAATTGATTTCAAATGTTGTCCAAACAATTGCATAAAAAAGGCTTCACTAGGATAACAGGTTTTAAAAAAAAATGGTCGATGGGAACAAAAGATACAAAAAAATCGAAGTGCGCAGAATTTTCTTTTCTTCTCCTACCTTACCATCCAGCTCCGTGGGATATAAGGGGGCCGCGGTGAGTTGCTGGCAGGGATGTGGAGTCAGATCAAAATTCACCGACTCCGACTCCTCTGATTTGAAAATTACCGACTCCGACTCCTCGACTCCGACTCCGATTCAGACAAAATACAATAAAATTTGCGTCAAAAAAATTTGGTTGATTTAATTTGTATAACAAAGGGGTCATCCATAAATTATGTAAGGGAATAGGGGGGCAGGTAGGTCTTAACATTTCTTACGGTTTCTGGCAACGGGGAGGGAGAGTTGACATTTTCTTACATACGGTTTAATAAGCGGGGAAAAAAATTAGACGTTCAACGAGACGTTGTCTTGGACTTAAAGATGATTCCTAGGGGGTTCAAATCATTGGAAGCATAAAATAAATTTCAAAATATAACCGTTCGATTTTGGCACGGTTCGATTTTTGCAACACAAAATTTTCGGGCTTGTTGTCAAAATCGAACGGGTACTGTACCTGGGGTTTCTGCAACTGAAGGGGATTCGCCATACATCGATCAAGAAAGAGCTGCAGGAAAAGTTCTTGTATCGTATCAACCGTGTTCTGAGGTCGTTCCTCCCGGCCGGCACAAGATGAAGGCGATAAAAATGTTTGCCGTGCCCTTGTTGACCTACAGCTTCGGGGTGATAAAGTGGACCAACACTGACTTGGAGGCGATAGAACGAGCAGTACGAGTGGCGTTCACTAAACATCGCATGCATCACCCAAAGTCAGCCGTCGAGAGAGTCACCTTGCCAAGTATTAAAGAGGCGTCACCGATATTCAAGCGTGTTTCCCAGATCTAGCATTTGCGGAGATACTTCGTAGAAAGCCAGAGCCGTCACGAAGTCTACCGTGCTGTCTGTGAGGCAGACCCCGGGTTCAGTGCCCTGCATCTGGCGCAGGAGGATTAACAGCTGAGCTGCGACTTGAAAACTGTCGAAGATAAAGTCGCATCGTGGAAGCTGAAGAAGCTGCATGGGACGCATCCCCATCAGTTGGAACAAGCGCATGTCGACAAAGTGGCTGGTGCGAGTTGTCTCCTCTTCCTCTTAGGTTGCTGCTGGATGTTAAGCATTGGCAGAAGCGGCATACCTCGTTCGGCACAAAGATGTCGCTAAGATTGTGCACCAACAACTTGCACTGAAGCGCAACTTAGTAAGTCCCTTGAGGAGTTGGAACTACGAAGAGAACTGAACAGCATTCAGAAAGCAGTGATTCTTGGAACCTGTCCGGTGGTTCCATCATAACTGATCCAACCGAAGCACACAAATTACGATATAAATCAACCGACGAATGATATTCACAGAGCCTAACCCCCTTGGCATAAAGACAGCCAGAAATTTTCTAGCAATTTTGCTCAGAAGTGCCTAAACTCTATAATAATAATAATAATTTTCGATACACATATACATATTCTACACATACACATACACATATTCTACGCAATACACTATTTCTTCAGCACTAAGTCTACGTAGAGCCGCCACGCCAAAGGTTATCGCACTGCATGCACTGGTTGCACTTACCCGTACGATTAAAATCGATTCGCACGATGAAAAACAATCAAAACGCGAGACCACCAAAAGCGAAAACTACCGCACTGCCACGGACTGGAATGAAAACTAATTAGAATCGAGCCGAGCCGTCACTCTTCCTTTTTTTGCCTCGCTGGTCGCTGATGCGGAGCACGACTTACGAGCACGAGAGCTTATTCACGCATTTTTCTCTCTTTTCCGCTTCGTTCGAGCAAACTCTCGCGAGAACCAGCAAAAAGTTTCTCACTCAGCCCGACGGCAGCCCGTGAGCCCGATGCTCTTCTTAGTGGGCACCAGCCACGGTTTTACGGATTTTACTCCCGAAAAGTCATTAGACACACTGAAACCTAAACCTACTGAAACTGCTAGAGAACAGAACACACGCGGACGGAGAGGGAAAATCCACTTTGTGGAGAGAGACCTCCAAATTTACTCTCACTCTTTCATTATGCTGCTGCAAAGAGTGGGAGATTAGTCAATGTTTTGCTGCTGGAATGCCGTGTTTTTGAGCATTGATTCGATCGTTTCATCGGCATGCTCTGGATTATGCTCACAATCTCACCATCAAAAGAGAGAATCCGATGATCAGAGAGGGTAATAAAAAGTATCCGTGTGCAGCTCACCAACACGAACATAAATAAAGAATTATGAAACGTCAAACACTTGATGACAGCTGATGAGTGCATACGATGTAGCCATATTATTTACACCAGGTTGCTAAAGTGCTGCTAAAAAAAGCCGAGTAAAAAACAGAATGCAAATAAATGAAAAAAAAAACTTCGGGCAGCCCTAATAAAAATTGTATGGTTAATTTGCTTAACGACGTGTTCTGGGTATCATCCAAACCATTTGTGGAATAGTTCAATGATTTGGGTTATCGTTCGTTTATGGTTATTTTTTATTAGGGAGGGCATCATAATTCCTGCTCTTTTTCGGGTGCGATTAAGGGTGACCTGTGGGTATTGGGGTCCTGGTCCGGGATGTGAGGACCCGTCGGGGTGGGTGTCCGGGGGTTCCAGTTCAGTGGAACCGGTGCAAATTTGTGTTACTAGCGTCGTTTTGCCGTTTCTGCGTCGGTTCCCGAATAGAAATTTACATTAGCCCAACGTTTGATTTTGATGTCTACATCAGCATCGAAATCAAATGTATGCCTGATGTCAAACATTAGAAAACATTATGATTTAGTTGTATTTAAGCAACGTAACATGGTGTATACATCAGAAATTTTGGAACAAAATTTTGCCATTCTAAAATTTCAATCTATTGACATTAGAATCAAACGTTTTAAGGATGTTTTCAGACTGCCACTGGTCCTCATACCGGTTTCTTTCCATGTTCGGTATCGGAAGAGGATCCGGAATAGATTCGGAATGGATGGCCGTTTTCTGTTGAGGTTGAGCAAAGCTGGGGGGCAACCTTTTCCGAATGTAACAAGAAGGAAATAAAAAGGCATGACACGCTAAAAACCGTTTACCCAAATCCTATATTGTTGAAATAAACATGCTCTTGAATTTAATTCAAACATAAATATTTTAGTTTTAAACATGCTTTCAATTAACTTTGAATAATTCATATGTTTAGTGTATAAACATTTATATTTTTGATTTAAATGAACAAAATTCGTATCCGTATTGTTTAAACTTAAACAACCCGTTGGACACATTAGCTTTGTTGATGCGATTTTTCGTGACGTTACTTCTAGATAGCGCTACCCTAATAAAATAACCATAAAAGAGACCTTAACGACGTGTTCGGGGTATCATCCAAACCATTTGTGAGATAGTTTACCCATCCGGGATACAGTTTGTTAATGGTATTTGTTTATTAGGGTAATGACTTCTGTCGATGATTTCTAGAAAGTCAAGGCTCGCCTACGCAAATCAATATCGCCTTCAGGTAGGGGAAGATTTCCTCTACCCTTCAGCTATGTTAGTTTGCATGGGCGTGCCTTGAATTCCTATAAATCATCGAGAGAAATCATTCTTTACAAAAGCGGTTACGCCCTAATTCCAGCTCTATCTAGACTTATTCAACTCATGAATGAACCGAGGAATGAACTTTGACAAAGGTGCCAGAATAAAATTTGTTTGAATATTTTGCTTAACGGCGTGTTCTGGGTGGATGTAGGATGCATATATTAGGAGCATCCGACTCATAAAATTCCACACATTTTTATTGATACACAAAAAACACACACACACACTCACACTCTTGCAGTGAAAATGGTGAGAAGATCAGCTTGAAAGTCAAGAAGAAAGTATACTGGTCTGGGTTCAATCCCAGCCGAGGTCGGTATGGGATTTTTCTGAGGCATAAAAATCTCTGGTCACGTCTTCCTTCGGAAGGGAAGTAAAGCCGTTGGTCCCGGCCCATGTGTGTTAAATCAATGGGTACGATATCCTACGCAGGTGTGGAAGCTGTCTTCCTGCACATTCGATTGCCGTCAATGGATGGCAATCGATGTCCGTCGGTGATTGGCACTAGATTGCGGAACAGAGACCGACGTTAAATAAAGGAAAGAAGAAGAAGAAGAACTCAAAACCATCTGTGCACTCGTCTATGTGCTCACACAAGTGCGAAGTGAAAGCCGAAGCCAAGAAAACTCTCCGTCAGAGTAGGCTGAATCCACCACCGCACAGTGGTTCCCCTTACAACAAAAGTTGGGCAAAACCTCAAAATTGTTGCAAATAGGCAAAAACAATTGAAATTGATGTGTGTTAGCTGTGCGAAGAAAACTTGACAATCAATACGTCACAAAAAGGAGTATAGTAGAACCAAAACCAATGCACAATGGTCCCAAAGCCATATTTAGGAAGACAAAAATGTTTGCACCCAAACCGTCAGTTTTAGGTTTATGGTTTCTTAGGGAAAGTTGCTTCATATTTTTTGTTCAAAATTGTTTTTTTTTATTATTATTTGAGATACACCAAAGCAGTGTTCTAAACAGTTGTAGAACATTCAATTCAAAGCAACTTTGTTGAAAAAACAACGTTCTTATCTCTTGTGGTTCATGAGTTATGATTTTTTTTAAACAAAAAGGTTACCCTAATAAAAATAACCATAAACGAACGATAACCCAAATCATTGAACTATTCCATAAATGGTTTGGATGATACCCAGAACACGTCGTTAAGCAAATTAACCATACAATTTTTATTAGGGTAGGGTGGCCACTAAAAACGGTTTTCTTTGAATATCTTTTCATGCGTTAATTTCTCGTTAGAACATTGTTTTGATTACATTTAGAACTTTTGATGACGCATATTTTTGCTCAAGCAACTAGGTTACTATCTTGTTTGATTAGAAAGTTAAAAGGCTATTTTCTTCGAAAAAATGCTCTTTTCAATTGTCATTATCTCAAAATGGAGCAAACCGATTTTCAAACATGTAATTTCATTGAAAACTTCGTTTTTTTCTTATTATTATTTTTTGGTAAAAAACTGTAAGAGCTTTTTCTGTTTAAAGCATTTAATTTAATTTCAAAAAAAGTTATACCCAAGTAACAATTTCCAGTTGAAGAAACGCTTTCGTTTTGATTTTATTCAGCTGCATGTTGAATAATAATTGCACAATGTGTTCACCACAACTTTTATAAAACCCTTGTTTACACTCGTTTGGAGAACCTATACAACTGCAACACAAAGGTGTTGTCTAACGTATTCAGTAAAACGTTTGCCCAAAATCAATTTCTTGTTGAAGAAACGCTTCCATTGTGATTTTATTCAACTGCATGCTGAATAATAACTGTACAATTTGTTTATTACAACTGCTGTAAAACTCTTGTTTACACTGGTTTGGAGAACCTGTTCAACTACAGCATTATATGTATACGCGGTATAGGAGTAGAAGCAACTTTTATACAACGTTTATAGATACATATTTAAACTCAAGCTTTATTATTTTGGTGAAAGCTCTTATACAACGTTTGTAGACACTTCTTGACAGCTGCGTTGAAATTTAGTAGAGAGTAAGCCTGAGAGGCGTTTGTTGCACTCTTTTATGACTCCTAAATAATCATTGTACAGCAAGCGGTGAAAAGCGTTTACAGCACTTTTCAATGACTCCTTAACAACCGGATAGAAGCAACTTTTATACAACGTTTATAGATACATATTTAAAATCAAGCTTTATTATTTTGGTGAAAGCTCGTATAGAACGTTTGTAGACACTTCTTGACAGCTGCTTTGAAATTTAGTAGAGAGTGAACCTGAGAGGCGTTTGTTGCACTCTTTTATGACTCCTAAATAATCATTGTACAGCAAGCGGTGAAAAGCGTTTATAGCACTTTTTAATGACTCCTTAACAACCGGATAGAAGCAACTTTTATACAACGTTTATAGATACATATTTAAACTCAAGCTTTATTATTTTGGTGAAAGCTCTTATACAACGTTTGTAGATACTTCTTGACAGCTGCTTTGAAATTTAGTAGAGAGTGAACCTGAGAGGCGTTTGTTGCACTCTTTTATGACTCTTAAATAATCATTGTACAGCAAGCGGTGAAAAGCGTTTATAGCACTTTTCAATGACTCATTAACAACCGGATAGAAGCAACTTTTATACAACGCTTATAGATACATATTTAAACTCAAGCTTTATTATTTTGGTGAAAGCTCTTATACAACGTTTGTAGACACTTCTTGACAGCTGCTTTGAAATTTAGTAGAGAGTGAACCTGAGAGGCGTTTGTTGCACTCTTTTATGACTCCTAAATAATCATTGTACAGCAAGCGGTGAAAAGCGTTTATAGCACTTTTTAATGACTCCTTAATAACCGTTGTGTAAGTACTCACAATATTCACAGATTAAAATTAATTTAACAATTGTCGTGGTACGCCAAAATAATTGCTTGTACAGTTTTTATTAATTTAATTTATTTGAGCACATTGAAAAAATATGTAATTATGCCATAATTCACATTCTGTGATCATGGAGGAAGTAGTAACTAGCATCGGTTTTAATCTTTGATTGATATTCTTTCAATTAATCTCTCTAATAATTAGTTGAGAGAATTTATCTAGAAATGTTATCGTTGGATTATATGATATATGTCCCAACAAACAATTGAGAGCTCTTATACAACACCTGAGTTGATCAAACGTTGAATAATAGCTTCCAGAGTTGAACAAGAATGTAGTTGTATTGCCTTTTTGGTTAGAAGCTTCAAAAGCTGCTTGGAGCACTCTTAAATGATTGTTTACTTTCGGTTTAACTATATGCTTTATAAGACCTACGAAAACTTTTATAGCACCTTTGTTAAACTGATTGACAGGAGCTATATAGAACGTGACATAAACGCATCAAAACAAACCATTGGGAGCTCTTATACAACACCTGAGTTGATCAAACGTTGAATAATAGCTTCCACAGTTGTACAAGAATGTAGTTGTATTGCCATTTGGTTAAAAGCTTCAAAAACTGCTTGGAGCACTCTTAAATGATTCTTTACGTTCGGTTAAACTGTTTGACAGGAGCCATATAGGATGTGCAAAAAACGCATCAAAACAAACCATTGGGAGCTCTTATACAACACCTGAGTTGATCAAACGTTGAATAATCGCTTCCAGAGTTGTACAAGAACGTAGTTGTATTGCCATTTGGTTAAAAGCTTCAAAAACTGTTTGGAGCACTCTTAAACGATTGTTTACGTTCGGTTAAACTGTTTGACAGGAGCCATATAGGATGTGCAATAAACGCATCAAAACAAACCATTGGGAGCTCTTATACAACACCTGAGTTGATCAAACGTTGAATAATAGCTTCCAGAGTTGTACAAGAATGTAGTTGTATTGCCATTTGGTTAAAAGCTTCAAAAACTGCTTGGAGCACTCTTAAATGATTGTTTACGTTCGGTTAAACTGATTGACAGGAGCCATATAGGATGTGGAATAAACGCATCAAAACAAACCATTGAGAGCTCTTATACAACACCTGAGTTGATCAAACGTTGAATAATAGCTTCCAGAGTTGAACAAGAATGTAGTTGTATTGCCTTTTTGGTTAGAAGCTTCAAAAGCTGCTTGGAGCACTCTTAAATGATTGTTTACTTTCGGTTTAACTACATGCTTTATAAGACCTACGATAACTTTTATAGCACCTTTGTTAAACTGATTGACAGGAGCTATATAGAACGTGACATAAACGCATCAAAACAAACCATTGGGAGCTCTTATACAACACCTGAGTTGATCAAACGTTGAATAATAGCTTCCAGAGTTGTACAAGAATGCAGTTGTATTGCCATTTGGTTTAAAGCTTCAAAAACTGCTTGGAGCACTCTTAAATGATTGTTTACGTTCGGTTAAACTGTTTGACAGGAGCCATATAGGATGTGGAATAAACGCATCAAAACAAACCATTGAGAGCTCTTATACAACACCTGAGTTGATCAAACGTTGAATAATAGCTTCCAGAGTTGAACAAGAATGTAGTTGTATTGCCTTTTTGGTTAGAAGCTTCAAAAGCTGCTTGGAGCACTCTTAAATGATTGTTTACTTTCGGTTTAACTACATGCTTTATAAGACCTACGATAACTTTTATAGCACCTTTGTTAAACTGATTGACAGGAGCTATATAGAACGTGACATAAACGCATCAAAACAAACCATTGGGAGCTCTTATACAACACATGAGTTGATCAAACGTTGAATAATAGCTTCCAGAGTTGAACAAGAATGTAGTTGTATTGCCATTTGGTTAAAAGCTTCAAAAGCTGCTTGGAGCACTCTTAAATGATTGTTTACGTTCGACCAACCACAATTTTGTTGCTAAAAATAGCACAAGTGATAGGCATGTTTATATAACCATAAGGCAATGATTATTCGACTGCAAGAGAAGTCACTCAAGATGAGCTTGATATACTTCTCTCATATGATCAAAATATGTATTCAAGAACAGAGCAGATGGAAACAGAAGCGGCTGGCAATCCGGGATCATGAGTTCGAATCTTGCTTCGAGAAACCCTCGGTGGAGGAGAGGTAAATTATATATAGGTGTTATTAATAAATGCAAACATTAATTTAAGACATATATCATATAATCAACGATAACATTTCTAGATAAAATTCTCTCAATTAATGATTAGAGAGATTAATTGAAAGAATATCAATCAAAGATTAAACAGATGCTTGTTACTACTTCCTCCATGATCACAGAATGTGAATTATGGCATAATTACATATTTTTTCAATGTGCACAAATAAATTAAATTAATAAAAACTGTTCAAGCAATTATTTTGGCGTACCGCGACAATTATTAAACTAATTTTAATCTGTGAATATTGTGAGTACTTACACAACGGTTATTAAGGAGTCATTAAAAAGTGCTATAAACGCTTTTCACCGCTTGCTGTATAGTGATTATTTAGGAGTCATAAAAGAGTGTAACAAACGCCTCTCAGGTTCAATCTCTAAAACATTTCGAAGCAGCTGTTAGGAGGTGTCTACAAACGTTGTATTAGAGCTTTCACCAAAACAATAAAGCTTGAGTTTAAATATGTATCTATAAACGTTGTATAAAAGTCGCTTCTATCCGGTTGTTAAGGAGTCATTGAAAAGTGCTATAAACGCTTTTCACCGCTTGCTGTACAATGATTATTTAGGAGTCATAAAAGAGTGCAACAAACGCCTCTCAGGTTTACTATCTACTAAATTTCAAAGCAGCTGGCAAGAAGTGTCTACAAACGTTGTATAAGAGCTTTCACCAAAATAATAAAGCTTGAGTTTAAATATGTATCTATAAACGTTGTATAAAAGTTGCTTCTACTCCTATACCGCGTATACATATAATGCTATAGTTGAACAGGTTCTCCAAACCAGTGTAAACAAGAGTTTTACAGAAGTTGTAATAAACAAATTGTACAGTTATTATTCAGCATGCAGTTGAATAAAATCACAATGGAAGCGTTTCTTCAACAAGAAATTGATTTTGGATAAACGTTTTACTGAATACGTTAGACAACACCTTTGTGTTGCAGTTGTATAGGTTCTCCAAACCAGTGTAAACAAGGGTTTTATAAAAGTTGTAGTGAACACATTGTGCAATTATTATTCAACATGCAGCTGAACAAAATCAAAACGAAAGCGTTTCTTCAACTGGAAATTGTTACTTGGGGTCTTAAATTAATGTTTGCATTTATTAATAAACACCTTTATATATAATTTACCTCTACTCCACCGAGGGTTTCTCGAAGCAAGATTCAAACTCATGATCCCGGATTGCCAGCCGCTTCTGTTTCCATCTGCTCTATTCTTGAATACATATTTTGATCATATGAGAGAAGTATATGAAGCTCATCTTGAGTGACTTCTCTTGCAGTCGAATAATCATTGCCTTATGGTCATATAAACGTGGCTATCACTTGTGCTATTTTTAGCAACAAAATTGTGGTTGGTGGTTGGTCGAACGTAAACAATCATTTAAGCGTGCTCCAAGCAGCTTTTGAAGCGTTTAACCAAAAAGGCAATACAACTACATCCTTGTTCAACTCTGGAAGCTATTATTCAACGTTTGATCAACTCAGGTGTTTTATAAGAGCTCCCAATGGTTTGTTTTGATGCGTTTATTCCACATCCTATATGGCTCCTGTCAAACAGTTTAACCGTATGTAAACAATCATTTAAGAGTGCTCCAAGCAGTTTTTGAAGCTTTTAACCAAATGGCAATACAACTACATTCTTGTACAACTCTGGAAGCTATTATTCAACGTTTGATCAACTCAGGTGTTTTATAAGAGCTCCCAATGGTTTGTTTTGATGCGTTTATTCCACGTTCTATATGGCTCCTGTCAAACAGTTTAACCGAACGTAAACAATCATTTAAGAGTGCTCCAAGCAGCTTTTGAAGCGTTTAACCAAAAAGGCAATACAACTACATTCTTGTACAACTCTGGAAGCTATTATTCAACGTTTGATCAACTCAGGTGTTTTATAAGCGCTCCCAATGGTTTGTTTTGATGCGTTTATTCCACATCCTGTATGGCTCCTGTCAAACAGTTTAACCGAACGTAAACAATCATTTAAGAGTGCTCCAAGCAGCTTTTGAAGCGTTTAACCAAAAAGGCAATACAACTACATTCTTGTACAACTCTGGAAGCTATTATTCAACGTTTGATCAACTCAGGTGTTTTATAAGAGCTCCCAATGGTTTGTTTTGATGCGTTTATTCCACGTTCTATATGGCTCCTGTCAAACAGTTTAACCGAACGTAAACAATCATTTAAGAGTGCTCCAAGCAGTTTTTGAAGCTTTTAACCAAATGGCAATACAACTACATTCTTGTACAACTCTGGAAGCTATTATTCAACGTTTGATCAACTCAGGTGTTTTATAAGAGCTCCCAATGGTTTGTTTTGATGCGTTTATTCCACGTTCTAAATGGCTCCTGTCAAACAGTTTAACCGAACGAAAACAATCATTTAAGAGTGCTCCAAGCAGCTTTTGAAGCTTCTAACCAAAAAGGCAATACAACTACATTCTTGTTCAACTCTGGAAGCTATTATTCAACGTTTGATCAACTCAGGTGTTTTATAAGAGCTCCAAATGGTTTGTTTTGATGCGTTTATTCCACATCCTGTATGGCTCCTGTCAAACAGTTTAACCGAACGTAAACAATCATTTAAGAGTGCTCCAAGCAGCTTTTGAAGCGTTTAACCAAAAAGGCAATACAACTACATTCTTGTACAACTCTGGAAGCTATTATTCAACGTTTGATCAACTCAGGTGTTTTATAAGAGCTCCCAATGGTTTGTTTTGATGCGTTTATTCCACGTTCTATATGGCTCCTGTCAAACAGTTTAACCGAACGTAAACAATCATTTAAGAGTGCTCCAAGCAGCTTTTGAAGCTTCTAACCAAAAAGGCAATACAACTACATTCTTGTTCAACTCTGGAAGCTATTATTCAACGTTTGATCAACTCAGGTGTTTTATAAGAGCTCCCAATGGTTTGTTTTGATGCGTTTATTCCACATCCTGTATGGCTCCTGTCAAACAGTTTAACCGAACGTAAACAATCATTTAAGAGTGCTCCAAGCAGCTTTTGAAGCGTTTAACCAAAAAGGCAATACAACTACATTCTTGTACAACTCTGGAAGCTATTATTCAACGTTTGATCAACTCAGGTGTTTTATAAGAGCTCTCAATGGTTTGTTTTGATGCGTTTATTCCACGTTCTGTATAGCTCTTGTGAATCAGTTTAACTAAGGTGCTATAAAAGTTATCGTAGGTCTTATAAAGCATATAGTTAAACTGAACGTAAACAATCATTTAAGAGTGCTCCAACAGCTTTTAAAACTTTTAATCAAATGGCAATACAACTACATTCTTGTTCAACTCTGGAAGCTATTATTCAACGTTTGATCAACTCAGGTGTTTTATAAGAGCTCTCAATTGTTTGTTGGGTATTTTCCACAAAAACAAGCCATAACTTTTCAAATAAAAGAGATAACAACTTAGTAAAAATATGCGTCATAAAAAGTTCTTAAAGTATGAAAATTTCACGAGGAATGAACGTATAAAAATATATATAAAGAATGCCGATTGTCTAGGGGCCACCCTAACCTGCTTTTTTAACAAAATCATAACTCATTAACCATAAGAGATAGATATATGGAGCGTGTGTGTATGTGTGTGCGTGTTGGTGTGCTATTAAAAATCCATTGTGAAGCTTGCTACAGTATACACCGCAGATTATATAACATATAAACGGATATTTTCCAACGAACACTTTACTTATTATTCCTAATTTCAACATCTTTCACAAAAAATCGCAACACATTGAAGCCTATCTGAAAGCTAACTTTTCTAGCTATCTTTTGATTACTGAAAGATAGTCGGTGGATGTGTTCGTCATATGTTTTGTTTAGTCTAAATGTGAAAAAAAGAATATTTTTGCTATTTTTTTATAAGAAACTGTCACTTAGAACAGTGCAGACACTCTGTTTTACCTTCCATTTGACGTGAAATAAGCCGAGGAACTTTTGTTCTGAAGCAACCAAGTTGAAAACACATTATTTTTTGCTATATTTGATCAAAACAGTAACAATAAACATTACGATTTTTTTCAAAAATGTGTGGTATCGCTACACTATAACAACCATAAAAAAAATGTATAATCAACAGAACTGCACAAATCATTCAATTTAGGATACTCTTAACATGTAAAAATGATAAAAAATATTGAAATAGAAATATATCAACTAAAATTTTTGAGGTTTTGGCCAGCCAGGAACCACTGTGCACCGGGGTTAACCGAGTAGAACGCGACGCTGGGAGCTAAATGGCTCAAAAATTGAAGAGACGATCAGCGAACTGGAAGCGCCAGTTAGCTGAGGTAAAGTGAGGTGCGTAATGCACAGACCCCTCCGAAGTAATACGACAAGCGGTTCCGGGGGAAAAAGGGCAAGGCGTCCAAGGAGGTTTTAGTGCGGTGAGAATCCCACACACCGTGTCACCGCGACCGTGCGCCCGGTCCTCTAGCGGTGGCATGATGACCTTTTAAAGGTTTCCAAAAAAACACTCTGTAAAATTGTTACAAATTCTAGGACCCCTCGCTCCCTCAAGAGAGGACGTATATTTGAATCACCCCTCAGAGTGAATGCATTTTCCTTTCCTGATGATGCCTCTTTGACGTCTACGTCCTTGAAATGAATGAACTTAAGTTTTTTTATGTTTAGTAGTGTTGAATCGAAAGTGTCGGCGGCTCTGTTTTTCCGCCACAACCGTGCACTAGTGTAGTGAGCGGATGCAGTTCCTACAGTGATCGTGTTCCGTGCAGATAATAATGCATCAGCTGACCAACAGAGCTCAGGAACATTACCGTTTTTAGAACCAGACAGAACTGCGCCCACGTTGGACATTTTCTTCGCCACCGGAATTGTACCAGGATGACTAAGGATTCGCAAATAAGCAGCTGGTAAGTGGACCTATATGGTGTAGTGTAGTAGTGCGTATGCAAAGCAAGTATGACGACAAATTCAAGACTAATCATGTAATCTTCTATACTGATCATTTGCGCAAAAAATAGCGATCGTTGCCCAAGGCTAGTGGCTTTTGGTAATGTGCTGCTGGATATTAGCGTAGAACTGCATGACAGCAAAATTCTCAAGGATTTCGATCTGAAGGAAGATGACCAACGGGAAATTCCAGCGGAGAAGCTGGCTCGATTGGGGGCTGTTGCCGTGGAGACGTAAGTGTGATAGGTCAATACATTATGGGTGCCTGTTTTGGATCGAAAGTAGCTACTGCCGCAGCACATGAGGTTTATTGCGAATCAAGGAAAAGAAAAAAAAAAACAAGTTGATACTGAAGCTAAGTATAGTATTAACTATCTAGCTTCAGTGGATAGAGAACCGCAGCAGCAGAAAAGCAGTGCTGCTGCTTCGTTATTTGAGTTGGCGTGTAGGTTTTTTTTATTGCTGTTGTTTATTTTAGATGCGGCAAACCGAAATACAATCCTGGCGGATCGGCCCTGAACACGTGCCGAATTTTGCGCGCATTAGGCGAAAAGAACGTGATTTTCTGCGGTGCTGTTGGAGCAGACGAGAATGGAGAAATTTTAACGCAAATTTTAAAGGACACTTCATTGTCCACTTGGTAAGATCCGTTTTATCGATATGATGAGTAGCTTGGTACGAAAGATCGGAATTTATTTGTGTCTTACAGTATCCAAACATTGCCGGAATATTCAACCGGCACTTGCATCTGTCTTATCAGTGGTGATAAACGAAGCCTTAACGCAAACATTGGAGCTTCGTTGCATTTCAAGAAAGAGTTTGTAATGTCACGTTGGTGTCAAAGCAAGATAGGTAGCTGCACGTCAGCAGCACATGCCGACGTCGATGAGGAAGTTCGCATTTTCTACGTCGAAGGGTACTTTGTGCCGGAAAAATTTTTCATTTGCAAGCACATCTACGAAAAGTACTGCAAGGGTACTCCAAACCTTTTCGTTACCAATCTGAATGCAAGCTATATTCTGCAGAACTATACTAAAGAAATGCAATATCTGGTTGAACAGGCCGATTTGGTTTTTGGCAATCTGACCGAATTTGTGTCGCTGGCTGAGATCTACGAGTGTGACACCGTAGACGATTTGGCTAAACGTCTAATTCGAAAGTATTTGAAAATCAATCGAGAGAAGATTCTCGTCGCCACCGACGGTTCCCGATGCGTTCGATTCTATCACGGCAACGGCAGTGCATTCTATGCAGAGTCCTACCAGGTTCCGATAATTCCCAAAAAGGCCGTGATTGACACGACTGGTAAGTGTTGGCGCTGAGATGGCAATACAGTTTCTCATAAAATCTAACGCTTGATTTCCTCCAGGTGCCGGTGACTCTTTCGTCGCTGGATTTTTGTACAAATACATGCACGGAGAATCTCCCACGCTGTTGGACTGCATTCGGTATGGTAGCAAAGTGGCCGCCAAAGTAATTCGACAGGTAGGCTGCAATCTGCCCTCATCGCTACCGTCTTCGCCAGTGAGCGTCATGGTGCCGCCAGCTGTAGAAGAAGCAGAAACGAAACTCGCTTAAACTTGCCGAGCTACTTTAATCTTTCTACATCCTTTAAGTATCTTATTGCCCTGGGAAAGGTGTACTTATAGTGTATTATTTAGTTCCTAAGAGTTAACGGTGTTGTGTGTAATTTCATCGATCTGATGTTGTAAGGAAGGTTATAGTGCGATCTCATTTTAATCATCTTTAGTTCTAGCGCAGCACAACAGCGGTTCTGCTAAATACACAAAATTTGGAATAGGTTTATAGGTCCAAATTTCATGACATTTTAATGCCGTTTCGTTATCAACGTTTATAAGCCTCAAATATGCAATCACTGGTAAGCAAGCCACACTCGTTTCATTACATCATCAAAATATTTAATACATATGGCTGTTGATTACATACATGGTAAACAAAGTATACATAAATGGTATAATTTTTATCCGAAATAATCATGGTCCAATGGCATACCTGCCGTTGTCAGGCATCTAACGTTCAGTGTCTGCTGAATATTTATTTACTTGAATAGTTACCCATCTTCATGATGGGGATCGGGAAAAGCTTGTTTGAGTTGATTCGAATTATCTTGTTGAATTAGGAGTAAAACCCTATATCCTTTTCGTAATGCTTACACAAAGTTCAATACAAAAAATACTGTTTTCGGCACAAACAATCTAATTTTCAATCGAGATTTGTTGAGATTGAATGCTTTTGGGGTGGAACCCATATGGTTCATGAGAAATGTAGTTTTTGGAGCCGGCCTTTAATGGTCGTTAATAATGGAGATAATTCTCGAATATTTCAGAGCAGGCATAACGTAATGTAACGGTAACTTTTCATTCTTCGCTTGGTCGTGTTCGAACTATTCGAACATTATTGAGTGCGTCGATTTACACTCAGGCAAAAATAGCAAATGATTTTCATAAAATCCATCTTATGAAGCGAGTTTTTATTATTTTTTTGTGCTTTCATAAGATTCTTATGTAATTCACACGATCTGAGCGAAATTTATACGACACAACATTATTTTCCATACGTTCCGCACATCCATTTCATAAGCGCTCTTATAAAATCCGTGTGTCACATCAGTGTGAAAAATCATAAGTGCTTCGTGAGAAAAAGAAAAATGGCGACCGAAAGTAATTTGTTGTCAGACCTACCGAATACTTCTTCCACTTTAAACACAAATTAAACAAATTAACATTTATTACACCGAACCAGCAAAATGTATTGCAGGTTCGGTATTATGAATGTTAAACATGCTCCATGTATTCATAAACTTAATTCCATTAGAGTGTCTTATGAAATTCATAAAATAGATTAGATGTCCGCTCATAAGATTATCTTATGAAAAATTCTAGACCATAGTATGAAAAAGAACATCAACGCCACTGACGTCATTTCATAAGAACTTCTTATTTATTTCAAAGTGCTCCGAGCCTCCACGGTACCTCAATACTAAATCAGAGTTAGAATGAATGGTGTTTCTGCCAAAAGAATTGTAAAAATACCACTGATTTTGACTCCACTTGACTTCAAAAATGCCTCCGACTTTGACCCGACTTGCATATTGTATGACCTCTAGTGGACTTGCACTTGGTGAACTTGCACTTGGTGGACTTGCACTTGGTGGACTTGCCTTTCATATTAAATATATGCAATAATGTAAGAAAATTTCACTCGGTCTTCTATATCTCTACCAGCTTTAGAGGACAACATGAGCTTATTCGTTTTCACTTTCAGATATGTTATTGGATAGCGATATTTTAAATAAACATTTTGTTAACAGTTAGGCAAATTCTGCGCGGCGTGTGAGGTTAGGTAACAGTGAAGTGATGGTGAATGACAATTGTCACCTCGGGTGAGTCTCCGTGCTAATCAAATGGAGAGTCACCTCACCCGAGGTGACAATTGTCACTTCACTAGTAACATCGAGTCACCTCACCTCACACGCCACGCAGAATAGGCCTAATTGAAAATTTTAACTTGAAATTGTGCACCGAGGTCAATAAACAACTGGAATAACATTAAGAAGACCTCCAAGTTACTATAAATACTGTCCTGTTTGTATCTAGAGCTCAGCATAGTCACGTGGGCCGTTTACTCCTTAAGAGCAAAAACCATCGATCTTGCGGACTTCCTCCGCAAGCATACCATCGACGTGGGCTTCCTCACCGAGACCCACCTCAAGTCTGGCGACAGTTGCTGCTTGTCGGACCACAACATCATTCGGCTTGATCGTACCAGCTCCAAGGGGGGTTGTTGATGCGATCATCGTCAGGAAAAGGGATAAAATACCGCAGAGTGTCCCATATCTTCTTCTTCTTCTTCTTCGCATTTCAAGCTTATTGCATATCGCATATTAGCTTATTGCGTGCTCTCAACTTAGTGTTCTAGATGCACTTCCACAGTTATTAATTGAGAGCTTTCGATGCCTGTACCATTTTTGCATTGATATGATTGTGTGGCAAGTCCAATCATACTTCTATGCCCAGGGAAGTCGAGAAATTTTCCAACCTGAAAAATTCCTAGACCGAACCGGGAATCGAACCCAGCCACCTCCAGCATGGTCTTGCTTTGTAGCTGCTCCTCTACCGACTGAGCTAAGGGAGGCCCCAGAGTGTCCCATATTCGCACCTCTATTATCGAGGCCCTTGGTGTGGAGCTGGAGTCGTCGACTGGATACGTCCAGTTCATCGTCGTCTACTGCCCTCGACAGTGTGCCGCCAGCAGTGGACTACCGGCTTAATTCAAGAAGGAACTGTCCACCATCACCCGAACCGGTTCTCGCTTCGTTAATGGAGAAGATCTGAATGCTCGCCATGAGACCTGGCGGAACGGTCGTCTGCTGTTCGACCACTCGCAGCATGGGCTGTACTCCGTTTTATTCTCGGACGAGCCAGCATTCATCTCACCGGCGGGCAACCCATCGACGCTAGTCCTGTGTCTGACAAATACCGGCTTATCCAAGTCGGTAGCCTTGAACGAACTCAGCTCCGACCATCAACTGGTGGTGACTGAACTGAACTGCTCCAAGTCTGCGCAAGGACTACCATCGCGTAAACTGTGCCCAGTTTGGACGCGTGGTAGACAGGCACATCATCGACAACCTGCCACTTGACACCGTGGAGGACATCGACCGAGAGTTGTGGAGGACATCGACCGAGAGTTGTGAAGGGTAAGTTTATTATCATTGATTCCCACACCCCAGTCTTGATTCGCCTGAGAAATATTCGTAGACGCCAGTTCCAAAAAACCGCCCAACAAACATTGGAAGCAGAATAAAAGCCTATTGACCACTTTGTCAAGCAGTTTTGGTGTGACTTTCTACCAGCGATTTCACAAAACTGGACAAACTAATTTCTATTTTTTTGTGAAACGCACAAATGTTGGCTACTTTTCTCGATGTTCTAGAAGAAAAAATCTCAAAATAATATTTTATTTCAAAGTTCGAGTGGTAATAAACGTCATTTTAGCTGCTCGAATGAAGAGGTTAATTCAGGTATAAATATACATTTTCAGCTATAAAATTTCTTATCCAGCCTTTAATCCAAACAAATTGTTGGGCGGAGATCTAGCGAGGAAACGTGAAATGGCCGATCTGAGCAAGGAGATTGCTTCCACGAAAGTTTCGGGCGGCTCGTCCAGGTTGCCAAGGTCCTAAAGATGCACCACAGACCCATTCCACCACTCAAAGATGAATATGATGACGATCGGCTCATAATCACCCCTCAGGAGAAAGCAAATGCGATTGGTGAGCATATTGCCAAATCGCACTTGCTTGGCTTCAACATACTAAGTCCGCTCAAAGATCAGGTTGTGCAATGAGTACTCCTTGTTTCCTCCCCTTGTGCTATCCCTCCGGAGGATAGGATCTCAGTGGAACAGATTTGCTCATTGAAGGCCACGGGTTCAGCATGAAGGTTCACTTTCTGCTGGCTGCTGTCTTCAACAGATCCTTGGAACTGCACTACCGGGAAGCAGGGTTGCTTCCATTCACTTGCTATAAAATATTGTTTTTAAAAATTATGAAAGCATTAGATGTTATAATGGTAATTAGTACTTGTAAGTTACAAGAACAGGTCGTGAAGTATGTGTTTGACACATAAAACCTGTCAATATGGCTTTCAGTGCGTCACAATCAGCGATTTCACGATTCGTGAGCGCTCACTCTGAGTGAACGCTCACGAATCATAAGATCACTGATTGTGACGCTCTAAAAGCCAAATTGACAGGTTTTATGAGTCAAACACACACTTTACATCCTCTTCTTGTTACTTGCAAGTACAACATATCATTATATCATCCAACGATTCCATAATTCCGAAAAACAATTTTTTATAGCAAGTGAGTGCAAGCAACCCTGCCGGGAAGGACCCAACATTAGCTTCAAGCTATAGACCGATCAGCCTCCTTTCTGCGCTGAGCAAATTGTTCGAGGAACTTATTCTCAAGTTTGTCGAGGAATTCAACTTTCTCCTACCGGAACCGTTCGGGTAAGGGCACTCCACAAACCATTAGCTAGTGCGGGTGATAAATAACATCCGAAGTAACAAGGCTGTATCCTAGTTCACAGCCATGGCATTGTTAGACTTTAAGAAAGCGTTTGACAATGTCTGGCACTTTCCTTTTTCGGTAATTTTCTCGATTACCGAAAACATTACCGGCCGTTCAGCTGTTGAGAATTCGGTAAATAAATTACCGAAGTCGGTAATTTTTTCTAAGTGTGCCCGTAACTACCTTCAGCAAAGGTCGTTCAGGGTATCATTGAATGGCTGCCTTTCAGACACGTTCTCCATCCTAGCAGGTGTTTCACAAGGGGCCCTTTGCTTTACAGCATCTACACTTCCGACATTCCTCCGACATTGATACCGCAATAGCCTTCAAGGGTAAGATGCCTCGCGAAATAACAAACAAGCTCCAACGATGTCTTGCGCCTTTGCTGATTATGCCACCACATGGAAAATCAAAATCAATGCCTCCAAAACTCAAGCGATCATGTCCCTCCATCGGCAATAGCCCAAACTCAAACCGGCTTCATCTTATACTGTAATCATAGATGGCACAAGTGTAACCAGTTGGTTACAATCCGTGGATTTTCGTTTGTATGAGTTGTTGTTGTTTGGAAAATTCACGTATTTTAATCTCAAAGACAGAAGGCAACACACAGCAGCGAGAGGGTTAGTACCGCTGCAAAAACACTCGAACTATACTAAAGGGAGGACAATCGTAGTCTTAAGCTAAAAATGAAGAATGATCGGCAAAAGGCATGCTAGTGGCCATGTTCTAAAAGAAAAAAAAACCTTCTAATTGGCAGAAGTAATCAGGCGTCCGTGTAGACCGGTATCGTGAAGTGTAGTGCATATATAATACAACCCTCCCCCCTTGTGGGGGTGGTTTTCAGTGCTTTTGTACATTTTGTACACCTCGTACCTTAAATAAAACGGTTTTATACGGCTCGGCTCGGAAGTCAAGATGGCTTCCGAGCCTAATAGTAAATGATCCTCGATCGTCCGTCAGGGACCTCAGGCCGGTGGCCATAATTACCAAAGAGGTTCCCGTCTCGGCTCGACCAAAGTGGCCATGCCACGGTCATCCGATGCCGTCAACGACGGAAGACGCCTGCCAGTCAAACGAGCCAGCAACGCCTGCTGAGCCGTATGTGGCTGATGAACGCCACCAGATCCGCCATTCTCCCAAAGCTGCAACAACACTGTCTGCAGCCCGCGCCGCAAGTTTCCGGCCACACGGTAGTGCAGGAGCAGCCGTGTGGGCCAACGCCAGCGTCGCGACGCCGTAGGAGATCCCGCTGCAGCAGTGAGTACTAAATTTTAAACCCTCGCATACACGCCACATATATGTGAAAACCCACACCCACACGCCACAGAAAACGGAAATAAATGTTAGAAAATGTGAATGTTCCCGAGGGGGGCGACTCTATCTACGATGCAGGAAAGATTGTGGTTTGCTGTGGCTAGCTGCGCGTACGCTGAGTAGATAGAAAGTTGATTGGTGACGAGTCTAAAACTTTCCTGCAAAAAGATGATGCGCGATGTAAGTAGATGCGTGAAATGAAAGAAGATTTTTAGAAGATTGATTCGCTTATGTGAGATTTTTCGAGCATCTAGAATTGAGATTTAGATGTGTCGCCCCCCTCGAATGTTCCTGCGTTTCATACTTTGTCCGCGTAGCCCCTCCGCATACCCAGTAACATGCCAGCCCTGCTAAAAAACTGATAATTTGGCAAGGGATATGCAGCTGCGGAGCAAAGACAAAGTGTTCGTGACGAATCAGGCGATAGACTCGAAGCTGTACAAGGAAGAATGCCTCAAAAACCGCAAAAACACCCAACTGCCCGCAGTTCCGGCCCATCGAGAGATTTTGAGCAATAATGAAGCGGAAGCTTAAGAAAAGTGGAAAAATGGCTCGGGACGCGATTCAGATGTGCCAAGGAAATTGACTCCGGAGGTGTGCAGCGTTTGATGGGAGGAATAAAGAAGAAAATGCGAATTTTCATTAGAAACGAAGAGAATAGATTTGTATTGATATTTTTTTTCCTAAACGTACAGTGAATTAATTACCTTTGTTTTGATGTATTAACCTTATTTGTACGTCAATCCGTTACCGAGATACAGATGATTTTATTATTCCAGATTCTAAATGGACATAGATTTAATTACGATTTACTACCATTTCCCACCACATCCCACGACAAAACCAATAGGAATAGAAGTATTTAAGTGTGTTTTCTTCAAAACATTCAAAATTTCTTGCAGAAACATGAATTATATGTGAAATACTACATGATATGTGATGTTTTTTTTATGGAAAACCCCTTAAAAGTGTCTCCTTTTTCAAATAATATAACAAACCAATCCCACCAAGGTGATCATTCTCTAAACAGGTCTGATAGAACTAGGTACTGTAATTAATAATAATTGAAATTTTAAAAGAACTAAAGTTGAAAAGACGCACCTGTGTCACTCGATAAGTTATACATGTAAACCAAACCAATTCAAGAAATATAGATCATTTAAAGTCAAAAAGCTAGAGCTCATTACTGTTCCAACCATCGAAGCGAATACAAGTTACAAGTTGAATTAAAACAAGTCTAACACCCCGTTCACATTACAGCCTATATCACGTAATATAGGCTGTCTTGCAATGAGCACTCCAATGAGGATTTCCAGTGAATACTAGATGTATGAGTGCTCATTGCAAAACAGCGTATATCACGTGATATACGCTGTAATATGAACGGGGTATAAGCTTTTTCATTTAGTCCTTCGGTATTCAATCCACCTCCGCTATCGAACAGTGGTACTGCCCTGTGGCGAGCATAGACAATTCCCTTGCGTTTGACATTTACACACTATCGCCATCTGTTCAACGAACTGCCCACCACAGTGTACTCAACAGATTTTTTTCCCTAGATTTGTTTTCTGTACTGAGTACCAATGCTACCGACACCAGGGAGGCAGCTCACACTTTCTGGACGCTACCTATCAACCCATCAACTCATAGACCGGGGAGCAACGGCTTTATCAGAGATTTTATGCCTCAGAAAATTCCGGCGGTGCCGACTGGGATTGAACCCAGGCCTTTTGGAGGAGAGGCAATCACGCTTACCACTACACCCCGGCGCCGAAGTATACTACTCAACAGATGGCGGTAATGTTTTAGCGACGATGTTTTACAGTCAAAAATATGTAATGTGTTATGTCTGTTTGTCTGTGGAAATAGCCTCAAAATATTCTACGAAATTCCGATATATAGTATACCCTTACGAATTATAAACCACAGGCACCCGACAAATGGGAATATAAGCGAATATATCTCACTATTTCGAAATTTGTTTCATGCCGCTGGGCTCGGTTCCCTGAATCAACAAAATGGAGGGAGCTCAGCATAGGAGTAGTGATGCACTGAAAGTGATATTCTGCCATGTATTCAGCGTTTGCACCAAATTATTAACTGAAATTCGGCCATTTCCCACCTAACAATTGGCTGACAAGGTGTTTGAGCGAAAGTTTGAGACTGCAAAACTTAATATCCGGTACATTATTACTTAGGAGTACCTATCAGCTATTCTGGTGGCTGGAAATGAGACTAAACTGATCGTCAATTATTAGTGAAGGTGAAGACTGACTGGTTGGGCTTGAGATCCATGAAGGTTAAAGACACCTGTTAGATTTTCAATACTTTATTGATGACACAATCGTGAACCACAGCATTTGTAAAACATGCGTTATATATCCTCTGTGTGAACTAAAGTAAAGTAGTTTGCACAGTATACAAATTCCCAAGGTTTGTAATAGTATTTGAAGCTTATATTTTAAAACTAGGAAGTTCACAAATAACTACAAGTTAAACGATGTGTAGGGCAGTGGACAATGAATGATACTACAAACTTATATAATGTAAAGAACTAACAGTACAGTTGTAATTCGTTCTACTACAACGGTCGTCTCGAACCCATCGAATACCACACGGTCAGCTAGCAGTGGATTCGATTCAGCTTGGATTGCGTTTCCCGCAGGTTGTCCACGTAGGCTTGCCCGTCGGGTTTGGTGTACAGAATGCTGAGGCATGCCGAAATAAGGTCCTGCGATTTGGCTACCACCTTCCGGCGGTCTTTCAACGGCACCAGATTCGGCTGGGAACTAACGATCGAAAGCAACTTCGCTGTTGACCGCACCAGGTACAGCTCGTCCTCGTCCGTTACCCAGACGCGTTCGTTCATGGAGATAAGTCTGAAAATGGAGGACGCGAGTTTGTGAATATTGCAGAATTATTTTAGGGATTGGGATGTTACCTTGAATAAATGTTCAGCATGGAATCTACGTCCAAATTCATCTCGATCAACGCATCTGGGACGGGTGATTCGAACAACCTGAGCCTGAAGCATCTCAACTCCAGTTCACGAACGATGAATGGCAACGGGAAGCAGTGACCGGAGCTTTCGTATTCCAACGCTAAGCTCTTTACCTTGGACAACAAGCGACGGCAGCGTTCCGTGTTGCTATCCGATCTTTCAAGTTCCTTGTCCAGGATGTGGGTCCAAACGGATTCAATGAGCAGTGGGTCGTTGTGGTGGGAACAATTGAGAATCGTCAATTTGCATTCCCAGAGCTCGAATCGCTCAGCTAAGTCCGAATAGAGCTGAGTCAGGTTGTAGAGCGTTCCGTTCAGTTGTTTCAGAGCAGGTGCAACGGAAGGTTTGTTCGACACGATGGACAACGCATCGTGTACTTGTTTTTGGATTTGTGCGACTTCCAGTTTGTCTTCAAGATCTTTCAACAGCACACCATTGTGTGCCGAATAACCGACCGTATCGCTTCGCATACACATGACGGCCCTGGCGAGGTATTCGATACGCTGCTGGAGGGTCATGGTTTCACTGTGAATGTTGGCCAGCTTGTCCAGAATCTTTGCAGCGGCAGAATGCTGTCCGTTACGTTCGTGATACTTCCAGAGGAGGTCGGCAAGGGCAAAGTTTTCCGGCGTTCGATTCACAGCGCGTCCCAGGAATGCACCCAGCGAAGGTTCGCTGATTTCAAGCAGTTCTCCCAGAAGATTGTGCGATAGCAGCCATTCGTATACTGATATGTGCAGCAGTTGATCTTGGCACTGCAGCGACAAACTGATGATTGAAATGAGCTGGAAGAAGGAATTTTCTATGAATTAATGTACTTATATCGGAAGGCTTGGAGGTACTGTTTTCACAGCTATTGCTTCAATTGGTCTGTAGAAGCGACATGTTTCGCCTTTACCTTAAGGGACCATGATAAATGACGTACAGTCTTTTAGGGGTAGGGTAAGTTTGCGAAATGATGATGATGATGATGGCCCCACCTCTTACTCTCATTTCAACGAAGAGATGTAAATTTCTACATATACCTAATATGTTGCTGTTGTAATATGCTCGGAATTCAGCTACAGGATAGTTTGAATGGCTTAGCGCATAAAAAATCGTGCTTTTTGTGTGTAATTTTCGATAAAATAAATTGAAAACACTGAGCTTTTTCAGTGTTTTCAATGGGGGCACGTGGGGTTTTATGTAGTGATGAAACGTCGCTAGAACTAATCCTCAGCCGCAGACAGTATATGAGCAAGTCAAACGCGCACTTTTTTGCTTGTAGATTTGAAGAAATACTTCAAATCTACTCATCCATTGATGAGTTAGGTAAAGAAGTGTGCGTTTGACTAGTAGTGTCGCATTAATGACCCATCGCTCATTTTCAATTCCCATACTGCCGTACTCTAGCGGAACTATCTACCTACCCTCTTCAGACCTTTCTCTTGTGCTGTACCCAAGTTGTCTAGAACATCTCTCACCGTAAAACATATTAAATTATATTTACATTTGCCTAAACAGCCGGGATGAATCACCAATTCAGATAAAGTAGAGAAGGTAGGTCAGTTACGAACGAATAGTATTGCAAAAGTGCATACGGTATGTTTGGCTGACTTTCCTCTTTTACCTACTGGCGGTCGTTCGTTCCACGGCGAGTAAAGAATCATATTTCAAAACAACGTTGCGTACCGAAGGTAGTTTATTATTATCGTTTAATATTATCAAATATTGTCACCGCCGTCCCAGGCGTTTCTATCCATCATAAAGAATCGATTTTGTAAAATTGCAAACATCATCATTAATGAGCTATAAAGAGCATCTGAACAATGAATTAAACGAAGTCTTTCGACAACCATCGAGGCGTGACTTTCAATGTGCTCCGAAAGGACACCACATTCCGAAACCTCAAAGATTCCCAGTGCTCTGGCCCGGACTCGTTTCGGCACCCAGATACCACTTACTCAATGACAACCAAGTCCGTTAAAATTATGCAAACCGGACATAGTTTACTCTAGCTAATAAATTATCACACTAAAGCTTCATGTTGGATAGCATTTCCAACCAACTTTGAGAAAGTGGTAAAATTCAAACAGAAAAGTTATGTTAAAAACGCTTTTTAAAGGGGTACTACCATCAGTGGAAATTAACGATTTTAAATTGGCTCACTACTTGACTAGCCTATTGGTCCCAAGTAAATCTATAACCGTACCCCATTCAAGTCGAAATTCTAATACTACACTATGTTTGTTTTGATTCGCTATCAAAGTTTGACAGATAAAATGAGGGGTTCGTGGATTTTCCTATGTTTAGCCTGGTTAGCCTGGGACCGAAGAGAGGCCAAAAAGTACTACCGTTTGTACTCCATTTTCACCCTATAACCAAGTATAAAATGAATTCCGTGTGTGCTATCTGCTTATCCTTATCCCTCCCCAGGTGTTTACCAATAGGCTTGGCTTGAAATGAATAAAAATTCAACATCGGGCATATTTACCTGGTTGTTGGCTAACTTGTCGCGGTCTGCGCTCTCCAGCGAGGGATAAATGCTGCCACCTTTGCTGTTGCGAACGTTCGTGTAGACATGTTCCAACATCAGTTTGATTTCCCTGTAGCAGTTCATACGGCTTTGATACGCCATGAAGCCTTCCTGATCTTCGACGGGTTCGTTATTGCGGTAGAAGTGTAAGGCCGCCTCGTTCGGATCGCTCTTGGCCGCACAAATCGAGCACAGCTCGATGACTCCCGAAAAGAATCCAGCGGTGGTAAACTGCTGACAGATTGAAGTCAGCGGCAGATTAGGAGCGGCACTTTTACACAACTGCAAAGCAGTTCGGAGGCGTTCATTCTTCTCGTCCGGATCGTTACAGGTTTTGGATAGAAGCAAAATTTCCGTTGCTTTATGCGAGACAGCATCCTCGTGGCGGTACAAATTCGGACAAACCTCACGCAGTTTCGACGAAATGGAACCAACGCTTGCGTTGTCATTGAGGTAGGAATTGATCAAGGTTACAATCAGCAAACCACACAAATCCGAACGCGAGAGGATGAGATCCCGGAATGTACACGACTGCAGGATAGCTTGCTGCTCCTTGGTCAATTTGGACACTAATTGGTGGCACTGGTGTTCGCAGAGTATCTTCCAAAGGGCCAAAACTTCGCAGGAGTGCTCTAGAATCGAATTCCAAATTTAAGCTTAAAATCGTACCTATGTGAACTGGCACCGATACTTACTAATCAGTCGCGTCAACGCATCCAGTGACTTTTTCTCCTCAACCAAAGCATCTTCTGCGGTGCTCTTTTGCTGTCCTGGAACCCCGGAGAAGGCACCTTGGCTACCGAAGTGTGACTGCTGTTGTCCGTAGGGACTCTGCATTCCCATGCCAGACATCGTCTGTTGATGGTGTTGGTGCTGTTGTTGCTGTTGCTGCTGCTGTAGGTAACCACCTGGTCCGCTCATACTACCGGCATTGGCCATGTTCTTGCCAACTAGTCCAACCAAATTGGTCAGAGTGATCGATTCCAGAAAACGTTTGATGGCAAACAAATCCTCCAAAATCTGAGCGCAATCTTGCTGGCTGATGGTGGTGTGTAACTTGTCATCTATGCAACGCTTGCGCCAGATCGAACGCAGCAAACGAGACATGTGCAGGTAGAGCCCGGCGTGCTTTGCCGAGTAGTGGAAGTTTGGCGAATCCGCCGTTAGCGGGAGGTTATTGTTGAAGCTGTGGCTCATGGACGACGACACTGTAGAGAGGGAGAATTCGTTTTTAATTTTAGTCGATCAAAAAAGTGGTGTATAATGCCGGTGTCATACTAGGACTGTTCGGGAACTGGGTTTGTTGCATGAGGCTCTGCTGAACGGAAGAGGCCGGTCGCGAGGCCGAGAATGGTGTGGACATGAACATCCGCGGTCCTCCTTGTTGATTATCTAAAAAATAATAATGCGATCAGAAAAACTCCTTGCACCAAACACTATGACGGCTTACCACCAAATCCAGTGGCAGGCGAGTTGAAGCTTAGCGGTCTGGCAGCCGCCGAATGACCGCCCATATAGGCACCCATATCGAAGAACGGTTCCCCACCGTACAGGATGAATGCCTGAGCGGCCCAGTCTCCCAGTTCTGTGCCCTTTAATGTCTCTATGCAGGCCAGCAGTAAACTTGTAGCACAGGCCTGCGGTTCCGACTGTACCTGGAAGTAAGCCTTCACCGCTTCATTGTGCGGACCATGGCAAGCCAGCAGCAATTGTTGTAGGATGTCAACGGACTTTAATAGGGAAACAATGTGCACGCCTTGATTGGTAAGGAGAGCGACTTTCTTGGGAACTTGAGCGGCCCGTAGCGGAGTGTCTACGGTAATCTTGTCCTTGGGTTTCACTTCGGCTATGGACCACACCTGGCCATCCATAGTCATAACCGTGGATGATTCAACGAGGTTTTGTCTGGACGGGAAAGGTTCCGAACTAAGCGACCATAGCAGATCCTGATCTGGTTGAGGTGTCGATACCATCAGCAGTGATCCTTGGCTATAGAAGGCTGAGTGTACCTGTTTCGGTTTCCCAACGGTTGTGTTCGGTGTGTATCCCGGAGGAAGACGGACGTGGAGAAGGTACAAACCCTGTGGACGTTGCTGATGCTCGAAGGTAGGCATACCTGGTTGCTGTTGCTGTTGTTGCTGCTGTTGTTGGAGTTGCTGTTGCTGGATACCGAATAGCACAGGCACCGTTGAGAAGTAGAATCGCACTCCTGTTTGGGTGATGGCAATCAGATGGACCTGAGGAGAATCCTCCTGTGACAGAGGACACAAAGCCGTCACCGGTTTGAAAACGGATGGCTCAATCGTTCGCAGTATGTTTCCAGCACTAGAAGCAATGTCATTTTGCGAAATTCTTGCGATTCGTCTCACCGAATTGGCATCCGTGCCAATGTCCCAAGCCTCGATTGCTCCCTTTTCCGTCAGGGCGTACAGCAATCGACGCGAGTTATCGATCGTTATTTTTGAAATGGAATCATTCTCAGAGAACACTTTGAATATGCCAGGAACCAGGTGGGACATCAACCCTTGCGAATGATTAACCTTCTTGCTGCGTTTTCCAAACCAATTAGATTCCGCCTGGTAGGAAATTTCATATAGGCACCCATCTCGACCACCTAAAAATATCCTACCATCCGAAGTTCCCTCAATGCAAGTAATCGCAATGTTATCCGTATTCATCACAAAGATTGGCTTGTTCAACAACTGCATCTCTTCAATGGAAGAAGTGATCGAACGATTTGGTGACGCATTTGAATCACCAAAGGTTACCCCCAGGATGACTATTTCAATTGGAGTGGTCAGCACCAGCAGATACTTCACGTCGGATATAAACACTCCCGGCTTGGGAACTACCAAACCAACGCTGACAATCAAATGGGTGAGACCGTCAAAATATGCCACATCCCTGGTATGCTCGTAGGTCCAGATCTGAAACGAAATAAACATCAGTGCCATGCCTATTAAAAAAACAAATTTGCTCACATAAATGTCGGAATCGATAGTTAACCAGGCTCGACCAATTTCCGGGAAAAGCCCCATCATACAGTGACATTTTATATCTGAAAGCAAGTAATATGTTTGTAGCATAAATTCCGCAGATCACCACAAACTCGCCCTCGGCGCACTTACGCTTGAAATGTTCCATTATTTCCGGGGGAATGGGAATTTTGTTCGTGGTTGCAAGCTGGTTCAGATTCTTTAGGCCCAGCGACAAACTGGACAAATTTTGATAGTCGTAGTCGTTCAATCCACTAGCGGTCGCCATTCCAGATTGTTTGATTCCGGTTACCTAAACAGCAAAGAATGTTTATTTTCATACCGATGGCCATTTGAGTAGAGGTTAGGTTTTCAACGTTCACTAAATCCGGTAAATCAGGAGCGAAAGCTTCATCAAAATACCAAGACAAACTCACCTCCAGCAATCCGGGAGTGGAACAGTCCGCTATGTCGTGTCGCTCCAGCATGGTGCCGGCAAACTCCAGCGAGTCTACCAGAGCGGAAGATTCCGACAGACTCATCGTTGTTGATTTCTTTGCAGCACTGTCGTTGCGCAAAATAATCAGAATAAAACCACGGTTTTACAATTTCCCAACGACGCACCTGTAGGCACTATTTTGCTTCAATTCAATGTGCTTTGAAATGTTTTCCAGTTAAAATTGCCGCTAACTATTTTTCACGAATTACGAAGAACGATGCTACCCTTTTTTGAAGATCTCTTTTGACAGCTGCCTGAAAAGCAACGGATCGCCTGCGCGGGTTGTCATTTTGATTTTGATTGTTTGGATGAACAAGAATGAACCTTTTATGGTGGTAAGCTCCAACCGGTATTATTCTGGGACTAAATTCCAATCAAGTATGTCCGGCTACTTGAAGTCGTCATCAGAGCTAATCAACACGACTCTAAGCAAACACTTTGTAGATCATCCAAACAGGGTCGATATTCAAAGTTAATCCGAGTTGGAGCTTACCGCCATTAGTGGTGTTCGAAAAAGAGGTCAACAAGGTTTTGCACCGCCAGGGTTTACCTCAATCGGATGACAGTTCAGTGGTACTATCTACGCAACCTGGTCTATACTAGAGTCGGTGTATAATGAGGCTGTGTTCCATTTGGTGAATTTTTACTTAAATTTGACAGATGGAAAATTTTCAAATAAACCTGCTATTCCAGCAGACTTATTTCTGACAGACAAGGAATAAATTTTGACAAACGCTTTCTCGAAAATCGGCCGATCAACAACAGAGGGATTTTCGAACATCTTAATTTATTTTCGAAGTGTCAAATCTAAGTGAAAATTTTCCAAATGGAACACAGCCTGAGTCACGCCAAGAGAAAAACAGTTGAACTCGCATCACGGTTTTCCGAAGATTCCCATTCTTTTCACTTGGCAACAGAGGACTTCTACAATAACTTCAAATGACTTCTAGCGAGAGAATAAATATTGCGGCTGTAGTAAATCATTATATCAGTGATTTTGTCAAATTATCTTAACAAAAAATAGTAGAAATTCTTATTACTAATCATTACCGAGCGTATCCCATGACAATTTAACGCTCACTGCGTGTTTATGCTAATTTCTTCGATTATATTTTATATTTTATTGCAATACCTTTCGTGGACCTTTCATAGCATCGTAATGTTTATTTATTTTGCACGATAGGTAGCCGGTTTGACAGTTCAATAGGTAGACTTGGCTTCACTCTTGGCTTGACTCATTATACACCGACTCTAGTCTATACAAGGTGTGGAGATCTAGCCCTGACGTATGTGTTGGTACAGGGAAAAATGTAAACTTTGCGGGGGACGATGGTGACGACGTCATAACACTAAAAAGGAAATTTTCGAAATAAGAAGTAAAACAAATCGTAGCTATTTTTGCATGATGATTTTGCTTGATTGTATTCTTTTGTAAAGTCGCCGCGAAATATTAGCTGACAATTTTTATTTTATGATAACTCCTTACTTGAAAACAGGCAAAAACTCACAAACAGACTGCTTTTTCATGGTATACAGTGTGATAATTCAATAATCAATAAATTATCTCAACATTTAGTGGCAGACCATTCATAAATTTTGGTAACATACATAAATTCTATAATCCATATTAATTTTTCTATGCAAGCGTCGATCAAAACAAACGCTATGACGTCACTACAAGGGTGATTGAGTGCTTGTAAGAAACGAATCGTGCGAAGCGGAATGAAAGCCGAGTAAAAAACGAAGTGCACCAATACATTCAGGCCTACGTGGACTTATAAACCTTTTGACGTTTCATAATCTTTCTCTATCTAGCACACATGGATGAATGAACGGTTTGTTTTCCCACTTATCTGTTTCCCTCTTGCTCGCACTCGTTCGATTTAAATGGTGCAGTAGTGTGCGCCGATTAAACGTCAAAAAGCTCTATAGGCTGTGTTCCATTTGGTGAATTTTCACTTAAATTTGACACTTCGAAAATAAATTATAATGTTCGAAAATCCCTCTGTTGTTAATCATCCAATTTTCGAGAAGATGTTTTCAAAATTGATTCCTGGTTTGTCAGAAATAAGTCTGCACGGTAATTCTAGAATACTCCTTTTACGACTACCCTAATAAAAATTGTATGGTTAATTTGCTTAACGACGTGTTCTGGGTATCTTCCAAACCATTTGTGGAATAGTTCAATGATTTGGGTTATCGTTCGTTTATGGTTATTTTTTATTCAAATCACTGACAAAATCATACTTTAGCAATCTCTATAGTTTTATCGAGAGTTTTATCTCGCTTTGACAGTTGTGTCTCTTTTAGATGTAAGGAAAAGATGTTTCGACAGCGACGGCAGCGCTATTCTTCCTCTATAGTTTATTAGCTCTACACAGCAAAAAAATGTAATATCGATCAATGTAATTCAAGCTGATGTATGAAATAATGATGTAATAGCAAAAAGCAGATAGAATATTACATCAATGGATGTAATTTTGTTCGCAAAATCGATGTACATCGTACAACCACAGACAAACAGACATAACACATTGAATATTCCTCATTGTAAAACATCGTCGCTAAAACATTACCGCCATCTGTTGAGTACACTGTGGTGGGTAGTACACTGAACAGATGGCGGTAGTGTGTAAACGTCAAACGCAAGAGAACTGACTATGCGCGCCACAGGTGGCGGTACTACCAACTACGATACTTTTAAATTGACCGTTAAATGCTTGTTCGATGAACAACTTGCGAGTGTTATGTCTGTTTGTCTGTGGTACAACGTCATATCAAGAGCAAATTTTCATTATGTCGTAAGTAACATTCGCATCAATCCGAGAAAAATAAAGTTTTGTTTTGATGACCGAAAAGTTATTCCTATTTCCAAGTAAACACATATAATCTCATAGTGATAGCAATGTTTGACATATTTAGCAGGGTTTTAATCATACAAATGCAAATCGCTAGCTTTCATGGTAAAAAATACTGGTTTTTGAGTCAAAAGTTATTATACGTCGTTTGGTGGCCCCTATTGTTACTTAAGTCAAAGTGTATTTACCAGGATATTCGGGAGAATTATCAATTACGTCTCCTCACGTGCAGCCCATTCATCATTTTAGGACCACCGAAATCATCTTAGCAACAAACAGTTCGATTTATTCACTTTAATAATGAGAAAGCGAAACGACGAACGTACACTTTTCACGGGTTTCTCAGCACTGTTACTTAAGGCAAACGGCATCTCCATAGAAATCGGGTGACTTAAGTAACATCGAAAACTATTTTGATCGGAAGGTGATTACGTCAAAAAGCAATTTGACTGGTAAATAAATTTAAAAATGGGATTTGATCCTATATTCGGACAGTATATAGTGTAATAGCAGGAGAATCGATTGACACTGATAGCTCGACTTTGTTTACCTTTGTTACATTCGACGTAATGAAAATTTGCTCTTGATATTACACAACCGATGGATTGACTTGGCTGCAGCAGTTTGGATGTAATATTCAACAACTTTTTTTTTCTGTGTATTACGAAAACGGGAATACGAAATTGCCTTCCTTTCGAACGAAATAATGTGTCTTCCTGGCATCACTGTTAACTTTTCTCGATTTTTTTTTTAATTCTGTGCACTTCTGTCAAAACAAAATCAGGTTCAGTGATTCTTGGAAAATTTACGCATTTACGCGTTTTCCATTGCTGTTTAATCAGTTTTTGTCGATTTCTATCCACTAAAGGTCAGTTAATTTAGTTTAATTTAAGCAGACTGCATTATTCTCATTCCTAAAAAGGAAGCGAAAGTGAAATTATTGCTTAAAATTCTCATACATTCGTTCTTGCAAAAACTCCACAGCAGCCATCATTAGTGGCATCAAGGTGCAGTACGTGGGATAATGAGTTTGGCTGACCCATGGAGCAGCGGCAGTAGCGATTCCAACAACGACGCAGCAGCTCCTTCCCTACAGTTTGAAGATAATTTTGAACCCTCCGCTACGGGAGTTAGCGTTCCCGGTGCCAGCAGCAGCGATATTCAACAGCCTCGGGACGGCCGTCTTCCAGATTCCGACAGCTACCTGGCAGTATTAGGTAACTGCGTTGCGTGTGGTGTTTTTTTTTTGTTACAATGTACTCATTCGTTCATTTTGTTTTTTTTTTTATGATCGATTGTGTTATCAACAAAACAATGATTGAGTCATGAAGAATAACTTTTTGAATGATGTGCTTATTTTCATCGTCTTTCATTGGCAGAACGTAGGTTGAGGAGAATTAAAACGAATCCTACTGTCCTGCAGCAGTTGGTTGAACGACGTGAAGCTTGTATGCAGCATTTGCTGAACGACAGCAGCATCGCTATACGTGGAGATTCCGAACTAGCTCTGGACGAACCGGTCAACCATCACGAACTATTGCGGTTTATCCGACCCGAACAGGCGTTGTCCGTGGCGGAACTGGTGCACATCGTCAAGTACGATCATCTCGAGCAGGAACCGACTGAGTCAGATCAACTGCAGGACTCCGGCAAGGAGGGAGAAGAAAGCGGAACCGAAAGCTCAACCAGTCGCTAGTAATTAGTGCGGAAGGTAGGTGTGATTATAATGATTGTCTTTTATACGTGAATCAGCGTGCTTGCTTGATGTGCTTGCAATCATAGTGTCGATGTTGTTTTTGGCTTTTTGCCGCCTTGAGACGAGATGAATGAATGGTCATAATGATGCAATGCAATGCCGTCAGTGGCGTAGTGGAAGGTCCGGTTGTACATGTGCGAAACTCATAATAATTCTCCCATAGTCTTTGAAACACGGAGGTGTTGGGTAAAAAGTTGCATTATTTTGATAAAATTGTAAAATACGAAGCAAACACATATTCCCTCATCAACCCCACCACTATGGCATTGTGCTGAGCATTGACTCATCTAAAAGCAATGCAACTAATGACCGTTAGGACCTAATTACAATCTTTCACATAAACTCACGTAGCAAACAGCACTAAGACGGATCCGTTCGCTGATTGTATTTAACATTGACTGGCATTAACAGATCATAATCACACTTGTTCGCAGCAGCAGCAGCATGTCCTCCACTACGAAAATTGACCTTAACCAGGTCTCCTACCTGCTAATTACCGGCGCGTCCCGAGGAATTGGTCAACGCATGGCAATCGAAACGGCACGGAAGCTCAAGCCTGGATCCATTATAGTTTTGTTGGCGCGTTCCGCATCCGGATTGGAATCGACTAGGGCGGAAATTCTGGAAGTCAATTCACGTATCACTGTCGTTACGAGTTCGGTCGATCTGGGTAACGCTTCCAAACAGCTACTGGAGGACATTATCGAAAAATCTTTGACCAAGACACCGGTTAGCAACTTTGAACTGGCTACGATCATCCATAATGTTGGTACTATCGGCAATGTGGAACGCAAGGCCGTCGACATGTGTGACCGTCAAGAGTGGGAAGAATATTTTGCTACAAACGTGTTCACCGTTGGTGTTCTAAATAGCTGCTTTCTGCACAAATTCAAGGAATGTGCCAAAAAATTGGTTGTGAATGTGACCTCGAAGGCGTGCATGGTCCCGTTCAAAAGTATGGGATTCTATTGCGCCGGAAAAGCTGCTCGAGAGATGTACTTCAAGGTGCTGGCCGACGAAGAAACCGATCTTGTCGTTCTGAATTACTCTCCCGGTCCAGTTGATACCGATATGACCGTTGACATTCAAGGTCGTTCCATGGACGAAGGAACGCGCAACTATTTCAAGGATCTACGAGAGACCACCACGATTCTCACCACCCAGCAAACAACTGAAAAGTTTCTGAGCATTCTAGAAGCTGGCCAATTCAAATCCGGAGACCACGTTGACTATTACGATTGATCGTGATCGAACGTTCCTTTCCCATATTACTATTGCTTATTACTTGTTCTGATTTTATATAGCTATCCTTATATACTCAATACATTCCGAATAAATGTGCATTATAGCTGAAAGCAGATAACAACTCTTGAGTTTTCTTTCCACCCTCTCTTTTCAGACCTCTTCAAGCTATCCGAAATTCCTCACATTTTAGCCACATCATGAATTCGACATTCGGTAAAACTTTCCTTTTTCTCACAAATCTGGCGTGGAAAAGTCGAGTGACGCTTCCGGTGCTGATAACAGCCGGTTTTATGATATTGAACTTTCGCTGGGAGGTGGAAATCAACATCCACACAGAACGGATAGCCATCCAGGGGGTGAACGATGGACGTGATGGCGGCGGCGGAGGAGGCGGTGGCGTAGCAGCGATCGACTACAGCTTGGAAGAGTCGTGGGAAACGACCGACGAGAGCGACGCAGATGACGACGATGATGAGGAAGATGAAACCGATTACGAAGAATCCGACGATGACGACGACGACGACGGCATGTACAGCGACGATGACAGAGCGGATGCCGAAATTCGTCGGATAGCTTTGGTTACCTTCTAGGCGGGTTGGTGACCGTTTGTTTAGGTTAACTGGTATCATAAAAAAATCTCTTTCAATGCAAGTACTTTAATCCATGTTATTTATTAAAATAAACCGTTGTTTGAGAGCATACCAACAGGCGTTTTACTTCATCGAAGGTTCAGTGCATTTAGGAAAAATAAGATGGGGTGTGTATATTCGTTCGGAGGAAGAGCCTGCTCTCTTTTAAACAAGGTGCATACTGACTAAAGTGCGTACAAAATGCTGTCCGGCAATCTCACAAAGCGTCCCGTCCTTCGAGCTCTTCCGGCTTTGGCCATTTTCATATACCCTGCACGTGTCGTTCCAAAACTCCTAGTCCGTGCAAATCCTCCTCGAGCATACGGTGCATAACACCTTGTAAGCACCATTTTGAACAGGATGCAGTCGAAGCCCTATTCCGTCATCTTCACACAGAACTGTACACCGTCCATCATAGCGTTGATCAATTTAGCTCGAAAACATTGGTCGGTGGTGGAATAGATTTCGGCCTGGAAGAAGCGAAATGTTTCCATCTTGGCGTGAAGTTCATATTTCTGTGAACGTTGTGGTATCTTCTGTAGCGACGCACAGTGGGACGAAATAAAAAAAAAGAGTGGGACATGGCCATTTGCGACGAGACTATTGAGTGTAGTATTTTACCGACTTCTAGAATGTTCCTTCATTTTTTGAGTACTTTATTTGAGTGGTAAACATTTTTGCTTTGAATTCATTTTTAAAAAAACTTTGTCGAAGACGACGAAGTTATGGGGTGAAAATGGAGTACAAACGGTAGTACCCCGTTTTTTACTCTAGCTTTTTTGTTTGTATTTTACATTTTTTTTTCAATGTTCTACAAAGTTGTAAGCGCTCTGAAATTGCACATTTTAGCTGAAGGATACAAATCGGTATCTATTCGTTTTAAGGATTTACGTCCGCTTTTATAATTGTTTAACACTATCTTTATACTTGGAAAAATAGTCATGAAAACAGCCAAACGTAACAAAACATTGAGATACTTCATTAGAAAATTAATTAGACATCCCTTTGTATTCCCCTATGAATCGTATATGTAAAAGTGGGGTATAAGTTGCTCAACAAAATAACGTTGAGATAAGCGACTAACACCTGCTAACCTGCAAGATATACCCCCTTAAAGACAGTGGTAAAAAATCCTATCTTATCCTATCTCTACCCAATCTTCATTCGTTAATTCTCTGTATCTACTTTTATCTTGCTCCAAAGTATCATTCCAAGTAACACTAGGTCTTCCTTCTTTCTTTTTATTAAACTTTAATTTAAATGCTTTTCTAAGAGGATGTACCCTTTCTATGCGCATAATGTGTTCGAAGTAAATTAACCGCTCTATTCTTATTTTCTGTTGATTGTTTTGCCATCTAAGAGTTTTGTTTTATATTAAAGCTTTCTTACAATGATTTAATATCAGTTACTCAATATTAATTTTTCATAATTTCGTTTCATTTTTCATTTCGTTTATTTGGCAGCCTCAAATGTTATAAAAAAATAACTTAGCGGAGCCGAGTAACATGGAATACCAATTTTGGTACTCAAAATACAAAAAAAAAGACATAAAAATGCATTTTATTATAGGTTTTTCCTGGGTGGCGATCGAAGCGGCGACAAAGCAATCTTCTCCCCTACCCGCAGCATCTTTCTTTCCCGAATTTGTTCCTCATTTTCATCGTGATCGCTGCTGCTGCTTCTGAACGTCGTTTCTCGTTGCATGCTCTCCGCTACTCTTGTCGGTCGTCGGGGTCGTTATTTTCATTCAACATCTCCAACCCCGTGTCCGTTTTCTGGTCGCTAACTATCGACTAACGACCACCACTACACCAGCATACGTACTGCTGCTGTTTTGTTTTCTTTCACTTTGCTGCTTTCCTTTTTCCTTAAATTGCTTCTCCGGTTCCTTCCGAGCCTTCCACTTGGGACAGGAAAGCTTCCGGTGTCCGTCCGCCTTGCACAGAAAACATTTATCTTTGTTGCCATCATAAAATATATTTTCTTTGCGATTGAAAAAATGTAATGACGTGGGGATTTCCTTTTTCACATCCATATACGCGGTATATTTATATCCCTGTATATACCTCAAAGCACAGATCAATTGGAAATTTCTCCCGGATGATGCGTTTAATTTTTCTATATTTCCCCAGTACTTTATCCAGCTCGTTGTCGGGTACCTCTGGTGGCAAGTAATACACACGCACATATTGGATGAATTCACCGGCATGCGACATGCGTACCTTTGCCGTCGTTCCATTCGCATAATGGAAGATTAAATCCTCCGAATTGTATGTCAGAGCATGGAACATCGCTTCCTCTGATTTGAACTCCATGAAGACTTCATTTCCTCACCAAAGCGATGCTTCCATTTCAGCCGGATCCGCGTCGAGTGCTTTGGCGAAATTTACAATCTCTCCGATGTTTGGTTTAGCATCACCATGGCTGAAGCTAAACTTGATTGGGTTTTTTTTATTTCACACATCTTGCACCGTAGCAACAAAAGGCACCGAACTGCTAGCAACGAACAAAGAGCAACTATATAATAGCGAGTCCCGAAAACAGGCTATCGCGTGGTTTTCACCGAAATAAAAAATCGACTGTTGCTGTAGACAACTGTGGGACAACTGAGAAACTTAGTAGTAGTCACTATGAATGGAGTTCAAATTTCCTAATCAAACTAAGTGAAATAACTTGGACTAGTACTTGACCAAAAATTAACTTTTAAAGGTCACATTGAGGGCATTCAAGCCAAATGTAATAAATATATAAAATGTTTGTATCCTCTTATAAACAGGAAATCCAAACTTTGCCTGAAGAACAAACTTCCGACGAGTGTTCGAAAAATCTTTCTCAAATCTCATAAACTCGCGTACGAATGCGGCAAAAAAAATTCACGCTTGAGATTCTCATGCATATTCAAGCACATTCAAGCACTCACACTCACAACGCCGAAAAATCATTCCAGCTTTAAACTCATAAAAACCACTCAAAAGTCAATTTATAGCATGCTTATGCATGTTGTATTAGTTTCCCAACCCCTGACGCACAAAGAATAGTGTCGCATTATGGGTGAACTCGAACCACTCGATCCACTCGCACCAGCTGTTTCCTGCCATCAGATTCGTTCTGGCCCTGCGACCTCGAGTTGAGAAGCACTTCTGATACTACTCATTTACAACATCTGCTTTACTGTTCGTACAACAGACCGCTTTTTTGAAGCTCCTGGTTTCTCCACCCCTATCGTGGTTCTGATTCCTGCCAGCACTCAGCATAGTCGTCCTGGACCTGTGCCTGGATATGGATCAGGAGTCTTCCAGCTTGCTTCTACAGGCAAGAACAATCAAAATATTGACCATTCACGGACTATGTAAGTCATTGCGATGATGCCTATGTATGTAACTCCCAATCCTGGGAACCCTGAACGCGCCGTAGAATGTCCCATGGAAGCCCCCAATCCCTCCGCCTCAGTCCTGCAATCAGCTGCTTTCGTTCATCATAGTCGTTCCGGACCCAGGGCTGGTAGTGCTGATGCGATATAATAGTAGTGATTTTAGTGACTAAAATTACGGAAATAGTGACCAAGTAGTGACTTGTAAATACTAAATAAGTAACCATTTATATGGTAACCTAAAAATTGAAATACGGTTTGATATGTCATGTGTGTGTGTGTGTGTGTGTCATCCTCTATCCCTCACCCAGCCGGGGGCGTTGGACAAGTAGAACTGCGAATAATTTGATCAAATCTCATGCTCCGTAATGGTGCCCTTTATGTTGTGAAGACTAGTACTTCAAAAAGGGTAACTTTTGAGGCAAGACAGGGTGTCCTCAACAAGTTAAGGGAACAGGATGCACTAGATGTCCACAACAGGTACAGCAAAACATCACATAGACGCCCTTATTCACACTAACTACTCAGGGGGTAGAAGGTCAAGAAGAGCCACCGCCGCCAACTAAAGCTTGAACCGGGTACCTGGGACTCCCACGATATACCCGCGGCAATGGTCAGCAGACGATGCCCTGTGCGTATTTAGTATGTAATATGTTTTATTTGGATACACAAAATGTTTGAAGCCATGCGTCATCTAAACCATAATTTGCATCACCACAAATACACTTGTCAACAATCTTCAACTGGAACGTACTCACCAAATCACTTCACCCGGGAGCGCATTCCCGATGCTTCCACGCATATTTTTTTTCCCTCCACTCCAACCACACAACAACCAAATATCACTTTTCTTCACTTTTCTCTTTCAAGTCACTCCGTGCACAAAAGCAATGCACATCTCAAAACCCTTCCAATAGATCAGCGCACTTCTCATCACCGCGTAAATAAACAGAAATTAAAATTTTCACTCGCGATGCCACAAATTTCTGGTCCGGGAGAAACAATCAAACCACGCCAATTTTGCAAACATGATGAATCTAAAAACGGTTTGATGTGTCATGGAACCTAAAATCAAATTTCATAAATTCCTCTCATTTAATCGAATCTCACAACGGAATCTCCTGTGAAGAGCATTTGAAGTGATTTGAATAATTTACTTTTGCTTAAGTTGTACATGATGACTAGCAAATAATAATTCCCATTTTTTTATGATCTTGAATTTGATCCTGCGTTTGAAATATTTAAATATTTTATATATCTAGGTAGATAACTTTAATAATTTGCTATGAACTTTTCACAGAATTTCTTCAGAATGATTTCAAGAACTTTTTTAGAATAATTCCCTTTATCCTAAACTTAGAGGCAAATAAGCTTTTACAAACATAATATTGCATTCTTGAAATTCTTTGCAGAACAATCAACAAAATTCTTGGAAATAGATTATTTTCGTAGTTGGAAATGCTTAACATCAAATATCAGAATTAATGTGGACATTTTATACGATAGATGAGGAGATGAAAGTAATGAGTTTATAGTTCCGTTATAGTGTGGTAGTGTGAAATTTGTATACAGAAAGAAGAAAGCGAACAAAGGACAATTTTGAGGAAGGTACGAATAGGGTAGAGCATCTCCTTTACCAAGCTCATCCGTTAATGAGGGATGGAGAGGGGTGTTTCACCCTTGCCACCACTGACAAAAGGGATGATCGCCGATTTGCTCATGTACCTCTGATGTGCGGAAACAGTTCTATCGATTGTTTCACGCTCAAGTCGCCACCTGACGTAAACAACTACCCGATGCGTACCAAAATCAAAAATTGTCCTTTATTCGCAGTCTACTTTGTATATAAAATTTTCACACTGCCGTACTATAACGGAACCATCAACTCTACAATTGAATCTCCTAATTGATTGTATAAAATTTCCACTTTAAGTCTGATATTTGACGTTAAGCATCTCCGACTATGTAAATCGTTAAATTCACGCATGAAGTAATAACACATGATTAGTTAAAGTAGATTATTTTTGATTTTTTATTTATTCATTTAGGAACTCCCTGGAGGCTCCTTCCATATATCCATCCTTAGAATTTCCATGCAATTAACCTCAGAAATTTCAGAAATTTCTGCTTATAATAATATTGGACTTCTCCCTTGCATTCAATTCGTATTCTCCTCAGAATTCTCAAAACAAAAATCCATCACAAATTTTGAAACTCTTGTCAGAATTCCTTTGAGATTGAACGCTGAAAATTCGATTCCATTGGAATTCTTCTCGGAATTTATTTCGAACTCTTTAGAATTCTCTTGGAAGTATCGTCAGAAATCACCCCAGATCCGCAGAGACCATCTTTGGAGTTAACGGGATTTTCATGGAATTTTCTAAAGAGCCCCTTTAAGCAAAATTTCAGAACTAATTTTGAATTCTTATTAGAATTGGAACTAGAATCCTCATCCAATCATAATAGAATTCTTCTCAGAACTCTCAATTCCCAAGTAACATTGTAAGTTTTATTAAGGTTTTATTGCATTCTACAAGTCTAAATCATGGTCTACAGAACCCTCATAAAACCCAAAATGTTACTTGGGTTATATTAGAATTATTTCCAAAATTGTTCCGGAGCTGATTTTTGCGTCTCTAATAATTTAAACAATAATAAAAACGAAAGTTCGTACGTGTAAAGCCAAGTTCAACTATATAGGTAAACCTAGCTTAAGATTTAAGTGCAGAAAAAGAAATCGGTCCTAAGTGCAGAAGAAGAAATCGGAAATCTTTAAAATTCTCATAAAATTTACAAAGTTCTTAATCATCCTTGAAAGACTTTTGAAAATCTATCACAGACAAAATACCTTTGGAAAGTTTCCAAGGTTTACAATTTATTTTCTGGGAAAGGAGGTATATTTTTCCCGATTTTCATTTTATTTCATTTTCATTTTATCAGCGATCACACACTGTACTTATGTGTGATATACATTGCACCCGACCGAGTTCGCGACATTGAACTTATCGAAACTCATTGTCGATCCGTTTCCACCGTTTCGTCACTTATCGGTGAGATTATTGTTCTTGGCGACTTTAATCTCGCTGGTGTTTCGTGGAAACATTCTCACAGTGGCTTTCTCTTTCCGGACCCCTCTGGTTCTGCTTTCCATCCTGGATCAGTTAGCCTTCTCGACAGCTATAGCGCAGCGACGTTATCTCAAATCAATCCCGTGGTTAACGAGAGCAATCGTAGCTTAGACCTCTGTTTCGTAAGCGCTCAGGATACGGCTCCATTCATCTCGTCGGCTCCTTCTCCACTCGTAAAGGAAGTTCCTCATCATCCTCCTTTGTTTATTACTGTTGAAGACAATCACATTCGGGATCTCGAAGACATCTCTACAACGGTGTCTTACAATTTCCGGAAAGCCGATCATCGTAGCATTGTCGATGTGCTGTCAAGCATTGATTGGGAAAACATACTCGATTCTGATAACGTCGAAACCGCTGCTCAAACTTTTTCACATGTCTTGGCTTATGTCATTGACAGACACGTACCTAAGAGCGTTCACCAGATTGCATCACACTGCATCAGTTCAAGCGAGTCAGCCGTCAATGCTACTTGCATTATCTGCGAGGGATTCAAAGGAAATTCAAGTCGCACCCGAAGTCTTTCTGGAAGTACGTGAAGGAGCAGCGCAGAGAGTCCGGTCTACCATCATCCATGAATCATGGACCATGGACCATGATATTGAACGGCGAAGTCGATTCCACTCCACAGGAAGTCTGCCGCCTGTTCTCCAACAAGTTTGCAAGTGTCTTCTCTGACGAGAGCTTAACCAACGAATTCGTGACTCTAGCAGCAACGTTCCACTTTCCGGTCAAGCTCTGGGTGGAATTGTTGTCAACGCTGAAGTGATAACGACTGCCGCACTAAAACTAAAGCCTTCTATCAACCCTGGACCGGATGGTGTCCCTTCAGTCTTTCTGAAGAAGCATATCGCTAACTTACTGTCACCGCTACAACATCTGTTCCGATTGTCCATATCGTGTGGCATTTTTCCATCGAACTGGAAATTTGCGCATATGTTCCCTGTGTATAAAAAGGGTAGTAAACGGAACGTGGATAATTATCGTGGAATTACATCGTTGTGCGCAATTTCGAAGTTATTCGAGTTAATCATCATAGAGCCTCTGCTCTCCCATTGCACACTGGGCCACGAACCAAAATTAGCAAGACAAAACCTCTAGCGCATTGGGTTTGCATTATGTTGAATTGGTGTCTTTGGCAAAGTTTCTTGGTTTAACATGCGCCTTCATTTGGTCATGGAAATTAGTTCAAATTCTCTCCGCATAGATGGTGCTGCGATACTAACTTTCTTATTTCGCATGATAGAGGTTTGCTGTTTTCTGCAAAGTTGTAGAACATAAAATAATATATAAAAATGCCCCAGGGCTCAAAGTTCTAGGTCTTCAAATAACAAAGATATAGTGAATATTGTAAAATTTAACTGAAATTTACGTTTTTTGTACTATGTTCCATACAAACGAGAAATCCTTCATTTTTAACACCGTGTATTTTTTAAGTCAAATAATTTACAAGTTTTGAGGAAGAGTTTCCAATATTTTGGGTCGATTCAAGCGAAATATTAGCCAAAATAGTGAAAAATACCATGATTTTCATAATCCGGTTTCTCGAAAAGTAGCAAGTATTAGCAAATAGTCGTTTACTTTCTGAAATGTACCATTTATCATCAATAAAAGATGAAAGTTTGCCGGACATATAATTTTATATATTTGAGATATCTGAATTCATACACCACAATGTTTATTCAATTAGCGTTCGCCAATGCACGGCTTGCTGGCTGCGTGCGATGGAACCGATGGAATATGCCTCTTATGCTTCGCTAGCTGCACGTTGGCGAACGCTGTATTAATGCATGCACAAAGCTTCTTCATGTATATTCTCGAACATGTGTGCGTGTGACAAATGTTGATGAGATATCTAGATTCATAATTTTTTTTTTTTAATTCTTACAACTAGGGTTACGGTATGTAATGTGGGTCTAGTCCTTTCATTCGGCCTATCACGCAAATAAATAATTAATTAAGGAATATTACACAAAAAATAAGGAAAATATTGATCACTGATGGTTGATAAATGTGTACCACACACAAATCAATTTATATCACAACATTTCAATACATTTTCAGCTCTCGTAAGTAATAAAACTGGTTGAGAATATCACAATGTTCGGAGTTTTTAGCCGCCATGACTTATAAGGTTAAGATGGGAAGGTTGACTGACGATCATCAAATGGCCTGATTATGGCATTTATTGATTGGAATTACCTGATAATACACACTAGACGTAAAACTTACAGTTGCTGTTTGAATATTTTATGTTTATTTTAATTGTTTAACAACGTTTTCACAAGTAAAACATGGACCCAACTTTAGGGACACATTTCTTTTCTATGTTCCTAACTATGGCCCATGAAATTCATTTGATAGCATATAGCAATAAGAGTAACGTCAACAATGTTGTTTTGCATTTGGATGATAAGGAACGAACAGGAAGGGAGATTTTTTCTGCCAAACCTGTATAATGAACATCACAATGTTCTGATTTAGATATTCTGCGGTCAAAAGACGATAAGCGAAATTTTTAATTTTTAATTTTTAAATTGAGTGATTTAATGTAGTTTTCGTAAAATTTTCTCTAAGAAATGTTTTGAGGAATGAAGAGCATTAAGTTAACAGTGATAGTGATAAAAAAAAATACATCAGAAAACGTTACCAAGAGCGTTTTTTTGAGGATCAAACAAGATAGGACGAAGTTGCATCCATAAATAGACCCAATTTGGGGACAATAGACCCATATTACATACATTTCCCTCGTGAGTTATTGTCTTAAAAAAAGTAAGTTTTTCAACTTTTCGTGGTTTCTGATAGCAAACGACATGATAAGCGTATCTAAGCATACCATTTAGCAGTAGAATATCGTTTGCAGGTAAATTCATTGATGAGTTATGATTAAAAACGTAATCGATGGCTGCATATTAGACCGAGGTTAGGGACGTATACCCTACCTGTTATCTTGCTATGTCGATTATTGCAACAGCATTTGCACGGGTCCTGGAAATGGCTCTATATCGGTTTGAGGAAACTGTTTCTGCATTGTCATCACTGGGTCAGAGGTCAGCAAAAGTGGATGGAATACGTCCTCGATGTTTGCAAGACGACTGAATTGTCGAGAATGGTGCTCCCGATATTTTCTGATGGATTTGTTCCGCCGCTCTTGCGCCTCTTCAGATAATAAACCAATCGGAATACAACAATGGCTTATGATTTTCGTTCCATGTACCAAGATTCTATGTACCATAGGTGACAAAGGGTAAAAACTATGATAATGGACAAACAACCTTCTAGTCTCTTCTGCGTAGGTTTCGAATGCCTTTACGTCTATTTCAAGCTTGCTAGATAGCGCACACAGAATTTTAACGAATCGACGAAGGATATCCTCCTCAATTCCTGTAATTCTTGCCGTTATTTCTGGATTCTGAAAAAATCTTCTGGCAGTGTTGCCATCATTACTATTACCTGAGGAAATGAAAATGTATTCGAATGGGTATCCTAACAAGACGATAAAATGATAATCAGTCGTCTTGCAAACATCGAGGACGTATTCCATCGACTTTTGCTGACCTCTGACCCAGTGATGACAATGCAGAAACAGTTTCCTCAAACCGATAAAGAGCAATTTCCAGGACCCGTGCAAATGCTGTTGCAATAATCGACATTGCAAGATAACAGGTAGGGTATACGTCCCTAACCTCGGTCTAATATGCAGCCATAGATTACGTTTTTAATCATAACTCATCAATTAATTTACCTGCAAACGATATTCTACTGCTAAATGGTATGCTTAGATATGCTTATCATGTCGTTTGCTATCAGGAACCGCAAAAAGTTGAAAAACTTACTTTTTTAAGACAAAAACTCACCAGGGAAATGTATGTAATATCGGTCTATTGTCCCCAAATTGGGTCTATTTATGGATGCAACTTCGTCCTATCCTGTTTGATTCTCAAAAAAAACGCTCTTGGTAACGTTTTCTTATGTATTTTTTTTTTATCACTATCACTGTTAACTTAATACTCTTCATTCCTCAAAACATTTCTTAGAGAAAATTTTACGAAAACTACATTAAATCACTCAAGTTAAAAATTAAAAATTAAAAATTTCGCTTATCGTCTTTCGACCGCAGAATATCTAAATCAAAACATTGTGATGTTCATTATACAGATTTGGCAGAAAAAATCTCCCTTCCTGTTCGTTCCTTATCATCCAAATGCAAACCACATTGTTGACGTTACTCTTATTGCTATATGCTGTCAAATGAATTTCATGGGCCAAAGTTAGGAACATAGAAAAGAAATGTGTCCCTAAAGTTGGGTCCATGATTTACTTGTGAAAACGTTGTTAAACAATTAAAATAAACATAAAATATTCAAACAGTAACTGTGAGTTTTATGTCTAGTGTGTATTATCAGGTAATTCCATTCAATAAATGCCATAATCAGGCCATTTGATGATCGTCAGTGCAACCTTCCCATCTTAACCTTAGAAGTCATGGCGGCTAAAAACTCCGAACAGAGTGATATTCTCAACCAGTTTTATTACTTACGAGAGCTGAAAATGTATTGAAATGTTGTGATATAAATTGATTTGTGTGTGGTACACATTTATCAATCATCAGTGATCAATATTTTCCTTATTTTTTGTGTAATATTCCTTAATTAATTATTTATTTGCGTGATAGGCCGAATGAAAGGACTAGACCCACATTACATACCGTAACCCTAGTTGTAAGAATTAAAAAAAATATGAATCTAGATATCTCATCAACATTTGTCACATGCACACATGTTCGAGAATATACATGAAGAAGCCAACGTGCAGCTAGCGAAGCATAAGAGACATCTTCCATCGTTTCCATCGCACGCAGCCAGCAAGCCGTGCATTGGCGAACGCCAATTGAATAAACATGGTAGTCTATGAACTCAGATATCTCAAATATATAAAATTATATGTCCGGCAAACTTTCACCTTTGATTGATGATAAATGGTACATTTCAGAAAATAAACGACTTTTTGCTAATACTTGCTACTTTTCGAGAAACCGGATTATGAAAATCATGGTATTTTTCACTATTTTGGCTAATATTTCGCTTGTATCGACCCAAAATATTGGAAACTCTTCCTCAAAACTTGCAAATTAATCGACTTAAAAGATACACGGTGTTAAAAATGAAGGATTTCTTGTTTGTATGGAAAATAGTACAAAAAACGTAAATCTCAGTTGAATTTTACAACACTATATCTTTGTTATTTGAAGACCTAGAACTTTAAGCTCTGGGGCATTTTTATATATTATTTTATGTTCTACAACTTTGCAGAAGACAACACACTTCTATCTTGCGAAATAAGAAAGTTAGTATCGCAGCACCATCTATGCGGAGAGAATTTGAACTAATTTCCATTACCAGATGAAGGCGCATGTTAAACCGAGAAACTTTGCCAAAGACACCAATTCAATATAATGCAAACCCAATGCGCTAGAGGTTTTGTCTTGCTAATTTCGGTTCGTGGCCCAGTGTGCATTGCAAGCAGTATCTAAGTGAAGATCAACATGGCTTCATAAATGGTCGATCTACTACCACGAATCTACTGTGTCTGACATCGCACATCACGCAAAGTATGGTTGAAAGGTCACAAACAGACGTCATCTACACTGACTTGTCTGCCGCTTTCGATAAAATAAATCACGCCATCGCAATCGCCAAATTGGATAGACTTGGGATTAGCGGAAATCTCTTGAGATGGTTTTGCTCATATCTCGCCGATCGTCAGTTGGTGATAGCTCATGGTGACTGCCGACATTTTCGCAGCTACGTCAGGAATACCTCAAGGAAGTCATCTGGGACCGTTGATTTTCTTACTCTACTTCAATGACATGAATTTAGTTATCGAAGGTCCACGACTATCGTATGCAGACGATCTCAAAATCTACTTACGGATCTGCTCGATCGATCAGTTTGAAGCGCTCCAACGTCAGTTTGAAGCGTTTGCCAGCTGGTGCCATTTGAACCGAATGACAGTAAATCCTGCGAAGTGTTCAGTCATTTTTTTTTTACCCGAAAGAAAGAACCAGTTATTTTTCACTATGCTCTCCGGGACACCATAATTGAACGTGTGAGCCATGTAAAAAATCTAGGTGTCATCCTGGACTCTCAACTTACATATAAGCAACTATCTCGTACATCGTCGACAAGTCGTCAAGGACATTGGGCTTTATCTTCAGAACAGCTAAGAATTTCTCCGACATCCATTGTCTCAAGTCACTGTATTGTTCCCTGATACGTTCCATTCTAGAATATTGCTCTGTGGTCTGGAGTCCGAACTACAACAATGGTACTGAGAGAGTCTAGTCCGTTCAATGCCGCTTTCTGCCATACGCGTTGAGAATGTTACCTTGTTACCAGCTATGAAAGTCGCGGCCAGCTGATCGATTTGGAGCCTCTTCGCACCAGAAGAGATACTTCAAAAGCCCTGCTTGTCGCGGACACGTTACATGGCAGAATTGATTGCATGGCAATCTTGGAGCAAGTAAACATTAACGTCCAACCCCGAATGCTTCGTAACAATGTTATGCTGAGAATGCCACTACGTAGGACAAACTATGCAATCAACAGTGCAATAGGCGGACTGCAGCGAGTATTTAACCGAGTTTCATCAGTATTTGATTTTCACCTGACACGACTAACACTTCGGAGATGTTTCTCTTCATTCTTCTCCAGAAATGGAAACAGTCAATGATCATGTTTTAATGTTTTGTAGTTTTAATTTATGACTTTGATTTTAATTTTAAGTTAAACCATCATTGGGACCATATCGAGTCTGTTGATGCTGACAAATAAATAAATAAAATAAATAAATGATGTACAAGGGGGTCAGGGGCCATGTCACCGATGTGAATATTCACACCATCCATAATACACCAGGGAAGGGGAGAGGAGTGAGCAACACAGCATCTTTACCCATGGGGGTTAAAAAAGTTCTGCGAGGTACACTTATGGTGAACTAGCTGCTCAGGGATTGTAGAAAGGAAGAGGGTTGGGTAGGTTTAAAATGCAGAATTAGATGCCGTCACGAGTGAATGCGCATGTTTAAACAACGTTGATCCAGGTACCTATCGCATAAATTTGCATATAATCTAGTTATGGTTATTGTCAATAATACTTACATTTCGATAAAGATGATGCTACCTATTTTACCTTATCTGTGATACTTATAATCACAGAATGCAACTTTGAACCGTAGACCAGGTCCATTAACAATACACTCGTTCCGAGAAGGGGGTCATGGTACCACTCATCCTGTATAGTCATGTTCTTCTTCTTCAGGTTCGCTCACCACTCGGAATGAACGTTCAATGTGGTTAGTAATATGACAGTGTTACATGCAAACGAAAAAAAGATACAGCAAGGATTAGTTTTTTTAAAGTAATAGTTTCACCTGAATACCCAACTAACCATATCTCAGTGACATTGTCTCACTCTGAACCTACATTTAAAGTTATTTTGTGATTATATGGTTACTTTGGTACTCACATGAAATGTTGTGCAAGTACTACAAGTTCAACAACGCCCAACTATGGACAGCTCAATGTTAATACCATTTGCTCTTTGAATCAGCGTACACCAAACACAATAATAATTGAATCAGCGTACACCAACATGAACACCTAAGAATGTATAGAGATAAAGCTCAAAATTACAATTTTAACTGATGGTACTTTACAAACATTAAACTGTCCAATATGGACCCTGCCAACACACGGCGCCTGCACGGTAATGTGGGCCGTCAGAATGGTTCATCAGTTGCGAAGTGAAGTGCTTCTCAAACTGAAGCGAAACATTTCTCATTTTTTCAACGTTATCCTAACGTAAACTTAATATTATGACCCATATGCCTGTCCACGCCCGAAACCCATCCACCACACAAAATCAAATAAAAATGTTTCTGTATGACAAACACGTCCAGACATAAACGAGAATATGGGTGTATATCTTCACTGTAACAACTACGGGTAATCATCGAAAATACTTGCATTTTACTCAGGCACTTTTGAGCAAACTGCAATCACTCTCTCATACTCGAAATGTGCCACGACCAAATTGGCACAACGATGCCCTATATACGCTCTGAACGGAAGAAAAATGACAATGTCAGAATAAACGAGAAAAAAACTGGTTGCTTTGATGGCGCACAGAATGTGTATTTCAGCGCGGCGCAGGACACTATAGACAAGAGCTTTTTATGGATTCGTGAAAGCACAAAGCGCAAACGTGAATGAACCTGCTACGTTTGGGCAGGCAGCAGAGAGTAGGAGAAAATGGGAAGAGTACAGTCCATTCAAAGGAGTGAATGAGTTCAGTTCGCTCTGTATAAAAGGTGTCAATAAAACTAAGAATTATTCAAGGCAAAATCGTGTGTTGTGATTTAGCGACTAATTTCCCTGTACCAAGCTATCGAAGTAAACATTTGGTCCAATCGAACCGGATGAGCGGACATTTTAGTCCGCCAAACGTAGTGCTTACGGAAATTTAGTTGCTGTCGTGAGCCGTGTGCAAAAGTTCGGTCCGGGGCCGAAGGTCAGAAAACGTTATGTCCGTGGCATAGTACGGGTTCTGGCAGTGTTTGCACCGTGTGCAAAAGTGCAATTAGTGAGGCCCGTGGCCGAAGATTGCGATTTGAAACAGAACGCACCGTGTGCGTAGTGTGGCCCGTGGCCAGAATATCGAAAATGATTATGTCCGTGGCATAATCATTGGAAAATCAAGCATACCGTGTGCGTAGTGCAGTCCGTGACTGAAAATCGAACGCAAATTTGGTAGTAATTATGCTTGTAAATGTGAATGTTGGACAATTAAACGCACCGTGTGCGTAGTGAGGCTGGAAGCCGATAAAACGAACGTTACAATTTGTGATGCACCGTGTGCATATATTGTAACTCAAAGTCAAAGTGAACTAGTAGACGTGCCCGTGGTACATCACTAGTTGAACGATTCCGGAGAAGTGTAGACATGAGTGACTGTGAAACACCACGAGGAGTGTTGCAACAATTAACAAGAAGAAACATTTTGGAAGCGCTAACAGGTTCACGTAGTGAACAAGAGAATACAATTCCGTCAATCGCGGAACAGAAGCTTTCTAAAGAACTGCTCGCGAAGAAGAAAGCAATGGAATCCAACTTGGAGGTGCTGATGGATCGGCGTGAACTGATCATAGATAAATTCATCAGGATGAAGGAATCGTTGCAAGGAGAAGTCAACATTCATTTGCTCAATCTTCACCTTGATACACTGCGGCGGTGCGCGAACGAATTCGACAAAATACATGCCGAAATTTCCGTGCTGCTGCCGAGAAATCAACGAGCTGCTGAACGCAAAGAGTATGCGGTCTTCGAAAAAATTCACAACGAACTTTACGTTGACTTGCAGACTATGATCGCCGCAGCGCAAGAAGCAAGTAATGTAAGACCAGGTACGTCAAGTAATGTCTCTAGTTTTCAACAGCCGATTATTGTGCAAGCGCCAGCACCTCAACTGCATGCTCCATTTCCAACGTTTGACGGGACACCGGAGAATTGGTACAGCTTCAAGAGCCTTTTCACGAGCATTATGGCAAAGTACCCGAACGAGATACCGGCGATTAAGATTCTGCATTTGCGGAATGCCCTAAGCGGTTCTGCGAGGAGTAAGATCGATCAGGACGTCGTGAACAACAACGACTACGAAATGGCTTGGAAGATTCTGGAGGACGCATACGAGGATAAACGGCTGATACTGGATACTCACGTTGACGCTATCCTTGATTGCGCAAAGGTCAACAAGGAAAACCGTGGGCAATCGATTTCTCAGCTGGTTGAAACGTGTACGAAGCACGTCGATTCTTTGAAAGGTCATGGCTATCCTGTCGAAGGCTTGGGGGAATTGATTGTGTCTAACGTTCTCTATAAGAAACTCGACAACGATACGCAGGAGCAGTGGGAGCTGAAGCTGCCTAAGGGAGAAATTCCTAAATACGATAGATTTGTTGAATTTCTTCGTGAACGAGGACGCGTTCTACAGCGTACGAATCGCTCACAGCAACAACAGGCAATGGTACAGACCAAACAACGTCCAATGAGTAACCAGAAGGTTCAAGTACAGACATCGAAGTCGTTCATCCAGACGGCAAGAGAAGCGTGTCCGTGCTGTGATGCAGAGCACGTTATTTATAAGTGCTCGAAGTTCCAGAGTATGGAGTTCCCGGAACGCAAATCATTTGCTGCGAAGGCGGGTTTATGCTACAATTGCCTGAAACAAAAACATCGTGTAATCGACTGTCCGTCCGACCAATGGTGCAAGGTCCAAGGTTGCGGTCGGAAGCATCATAGTCTGTTGCATCCTAGAGATACAACAGAGAAGACGAGTGAAGAAGATAAGTCCCCGTCACCAGGCATGAAGACGCAAGAGCAAACGCAGGATCAGCAAGCCGTAGAATGCTCAAGTGCAACTACATTGTGTGCACAGATTGGCACAACAAAGCGACAGGTACTGTTGTCAACCGCAGAGATTTTCGTGGTAGGAACAGGAGGTTCCACCGTTAAGTGTCGTGCGCTGTTAGATTCAGGATCCGACAGTCACATACTCACAGAGAGGTTGGCAAGTAAGTTGATGTTGAAGATGGATCGCATCGATCTTCCTATCACTGGTCTCAACGACATTCAGACTCGAGTAAAGTACTTAGTTTCGACGAAAATTCTGTCACGAATCAGTTCGTTCACAACGAGTGAATTAGAATTCTTGGTCGTACCAAGGATAACATCGAACGTACCCGTCGTGGAGATCGATACTAAATGCTGGAAACTACCGTATGGCGTGCAGTTAGCGGATCCGTTGTTCTACGCTCCAGGAGAAATTGATATGATTATTGGCAACGAAATATTTTTCGACTTGGTGAAGAAGGGACGCTTGAAGATAGAGAACAGTGCTGTAACCTTAGCTGAAACTGAATTCGGCTGGGTCGTCGGAGGTTCAGTGCAAACTAGGAGAGGTGCACCACGTGCACGTTTGTGTCAGTTCGGTAAACAAGAAGAGATCCTGAATGAAACTATGGTGAAGTTTTGGGAAATCGAGGACGTTCGTCTGGGTTCAACTTTGTCGGTGGCAGAAGCTGCTGTTGAGGAGCATTTCAAGGACACTCATGCTAGGGATGATCAAGGCCGCTATGTAGTGCGACTTCCGTTCAACGAGCTAAAGGATCAACTTGGTGATTCTTTTGTTATGGCGAAGAAGCGTTATGATCGACTGATGATTTCCTTGTTAAGGAATCCTGAGAAACGTATGCAGTATTTTGAGTTCATGACAGAGTACATAGCTCTCGGTCATATGAAGCAAGTGGAGGTCGTAGATGAAGGCGGATACTTCATTCCGCATCACGCTGTGTACAAGACCTCTAGTTCCACAACGAAAACCAGGGTAGTTTTCGACGCATCGGCAAAAACAACTTCTGGAGTCTCGTTGAATGATGCTGTAATGGTTGGGCCTACTGTACAAAGTGATCTGGTGGAGATAATTCTGCGCTTCTGTGGCCATCAAGTGGTACTGACAGCCGATGTTCCAAAAATGTACCGTCAAGTCGGTATGCATCCAGATGATTGCAAGTACCATAAGATTGTGTGGTGTGATGAAAACGGTGAATGGAAGGTGTTCGAGCTTCAAACTGTAACGTACGGTGTGGCAAGTTCACCGTATCATGCGACAAAGGCATTGATTCAACTGGTTGCAGACGAAGGTACACAGTTTCCCCTGGCCGCGCAAGTTATCGAAAAGGACAGTTATGTGGACGATTTTCTAACCGGTGAACAATTGGTCGAAACGGTGATCGATACATACAAAGAACTATCAGCATTATTGGCTCGAGGAGGGTTTGGCGTTCACAAATTCTGTTCGAATAGTGCAGAGGTCCTAGCTGCAATTCCAGAGGATCTGCAAGAAAAGCAAGTCAGTTTCGAAGAATCTGGGATTAATAATACAATCAAGACACTTGGATTGATCTGGAATCCTTCGGAAGATTATTTCGTTTTCCACGTCGAGCCGTTGATTGATGGGAGGATTTCTTCTACGAAGCGTGAGGTGTTGTCGGATATCGGTCGGCTTTTCGATCCATTGGGATTCCTGGGACCAGTCATCACCTGTGCGAAAATTATCATGCAAGATTGATGGCGTCTTGGGCTAGACTGGGATGAGCAGCTTCCCGACGAATTGTTGCATCAATGGCAGCATTTTCGAGAAGAGCTACCGGCAATAAATCAAAAACAAAAGCAACGTTGTGTAGTTCTCAGTAATGCGACATGGATTGAATTACATGGATTTTCTGATGCCTCCATGCGGGCATATGGAGCTGTGGTTTACATCCGAAGCATAACAGCAGAAGGCACAATCGAAGTTAATCTGGTCGCTAGCAAATCAAGGGTGGCCCCACTGAAACCGGTGACCATTCCCCGTTTAGAGTTGTGCGATGCTAAATTGTTAGCTGAGTTGGTTCGAAAGGTAATTTCATCGATGACTATCAAGTTTGATGAGGTCATCTTATGGTGTGATTCACAAATTGTTTTGTGTTGGCTGAAGAAGTCACCTCTGGCTTTGAATCAGTTCGTCGCCAACCGGGTGACAGCGGTGCTGGAACTAACTTCAGGTTACACTTGGAATTATATCAGGTCGGAAGAAAATCCTGCAGATGCCATCTCGAGAGGTGAATTGCCAATCGACCTGGTGAACAAAAAATCGTGGTGGAATGGCCCATCGATGCTGTGGAAGCAGGCGTTTAAAACAGATGAGCCAGAAGAATTGGAGGAATCAGTCCTGCCTGACATCAGGCCAGCAAGGGTGTTGGCGGCTGTTAGAAGTGAACCGCCAATGCAATTCAACAGAGTGAGTGATTACAGGAAGCTTCAAAGGGCTTGGGCCTACGTGATGAGGTTTATTGACCTGAAGAAAGAAAAAGTTGTGATTAGTGTCACCAAGAGTGTTACGGCAGAAGAAATGGTGAAGGCTGAAAAGGTTATTGTCAGGCTGATTCAGCAAGAAACGTTTAGTGATCTTCTGAAGTTGCTACGGTCAAGGTCAAGCAAGCGCCACAATCTGACGAGTTTGGCTCCATTCGTAGGAGAAGATCACCTTATTCGTGTTGGAGGTCGTCTGAAGTACTCTGCAATTCCATACGATGGAAAGCATCAGATGCTACTCCCAGAGAAACATTACGTCACAGAGATTTTGATTCGGAAATTGCATGAGGAGCATCATCACGTCGGTCAAGGTGGGCTGCTGGCTATTGTGCGAGAGCGGTACTGGCCAGTGAAAGCGAAATTTATCATCAAGAAAGTAATTTCGAAATGCCAAATTTGTGCAAGGTGCTATCCGATAGCAGGGAGTCAGTTCATGGGAGACATTCCAGCGTCCCGTGTAAATCAAGCGCCAGTATTTTCAAAGGTTGGAATTGATTATGCTGGCCCGTTTCTACTGAAGCTAGGAGGAAGAAGTCCAAAGGTTTACAAAGCATATGTGGTTGTTTTTGTATGCATGGTAGTAAAGGCCATTCACTTTGAAGTGGTCTCCAATCTCACGACGGACAACTTCATTGCTGCACTGCATCGATTTGTGAGCAAGCGTGGTTTGCCAAGTGATATTCATTCAGACAACGGAACTGCATTTGTGGGTGCCAATCATGAGCTTGCTGCACTCAGGGACTTGTTCAATGACCAACAACATCAGCGGAAAGTGGAAGAGTTCTGTGCAGTGAAGGGCATTTGCTGGCATTTTATTCCTCCAAGAAGTCCTCATTTCGGTGGCATTTGGGAAGCTGGAGTAAAATCCATGAAGCATCATTTGAAGCGAGTCGTCGGCGAAACCAAGCTCACTTTTGAAGAGTTGACCACATTCTTGGCGCAAACTGAAGCGGTCTTAAATTCTCGACCATTATTTCCAATGTCAGATGATCCTAACGATTTGTCGGTTCTGACTCCTTTCCATTTCTTGATTGGGCGATCGGGATTGGCAGTACCAGAACCTTCCTACAATGAAGAAAAGATTGGACGATTGAGCAGGTGGCAACACATTCAATTCATGCAACAACATTTCTGGTCACGATGGTCCAGAGAATATTTGCATCACTTGCAAGGTCGGCAAAAGTGGAATAGCAGCGTGAAGAAAATCGATGCTGGAGCGTTGGTTCTGCTTCTTGACGAAAATCTGCCTCCTCAGCAATGGAGACGTGGGCGGATAATCGCATTACATCCTGGCAACGACGACGTGGTCCGTGTAGTGACGGTCAAGACTACGGCCGGCGAGTACAAGAGAGCAATAACCAAGATTGCCTTTCTTCCATCTGTTGAGCTAGAGATCTCAACGCGGGGAGAATGAACGGAAGAAAAATGACAATGTCAGAATAAACGAGAAAAAAACTGGTTGCTTTGATGGCGCACAGAATGTGTATTTCAGCGCGGCGCAGGACACTATAGACAAGAGCTTTTTATGGATTCGTGAAAGCACAAAGCGCAAACGTGAATGAACCTGCTACGTTTGGGCAGGCAGCAGAGAGTAGGAGAAAATGGGAAGAGTACAGTCCATTCAAAGGAGTGAATGAGTTCAGTTCGCTCTGTATAAAAGGTGTCAATAAAACTAAGAATTATTCAAGGCAAAATCGTGTGTTGTGATTTAGCGACTAATTTCCCTGTACCAAGCTATCGAAGTAAACACGCTCTCTGACCAAAGCGCAGGGGAGGTAGATATATTTTTCCCGATTTTTAATCGAAATTGTATGCAAATTTTATTTTTTTTTAACAGATATGTATATTTTGTTAAAACTATTGTAGACTTTCTTGGTGCCAAATTTCACTCTGTTTTAGTAGAGAAAATGTGACTTTAGTGACTATTTTTAGGTAAATAGTTACTTTAGTGACTTTTTGATGAAAAAAATGACTTTTTAGTGACTGGCTTCAAAATAGTGACCTGCTACCAGCCCTGCGGACCTTCTGTCGGATGTGGAAAGGGGTTTTTCCAACCCACTCACTATGGCGAGTATTCAATCACACTCGATGATGGTCTGTTATTGCCTGATGTATCTGTTAAAAAGGTTGTTATATTCCTTGCCGTAGCCAGGACGTCGTGATCTTCTACCAAAACGCCGGTGGAATGAATTCTGATGTTGAAGAGTACCGCCTAGCTGTATTGGATCGTTGTTACGATATAATTGTCCTGGCCTCGATTATCGAACGCTTTCCACTTAAATCTTCGGTCCTGACCACGAGGTCTTTCGTAGCGATCGGAATCCTAACAAACGTAAATCTGCTGGTGGAGGTGTCTTTGTAGCTATCCGTGGCAAGTTGGAGGCAAAGACCATCGAGAACGATTCATGGAACAATGTGGAGCAGGTTTGGACAGCCATCAATCTGGGTGATCGCACACTATTTCTATGCGCTCTGTACATTCCACCTGATCGAGTCCGGGACAATGAATTGTCCGTCAGTTTTCACAAATATCGAAAGTGCCACTCCAGTTGATGAGATATTAATTTTGGGTAACTTTAATCTGCCAGGGATTCCTGTATCCAGATCCTGATAGCTCTACATTTCACGCAGGAGCTATTAGCGTACTCGACAACTACAGCGCATCAACGCCTTCTCAAATCAATCATGTAATTAACGAATTTTCAGAAGAAAGAATTACCTACCTTCTTATCAACATATTGAACATGATATATTTCGAAAAATTGTTTTCTGGAAAATGGTAGTAGCAATCACAAGAAAGCATAATCTCAATCGCGGTAAAGGCGTTCGGGGAAGTGACATTCATGGCATTGAAACCTCGTTGGAAATCATTCTTTCAATCCTACCGGAAACAGTGCACACCCGTCCATTATCGCGTGAATTTTACTGTTATATTTTGTGTTTCTAATTTAATGGTCACACTAATTACATTGTTTTCCTTTTGCCTCTAGACTCCGCCGTTTTTTTTTCAATTGAACAGTGCGCATTTACTTTCTGCTAAGGTCTGCATTTTTAGAATTTTTAGCATCCTTAAGGACAAACGAAAATCACATAATACATGCCAACTTAGACTATTCCAGTACTGTTGTAGAGTTGAAGAACTAAAAAAACTATATACGTATTGCATCATCGAAACTGAGATGGTTGGTTGAATAAACTAGAAAATATATTGCTGATCAATTATTTAGAATCCAATTGTTTATCTTGCAAGTTACTTTTTGGTTCCGGTATTTGTAACGCTACACTAGAAGAAGTTGCATAGAGTCTATATAGTCTAGTTGCCACTTGCCATTATAAATTTGGCCATTGCTAGGAATATTTTTTAGCGAGTCAATGCAATAATGCAAATGTTGAGATAATCTCTATAGATTAGTCATCTGAACCGTAGTAGCCAATTACAACTTTGTAACCGTATTTCAAGCGACGAATATTTACAAAAGAATTAAACAAGCGATTTGTTTTAATTTTCTTACCGACTGCTGCCAGCTGGTGCTTTACGATTCATCGTGAATGTGAGCTAGATCCGTGAAACGCCTTCACGACGAAGAATCCAACGATGGTTGCTGCTGCTATGCCAAGGCCAGCCTTCCACCAGAGCAACGGATCACTGGACATCAGGCCGAATTGTTTCAAGTGGCTGTAAAGGGAAGACAATGATCGGGTCAGTTTGGCCAGGGCCCGCGCGGTGTGTTTGCGGAAAGACACAGAGGGTCATGCGAATTGAGATTAGTGTTAATTTCAACTATAGCTAAGCAAGTAAATGACAAGATGTTAAGTGTTCCAGAAGAAAAATTGAAGGTTTAGCCAATTGATTAACTTAAAACCAATTCAACAGAGGAAAAGAGTTAGTATAATTTTGAATAATCCAATTAATGCTAAGCATTAGTATATGATGAGTTAGTAGCAGTATACAGAAATTGTTATGGCGCACATGTTTGTAGGTTGCAAACTTTACCAGTTCATCCAATAGTTATAACTTACGTTTGTTCCCACAGCTGCACCAATCTATGCTTATAGAAAAGAATCCACGCGGCTTGGAAACGACTAGATAAAGAAAAAGTGCGCTTTACTTACAGTAAATTAATTTATAATAGTGTTTTCAATTTCAAGACTACAAAACAAAAAGTACAGGATACGTGTGATATTCTAACGCTAACGGTTCGAGTCACCTAAAAACTCCAGAAAGGTAAAAGTTAGGCACTTGAATCGGTTCCACAAAATTCGCCCGAATGTCCAACAAATCCGAAAAACATTCGCCCCAATGTCATTATAGTATTGGTGGGTCCAGTTGTATCGACCGAAAATCCAAAGTCTTAAGCCAATCGGCCTACCCGCCGTCGCTGGAGATCACCCCCTTTATTGACGATTTCTAATAAACACCAGTTTTCAATGTTATACAGTGGTGGCCTTTCAATTAGCACAATAGGTCGATTTTGATACAAACTAGCCAACTTTGGCTATGTTTTGTTATGATCAATTGAGCTAAAATTTTGACACAGAGCTACAAATATGCTGAATTTTGCGTGAACGTAATATCAAATTATTGGAAGCGCTTGCCGGAAATTGACGGGATGGTTGAAAATGGCCAACTAATTAGCACATTTATAATTCGAATTTTCGAGATTATAACCAAATTCAATAAAATCTTGCTCAGTTGTTGGAGACCTGAATAAGCATCGAAAAAGCAGCAAAATGGTCATGCAATACCTAAACGAAACATTGAGGTACTTCATTAGAAAATTCACTAGGCATCCCCTTCGATCCCCCTATGAATTGTATTTGTAACAGTGTAACCCATAACGATAGTATAAAAAATTCTTTGATTTGTTTTCCGTCGATCTTGTTTTCCGTGCTGAGCACCAATGCTACCGACGCCAGGAAGGCAGCTCCCAAACCTGGTCCCCACCTATCGACCCATCAACTCATGAACCGGAGACCAACGGCTTTACTTCCCACCTTCCCCGTGATCAGAGATGTTATGCCTCAGAACATCCCGGCGGCGCCGACTGGGATTGAACCCAGGTCTGCTGGGGTGAGAGGTAATCACGCATACCACTACACCACCGGCGCCGCTAATAGAGTAAAAAAATATAAATACGGATGTAAATGCGTTAAACAAAGATATGTATAGTGCTTTAACTATATTTATGTTTGTATTACTTCCCCAGACAACCAGAAGTCATATAACAATGTGCAGACAGTATCGTAAATTGCTACAGTTTATGTCAAAATCGCATATAAGAATGAGATGCATCGCATTATGTTTAAGTTAAATCGTATGGAATGCAAATTTCCGACCTCTATGCGATGATTCATTTTTCCGTCGTACTGTATCACGAATCAAATCGGATTACATCGCAAGACTTTTAAAAGTGAATTTGTTATTACAGATTAAATCGTGTATGATGTTAAATCAACTCGTTTACAATTAAATTAAAATTTTCACGTATATGGCCTCCACTTGTGTACGTATAAGCCATTTCTTTGCATTCTATACGATTTGTTTGTTTGTATATATGTTTGTATATCACGAAAACAACTTTGAATATACGTGCATTCTGGTTGTCTGGGTCTGCGTGAAGTTAACGATTTTACATAGTTGAACATGCCAAGTTTCAAATAGTAGACAAAGTGGTCATTTTATACGATAGATGAGAAGATGAAAGAATAGAGTTGATAGTTCCGTTAGAATACGTCAGTGTGAAAATTGTACATAGAGAGTAGAAAGCGAGCAAGGACAACTTTGAAATCGGAATAATCATCTCTCTATACAATACAATACAAATACAAACATAAATATAGTTAAAGGACATAACTCTAGATGGAAGCTTACTATCAAGCCTAAGGCATATGATTTATTTAAAATTATAAATTCAAAAATCAGAAATTTCAAATATCCGAGTCCCAGTGTCTTGATGAACTGAGCAATTGAAATCTCGTCTTATCAAAAGAGTTCACACATTTTTCAAAGTCTCGTAATCTTAAAAACTTTCCAAAAACTGGAACTTGCTTTTTTCCGTGTCTTGGATCTTTAAAATGTTTTTCGGAGGGCGTTTAGCGGCATCACCCGTCGTTCAGAGGTTGAGTGCCACGAAGTGAGGGTTCGATTCTGCTCCAGCCGGTCGAACTTTTCGCAACCCGAAAATTTCCCTTCTGATCTATTGAGTGTTGTCCGTTGTCTAGTGTTAAGTGTTCAGTCTGTGCAACCTCTGGTTGAAGACGATGTCAATTGTTTTTTACATCCGAAGTACCTGAAAAAAATCCACACAGGATTTTTTTCAAGAATTTCTTTAGAATTATTTTAGTATTTACTAAAAATTCATCTTGATAGGTAGGGGAAATGTCGGTTTCGGCAATACCTTGACCTATTATCGTCAAGGGGTAAATAAAGTCCTAGAGCACTCAAATTTGGACAATAGATGCTCAGAAACACTATGTATCCACATGGCAAAATTGAGCTCTCAAGGACGTTGTTTGCCCCCTGACGATAATAGAATAAGGTATTGCCGAAGCCGCCATTTACCCTACTTTTTCTTGTTTTTTACTTTTTATTTTCTTCATAACATTATAGAATCTACAAACTCTTGGAATTCTCATTTGGATTTTTTCTCAGCGTAAAAGTAATCTCCCAACACTCAAACCCAAATCCCAACAACAATGTTCTTTTGAATTATTTTGAATTTCTGTTCGGGAATTCTTTGAAATGTTCATCAGAATTCATATGAAATCCTCATTTGAGTTCCATTCAAATTCTAAAAGGCATTGCATTATGGTGCTTCTTTGTAGAGTAATTTTTCTTATCACACCTCACAATTTCAAGATTTGTGAGGTTTATATATCTGTACTTTTCAGACATTGCTTACTTCTTGACAGCAAACAACAAGTAGTAGTTCGAGCTACGTGCATTTACAAAAACCTTAATATTTTTACTTGTGAAATCGCGAAGTGTACAGGGTGTCCGAATGTTATCAACAAAATGATGTTGAAATTATCTTTTATTGACAACTTAAAAAAATCAAAATACATTGTTTATTAAAGCAATATTTATAGAAGAAAACAGTCTTATTTTTTCATTCCAAAAAGGCCGCCCCGTGCTGAGATACACGCATTCACACGTTTCGGGAAGTTATCCACGATGGCCGCAAGTTCTTCTTCAGCTATTTCTACCCAAACCTTTATGCGGGGTTCTGCAGACTCTTGACTCCAAGATAGACCATACCGAATAGTCCATTGGATTTAAATCCGGTGAGTTGGAAGGCCATTCCTCTGTCGTCAAAAAGCTCGGAAAAAGGCGTTTGCAGAGACTAATAGACTTTTTTGCCCCATGAGCCGGCTGAGTCTTGTTGAAAAATCCACTCGTTGTTGCCGAAATGCTGTGATGCCCAGCTACTGAATCAATCAACAGCTTCTGATACACGGCTTGGTTCACTTTTACCCTTTTGGCTATGAAGATCAACGGGGTTTTGCCGGTGTGAGTTATTCCAGCCCAAACCATGACGGAACCGGTATGATGACTCCTTGAAATACTTCCTCGATTTTCAGAAATAACAGACTAACAGGAAGCAACTGCCGATCATTTTTTTCATCGGTAAACAGCACTGACTGATGGCGGCCCTCGGACAACTGGTTCAGAAGAACCTTAACTTATCTGAACCGATTTGTTTTCATGGTGTCATTCAAGTAGTGGTGTTTGCATAGTTTATATGATTTAAGCTTCAAGTCATCATGAACTATGGCAGCAGCGGAAGATTTCGACATTTCCAGTCATTTCGCCAACTTTCGGATGGAAATTGTTGAATTTCGCTTGATTCGTCGCCGGATTATCTCGCGCATTTGTGGAGTCCGAACGGTGCGTTTTTTCCTCTCTCGACGCGGTCTTCTAGCGTTCCAAGCTCCTGGAATCGTTTTATTGAGTCACTCACAGTAGATTTTGCCATATTCAGCGTCTTTGCAAACTCTGACACAGTTTTTCCTTGACGAAAAAGTTCAGCAACAGCTCCGCACAAACTATTCTGAAATCACAACCAAGCTTACGGCGTATAAAGACAATAGGTCAAGATATTAAACCATATAGGTATACTTAGTTTAATCCGTTTGGTTGTATAGAGGCATCCTGTCAATGTCTGTACGGATAATTTGAACGCTGATAATGAACGCTGCATGGAATCACCTTTAAATACTCCACCGAATGCTTTGAAGCTCTTCGTTTAATTTGAATTCCTTTAGGACTAAATAAACTACTTTAACATGGACTACTCCTAAGGATTCGTTCGGAATTATCCCCAACATTTCCATCTTTCTTCTTTTCAGAATTAGGCTGGAATTCTACTCAGAACTTCCTTGGAATCGTCCTTAAGCTATACTTGAAATTCTTTCAATTCAGTTGTATTAGAATTCTCCTCATTATTTTCTTGGACTTATAATCAGAAGTCATCTACAGTTCTTTTTCAGAATTCTTTTGAAATTCTGCTTAAAATTCATCCAACTCACAATTTCGATATAATTTTCCTAAACATTTTTTTTCTTTCCAAAATACCCGTAAAATCATTCTTTGTACTCATTTATTTTTCAAATTGCCTTGGATTGTTTCAAGAATTTACTTCAGGACTCTTTTGGGATTCTCCTCGGAATTCGTTTGATGCTCTCATCGCAATTTTCTTAGAGTTATCCTTAGATTTCACCACGAATTAGGAGGTTCTCTTCGAAGCAATCCTTATTTTTTTCTTAAAATTCTTATTACAACTACATTTGAGTACTCCTCAGAATTCCTTGAAATTTATTCCTTGATTTCTTTTTATGTGCATTTGAAAATTCTGTAGAAATTCTCATCGAAAGTTCGTTCTGCAAGTTCACTATGAACATTTTACAATAATTTCAATGTCTGTTTTTCTAGTAGATCAAATTATCTGAACTCCAGGACGATTAGAAGTACCTTGAACATCTGAGTTACTCGGAAATAACATTATTGCAGTCTTGGTTGATCTAGTAGAACAAATCAACTGATGTCCTGGACGATTTGGAAAACCTATAATTTCCGGTATACATAGTAATAAGTCGTGCATGATACACAAAGTCACATATATACGATTCGGTTATGATGATGGGACAACGAAAAAGTGCTAGGTTCATATTAGAATAAAAAAATATAATGAAAATGTCTCACCATTGGGCATACCCCAAGGAATATCCGTGTAAATACAGAACCGCGACGTGACCAACAAGTGTGACTTATGAAACTCTGGTAATTTCTCGATTATGTGCAGGGTGTTTGATTTGAATCGGTAAAAAATGAGAAAATTAGAGCCAAATTAACTTACAACATTTAGGACAACAAAATACTTCAGAGACGCAAAGGTTGATTTTCAAGAAAATTTGCATTTCAAATGAAAATGCATTATTTTTTTAAAAATAATGTTTCATCAAATCTAGGCCGGTATTATACAATAGAATGTCATAATGTAAGGTTTTTTTTTTAAATCTTTATTTAAGAGATTTTTAGCCATAGGCTAGTTCATCTCTTACATAATGTAAGGGTGTTTTTTACTCAGAATTTATGCTATACATAAATAACTGAAGATGATACATTGTTATTTTTTTTTTTCAAAGGTTACAAACAATACTCCTTTAGCTCAATCGGTAAAGGCGCAGCTACAAAGCAAGTCCATGCTGGAGGCGACTGAGTTCGTTTTCCGTCCGATCTATTCATTTTTCGGGTTGGAACATTTCTCTACTTCCTTGGGCATGGTACAGGCACAGACAACCAGACATAACACTCGCAAGTTGTTCATCGAACAAGCATTTAACGGACAATTTAAACGTATCGTAGTTGGTAGTACCGCCACCTGTGGCGCGCATAGTCAATTTTCTTGCGTTTGACGTTTACACACTACCGCCATCTGTTCAGTTTAGTGCCCACCACAGTGTACTCAACAGATGGCGGTAATGTTTTAGCGACGATGTTTTACAGTGAGAAATATTCAATGTGTTATGTCTGTTTGTCTGTGGTACAGGCATAGAAAGCTCTCAATTAAAATGTGAAAGTACTTCAAATAACACTAAGTTGAGAGTAGGCAAAAATCTAATAAACTATAAACAATAAGCTTGAAATGCCATGTAGTAGTATACAAATGGTATTTTTAGGTAATGAAAACAGTTTTTTTTTGTCGCGGATTAGTATTTGAAGTCGCGGATTTCTTTTGAGAAATCGCGGATTCCACGGATCAAATTTAGAAAATCTTGTAACAGCCCTGCATTCTACGTTGTTTATGACAGTGGCGTCAGGTAACCTCACTCTTTACCTGTTCTCAGACTTTATTACAGGTTACACGATGCGACTGGTTTATGGACATCTCCGTAGTCAAGATCTAACGAGTTTATTTTTGCTGCATGTTTTTCTTCCACAGATTTGGAATTTTTTGCATTGTTTTCCGTCGATCTTGTTTTCCGTGCTGAACACTAATGCTACCGACGCCAGGGAGGCAGCTCCTACACTTGGACCCTACCTATCGACCCATCAACTCATGAACCGGGGACCAACGGCTTTACTGATCAGAGATGTTATGCCTCAGAACATCCCGGCGGCGCCGACTGGGATTGAACTCAGACCTGCTGGGGTGAGAGGTAATCACGCTTACCACTACACCACCGGCGACTTAGCGGCGGTAACTAGTCACCGCGAACGATTCCTAAGAAAGCACTAGATGCGAAACTCGTCGCAGATGACCAAGGCAATGCAAGAAAATTAGTTTTCGTTAAAGGAAGTATTTCGACAAAGGTAATTGCTATCAGATATTTTTGCAAACAGTGACAGATAGCGGACATTGAGATCCAGTAGAGGTTCCGGGAAAAGGTGTTATATCATAACATGGTAAGTTTCAAATTTGCTTTTGTCGTAGTCGCCGTCATAGTCGCCGTACGCTGTACCATTCGTATATTTAAAATTAACTATCAACTAATTAACTATGAACTATCGCGTATCTCTGTTGTTCATTACATACCAAGCGAAAACCTAATAATATGTTGTCGTGGAGTGTTGTGGTTTTTAGAAGCTCGATGACCCTGGAGGGATCGTTTTTGTTTAGTGAGCAGAATATCATGGGTTTAATCCCAAGCTCTCCGACAACAGAATAAACCTCCATCATTGGGTTTCGAGAGCATAAAGCGCAGTTAATAACCAACAGTTGAATTATTTAAACTTTGAATTTCAGAAAGGATGTATGCGTGATTCAATTCTGAAGACACTGTTGGTGGATTACGGGGACGTCGCTTCATTTTAATACCTTCTTGTTAAGTCAATCGTAGATTGTGGTAATGTAAGGGACACGGTTGTTATAGAGCAACCGTTTTCACTTAATGAGTAGAAGACCATGGGTTAAAACCCAAGCCTCGGTACATTACTGAGTTGATCTAGCCAGGCCTCTATCGTAGAAAATCGTTAATAATAGAAATCGGTGGAACGATTTGGAAAAGTAATACGAATATTTAGACAAATGTGACGTACGCCTGATCCGGTTCGGAAGACATTTCGGTGATTTTTTTTTTTCATTGTAATCGCTTCTTGTAACCGATAATGAACGATCGTATTTCGACGCTTGTTGTGATGTGAGGGGAACAGTGGTCTTAGAGCGACCGTTTTTGCTTACTGAGCAGAAGATCGTGGGTTAGAACCGTAATGTAATTCCGTTAAAAAAAACGGGTACGTAAAAGAAATAATATTTGAGTTTTAGGAAAGACGTGTTGATTGGAGATCCATATCGAATTCTTCCCAAGAGCAGTTGTTGTCGTCGTCGGGATCGAAACATACTAACAACAAATTGAACGGAAACTTGATCGTAATGGTTTTGTGATATAAGGAGCTCGGTGGCGACCGATTTTGCGTACTGAGTAGAAGACCGAGGGTTCAAACCCAATCCCTTTCGCGCTATGGAATCGTTAGGACATCAATTCAGCATATCGTTTACCAAAACGAATCCTGCTGTAATCCCAACCCTTTTATTCAACATCCAAGTGATTTCTCGTGGAAGTGCAGAGGTGTTCTAGGCATTCATTAAAGCGAGTATTACGTCAACATATTCCTACCCATTCCTTTCTTGACCAGCATTCGGACATGGCTGGCGCTGGTATTTCCTAATTTTAGATCATCAGTATTATACATTGAGGAAGAATGCTACTCCCAAGCAACGTCTATTGGTTTTCTGTGTAATTACAGTTGATCTGGAAATAACAGAGTTGCATCCTCGGGCGGTCAATCATGCTCATGCTCATCTAAGTTGTTAAGATTTTCAGAATCTTGTGAAATTTTCAAAATCCTAAATATTAGGCTTCTCCTTGCCATATGGGTACCACCGACAAACCGACATGAATGGCCATACAAAGTACCATCAAATTTCTGATCAAAACACAAAACTGACATCGGCCGCCGTGTTCGCGAAAAATGTGTATCCTAGCCACGAACACGCATACAAAATGTTTGAGTTGGTGGTGTCTAAACTATTCCGGGCAAATTATTTTTATCTAGATAACAAATTTCTATGGTTTTTACACATAGGATCGCTGCACATTTGAATCCGCCGTTATAGATTCTCGATCAAGAGTTGATTTTAAGTTTCATGTCGGTTTGTCGGTTTGGGTACCACCCTCACTGACCATGTTAAAAAGTGGCGGGAAGACATTTGAAGATATTTTTCAATCTTGTTGCAGCATTCGGGTAAATGGTCCCTTAGGGCGAATGTTATAGAATGTTTTGCAGCTCCAGCCGCGTCAACCACTTTTCAGCATTTAACCAAATATACCATATTAGTTATCCCTCGTAATGTTTATAAAACACATTAGGTGCCTTAACTATATTGTTGATATAGTATAAGGAATGTATCGGAAATAAACTATCCACATACATTTGCGTTGCACGCACGTATTTGTGATGGGTTTAATATGCTTATCACTGCATCCTGTGCGTTTGACTGTGATTTTTCGTTTATTTTCTTTTTTGTACGGTTTAAATTCTTCTTTTCCAAAATTTCGCGCATTGAAAATGAAGTGAAAATTAAGGTTTTGGACACATGGCTAAGTGAAAAGGGTGTAACTATGCGAAAATTGTAAAATCCATCATAAACAATTTTTGGGGAACACTATTCTTTGGATGAACTGCCAGGAAGAGGTAGAAAACTCGGATCTTCCAACCCGAAACTGGACCAGAAAGTGGTATATCTAATTAGGAAGAACAAATCAATGTCGATACGTGATTTGGCCAATAAAGCGGGAACGAGCGTCGGATTGATCCAACGTATCAAGAAACGGAACAACCTGAAGACCTATAAGAAGCAGAAAATCGGCAAACAAAGTGCAGAACAAAAGCAACGTGCTGCAACAAAGGCCCGGAAATTGTATTCGCGAACTTTGCAGCGACCGGATGCATGCATTTTGATGGACGACGAAACTCAAGCAATATGTTCCTGCGGTTTGAAGTCTACCATTTTTTACACTACCGGAACTATAAATGCGGAAATCTATCGATCTGAGTGTCTGCAGAAGAGGTAACTCCTTAGCGTTAGTGTTCTAGATGTACTTCCACAGTTATTAATTGAGAGCTTTCTATGCCAACCAATGTATGCATTTGAATATTGTGTGGCAAGCACAATGATACTCTATGCCCAGGGAAGTCGAGAACATTTCCAACCCTGAAGATTTCCTCGACCGGATTGGGCATCGACCCCGTTACCTCCGGCCAAGTAATACCGTTGGCCTTTACAGAATAGGCTATCTGAGGTCCTCTACCTAACTCTTGTCCCATAATTTCCCTTACTCAGTTTTTCCCGCATCTTACCCCATATTTTGTCAATGTGCGTATGCTGCGTATGACTCTTTCCAACTGTGTTGCATTATGTGGGTTAAACTTAAACATACACGAAAACTCCATTACCGTGCCAGTTGTGAACAAAATGAAAAACCTGCAGCCATTAAACAAATCCAGCTTATATCAAAACTCGAATCAATCAAACACTAATCGAACAATAACCCCAACAAGATCTCCGTCAACATAAATTAGAACGTAAGTTTGCAATTTTTGCTCTTTCCATGTAAGCCTGCAGCCATTTTCAAAACTACAACTCTACTTCAAATTGTGAAACAAAAACCTGCCTCATAATGTAAAAAGTAAATGTACTCACGGAAATGCGGCCATCGTCGCCAGCTTCGTGTAGATGTCCTTCTTGTTGTGCTTGAAGCTGAAGTACTGCGGCGGAAGCAGTTTGTACTTGTGGCAAAAGTCCGGCGATTGAAGCAAATACTCCTGCCGGATTTCCTCCATATCCGCCTTGGCACCGACAATCAGGACCGGAATCTTACTCTCGGCAAAGTATTTGATGTATATCCGAGCGATATACTCGAACGACTTTGGGTTGTTGATGTCGTACACCAGGCAAGCCACGTCGCAGTTGACTTCGCTCGGTTGTAACGGGTCCAGAACCTGGCGCACGTCAATGTCCCGCAGAACGAGGTACTTTTCCTGACCGTACACCTGAACGGTGTTGATTGCGTACTGGTTGGTACCACGTATATCCTTATCCGTTAGTTTCTGGAATGGTTTTTTTGTTGTTTTAATCGAAATGGATTATTCAAATGGCTCGATACTCTTACCCGCATGTCCTCTGATAGGAAAGCCCTGCAGAATGCTGTCTTTCCGGATCCCTTTGGACCAATCACGTGACACATGTAGACGGATCGACTGTTTTGCTTCTTGGCCAGATCGATCCTTCGCTCCCGTGTGATGTGTATCGCTGCCAGCTGGGATTCGTTCTCGTGTACGCTGAATCCTAAATAAGCCAGGTATTCTAGGGTTTTGTTCAGGTCAACAAGCGTCATCAACGTCCAGCGACACATCCAACCGTGTAGCGTTGGCCAACCGGATTCGTTTGTCGGAACCGTCCGCTTGATATCGGTCGAGAAAGGTGGACAAGGGCAAGCACTGAAAACGACTCGGAACTCCTCCGGAGAGAGAGCATTATCTCCGTCCCTGTCACTTCGCTCAAACAGCGAAATTAGAAACTGTTGACCACGGTGGGATAATTCGGTACTGCTACCGGGAGGAATTTTGATCGTTGGGTGAAGATATTCCGGGCTCATTTCTAAATTTTCATTATAACCAAACCGACGCAACACGGCCCATGTTGTTTCATTCCTTCCCCGTTGGATGAACAGGCAGTGCAGAAAGAGGAAGCCCTTTAGCGTAACCGAATCATTCCGGATGCCATCCGGTGTGTTTTTCATTAAAACGGCCTTCACCTCGTCTAGGACCTGTGGCTGCAGTGGTGCGTTGAAACAGCGACGCTGGAAGTGGTTCAGCTCATAATCGTTTAGCAAACCATCCCCGTCGATGTCACATACTTTGAATATTCGAACCAGGGCTTTCTTGCAGGTCTCGGTTAACTGAAATTAAATTTTCTTGTTTAAATATGTACCTATATTTTTTTTTATAGCTTACATCCTGTTCCTCCATGATATACAAAGGAGCTGTTGGATGAAGAACTGCTTTTTGCGCGTAGTAAAACATTTCCGAGATATTGTGCAGTGTTTTCGCCGAACATTCTACGCAGCTCTCAACTTCTGGAAAGTCCTCCATGATTGATAAAACATGCTGAATCGTAAAACAAAAAACACAATTGCATTTCGTTTGCGTTGTTAGTCATACTAATTCACACTTACGTCTATCGTTGAGTAATCGATGAGATCAATTTTATTACCAACGAGGACCACTGGCTTTCGCTGCTCGCCGGAGCACTCCCGAATCACCGGTAACCAATGGGTGGTGATCCGATCCAACGATTCATCACACTCAACCGAATAGACAACGCAAACAACGTGTGCTTTCTGGATTTCTTCCGCTAGGGTTTCATCAGGTTGCTCGGTAGCTAATCAAAGATTTTAATTAATTCATTAAATAATCCAACATTGAATCCGCAATTTACCCGAATAATCTACGATATTTGTTGGTACCTGTTCCGGCGTGACATCCGCCGGAATGGTAATCTCTTCTGCCTTCGTGGGAACATCTTCCGGAAACTCTTCACTGACTAGCGAAAGAATCAGTGACGTCTTTCCGACGCCCTGATCCCCCACGAGCAGAATGCGGACGTGTCGTCTATGAGACGAAGACCATGCCACCATTATCGTGCAGTTTGTCCTATGCAGGAACGAATCTCAACTCACATCTAGGAAGCGCCTGATATAAAATCAAAACATAAACCTTCCTCCTGATAAGATAAGCCTTCGAGAGAAACACAGAAAAGAAAAACTTACACAATCGATCGTCAAAATAGCTTCACCTTGCCACCTTCCCCTCGAAACAAAATTTAGTTCGGGGATCTTTCTTCCCTTCGCGTATCAAAAACAATTTACTCCACCAGGCTCCCACGACTTTTACTTGGCTTCTATCCGGTGGGGGTCAACAGCATAAAAGCGATCCCACAGCATAAAATCAACATAAAATTTCACTTCACCTTCCTTCCCGTGCACCCAGAAAACACTCTTTTTTCGTTTACTCTGCTACACAGTCCGGAACGGTACAATCACACCGCAATCTACTCTGCTCTCGAAGAGCACCTTTCACCACCGGATGGCAAATCACTGTTCTACGGCACACACAAATACGTGAAAATCCGATCGTTCTTTTCCTCCCAATCCGCGAGCACCGGGAACTTCGTGGCATCCAACAACTCCCCCGCCGAGATTTCGCTCGACGAAGACGAATCGAATCCGTTCTGCGTTTTTTCTCCTTGCTTTTATGTTTGTTATGCACTATATACTCTGATCGGGAAGGCGACCGCGACGGTGAGATAGTTACGAAACCATCTGCCTCTGCACCGAGTTTGCAAGTTCTGACTGACTGACTGACGGGTGAATGAATGGGAAAGGACAAGACGAAGACGGATGAAAAGAAAATACGGAAAATATTTACACTTCGTGAGTTTTTCCACTTTTGACAGTGTTCTCTTTCGATGTGTTGTCCAGGGTGTGTATAATAGGGTGTTCTCGAGTGCTCAATCGTCATTCTTCGCTGCATACACACTAGTGACGGTAAAAGCACAAACGAAGTGACAGACGACTAACTGGCGAAGAAATCAATTAAAATAATGTGGTTCGCTGTTATAGAATTTTCTTAGAAGCTTGTGCCATCAGCCACCAGATGGGCTAGTATTTTTGTTTTGATTTGAACATAGTTGATTTTGTGTGCAATATGATCTTTGACAGTGTGCAAAGAGTGTATCATTTTGTCATTTTTTTATGCATTTCAGTTTAGAGTAGAGTGAAAGAGATAGAACCAAAACATTCTAGTACATTTAGTGCTGCCATGTGGTACAATCAACAATCAATACGAAACTAACGATTTTAAATTGGCTCACCACTTTAGTAGCCTATTGGTCCCAAGCAAACGATTAACGTACCCTATTCTAGTTGAAATTCTATTACTACACTATGTTTGTTTTGATTCGCTATGAAAGTTTGACAGATAACATCAGGGGTGTGTGGATTCATGCAGAACATGCAGGGGTGAGTGAAATAGCTTGGGACTGCTTGGGACCGTTGTTCTGGTACTGAGTGAGCCAAAAATAATAATGATTTTCTTCGGGACCCAGTGGTCTTAGACCCTAATAAAAATTGTATGGTTAATTTGCTTAACGACGTGTTCTGGGTATCATCCAAACCATTTGTGGAATAGTTCAATGATTTGGGTTATCATTCGTTTATGGTTATTTTTTATTAGGGGAGTTACCTCTATGATAGAACCAAAACATTCTAGTACATTTAGTGCTGCCATGTGGTACAATCCATTATTAGTGCTGCCATGTGGTACACTGAAAAATTGCAATAGCAGGTGCGTCACCAAAGTTTTCGAGCCGCTCCGTCGCTGTCACTTCGTTTGTGCTGGTACCATAGAGATAACCGAATGATCTAATTTACTCCAGCCATGTGTGATACAAACACTGATGCACTTCGGGGGGCCACTTCTGCCATTATATAATTCTGTGGTAAGAATTTAAGTTAAAAAAAAACTAACAGCCTTCAAAGCTGAAAATATTTGTACTAATTCTTAAACTTCAATAATTTAAAAAATATTCCTTCAGAATTGCAGTCTAATATCATTATTGAACATAAAGTTTGATTAAAAAGAATTATTCTTATATATAAATTTACAATTAATTTAGCGCCTAAACTTCAGCCATTTAATTCGCACTCGTCGACACAAAACTATTCAAAACTCATGAAATTTGTCTTGCAACGGTGATAGCAAACTATAGCTAAATATTTCTTTAGTATTTTTAAGTATGCTCAGGTATCTTAGATATCAGTAAGTATAAAACGAGAAATACAAAGCTTATAGCGAATTTGTTTTTGATACAGTTCCAACCTGGTTCGGGTATCAAGATGGAGTCGGCTTGATGTCTGTCAAATGTCAGTGTAAACGTTTGTTTTTGTAATCTGGCTCGGGATGAGATTCGCACTAACAATAAGCTCAAGTTCGAACGGGGTTGGAACTGGTTCCAACGTGGATAATAAACAAATTCCCTATTAGAGTGGGATGGACCTAGTATAGGCCCATTCTGCGCGGCGTGAGAGGTGGGGTGACTCGCTGTCACTAGTGAAGTGACAATTGTCACCTCGCGTGAGGTGAATAATCTCCGTGCAAATCAAATCGAGAACCACTTCACCCGAGGTGACAATTGTCACTTCACTGTCACCTCACCTCGCGCCGCGCAGAATAGACCTGAAAGCTTATTTCTTTGGGTCGAATAGTACGTTCAAGCGCTGTCCAGACTGAGCAGTTATAACATGTTATAACGGTTGCCAAATAATTGCAACACAGAAACCACCATCAAGATAGCGCTATAACATGTTATAACTCTGTAGTCTGAACGTACTATCAGACTACAGATTTATAACATGTTATAGCGCTATCTTGATGGTAGTTTCTGTGTTGCAATTATTTGACAATCGTTATAACATGTTATAACTCTCCAGTCTGGACAGCGTTTGACCAGCGTTGAGGTTACATGATTGCAAAAACAACGATGACATTATTGTTACATGATTGCAGGTTTCAGGTTTCAGATGTTCAGGGGAAGTGGTAATATTCGACTTGGACTAAAACGCGTCATGCGGCACCTCAAAACATTTAAGCATTCCACAACAGGTTCAATGGTGGTGAAATTGAGTTGACTCTCAAACACTTCTTTGAACGCCATCGCCTCGATTGTTTTTTTAAACGAACAACAATTAAAAGAAAGCAGAATTTCATTCGAGGAAGCAGCCATGCGGGTATGGCGTTCGAGGTAATGGAAACACAACTGCCAGAGACGTGTACCAGCATCAACTCACATGAACATTTAAAATAAAGATCATTCCTCTATTCTGCGAGTCGAGTAACTCTCTGCCACTAGTTAGGAAGTCTCGTCGTGGTGACGTGACTATCCACTTGTTTGCACGGTGTGTAATGTCAAAATATTAGCCTCGAACATTCGGTGTTGTCATAGAATCGATTCAACTCATCAAAAGGAAAGTGATATAATCTTATGAATGAAACGACATTCCCATCCAAAACCAGCAAAATGGAGCACAGCGCAAAACACTGATACTTATCAATCGTATTTTTCTCGTTTTATTACTAAGCTCTTTCCCTGGCGGATGACGTTAAGACAGTTAATTTTCCCTAAATGAATAATTTTCCAGTTCCCATCTTAGTAAAAAAAAGAAGTTTTAAATTATACACACACTACGAAGTTCGCCTTTTTGCTGCTTTCTTTATTTGCATTTAGTAAATTCACGCGTTTTATGTTGCTCACAAAGCATGACTTTTCCTTGGTTGTTTTTTTTACAATTTAATGACTATTCCAATCAAAACAACTGTTCTTCACTTCATACCGCAAAATCCCGTCCCATCACACCGCGCATACAGTCTCCCCCCTCTCCCCCACTCAGATAACGCGCGCTTCGCATCGCTTGTTGGCGCTGGATTCACCACCATACGCAGAACACACACGCTTCCCGCAAGTCTTCTTCTTGATAGGTATTGACCTGTTGTTTTACCCTTGTTCTAAATTTGTTATTCATATGCTCCTTTTTAAAAGAACTGGTAATGCAGCGGTTTGTTGCATTTTTTTTTTGTATGATTTAGCAATAAAGTCTTTCCGTTGATTTCCCTTTCCCCTTTCGTTTCGTTTCAACACTTTTGTCTGTTGGTTGTTTTTCTGTTAGTTTTATTTGTTAAAAACCGGCTGCTATTTTCTTTTCCTTATACTGATGATGACTTTGATTAGACTTCATTAATTATACAAGAGAAAAACTTGCTTGCTTGCTGATCCGACTGAGACGATTGACTATGATTGATTAGTGTTTAGAAAGAAAGTGTTTGCTCACTTTTGTTATTTCAAATTCCCTACGTTTGACAGTTTTCTGTTTGCAGTAGCTATTGTTTTTTTTTGCGAAGTTCCTCAAAGAAAACACATAATTCAGGTTTACATAGAACGAAATCTGAAGCGACATAGTTCAATTTCCGTTGGTTGTTTCTATTACTTTTGCTGCAATGACATGATTAAGTGTGTACGTATTTGGGTGTTTATTCCACTTAGGTGTTGTTGTTTGTTTTTTTTTTATGTAATTACATAGCAATTCATATTATATCATTCTTTTGTCCCATTTTGTCAATGTACAAAATAGAAATTAATATGCTTAACGTGCGTTGAAGACGATTTTTTGTTGATGTTGCATATTTTTCCGATATTTTACTCGGTAGCCTCGTATGATTCGATCGTTTCGCCACAGCAAAGGTCGCCGCCTTCCGGGACGATGGAAGTTCTGGACGTTGGGATGAAGCGATGCGCCGATGAGTGTCCAGCATCGTCAAACTCGAATGGTACTTGCGTTGGTTCCGGAAATGGTTCACCGCAAGAAGCAATGGCAGCTTCCAGAGCTTCCAGCTCCTCGTCGTGCTGCTCGCGAGCTTCCTCTGCGTCATCTAAGCTGGCAAACAGAGCTGCGTCTAAACTATTTACACTGATTCCGGACGTTTCCATGATGACTGGCATTGCCACCAGCAACGGATCCATATCCGCTACCTTCCAGCCACGTTCCAGACCTGGTGGGTGGAAGAAATAAACAAAATGTTTAAATAAATGCCGGTTCACAATCCCAAAATTTAAGCTCAAACAACTACACAAATACCATTTTTCTTTCAAGGTAAGCTGTTATAACAGGACGTCATCGGATCAATTATTTACGGAAATTGGGCCTTCCGGCAGACTAACAGACATATCTTTTGCTTGCCATTTATATTAGACTCATTTAGTGATGAATTATTGAAATTTTGGTTAATTGACAGTGGTGCCATCTGAGGCGTTTGACGTGTTAAGCTATGCTTAACCGTGTGATCAATAGATGGCGGTAATGTTGTCATTCAGTGATTTATGTCTGCTCGTATGAATCCGATTACGACCTAGCAGAATATCTTGTAAATATGGGTGATAATGTTCGGTAGACAACACAACAGAAAAAAAACACCTCTAATATAATCAACACAATTTTGAAACCAAAAACCAAAAGTGCATACAGCAGAGCAAAACAAAGATAACAAAAATGAAAAAGTAGACAAATTTAAAAAAGTATATGAATATATTTGTGTATATTTCTTCCATGCACTGCGTCTTCTTCTCGGCTTCGTATGAGTTTGTTACTGATACTGATAATTTCAATACATCAATTATGGTTACTGTGCACAACTACATGACATTTTTGCGTTCGTATGTTTTCTCGAATAACGTAGTTTTGATTAAAAAAATATACTTTTCCTCTATATTTCCACAAAACTACTCTGGATGTTAACTGTTTGGGATAGCTAAATAAATAATTATTCTCCATATTTTAAATAAAAATCATAGCTAGCATGTGGGTCGATGCATGGAGCGCGCTTCAGTACCAAAAACAACAACGAGTTATAAAGCATTGCCTCTCACAGGAAGTTATATGGTCAACATATATACTTTTATACATTTTAGCATTGTTCCCAATCACTTGATTGTTTGTGCCGTCGATCGTCGTGTCGTCGGCACCCTGCTGTTGTCGTTGTTGTTCTTGTTGTTGTTGTTGATGGTGCTGGTGTGCTGGTGGTTGTGGTGGTTGGGAGGTGTTGGGTGGCATTTTGACGGGTGCAGTTGGTTTGGGGTTGAGCGGAACAGATTAGAATACAACTGAAAAAATCATAACAGGAACAGGAACCAAAAACAAACTTAAAATAGAACACGCAAGACGATACTATATTAAATATACCGCCCGACAGTGAGACAGTGAGAAAGAACGACGACAACACGACAAACCAGAGAACAATATTGCGAAACGAGCGAGAGACTGAGAGGAAATCAGGGTGTGGTAGAGTAATGGAAGGATTACTAACTGGCCGAATTTACAGGAACATGATGGTGGAGATGATTGCTGGCGGATGCCGAACCGATGGACTTCGTGTCCGATCCGGACATGCCACTACTGCCGTCGGTGGCCACTATTCGTTCTCCGGACGATTGCATTTTCGCTGCCGCACCTAGCAATTGCTGCTGTTTACTCCTAAGCGTATCCTCTATCATTGTAGCTAGTTTTTCACGATCCGTCTGAAAAAAAGAATAACAAATTCCGCATGATCAGTAATGTCCTATCGAAACCCCTATCCAGCGGCTACAATACTTACTTCATGAATAAATCCTAAATGTACTAGTTCATGCGATAGTGCGACGGCAGAATCGTCCGGCGAGATGGGACATGTTAACTGTCGGTTCATCTTATCTTCCATCCTTAATAATATTGTCATCTGAAAAATATGAATAGCGAAAATTGTTTAAGCATGTAATTTTTCATGAAATTGATGTCGAGATAATGCATAGGAAAGGGAAAGACCGACTTAAGTGATTTAGGTTCCTACAGATAACTTGAATGCATGTTCCTGCAACTTATGCACATGAATACTGCAAAATTGTAAATTGTACAAAAACAAGTAGCGGTAAGAGGGGCGTAGTGAACAGGTGGGGCATAGTGAGCATCCCGTGCACCAGCTTGAACTTCCGGCCGTTCGGAACAAATTGGTTGGTAGTAGGATCAATATCATAATGATATTGAACCTACTAAGAGTTGATTTGTTTCATGCAGCTAGAAATCCAGGGCCAAACTGCGGGATGCTCACTATGCCTGTTCACTGCACCTCCTCCCCCTAATCGATGAAAATTTGAGACGATCTGCGTTAATTTTCAAATAAGTTATTACGAATGATTGGGAGACGAACCAGCCCAAGGCTAAAAGTCTCTTTAATAAAGAAAAAAAAAAAAAAAAAGAAAAAAAACGAATGATTTGACGATATTTAGGGCCAGGTGGAGCAAGAGTGCCACCCCTAAACATTTTGAAAATAAACACATTTTCAACGCTAGCTCACTCCCCCCCCCTCACGAATCGAGGAAGCTGAAATCGACCAGACAGCCGCATTGAAGAAATTCACTAAAAATCGCACGCTGTCGCTGAAACATCACTAGGTTAAGCGGGATTTAGACTAGGCAAGTCAAATGATCAACTCAGTTGAATTCAATTGGCTTGAAAAGTTGAGCCTGGTTCAACTTTTTCAATTCAAGTGAGTGATCAAGTCAGTTGAATGGCATGGTTTACACGTTCAATTCGCGTTCAAGTCAGTTGAATTCATCTGACTTGATCAATTGACTTGCCCTATCTAAACCCAGCTTTAGGCTCACTATGACTTCAAGCGAGTTAGTAGTCGTTGCTAATTGCGTTATCAACGAGGGATGCAGAGCAAATTCAAGCACACCTTCACCAGACTTTTTAAATGAGCAGCACAGAGAGTCGGGCATATATGTACCATCGTCAATGATATTGTAGTGTACGGCGAAGTCGCTTCCACCCCTCAGGAGGTCTGCCGGTTGTTTTCTAACAAGTTTGCCAGCGTTTTCTCTGATGAGAGATTGACCGACGAACACGTTACCTTAGCAGCAAGCAATGTAAAGGGTGTTACGATCAAAATTTGGTCGACTTAAACTTGACGCATTTCTTTTAAACGATCATGTCGCCGCAGCGACGACACAAAGAGTGCCTTATAAGAAGGTAGTGACTCCAAATCGCGACGATAAACAAAACAAGGCGGCCAAAACACGATCCCGTAAGCTCTACATGACGATGCTGGCGAAGTTCGATTGCGTGGTAATGGACGAAGAAACCTACGTCAAGGCAAACTTCAAACAGCTTCCTGGGCAGGAGTTTTATACGGCCGGAAGGGGAAAGGTGACAGGTATTTTCAAGCATATGAAACTGTTGAAGTACTATCTGGTTTGGCAGGCTATCTGTACCAGGAAATTTACGGGAACGAGTGTCTGGAAAAACGTCTGCTGCCGTTGCTGAAGCAACACGATTGTTCCGTGCTGTTTTGGCCGGATTTGGCATCCTGCCATTACGCAAAAAAGGCCATGAAGTGGAACCCGAGCAAAGTCGGTTAACAAAATGGAAGCAAATCGATATTAAAGTTTTCAGTTCCTATCATAATGAAAACTCATTTTGATTTCAATTTTCGCGACATAGGGGAAATGTATGTAATGTCGGCCTAAGTGTCCCTAATTTGGGCCCATACATAAATTCAGCAATCGATTAAATTTTCAATAGCAACCAAAAATATCCATTAGTACCGTCCCAATGATACAATTGATAAATAGCAGATTTTCAGCGATGGGCCCAATTTTAGATCCATAGGCCAACATTAGAGCCATTTCCCCTAAGTCTGATATCATATTGTGCTTCCATTATGCAGTCATTTTTTTTAATAAATGCAACTTAACTTCAATTTCTGCTGTTAACGTCTTGTTTAAAACTTCATTTAAGTTCATCGGTCGTTGAAGTAACGATTATTGTTTTGTTTAACACATTTTAGGTCATTCGTGACTTGCCCGGGGTGAGATTTGATCTTAATTGAGTCTTAAGTCTTTTAGCGTGAGAAGCCAGGCCCGTATTCAGTTAAACATTATGAATTCAAAATCAGTAATTAAATTGATTTCATTGAAAGCAGGATAAGTTCTTCATTCCTTTATTTAACGTCGGTCTCTGTTCCGCAATCTAGTGCCAATCACCGACGGGCATCGATTGTCATCCATTGACGGCAATCGAATGTGCAGGAAGGCAGCTTCCACCACCTGCGTAGGATATCGCACCCATTCAACAACCACACATGGGCCGGGACCAACGGCTTTACTTCCCTTCTGAAGGAAGACGTGACCAGAGATTTTTATGCCTCAGAAAAATCCCACCGACCTCGGCTGGGATTGAACCCAGGCCCATTGGGGTGAGAAAGCAGTCACGTTTACCTCTACACCACCGGCGCCGGCTACGCTTTAGTACCTAATAGCCTTTAAAATGAAGGTCAAAGTTTTACCATAGAGGTAACTCTAAGACCAGAAGGTCCCGAAGAAACGAGCTCAACTTTTTGGCTCAGCTCTGGTACTATCTTCGGTCCCAAGCTAATCGATTCACCCCTCGAAACATAGGAAAATCCACTAACCCCTCATTTTATCTGTCAAACTTTCATAGCGAATCAAAACAAACATAGTGTAGTACTGGAATTTATACTAGAATGGGGTACGTTAGTCGATTTGCTGAGCCAATTTAAAATCGTTGGTTTCGTATTGATTGTTGGCGCTACTGTATCTGTCGCTTGGATTCTGGCAAAGTTGCCAGTCTTCTTGATATGATGTCTTCGCTAAAAGGCAACAATATATGCTTTTTGCTCTCATTTAAAACCTAATGGCTTTGAGGTTGCTATTAATGATAGAACACGTTTATAGAGTATTTTATCGAAACCTTAATAAAAAATCGCGATTTATAGAAGTGTTTTATGGTGGGATTGAGAGCTGATTTAAATTTAATTTTAAAACAAGACAGTTTTTGACTTGCTCGCCAGACTATAAAAGATTTTTAAAACAGCAAAAAGGTGAATTACTAAGCATGAATGTTTTACATTTTGAAATGATGTATTTAAACTAAATGGATTGTTCATTGCCATTATAAAACCATCATAAATCCGAGTGGATGCCAAATTATTGCAGAATTGTTAGTTGGGAAGCAGTTTAAGGCAAACTGACGTTCTGCGACGAACAAAGTGGACGAGGTGGCTGTACAGAATCTGATGGCAGGAGTAAAAAGAAAAGAAAGCCCCGGCAATTCGGATTCGGTCAACCGGAAGGTTAGCTCTATATTTTTCTGTATTTTAAATTAAAAGAAAAATAATTTGATATTTTAAATATATCATTCTTGTTTGACCAAATTTTGATCGTAACAACCTTTACCACTCTCCGGTCAAGCTATGGGTGCAATTGATATCATCGTCGAGATGATTTCGAGTGCCGCACTAAAACCATAGAGGTAACTCTAAGACCAGAAGGTCCCGAAGAAACAAGCTCAACATTTTGGTTCAGCTCTGGTACTATCTTCGGTCCCAAGCGAATCGATGCACCCCTCGAAATATACGAAAACCCACGAACCCCTCATTTTATATGTCAAATTTTCATAGCGAATCAAAACAAATATAGTTTAGTACTAGAATTTCGACTAGAATCGATTTGCTTGGGACCAATAGGCTAGTCAAGTAGAGAGCCAATTTAAAATCTTTAGTTTCGTATTGATTGTTGCTAAAACTCAAGTCGTCCTTCAACCCATGACCGGACGGTGTTCCTTCAGTTTTTCTGAAGAAACATATCGCCAGCTTACTGATACCGTTGTATCATAGAGGTAACTCTAAGACTAGAAGGTCCCGAAGAAACGTGCTCAACTTTTTGGCTCAGCTCTGGTACTCTCTTCGGTCCCAAGCTAATCGATTCACCCCTCGATACATAGGAAAATCAACTAACCCCTCATTTTATCTGTCAAATTTTCATAGCGGATCAAAACAAACATTGTGTAGTCCTAGAATTTCGACTAGAATGGGGTACGTTAATCGTTTGCTTGGGACCAATAGGCTAGTCAATTAGTGAGCCAATTTAAAATCGTTAGTTTTGTAGTGATGTGTTTGGAATGTCCGTCTCGAGTGGTAAATGTCCATCTAGTTGGAAATTTGCACATATGTTTCCTGTATACAAAAACGGAAGCAAATGGGACGTGCACACTTTGAAAAATTCATGTAAATTTAGGTGCTTTGAGAGTGACATACACGAGCGTTAATTTTGACATAAATTTGAGACAATTTCCTTATTATAGGAAAGTATTTTTCGGGGATATTACATTCGGGGAAATGGTACATTCGGGATAATGGGGTTTTCGGGGTAATGGCGTTCGGGGTTCTGACGTTTGGGGAAACGAGATTCGGGGTAATGTAGCATAATCGAAAGAGCTACTCATAATCGATAGAAGGAAAATCATCATTTATGGGATATTCTTCCTTCTTTAGGACATAAACTGTATTTCATATGTTTTGAAAAAATATCTGAGCGCCAAAATCAACAGCTCAATTGAAGCAGATGAGATTTTCCATAGCTATATATGCAACAAATTTCAAAGATAAATGTAACAAAAATTATAATTTGAAATTTTCATTTCTTTTGGACATGAGCTGTTCTTTGATATTAATAAACAGATCTTTATCATGAGAAGCAGGGTTGCTTCCACTCAAAAATGTTTTTCTGAATGATGTAATCATTATATATTATAAATTATAACACCTAATGATTTCATAATTCCGAAAAGCTTCGTCAAGAATTTCAAATGATACCATTCCTCTGTTACAGGACGTTTTAAGACGAGGACCGAGCAGTTCGAAAAGTAAAATGGCTCTAGAAGCGCGTTTAGTTCACTGAAAAACAAACATACAATGAAAGTATCTTGGTACTTACAAATAATTCACAATTTTCCTCTCGCGGCTTAACACTACATATCATATTCACAACTCTCCTAGTTTCAATATCTAGCGGCTCTGGCGTGGCGGATTTCACCGATTCTGCAGTCTCGGGCGATATTGCTCGTGGTCGGGAAGCGGGTGGTTTTTGTGCCGAAAAGGCAGTCAGCGGATAAATGCCATACCTGCGAGAAGAGAAAGAACAATCACAATCAACCGGTCAGTCGGTCAGTAGTGGGAGGGATTGGAAAACTTTTACTCACTTTACATCCTCTACAAACTTTTCCAGCTTTTCCGTGCCGGTGACATCGCCCAGGTGGAACTCGGTTTGCCGCACCTCGGCGTATACCATGTCCGGTTTGTTCAGCTTTTGCAGCATCTCGTCGTAGTTTGCTGTTTTTCGATTGTTGTTGATGGTGATGATAGGATGGCGATAAGCAAGCGATCCACGGTCACCGACAGTCGGGACGAGAATCACCGAGTAGGTAGGCAGGAAGGCAGTAGGAAGTAGTCAGCAGCAGCAGCAAAGCGAGTGTATTACACGGTTCGATGTCCAATCAACGTTATTCAACCGGTAAGATGCGATTAGTTTTTAAGTGAACAATAACAGAAGGAAAGAGAGGGGCGAGGGAGAAAAAAATCAAGTCGAGATTAATATTAATGTAGAATGGAATAAATATGTTTGTGCTCGCAGTGTATTTCCCATGTTTATGCAGTAGACAGCAGGGATGGAACGGTGCATTTGAAAGCATATTTTGCTATAATAGAGCCCCAATGCATTTCCAGTTATCAACTGGGTGTACGCATTGCGCACATTATAAGTGCGATCATAAGTGCGGAAACGCATATAAAGGCCCGTTAAATTATTTGGGTGTCTTCGGCGCACTTTTTCTGTGATTCATAAGGAATAAGTGTGAAGAAGACACCAAGACAAAATAACGTAAAAGCGCACTTTTATAAGCTTTTCCGCACTTTTGAGGAGTTCAGTTTCAAATGCATAATACAATATAAAAAATCCGATGATGGAGATTTTAACAAAGAAATGGAAGTACAGTTGATGATGAACAGGACGTCGCTTACACATATAGATTACACACAAACAAGATGTAACTTGGGGTAATTTTGGGTTTCTCACATCCTCTGTATATCCTTCTTACGAGAAATGTAGTTTTCTGTTGGTATAAGAAGTTAATAAACAGTTTTCCAGAATCAATATACCGTGAGCGCCTAATTCTGCGCACCAAATCGCTTTCGAATATTTCCCGTTATTATTTTTGAACTCAAAATTCGAACGAAAATACATGTATGATTGCGAATTAGGAACTGCGCAGAATATGGTGATTGAACGGTACGAGATGATTTTCTAGGTTTAATGTTTGGTCTAAATCTAAATCAATTTATTAAGTTCATAAAATAAGAAATTACTGATTTCTAATTGTTCTACAATTTTGGTCAATTTTAAAGTGTCCATTGTGTCCATTTCAAAAAAGTTAGCACTTTTGGTATGCTTTCAAATAAATATTCGTAATTCATTTTGGAAAAAGGCTAGGACGATGAGATCAAAAAGTTTACTTTTCCCATAGTTATTCCCATATAAACTTCAAAGGGCTAACCAGGTCTGAATTCGCGGGATTTGAAAGTAAATCGAGAGGAATTTCAGGGAGCATATAAGGGAATTCGGAGGAGGATTCAAAGTGGAGTAACCCTATAACTGAAACTTAAAACCTGACTACAATCCTAGAACAACGCCTAATGATCACCTACACTGATAGGCACAATAAAGTGCTCATCTAATCATTTTTTGAATTTCTCTCATTTATTTGTTAAACACTTCTTCTTATTCTTCTTCTTCAAATTTCAAGCTTATTGCATATCGCATATTAGCTTATTGCGTGCTCTCAACTTAGTGTTCTAGATGCACTTACACAGTTATTAATTGAGAGCTTTCGATGCCTGTACCATTTTTGCATTGGTATAATTGTGTAATTGTGTAATTCTATGCCCAGGGAAGTCGAGAAATTTTCCAACCCGAAAAATTCCTAGACCGGACCGGGAATCGAACCCAGCCACCTTCAGCATGGTCTTGCTTTGTAGCTGCGCCTTTACCGACTGAACTAAGGGAGGCCCCGAGTGGTAAACACACTGTAGTCTTTTTTTATATATAATTTTCTATATTCATTTAAAGTTTCACTTACGAAATACTGAAAAAAAGAGTTTTACTTAGAGAAAAAAAAAAAATCAAATTGTATTGAAAAACAAAAATGCCAAATTCTAAAATCGAAATGTTTTCGATAAGTTTCCTTCGGAAAACCCCTCGATTGTTTATGTTTTAATATTTTGACATGTTTTGAAGCAAACGACTCGACCTGGTTCAGTTGTAAAAATGGAGAACGCAGTGATTTTGAAAGCAATTCCCTCGTGTATCCGAAAATTGGTGGTTCGTGATGTGTAAAACGGTGAATCGCACCGGGCTGTCGCTAGGAAGTACAGTATCAGCTAGGCAGCGAATCAGTGGTGGATCGCCCTGGCAGAGACAGGAAGCGCAAAATGGATGCGAGAACGGACACGCGAAATCAAGAAGAACCCGAAGGTAAGTGTCCGAGAGATCCAGGAAACACTTCAGCTATCAGTTTCCGGTCGAACTACTCGTCGCCGTCTCGTCTCATTTTTTAAACAAACCTTGTAAAGCCATTTTCTCGCGAACCAAAGTCCGCAAAGGCAAACCAACATAATGAACAGGTAGGGGAAATTCTCATCTACCCGATTGTGGTTTAGGTCTGCGAATGAAGGTTTCGGTTCGCGAGAAAATGGCCTTACAAGGTTTGTTTACAAAATGGAGTTAAGGCCATTTCAATTGTTGGTCTTGAGTTGTCCGGAAGCGCCCATTTATAAGCAAGGCAAACAAAACTAAACGGCTTATGCATGCTGATAAGCCCCTAGAGTTCTGGAAAACGGTTCTCTGGACGGACGAATCAAAATTCGAGCTGTTTAACCGAAAGCGGCGGGTTCAAGTGTGGTGCTAACATGCTTGATGGAGCCTTGATCGCGAGTTTGAACTGAGTTGAGTGTCGCATTTTTCTGAGGAGTAGAATGCCTAATGCCAAATCATTCCACTGAGCTTCTTTGTGAGCGAAGGGGGATAAAATGAGAGTGAGGCTTGCTGCCATTCATGTTCATGTTTTCTATCACATGCTCTTAATCTAATTTTGGGTGAACTCTGAGGTTCTTGCGTCGAACAAAGAAAGTCATCCGGAGTCTCGAAAAGCGCACCTCACGTCAAATCATCCTCTCGCTGAAGTTCACTCTCCCTCTCTCTCGAGGAGTTTTTGTTTATTTCTTCCATATTCCTGCCGCCACTCTATCGAGGTGAGGGCTGGCTAAACTCGCAGGACAAGAGTATTTTAAAACCTTTGAGTATTTTAAAAAATTTGAAGAGTTTCAGCAAGCCTGTGTGCAGATCGAGTGAGGAGCTTCAGGAGAGCCACATCTAAGGGCACGGTGAAACATGGAAGAGGAAATGTGATGGTTAGGGGGTGTTTTTCATGGGGTGGAGTGGGAAGCCTCGTGAAAATCGACGGGATAATGACGGCAGATTCCTACATCAACATCCTGCGGGAAAATCTGGAGGTTTCACTGATCCAGACGGGTCTTGAAAAGAAGTTCGTATTTCAGCAGGACAACGACCCGTAGCATACTACCAAGAAGACCAAGTCTTTCTTCCGGTCTTGTCGGATCAAACCGCTGGAATGGCCTCCATAAAACCCGGATCTCAACCCCATCGAGATTTTGTGGGCGATGCTCGATGCCAGGCTTGACAAAACTAGTGTTACCAATAAACATAAATATTTTGAAGTCCTGAAGCGCGCCTTGGAAGAGCTAGATCCACAGCACCTAAATAACCTGGTGGAGTATCAGGTTCTGAAGCCCAAAGGAGAACACATTAATTATTAAAATGCTTTTAATAAGCTTTAATTTATCTTTTCTGGAGCCAAAATTTCACTGGTTTTTTTTTCAATACAAATTGATTTTTTTTTCTTTAGGTAAACTTTTTTTTTTTGTATTCCATAAGTGAAATTTTAAAAGAATATAAAAAATAAGATATCAAAAAAGACTACATTGTGTTTACTTTAATTTGAACCAAATTTAAATGAGAGGAATTCAAAACATGATGAGATGGGCACTTTATTTTGTATGGCTGAAAATCTCTTTAACTTTAATGTCGATAAATTAACTAATCATAGAGACATTCTGTGGAGAGCTGCTAGGAAATATCGATAATAGTTCCAAGGGAATCTTAATTTTTTGCAGAATTTCAAACTATATTAAGATAGTTTTAAGAGAATTCATAAAAAAATTAGTAAATTTCAAGGATCTTCCGGGAGGGATTGGCAGGAAATTTTAAGCATATCTCTAAACAAACTCTGAGTAGTCTTCCAAGAGATTCGGATGAAATTTCCAAGGGAATTCAAATGAGAGATTCCAAGAAAACTCCAAGAGATCCTCTATAGGGAATTTTTAGAAGACTTTCAAATAAAATCTGAGAATATTTCTCATGGAATTCTAAGGTGATATGCATCGAAATTTTGGTATAATACTATTCTAAATTCTAAATGGCATACAAAAAGACTTCCAAGGTATATTCTAAGCGAATTATTAAAAAATATATACAGGGTGCGTGACGAATTTTTGCAGTAAATTACATATTTGAGAAAAATTACACCAGTTAGCTATTCTAGCAATGAATGTTATGTGATTTATTTTCTTTCGCAAAATATGGATGTTGTAACTAATTTTATTCAAAAAAATCGCCTTCCCTTTCGACGACTGTAGCTAGATGCTTCCGGAAACTGTCATATGCACGTTTGACAATGTTTTAATCCATAGATGAAATCACTACCTTGATTTTAGCTTTTAGGGACTTAAGTGTGGTGTTAGGGGTTCTATTGGTATTCCGTTTGACGATGCCCCGTACAAAATAATCCAACGGATTGATATCGGGACTGCTTGGGGGCCAAATTTCTTTCTCCCAAAATTCCGAAATATTTTCCGCAAGCCATTTCTGTGTTTTATTAGCAGTATGAGCAGGTTCTCCGTATTATCACTTTCCCAGGCCTTTTTTATATTATACACTGTTCTTTCAGACACATTTATCCACCGAATTATTTCTATTACGCTTACTCCGGCGCGCAACAAAGCGACAGCGGCTGACCGATTGCTCTTTTGTTTCGACATCTTTACGTTTACTCAACACTGTTTGTTTACATCTTACACCTAACAGTATGATCAATTCAGTGCTGCCAAATATATCTAAATCATGATCCGCAAGCATGAGAAATTACTATTTGAAATTTACTGCAAAAATTCGTCACGCACCCTGTAGAGGGAAATTAAGCCATGTTTTTGAATTATTGAGAATACGAAGACAAATGTATTCAAGAGAATACTGAAGGGAATTCCTTAAGTGTTCTGCATAAAATTCTAAGACTCTAATTTAGAAAATTTCTAGAGAATACCGGTCATTAAAAATTAATTCTGAAGACATTTTGATTGTTGAATGATTGTATGGAAATCCACGAGAAATTTGCAAAGATGTAATAAGATAAGTTCCAAAGAAATAATTCAGTAATTTCAAATATTGTACATTTTTCAAGATTCCGTTCACAGAAATTCAAGGTCCAGGATTAACAAAAATTAACAAAATTCTGAGGCGCGCCTTCTTTACGAAATGGGATTAGTCAGCATGGTTCTTAAAATACTTTCTCCAATCTATAACCGGATGGTCATACTCGCATCCGGGACGTTCGTTATCAGTCCCACGATCGCTAACATGATCGAGACTGACGTAGCACCGTTGCGTGCTCCAACAGTCGGAAGCAGGAACAACGATTCGTCTTCTGGAGAAAACTAGCGATGTTTCTGATCTCCCAGTAGTACAACAAACAGCAGAGCCTTTCACCAAAGAAACCAATGCAAAATTTGCCAATGTCATTTTGGGAAATAAACTGATAAAAATCAGTTTATAATACAATTGAATTGATCCCAAGTGCCGTGCAGCATATATTTAAAATGTCGTAAAGTTACGGATTTTCAAAATAATTATTGGTTCATAAAAAAAGGTTGTGACAGTCCGCTGTTATGCCAAACGGTTTAATGCAAACGGCATGCATTATGCCAAACGGGGTAGACCCATAGAAACACAGACATCGAATGGCATGCACTAGCACCTCGATCGTCTGGGACGTAAAAAAGTCTATTCAAGCTGGGGATCCCCAAGAAAAGGTCCACCATATAGCACAAGAAGAAATCGAGCATCGTTTTCAGGGACGTACCCTGTTGTGCATTGACGCATCCGTTTAATTATAAAACCCAAGAGCAGTTGCGTCAACTCACCGAAAAATAAGCGACACTTTTCAAGCGGAATAAAAAGAAAATTTCCCTCTAATCAATTCGGCTTTTAATTGTATTTCAACGTCAACTCTTCCGCTTTTTAATTGATTGATTGATTTATCTTTATTAATGAGGCTTTCAGTCTGAGGCTGGGTCGCCTCCAATACTTCCGCTTTTTAGTGATGTATAAACATTTCAAAAATAGCAAAGGAAATTGTTGATAGAAATCATGTTTTAATGATGTGGTTTTTACGCGTGCACTCAGTGCACCAGCGTGATGCTGGAAGGGTAAATTCCTTTTATTTAATTAAAAAAACTTAACGAATTTCAGTAAAATCGCCATAAATGTGTATATTTGGAAAGCTCTACCTCTCCGCTTTCCAAAAACACATAAACATAATATAAAAATCGGTTGAAACATTATTGAGTTAGGGTCTAATGATCTAATTTCCGTCCTACTAAGCACAACCCGCGCTTTACCTCTCTTTTTTGAACGAGTTTAAACAAAAAATGGAATATTTCTGTCAAAGATGACTTACAAATTTATTCACCTTTCCATACGTACCGTTGGATTTGATTAAAAGTCACAAATTGTTGAGATATTGTCTAAAATCTAACACTGCTTCTTGATTCTAAATTCGTTCTACGAGTTTCAATTCCGTCCTAACGCATTGAAACGCCATTAGATTTTCTTCGTCCTACGGATAAACGTAGAAAAAGGGGATTCGCTATGAGCGCTTCTTTTGTTTTGAGAACAATGAGCGTAAATATTCATACAATGCGCTCTAACAGGATTTATATTGTAGCTAATGAACTAACGCATCTGAACAAACCTATTATTGATTTGTGCACGGTTAAATCATTGATATTATTGATCTTTTCTGATCGATAGAACGGAAATAGGCGATTACGACGAAGTAGCGCTCTACCCTACTCATGATAGTATGCGGTCACATACCCAAAATCAGGTTTTAACAATAACTTAAAATTTTGATAGTGTTAGAACAATTTCAAATGTGACAGTAGGTCACTGTCAATGTAAAGGTAATATTAATCATATAGTTGACAGACAGAATATCTAGGATAGACAAATTTTGGGCAAAATTGTGGAGAATCGGAACTTTGGCAAATATTGTCCGGTTTTAATTCTTCCAGAAGCATTCAACTGGAAAACTTTTATAGTTTTCACAGCAATAGCAAAGGTCACCAAACACCGGGCTTCCGGATTGCATGTCGAAATTGCTATAATTGTGATGGGATTTTCAGATAATACACGGAAAATAGAACTATTTCCAAATCTGTAACTGATATGTTGAAAATGTAGGAGGACGAAACCAGAATCCCATTCCATCCGTGTGCAGCATATAGGAAATATCCAGACTGCTGCGAGATTGTTTGATAGATATACATTCACTGTATTGCATGGATCGACTTACATGAGGTATTCACCAGAGAGTGCGCGGCGAGCAGTTTGAGCGGGTGCACCTCGAACAGCAGCGGGTGAAATAGTAATTCTCTAGCGGTAGGCCTTTTGGCAGGGTCATGACTGAGGCACTTGATGATGAAGTCTTTCTGCTGGGCATCCTCAAGACTCTCGACAGTGCGTTTGATTTGCTCTTCCGTGACTAGCGTACCCGAATCTCCGTTCCCTTGGATTTCCAGTGCAGCCATCTCCAGCGCACAAATGCCAAACGAGAAGATATCGATGGCGGTCGTCGTTGCGGCTGCTGCAAGAAAGTAAAAAAAGAATGACAAATTGGATTTCTCGCCTCCCGCCCCCATATGCGCAAATTTTTTTTATACTTACATCCATACTCTGGTGCTAAAAAATGCATATTTTTCATATTTTCCCTACATGTTTTTACATGATGATGAATGGCATCTGGAGCTACACTACCAATTTTAACTAGACCATTATGTTGAATAAATATTGTATCACAGGTTAAGTTGCCGTGAATTACTGGCGGCGAACAGGAATGCAAATAACTGCAACGAGAGTAGTGGAGTCTAGTGGTTGGAAATTTGCTATTTTATTAAACAACGGTGGCTCACCTAAGTGCAGATAAAATTTGAGTACACCACCGCTTCCATGCTTGCAGTGGTAGTTTCTTAACGTTTTTCTTGGTACGCTTAAGAAACTGCTTCAGGGAACCAGAGGACATATATTCTGTTATAAATATTACCTGGAAAAGGGGGAAAATCGAATAAGCTTCCGTTGGCTAGGGTCGGTTGTTGGCCAGATATCCTTACCCTAGGCTTATCGTTATGCGTATCCGTCCAATAACGATGAAATTTGACTATATTTGGATGCTCTAACTGTGTTAGGTTTTCGAATACTAGTTGTATTTTTTCTTCTTGAGATTTGAAATTCTTCCTCTCGGAAAACTGTACTTCGTTCCAGACAACTTCGACACCTTCCTCGGTGTCCATCGCCAGATGTGCACAATCGATGCCAGGAACATCGCGTTGCTCGACCTGAAAAAGGAAGGAAAATATGGAAATCAGTATCCGACACTTTGAAATATGGCAAAGTGCAACAATGTTGCCCCCGCCCTGATTGATGGCAGAGTATGCTATAAGTAGTATGGGGAGCAAGTGGAACCACATCAAACGATAATCCCCTTTGATGAAGACAAATTTTCAATCTACCGTGGAAAAGGTATCTCTCAGCCACAGCGGAAGCAATCGGAGGCGTATGGAGATTTGTGACTATGACAACTCGTTTCCGATTGATTCTGATACTATACACGCCCATGCAAAGCCATACTGCTGCGGTTGGTTGTATCGTTTTTGATAAATCAAATTAAGATAAATTTTCTCCTACGCAGCAGATTTATCAGAAGTACATAAATCGAATCCCAACCATTCCAAGTGAAAAAAAGGATGAATGATAATGGCAAGAATCTGACCTTCAGTAAGAAGATGTCGTCCAAGGTTATCGAAACATGCGGGTACAATCATCTGGTAAAAGCCTTTTAAAATGATGTCGCTGAGCAAATTTTCCACGTACGGCCGCGAGCTACTACAATGCAGTATAAATCAAGTCAATTCGAATGATTGCTTTTCCTTCGTCGTCGCATCCTTGCCCGCATCCAATCGTTTAGGATTTCGCTGTCGATTTGGATTTCGTTTTTCTGAGAGCAAATGTATGTAGGTATGTATGCTGTTTGTGTTACATATAATATAGGAGATACAGCATCACGTTCCATGTCAGCTTTTCGTCCTGCACAGCCCCATTGTGCCAAACCAGCAACTATTCTGTGGCGCATCATGAAGAGACCATGCTTTTGTACACATGGTTGAGGTCTTTTCAAAGAATGTCTTGTTGTTGATGGTTTCTATAACCACGAACAAAATATGGTCGTATATAGCTTCTTCTTTACGATTGGGACGAGGTTTACATGTTAACAGAGTGTATTTTTGACCGAATACCCGAAGTTATCTTTCGATTTACAGAATGGCTGCAATTTGGTAGCAAGTCAGTCATATCGACGACGCTGTGAAGCCATCATTGACTCTCGTTTTCATACAGTCATACTTGCCGTACGGAAATAATGTTAGAGAAATATTTCACAATTTTAAGAGAGGATGCTCATCGATATTGCATAGATCCGATTCTTTTAGTATCACACTTGCCTCCCGCGCGTTCTTACTCTAACTCTGGGTGAACTCTGAGCTTCTTGCGTCGAACAAAAAAGTCATCCGGAGTCGCGAAAAGCACACTTCACGTCAAATCATCCTCTCGCTGAAGTTCACTCTGCCTCTCTCTCGAGGTGTTTTTGTCTACTTCTTCCATATTACTGCCGCCACTCACTCGAGGTGAGGGCTGGCTAAACTCGCAGCACAAGAGTATTTTAAAACCTCCAGTGAGTTTGAGAAGTTTCAGCAAGCCTGTCTCCCATCGGCAAATCGTACATTTTAGCATATTGATTCGACTTTTGATTGTCGGTTGTGAGCAGAGCTGTGGGGTCGGATGCAAATGGATCGACTCCGACGCCTCTGATTTGAAATCAACCGAAAGTTTTAAAAATACTACGTAAGCAACTGTGCTTTTTGGGATAAAGTTTAACGGTCGGATTGGAAACGCGTGTGGCAATTGTGCTGCTTCTCACTTTGTGGAAAGTGAGAAGCAGCACAATTGCCACACGCGTTTTCAATCCGGCCGTAAAACTTTATCAAAAAAAGCATAGTTGCTTAGGTAGTGTTTTAAAACTAAGCTAAAAAATAACCTAACGAAACAGGGAAACACAAAGTTGTGGATACGCGCTTACCGTAGATGGACGCCATTATTAATCAAAGACGGATTTATGTAAAACCACGCATACACTTAACAAAAAAACGCAGCCTCTAAATCCTTGAAAAAGGTGAAATATATCACCGAAATGTCGGAGAGTTGAAGCAATATAACGTTTTTGCTGCACTAAGACTGAAAGAGACGAAAAACCCTTTAATCTATCCCTGCAACACACCTGTCGCAAGCTCTCAAAGTTATTCACTAACTACGGCAAACATTGTTTTGTTGTTTTTGAATTCAACTGACTTGATCAATTGACTTGCCCTGCCTAAACTAGAAATACTCACAGGGAGAGATAGGCGGAGAGAATGTTTGGAGCCAAATGAACTGCCAAAGTCTGAGCCAATCGAACATTCCCATTAGATTTTGTCCGAGGATTTTTTATTATTATTAGATTAAATTTAAGAGTATTGCAATCGAACAGAAATTCAATCACCTTTATGTTTCTTGTGCTTTTCAAATTCAACTAGTTTTTGGAATCAAGAACAATATTCTAACTCTATTTATTAATTGTTCTTAGTTGGTTAATTAATGGCACCAAGAAATGTGCAAAATATTGCGATGTAATCAGTAATTATTTTGCACTTAAATCGAATCAAAAACAAAAGTCATGTGAAACGCTGGCTTCTAGCAAGGGTTGCAAAATAATTTCGTTACAAATCCTTGCTGCCGAATTGTATTTTGTTTTCTCCGCCTATCTCTTCCTCTGAGTATTTCTAGTCTAAACCCAGTTTAAGTATATTTGTGTGTTTCTTAAAATGTAATTTTTGCCATTCGAGTGGTGAGCGTCAAGCGAAATGGTTGATTTTACTGTTGCTGCTCTGTGTAGTGTTCCGATTCCGAAAGAGTTTTTTTTTCGGTGCAGTGGTGAAGTGTTTGAAGACCGTTTATCAGTAGCGAAGTGAATCAGGAGTAGCAAGAAACGGAAATAATGGAAGCTGAGAAACATTGTGCTGGATTCGGATTTGATTTCCAAATGAAAATCGATGGATTTCGGAAGAAAAAGGCGTCAGTCAGGGAAAGAAGTGAAAGTCGAAGTGGAAGCACCCATCGGTAGCGAATAGAGTGAGCGACGAGCGAGAGCGCCTCTCTTCGACGAACGTTAAGCTGGGTTTAGACTAGGTAAGTCAAATGATCAACTCAGTTGAATTCAATTGGCTTGAAAAGTTGAGCCTGGTTTAACTCTTTTCAATTCAAGTGAGCTGATCAAGTCAGTTGAATGGAATGGTTTACACGTTCAATTCGCGTTCAAGTCAGTTGAATTCTACGGAAGGAACTTGCCGGGGAAGCATGGAATGAAATACCAAGCGGTAGAGAAAAAGTACAAGAGATTCCAAAGGAAGCAATCAACGGCGGCAGGCATCCATTAGGGCATCACCATAGGTTAGTATACATCATCAAAGGTAAGTCACCGTATATAATTTCCCAAAATTATAGCATTTGCATATAACAATATAAATTTAAAACTACATGAACCAATAAATGCTGGGAAGGGGAGGAACCACCAGGGAACCCAATTGAAGTGATTTGGATGGGGAAAGTGAAAATGTCAACTCCTGTTGCTAACATTTCGTGGATAGAGGGCGGGCTCTTCATCCCATCCATTGGGGCATCTTCCTGTTGGATGGCTCGTTTTCTGACCAATTGATTGATCAAGTTGTTGGAAGGAGATTCTTAATTGTCCCAAGGAGATGAATAAGCGAATTGCCTATCAATCCATCCATTCGTTTTTGGCCCTTCGATTTGCTGATGTCAATCAGAGGTTATTAGACTTGATCAAGTTCAACAGTGAGGAGAGCCCACAGCTATCGGACTAGTTTCCGTGCTACAATGAGTGTAGACCACTATCATCATAATAATCATCATCATCATCTTAAAATGTAGTTTTGCCAACCAATTTTGAAATTTTAAATATTAAGCATTTTGCACCAAAATAGACCGCAATTACTAAAAACAGGTAGGGGAAAATTTCTAATATCTGATTGTAGTGTTAACATGCGTGGGTGAGCTACCAGTTACGCCAAATCGACGATCAAATGCATTGTTTACAAAAGCTGATACGTATATCCGAAAAAGTAACCTAGAAATATCAAATTTTGTTTACATTTTTTTTTTAGAAATATCAAAATAATATCAAATTATGAATTCCACCTAAACTAAAAAATAATATCAAAATAGGTTATCAACATGATTTAAAAAACATACATGTAATTTGATATTATGATATCTTACTTTGCTCGGGTATGAGCTTCCTTTGAAACCGTTTCTGTATGATTGCTGGAAATAACAAATTGACGTCGAACGTAATTGATTGAATGGTTCTGTTTGTTCGTAACCTAACATTTTCTACGGAAATTGATAAAGAAAATTCTTTTTCGGTAGTTCGAATATAAGAAACAAATTTCAACACTATTATGCACACCGGACACTATTTGCGACAACCAGATGGCTTCAAAAGTGCACGTAACGTACACGAAAGACAATCACAAGTTGTAATTGCAGTCAGCCAGTTCTGGCAAGATATTGAAATCCGTTTAATTAGGTGTCTTGTTCTTGATGCTCGTTTATTAACACGAGTTCTATTTTCTTGAACATGTAGTACCAGCCAAAAGTATGCATACATGTAGTTTTTGGGAAGAGTAAATCGTTTCCTCTGAAATTACAGTTTCGATCAAACCGGTTTCGCTTACTAAAAATAAGTTTTTGATCGGTACTGTAATGCTTATTAAATCTAACGTCGCTGTCACATGTCATCATATTATCGTTAGCACGATCACCACCAATACCAACATTCTGAGAGGTTAAAGAAAACACACACTAAAACGGTCACATAATCGTCGGATACGTCATTTTCTGTCGCAAAACATAATATCTAATGTATATAGGCATAGAAGTTTGGACTTGTTCACCTTTGTCGTGAAAAAACCAGCCGCCAGCGTTGATGTCGGTAGTGACACCATTCCTCAACGAAGAGAGGCTCTACTTAACAACGAGCGACCCGTGATTTACGGCTGAGTAGAGTCGAGTCGTTTAAGTAGGGAAGACATGGAACAAAAAGAAAAATTGCCATTCCAAAGCAACCTTCAAGGAAACCAACTGATTTTTCTTTCAAATGCTTCGCACATAGATCATGGATCCTTTTTATCTTTTATTAAGAAAGCACAGTTTTCTTTGCTTCCTTTGCTCGCCATGCTGCGAGTGTGATATGCTCTGTTCCTACGTCAGGACGAATACGGAATGTTAGGTTTGACTTTGACGTGGCCGGGAAAAAAAAGCTTATTTGGATCAGTTCCAAGAAAATGTTTTTGCTACTACATGTCTTCATTTTCCACTGATGACTGGCGCAAAAGAGAATGAATCTCTCACAAGAAGTGCACGCCTATATCACAGTGATACTGTAACTTTGAAATTACTTTTATCCATGTAATTGGGCATGAAGTGAGTGGCTTGACTTTTTTCTGTTATTTCTATGCCATTCGGTATGCGGAATTCGAAATATGAGCTTAATGAGCTGTTATAAAAACCAAGTTAAGGAAAATGGATTTGCTTGTATTGGGTCGAAATTATTACAGCCAAAAATCATACATTTCGGGTAAACAAACCATTTGTACAAACTGCAAAATATGGCTAAAACTGTAATTCTGGACTAAGCATTCAAGCCTTTATCGAGTCGTGCACGTTCCACGTTGTAGAATAGCTGACTGTATAGAGGTTGAAGAACATTTATCTAAGCGCACAGTAATCCTATGTAAAACAATTTCATATAGTTGGACACATATTTTAAATTTGTTAGTTGAATTTTCCGAACAATAACTTATTTGTCCACTAAAATTGTCTACTGCAATTGCACTGGAACATTTTCACACACAAAATTCCACTGATAGTTACAGGCGCAATCGTTCCATTTCCAGTTCCAATTCTTGGCAGGTTCATACCAAATGTGTACGCAGTGTTCAATGCTTCCCTTGTTGTCCGGTTGACCTACGTTCCAGTTCACATACTTCGGTTTCATTCCCGTAGCGTGCCATATAAACTTGCCCTCTTGGGCCTGATCATTTGCACCGATCCACAAATCCGTTTTGGTATTGTTGAAAATGGTGGAAGCTTGTGCTAGACGAACGATTTCCGTTTGCATCGAACCCGTATCAACTACGGCCAAGCGCATTCCGATTCGGTGGCAGTGCTCGACCGCTCCTATCCAGTTGGCCTATATGTTATGGAACCTAATGTCTACATTATCCTTGAAAGACACTGATAAAGCATTAGTTTACCTTAACGTTCGGGATGTAAAACTTTGACGGTGACGAACAGAATAATTCTTGAGATGCAACGAGGACTACAGCTCCAAGGAAAGTGACCAGCTTCAAGAAACACATCATTTTGTAAACTGTTACTAAACTGTGCCAAACAATACATTGCTGTGCACTTTTATAGTTACCTGAGTTGATGACCAAGATAAGGAAAGGTTCTGATAAAAGAAATGACATGAGTATTTTTTTATTCAGGACAGGAAATAATAAATGTTTCAAATGAGCAAAGAAATTGTTCCCCTTTGCCCGAATTATCGATATGACCATCTGCCGCCGGACCATCGCACAGTGGTTCCTTGGTGGCCAAAACCTCAAACATTAAGGTTGATGTTTTTTTATTTCAATATTTTTTTATCATTTTTACATGTTAAGAGTATCTTAAATTGAATGATATGTGCAGTTCTGTTGATTACATATTTTTTATGGTTGTTATAGTGTAGCGATATCACAATTTTTTGAAAAAATCGATATGCTCAAAAAAATGCTCAAATATAGCAAAAAAAATGAGTTTATCAACTTGATTGCTTCAGAAGAAATGTTCCTCGGCTTATTTCACATCAAATGGATGGTGAAAAAGAGTGTCTGCACTGTTTTTAAGTGACAGTTTCTAATTAAAATTAGCAAAAATATACTTTTTTCACATTTAGACTAAGCAAGTCATATAACGGACACCTCCGTCCACTATCTTTTAGTAACCATAAGAAAGCTAGAAAAGTTAGTTTTCAGATAGGCATTAATGTGTTTTGCGATTTTTTGCGAAAAATGTTGAAATTAGGAATAACAAGTAAAGTGTTCTTTGGAAAATATCCGTTTCTAAATTATATAATCTGCGGTGTATACTGTAGCAAGCTTCACAATGTCTTTTTCAAAGCACACCAACAGGCACACACATACACACTCGCACCATATATCTATCTCTTATGGTTCATGAGTTATGATTTTTTTGAACAAGCAGGTTAGGGTGGCCCCTAGACAATCGACATTCTTTAAATATATTTTTATACGTTCATTTATCGTGAAATTTTTATACTAGACACTTTAAGAAGTTTTTATGACGCATATTATTGCTAAGTTGTTATCTTTTTTATTTGAAAAGTTATAGGTAGTTTTTGCTGAAATTTTTTCCTGTTTTTTAATTAAATTAAAAACTTTAAACAGAAAAAAGCTCTTGCAGATTTTTACCAAAAATTAAGAAAATACGATGTTTGCAATGAAATTAAACGTTTGAAAATCGGTTTGTTTCATTTTGAGATATTGAAAATTAAAAAGAGCCATTTTTTCGAAGAAAATAGCCTTTAACTTTTTTAATCAAAAAATAAAGTAACCTAGTTGCTTGAGCAAAAATATGCGTCATCAAAAGTTCTAAATGTAATCAGAACAATCAGTGGCGTTGCTTTAACCTCAACCTACCTGTGCACCAACGCTCAAAACAAACAATTATCAAAATATTGCTTGCAATGGATAGATATCGAGTTAACTGGAAGATTAAGTGTATTTTTCAACCGATTCAAGTATGAATATGGCATTAAATCTGTTTTTGAAATATGAAACCAGAAAAGTGAGGTTACGGAACGCCACTGAGAACAATTTTTTCACGAGAAATTAACGATTTTAGTGGCCACCCTAACCTGCTTGTTTAAAAAAATCATAACTCATGAACCATAAGAGATAAAAACGTTGTGTCAACAAAGTTGCTTTGAATTGAATGTTCTACAACTGTTTAGAACACTGCTTTCTCAACACGTCTATCTCAAATAATAAAAAAGTTGCATTTTTAATTCACCAATGTCACCAAAGACCACCCTAATTTTAAGATCATAAAAAGGTTGAACAAAAGATATGAAGCAATTTTCCCTAAGAAACCATATACCTAAAACTGAAGGTTTATGTGCAAACATTTTTGTCTTCCTAAATACGGCTTTGGGTCATTGTGCATTGGTTTTGGTTCTACTATACTCCTTTTTGTGACGTCTTGATTGTCAAGTTTTCATCGTACAGATAAAAAAACATCTATTTCAACTGTTTTTTGCTTATTTGCAACAATTTTGAGGTTTTGGCCAACTTTTGTTCTAAGGGGAACCACTGTGCATCGAATTCCTTGAGAAGACTACGGCATCTAGCGAAGGAGTGTTTCTCCTCGAGGAGGCCAATCAACTCCTTACCAGAACTGTCAACTAGACTCTCAACCAGGGGTTGGCACCTGCCTAAAATTGCCATGGATCAGACAATGAAACAAACGTTCAAGGCCGATTCCAACCACCTTGCCGTTTCCAGACCCACCGTAACCTAACCGAATACCGATACAAAGGCTTACCAGACAGCATTCACTCTGATTTAAACAAATCTGTATTAGGGGGACCCCCTTATAGGGACCCATCTTTCATTCCAACGGTTCCCCTCTGGGATTCTTTTTTGCTCTGTCGCTTTGGGAATCCCCTTTTGGGGATCCCAAAGACGAACCAGCCAATGCACGTGGGAAAAATCGACATAAAAGGAGCAAAATTCATTATCTCTGATCAGCGCTGATTTAACCTTTTTTTTTAATCCAATGGAAATAGTTTCGTCCTGTGCAGAATAGGGCAAGTTGGGGTTTTTGGAGCATTTTACTAAAGTTTTGTATAAAAGACTTAAAAAATACCTCATTGTGATTAATATACGTTCGAAACATCTAGAGAATCCATTAAAAATGGTTTTATACATCACCAGTAGGTGCAGACTATGCATTTTAGTAAATTTTTCCCCTATTACCTTATTTTCGATATTCTTTTAAATACAGTTGTAAGTGATAAGAAAACCTGTCCAATTGATAGTCTTTTTTGAAGAAAAACACCTTAGGTATTAAAAAAAATTACGTTTATAGAAAGGTAAGCTGATGTATGGAGCCATTTCCTAATTCTCCCCTATTTATGAAGTTAATCAGTTGTGTTACACGATTATACGCGTTAGTGTCTGTCATAGTATATATATCTCCGTGTACTGTATTACTGTAAAAATGACTGAGGAATCGAATGGTCATGGTTTCATATTGAGAAAATTTCAGTAAATTACTCATTTTGCCCAATTTCCCCCTTTTATTGAAGAAAACAATTCATGATATACTTTAATACGAATTCAGGCCCGTTATTTAGATCGTTCTGGCACTTTCTCTCTGTAAAAAATGTAATAGTGATGATCTCATTTTGTGCTGACATCAGCTTATTACCCTTTTCCCGATTATCCCCTTTAATTTAATAAATCAAGTTGTATTCGAATTCACGCATGTAACATTGAATACTCGTTTATTAGATCATTGTAAATATGTTTAAAGAATCAAAAATGCTTGTCTCATCTTGCGCAGACTTTAGATAATTTAAAATTTTGCCTGATTCTGTCCTTGTATTAAAAAAAATAAAATCATACGATTATACGCCTTATTGTTATTAAACCCTTAAGCACTGTCCTACTGAAAACATCTAATGGTGGTAATCCCATCTTAAGTGAACTTCACATACCGTAGAAATATCATTCAATAACTTTATGTAACGCCTACGGAGATTCGCAAGGTAATTTTAAGTAAAATAGTATGATACTATATTTTTTTCCAGGGAAATTAAAAATACCTGTGGATTCCCGGTTTTCACAGGTAGTAGGACACCCTGAGTTAAATGAAACTTCTACAGGAAGTAGGGAGAACCAACTGTAGAAAAAGAAAGAAACACACCACTGGGGGATTCCAGAAGAAACTTCCATGAGAAACCAGAAGAATATTACAGATAGACCGATAGAAGCTTTTGGGGGAAGTTGGAAGAAATGTTCCACAAAAGCTGGGAAGTTGGATGAAACTTCCAGAAGAAGAAAATGTGGCTTCTAAGAAAAGTCGAAAAAAGCTTTCTGTGGAAGTCGGAAGAATCCTCCGCAGAAAGTCAGAAGAAGCTTCCGGGGAAAAAAAAAACCCGGGCGAATTATTATTCGGAGGACGGCCTCAGTGCAGTGGTTATTAACATCCATATCTCTCATGCCATAGTCACGAGTTCAAATCTCATCCTCGGAGAAGTGAATATTTCAAAATCCAAAATTAAACGTATCCTATCCCGTATTCCCGGGAAAAGCCAACAACTAACACCCGATTCTCGGGTAGCCAAAAATAGCCCGCTAACTGCCCTTTTTCCAATACGCCAATGCATAAAACTGAGTTTTTTTCCTCTGTTCGGGACCTAACCCTACTGCGACCAGTAAATTGACCTATTGTAGTATATCCCGTGTCCTTAGTTTAGTGCATGTCGTATTACTCCATAACTATTGAGAAATGATGAAGTATTCGATTTTTTTTACAGTTGCCACTCTTGCATTTATTGCAAGGATCCGACTCTAATTGAAAGGTCCCGCTATTTATACCCTTCGAAGAGTTGAAACACCCTCCAAAGGCGCGCCCCTCTGTCAGTCAAAATTGGATTCCTTAGCAACAAAATTAAGGTATGATACCGATAATGACCATGCATCAGAACCCTAGTCTTAACTACTTCAAACTAGGGAACAACGAATAGAAGATTAAGAATCACATAGATGAAGACAACAAACTTATTTTTTCCTTGTTTCAATATCATTCTCGGTAGACAAAGCCGAGTCTTGTCACTATCAACAAGGCATAAAAAGTAACAAGGACTAAGATATGTTCCTTGGATTACTGAAAAATCCTGTTCCCCTAGTTTGAAGTAGTCAGGACTAGGAATCGGTGGTAGATCTTACATCTTGTAACGTACCACGAAAAGGTGATCTACCCACGTTACGGGGTAAACTGAGTTACAATATACTTGTCTGCTTGTTACACCCTTCTAAATTTCTGTAGCAGCATTTTAACGAAAGGCACAGTTGCACCATCTGCCGCACAAAGTTAAATGCTCCGAACGAATTTGATAGCAAAGATTATAACCTAAGGTGAAGGTGTGTGTATTTGCTTATATGCGCACTGAAAACTAATTTTACTCTGAGGGTGAGTCATTTTTACTCATTTGTATAGAGACATTTCTAAAAGCGTAGGATTCTCATGAGATTTAAAAAAAATCTCCATACGAAGGAGTAAAAGTGACTCCTTCTCTGAGTTCGTTTCGTTTTCAGTGCGTTGCTTCCACCTTCGCTCAAGCGCAGCGCTACTGTATCAGTCGCTTGGATTCTCGCAATGTTGCCAGTCTTCTTGATATGATGTCTTGGATTTTAGTAAATTCACTAGGTGATAATTATGCTTCGCGCCGATAAACGCATTGGATAATCAGTTTAAAAAAATGTTTTGTTCATATGAAATAATTTGATAATTTGAGAATTACTCACGACGTGGTTCCAATCTAGAATGTTTGTCGATGCGAAAACTCACCTGAAACAATAGAAAAAAAAATATTAAACAATGAAAACATGTAATTTGATGTTTATTGTCTATAGATAATACGGTATACTGTAACTAGCTTGTTGATTAAAGAGAACAGTGTATTAACTAATATTTATAAATAATGCATAGGTCGTAAATTACATGACAATTTGTTGTAAGTGATCACTTTTCTTATTGGATGTTTTTAATTATTTATAATTTGATTAATACAAAACACTTTTGAACTCCAAAGAATGATGGATTACAAATTGGATAGATTTAAGTTTCTAACGTCTTAAGCCTTTAATGTTCGTTTTCAGCAGTACGTCTGAGACTCTAAGATCTCGATTAATTTTCTAAAGAAAAATCCCACGCATGGAATAACGTCCCCTCGATGGTCACCCTCTATGTTTTTTGTAGTAGAAAATATTAGTGAAATTCTACCGTAACAAATTAGACAAAACATCGATTTTTCTCCACCAGGCTCAATCGATTCTAATTATTCTAAAAAAAAATCGAGTTTATTTAGATGTTAACTCATACTGCGACCCTTTGAAGTTAATAAGACAATTACTATGAGAAAAGTGAACGCCCTAGCACTAATGATTGAAAAGCTTGCTGTCTGCTCTTATTTGAAATTTTATCGACTGTAATTGGTCATTGAAGTAATTTGAAGTACTCATAATCACACTGGCCACATCCGGACATGTTTCGGGTACCCTCGGGGAAGTGGACAGTTCCAGACTATGGTCAAAATCCAACATGCGATACCTGAAATCACATGAGAATTCAAAAACCAGTTCGAAGGAAGTCATTTGGAGTGCCCAGGACCACATTGACTACATCCGGATGTGTACCGGATACCCTCGGGGTAGTGGTCAATTTTTTACTAGGGTCAAAACCCATCATGCGATACCACAAATCACATAAGAGTTCCCCTAAGCAATTCGAGAGTTCCCATAATTTCAGTTTGGGTCTTACTAGTCCTATTGAGAATCAGGTTGCTGGGGATTTTCTGAATATTTTCTCTCGGGAAAATATTTTTGATGATTCCTGGGGGACTGATTTGGACGAAGTAAGGTCTATAACTAAAAAGTTTCAAAATATGAAAGCTCCAGGTGATGATGGAATTTTCTATATCCTCATCAAAAAACTCCCAGAGAGTACCTTGTCTTTCTTGGTAAAATTATTTAACAGATGTTTCCATTTGGCATACTTTCCTGATAAATGGAAAAATGCAAAAGTTGTTCCAATTTTGAAGCCGGATAAAAATCCAGCTGAAGCTTCTAGCTACCGTCCAATAAGTTTGCTTTCTTCAATAAGTAAACTTTTTGAAAAAATAATTTTGAATAGAATGATGCTTCACATCAATACGAACTCAATTTTTGCAGATGAGCAGTTTGGATTTCGCCATGGGCATTCAACTACTCATCAACTCTTGAGAGTTACCAATTTAATTCGTTCAAACAAATCTGAAGGCCACTCAACTGGAGTTGCTCTTCTAGACATAGAAAAAGCATTCGACAGTGTTTGGCATGAAGGTTTGATTGCTAAATTGAAAAAGTTTAATTTTCCACTTTACATTATGAAATTAGTTCAAAATTATTTAACTGACAGAACTCTGCAGGTAAATTATCAAAATTCCAAATCTAATCGACTACCTGTTAAAGCAGGAGTTCCTCAGGGTAGCATTCTTGGGCCTATATTGTATAACATTTTCACTTCGGACCTCCCTGATTTGCCTCAGGGTTGCCACAAATCTTTGTTCGCTGATGACACAGGCATTTCCGCTAAAGGAAGAAGTCTTCGTGTTATTTGCAGCAGACTTCAGAAAAGTTTAGATATTTTCTCTTCTTATTTACAAAAATGGAAGATTTCTCCCAACGCTTCCAAAACTCAACTTATAATATTTCCACATAAGCCTAGGGCTTCCTTTTTGAAACCTAGTAGTAGTCACATAGTCACTATGAACGGAGTTCCAATTTCCTGGTCAAACCAAGTGAAATATCTTGGATTAGTTCTTGACCAAAAATTAACTTTTAAAGATCACATTGAGGGCATTCAAGCCAAATGTAACAAATATATAAAATGTTTGTATCCTCTTATAAACAGGAAATCCAAACTTTGCCTGACGAATAAACTTCTAATATTTAAACAAGTTTTTAGACCGGCCATGCTTTACGCTGTGCCAATATGGTCTAGTTGTTGCACTACCAGGAAAAAAGCACTTCAAAGGATTCAGAACAAAATTCTGAAGATGATTTTGAAGTTGCCTCCCTGGTACAGTACTACCGAAGTACATAGAATTTCGAATGTTGAGACTTTAGCACAAATGTCCAACAAAATAATTAATAATTTCCGGCAAAAATCGTTACAATCCTCAATTGCAACGATTAATTCCCTTTATACTTAGATAAGATTTAGTTTTAGTTATTTAGTTTTAAGCTATCAATTGTTATACTGACATGCAGGTTTAAAAAACCTGTTTAAAATACTGAATTGCCAAGACAGGAACAATGTAAAAACACTTAGATATATATCATAACAATTAAGGCTGGTAAGTTACTGTAGTAACTGGAGCACCTAGGTTAAAAATGAAATGTAATTTATTTTGAATTTGGAACAAATAAAGAGTTAAAAAAAAAAAAAAAAACATAAGAGTTCCCCCTAGTAGTAGTCACATAGTCACTATGAACGGAGTTCCAATTTCCTGGTCAAACCAAGTGAAATATCTTGGATTAATACTTGACCAAAAATTAACTTTTAAAGATCACATTGAGGGCATTCAAGCCAAATGTAACAAATATATAAAAAAAAATTTGAATCCTCTTATAAACAGGAAATCCAAACTTTGCCTGACAAATAAACTTCTAATATTTAAACAAGTTTTTAGACCGGCCATGCTTTACGCTGTGCCAATATGGTCTTGTTGTTGCACTACCAGGGAAAAAGCACTTCAAAGGATTCAGAACAAAGTTCTGAAAATGATTTTGAAGTTGCCTCCCTGGTACAGTACTACCGAAGTACATAGAATTTCAACTGTTGAGACTTTAGAACACATGTCCAACAAAATAATTAATAATTTCAGGCTAAAATCGTTGCAATCCTCAATTGCAACGATTAATTCTCTTTATACTTAGATAAGATTTAGTTTTAGTTTTTAGTTTTAAGATATCAATTGTTATACTGACATGCAGGTTTAAAAAACCTGTTTAAAATACTGAATTGCCAAGACAGGAACAATGTAAAAACACTTAGATATATATCATAACAATTAAGGCTGGTACGTTACTGTAGTAACTGGAGCACCTAGGTTAAAAATGAAATGTAATTTATTTTGAATTTGGAACAAATAGAGTTAAAAAAAAAAACATAAGAATTCCACATAACGGCGCCGGTGGTGTAGTGGTAAGCGTGATTACCTCTCACCCAAGCAGGCCTGGGTTCAATCCCAGTCGGCGCCGCCGGGATGTTCTGAGGCATAACATCTCTGATCACGCCTAGTAGTAAGGGAAGTAAAGCCGTTGGTCCCCGGTTCATGAGTTGATGGGTCGATAGATAGGGTGTAGGTGTGGGAGCTGCCTTCCTGGTGTCGGTAGCATTGGTGCTCAGTACGGAAAACAAATCAAGAAAAAAAAAAGAGTATACTGAACATCATGAGCATATTTTGAAAAGTTAGGAGTTCTGATTTGTGGACTCAAGACTTCAGAGAAAGGCATCTCAAAAGCAATTTAGCAAAACATGATGAACTTTCTGTGAGCCTTTCTAGTGTCTAGACTTCTCTTTTTAGCTTTCTCAGCCTTCTCTAAACTTCCTTGAGAGTCCCTGTGCTTCCACGAAGCGCCCTAATCGCCCACGATGTTCTCTGGTTATGTGATGTTCCTTGAACTTCTCTGAGGTGTTTCGTTTTTTCTTTGAAATTTTCTGAACTTAAATTTAACTTTAAATCTCATTAAGATACTGGAAGACGGTTTTTAAACTGCTATAAGATTCCTTGATCTTCTCTAAGATTGTCAAAACTTCTATAAGAATCAATGATGTTTTATTGAGTTATATGAACTTCTAAATAATGACCTGAACTTGCTAAAGCTTTCCCTTAACTTCTCTGAAGTACTTACATGGTGACCAACAAATGTCAATGAGCAATTTCCCGTTTTATTCCTGAAATTCCAACAAGATAGGATAACATTTAAATTTGCATAAAACCAAATACGATTGAAGCGAATTGGTCACTAGGTTGATGGGTAAGACTACACCTTGACCTGGATTTTGATTTATTTTATCTGTGTCCGAGATCTTCAGCATTGGTCTATGTTTTGACTATCTTGATAATCCACTTAGCACTCCTGACAGGATTTCTTTGCAATGTTCTCAAGCTCTATTTACAGAACATTTTCCATAATTCTTCTAAAATGAACATTGTATTTTCTCTGATATTCCATTGAAAGTTTTTTTCATTTTTTTTTTTTTTTATAATGCGTTTATTTTTCCAGGCTCATTTGCCGTAGCTTTGCGGAGCCGATATTCATCGTTTGGGTACAAAATTACTTAAAACTAACGTTAGTAAAGCGGGGGCCGATTACTCGCGGCTTTCTCGAGGTTAGGGGTAACAAATTGTAACAAACGGGTGGCAGGGTAGGGATTGAGAACACAAGGTTTTTTAGAGCAATGTGCTCTTGATCTAGAACTAAGCGACAAACTGGAGAAAAAGACAAACATGGGGGTACACCGATGGAAACCTAACAACTTGAGAGAACACAAGATGACACTAACTACTAAATCCTCAGATCGATCCGTTTTAAAAACACATAAATTAAATTAAAATAATCGAGATCTCGGCTCGCCAAGATGTCTCTAACGGGCCGCATAGGTTGTTTTCCTCGGGCCCTGAGGGATGCGGATAACTCGGATCTAGCAACACAATGTAGGGTGCATGACCAAAGCACGTGGTCGATATCGTGATAGCCACTACCACAAGCGCACACATTGCTGCCTGCGAGCCCGATTCGGAAGAAATGCGAGTCTAACGAATAGTGATTAGACATGAGCCTTGACATGACACGTATAAAGTCACGGCTCATGTCCAATCCTTTGAACCATGGCTTGTTCGACACCTGTGGGAGAATAGAATGTAACCATCTTCCCAGATCACTCTCATTCCATTTTTGTTGCCAGTTGGTGAGGACGTGCTGACGGGTAATTGAAAAAAATTCCGCAAAGGCGATTTGTCGATCAAAAATATCGCCTTCCATAGCGCCCACCTTAGCTAGCGAACCCGGAATTGAGCAATGAGATGGGACCCAAACTAAGGTGATAGTATAGGAGCAGTTAGATAAAGTACTCAATTTAGCTCGGATTTCGGTCAGGAAATACGAGGAGTGCTTCATCGGCCTCATTGATCGAATAGCCTCCAACGAGCTAAGGCTATCAGTAAAAATAAAATAGTGATCAGATGGTAGTGAGGCAATTTGCTCTACTGCGTAAAATATGGCTGCTAGTTCCGCAACGTATACGGAACAGGGTTTTTGCAGTTGATATGAGGCGCTATGACATTCGTTGAATACTCCAAATCCAGTGGAAGCGTTTATAGTTGACCCATCTGTGAAAAAACTCTTATTGTTACTAATATGGTGGTACTTGTTTGCAAAAATTAAGGGAACAACCATCGACCGATGGTGATCTGGTATTCCACGGATTTCTTGCAACATGGTCAGATCAAAATTTACAGAGGAACTATAAAAGTCTTGGAGGCAAACACGAGAGGAATTGAATGAAGAAGGGCCAATCTCCAGCGTCATGTAATCGTAATAGAGACTCATGAATCTTGTTTGAGGATTTCTGTCGAGCAGCTTCTCAAAGTTTTCTATTACCAATGGGTTCATTACTTCACAACGGATAAGAAACCGAAAGGACAGCTCCGCGAAACGATCTGTCAGTGGAAGAACACCCGCGAGTACTTCGAGGCTCATCGTATGCGTCGAGTGCATACAGCCAAGCGCGATTCGGAGGCAACGGTATTGAACTCGTTGCAGCTTCAAGATATGTGTTTTCGCCGCGGATTGAAAGCAGAAGCTACCGTACTCTAGAACCGACAAGATGGTTGTTCGATACAACCTGATCAGATCTTCCGGGTGTGCTCCCCACCAAGTTCCGGTAATTGTACGAAGAAAATTGATTCTTTGTTGACATTTTTGTTTCACATACGCAATATGTTTTCCCCACGTGATTTTGGAATCGAACCAGACACCTAAATACTTGAAAGATATACTTTGAGTGATTGTTCTACCCTTTAGTTGAAGCTGTAACTGTGCAGGATGATGCTTCCTAGAAAAAACAACCAACTCAGTTTTCTCCGGAGAGAATTCGATACCCAGCTTCATTGCCCAAGTAGACAAATTGTCTAAGGTATCTTGCAATGGTCCTTGCAGGTCCGGTGCACTTGGCCCTATAACGGATACAACGCCGTCATCTGCAAGCTGCCTTAGCGAGCAATTTTCATCAAGACAACCATCAATGTCTTTTACATAAAAATTATAAAGAAGGGGGCTTAAACATGAACCCTGGGGGAGACCCATGTAACTAATTCGTGAAGTTGTCGAGTTTCCATGAGAAAAGCTCATATATTTCTCAGACAACAAGTTGCTCAAATAGTTGTTCATAATTGGTGAAAGCCCACTATCGTGGAGTTTATCCGAAAGGACATCGATACAAACAGAATCAAAAGCCCCCTTAATGTCCAAGAAAACTGAACCCATTTGCTGTTTTTGCGCATAGGCCAGTTGAATTTCAGTTGAAAGCAACGCAAGACAGTCGCTCGTTCCTTTGCCTCTCCGAAATCCAAATTGCGTATCTGAAAGTAAACCATTCGACTCGACCCATTTGTCTAGACGAAAAAGAATCATTTTCTCCAACAATTTCCGTATACAGGACAGCATCGCGATGGGACGGTACGAGTTATAATCCGACGCGGGTTTACCGGGTTTTCGAATGGCGATAACTCTTACTTCCCTCCAATCATCCGGAACAATGTTGTGCTCCAGAAATTGATTGAATAAGTTCAACAAGCGTCTCTTCGTGACGTCTGGGAGATTTTTGAGCAAGTTGAACTTGATTCTATCCATTCCTGGAGCTGAATTGTTACATGAAAGGAGAGCAAGTGAGAATTCCACCATCGAAAACGGGGAATCTATTTCGTTATTACCCGACGGACGATCACGAACGTTGGTTTGAACCGACACCGAATCCGGGCAAACTTTCCGCGCGAAGCTGAATATCCAACTGTCCGAGTACTCCTTGTCTTCGTTAATCGGTGATGACGCGTTTCGCATTCTTCTGCCGACATTCCAGAGTGTTCTCATGGAAGTCTCTCGCGACAAACCATCGACGAACCGACGCCAGTAACCGCGTTTTTTTTGCTTTAATTAAGTCCTTAAAAGTTTTCTCGAGGTCGGTGTACCGCTCGAAATCCCCGACCTTGCCGTGTTTGCGGAACCGTTTAAACGCGGCGGACTTCTCGCTGTTCGCGTCGGTGCAATCCTTATCCCACCACGGGGTGGGAGGTCGCTTGCGGACGGAAACACCCGGAACACGTTTCGTCTGTGCTCGCAGCGCACAATCGATGATGACACGCGCGAGAAAGGAGTACTCGTCCAGCGGAGGAAGTACATCAACCGATTGACTGGCATCAAGAACCGCGGTCGCGAATTTTCGCCAGTCAATGTTTTTCGTAAGATCGTACGCGATGTCGACCGAGCGAGTAGAAGATGAACCATTGGTAATAGAAATTTTGATTGGCAAATGGTCACTACCGTAGGGATCTTGAATTACTTTCCACGAGCAATCCAACGATAGTGAACTCGAACAAAGTGAGAGGTCTAATCTGCTTATTTTTGCTGGAGGTTTGGCTACTCGTGTTGCTTCCCCGGTGTTCAGAATTGTCATTTTGAAGAAGTCGCACATGTCGTATATCAAGGTTGAGCGGTTGTCGTCGTACAGTTCCCCCCAGCCTGTACCGTGAGAGTTAAAATCTCCCAAGATCAACCGTGGCTCCGGCATAGCCGTGCAGATATCCGCGAAACTTTGACGAGAGATCGCGGTTTTCGGTGGAAGATATACTGAGGCAATACTGAGGCATTTACCTCGAATATTAACCTGACATGCAACTACTTCAATGCCTGTCACTGAAGGCAGATCGATTCTATAGAAGGAATGGAGCTTGTTGATCCCCAGAAGCACCCCTCCATACGAATCTGCGCGGTCAAGGCGTATAATGTTGAAATCGTGGAAAGCAAGATCGTTGTCTGAAGAGAGCCATGTTTCACAAAGGGCAAATGCATCAGAAAGTGAGTTGTTAACTAAAAATTTAAATGTGTCAAGTTTTGGCATAAGACTTCTACAGTTCCACTGAAGAACAGAGATCATATCCCCGACCTCATTCGGAGCATTATCCATCAAAGGATATGATCGATGCAAGGAAGGACCACCTAGAAGCTAGTTGCTTCAAAAGAGTTTTCACCATTGGCAGCACTAAATTAATAATGCTCCTCGTTGAGTCAGAGACATTGAATATACTGAAGAAGCTATCCACAATACCAGAAAACGTGAACATGGGGGCATGTTCTTGCTGATTATTCAGCTGCTTTTCTGGCCGAAAAACTGGGACATCTGGGGTTTTAGATGATCCTGGAAGTGACGGAAAGTTCTTGTCATAATTACAAGGTTGAAAACCCGGTGGAATGGGCTTCGGTGCATTTCCGTTACCTCTTGATTTTTCCAAGGTGGAAGGGTGGTCCGTACGAGTGGCCTTACGAGGCTTTTCGGTGTTGTGTTGTTTTGCTCGTTTTCTCGTATTGCCTTTAAAGACAAACGGACTACCCTCACCGACCTCTGAGTCAGAGTCTAGATCATCAACTGGCAAAATGGAGAACGTGTTACTGCTTTTTGGTGTGGTCTGAGAAGATGAAGCGGTATTCTTCAAGAGTTCTGCTAGAGTTCTCTTGGAGCGAGCTTGCAGAGACCGCTTAAGTTTTTCTCCCTGCTGTTTATACATCGGGCAGTCAGTCAGGGTATGTAGGCTTTCCTTGCAGTACACGCATTTTGGAGGAGCACCGCAAGGGCCCTCTTGATGTTGCTCGCCACACTGATCGCAGCGTGGTTTGTTCGAGCAGTAGTCCGATGTATGACCAAGTTGTTTACATTTCGAGCAGTTCATTACCCGAGGTACAAACAGACGTACAGGCAGCCGAACCTTGCCAATAGCGACGTAGTGAGGTAACGCTGAACCCGAAAAGGTCACACGAAACGAGTTTGACAAGGAATACGTTTTTTTGGAGCCTACTACGGATACTGACTGCATTTGAAGGCAGTCCAATATCTTCACCTTCGGCAGGGCACGGTTTTTAAAGATTCCGAAGGAATCGGGACCCAAGAAATCATCACTAGTCAAACTCGCTTCGGTGACCACTCCTTCAATTTCTACCTCACTACTGGGTATGTAGACTCGGTATTCCAATGAAAAAAGCTCGCACGCAACAATTTGGTTAGCCTGCTTCCGGTCATCAACGGTAACGCGCAGTTTTATTGGTGTTACCTTGAAAATATCGGTAACGGCCGAAAAATGTGTTGTTAGATCCTTAGAGATCCTCGGAATGTTCAAAGGTTTTTGTTTGGGCCGGAAAAAAACAACCCATGGGCCTTTCGAGGCTTTGGGTAAGCCTTTAGGCGGGGGAGCGCAGAGGTTTTCGGGGGCAATGGTGTGGGGGGTGCAGGTGGACGAGGAGGAGATGGTGGGGGAGAGGGTTGTGGGCGATATCTTTTCTTGGGATATGCTCCAGTATTTTTGCTGGAGAGCGAGTCAACTGGAACGTCAAGGGTTTCCATTTCCACAACTTCCTCGAGACTTTCGTGTGAGGTGGAATTAAGAGTTTCGTCGTCTGAGATGGAAAGCGACCATCCCCCGCCTTTATCATTTTCATCCATTGCGGTTAAATATCGCCGCAATGGTGTTTTTGGTAAATATTTTACAAATAATTACAGTAATTTCAAATAATATCAAAAATAGAAAAACAAAAATGCAAAAATAAACAAAAAAAAATTGATATAGTTTTACTCTCCTAAAGAGTAATATGAAAGAAACAAAAAAAAACCAAGAAAAAAAATAGAAAAAATATATATATATACTGAAAAAAAAAATTTTTTGATCACCCTAACTATACTCTACTTAAAAATAGTACGAGAAAAAAAAAATCAAGAAAAAAAAAATTATAGATATATATTATTTACAAGATTTTGGATCACCCTAATTATGACCCAGCCTAATCTAATACTGGACCATGCGGGAAGATGCGATACTGGTGAAAACAAAGCGACACGGTATACCTATTGCACTGAGGCGGCAGATGACTGGTGCGATGCTATTGTATTCCCCAACGGCTGTTGGGTCGATAGCCTTGCAGCTGGTATGCCTCTTTCGCCTCGGTAGGCAATTTAACGTGCTTTCGTTGTTGCTATCAATGGGCCGATAGTGGTGATGATTTTACAGATGTTGATGTTAAAGCTGGACCGTAATCAAAGCGCTCGGCGTATGATCAACGGCTTCCTCACTCGCGCACTAGTTGTCTTAACACTATGCCAACTAACTTTGGCGAGAAAAAACCCTCGCGTGGGGAAAAACTCAAAAACTCAAAAACTAGTGTCGTACAACGAGACCGATGCGACTTGACCGGCTCAGCGTGCGAGACGGAATGAGTTTTTTTCATAACAGTCCCAAAATTCTGCGTAGAACACTTAAAAGAAATCATGGAATTCACCCTGAAATTGTTCTCCCAAGAATTCACTAAAGCTTCCATTCATAGTTCTCTGTAAAATTCGCTTGAATTCTCCTAATGTAATTCACCTCTGACATATTTCGAAATTTTGCTCAAAATTATCTTGGAGCTCTACTTTTAATTCTTCTGAAAACGTACTTGGAATTCTCCATAGATTTCACGGTTGCTCTTGGTATTATCTTCGAAATTACCTTGAAACACATATCAGAACTTGTTGGAAAAAGCAGCCTTGAAATTCGTTTCCCGTGGTATTTGACTAAAAATTCCCTTGGAATTCTCTTTAAAAACTACTTAGAATTATCAATAAAAATTGCATAGAATTTTCTCCAGGATTAATATGGAAAAAAATATTACAATTCAATAGCCTCAAAGTTCATCTCGGAATTTCTTTGGAACCCTCATCAGAACTCTCTTGAAAGTTTTCTCCGATCTTTTTCTTATTTTTCTTATTCTTCTAATTGCTTATCGCATATAAGATTTTTGCGTGCTCTCAATTAAGTGTTCTACACATTTATTAATTGAGAGCTTTCGATGCCTGTACCATTTTTGCATAAGTAAAATTTTGTAATTGTGTGGCAAGTACAATCATACTCTATGCCCAGGGAAGTCGAGAAATTGGCATGGTCTGTAGCTGCGCCTTTACCTACTGAGCTAAGGCAGGCCTCGATCTCATTGACCTATATTAGGTTATTATTATAAATTATAATCATTAGAGATTAGAGGAATTTCCCTCACAATCGTATTTTTTGGGGCTTCCCTTATTGCACATAATTTTAGATAGAAAGAGATAAAATCCTGAAAATACAGTCCAGTCCAAGAATCTTGAAAACATTACAAGGCCCAGAATATATTTTTAGGCCGAAAAAAAAGCTAAAAAATGAGACGGGTGTACTTCTTAAAGGAATACATCATATTATGAGTTTTCCCTAAACTAACTTCTCCAAAGTTTATTGGACTTTTCTGAAGTTCACTAAACATTTTCTGAGGTTTTATGAGGTCTCATAAAACGTTTGAAAACTTGAAATGTTCGAAGAGAGTTCAAATTTCGGTACATTTCCCCGGGATGGAGCTCTTCAGAACTTCTCTGAAGTTCCCCAGGATATATCTGACATTTTTACCTATGGAGTTCTCTCTGCAGAAGCCACCCGTTAGCTTTTTCATAAAATTCCCGGGTTTTTCCCGGTTTTCCCAATATACGAGATGATTTTCCCGGAACGTAAACAAGTGAAAATTGTGTGCACGGTGCTATGTAAAATCTGTATCTGTAAATCGCTGACCAAGTAAAATTTTTGGTTTTATGAGGCTTCTGTAGACCATGATTTTGACTTGTAGAATGCTTTAAAACCTTAATAAAACTTTCAATTATTGTTTAATTAATGTTATTGTTGGGCAGTTAAAAACTTATCGTTTCATCAAAATCCATACGAACCAACGACAAACAGTCTGTCGGAAGTTAAACATATCCAGGAAAAGTCGGAAGAAATTACAGGGGGCAGTGTTTTCGGGGCAAGTCGGAATAAGCTTTCAGATGAAGATAAGGGAATCGTCCAGATGAAGTTGGCACACAATTCCCGATCAAGTCTGGACTTCTGAGGTAAGAAGGTGAAATCATAAGAATATTCCGGTGTCAATCCAGAGCAAGTCTGAAAAAAAAGCTGCCTGATGTGTTAGAAGACATTTCAGGAGAAAGCCAGAAGCACTTTTGGCGAAAGTCGGAATATATCAGGATGCAACTCCAGGAATCTTTCGATGGAAGTCAGAAGAATCTCGTAACTGGAAATTTAAAAGTATTCGGAGATCTGGAAAATTTCAGAACACTGCAGAGTTTCAAATACGTTCTGGGAATCTAAAAAAAAAATCTGAAAATTCAATTACTTTTGGGAGATTCCTCCATAAAATTCAGAGAATTCCATAGAGATTCTGCTAAGGAAATCACTGAAGCGCCAACCAGGAAAGATAATCAAAGGCATGTTTCCTTCAAAGATTCTCTTACACCTGAATGGAACTCGCTGAACTGCTTTGTTGAATCGAGAACAATGTTCAAATCGTATAACGTTTCCCCTGCAACCCTTGAAAAAACTACGTGCCTCTTTTGAATGTGGGCCAAATTGCAAATTCACGCAAATCATTTGGAACGGCGATCCTCTGCTCGGTGGTAGTGGGGCACTAGCGCCACCTGAGTAGGAAGAAGCAACCGTGGCGTAACATTCAGCAAAATGATGGACATCAATCATTGGCGCCAGAGCCAAACGGCCGGCCAAAGCGAGAAAAATGTCCCCGATGAAAGAGGATTTTCGTCTTTCTCTGTTGATGACCCTCCCTTTTCCACCGCCTCGAAAGAAAGCAAAATGAGATGTCGTTGGTATGACAATTTAGTTAAATTAATGAATGGTTCGAGGCACGGGGCAAATCTTCGAAATTCGCTACAATGTTTGCTTCTCTTTCGGACTTTCTTTGCTCCCCATTTGTGTAGACGTTTTAAGGTCGCGGAAAGAAGACAAATGTTTAAAAATATGTTTCGCGTATTTCCTCAGTGTCAAATTAATGTGCGAAGATTTTTTCAACGAATAGCCTATTTCGTCAAAACCATTTTTTTCTATTTCCAATGGGATGTAGGCGGAGTTTGGGTTTGTTGGGAAAGAAGTGATCCCCATGTGCCTGTCATATGTAAATTGGCCGTTGATAGTGTCCATAATTGGATTCCTATTAATATAATGATATTTATCCGCTTTGCTCTTCAGGGTAGCGGCATTGTTGACATTCCCATTCGGACAGGTTAAGTACACAAGAGAAATTTTCCGCTGCCAGAATTTATGTAGGGAACGTCATTTTATTGGCCAAAATGTTTATCACATTAATTGTGTGTAAACTTCGCAATCGCGCTTCCGTAACGAGCTCTAGCATTTTGAGCATGTACTGTAAACTCAGCGTTTGCATCCATGTGTTTGTGAAGCAACATGGTCCAATTTGGTAAAAATAGGCAACCGACACACAAGGTGCTTCCCTATAATTGCTTGACCAAACCATTTTGCGACGGTCGTTTCCATACTCTACTGCAGTCACTTGTCGCCAATTGGGCGGACTCTGAGTAATGGAATTTTTTGATAAAGTCAATTCTACTTTTCCATCTTATCACATTTTTACTCCCTCGTCACTCAAATCGAATGAGAGCAGTTTCCATTCAAATTGTGATGAGCACTTAACGACCAATGACGTGTAGTTTAGACAGCCTCTGCAAGAGAAATGATGAACGTTTATTTACAAATTCAAATTGGCATCTTGTTTATTTACACTTCGTAATATCATTTGCATGTCGACCACCCACGAGCACAGGGAGACAATTTTAATTAGTTCGAACTTTGATCGGGTGCGGCACAGTGGGTCAAAGCTTGAAAAACTTGTCAGAAACTACCCAAGTAACAATTTTGGTTTTATAAGGGTTCTGTAGACCATTATTTAGGCTTGTAGAATGTTTTAAAGCCTTGATAAAACATGCAATGTTACTTGGGTATGGATCTCAAAGTTCCCAATGTTTCAAGCTGTTATAATTATACCTTTTACGTTGTTTTTCCTTTTAATTCTACTACTATTGTATCACTTTTACTTTCACTAGTTCATTTTCACTACTAACGTTCACTGTCACTTTAAACTATAACAGATACGTATTTCGTTTACTACTTGCAAACTTCTTCAGTGCCTAGTCATAGACATAGACACTGAATAAGTTTGCAAGTTGTAAAAGAAATAAGTATCTGATTTAGTTTAAAGTGATAGTGAAAGTGAATTAGTGAAAGTGATGCAATAGTAGTAGAATTAAAAGGGGAAAACAACATAAAAGGTATACAATTGTTCTACTAAACGCTCATCAATCAATTACTAAAATTACTAAAATTATGCCGCATAGTAGGCGCTGACTTGTACCTACTTAAATGAATCGTCCCAAAACAAAAATTGTTTCATAAATAGTGTGGATTTTTTAGAAAACCTTTGCACATAGCACTTGTTTACATATTTAAAATTTATCTCAATAAAAATTAGAGAAAAATACACCAAAGCCTTCTTTTTGCTACTTTTCTACATATATAGACTGTTCCAGAAAATATAAGCACACTTTCAAAATAACAAAAAAGTCATGTTTTTTTAAGTTTTAATAATTTTATTTGGCAAATCATATTTTTATTTGTATTTCAAATTATATTTTACTCTCGTTTAATCAACATATTTAATCATAGCCAAGACTCCTAACTTTTCCTCGAACATGACCCATTAGCTTCTGCACAGTGGTACTTCCCACCATTTGGACCACTTTTGGCCAATCTTTTTTTAATTTTATTAATTTTCGAAGCTTTGCTTTGGTTAAAGCCCAAAAAATCTCGATTGGCAGTGCCTCCGGGCAGTTCGGCGGATTCATGTCTTTCGGCACGAAACATACATTTTGACTTTTGTACCATTCTAAAGTGTCCTTTGCGTAATGACATGACGCCAAATCAGGCCAAAATACTACTTGACCTTCGTGCTGCCTGATCATCGGCAACAATCGCTTCTGGAGACATTCCTTTACGTATTTCTGAGTGTTCATCGTCTCCGTTGTGATGTACGGACTAGATGTTTTACCACACTCGCATATTGCCTGACAAACCATAACCTTCTTACCGAATTTTTCGGTAAAAATTGCCTTCTCCGTTTCGGGGAAGTCCTTGCCTTCGCTTACAGTATAGAATTGTGGTCCGGGATGCGTTTTGTAATCTAGTTTCACGTACGTTTCGTCGTCCATTGTTATACACCCAGAATTTCGACACAATAACGAATCGTAGAGTTTGCGGGCCCGTGGTTTCAAGGACGCGGCCTGTTTTGGGTTCCTTTTGGGTTTTTTCTGCTTCCGGTATGTTTTTAGCCCAAGTCTTTCTTTGGCACGCATGACGTTACTCGACAAGGTCCCTAGTTTTTTCGCAACATCCGGCCACTCTTCGGCGAATCTTCAAACGTACACTGTTCTCTATATTTTTTAATCGCAGATCGTACCGCTCCGGCGCTTACACCCTCTTCCTTGGCCAATTTTCTCAAGGAGAGTCCGCTCACAGTGCACCATTTGTGCACGATACTTTTTCGTTGTTCCGGAGTAAGACCACGCATTTTGACAGGAAACACAAAACTGAGCACTTTTTTGATGCTATGTCATTCAGAAATGAGCAAACAAAAGGACGCAGCCAAAACATGTTGAAATATTTCATTATATTCAAAGTAACCGTTAAAATAAGGTGTGCGTATACTTTCTGGAACAGTCTATATTATGTGGACCACTGTGCGTCGATGATGATTCTATCTGTCTCACACAGAGCCACCATATCCGGCGCGAATAGTTGTAAACAAACACACAATATTAAAAAAAGACAACTACACCGTTGTCCAAAATAATTGTAGGTACCGTCTTCTTCTTCTTCGGATTTCAAGCTTATTGCATATCGCATATTAGCTTATTGCGTGCTCTCAACTTAGTGTTCTAGATGCACTTACACAGTTATTAATTGAGAGCTTTTGATGCCTGTACCATTTTTGCATTGGTATAATTGTGTGGCAAGTCCAATCATACTTCTATGCCCAGGGAAGTCGAGAAATTTTCCAACCCGAAAAATTCCTAGACCGGACCGGAAATTGAACCCAGCCACCTCCAGCATGGTCTTGCTTTGTAGCTGCGCCTTTACCGACTGAGCTAAGGAAGGCCCCGTAGGTACCGTACAGTATGTGATACTATAAAAAAAACATTTTGTATGAGAATTTTTAGCATTATTATATGGCGTATACTGTAGAGTACCGAAATCCAGACACATAGTCCACAATTACGGACACTTTGAAAAGTCAATTATTCATCCTTAACTAGCTAAAAAAAGCTCGTGTAAACTTTATGATAATTTTATAGTATCGCTCATATTCATAACAAATATTTATTATGTTGCAAAGTGAACGTAATAATAATAAAAAAAAAGTCCCGTTTCGGCGTATTACGACTTTTATTTAATGTGTCGGTTGATCGAACCGTAGTATCTAAAGTATGTATTTTCCGTCGGAGGCTTTTCCGCAAGCGAGTGCCAATCACTGGATGCCAGGGAGGTAACTCCACACCTCAGGGTAGCCAGTGAATTTTCATATTGAAATGTTAATGGAGCTCTGCCCAGAATTACAAATGTTTAGATATAGTCCTACACACTTAATCTAGCTCGGTAAAATCTCCAACAGCCGATTACTTCGGCATTTACTTTTGCTGATATGTCTGCAAAATATCTGTTTGTTAGCTGATATATATCTCAGCAAAATTTTATTTGTTAGCTGAGTCTCGGCAATTGTTTGACTGAATCTCAGCAAAATAAATTGCAGAATTACTCGGTTGTTGGAATCACGGCAATTTTTTTTAAGTTTGTAAGAAATGTTGTGATACAAGGTATTTCTGGGGAGAAGAAAGGAAGTTCTGAATTGAATTAATTCAAAGAGAATTATAAACAGAATTTAAAGGGTTATCTAACGATAATTTCACACGAATACTGAAGGAAATTCAGAAAACATAATCATAATCATATTTTGAGGATAACCCACCGAATTCCATTATTAAGACTTGTAGAATGCTTTAAAACCTCCATAAAACTTGCAATGTTACTTGGGTGTAGTCACGTTTTGTCGGTAGTCAAAATTTAATTTATTTTTTTTCCTGTGATTATCGTAAATAATAGTTATTCAATAATAGATAATTCAGCCATAAATAGGAGTAAATTCGATCATTCGGGTGAGAACCTTCCTTTTTGGTTGTTTACATATTATTTTAAACAGGATTGTAATCCAAATTGAACAGCTCGACAAGTTTGACGGCTACCGCTTTTGCTTACTGAGTAGAAGATTGTGGTGTAAGTGTTAATTAAAAAAAGAGAATTTTTACAAAAATCATGGAAAATGGTAAGGAGTTCTGACAAGAATTCCAACATAATTCTAAGAAAAATACTGAGACCAGTTCAATGGGAAATTTTCTTGTGATCCCATAGAAAAAAAAACCTAATTTGCATCATCTTGTTACTCTTGGAACTCTTCACAATTCCTTAGAATCATCTCAACATTTCCTCAGATTGCGTCTTAAATAGAACACCCTCTGGTATTCTCTTACAGTTTACTCCATCGTACTCTACAAATTTTCTATAGTATGCTTTTTGATTCACTCCATAATTATCTTAGAATTCCTAATTGGGTTCGCTGTAATACCTATGATTCCCCAAAGAATTCTCCTGAAATAAACTTTCTCTAGTATTTGCTAATTATTCTCCTAGAATATCCATCGAATTATCTTCAGAATTCCCTCAGATGTCTGGTAAATTCCTTGAATTTCTCCTTATAATTCCATAGAAACTCTTCTTTGAGCTTTCTTAAAATGTGAGTAAGTATTTCTCTGAAAATTACCTCAAAACTCCGTTGCAAATTTCCTTGAACTCCTTTGGAATATTCTGTACAATTCCTTTAGAATCAAGCTCATAGTGTTCATTGAGTTCGTGTCAGAATTCCCTACTCACAAGTACCTCAGATTTTTTTTTATTTCTTAGAATTAGCAGAGCTCTCTTGGAGTTCTCTTGAAATTCTGTTGGAAATTCCCTCATAATCCCCTTGGAACTTGAAATCCTCCTTACGTTCACCTGGAACTTGGAGTTCAAATGGATTAACTTGCCAGGAATCCTCAGATTTCACGTTTTCCTAACAATTCTGCCCCTGAAATTCTCATCTGGTTTCTTTTGAACTCTAGAGAAATTCACATCAAATTCATTCAGTAACGTACATAAGCTGTAAAAATATTGCCCTTATTTTTTATGTGTTTTTGGAAAATGTTCAATGTCCTACGTCTTGAATATTTAAATTCGTTACATATGTTTGAATTTTTTCCAATCCTGGTTTTATTAGGCCCAGAGTTTAAAAAAAATATATAGGTTAAAACCTGTATAAATTAATCATGATTCAGAACCGTAAAAAATCAATGCAAATTTCGGAATTTATGTTGTTACTGATGATAAATCCTTTCCAAACTTATTATTCTCAATGAGTATTAGTGCATTAGCAGGAAAATAAAGTTGGATATATTATAAAATGTTTTGAAATTCTTGAGAAGGATCCTCGGCGTTATTCAATATGTTCCATTCTACTTTTGAATTTTGATAATAAGAAAATTTAAAAATTCCCTGAAGACTACAGGTTTTTCCAAGGTTTTTTTTTTATGTAATAGATAGGGGAAATGGCTCTAATGTTGACCTATGGATCTATGTTTGGGCCCATCGCTAAAAATCTGCTATTTATCAATTTTATCTAGATGAACGCGTCATTGGGACGGTACTAATGAATATTTTTGGTCGTCATTGAAAATTTAGTCGATTGCTGAATTTATGTATGGGCCCAAATTAGGGGCATTTAGGCCGACATTACATCCATTTCCCCTACATTGGTTTGTAATCATCACCGTCGTTTAGATCTCATTTTTGTTATGATTACTGTTAACTTGACAACATGGTTGGCAAAATATGTTAACATGATCGTTTGCATTAAAATATCAAATTTTGTTTTCACTCTGTTTTCGTTATCTGCTCGGGTGGCCACTCTGCACTTAGAACCATCAACTGATCGTTTTACCCCCATAGATCAAAACCAACCGATAAACAATTCTCTTGGAGTGCCAAGACTTATGTCAGCTGTTGCAATTAATTTGTACAAAGGTGTAAATAGTTCAGGCAGACCATAGTGGTGCATAGGGTGCATCAGAGAGTTGTAAATCTATCTCGGAACGAATTATCTACATGTAAGTCACCTCTCTCAGCAGCAAGCCTCAGACATGGCGCGGTGAAATACTTACTTGAAAGGAATATAAATAACCGACGATTACTATTAATAGTGACAGACAGGGTGGTCGATTGACTGCTCGAGAGGCAAACGAATACAATTTCTGCACTATGCCGTGTCACGTTGTCGTAGTTGTCGTCATTGTCACTGCCGCCATAACAAAGTGTGGGAGCGTTGTTTTGAATTGTTCACAATTGTAGGTTTACGATCGGTTGAATGATGCATTTTTGATGCTCCCTTGTCAGTCTGGATGGGGTCACGACGTTAGATCGCATAGAAAAAGGGGATTCAGAATGTTTTAACTTATCATGAGTAGTTTGCTGTGTGAGTTGAGTTCTCATAGATTGATACGGCGGATAAGGTTGCCTTTTATTTATTGATTGAAATATGCCTCATAGCAAAAAGCTTTGTAGTTGTTTATACATTGAAGTAATTTTTAATATAATTGTTTCAACTTCTCTATCGACACCATTCTAACATCTACATAAAAGTTATAGTTTAACGTGTTTTAAATCCTAGTGAAATAGACATATTACTCAACAGGCATACCAGAATAACTTTTACAGAGATGTAACTTTAATTTTATATGTTCTTGATAGTAATCTATCCATATAGAAAAAGTATCTATAGCTGTCAACCATCGTACCCTGCTGGCGGTCGTAAACTGTTGAAACTCATTTCACAACAATAAAAAATTGTTAAAAAAATAATCATACAAAACGATAAAAGTAACAACAACAAAATCAAATTGCGTCGTTGTAATTGAATATGACTACCGCGCGATGACGACGACGCGACGCCGTCAACAATCGAGATTTATTTTTTTTCGCTTCGTTAGTTTCTGGCAAATTGGTTGGTATGCACATAAATATATCTAAACAAAGTACCATGCGCGTGCTCTATGTACTAGCCGAGAGTACTCCGCGCGGGATTCTGCAGATTTGATTTCTAAGTGTGGGTGTGGCGCCAATGGGGGTAGTATTTTTATTCGATCTTGGAATAGACTTTCGTCAAATGCTAGCTGACTTACATTTGATGGACTCAGTCCGGCGTCTTAGTCGGAAATAACCATCAACTGAAAGCTAATGGCATTACAACAAATGTATGTAGGTATTTCTTACGAGCACTGCTGGTATCAGGTATTGGTTTGCTGCAGTACTAAAACCAACTAAACTGTAGCGTGGCAAAAATGTCGTGACATTTCTAAACTGTTTTTTGACGGCAACATTATAGTTTCGCAAACAACAGAAATCGAGACCCAGTGCGCCGGCGACACAGTTTTGCATTGTTTGGAATTTTTCTGTTTTTTGGAGTAACTGCATATAGGGGAAATGGATGTAATGTCGGCCTAAATTACCCTAATTTGAACCCATACATAAATTCAGCAATCGACTAAATTTTCAATAGCGATTAAAAATATCCATTAGTACCGTCTTAATGACGCGTTCATCTAGATAAAATTGATAAATAGCAGATTTTTAGCAATGGGCCCAATTTTAGATCCATCCAACATTAGAGCCATTTCTCCTATTCTAAGTTTAAAGCATAGGATCATAAGGTAAGAATAAATACGAACAACTGCAATGCATAGATAGTAATATCTAGCAAAACAGAGTGAATTATAAATTAATCCAGCCAGTGACATTTATCAGCACTGCTTACGAGAAATGTACTGGTAGTTCTTTTTTTTCTCTGTTCGGGACATAAACCACTTCGACCAGTAGGGTAGAGAACTACTTCGACCTAAGCGGCATAATTTTGGGCCTATCAATCAGAAAACATCAAATTAATCCATGATTTCGGCGTTAACAGGTAAATTATGCTTTTGGTACGATACTGAATTCATTGGCGTTTCAAATGGCATTTCAATGCGTTAGACCGAGTTCAGAATCCGTAGGCCGAGTTTGGGGTGCAGAAGCAGTGTTAGAGTTTTAACAATATCTCAACAATTTGTTTCTCTTTATTAAATCCTATGGTACGTACGGAAAGGTAAATAAATTTAGAAGCCATCAGTAATATTAATACTCCGGTTGGTGCTAAACTACGCAAGATTAAGAAATACTAAGTGCGGGTTTTGCTTAATAGGCCGGAAATTGGGTAGTTAACCCTACTTTGATCAATTGTACTATATACCGTGTCCTTAGTTTAGTGCATTTCGTATTACTACATCACTATTGATAAATGATGAAGTATTCGGTTTTGATACAGTTGTCACTGTCACTTCTGGGGGCATTCCCGGCATTCTCATTTATGCTAAAATTTGTGGTTGTCGACTTCTGATGTGTAATATCTACATTCCACTGATTGAAAAGCACATTGACATCGTTCGTGAAGTCTGTGAAAATGCTTCTCAGGATGACACTGTCTTTGTGTGTGGCGATTACAATCAGCCTCGTTTGACTTGGTGTCTAGATGAAAATGGCATTCGGCTAAAGAATTCGACGCTTTTGACTCCGGCGGGTCAGCTTTAATTGATGGTATGGACTTGTTGAACCTGAATCAAGTTAACTTACAGTTGAATAATTTAGGTTGTATTCTCGGTATGGTTTTCGCATCTGAGAACAGTTGTGATGTGGTATATGCTGCTCAGGAATCTTTGCTGCCAGTAGATCTTCACCATCCCCACTCAGCATTCGCATTAATGTTCCAGCCGAATGCCTTAGGTCACTCCTGGTCGCGAATGCACACGAAAGAGCACTCAACTACTGCAAAATCGATTTCGACGGACTATTGCTCATCTGTCTGGCCTAGACTGGAATTGTGTCTCCGACAGTGTGGATATCCATGACATGACCTCAAAATTCTGCAAAATCATCCGTCAATGATTAGCGGCGCCGGTGGTGTAGTGGTAAGCGTGATTACCTCCTACTCCAGCAGGTCTGGGTTCAATCCCAGTCGGGGCCGCCGGGATGTTCTGAGGCATAACATCTCTGATCACGCCTTCCTTCGGAAGGGAAGTGAAGCCGTTGGTACCCGGTTCATGAGTTGATAGGTCGATAGGTAGGGTCCAGGTGTGGTAGCTGACAAGATCGACGGAAAACAAATCTGTCAATGGTTAAACTTAAACGTACCTATAAAGAGAAAACCTGTCTCGCCTCCTTCGAGTACGCCTCTGCTTCTAAAACCAAAACTTGAACGCTGATGGCAGCGTCGTTTGCGGGCCCTTAAATCCTCATTTACAAAGGCTAACTTCAAACGAGCGAGTGACGACTACCGAAAGTTTAATTAGGGTCATTGTCCTACGCCGAGGCCGAACTGGCTGTGTCAAACATAGCGCTGGACGCATGGACGGATGGAATTCCTGCAGTTGTTCTCCGTCGCTGTGCAAGCACAGTAGCTGTTTTCTGTGCACAAAAGCGGTTGACCGGCGAGATCTTCCACCGTGGGATAACCAGCCTTTCTGCTGCTTTGAAGCTATTCGAGATCATCGTCAGCGATCATATTATGCGTACTACAAAGACCCACATCTCGACCAAAGAAAAAGCACACGTGGACGTAATCTACACGGCTTTTGTCAAAATGTTACTCAGAAAATTATCACGATTGGGAGCCTCGAATAGACTGGTGTCATGGTTTTCATCGAACCTGACTGACAGGGTACTGCATGTTAAGCAGGGATCTTGTGTTTCATCGCCATTTGCTAGTACGTCCGGCATCCCATAAGGAGGAAATTTGGGGTCGTTACTATTTGTCATATTTTTCAATGACGTTGCATCTTCACTTGGCTATAGATGTAAGCTCATATATGTTGATGATCTGAAGATATATGTGGTGGTACGCTGCATCGAGGGTTGTCTTCACCTGCAAATGTTGCTAAACATGTTTGTTCACTGGTGTCGCTGAAATAAACTTATCATCAGCATCGCAAAATGTCACGTTCCAAATACCCGATAATGTATGGGTGGACCATGTGACCGATCTTGGTGTTGTGTTTGATTCGAAGCTCTCCTTTCCAAGGAAAACCGTCAACCGTCAAATTGCCAAGGACTTCACTGATCCACACTGCCTAACAGCGCTACATTGTTTCATCGTACGACCGATTCTAGAAAACACTTCAGTCATATGGGGTCCAAACGATGTTTCATAGAACGTAAGAATCGAGCGAATCCAAAAAAGGTTCATACGGCTTGTTCTCAGGAATCTACCATGGCGTGATCCTTCTAACCTTCCAGCGTATCCCGGTCAGTGTTGGCAAAATCAGAAATCAATTGATATTATTCCGCTCTCATGCGCTCGCAATATCACGCGTTATATTGGAACAAAATATCATGCTTGATATTGATTTTACAAGCTCCTTTAATATTGCGAGACTATTTTCAACGTGAAAATCAAGCTGAAAGTTGACTCGACACAAAAATGATTCCGTTGCAGCTCGTTTTCTTAGAAAGAGAAAGTATAGTTTGCTATCTCTTTTTACTCTTCACCGATGGCAGACAAGAAGTGACTGCTGCCAGCCGTTATGGAAGTTTCGGTTGCATTCGGGTGTAAAGCAAAAATCATGAAACACAATCTCACCACAGTTTGTTGAGATTTGCAGCTGGTAAGTTTTGTTAGCTTGATATTCTGAGCTGCGATATCACAGCTTGCAAAATCAACCGCAGTTGTTTGCTTGTTGATTTTTGTCTACGAAAATCAAGCGTGATCTTGGGCGTTGGTGAGATTTGATTTTTTGATATTTTCCCAACACTGATCCCGGTAGATGCCTTCTGCTTGGTCTTGAAACTCTTGATCGAAGACGAAAAACACAACAAGCTACGTTTGTCGATAAATTACTCAACGGTGACGTCGATTGCTCCTATCTTCTATCGCTCCTTGACTTCCGTGCTTCTGGTAAGATTTTACGTCAGCGGTCACTGATGCAGTCGGGATTTCATCGTTCTCTGTATGGTTATAGCCAGCATATATCTGCAATGGTTCGTTTGTTTGCAGTCGTTGAATCCACGTTCGATTTTGTAATTGTATTTGTAAATAGAGTAAGAAGATTGAACATTATTTACGATATTCATTAAGACTGTTTTTTTTTCAGGTGAATTACTAAACAATAAATAATTAGGGGAAATGGCCCTAATGTTGGCCTATGGATCTATGATTGGGCCTATCGCTAAAAATCTGCTATTTATGAATTTTATCTAGATGAACACGTCATTGGGGCGGTACTAATGGATATATTTGGTCGCTATTGAAAATTTAGTCGATTTCTGAAATTATGTATGGGCCCAAATTAGGGGAATTTAGGCCAAGATTACATCAATTTTCCCTAAATATGTAAGTTCTTGTCAAGGAATCGATTCTAATTGAAAGGACCCGCTATTTATACCCTTCGGAGTGTTGGAACACCCTCCAAAGGCGCACCCCTTAGTCAGTCAATTGGATTCCTTAACAACAAAATTAAGCAATGACACCGATAATGATCATGCATCAGAAACCTAGTCTTAACTACTTCAAACTAAGGAACAACGAATAGAAGATTAGGAATCACATAGATGAAGATTAACTATCTCATTTTTTTCCTTTTTTCAAGATTATCCTCGGTCTAGGCAACCCGAGGACTTATCACTATTAACAAAGCATAAAAAATAACAAGGACTAAGATGTGTTCCTTTGATTACTGGAAAATCCTATTCCCCTAGTTTGAAGCAGTCAGGACTAGGGATCGGTGGTAGATCTTACATCTCGTAACGTACCACGAGAAGGTGATCTACCCACGCTACGAAGCTCTTAAAATAGGCCATAGTGAAAAAGCAAAGATTTCCTGAATCAATATTCATCATGGTTTTCTAGGATCAGTGACCCTGATTAAAACGAACCATAACTTGACCTTACCAATAATATAATTTGTTTTCCATGCTTAACCTTACCTGAAACGATTATGAACTTTGCGTGACCTTATGTTTTGTGATATGGTTTAACTGGATGTTAAAAATAATGGGTTGTTAAGAACCATTTCATTCCAAATTCTTGTATATTTCATACATTTTTAGAACTAGAATCCACAAATAGTCGTTATTAGGGTGTTCTCGCCTTGTCGCTTCGAATATTATATATTATATTATAATATTATAATATGAATACTAGAAATTAAAAAGATTCGTGTACGAAATTATATTAGTACTTTTCTGGCACTGCACGTATTGATATAATTTCGTACACGAAATATTTGAATTTCTAAGATTCATGCCATGGCATTGGCATGATTCATGCCAAAATGGCCATTATATTTTTTGAATATATCGGGTATTGGTAACCATATAATTAATTATCTAATAACCATAACACTTTATGGGAAATGATAAACATTTATGCGGGTAGCGAATTTTAACTTAATTTTAAAAATGAGCTTAACATAATTTTTATAAAATTATACGAAGAATATTTATGAAATCCTACACATAAATTTTCAGCTAGTAACCGTTTCATGTTAAATATGTTCTGCAGTCTTCAATCAAATGATACTCTATGCCTGGAAATTCGAAACAATAATTACGACAGGCTCTATGTATAAGGTTAGCGGTTAGTTTATGTAATAAAATTACCCAAAACCTAGTGCTCGCAATCGAACAATCAATACTAAACATACAATCGAAACGATCGTCCGAAATTCGTAACCGATTCAATTACCGACACACCGATACACACAAACAGCAAAACTAATAAAATCAACTAAATTAACGATCAGAGATTGAGAGTTGATGAAACCGGCGTTCCGAAGTTATTATTTTTATTACAGCTGCTCTGGCCATTGGTTGGTGCTGTGTCCCCAGTAGATTCAACGCGAGTGAGCAGGAACTCGAAACAACAGGAAGCAACTCGAGATGTATGTAAACCATCTATGACACTAACTAGCAGTATGTTTACTCAGCGGTAGGCTAACAGTTTTATGAATAGTTTTTCCTTTTTCTCATATTAACCGTATTATGTGCACTGCTGTTGTTCTGATTGTTGTTGTTGTTTAGAACGATGCGGTGAGTGATTTATTATTTAGCGGAAGAAGGTACCGAGCTGCTGGTGCATGATGGTGCTGCATTCATGAATGTAGTGTACCTCGCTTAGTCAGGGCATTGTTGACGTTTAGTAAGAGTTCACTGAAGGTTGATGCTCGAGAACAAAGTGCGACTGTGGTTTCATCTGGATTAAATCGGTTCAAGCTGTCTAGGATCTACAATGGAATTTATACGATTTTAAGTTAATCAAGTGTTCATCAGGAACAAAGTTAATCTGTTTTAAGGCCTTTTACATATCGTTTCTACCGGATTTAATTGCCTCCTTTATATAGATTTATCGACTAAATGAGGTTTGCGAAAAGATATAACCAAATAGGGTGCGGCGCCATACTTCACTTCGCTTCGGCATCGGGCTTAAAGTCTGTCTTTCGATAGACAATTTGTTTCTCATCAGTCACTCTGGATGAAACTCTGTCACGTTGGCCCTATGCACCACTGAATGGGGATGGGGATGATTGTAATTTATTTTAAAATAATCGAAATACCAATGAAAAAAAAAACCTTACTAAGTATAGCATCATGCTAAATACACGGCTAACAATTACCTGATTAAATTATCTAACCCGTGTCAGGTGCTATATAACTTCAGATACACATTTGCTTCTATCAGCAATATTTGTCACTCGAGCAGGTGCAAAAGCGCTGCCACTGAGGTACTCTCTTTCCAGCTCTATCCTTCATACAGCATCGCACCAGTACTATTCAGTTGCACAAAAGATGTCACTGGAGATAACACGCAAAACCTACGTCAGCAGCGAAATAACACCATCATCGTCGAGGCAAAGGCAAATTGATATATATATCTTCCTCCGTATCTGGAGCCAGACTGGGCGAGAGAAACTAATTTGAACATTTGCCAAAATGAGTTTTAGCTCGCTTTGAACTATGAACGATGAAAGGTGATGCGTGGATCAGTAAGGCTATACCTCCAAAGAACCATTCCAGGTGATACTTTAAAGGTGTAGTATAGCTCATCATCATCCGAGGGAATCAGACTTCCACGTTTGTGAAGTAGTGCTAACGAATCGCAGCCAATAAATAATCCGCTAAATTAATCCCGCCGTCATCGCCGGAGTGCGGTGGCGCTTAATCATCGACGCTCATGCCGCACACCCACACAACCAACCATGGAATAAGCACGGGGTGAGAAACGAATTAAATTAGAACAAAAGTGCCTTAATTAGATATTCGATTTGATGGTTAAAACTCATCTCTGTTCTTATGAATCCCAATTACTTTTCTAACTCTGCCGATTGTTTTCTTTGTTCTGGTGCAGTTTGTCCTCCACCCGGTTCGTTTACACGTTGTGACAAGCTAGCTAGCCTAGCAGCGGCAAATATTTCGGCAAAGCCGGGTTATTAATAAATTTGACGGTTTTCTCGCCATTCGGACAGATTGCAACAGTTTTAACCTTTTAGCGACACCACTACCGGTTGCTGGTTGGTCGCTGGTGATGAGTGATGAGGGATGATTTGAGTGACATGGATATAATTATCATGATATTCTTCACCCACCGTAATAGGCGGGTAATAGAAAGCGAACGTATGACGTGAAACCTGCGAAATGGCCACCGGAGGGAGAGATTAGCAAGTAGGACTGCGGGAGTTAGCTATGCAGACCAATGCCATTTGGGTTAAGCATGAACACCAGATTGCAAGGTGCAAAATTGTACCAATGGGTATGTTTTTCAAGCTTCATGAAACTGTGTTCATTCATTTATTCACTTATTATACTGAGTACCTCCGGTAGTCCGATACATACGACAAACATGACACATTTCTATACTGGGCAACTGTTTGTTTTCGCCGGAACCCAGGGTAAATTTCTTCCAGCTTCTTTTATAGCTGTTGTGTACGGATGAGGGTCACAACTAGCTATTTTAGCTGTAATGAGTAATCGTCATGAGTGAGTACTATTCGTTACAGCTAATCGCTAATTGTGACACTCTGGAACCGAAATTGACGGGTTTTATGTGTCATACACAATATTTACCTCCTCTTCTTGCATCTTACATATACAAATTATTATTATAATAGCTCATAGTTTCATAATTTCGAAGAGTAGTATTTAAGCTGTAATGAGTATGTTCAGGCCTGCTTCTGATGACATCACTGACGAAGTTGCATCAGCATTAAAGTTTCAGTTGTGAGGCCACCAAGGACGAACCATTATGTATGTACCGCAGGCATCGGTTGGTGATTTATTTATTTATTTTGTCAAGCAAAGTAGACTACATACAATGTTTACAATGTTTTACTTATATGTTATGATTAAATGATGATGATTCTTTGCGTAATTCGTTCTGTATGTGTTTTGATAGAATAATTTTCGACTTCTTAGAGGTCTAAAGGGCACATACAAATTTAGTTGAGAGAGTATTGCTGCAGATTCTGGCGATGAGAAATAATGTCATTGATAAAGCAAAGCATTGCAAATTCACTCCGTTCTTTTAGTGTTTGTAGATTGATGGGCATGCAGCGTGCTTCATAGGATGGTAGAGGAAATACAGTGCAATTTAGTCATCGAAGAGCATATAAAAGTAATTGCTTTTGAACAAATTCAATGCGTTCTTCGTGTATGGCAGTGTATGGGCTCTATACTATACTATACTTTATAATGTATGGGTCCTGAAAATTGTAACTAAACCTCTGAATGAAGCCCAGCATGCTATTTGATGAGAGTGTTATAATGTTCTACAAATGTAGGTTTGGTGTCCAATATTACGCCTAAGTCCCTTACAATTTTACAATTGTCTAGTATTTCGTTTCCTAAATGTATGTTTCAATTTTTCTACTAAATGTTATTGCGTTAATTTTTATTACGTTGAGTTGGAGTGGAATGGTGTAGAATAGATTTATTTCATTTTGGAATATTTCTGCGTCCAAGGCAATTCTCATTTCTATGAAGAGTTTCATGTCGTCTTTAAGAGCTACCCAAGTACTTTAATGTTCTTAAGTATGAAGGAAATGTCGTTTACGTACAAAATAAAAAGAAGTAGGCCCAAATGAGATCCTTTTGGGACCCCAGGGGTGACTAGAATTGATTCTGAAAGTTAATTTTGAATGCGTACAATTTGCTTACGGTTTGTTAAGTAGAACTGGAGCCAGATCACAAAATTCATACTTTGCTTCATGAGAATGAGCATGAGTTTAACCGCCCACGGTTGCTACTCTGTTATTGCCAGATCAGCTGTAATTACACAGAGAACCAATAGACGATGCTTGGGACTAGCAATCATCCACAATATCTAAAGCAAAAACGTTTGCACTAGGCAATCGAGCTCCTTTTAATCATCGAGTTGCTGTTATTACCATGTATTCATATTGACAAATTAAACGATTGACAAATCTTGAATGTGGATGGGTTTGACATTAGACTCCCATGTTCTGCTCAGTAAGCAAAAACGGCCGCTCTAAGGCTACCGAGCCCTTCATATCACATCATACCGCTATTCGAGTTGTTTTAACCACGGCACCGACGACGACGACAAGTTTCGCAAAATGCACGATAAACAAGAAATTTTACCATAAAACTCTTTAATATGAATATTTCTAGGACCGTGTTTTTCTGCTCAGTAAGCAAGCCACTGCAAGCGACGATGCTTCAAATGCGAAAACTAAAAGCTACGAAAAAGCACTTAGGCCTTCATTAAGTTCTACTTTCACACGACGTTATTTTCGATATGAAATACACAATATAAAAATACATAACTGGAGCGGTCTTGCCACTACTAACAAGGCACAAAAAATAACGAGGTCCAAAATGCGTTCCATTGCTTACTGAAAACTCCTGTTGAGGGCTAGGGCCCTGTGAAAAATCCTACTCCAGTAACGCAACACGAAAATTGTATCTACCAGCGTTATTGGATTGAAAAGATAAAAATGGATAAAAAGGAACAAACTCACCAAGTTTATCCAAAGACAGCTTAAGATGTGTTTATGTAGAAGTCCAAATTGTAGACGGTCCGCTTGACAAAGACCAACATGAACTAGTCCAGTTTATGGTAGAGCTTGCTGCGCACTGTCTTCTAAAAACATGTTTATCCTTTTCGAGAAACTTATCAATCTCGCGCGCGCTGTTCATAGTCCTTCGGACTAACCTTCAGCAGGACCGTGAACAATAAACAAGGTATCCATTCAAATCAAATTGTTCAATTCCCGGTTATTGAAAAAAAAAAACAACCCAAACGTCGCCCCTGTTTTAAACAAAAAAGGCGTTAAAAATAACCGTTTATAGATGAGCATATAGGGTAGAGCGCTACTTCGTCATAATCGCCCATTTCCGTTCTATCGATCAGAAAAGATCAATAATATCAATGATTTCAGCGTGCACAAATCAATAATAGTTTTTTTTCCGATGCGTTAGTTCATTAGCTACAACATAAATCCTGTTAGAGCGCATTGTATGAATATTTACGCTCATTGTTTTCAAAACAAAAGAAGCGCTCCTAGCGAATCCCCTTTTTCTACGTTTATCCGTAGGACGAAGAAAATCTAATGGCGTTTCAATGCGTTAGGACGGAATTGAAACTCGTAGAACGAATTTAGAATCAAGAAGCAGTGTTAGATTTTAGACAATATCTCAACAATTTGTGACTCTTTTCAAATCCAACGGTACGTATGGAAAGGTGAAAAAATTTGCAAGTCATTTTTGATAGAAATATTCCATTTTTTGTTTAAACTCGTTCAGAAAAGAGAGGTAAAGCGCGGGTTGTGCTTAGTAGTAGGGTATTGCAGAATTGTTCTACAATATGTTTACTTTGTAGAAAAAATAAGAGATGAGATTTGCATTAACATATTGATCATCTGGATCTCCAAAACCCCATGGAATCATTTTTTTCCTTTATTTGTATTCCGTCGATCTTGTATTCCGTGCTGAGCACCAATGCTACCGACGCCAGGGAGGCAGCTCCCACACCTGGACCCTACCTATCGACCCATCAACTCATGAACCGGGGACCAACGTCTTTACTTCTCTTCTGAAGGAAGGCGTGATCAGAGATGTTATGCCTCACAACCAGTGCTGCAAAATCTCGACAGTACACGGTGATATTGACAATTCTGCTTTGGTCACTCATATTAGCTAACAGTCATAGTCAAGGCAAACCATGTCAATTGTCAATGACAATGGTGTCAGTGACGAACATGTGCTGATTTGTTTATTAGCTAAATTTGTAACAAAATTAAATGACTTAAGCAAAACAATTACATGGCTCCATTTTAGTGAACAAGTATCTACGTCCTGAGCTACTTGGATAACAATAATGTGACACAGAATGTACTAAATTACACTTTTTGTTACCAGGTGAATCTTTGTCATTGACGAAAAAATGAAAGAGATTTTGACGAAGGTTTTTTTGAGGATCATGTCTGTCAGTGACTATGTGACGAACAATTTTGTCAATATCTCGCGAAAGTCTGTCAATGACAATGACAAATCTCAGCACTGCTCACAACATCCCGGCGGCGCCGACTGGGATTGATCTCAAACCTGCTGGGGTGAGAGGTAATTACGCTTACCACTACACCACCATGGATTCATGAATTCGTATAAAATAACCTCCTTCAAAAAATAACCTAAATGTAGTTGTGGTATGTCAGAAAAAGCATATATCAATACAAGGCACCTAAGCACGAGAAACGCAGTATTAAAAGTTTTTCAAACCTTCCAAGAGTTAAGATCTTGAAGTTCTATAAACCAAACAACATTTTGTGGGATACAAAGATGTGTTAACAAAAAAATTATCATTCACCAACTTGTTCTGGAGATATTTTACAGGTTAATTGAAATCTTGTTCCATATCCCGGATATCTGATCTTGAAGTTCTGCATACTCAACAAGGTATACGATGATTCGACCTAATGATAAAATATTCATGAAGCTTCATCATATAATTTGTTTGGTTTATTAGGTTTTCATCATTCGTGACTTATCCGGGTGAAGTTTGAACTCATGACTTTGGCGTGAGAGGTATGGATTCAGATATTTATGTTTTACAGACTAACCAAGGTATTCTACGATGTTCTGACTAATCTTATGGTTAGCACAAAATGTGGAAATTGTTTTTTTAATTTATCTCTGGATCAATAATCTTATGATTTGTTTTAGGCATGCAAAGAGTTTGATATCGGACACTGTTTTTATTGGCATAAATCTGCTTCTCTATCTTAAAATCGAGCTTCAAGCAGCTTCGCAATAGGATATGTCTAGCTTAGGCTTTATACTAGAACTACTACTCTCGGAAACTTTAGCAAAATAATTCAAACACGTTTCTTCCAAAAGTAATTCTAAACATTTCCTGTGTAGGAAGAACGCCAAAATCGCCGTTTTCCCGGTGTCCCAACAGAGTGTGATTGAAAGACATGAATAGAGTTTTTGTAATTTTGAGGATTTTTTATACTTAATATGAAAGTTGTAAACCGATGAATATTTTTATATTGGTATATGATATAAAATTGATTGATTTCAAGTATCATTGCAAACATTGTAATAATCATTGTATGGCTTGACGAAATGGAAATAAATAAGTTATAAAGATGTAAAAGATTCTTAAAGATCAAATTATGGTCTACCAGACTATGATAAAACCAAAATTACTTGGGATGAGTATATATGATCTTTCCCGGTGCGATTTTGGTTTTCCCGTATTTTTCCTGGTAAATCCGAATTCCCGGTAAGATGGACACCCTGAAGAAAGCTTCAATAAGGAGTCTTCTCCGGCTCCTCCGCGCCTTCGGTTAATTGCTGTCTTTTTTTTAAACACATCACATATCATCATCACCAGCAGCAGATCTGCATCATCATAAAAAAATAAAACACTGCTACTGGTGCCTCCGCTTCGGCCACCAGCTTGGGCGCTATTGGGAATTCACCTCTCACTACTAGTGAGATTAATCTTAATAAATCAGCGGCAATGATGCTTCGAGCAAATCAAAACAAAACAACTATCGAGCAGCCGCACCTCAAAACTCGAGCACTGATCTCACTTTCCACACGATTTCGGGCTGTTTCGCTCTCTCCCACACACACAAGCATAACCTTTTATCACTGCACTGTTGTGTGTTTCCACACCCCGGGAATCTTCTCGTGCCTTTGGTGTGCGATTGATCTTCAGCAAGCACACTTACACACCGTTGGTTACAAAAAACACACCCGTGCAAAGAAACGAATCCAATATATGTCACTCTCGCGAAAGCAAACCCGTCGTCGTCGAACAGCAAAAAACGAACTCTGTGGGCAATTTTGTAATGAATTTCCACTAAAAATCAACAGCGAATGCATGAAAACACGTTCAGAAGCTCTTTTGGTACACTTTCGATATCAATTTCTGTCGAAAACACTTACATTTTTGCAAAAATAGTTGCGAGCGAACCAACATCAACACCGACAGTGCCGAGCTTTTTCACGGACCTTACAGCACGTAAATAAACTGAAATTAAAAACTATCACTCGCGATGCCACAAATTTCTGGTCCGGGTGAAAAAATCAAACAACGCAGATCCTGATTTGCTATTACTTTGCTTCATGGGACAAACTGACTTGATGTTGTTGGAGATTTTGGAATTTTTAAAAGACCGTACAAAAAAAGACTTAAACAATCTGAGAAAAGCACCTTAAGCTTCGGAAAACAAACGAAAATCAAAAATGAATAAAGGTATGTGTTATATTCGACTTTTATAGGCTATTACGTCCCAACTTGAATTTTACGTTTACTCTCAACTCAGTGTCCTAGAACACACCCACAGTTAATTGAAAGATTTATATGCCTGTAATATTTTTGCATTCATACATTGTGATGCAATCGCCCAGGGAAGTCGAAAAAATGGTCCAACCCGAATAAATCCTAGACAGCATCGGGAATCACCACCTCCAGCATGGTCTTGCTTTGTAGTTAGAGCAACAACTTGAAACCGACAGATTTAAAGGTGGCCCTGAGTCTATTAGGTACAAATTTATATCAACGACATTTTCAGGTTATCTTAAATTAATTTTAGAACATGATAATCAAGCAAATAATCCCATTCATCGAGTGGAATGTTAAAAGGGTCTTCTACGATAATATCGCAACCGTGTAGGTCCGACATGAACCAGATACCTCGCGTTATAACAAGTTAAGGGCCCATCATGTAATGGTAATGCATGAAACATAAAGCATACATGCACTGGGTTCGATTTAATCTACATAGGTATTGCCTCGTCTGCTCGGCCGAGACTTGAGGTGACGAGCCGTATGTGTGATGGTTGTGGGAAATCACCAGCCCCTGAGAGACTCGGTGGAGCCACTTGGATGCTAAGGTTGCTATTAATACATTTATGTCCATAAAGGTGCGGATACCTTTCTAATATATAGCAAACATGTATGTGGATATAATATACCGCATAGACAAAATCTGGATGAGATGATGCGACGATGAGCCTTAGCATCGTCTTGAGTGATTTTTATTAGATGTTGTTGGTGAGGCATCAATCTGTAGCGATGGCAAATTAGTGATGCTTTGCCACCTTATAAGCTCAACGAGAGTGAATTTCTGGAACGTTGAATCCCGTAAACTCGTTTCTGTGATACGACTTGTTCAATTGATCAAATTTTCAACTGCTTTGTTGCCGTATCGTATGTTGGAAGATAAAATGATATGATAACAAAACAGATCTTCCGCCGCAATTGATTTGACCTTTTCTCTAATAAACCTAGCAGAAAGATCCCGTCATATTTGACAATTGTGAGTCATTTGTTTGTTTTCAGTTGATGCTTTTGCTGTATCGTTCTGTATCGTTCTAGTTTAGTAATGTTACATCATTTAGTTTACTTTGCTTTGTTCGGTCAGACTCTGTATTTATAAGTCAGCTCGGTACACAATCTTACGCATTCATCATTAGGAGATTAGGAGGCAGAGGGTAGCAATACTCTCGACTGTTAGCAGTGAAAGTTGTGACCATGACTAAACACAAAAAGCCCACCAATTGCCCTTTTTCCCGAGCAGGAGAAGATAACTTATTAATACCTGATTCTGATCCTGATACCAAATCTTGGTGTTGATCAGCCTGACATAAGAAGTAAAATACTTAGGATAATACCAAAAAATTGCATGTAAAATACAGGGTATACTCAAAATAACAAGAATAGGCAAATTTTTGGTCAACTTTGGAGTGTTGTAACTTCGTCAAATATGGTCCTATTTTAATTCTTCTAAAATCATTCGACTGAAAAACTATTATTAAGTCTGGAACGCGCAAAAATTGGTCAACTTCAAATTGGTGTATTTCTGTTAAAAATGCATTAAAAAAAAACCTGAAATGCTGCATTTGGAAGTTGAGTATGGTATGGGTATGGAGAATGGTTGCTATGGTGAGTTTGCACCGTTTGCAAACCCAGTTTTCAAAATGACGTCCAACAAAAGGAGCAGCGTGTCAAAATTTTGCTCCCGCAGCAAGAGAATCCGACGTTCTTGCACGGCAAGTTGGCAAAATTGCTGGATGTGGCCAAATCAACCGTGACAAACGTTTTAAAAGTGTTCGGGGAGCGTCTCTCGACCGTCAGGAAGCCTGGAAGCAGTGGCAATCGTAATCCGGACGTGACAGCGACGACGAAGAAGGTGGCGGTGAAATATAAGCGGAATCCTAACCTCTCCATCCGGGACGTCGCTGGCAAGCTCAATGTCTCCCATACTACTGTGCAGCGGGCCAAGAAACGAGCCAGGTTGTCGACGTTTAAGAAGGTGAAGGTAACGAACCGAGATTACAAACAAAACACGTCGGCAAAGCAGCGGTCCCGAAAGCTGTATACGAATCTGCTCACAAAGTTCGACTGTGTCGTCATGGCCCTAATAAAAAATAACCATAAACGAATGATAACCCAAATCATTGAACTATTCCACAAATGGTTTGGATGATACCCAGAACACGTCGTTAAGCAAATTAACCATACAATTTTTATTAGGGGGACGACGAAACTTATGTGAAGGCGGATTTCAAGCAGCTTCCGGGACAGGAGTTTTATACCGCATCAAGAAAAGGGAAGGTGGCTGAAATTTTCAAAACCATCAAACTATCGAAGTTCCAATCAAGAGATCTACGTCCAGGAGTGCCTGAAAAAGCGGTTGCTACAATTCCTAAAACAACATAATAGACCTGTGCTGTGCTGGCCGGACTTGGCGAGCTGCCAGAATAAACGAACATTTTCCCTTTAAATATATGAATTGAACTACCAAAAGAAAAATAAGAAGATTTTTGTGATATGAATTTTGACTGAAAGAAACGATTTTTGTGTCGAACAATTTTTGCGCGTTTTAGTCTTTAGTATAGTAGATGTTAAGAAAATAACCATGGTCACCAGATACCAGAGATATTTCGTGTTTCTGGAGGGCTTGTCTAGCTTGCTAAATTTGTGATGTGATTTTCTATAGGATGCTGGTTAAAAATCAATACTTTTAGAAAGAACCCCATTTCTAAAGCGAATGATACGTCAAGAACTAAAATCGGCATATAAGCAACCGAGATATGGCCATTTCCCTGGAAACGGTTCTGATGGTGGGTTCTGAATGCGGTCAGGTCTTTTAGTTACTCAAAAGATGGCGTGCGACCGCTCTTTCTTCATGGTTTTTCTTCAATAGGCTTTTTCGATAGACTTTACATTGACGCTCCAGGTAAAGGGATATAAATGACATGAATGCATAAATGACGTAGCATTTTAGGGTGACCAGCCATGTAGAAAAATACGCTACAATAGGTAGGGGCACCAAAGTTGGTGCTTCATGAAAAGTTTCTTTCTTAATTTCTTTGAAGTTCTCCTGGAATTCTTCTCCTATATAATTCCTCCTTAGCATACTCCAAAATTTTACAAAGAATCCCAGAAATTTCTTGAAATTCTTCTCCGAATAAGGACATAACATTTTCGAAGCTGTAACATGAACTCGACTTTTTCTTCTTTCAGGCAACGCGTTTAACGCAGCATTTCTATTGAGTCTGTCTAGTCTAGCATCCTCTTTGCTCTTTGCTTTGCTTTCAATGAAAATAATGTCGATTTTCGAGTCGAAACGAAACTCCATGTGTATGGAAGATACATTTGATATGTTACATGTAAACACTTAAAGTGTCAACATTCGCGTTTGTTTATTTTCAATTTTCGTCTTGATCATATCATGAAACTTCGATTGAAGTGCCTAGCTGATCGAAGTCGAGCATTCTTTCATTCGTTCGTTTCACCGGAGATGGAAATAAACACGAATGAAGCGACGGTAGAAAGAGGGACAAGCGATTGAAAATTTGTTTGTAGACGCGAATTGAGGTGCTAGAATGATACGATACTGTTGAACTTGAACGGAAAAAAGAAAGCAAGTATCACCTTTGTTGCATCTAGGATTGTAATACCAGTATTACCGGTAATATCGGATGATTTTCCTGTACCGAAATACCGGTTACGGTATTTTCGGTGCTGGTCGTTTGAAAAATGGTGAAGCTAATTTCAATTTTTCGATTGAAGCTGACATTGTGAAGCGCTGCTCCAAATCATCGTGAAGTTATCATGAGAATTCTCTTGAAAATGTTGTCCGGAGAAGGCAAGTAGGGTTAAATACCCCATTTCCGGCCTATTAAGCACAACCCGCACTTAGTCTTTCTTAATCTAGCGCAGTTTAGCACCAAACGGAATGTTATTATTACTGATGGCTTCCAAATTTATTTACCTTTCCGTATGTACACAGCAAAAAATTTATGTTTATATCACATCAAAGTAGATGCACTTCAATCGTGTCAAAAATATGGTGTAATATTACTTGCCAAAAAGGACAAAATTACCACAAATACAGTGCATAAACTGGCATTACACTGCTTTTACTGCATTTGTTTATTTTTGTGGCCTTAAAAATTACATAAGATTTTCGGCATGATTGAAGTGCATCCTCTTGGATGTAATATTAAAATTTATTTTTTGCTGTGTACAGTAAGATTTGATAAAGAGAAACCAATCGTTGAAATAGTGTTAAAAGTCTAACACTGTTTCTTGACGCCAAACTTGGCCTAACGCATTGAAACGCCAATGAATTCACTTCGGCCTTTCGGATGAAGATAAAAATTGATTCGGTCGGAGCGCTTCTTTTGTTTTTGGGAATAATTGGTGCAAACCTTCATAACACGCGTTCTCATTGACTTCGTTCTGTAGCTTTTTAACTAAAGTATCGTACCAAACGCATAATTGACTTGTTGTCTCTGAAATCATGGATTTATTTGAAGTTTTCTGCTCGATATGCCCAAAATGGGCGATTAGGCCGAAGTAGTGCTCTACCCTATCACCTTTGTTGAATCTAGAAATGTAATACCAGTATTACCGATAATATCGGGTGATTTTCCGGTACCGAAATACCGATACCGAAATTTGAAAATACCGGTATTTTCGGTGCTGGTCATTTGAAAAATGGTGAACCTAATTTCAATTTTTCGGTTGAAGCTGATATTGTGAAGCACTGCTTCAAATTATCGTGAAATTATCATGAGAATTCTCTTGGAAATATTGTCCGGATTTCTTTGAAAAATTACCTTAGAATGATATTCAGGGTTCCTTTAGAATATTATTCAGCACTACCTTGAAATTCTCCTTATGTTCACCTGAAATTTGAAGTTCCTTGGAACTACCTTGAAAGCAACCCTTTGATTCCGCTTGAAATTTTTCTCACAATTTTTCCCAGAACTCCATTGGAATTCTCCAGCGAATTCCTTTTAATTATAGACCGATAAAAAATCTAATTAAATTCATTCATGAAGTTTAGCTTTTTTATTAGCTGATTCTTGGAAAATGTTTAATAGGGAAAATGGATGTAATGTCGGCCTAAATGCCCCTAATTTGAGCCCATACATAAATTCAGCAATCGACTAAATTTCCAATAGCAACCAACAATATCCATTAGTACCGTCTCAATGACGCGTTCATCTAGATAAAATTGATAAACAGCAGATTTTAAACGATGGGCCCAATCTTAGATCCATAGGTCAACATTAGAGCCATTTCCCCTATCAGACATCTTGAATCTTTACTTCAGATTCCTGCACATTTCTCCAAGTTTGTTCCAGGATTTGTATGGAAGATTGTCTACGCGCGGGAAAGGGTGGGGAGGTATGAATCCTCTCAAATTATATCTACGTAGTTTATGTATTCGATGGTATTTAGAATCGATAACTTAGCGGTGCCGGTGGTGTAGTGTTAAGTGTAACTGGCTCTCACCTCAAAAGGCCTGGGTGCAATCCCAGTCGGCGCCGACGGTATTTTTTGAGGCATAAGATCTCTGATCAGGAAATAAAGCCGTTGGTCCCGGTCCATGAGTTTGATGGGTCGATAGGAAGGGTACAGGTGTGGGAGTTGTCTCCCTGGTGTTGGTAGCATTGGTACTCAGTACGGAAAACAAAATCGATGGAAACCAATTCAAAGAAAAAAAAAAGAATCGATAACTTCTACACATGTCAAGCAATACAAAAAAAAATACTTGAATTGCATAAGAACGAAGGAACAGAACTTTGTTTGCTTAGCAAGTGCAAATTAAAACGGGTGTCAACTCTTACGTAAGCTTGCCAATCGCTATGTTCTCACCGTGTGTAAAGTGAGGATAAAATTTACATAGTTTGCAGCTAGCTAAATGGGGACTGTAAGATTAGAACCACTATGATGTCCGCTGTGAAAAGGTGCCATGCTCAACACGTCAGTAACATATCCTCGATAATAATCAAGTGTTAAATTCGTATGAACTGCAAGCTATCTTAATCTTATGCAGTCCGGTTGTCAGTGATTGACCACAATGATAAGCCACAAAAGCTGCTCGGTTTTCTTTATGTTGTAAAACTTGTAACAAATGATTGATGGCTTGATATCAGAGTTGAGGCTACGCTGCTGCGAAGCGCCGCTGTGAAGGTCGTTCCCTACACGGTTTACTGCACCGTTTGAGCCGAGTTAGTTTGAACGCACATGGTGCGTTGCAATCCGATACCGTCACAGACAGTGATGTAAAAATTCCACAGTAGGTGGGTAGGTAGCACCTTGCTGGTTTACACATGTTCTCGGTAGTAACTAGAAACCTGACATCTTTCTTTTAATTTCTTTTGTCTATCCTTGCTAATAGTGATACAGTACTATAAGAGATAGAAAGAGAGACATTGAAATATCTTAAGTAAACGTTCCCACTTCCTGTACTACATTCGAAAGCAAAAGCTGACGCACGTCTATGACAGCGAGCGGATCTTCTACCGAGCAGAACAGGCTAGTGACCGCTTATCAGCGATCAAATGTCCCGTGACACTTCCCGGTTCGTGCATGTAGCAAACTCACACACAATTTCAAACGGAATCGTATTGTGATTTTTACACGCCTGTGGATCTCTGCTAATTGATCTAACAATGCTAGACGATCATTTCAAAAGGTCCTATCTGCTTTGATCGATTATCTTTATCGATTTTCTCTTTCGTGAATTAGTCAGATTTGAAAACATTCCATGCTATGTTTGACGTTCTGAATGCTAGACGAGAGCCACCATCATTGAACTATGGGGCAAAAATAGCGCGAAATATCGACAGTGAGCATGGATAAGGGCGTAAACGCGATGATCGATTCTCTTAGTTGATTTTCTCTTTTGTTAATAACTCACTAGATTTAACGTTTCACGGTGCGTTTGCTGTTGCTTTTGATAGCCAATACAACCTGTTACAACTCTGCATTGAACAAATTCTAGAAAATTGTTTCGCTTAGCTGCAGCAATGCAAAGAGAAAATCGATGAAGAGAATCGATCATCGCGTATACGCCCTTATGCATGCTCACTGTCGATCTGTTTGTACCACCATGGTTATCGAAAGAGAAAGTCGATGAAGAGAATCGATCAAAGCAGATAGAACCTTTTGAAGTATTCATCTAGAATTGACACAATAGATCATCCCCCATCTCAACCAGACCAGCCAGTTGTTGTTATTGTTGTTGCTAAGTGGCCACCCACTAATTAGCGATTATTTGTAGCAGCAACTTGGGTAAACACAAAGCGTATTTCTATAGTACAAAGATGTTTCATCTACCAAGCATACACAGGCTTTACGATGCGTAATAAAAATTCCTCTAATGTGTGTACTTTGTTCGCTGCGTTTGTGTGGGATTTGTTTTTGTTTAACAATTTCAGGAATTTGTGTAATCCAACTCTCCTGCCTCCCTCTGCAGGTTCACCATCATCCAGCCAATGTAAAGGCGGAGTAACCGGTCGCGTCGCGTCTTCACTTCCAGTGTGGAGGTGAGCATGGGCGCACTCGTTTAGTCGGCTACATAGCAAAGCGCGGTTAGATTCAGTGTACAAATATAAAATTACTACGCATCAACTACGGTTATAAGAACTCTAACAACTATATAATTTGCTTGATTTTTATTGCAAAAATGTAAGCGTGGATGTTTGATGAGCATCAGGAAGTGTTGAGAAAGCCGCTTGATAAACAAGACGCGTGCGGTTATTGGAGAACTGCGGTTATGTGGGTAAATGAATACCGCAACTGTTTGCACTTGGTGACGGTCTTGTTGGGCGAATGGCACACATGTCGTCACATAAGAGAAGGGTTCGTATGTTCTCTGTAGACGTTTCGAAAACAATTTAGATCGACTCACTTAGTAATTGTTTTTGATAAATATTTTGTACACTGTTACTCACTATGTAGTTCCAATATGTATCGATGTAAAAACTCACCTGCAACAATAGAAAAGAATGAAACAATTAAAAAACGTTATTTGTCGTTTGTTTTCTACTGTAACTCGATCGTTCAATTTACAGAATTTGTTTAGAACAATGATTATAAAAAAGGAAACCCTTTCGAAACGGTTTAGTCATATATGCCCACCTCCTATGATTGGCTGTATATCATTGCAAATACTTTCTTCAGTAAAGTTGTACTTTTACATATTGGCTATCAGGAAAAATATGGTAGTACCAGTTTATAACCAGATTGACTTCGCAGATCTCCAAACTCTCATGAGAAATCTAGAGTTGTTCTCATAAAAACCGCCAAAAAATTTAAATCATTTCCATTGAAGTAATCGATAACATCTTAGAACTAGTGTAGCCTTATACGACATTCTAACTATCGAACAATATTAGATTAGATGTTTAAAATGCAATACTACGATGCTACCTCCGTACTAGGACCTCCAAACCATCCTGATCTAAGACTTCGTGCACACATTACCTAACGCATGGAGGGTGATCGAGCTTGCTTTACTTATTGTTACATGGAGGGAGGGCTTAATGATAAATGTTACGTTACAGAATAACCAATGAAAACAAAAATAAAAAATGAGGGATGTGAGATAGCATTACGAAATTTTAGGGGGGAGTCTTGTCAAGCGTTACTTATTGTGACATAGGGGGGAGAGGTCAAACATTCGTATTTTTTGCGTTACGTAATATGTGTATCGCGCCTAATATATAAACCTGCACAGCAACGATATCTTTAGCAACGGTGCTTTCGCAGCCAAAAATCCTATTTTCATCTTTCAGGATATGTTTCTTTGATCATATGCTATTTTTCTTGAAAGAACCTAGAGCATTTTATATTCATAAAAACAGTAATCTTTTGAAGTTGAGAACATAGCAGATCTAGATTAGACCTGCATTTTGAAGACCCTAGAAGATCTAATATAGGTATTATTGGTCACCCTTCCTGTGTAATTTTTTACGCCATTTAGTAAGCATATTTAAAAAAAAAATATATTCTATGCTTGTTCTCTGGGCATGTGACAACTTTGGTGAATAGTGTACTATCCGCTTCGAATAGAGCATGTAGTCTCTTTGTTGTGGGAGTTCATTAGTTGAAAGATGGGATTGCCCCGCCTATTTGAAGAACCTAGAATTTTAGTGTTGTCGAAAAAAAAAACCTTTACTATTATGTTACCTACCACTAAACAAAAATATGATTAAAGGTTATTTATAATTCCCAAAGCAACAGATAGGGGATATGGCTCTAATGTTGACCGATGGATCTAATATTGGGCCCATCGCTAAAAATCTGCTATTTATCAATTTTATCTAGATGAACGCATCATTGGGACGGTACTAATGGATATTTTTGGTCGCTATGGAAAATTAGGCGCTTGCTCAATTTATGTATGGGCCCAAATAAGGGTCATTCAGGCCGACATTACATCCATTTCCTATATGACTATAAGGTTAATTAAAATGAAAACGATAAATATATAGCTGCTTTTTCTTAAGGAGGGCGTATTATACCTGTTCACCCTATGGAACCATAGTGGCCATACTAGACCATCCTGAGCTGTTAGGGACCATACCAGGTGACTCATTGTATAGTTGAAAATTTTATTTGAATTGTTCCATAACTGAGGATTTTCACAACCAGAAGCCTTGAACACAAAGATCTCTGATCGCCTAGTAATCTTTGGAATATTTTCGGAGCCACCTTGCATCATCAGAGAATATCCGAGAGATGTGATTAGAATTGATGATTAGTTTGAAGTCAGAATCAGAAGTATCTGATCAACCTGAAGTCTTGAAAAAAATATCCAGACGAATTAAAATTCTTAAAACACATGAAGGGCTTAGAAATAATTTCTAAGCTGCTGTGTTTCATATCAAGACCAACAATTGAAATGGCCTTAACTCCATTTTGTAAACAAACCTTGTGAGGCCATTTTCTCGCGAACCGAAGTCCGCAAAGGCAAACCAAAATAATGAACAGGTAGGGGAAATTCTCCTCTAGCCGATTGTGGTTTAGGTTGCGAATGAAGGTTTCGGTTCGCGAGAAAATGGCCTTACAAGGTTTGTTTACAAAATGGAGTTAAGGCCATTTCAATTGTTGGTCTTGATATGAGAGAAAATCTGAGAGATGCAATATAAGTTATGGAATACTTGGATATCTTCAGAATGAAATCATGACATTCTGTAACATTCTGAGGTTTTCAGGGTGATCTCTTATCACTTGGTGTTATTTTAAATAATTTCTTAGCAACCTTGAGGTTATGAGAAATTCTTGAAGATGTTATTTGAATTGTTGGGCAGTTAAAAAGCTTCAGAATAATACCTGATCAATTGAATAATTTCTGAGCAACCTGGTATCTTGAGAGGATATCTGGAAGATATGATTTGAATTGTTGTGCAGTTGAAGATCATCAAAATGATACCTGATCAAACTGAAGTCTTAAACAAATATTTTGAGGACGTTTTAGAAATTTCTGACCACTTGGAGGTATTTGATTTTTTTTAAAGGAATTAGTATTTGAAGGAATATTTTGGAGATGTAATTTGAATTGTTGGGCAGTTACAGACCTTCAGAATGATTCCTGATCAAACTGATAAATATCTTGTGAACATGCAGGTCATCCGAATAATTTCTAAGCAACCTGGTATCTTGAAAAATACTTGGAATATATGATTTTAATTGTTGTGCGATTGAAGATCTTCATCAGGCCTAAATCTTGCCCCGTAACGTTGGTAGATCACCTTTTCGTGGTACGCTACGGGATATAAGATCTACCAGCGATTCCTAGTCCTGACTACTTCAAACTAGGGGAACAGGATTTTTCAGTAATCAAAGGAACACATCTTAGTCCTTGTTTATTTTTATGCCTTGTTGATATTGACAAGACTCGGTTTTGTCCACCGAGGATGATCTTGAAACAAGGAAAACATGAGTAAGTTAGTCTTCGTCTATTTGATTCTTAATATTATATGCGTTGCACCCTAGTTTAAAGTGGATAAGACTAGAGTTCTGATGCATGATCATTATCGGAGTCATTGCTTAATTTTGTGGCAAAGGAATCCAATTTTGACTGACAAAGGGGCGCGGCTTTGGAGGAATATCTCACTTTTCGAAGGGTATAATTAGCGAGACCTTTAAATTACAAACGATTCATTGCGATGAAGGCACGAATGACAACTGTTTAAAAACCGAATACTTCATCATTTTTCAATAGTGATGGAGTAATACTACAATAGATCAAATTACTGGTCACAGTGGTTTTATGTCCCGAACAGAGGAACACAAAAGTCTTGAACACATATCCTGAGAACTTTTTGGAGATCTATGATAACTTGACTTTGGAATAATTTCTGAGCAATCTGGTATTTGAGATAATATCTGAGAGTTTTGATTTGAATTGTTGTACAGTTGAAGATCATCAGGCTGATACCTGATCTGAAGTCTTCAACAAATATCCTGAGGCGGTTTTGGGTATGTTTGATGGAATAATTTCTGAGCAACCTGGTGTTTCAGAGATTATCTGGGAAATGTGATTTAAATTTATGGGCATTTGAAGGTCTTCAGAATAATACCTGATCAAACTGAAATCTTGAGCTGAGTACCAATGCTACCGACGCCAGGGAGGCAGCTCCCACACCTGGACTCTATCTATCGACCCATCAATTCATGAACCGGGGATTGAACTCAGGTCCTTTAGGGTGAGAGGCAGTACGGTTACCACCGGCGCCGCTAGTCACTTCTTCCTAATTAGATATTAAATGGAGTTAGAGAGGTAAATTTGGGTAGTTGCCGTCGGTAGCATTGGTACTCTGTACGGAAAACAGATCGACAAAAAAAAAAACAAAGGCAACAAAAAGAAGTGACTGTATAACCATTTGAATACGGTTTCCATAAAGATCTTTTTCTGGTTCACCAGGTATTTTTATGAAGATCACTTTCTGTTCAGCAATCCAAATAACATCTGTCAGGTATTTTTTTCATAATACTTAGGAATTAGAAATTATTGCAGACTAGTAAGGTATTTTTCTGAAGATTTACAATATCTAGATCTTACACAGTCTGAGAGGCTTTACGTCAAATATCAGACTTAAAGTGGACATTTTCATACGATAATGAGGAGATGAAAGTATAGAGTTGATACTTCCGTTAGAGCACGGCAGTGTGAACATTATATATAGAGAATAGAAAGCGAGCAAATGTCAATTTTGAGGAAGGCACGAATCGGATTGATCATCTCCTTTACCAAACTCCCCTGTTGATGAGGGGTATCCCGAGAAAAGCTGGAGATCAAAATGAAATCAATATTTGCTCTTTTGATGCAACCTATTTGGAATACTCTAGTTGATCTCATTTTTGTTGACTTAACGGTTAACATAGCAAAAATGATTTTACACTGTTGAATCGCTAGTTCAATTTTCAACAAGACGTTAACAGCAGAACTTGAAGTTACGCTGCTTTCATTTAAAATACTGAAAGCACTATATGTAATCAGACTTATTTGGCGACAATTAAAATCAAAATAAGTTTTCATTATGATAGGAACTGCAAACTTAAAGATCGATTTGCTTTCATTTTGTTAATCGACTTTGCTCGGGTATCTTGTATCATCAAATTATCTACATAGGTATTTCAGACAGTGTTTAGTCCCAGACCCAGAAATTCAAGTTAACATAATTTGGTCAAAATATATACAAAATTATGTTGAAACATTACAAATTCTGTATACTTTTATGGAAATCTGCAATAGAATCTTACATTTCCCGGTTGGGTGTATTCACTCTACTTCGTGAACACCTCTACTGCCGAGAGTTTGGAATTTTTGTTTATCAATGACCGACAGGCTTTGCCAAATCGAGGGTGGATTTCGCCCACACCGTCCATTTATAGATAACCGGAACGGATCACGCTTCTCGACAGCATGTGATGACATTCCGTCAGACTCCGACACGGTGTTTGTATGATTCCAACGTCCGTCAACCGTCGTCGGTGCAATTGCACCAAACTCACAGTGGAAAATAAAAGCCGGCGCCCGCGCTATCCCACATCACGCGCGAATGATAGGGTAGGTATAAGCTGTCTCATGGAATCAGTTTCTCCAATTGCTGATACCCCCGCGACGGAGACTATTAATAGCGGCTAGCGCTAATCACGTTGTTATTATGATCTTCCCTTGTCGTCGCCGTCGTACACACCTGCGCACCAACGCTGTATGTTTGTCTCTGACTGATACACGAGGCCTGCAGCCACTAGTGGATAAGCCTCCTACACGGTCGGCAATGCTTAGACTTAGTCTTCCCGGACGATGCGCGCTCGGATCATGAGCATGAAATCGTGCAATAAATGTGTTGCATTTGTAGCGTAATTGGCTGGCCTACTAGCTATACTGCTACTGGTTGCGAGGCAGGCACAGCTGCCTAGAGGAAGAGGAGCAAAACTTAAGGTCAATTTAATTAAAGTTATTCTCACCGCAATGGACCGACAGGTCCGGTGATGGCCGAGGTGCTGACGCGTTAGCTTTATCTCATCGTGTCTATTGCGACGTTGGCAGTCAGTAGGTTAAGATTTTCGGGACGATGTCAACGGCTGCAGGATTGCACACACATACGATACCAGGTATGGGGTATTCAATTACACTTGTCAATATCAGCCTCGTGTTTGTTTCCAATAGATATCGTGGTGCTTATTGGGTGGATGGGAAATTTTGACTAATTTTGGCATTTTGTGTCAGTTTCAATTGTGATAAGTGATCGATGTGAATGTAGGTTGAGAGTTGTGGTTGCTGTTCGAAAAAGATGCTGTGTAATGCATCGAAAAGTTATGCAACGACGATTTGAATTTGGGTTTAGATGGTAATTATTTACACATGACCCATTCCACGTGATGTGACACGCATATTTTCTTACATATCTTGGTTAGGAGCTGTCATTACTATTTCGCTTAAACTAATAATAAACTTCATCATATGAAATGTTATGTGCATCAATAGAAAGTAGACACGGATTACTTTTATTTTTGTGAGCCCCTTCACGCATCAAACCTTCATCTTTCAATAATTTCATATAACCATAATTCGATAATAAATGGCTAGGCGTTTTACGGTCATGTAGGGAGTGTTTTGTCGGCTCTAAACTTAGTGTTCTAGATGCACTTGCGCAGTTATTAATTGAGAGCTTTATATGCCAACCAATGCATGAATTTGTATGTTGTGTGGCAAAAGCAAGGAAAAATATATCATAATGAAAAAAGGCAACCGAATGATAACGCTATGTCAGAAATAGAAAGCAATAACAGGGCTGTTATAAGTTTTTTTTTTAAATTTGAACCGCTAAATCCGCGTTTTCTCAAAGGAAATCCGCGACTTCAAATACTAATCCACGGCAAATAAAAAACTTCTCTAAAGTAAACTCAGTGTTCTTTGAAGCACTTCCACATTTTAATTGAGAGCTTTTCCGGGTTGGAATATTTCTCTACTTTCTTGGGTATAGGATGGTACAGGCATAGAATACCATCCTATACCTAAGGAAGTAGAGAAATAGTTCAACCCGAAAAATTAATAGACCGGACGGGAATTGAACCCAGCGGCATGGACTCGCTTCTTAGCTGCGCCTTTACTGACTGAGCTAAGGGAGTATCGTTTGAAAAAAATAAAATAAGAATTAACAATGTATCATCTTCAGTAAATTATGTTCTTGGTAGTATATACATTCTGAGTAAGTAGTGAACATAATAAAACGCCCTTACATTACGAGATTCTATTGAATAAAACCGGCTTAGATTTTCTGAAACATTCTTTTACAAAAACTAATGCATTTTCATTTGAAATGTAAATTTTATTGAAAATTAATCTTTGCGTCCCTGACGTATTTTGTTGTTTATTTGGTTTATGTAGCTTTCTCAATTTTATACCGATTCAAACCAAACACCCTGCAAAGAATCGAGAAATTATCAGAATTTCACACTTGTTGCCCACGTCGGATTAACAGTTCTAGATTTACATGGATATTCCTTGGGGTCTGTCCAATGATCATGTGAGACATTTTCATGATATTTTTTTTTACTTTCTAATATTAACATAGAATTTTTGTGGTAAAATCATAACTGAGTCATGTGACTTTGTGGATCATGCCGGATTTATTAACTTGTATACCGGAAATTCTAGGTTCTCCAAATCGTTGATCAGTTGATTTGTTCTACTACATCAACGAAGACTGCAATAATGTCTGTAGTATCGAAATACATGTCCAATCAGATTCAAAGTGTCTATGTGGATCATGCATGACCTATTTCCGAGTATTCCAGATGGTTTAGGTTCTCCAAATCGTGCTGGAGTTCAGATAATTTGATCTGCTAGATTAACCGAGACTGGGACAATGTCTGTAGTATCGAAATACTTCCAGATAGATTCACAGTGACTACCTATTGCCATGTATACTAGATGTTCTAGGTTCTCCAAATTGTCCTGGAGACCAGTTGATTTGTTCTACTAGATCAACCATGACTGGGACGATGTTTGTAGTATCAAAGTATATTAAAACAGATTCACAGTGTCTATGTGGATCACGCACGAACTATTTCCATGCATACCAGATGTTCTAGGTTCTCCAAATCGTACAGGAGTTCAGATGATTTATTCTACTAGATCAACTGATTTATTCTACTAGATCAATACTGTGATAATATCTTCAGTATCGAAATATCGATTTGGAAATCCTAGAACATCTGACATACACGGAAATAGGTTGGCATAACATATACACTGCAAATCTTTTTAGACATTATTCGACAATACAGATATTGAATTGGTCTTGGGTGATCTAGTAGAACAAATAATCTGATCTCCAGAATGATTTCAGAACCAATAAGATCTTGTATACGTTGCAATATGTCGGGTATGATCCACATATACACTATGAATCTGTTTGGACATGTTTCGATACTACAGACATTATCGCAGTCTTAGTTGACCTAGTAGAACAAATCAACTGAACTTCAGGATGATTTGAAGAACCTAGAATATCCAATATACATGGCAGTTAGTGGCATATACATATACCATTCGTTTATGATTTGACAACAAAAAAATGATATGTTCATATTGGAAATAAATAAAAATCATGAAAATGTCTCACATTGGACAGACCTCAAGGAATTTCCGTGTTAATCCGGTGTGACTTGGAGATTTTTTAAAATTACCGAACGGTCTTTGATTTCTATGTAGGTAGATAGAGATACCGGTTAAACGGTAAAAACTGACATGGCTGATTTCAATAATTGTCCTCGTTGAAAAAACAAGTTCTAACATTTTATTTTAAACTGTGAATTGTGTTTTTGTGGGGTATTGAGGTAAATGCATATTCGTAATCTGCATTAGAAACAGAACTGAAATTAGAAAATTCGTTCAATTATGCTTCACTGAAACTATTTAAATAAGTGCGATAACATTAGCAAAAATCACCAGCTTAGCGCCCCTCGGTGGGACTTTGTGAGTTGTCAACTGATAGATTTAGTGTCAACAATTAAAAATTTAAATCTTGATTTAAAAAACGAGATCATAGTGCTCAGAAAACGAAGCTCTTGATGATGTATAAATACCGGTAAGGTTTTCGAAACTAAACAACCCAATTGACATATTATGTCCAATAATTAAGATAATTTTTTGAAGTCCTCAATTTGAAATGTTTCTAGAAGTTCTGGTGAATCCATCATCGGGATTCTGGTGAATCCATCATCGGGATTCTGATGAATCCCTCATCGGTAATCAGATGAATCTCTCATCTGGATTCAGGTGAATCACTCATCGGGATTCTGGTGAATCCCTCATCGGAAATTTGGTGAATCCCTAATCGGGATTTTGGTGAATCCTTCATTGGAATTTTAGTGAATCCTCAGAACTTTGATTTTTTTTTTCTAATTTATACGTAAATTTTTCAGAGGACAACCTTTACTGGGCCACTGCGGATCATTGGAACGTTATGAGATATGAGATCTACGAAAGAACATTTGAAAGCTTTGCACTAAAAAAAGTAAGATAATTTTCATTTGAGATTTGAGATTTTGAGACTAGGCCAGTTTTTGCATATTGTTGAACTTTTCGAGAATTCGGACTTCAAAATATTTCAAATTTTAAATGAAGATCTCAGATTTGAAAATCATAAATCAGAATTATGACCCCTAGACTTGGACAACATTTTAGAATTTGGCAATAATGTCTAGAGAATTTGGATGAAAATGCCAAATCAGTTTTGAGGAGAATTGAAGAGGAATTTGACTACAAGTTCCAGATAATTTTGAAACGTATTTCCACGGTAGGTATAAAGAGACTGTTTTGGGAATTATGTGTGCAATTTCTGGGAATTAAAGGCTTGTTTTAAGTTAGCTTCAAGGGAATTCCTTAGAGAATTCATAAGAAATTTTGAGCATTTTCTAAAGAAATTCTGAGTAACGGTTTAGGGATTTTTAAGAAAATCATGAAGAGAAATTAAAGTAAATTCTTGCGAACTTTATTGAGAATTCTAAGATGAAAGTAGCGTAAATTTCAAGAGATTTTTAGATAAAATTCCTTATGATTTCTGAACAGAATTTCAAGACTGTTATAGAGAAAGTTTCTAGGGAATACCGGAGAGGATCAGAGGATCATTGTGGAGTGTCGTCAAAGTTACTCTTTGACATTTTTTTAAGCATAACATTTGATAACGGCACAAAAGCTTTTGTAAACAAACTTTTTAAGGTCCTTTACACGCGAACCGAAGTACGCTCACGCAAACCAAAAACATCATCGGATAGGGGCAACTCTCACCTTTCCGAAAGTGGTATTGGTTTGCGTAGGCGTACTTTTGTTCGCGTGTAAATGGCCTTAGAAAGTTTGTTTACAAATGCTTTTGTGCCGTTATCAAATGTTACGCCTGATTTTCATACATCCTTCGTCATTGACGAAGAGAGGCCGACAATAGTCCCTTTGAACAAATCCTATCGCATCTTTTACCTTCATTTCTTTTTTTTCTATCATGCATGGACAAAAAAAAAGTAAATACCGTCGAACGTGCATGTGAGCAGACTAGTTACCACACTATGACCGCTTCTTTAGCCTTTACAATTTCCTAAGCGTTGATAGACCAGTGGTAAAGACACAAGCCTGATAATCTCAACGTTGGTGGTTCGAAACCATTTTGTACCCATTTTAAATTTTTTTGTGTTGCTTCCAACGATCTTTTTTTTTGTCAAAAAATACGGAACGGCTGACTAAAACGTGCAGTTTTTAATCCTCTCGGAGTAACCGACAGATCTAAGAGAGAGAGAGAGAGAGAGAGAACGTACTGAGATAGTTTTTTTCACGACTTAAATGAAAGAGGACTGTCTTGGTACGGAATTTGTCATGCGCTGTTTGGAGTGCGACGAAGATAGTAATTCAATATTTTTCATCACTGACTTTGCTCTCTCTACGTTGATGCAAGACGGTCCTGATCCGGATTATGTTTTTAAATCTTATAATTTGGGGACGGGTCGCGTAGTCGTTAGTCGCGTCTCGCACGAGGTAACGAGTTCAAATCTCAATCCCGACAAGTTTCGAATAACCTAAAATGTGTTAAACTGATTAGAACGGAAAAAATCAAGATCTTGGTCTCAGAAAACTGTTCGCGATTATGACAACATTTTGGAAAAAAAAAACTAAGATATTGCTTTATCGTCTGACAAATGAACCAGTAAGATGCGTGAAATTTCGAACTTGGACAAATCCTCTATACTCCAGACGTTAATTTAATATCAAAGACAGGGATACATTGGCTAGTTTATGTGTTATAGAATGTTTTCTAGAATAAAAAAGTAACAAAACATTTCAAAATGTTGAACATCGGACATCGAATTGCCAAAATAATAAAATTTAATTTGCATTCTCTACAAAATTCATACAAAAACCAAGCTCAAAAACGTAGAAAATTTTTCAACGACGTATTTTTTTTTAATTTGAAATCTTGTGAAACAAAATTTTGAAATTTTAAATTTTTATTTTTTTTTCCTACGGCAAAGACCACTAGCATTATTCTAGTTCTTAAATTTCTCAGAATCTGAAACGAAAAATTAATTGACCTCAGAATTTCCTAAACATTCAGCCATTCCATAGCAAAACCGATATAGTGGTTCTCACAATTTCGTAAAAATGTTGTAGTTTTGTTCCTTATCGCAAAATATTAGCCCCGTATTTTCGTTTTGTCATTAGGGTGACCATTTCCATGTTAGGGTGGTCCAAAAACCCATATTTTTTCAAAACTGACTTCAAAAATTCATAACATTTGAACCGTGAAGTTTAGAGATCTTTGGGGCAGTTTTATTAATTTCAAGGCATTTCCAACAACATCATCAGAAGAGTAGTGAGAACTCCAGGAAAGATAAGAGAACGTCAGGACGGTAAAAAAATTGTTGAAACTATGATAAAGTTCTGAGGAATGAAAGGAAATACTGAGGATTTTGAAGAAGTCTGATGCAGGATAATAAGTAAACTTCTGTAACATTTCGGGCTCTTTTGTTTTTTCAGGGAAGCTTCGAGAACTTCAAGGTGACTTCAGTAGCTTCAGCCCCGCTCACAAGTTTTATTTTGATTTGAAGTATTCGTCAAGTCCAAACCATGGTCTTCAAGACTATAAAACTAACCCGATAAAACTAGAGACATTTAGATCCTTAATTTTTTTTACAGATGAATAAGTATCTCACACCTGCTGAATCCAACCGTGCAGAATGATATAGGTGCGTTTTTGGGTCGCTGTTTCCCAAGTGTGCAGTTATATTAAATTATGATTGAATTGAGCATCCCTAATTCACAAACACCCCCTTCCAGATTTAACGGATTTTTGCCTCTACCGTTATAACTTGTAAATCGTTTTGAAACAACTGACCTGGCCATTTTGGATTTAACATGTCTCCAAACTTGTATTCAGCGGTCGGGTGCTACGTGCAAATTTGCCTTCCCTGCGTGGTTTCTATTTCAAACACCGGCCACAGTTTAGTGTGACTGAGGAATAACAAAAAAATGAAACCAATCAACACACAAACTGTTCCGTTTGTTTTCAATATTCTTTATTGTCTTTCACTTTTATGGTGCGTCACGCGGGCGGAGGAGGCCGGCCTCGGAGAACGAATGACGCATTTTCAAGTGCAAATAGACGACGAAATCAGTGCTGTAAAAACTGTTTCTCTGCACAGAAATCCAAATTAAACGGCAAGGCTGTTCGATTTTGAACAAGCCTTCTCTCGACAACCACTTTTTTGTGGGGCAAACTTTTCCCAATCAGACGGAAGCATTAGCAAGAACTTCCATCCAAGACCAGACCTGGTAGGATTCAGTGTTGTCATACGGCTACATGTATTTTTTTTTTCTAGATTAAGCGCTATTCCATTTGGGGAGGCTCAGCCTTGTGTCTCGCCATTTGTTTGTCTTGTTCCGGACCAGACAAGTTCGGTAGAGGTGGGGAGCTGGGGACATGGGAGAAGGTCGTAACGTGATCCTTTTTTTTGTGTTCATGGGCGTCAATTCGAATGCTAACGTTCGTACGCTAGGCCCACCCACCGACTTTGGAAGAGCCTTTCAGTGGACATGGTTTGAGCAGCAACAAAAGGAATTGTCCACAAACCACGTGGCATTGTATGGCATTTTTTCGTATTCAATATTTAATGTCTGAAATCGTAGTACATGGAGAGCCCAAAAACATTCTTAAATGTTGAGGAAGAGGATCAGCAAAATGAATATAATGTACATATGTAGGTAGTTGTAAATTGAGACTGGGATCTACCCAGGAAAAAAGGGGGTTTCCGTGTAAATTGAAAACGGTCGTAGGAGTTGGCTCCACAAACGAATGAATTGAAAAAGGTAAATCCAGTTCCAGAAGACGGGTTTGATATATTTAGTAGTTTGTTATCCGAAATTTGTTATGTAGATAAAATGTAATACAATGAAATTCAACAAATTAATTCTACCATTTGAAAAATACATGTCCAAATTTGCAATAATTCAAGTTTCGGCTCACACATCTTTTTTCACAGTCACAGTCACATTCTAGGTCATTCGTGACTTGTCCGGGGAACTCATGACCTTCAGCATAAGAGGCATGGGTGCTAACCACTGCGCACGTCCGCAAGATGCATTTTGTTTAATGAAGTGAGCTGCTGTTGCCTGGTTTAGATATGATCCACCTGAATGTTTTGCTATTCGCCAAAAAAAAAAGCAATAAATATTTTCGTTACGTTGCAGCACCAGTCTAGGACGCAATATTGTCAACTTAGCAGTGAATAACTGCGAACTCCCCGTTCCCCCCGAAAGTTTAAATTAGTCTACTTTCAAGGAAATTTGAGCTATTTCGCAAATGTAAGTTTTAATTAAGTTGAAAAGCATTTACTCTGTATTATTAAAATGTGAGAGAATTAATTTATCATTTGAAGCCAGAATTTAAGAGTTATATGTTAATTGAATCTTTGGGAGAGTGGAGAAAACTCGACGACGTATTGGTGTTATGGACAGTGCCGTACGCCAGTTGAGGGATTTAAGATGAAAAAGCCAGTGCTGTAACTCAGAAATAGAAATCTTAAGGGGCAGCACAGTCAAGAGTACATGCGTTGTTGATACGATGCCTACCATCGAGTATATGCTTTGTGAGCCTAATCCTCGTTATCTTCCTTACAAGGGAACGCTTATTCCACTGCTCCTCGAATGTCCTATTCCGATGATATAGATCAGTGGTGCTCAGGCCCATTTTTTCAATAGCTGTATCTTTGTTCGATGGCCATATTTTAAGTTGAATTTTGCGTATTTTCCAAACATTTCGGCCATACATTCGAAATGCAAAAAGAAATTCAAGCTGAAGTTGTTGCATCATAGATATTGAAGCACCACGTGCGGCCCGTGGGCCGAACTTTAGTCACCACTGGTATCGATATTAACGGGATTACTGCCATAACGGCCCGCCCGAGCCCCATAAATCATAACAAATTATTGTCATACGTCACATTTTACCACCATGTTCTTAATGGTTTCAACAACTATAAAAGAAAAAACAAACGACGCAATGGTCAGAATTAAATAATTAAAAGGAACCCAGGATTGAACCCACAATTCTTTAATCTCATGCAAAACCAGTCTCTACAAGTCCACCGGGCTCCTCACATCACAACACACAACTGAATACGACCGAGGATCGTTAATTAGCCGTATTTAATCGTAAATTCTACCTTTCTCGTACGGTTCCGAGCAAGTTATATCACGGCTCTAATTACAACCGCATTTGGCATATATTCATTACACAAACACAACGAAAACAAGGAATAGTTCTATGAAAAACGTCCGTGAAGGAAGACATGGAGGAGAAATTCAAGAGCAGCTCCCCAAACTTATGCAACCGCTATTACATGCAACGACTAATCGTCGAACCACGGTAACCGCACAAACAAACAAGCAAAAGTTTTCTAATGATATTGCCAAACTGAATGGGTTGCCATCCACAAAGAATTATGTCCATTTCATCTCTATGTGAAAGAAACATTAAACCATATGGAAAGCTCTCACTAGATACTTGAATTACATCTGTTATCTTCATCCGCACATGTATATGTACACTGAACTTCCTTTAAATTATCGACACTAACTTAAAACTTCTTCAATAGTCTAGACTTTCCTGGTGCCTAAACGATTACTGAATTTTCTAAGTTCTCTAGACGCCCTGAATTTATCAGTATTTTTAAGAACCCGCAACTTTGATGAAATTAATTAACTTGCCTTGAAGTTTCGAAAATGTTCCTTAAGCATTATAACCATCATTAACACGCCCTAATTTCCTCTGCTTACCTGAGGTTCTCTAAATTTGTTTAATAATCCAGCAAATTTTCTGATATATATTCATAATTCAATCATAGAATTCTTGGAATACCCCATAATTTCACGGAACTCATTGTAAGTCGCTGCAAATTTACTTAAGTTAACGGTATTATTCTGAAGCTATCTGATCGTCCTTGAAGTACTCAGAACTTAGCTGAATATAATTAAACTATCTAAAAATATCTAAATTTAGTTCTTTGGAATTTCTTGAAGATATCGCTGCTTGCTAAAAGTTCTCGATTTTTTTAATTAATGGAACTTCGTTGATGTTCTCTAAACAACTTCGCTAAATTTTCGCATTTTTTAAGTTCTTGAAATCTCAATGATATAAGACCATTAAAATACTCTCACGTTTTTCGGATGTTCATAAAATTTCCAGGAGTTCTCTCTTTGCTGAAGTTTTCGGAAATTCACTGAGTTTCTCGAAACTTCTTTAAGGTTTCTAATATTTCCTTGCACATCATGGAACTATCTTGAATTTATCTAAATTTACGATTATAGATTTTAAACTGCTCCAGAAGTCTGGATTATAGTTACGGGAAATTCCCCATAGATCTCTAGATCTCGCTTTTCCGAGGTGCTTACAACTTCTTAAAAATTTGCACAATACCCCTCAAATTTTCTAAATTTCTCAAGTTCGCTTGACACCTGTAAAGTTCTCTGAAATTCTAGGAATTTCATAAAAGTTCCTGAAAAGTCACGGATGCTAAAAGAACCGCTTACAGCTTCCAGTAAGTTTCCTATATTTTCACCGTGTTAACTTCCCTTATGTTCCTGCAGTTTGAAATAAATCATTTATTTTTTTACTTAATTCTGGCACGTTGAATCTTTTCAATATCTTGAACTTGAAGCTGTCAATTCTATCTCGGTTCTGCTCTGAAATAAATGTAATTCTCGAAAACACCTTTAAACTTCTCTGAAATTTTCTGGACTTCTGAAGTTTTCATAAATTCTCTGAAGGTTTCTGTACTTCCCTGGAAATCAGCACATCAGCAAACTATCCTGATCTTAAAACTGCTCTAACAGTCTGAATCTAAGCTATGGGGATTGCTCTTAAGATCTCTGAAATTGCCCATGGATCTCTAGATCTAGCTTTTCTGAGTTACTTAGATTTTCTTTAATTTTTACACAATTTTCCTCAAATTCTCTATATTTTTGAAGTTCTCTTGACACCGGTGAGAGTTCTCTAAGAACTTCTTAAAAGTTCCTGCGTTGAATAGGACTTACGTGATACAAACGAAAACAAATAATACATCAGAGCTTTAAGAGCAGAAGACTTATACCTAATATTAAGACTTTCCCAAATCAGATGAATGTAATAATAAATAAATAAGTAAACCAGAAAGTTCATTAATATGCTAGCGTCACAGCGAATTTCTTACAATCTTTCTCCATTTAATTTTTTACACTATTATCGAGATTTTCAGCAGCAATCCATCTTCTGAAGCCAACCCTATTGTATGTTGGCGGGATTTTAAGATCAATTACCAATTAATGACTTCTATTTAGTGACCAATACGCCAACAACACCTCATTAGCACCATTTACAGAATCCTGAATCATTCAATTATGAGTCACAAATTGTTTTCATTGCCCGATTACTAATATACGAAAACCAAGCGACAAGGCCTTTCTAGTTAGTTTTACTACCGAACTAGTCGTAATTCACACATACTGCTAAAGTTGTGTCGTCTTGTTTGTGTGGACGCTTTAATAGACCGACTGACCATTTTTATGAGCGCTTTTGTTCCATGTTATTAGCATCAATTATGTGCTAAAAAGTGGATAAGGGGAAAGACGGGATTTAGGTCCGCTACAAAAAGACTACGAACTGCTCGATTTTCGTTGTTCTAACCCTAGAAGGATGATTCATTTTTTTCAGCCGCGCGCAATGATCCGTGAATTACGAGAGGTAGGCAGCGCGCAGCCGGAGGGCAATAAAATTAAAGCCTGTCACCATATTTTCTCGGTTGACGTTTTCAACAGTGTGTGGAAAGTGGATAGATAGGAGAAATACGCACAAAAGACATATAAAATATGACACAAAGTCTGTCAAACACAGTCCAGTTCGAAGAGATGAAATCTGCTGTTACAGAACTTACGGGGCTAGTTAGTGAGCAGGTTACTATTTTTAGCAATGTAGAATATACATAGGAACTAAACAGCCGCGTGATGTCTAAGGTTCATGCATGCATTGGACTGTGTTGTTTCGGAATATTTTATACGCAGCATTAGAGACAGTGCAAAAAACAACGACAACAAGCTACAAATACTTGACAAACTGGTGAGAGCGGCCGATGGACTGCGGTGTCGTAGACCTTTTCTAAGGCCCCGTCAAACGACGACGACGACAACGAACCGCTATGTAGAAATTTGAATGACACTTTGGCTTCATGCACCGTTTACGGTGTGGCTTGTCAATCGGTCCACGGGAATGTCGCTCGGAGTTCAAACGTAGCAGAACAACACCTCACCAAGAAGCCCATGGGGGAAGAATTTTGCTGATGTTTGGTAGTTCTAATTTCTGCCGCCTGATTCCCACTGCGCTCATCCGCCAGAGAGCGGATGCTCGAATAATTTACAAATGCATTCACACCTTCGGGCGGGGTTTGGCTCGACCACCATTAGTCGCGAAAGAAAGGTGGTGCGTTTCACACGCGTTATTAATGGACGAGATTAATTAACAGTGATGTCAGCTAAAAGTTGCTTCATAGCGGTACAACGTTATAATCACAGCTGCACCCGCACGAATGGTACAATGTTGCCACCATAAATAGCTGCTCAAAGAATGGAGACCATTGAAGCCGGCCGGCTGCCACGTTCGTCATCGGATCCACTTGACTACAAGGCAGCAGTACAATAATGCTTACTTACTCAGGAATGCACAAGTGTGCACATTCGAATGCACAACATATTAACAACTGCTTAGAACATAGCACTTGTACATTCATCATGGCCCATTCGAGCAGCAGCAGCGGTTAGTGGTGCAGACGGCCGATGAAGTGTAGGATGAATGTGGAACTTTCCATTGGTTCCCAAAGACATTCCAGACGACAACCAACAACGCCAACAACCGGAGGTGGGCTCCAGACCAAGCGCACAGAGCGTGTGAGTGTTTATAAATCACTCATTCAGTGCGTTTTTCTACGCCTACGGTTAATAATCAACTGCTGGTCGTGTCTCAACCGGCGACAATTTTGCAAAAACCGGCTTTACATTAGACAGGACAGGAGAAGTTTAGTTCGCCGCAAGTTCAATGCATCGCCGACGCCACCGCTGTACAGTGCACAGTGGTTTAAAAGTCAATTTTCTCGCTCTTAATTAATAGCACCATGAAAACGTAAATTTAGAGTGATGACGTCTTGAGAAAAGTTGATGGGCATGACTTGTTTCATATTTCAAAGATATGAGTTTTGTGATTAATCCTACCAAAAAGAGAGATGCAGAATATATTTTTCCACCATGTCAAGATAGAGGATTGATGTCTTTGGAAAAGTTGTGACAAACATTATTTTTAAACAAAATTGTCAAAGACGTCAAAATTGTATTTTTGAAAATCGACCCCGGAAAACAGTTGTTAGCATTAGCATCGAACAAGTTGCAAAATATCGTAGGTGGTACGAATTCAAAACTATTAAGAGCAAAACTAATATCTATTACTGGACAGATAGTAAATAAGAAATAATTACTCTCTCCCAGATAAAGACATATCCCGCTCCAATAGTTAAGGATTGCCCTGGCCACGTCCTTACAACTGGTAGGGATAGGAAAGGTATATTAGTCGAAAATTTACTTAAGAGAGATGCACGAGCCCTCATAAATGTCTCGGGAATTTAGGAATTATGTTTGTAGGGAATGTAAGCCATACACACCAAAAAATTATGAATTTTAATGGTGATGTAAATATCCATGCATGCTAAAATTGAAGCATGTAAACTTCCTTTTCACGTAAACTAGCAACTTGCAAGAAATATTGCTTACAAAGATGCATACAATATTTAGAATATTTCATTAAATGACTCATAAATTTACACGATCTGTAATGTGAATTTGTATGATATGTGACGCTCCATTTATGTGTATCATAGTGACAGAAATATACACTACTTTTTCGAACTGTGTATGATATACCCAGTCAGTTTTGCTGGCAAATGTAGATTTTTTTTTATAAATGTTGAAATTACTGGAAGATAAGGTTGCTGAAATAAAATGAAGATATTTTTTTTTTTCCTTTGGTTTGTTTTTTCCGTCGATCTTGTTTTCCGTGCTGAGCACCAATGCTACCGACGTGCCAGGAAGGCAGCTCCCACACCTTGACCCTACCTATCGACCCATCAACTCATGAACCGGGGACCAACGGCTTTACTTCCCATCCGAAGGAAGGCGTGATCAGAGATGTTATGCCTCAGAACATCCCGGCGGCGCCGACTGGGATTGAACCCAAGCCTGCTGGGGTGAGAGGTAATCACGCTTACCACTACACCACCGGCGCCGTTAAAATGAAGATATAACATGGTGAACTCAAAATCGTTGTCACACCCGTAGCTAATTAAAAGGAAGGAATTATGTTGTGTTTTACTATTATTTTTATTGATTGAGGGGAAAACCCGCGGGTGTGAAAATAATTTTACTACCTCTTCTCCCGTAGGCACAAAACCTCTATGTCTTTTTCGACCCCGGAAAACAGTTGTTATAGATAACATTTTTCTTCTTCTTTGGCTTTATTACGTCCCTACAGGGAATTTACACCGGTTCTCAAATTAGTATGCTACTAAATTGACTCCTGGCGTCATCAGATCCAATCATATTCGTGGATGGCCCAAAAATTACGAGGAACCATTGTCAGACGATGTAACCCTGAACCGTTCGAAAAATTGATGTAATATGAGATATAGCGCACATAAAATTAACGCTAGATTTGGCATAAATCTACGCGATATTTCGTGTAAATTTAAGCGCAATATCGCATAAATTAGCAATATTGTATGCAAGCCTGTAAGCGATGTCGCTTTTTATGTCAAGTATAGCTCAAAATTAAACGAAGGGACATTTTACGCGATAGTTAAAATTCAGATTTTTTCTGTGTGCTATTAGCAGATGAAACTGGTGACAGCGACAATGATGATATGAATAATTATGATAACATCACTAAAATTAACGGCAATAATAATAATAATTGAACAAAACACAAAATATTGACAAACAAATTTTAAAACTCAATCTAAAATACCAACTTTGACCATTGAAAATAAAGGGTGTCCACAGTTAAATTGCATCACATAGAAGTACTCGCCAAAAATAAGTCTCTCAGCCCATTGTCACGAAATTTTTAGGGTATGTAATAGGGTTAACTACCCCATTTCCGGCCTATTAAGCACAACCCACACTTAGTCTTTCTTAATCTAGAGCAGTTTAGCACCAAACGGAATGTTATTATTACTGATGGCTTCCAAACTTATTTACCTTTCCGTACGTACCGTAAGATTTGATAAAGAGAAACCAATCGTTGAGATATTGTCAAAAGTCTAACACTGTTTCTTGACGCCAAACTCGGCCTACGGGTTCTAAACTCGACCTAACGCATTGACACGCCATTGAAACGCCAATGAACTCACTTCGGCCTATCCGATGAAGATAAAAATTGCTTCGGTCGGAGCGCTTCTTTTGTTTTTGAGAATAATGGGTGCAAACCTTTATATCACGCGTTTTAATTGACTTCGTTCCGTAGCTTATTAACTTAAGTATCGTACCATACGTATAATTAACTTGTTAACTCTGAAATCATGGATTTATTTGAAGTTTTCTGGTCGATAGGCCCAAAATGGGCGATTAGGCCGAAGTAGTTCTCTACCTTACTATATATAAGCTTGGTTTACGAATCTTGATTTCACTCTATTTCTTCACTAAATCCAAATGCCCGAACTTCCTTCTTAATTCCACCCATAAGGTATTGTACAACGGTTTAATCGGCATTTTTTCTGCTTTCAACCATGATTTCAACATTTCCTGCGCCGTACTGTCAACTTTAGGATGCTTACGGAGTTCGTGCTTCATTATAGCAGAGTATCTTAATGGAGATCCTTCAGTACTAAATTGATCCCATTTGTCTTGTACCACTTCAGAACGTCCTTGAAGTAATAACAAGAGGGTAGGTCCCGCCAAAAAATTGTAGGAATCTTGTGTGATTTGAGAAAAGGAAGCAGTCGTTTCGTCAGGCTCTCATTCATGTAGACTTACTTATTTACGGTTGTAGTTGTTACGAAAAGCTTGCTCCGTTTTCCGTACGAATAAGTCGCCTGCCAAATCATGAATTTCTTGGGGAGCTTCGACACTTTCTGTTTCGTGAGGAACTCTGAAACATCTAACTTATCTTTCGAAGTCACATACTGGTTTCCCGGAATTTGTTTGAAGTTCGCTTTTACGTATGTTTCATCGTCCCTGATACAGCTGTGTGATTTTGTCAACATTTGTATGTACAACTTACGTGCCCGCGTTCTAGCTGTCCTATTCTGTCGTTCATTTCGGTTTGGTGCTTTTTGAACCTTGAATGAACGTAGTCCTGCTCGTTTCTTGGCTTTTTGCACGAAACTTTTTGTCAGGTGCAGTTTTCTCGCGACATCCCGGACGGAATAGTTGGGATTCCCAACATCTTTCCGATGGCTCGTTGAGGTGAGTGTGCAAAGTTCTCGCGCACGCGCTGTTCCGTTCACTCCATTTTCAAAACTACTAGAAATTTCACAATGAAACCTACACAGTGTAAACAATACACGCTGAGGCCATCTCAGCCAAAATTTCATTAGAATTAACCCAAAGGGCATACATTTAGCTATAAAAACTGTTTTCCGGGGCAGCGTTGGAAAAGTTCGCGATTTTTCACGAAGTTCACCAAGGGAAAAGTTCGCGAGTCATAGTGAGTTTTCGCGAAATTTTCCATCACTGTTCCGGGGTCTATTTTCAAAAATGCTCTCTAACTCAAATACAGTACAATATGAGATTTTGACCATGGACCATGTTGTTTAAAATAGGCATCAACCCTCTACAGGGTGTTCATTCAAATCAAGTTATCCAATTCCCGTTTTTTTCCCGGACATTTAAAAAATCCCTAACTAAAGCATCATCCCCACAAAAAAGACTTTCAAAAATAACCGTCTAGAGGTAGGGGAAACATACTTATTTTGACCATATTTAGACAGTAATTCTCGTGATTTACAAGTTTTAAATCTAGAGTTGTGCTAAGATTGTTGATTAAAATCATATTCATCTGGGCGCACATACAAATTGCCCACAAAACGCAACAAAATTTTGATCTTACAGTTTTTCTAAGGTATGACCAACTTTTGCCAAAACTGATGCAATAACCCTAATCATACAATTATTTGCGCAGTATTGCTCTACAATCATGCTTGGGATATACAGTTTTGCTCACGAACTGCTCATTTGCTAATAACTTTGCACAGAGTTGACGAAACATAGTTCTGTTTGAAGCAGTCGATAGAATAGAAGTTAAATTTCTTATAGATACGTTAAAAAATGATATTTTAATTTTTAGTGATAAACTGTATTTGATTTTGCGTTGCAAAACTGAAGTGAGAAATGCTCGCTGCACATCTCGGACTTTTAGTGTAAAAATTCATTGGTGTTGATTCAAATGATAAGATTTACCTACTCTTTGCCTGTCTACAGTAAACTATGATCCTAATCTATCAATTTTTACTTTAAAGAACACTAAGTTTCAACAACTGAGTGAAAAGTTATTAACAAATGAGCAGTTGGTGTGTACAACTGTGCATGCCAAGCATGTCTATAATACATCTACATTATAGAAAAATATGACATAAGATTTACATTAACATGTTGATAATGTAGATCTCCAAAATTTCATGGAATCATGAATTCGTATAAAATCAGAGTCTCACTGCAAAAAATAAGCCTAAATGTTGTTTTTGTTTGTCGGAAAACGCATGTATCACTCTTGTATTGAGCAGGAGAAGTGAAATATTAAAAGTTCTACAAATATACGTGAATTTCAGGACAATTTTATAAAACTTCATATATCTCAGTTGTTTGAAGATGTACAGCTTTTATGTCTTCGGCAACTTTTCACAAAATTTTATGTTCCACAACGTTGCTCAAGACAGAAAACCTCTATCTTGTGAAATAAAAAAAGTTTGTATCGCTGCGCCATATTTGCGTTAATATTTTTTTTTTCCTGCTAGATGTAATTCCTGGCCCACTGTGTGGCTGCTGCAACAACGCGACTGGAAGATATTATTTATGACCACGCTTGGAGGCGGGTGCCAGTTGGATTCCGGTTATTAGATGAGAGGGTATCTTCGATGAAAATTGTTGTAATTGCTTGAGAAGGAAAGGTTCCGACAGAATGTGGATGTGATACAAATTATAGTCATCCATCATTTGGATAGTCGATTCACTGAAATGTGAGTCAAACACTTTTGCAAAGGCCGTTGCAGAATGTTGTTTCATCAAAGGAATTCCGAGCGAAATCGTCAATCTCATCATCCAAGACTGCAGTACGAGGCTTTTGCTTACCTAATACATTATATTTGACGAGATCATGATAGATACTGCCCACCGTGTACTATGAACTTTCATTTGAGATGTTCTACTGTTTGCTGTTCAACGGCGCACCGCGCGGCAGTGAAGCCGGTAGTGTGGCCAAAATTTTCTACATGTTTGAGATCTTCTCGGACACTCGGAGTTAGACTTGAAATGTTGTTTTCTAAATTGTGGGATTTCTATGATTTTCAATTTAAAATACAGTAAAAGCTCGAAATCCAGACTAAATGTCTAAACTAATCCAGACAACTTTAAAGGTTGATTATCCACATAGCATTACATAGAAAGAGATAGACAAATTAGTAGGTGGTACGAGCTTAAAACTGCTGCTAAGAGGAAGACCCACCTCCATCCGGTACGGTTAGATAGTAATTTGGGATTAAACACTACCGTCGTGGCGAGCTTCTTTGGACATTTAATCATTTTGTCAAGCTTCTGCATTCATTTTCCATCATATGTCACTGCTGTTGTTGGCGGTGACATCTATCGGAAACTACACATAATCTGGTTACCGTTAATTGTTCACAGAGGACAGTGCAGTGCAAAACATGTTGGGTACCTCTATATATGCATTTAGATTAATATTCGAAGTCCTTCCTTTTTTACACACTCTGCACACAAAATAGCTCCCCCCTCACAGAATTTCCCGTCGATTTTTATGAATGGGGCGGGGCAGAAAGTATCTTTTGTGCAGAATATGTATATAAAAAGGGAGGGACTTCGAATGTTAATCTAAATGGATATATAGAGGTACAAGACATGTTTTGTAGTGACAGGTACTCTATTTTGTAATCTATCTATGGGGATTTTTATTGCTTCCTACCAGCGGAACAGCGCCATCTCTGTGGAAAAAGGCCGGACGATATGATTAAATTTCTGGTGTAAGCGAACTTGAACATATTCGAATGACATAAATAAAGTAGTTAATGATAAGATGTTGTGTACATCCAATAGCAGACCTGCTAGCGAACAATGCTGTCAAAAATAGTGATTTTAAAAACCATTTGTAGTGACCGAGCACGATATCTTAGCTAAGTGCAACCGTCGCAAAAATAGCCAACAGAATGCCAGGGCAATCTTCGTCTGGCCGATTCCTAAGCTTCTTCAAACTATTCATCCGCATTCCTCTTCTATCTCTATCGCTCGCACTCTGTTTTAAGCATGTCGTTGCACTCTAATGCCCCCATAAACGGATCATTCTACCCGAGACAAATGCATCGTTCGGGATTTTGTCCTACGTTTTGCTTCGTGTTTTTCCGTTACACGAATTTCGCTTTAATCTCGCATATGTTGGTTTTCTGTTTCTAGAGCTGTGCGTTTGACCAGAAATCAGACATCATACACTGGACAATATTTTTACTATATTTTCGCTTTATTCACTACGTAAACTAATATTATGCATTGGTTCGTAATATTCTTGATTATGATAGTCGGTCAATCGAAATATTCAAGTGAGCATTTCTCCTAGCCTTCATCCCATCTACTACACAATGTTGAAGAAATAAGTAATCAAACTGTGTATTATAGTTAAGTTTATGACCAAGCGCACGGGAATTTTATTTTTCCTGAAAATACCTGGAAGTCTCAGGGAGTACCATCATTGCTTAGGGAATTTAATAGTTTTCTTACTAAGAATATTTTAAAGAAAAGTATGCATTTTAAAATACAAACTTTCAGAGTGGATTAATCTTGAGTAACAAAAAAAAATTAAAAAATTCTGGAATATGTATATTTCCCTGGATACTATGGACTTAACAGTTATAATACTTAAAGAAATTTTTAAAATCTGGACTCAAATTCCTTACACTATTTTAAAGGCTCATGAAATTTTATTATAATTTCTAAGGACCTCATTACAAGGGAGTTCTGGGAAAAAAATCTTTGAGAAAAACATCAAGTGCCATCTGATTATAAGGTATTTCTGAGAAATTTTAGATTTCATGTGAAGCCTGAGATAGTTTTGAGTAGAATTTCAAGAAAACCCTGAATTTAATTCAAAGTTAATTTTAATGAAAACTCCTTAGGAGCAGAACTCCTGTGAACTTCAGAGAAAAGTTCAAAGTGCATTCTGAGGATAATTTAATGAAGTTTGTGGGAGAAAACGAATCCGGAGCATAAGTCCTTGGCAATGTTTAAAAAAAAAATACTTAGGAGGTGAGGGGGATTCTAAAAGGAGGATTACTAAATATGAGAATAACTCCACATAGTTCGAAAGAGTAATGCAAAGTTCTGTTCAATATGATGCACATGAAAGGAGCGTCACATCTCATCTAAGTTTACATTATAAATCGTGTAAAGTTCTGAGACATTTAATGAAATGTTGCATATATTGTATACAAAAGCCCATGTTTGTAAACAACATTGGTTACAAGTTCCTCGTTTGCGTGAAATGAAATATAAGTCAACGTGAATGAATTTTTTGCTGTGCATGAGATCTTCAAGGGAATTAGGAAAAATTCCAGACGAGTTTGTCAAACAAATTATAAGGAGAAATCTATTTGCGAGGAGAAATAAAAATAAAAAAGGAGTGAGCTTCAAAAAGCTGAAATTAATTTAATGAAAATGATGAGAATCTTTCCAAAAGGGATTCCTATATCTCAAGGTAATTCCAAGAAAAATTAAAAGAAAATTTATTCGGAGGGTAGTTCCAACGAAATTTTAAGCAATATTTCAATGGAATTGCTAGAAGTATTCTAAATATATTCTGGTGATATTTTATTAAGAATTTAGAGAAGCGTTCCAAGTGAAGTTCTAGAATAATAAATGTTTCGGGAGAATATAAACCCAATGCTGAGGAGGACTCCAAGTGAATTTTCATAAGAAATTTCCATTGAATATTGAATGGGCTATTCTGAGATCAGCAGAAGAATTCAGGTAAGCGTTCCAAGTGAATTTCTAGAATAATGTGAGTTTCGGGAGAATATAAAGCGAATGCTGAGGAAGACTCCAAGTGAATTTTCATGAGAAATTTCCGTTGAATATGGAATGGGCTAAGAATTTCAGAGGCTGAGATCAGCAGAACTACTTAAAAGTTCTCAAAATTTTCCTGAAGTTTTTGAAACTGCCTTGAAGTTCTTTTGTAGTTTTAGAAACTAGCATGATGTTCACAATACTCCTAATCAAATTTTCAAACTTCTCTGAATTTTTTCGGGCTTCCTAAAGTTTTCTCAATTTTACTAACGATCATGGATCTTCTCTAAAGTTTGCTGATGTTCTCGAAACTTCTTAAAAATTAATGTAAATTCTCTAATGTTAACGGAACTGCTTTTAGGTTCTCTGTTCTTTCCTGGAGTTCTCGAAACTTTTCTAAAGTTTTTGCAGATCTCATGAAGTGTGTTGCACTGAGTTTAATTGAACTGTGTGTGTGTGTGTGAACAATCTAACCCCCACTGTCCGGCAGTGTTATTATGGAAGAAAACTGCTTTTTATTACCCTTAAATTAAAGCAGGTTTAGTCCGGGAGTTAGAAGGTGTTAGCTCTATTGCAGCTCCAGTGACCCATTTCAGAATGCCTGGTAATTCACGACCACTCCGAGGTCACTTTTACTTACAATAAGCCCCGCATGTTCACTCTACCTTTATCAAATGGATAATGGTATCATAAACACACTTCCAGATTCAAAAAATAATATTTCCAAATCTGGCACGTATGTATATAGTTTTGAAATTTGTTCAACTGTATTAAATCGATTTGAATGGACATTTCTTATCAATTTTGTTTCGAATACCTCTTGATTCATCTGATTCATCAACAACGCCTAAATCTTAAAGCTCTCCGAACGTCCGCTCGAAAATGTAATCGAGATATGTATAAGAACAATCTTCAACTGGAACGTACTCACCAAATCAATACATCCGGGAGCAAATTCCCGATGCTTATTTTTCTCTCGCAAACCCGTCGTCGTCGAACGGCAAAAAAAGGAAACTCGGTGAGCAATTTTGTGACACGGAATTTTCACTGAACATAAACCGCGAATTCACGATTTTCACCACACCCAACTGCGAAACACGTTCAGAAGCACTTTTGGTACAATTTCGATCAATTTCTTTCCAAAACCAGAAAAAAAAAAGTTAGAAGTGAGCCAACATCAACACCAATTGTGCCGAGCTCTTTCACGCACCTTGCAGCTCGTAAATAAACTGAAATTAAAAATTATCACTCGCGATGCCACTAATTTCTGGTCCGGGAGAAAATCAAACAACGCAGATCGCGACATCTCTTTTGATGCTTGCAAACATGTTGAATCACGTTTTCTTTCTCTATTCTAAAACTTCCCGGAAAGCGAGAAAACTAACAATCCCACACGTATAAACGTCCGGGAGGCAGAGCGCCAAACTTAAAACACAACCGTATCGAAAGGCGTTCGAAACTGCACCCGCACTTTAGGTGAATCATCCTGTCGCAAAAAAGCCATGCAGGAGACGGATTCTTCATCGCTTTTAACTGGTTTAGCGCATTGGTCACAGGCGGAAGTCATGCTGACTCAGTTTCCAAAAGTGATTTAGAAACAGTGGTGGAGATGCTCTAATACGCAACGAGGAATTGGATTCTCAAGATCGCCCAATGCTAGACAGTATACACTACAATATGTCTGATTGGATAACTTTTTCACTGTTTTCACAACACAAAACATGCTCTAATTAGACGATTATCGCAACGAACTGCACTTTCCACTAACAACCAGTACAATATTGCAGGTATACCGAACGGAAAAAAACGAATAACGATAGCCCATGTGATAAAAAATCGACAAATTTAGCAGCGCACAATAACGACGATGTGAATAACAACAACTGTCTTCTTCAAAGTCGTGTTGCACTGAGTTTAATTGAACTGTCCTAAAAATCTTTAAGCTTCCGTGAATTGCTGAACTTATGTGAAGACCTCAATAATTAACATTTATTTAACGTCTCTGAAATTCTCTAAAAATCTGGGAATTTCTTGAAAGTTCCAACTAATTTGCTGAAACTAATGGAACTTAAGGTGATACTCTAAGGAAGCCTTAGCGTGAAACTTTAAAGGCACAAATGTCAGCTTCCATAAACCATACAAATTTGAAATTGCTACTCCTTGTTTGCTGTGCTACTACAAACAGAAAGTAGCAATTTCAAATGTGCAACAAGCTGGCATTTGTGCCTTTGAAGTTTCACGCCAAGGCTTCCTTAGAGTATCACTCTAACCCCCCTTAAAATTTCTTCTATTTTTGGAGCTTACTAAACTTCTTTGAAATGCTTATGGATTTTGCTAATATTCATGAAAGTTCCTGAAGTTCTAGGATCTTCCTTTAAGGTTCAATTTACTTTGATGCTTTTCGAAAAATTGAAGAGCAGTTTTTTTCGACGCATTAGTTCAGATTGCAAAATGCTCGCACTATTCGATTCCTTTTGCTATTCTACACAAAATGACGCAAGCTTTTAGCAATTTGAAATAATGCGTCGAAAAAAACTGCTTTTGAATTTTTCGAAAATGCATCAAAGTAAATTGAACCTTAAGTTCCATAAACTTTTATGAAGTTCTCGAAATATTTCTGAAGATCTCAGCACTTCTGTGAAGCTTTCGATGTTTTTCTGAAATTGCTGGAACTTCTACCGCAATTTTCGTGGAACCAAACGCATTGAAACGCCATTCGATTTTCTTCGTCCTACGAATAAACGTAGAAAAAGGGAATTCGCTAGGAGCGCTTCTTTTGTTTTGAGAACAATGAGCGTTAATATTCATACAATGCGCTCTAATAGGATTTATAGCTAAAGAAATAACGCATCGGAACAAACCAATCATTGATTTGTGCACGGTGAAATCATTGATATTATTGATCTTTTCTGAAGTGCTCTACCCTAATTGAATTGCCTTGAAGTTTCCACAATTTTCCATAAGATTTCGGTTCTGCTCGGAAATAAATGGAATTCTCGTAAGCACCTTTAAAATTTCCTGAAATGCTCTCGACTTTTTTTAAGTTCCTGAAATATTTCTGAAGATTTCATTTTTTTTATAGTCACTTTAACAGTCTTGGGTCATTCGTGACTTGTCCGGGGTGAGATTTGAACTCGTGACTTTGGCGTGAGAGGTATCCATGTTAACCACTACGCCGGGGTCACCCCTTTCATAAATTATCTGAAGGTCTCTGTACCCCTGAAATTCTCGGAACATCTTAAGGGTTCTCGATTTTTTTAGATCTTAAACTGCTCCAAAAGTCTGAACTAAAGTTACGGGAACTGCCCTTAAGATCTCTAGATCTAGCTTTTATGAGGTAATTAGAACTTCTTCAAAATTTCTGCAATTTTCCTCAAGTTCTCTTTTTTTCTGAAGTTCTCTTGAAACCGGGGAAACTCTCTTAAATTCTTGGAACTTCATAAAAGTTCCTGTAGTTTTTCTTAAGCTAATAGATCTGCTGTGAGGTTCTTAAAGATTCCAGTAAATTCCCCATATTTTCAGAATGATAACTGTCATTATGTTCCCGCAATTTCATTATTCTTTCGTTTTCATAACTTCACTCAGAGCTTCGTCCTTAAGGAAATGGAACTCCTCCTCCTCCTCTTCACCCGTCCAATAGAAAGAATCCGATTTTGATAACTCTCTTAGTCGCTCAGTTTTATCGACGTGCCACGAAGTAAATTCATCAAAAAAAAACTCTTCACTTCGGTTTGCAGAAACTCTTGATACTCCTCAACTTCTCTTCTTCAATTTTTAGGCCGTCGCAAGACAAAGTGAACGGCTACTACGCCACCCATGTCAAATCGCTTAAAACAGTGCATCATGTGGTAGGTGTGATCTGTATGCATGACCGTTTGGAAAAGATGGCTGAAAAACTGAATATTGAGGAATGCGGATTTAAAAATCGATATGGCTAATATGCTATATAAATAAAGAAATGTGTAATATCCACTTTTGGGGAGCAAATTTTTCAAAATTTTGATCATAACGGCATGGCTTCCAGAGGACGTCTATCGATTATTATAGCTTTACATACACACCAAAAAATACTGAATTTTACTGGCGATGTAAACATCCATGCATGCAAACATTCATACATGTAAACTTCCTTTTCACGTAAATTAGCAACTTGCAAGAAATGTTGCAAACAAAAGTGGACAGTTGCATACAATATATGGGATATTGCATGACATGTTTCATAAATTTACACGATCTATAATCTAAATTTGTATGATATATGACGCTCCATTTATGTGCATCATAGTAACGGAAATTTACACTACTTTTTTTAGCTGTGTACGATATTTTCGTGATTCAATCAATTATCGCTTAAAACTTTTAAACCCCTTTTTACACAGAATTTTGTTTTTGGAATATTAGCCATATCTTCAGTTATGGGCAGTAAAGCTGTTTCTTTAAAACTGATTGTTATGTCTTAAAAACGTTTGCGTCAATTTCTGGTGTTGTTGTTTTGTTTACAGATTTTTTACGCAATGGAAAAATAGCTTTAGGTAGCGTCTTATTACAAGAAAAAGTTATTTTAGTGACTTGGCCTTAACAAAGGAGACTTTTTAGTGATTGGCTTGAAAAAAGTGACCAAGTCAATAAAAAGTGACGCGCTACCAGCCCTGCAATAGGGATACCTGTATGGTAGTTAATAAGAAATGTATGAACGACCAAGATTGATTGTAGAAAATGTTCGCCATATAGCCATCAAATCGACCAGCAATTCATTTTGAGAAGAATTTTAAGGAAATTCTGAGGTGAATTTCAAGGAAATTTTAGAAAACTAATTTTATTAATTTTAAATGGCATACCAAAAGATTTCCGAGAAATCTTCCAAGCGCATTTTATAGAAAATTTTCAATATTCCGTGCACAGTTATTCAAGATCCAGGTTTAACAAAAATTCTCAAGATTCTGAGTCTTCGATTGAGAACACATTTATATCCTGGTATTAAGGGCCACGCACATTAGATCCGTTTGCTTTGCGTTGACGTAAATTTGACAGTTAGACAATAGATTTAGCTGTCACTTTGCCGCAACGCGTCCGATCCGGATCTAATGTGCGTGGGCCTTTAGAGACCTGTTCAAGATTATGCGGCAAAAAAGTGTAACAGTACGTAAGATCAAACATCCTCTATGGACGTGTATTAAATATCCAAGAAATGGAGAAATTTTCTAGATTCTGTGACAATAAAAGATTTTAAGGTTCTAAAATTAACAAAAGTATGCAAAATACCAGAATCTGGGACTTTGCTAATATTTTTAGATAATATAAAATTTAATAAAATTCCGGTTAATTCCCGGTTCTTCCGATTCAGTGGCCACCCTTGTTCTAGGATATCCTAACAAAAATTGTTGCCAATATTTTGCTTTTTTTTTAGTAATTTTTGATAATAATCACCACCTCTAATCCGTATGTAGTGTAAGTGTAGTGAAAGTTTAAGCAAAACATTGGCCCGAACAGAAATTCGCACTATTTTTTTTCGAACTGTGAGTCCTGTCATCAATCGTTATTCGTTCCCTAACACGGACTTTAATACACGTAGGTCATCATGAAACACACATAAATAATCTACTTCTATGCTAGCTTTTTCAAAGTAATCGATCGCAAGATTCCAACTAGATGCGCAACCTACCTCTTCTTTCCGTTTGAGCCATCTTCCGCACGGGCTTTCCTCTAGAATTTCACTTTCATCCTCTGAATCCTCGCCGCTCTCTCTAGGGGACTTATTGTGCTCGGTATCGTTATTACTGGAACGGCTACCCGGCATGGCAGAATAGCAGCTACTGTGTGGAAATCAGTCCGGTCGACCTCGGCCCGAGTGTCGAGGATATTTTAATTAGTATCTGCAAGAGGAAAGACGACACACCAAATTAGAAATGTGCTGTAAATGGAAGTGGGTGGGCGTAGACAGACGAATGAAAGTCGAGTTTAGTGCAGCATTAGTTTTTTAACCAGGTCCAGTTCCCTTCGAGATGCAATTAGTCTGATACCAAAAAATATTCCTGCCGAGTTCCTTGTGTAGATTTAAGCGATTTTCAGTTATGATTGTTGTTGTCTGGTTAGCATTATTAAAAAGCGTAATGATTATAGAGCGGTTCGGTCGAAATCTCCAACGAATGGAAAAGAAAATCGCCGGACCAATAATTGGAAGATGAAAAGATACGCAGACCATATCATCGTCACGTCGGAAAATACCAAAATAGCAAGCCGTTCACAAACACAAGTAAATCATCGCATCATCGGCGGAAAAAGTGAAGAATTTCTAAATTGCAAAAATGCGATCGTATAATGGAAACAACGAAAGATAAAGCAAAATTGGCGTTCGGGAAGGAGAGGCAAAAGAAAAGAAAAAAACAATCGGCGCTGATTGTCGTGAGGAATCTGCGCCCGCGCGTGATACCCATAATATATGAATATGCGTGTTTATTGGAGTTGTATTGGAGCTAGTTATAGTGCCATTGCTCGTTATAGAGTTTATCGGATTTTCTTTTATTAGGCGTTTATTTGTTTATTTGGTTGTTATTGCGGCTATCTATGATCGTAAGTTGTGCAATGGGTTCACATTTTGGGATACGGTCTAGGACGATGTACTTCAGATTCAAACAATATCCGGAACTAATGCGGAACGTCATTGACTATTTGTCAAAACTTTCGATAACCGCTATCTTTTCGGAATGCGCATTCCTGTATTGTAATTTTTGCGCCAAAAGATCCAAAGATAAGCCCCGTCGGCACTTTCTCACCCGTGTGAACATCGCGAAAGTGAAAAGATAAGTAGCTGGAGGAAGCGAACTACCTATCGATGGTGGGGCAGTGTCCAAAAACCAAACCTAATTGTTTTCACATGTCAATTTGTAGCACGTTCGAAATGATTTACGCTCGAGGTGCCCTCCTCTCGTGGTCGGTATTTGATAATTACTAATTACAATTGAAACGATACATCGCGTGATCTCACATGCTACTACAAACGAGGGAACGCGCGTGCCTTTGCTCTTCGAACCAGATTAGGCGTGCGCGTAGATTTCTGAACCTGAAACTGAACTTCACAGAAAAACGATTCGGAGAATTCCAGCTGCAGTTGACGCATCTAATCGTTTGCCCACACGCGTCTGGAGGGCGTCGCGCGAGAATTCAATTACCTTGGGTCACCGAAGCTCGCCCTGACTGCAAGTCTACTTAATGTTTATTTAATGATATAGAAGTACGTACTTATATATGTTTTCTCGCTGCTGATCGTTTATAACAACGACGAAGCGACGCAGCCTAGTTAGGTTCAAATAAATCACTGCTGGTGTTGAATCCCCACAGATGTGAGAAAAGGTAGATAGCTCAGTTGCACCGAGTGTCAGGACAGAGTCGTAAATTGTTTGACGAATGGATGGCATATTTGTCAGGGTCTTCAGGGTGGTGTGTTGTTGTGACAGGTTGAACAGGTTGATGACAGGGTTGCGGTGATTCAAGATCCAATGGCACTGTCAGATGATAAGTGTAGATCAGTTCGTACGAAACTAACGGCAACGATGAATCGTTAGAGTTATGCACTTTTAGGCCTGCGTGAATTTCTAGTTTTGGCGCAGCTTGTCACTTTGGAGCAGCCCAACGACTTCGGTTTGGCTGATGATGTTGCTTTATCAGCACAATGGCGTTCTGATATGCAGAGTACTTTCCCCATCCAAAAAATTGTAAATCTCCACTAACCTCGAGACGACCGCGAGTAATCGGTTCAATTCCTTTAACTCTAGATTTAACATGTATAATGCAAATGATAACTCGGCTCTGTAAAGTTTATTCGATTGAGCCTGTAGAAATAAATTAATTAATAAAAAAATGATATGCAGAGTAAGCTCAACGACTCAACCGAACGCTACTCTGCGGCGGGTCTCACCATCAACGTCAACACGGACAACCCTTCCAACTTTACGGTAGCGGGGCAAGCAGTGGAGAAAATCGAAAGTTTCCAATATCTTGGCAGCCAAATAGCGTCAAACGGCGGGACCAAGAGCGACATGGGTGCACGAACCAAGAAGGCTAGGGCTGCTTCTGCGAGTTTACGAAATGTATGGAGATCGTACCAGATAAGTCAACGCACCAAAATGCGAATTTTCAATTCAAACGTGAGATCTGCGTTGTTATACGCCAGCGAGATCATCGGAGAACATTCAAAAGCTGCAGGTCTTCCTCAACCGATATCTACGGCTGCGGTATATAATTCGTGGCACGTGGCCACCCAACTCAATCTTGAATGCTTGATGTCATCAGAAGCCGATCAACCGAAATTTGAGAACGTAAATGGAGGTTAGGGTGGCCCAAATTTGCACATTGTCAGGAAACCTGCCGGCTCACCCCCAAATGATAGGTAAGGGTGCTACAAACGAACTTTTGTTTAACGGAAAATTTTGGAAATTTTGTTTAGAGGTAGTCCCGATGAGATTTTTGGAAAAAGTAAATTTTTCATACGCACTTACACCCAAATCATAGGATATTAGTAGAGACCGCATGAACCGAGGATGCGATATACCTAGCTGCGGTCCAATGCAAGAAAATTGGAGACCGAAAAATGTAGAGTGTATTAGCGAGGTAAAGTAGTTATGTCGAAAAAAATTGGAAACAGACTGCCGGCTGAACTGGGATGTTGGATAAAAGGGTTGGGTTTGCAGCAGGATTCGGTTTGGTAAACGATAAGCTGAATTGATATTCTAACAATGTAATCCTTTATAATGCTAATCGTGATTTACTGCGGAATGACAAGTTTTTTTTTCTTATATAGAGCAAATCCACGTCAACTAACGAATCGATCAAAATTTATCCTCTCCGAATTCCATGACACTTTGCCTGATTTTTCGCTAGGGGTAATAAGTTTGTGCTAGAATTCCATTTTGACTCGAACCTATTTTTTCAAAATGGCGTTTTAATACTGTATGACGCTGATCGAAATGACATCTGTACAAGTTGTACAGACAATTGATGTCTTTCTGGGAAAAATAAACGAAAAATGTTCTTTTTTTTATTTTAGTAATGGGCTTTTGTATACAATATTTGCTACATTGCATGAAATGTCTCAGAACTTTACATGATATATAATGTAAACTTACATGATATGTGACGCTACATATATGTGCATCATACTGAACAGAAACATACACTACTTTTTCGAACTGTGTAGAAAAAGAGAGTCACACTCACCTGAGAAGTTTGGAGTGTTTTAGAATCGTTTTCAAACAGTTTTAAATAATTTTGTCGATTGGAATGGATAGAGTAGCTAATAAATTTAACCAAACACGTCAAATGTGAGCGTGACCCTGAGAAAATCCTAATGGATGCTCGGACGCTGCTAAGACTGTCGAGAATACGTACATTCCCATGTATCATCTCCTGCGTATGTTGTGAAGAAGCTTGAAAACAATAATATGTTGTTGCTTCCCCCGTTCCGATCAAGCTACATTGGTAGAGGAAGTTTTTCTTGAAAAATCACAAGAGCATTTTATCATCCTACTTGCCGTTACTGACAATGCGTTATCATTTGGTTCGTTGATAGATTATCATGACATTGAGGTATTTTTGAATCCCCGTAGATAGCTTAAGAGATGCTGTTTTTCTTGATAAGTTGCCTTCGTTTAAAGTTAGGATATAATATTCGGTCTAGGTAATGTCATCTTATTCATTTTTTAATGTTATATAGACAGATAACCTGAGAATACTATACACTTTACCTTCAGTCCGGAACAATCAATAACAATACAAATAGAAATATAAGACTGAAACACCATTAAATGAAATAATAAATAAGTCAAAGAATGTGTGCCCTTGATAGAAATAAATGATGATGATGACCCCGTCACTAACCTCTATAAATGAGTGAGCTATGATAATTTAATGAATACTTTTGAACCCTGGTTTGTAAAAAGATTTATTTAGATAGAAATTCCCTCGAAAGTTTTGAAACATTTTACAGCGACACAAATGTGAATGGCATCATCGCCAAATATTTTAAAGAATTCCCAACGATAAATAAAATCCAATCATAATCCGTACTACAGCATACAGTAAATAAGAACATTTTACAATAGACGAGAAGTGACATTTTTCATATTTTTGACTATCCATTGTATTTTATCATCGGCAAACATATATCGTAACATCGTAAAATGCGATATACATAATAAATAAAAGAAGCTCTAATACAGGTTGTCCCTGAGGCATACAAAGGCTATTCTTTACGTAACTAGAAATAGATTTTTTTATCTCGCAGAATATTTTGGGCATAATAACAACTAACCAAAGGAAGCATTCGTTAACAATGTTTTACTAGGGGAAATGGATGTAATGTCGGCCTAAATTCCCCTAATTTGGGCCCATATATAAATTTAGCAATCGACTAAATTTTAAATAGTGACCAAAAATATCCATTAGTACCGTCCCAATGATGCGTTCATCTAGATAAAAATGATAAATAACAGCTTTTTAGCCTAATATTAGATCCATAGGCCAACATTAGAGCCATTTCCCCAATTCTATGGCAATATATTTTTGTTTTATGTGTATGGTTCAATTAATAATTTATAATATTCAGCAAAAAACGAAAGTATTCAATGACCAAGTGAAATTTTTGCAGTTACTTGTGGGAAAATTACCTTCAATAGCATGCATAACTGTATAATTCAAATAAATGGTTCGCTTGATATATTCAAAAATATAGGTATCAGTGATTTTTACAATGTTTGATCATTATATACGTTTTGCAGTCATCCCAAAATTCTGAGTCAGCTAATAATAATGATTAATCCGCCAGTCCAGCATGTTGACCATCTGGAAGTGATCCTCTGTGGAGTGAATGTATAAATATCATTTTCTGCGTTGCGTTGCTTTTGTAACGGAGTAATTCGTAGGTTGCATACTGGAAACTGTCATGTATCTACTTTAACTTCCTTATTCTAATTGCCTAAGGAAAATTATTTGGGAATGAATAGCTCTCCAATCATAATTCAGAATAGGAAAAGCGGTCACGCCCATCTTCTCCGTTACGGGGAAAGGAAGGATATTGTTGATGTAACATCTACTTAACAAAAGGCCAGCGACTCACCGACGTCCCCATAGATGAATAGTTGTGTAGGATATGGGTCAGGATTCGCTTAAGCATGCGATGCGACCATAGTAATTGTTTTGTTTTGGTGGAGCTTGGGAACCACCCACGATCTTTTACACAAGCGGTCACTTTTACTCATCACTCATCCGGTGAGTGACTTACGCTTTTAGAAATGAGTAAAAGTGACTCACAACTGAGTGAAAGTAGCCCACTCTCTGAGATAGTTTTTAGTGTATGCATAGGGAGTTAAGTTCTCAGTAGAGGCGTCGCGTACGTCACTTTTTACCTGTACACCAACTTTAAAAACGTGATATCTAGATATCTTGAAATCGATTGTAAAATGTACATAATCTTCTAGTTTTATTGATATTTATCCATTGCAAGTAATATTTTGAGATTTTTTAACGTTTTGAGGGCTGGTGCACGTCATGTAGATTGAGGTTACGGCGACTTTACTGGTTCTCAGTATATTCAAATAAAGTCAAGATAAAGTGAGGGAATCCGAATTAGCTGTTCAATCCGAGACCAGTTCATAATAGGATCATGCTAGTAGATTAAGTATGCATAATATATATTGTATGTGTGAAGATTATTTATTCTCTTCAGAATTGTTCATGCCACAATTTCACATTGTTGAGAGCAAATGTTACACTGTGTAAATGAGTTTTGGCTGCTATCCAACGGCTTATGTTCTTTATTGGGCACTTATGGCATTTAAAGCGCTGTCTACCCATTAACACCGTTCATCCTAAAACTGTTTTCGTACATGTGAACAAAAAGGGAAACCATAGCAATGCCACCAGAATGTAATTAAACTATTTACCGAAGTAGTCATTTTGGCAGCAGGACAGCAAGAAACGTTTCTCCTGCATAATGGACCATGCAGCAGTGGATTTCCACTGACTGTTCGAGTTGCTGTCGATTGCACATCGGCTGATGGAGCTTTCACTATCGCCTCCTCCGCCTCCACCGCCACCGCCCCCGGCGTGGCTGCTTGCCACAGCTTTAGTGGATTTTGTGCGAAACTTGCGAAGGTGGTTTATTTATTGATTTTCCACCCTGCAAAATCCAAACTGTTCAAATACATACACGCCAAAAGACAAAATCGCTGCAATTATACAGAAAGCGGTGTACATTGTTCCGATCATACAGAGCACTAGCAATGGAAAAGAGAGTGAGTGAATCTGGGGAGAAAGAAGTTGGCGTTTCAATATAAGGTGTAGGAGAGACTGGAGCATTAATCAAGTGATTGCAATGTTTAATTTATTGAGATTCTTTTCTTTTCAGACGAAAGCCAATGTTGAAAAAAATAAGACTCGCTTACGAATGCATTACTGTTTCGGTAGCGTCGTCATCGAGATGCTGGCGATGATTCATCGAACCAACATTCCACATGATGAGTTGATGGTAATACGTAAATAACATAAATCGCGAAAAATATAGTTTGCATGTGTCTTCGTCGTCGTCATGCACCGTCACGTGGCAGGCTGAATTAGTCAAACTTTAGTAGCATTGTACCTTGGGCACGCACTCTCGTAAAAATAGACCCCGCAACTGGTAAAGATTATGAACAGATCTAACAGCGAAATCATGAAGCATTCACATCATGCAGCACGTCCAGACGGTTTGCGTTTTCTTGAAAATCATGCGCCATGTATCACGACCAGTTTGCATATTTCTCTTTTTATTTATAACCATCTAGGTATTCGTCAGCATGTCCTATGCCTAAATGGGTTAATATTTCGGTCCTTACGAGACTCTTACGTCACGTTTTGTGATACAGATACCGGCGAAAAAAAAAATTGAGGCATCGTCGTAAGCGAGGAATAATAGCTCTTGCTCGGTCATTTATCACGAATCACAAAGCGTGTGCACCACACCGCGCGGTTGTAGAAGACGAGGAACGGGTTACGATGGGGAGAAGTGGCCTGAATTGACCTTGGATAACAATTTCCGGTGATTAATGATTGAAGTTCACGACCATGAAAAAGCCGCAAAATCAGCCCTCTATTGTAGGCACAGCTGTCTGATCGGAAACTGGTTATGGTTTTGGGTGTTGTGGGTGTGTAACCGAAACTCTGAATCAGATAAATGTTCATTGTTCATACGGACCAAATTTAGCGCTAAGTGGTTAGTAGCTGATAATTGAATACTGGTCGGACTCTATTATCCTCAGTTGACTTTTTTCACCACCATCGTCGATTTCTCGCAAACAACAACTCAATCATTCCAATTAACATTACTAATAGATTTGGGATTGTCTTTTCGGGCCGATGGTGATGTTATTTTGCGTGACGAAGGTGGAATGACAAGTTTGAAATGTAGTTATTCAATCAGGGGCTGTTCATAAACTTTTGAAGATTTTCGTGATTTCAGTCCTTTTTCTCTACGTAGATAAATGTCCATATTTTTATAAAATCAAGTGATCTTTAAACAAACTAACCCCCGCCTCCCCTAAACTGTCTATATAATTAAATTAGATTGCTACAGCCAAGCTTCCTGCAGACATATTATACTAAGAGATTCGATCAATATTACTTAGGGCCTTATGTATTGTTCGACTTGAAATTATCAGGCTGTCTAATGACTAAAATGAAAATCCGTGATATTCCCTGGACCAGAAAATTTCCATATTTTGAAAATCATCCACATTTTTTCTAGATTCATAAATTTAAAGTACTTAATTTGAACACGATTGTAAGAAAATTTCTAGATCAAATGAATGCTAAGGACTGACATCGATCACATGGAGACCAGCAATTTCCTGTTGTTTTTTCACCGAAATTTAAACTATTTTCCAGGTTGTGCTAAATACAATTAGTATAAGTTAAAATCCGAATGCGATTAAGCCGAAGCGATTACTAAGACAGTTATCTGAATTTGTTTCAGCGTTCGAAGTCTTATTTGTCTATGTTTTAACTACCATTAACATTCACTCAGAATGCTTTACAGGCTTTCTTTGGAATGTTCTCAAAACTCAAAACAAGTCTTTTCAGGATTCCACTAAAATAAATTGAGATTCTCTCTGGGAGTTACTTGCAATTTTTTTATAACAGTCTAGAACCTCATTGTAGAACACTCCTAAAATTCATGGAATATTTAATGATTTTACTGAAGCTTCCTTCCATAAATATTAAAAAAAATGTACTTGAATTGTCTTGAGATTTTCAATGAAATTCACCTCAGAATTATCTTGAAACTCTGCTCAGAACTATCTCTTCTGAATATGCCCTTGTAACTATCCTCTGAATATTTTTATTTTTATTTTGGAATTGGGTAGGAATTCTCTTAAAATTCTTTTCTGAACTTACTAAGAATATTCAGGGTGTCTACTCATTATGCTAAATAAATAAAATTTCCGAAGTTTTTCAGGTTTTTCCACGAATTAAGGTTCATGAATCCTTTATTTAAAATACGTTAAAAATATGCTATTCGAGTATTTATGTTAGTTTTGCATCTTGAAAGCTTCTCATGGTCCAGAATCTTGGAAAGTTTTCCTAGCCCGGAATATTGATAAGACCTGAATGTTGAGAAAAAAAAAACTGCTGATTTGATTTGTCTAAATTTAGAATCAAGAGAACTTTTTCGAAGCATGAGGTATCAAAGTCTCATGATTTTTATATCTTTTACCTAAAGTTTTCCACTGTGGTTTCGAAAAAAAATCTATGTTTGCATCATTTTGGCTTTATTCACAGGATTTCTTGAGGATTTTCACAAGAATTTCTATAGAATTAGAATTTTCTGGTATCAAAACGCTCTATGATTTACTCTACAGTTCCCTTAACATCTTAATTAGGTTCTCTTTATTTCCTAGGAATTCCGAAATAATTATCCTGAATTAAACTCTCCTCAGTATTCACTAAGTATCTGCTGAAATTCCCATGGAATTATCATCGGAATTCAACTCAAAATTCTCTAAGGAGCGATCAATGCACCTCAGAAATCTTCAGGAATTCGTCTTTGATTTCTCTTAGATTTTTTTTTTCAGGAATAGCTTTGAAACTCTTCTAAGCATTCCTTTGAAATTAACGTCAAAACTTTGTTGGAAATTTCCTTGAAACTTTCCTTAGAATTCCTTTGGATTACTTTTTAGAATCCCTTTGGAATCATTCTCAAAATGTTCATTGAATTCTATCCAAAATTTCCTTTGGATTCTCCTTTTTCTCTTGAAATTCTACTCACAAGTACCCTGGAGTTCTCCTTACAAATCCCTTAAACAGAACTTTTTTGGAATTCTCTTTGAAATTAGCTTGGAATCCCCTTCAGAGTGCTGTTGGTAATTGCCTTTGCATCCTAGTCAGGATTCCCACTCAGAACTACCAAGGAATTCTCCTTACGTTTCATATGGAGTTCAACAGAACTAACATGAAAGGAATCCTCAGATTTCACTTCAAGTTTTCCAAACAATTTCACGGTCCAGGATCTGTTTCTGGTTGACCTCGATTCAGTTGCTTCAATTTCTACGGTCGCATATGCTACACTATGACACGATTTAAATAAATTTTTATATCAATGATTCTATGAGATGTCATATTGCATAATAGAAGCGGGATTCGAAAACATAGTTGAATCTACTGTGGGTCTTGGCCGGTCGAAGTGCTATTTTGTGATGTAAGAAGCCCGGTGGTCTAGTAGCAACCGGTTTCGCTTACTGAGCTGAATATATTAGAGTCAATCCCAGGCTAACTATATAAAAGTGAGATTTGCAGCATTTGCTCTTTGTTTTCTTTTGGTAGAAAATTGCCAGTGATGAACGCTTCCTAACTCGATTCTTCCCTAAGCCAATATTCTTGCAAACTCGAAGGAAATTCAGGCTACAGCCTAACTAATTTTCCCGTACACATTTCTAAAATTTATCTTCGTAGTTCGATATCCTCCCTACCTCGATGATCCCTTCAATATCAAGTTAGGGGGAGTTTACTGTATCACGTATACTAGATCTAGTTTTGAAAGCATTTAGGGATGTCATTTCATTTGAATGTGTCTGGGCTTGAACGGTCGTTGGTCGACAGTGGTTTGTTGTGATGTAAGAGGCTCAATGGCCTTAGAGCAGGCCTGATGAGGATTCTGAACCTCAACAATGAGAATATTCTAGCCCAAAGAGATGAACCAGCCTCTGGCTGAAAGTCTCACTAATAAAGATAACCTAACCTAACCTCTAGTCCAGTTTTTTTCATTCATTCCTTTATTTAACGTTGGTCTCTGTTCCGCAATCTAGTGCCAATCATCGACGGACATCGATTGCCATCCATTGACGGCAATCGAATGTGCAGGAAGGCAGCTTCCACACCTGCTGAGGATATCGCACCCATTTAACATACATGGACCGGGACCAAAGGCTGTACTTCCCTTCGGAAGGAAGACATGGCCAGAGATTTTTATGCCTCCGAAAAATCCCACCGACCTCGGCTGGAATTTAACCCAGACCCATTGGGGTGAGAAAGCAGTCACGCATACCACTACACCATCGGTGCCGGCATTATCCCAATTTTCTGGCCAGAATGATTAAGAGATAAACAACATACAACTTGAAAAATGTATGTCGAATATAGATACAATCATTAAAAAAACATGTTTAGAAAGGTTGGACGAGCCTTAGAGCGACCTAAATTCAACTTCAAAATCCTGGATTTTTACCGGTTTTATCGATTTGCCAGATCACTGGTCACCCTGTCCAAGGGAATTCTTATGAACATTCCAAAAGTAAATCTCCAAAGATCCATACAGGGTATTATGAAAATTTATTTATTTTTCTCATAAAAACTTAAGTTAAAACCACTTTTATTTGAATGTGAGGAATGGTAAAATTATGTCCTAAGGTTGAGAGTGTAAGATGGTAAAATAAAAAAAAAATGTGTTTATGGTTTTTTTTATCGAATTTTATAACATAATCAATATTTATATTTTTAATGAAAATAATACCAATAATTTATATTTTTTCTTAAATACAGGGCTGGTAGTGCTGATGCGATATAATAACATGCTTGCTAAAACTCATCAAACTCACTGGAGGTTTTAAAACACTCTTGTCAGAAATGTCATAATTTTCTAATGCTTAGAATAATCTTCGAACTTTCCCCTGAATTCTAATGGAAATCTAATTCGTAGTCTCCTCGAATTCCCATGCTATTTCCTCCGAATTATCGAAACAAAAATTAATCTCAGAATACCTTTGAAACTCTTCTCACAATCCATTTGAGATTTTCACCATCAAAAATCTTCTCGGAATTTATTTCGAACTCATTAGAGTTCTCTGGGAAATCATCCCAGAATTAGAACTATCCGCAGAGACCATCTGTAGAGTACACGGGAGTTCCATGGCAAACTCATCAGAGCTTTCTTTAAAAAAACAGAACTAATTTTAAATTTTTATTAGAATTGGGCCCAGAATCCTCATCCAATCATCATGGAATTCTTCTCTCGTTAAAATCTACATGGAGCTCTTGTCTCAATTACAATGGAATTATTTCCAAAATTGTTTCAGAGCTGAAGGTTACATCTCTAATCACTTAAACAATAATCATGGCTGAAGATATATAAGTGGAGGCCCTCTGAGCACTTAATTTTACAAGAGACTTTCGTATTTCGTACTTTGGTATTCATCTCTGAACTATCTCGGTGTAATCCCTAGAATGCCTACAAAATTCTTCTAACATTTCATTTGTATTTTTTATAAAGTTCTTAGTAATTCTTCAAAGACTTCTGAAAATCTAGCACGGAAAAATACCCTTGAAAAGTTTCCAAGGTTTAGAATTTATATTCGGGGAAGGGAGGTATATTTTCCCTGATTTCTAATCGCAATTGAAGGCATTTTCCAGTATTTTACTTGATGTTTTAAAGTTCCTTGAATTTTTGCGGTGCATTGTTCATTTTTTAACAGATATGCATATTTTGTCACAACTACTGTAGACTTCCTTAGTGGCAATTTAAGCATTTTGTGATATTTTTCAATTTTACTCTATTTTGGTTGTGAAAAAGTGACTTTAGCCTTTCAGCTTTAAGCTTTTAGCTTTAAGCTGGGTTTAGACAGGGCAAGTCAATTGATCAAGTCAGTTGAATTCAACTGACTTGAACGCGAATTGAACGTGTAAACCATGCCATTCAACTGACTTGATCAACTCACTTGAATTGAAAAAAGTTGCAACAGGCTCAACTTTTCAAACCAATTGAATTCAACTGAGACTTGAGTCATTTGGGTTTAGAGTTTAACTGAACCGAATGTTCGTATTTGACAGAGCAGAGATTATCACTGCGTTTCACATCATTCAAGAACTGACGACACAACCACGGGTCAATTATAGTATTCGTGATTGGCAAGAAGTCTATGATGAGTTCTTGTATTGCTCTTCGTGTAAAGAATAACATGTTAGAATACCCACTACTGGTCAATCCAATTAACTGCTATCACTTATCAAACGCAATATGAAAGGTCAACCGAGCAAAAGATACGCCATATGACCACTTTTGTTCAAGGAAGCAACTTTTTAATTATGTTAGGCATGATGATGAACGAAATAGATGGGGAATAACAAACACAACAACAGCAGAAACAGGAGAGCCACTGTTTACTGTCGGTAAACAAATTCAACCTTTTTATGGCACTCATCTTTTCTTCCGTTTTTTTTGCACGACAGTCAACCGGTCTGCTCGTGTTGGTTCTTGGCATTTGCCTTGCCTTGATCTTTATCTCTCTCGCTCTCTAGAGAAATGGTTGAAATTCTTTTCCTCTGATGTACTCTTTAAGGCTGGTTTGAAAATTATCAAGAGAATCCCTGCACGGACATGCAAATATTAACTTTTTCGAATTGTGTGTTTTGAATTTCTATATAGAAAAACGGTTTTGTTCTTAACGTGAAAGTTCTAAAACGTTACAAGCATTTGATTTCCCACGTAAACAAACATCAAATATCGAGGTTGCAGCACACGTTCCTGCCATCAAACGGATTTATTTGAATTTGATGTAGATGGCTATGTGCTATTACGCAACAACATATTCGTCCACCGTTAAAATACAGATGTTGATGTTCAACTTCTTGGAACGAAATTTGCAGCACAACTGGATTGTTTGGTTTCTGTTTTTCTTTTTAATTTTCGTCAGCAGTGCAGTCGATCGTGCGGTCAGAGCTTTCGATGCGTACGTCAGGAATAATAACTGCCTGCACGGTACCTTGTGTGTGCTTGTGATTACTTTACCGGACGGAGCAAATCTTGTGCTGTGTGGGAGTGAATTTGTTTGTTTGCCTTTTTATTCTGCACTGTGCAGTTGTTATTGGATAAACAGTGTTTCAGAGGTGAAGGTTGGTGCAATGCACGAACGCACATATCATCGAGATTTTGACTAAACAGGAAATGGCATTGACACTAAGGTCCTGCACTTGACTGGACAGCGGATTAGAAGAAGAAGGAGGAGGAGGTTGCACAACAAAACGCAAATTCGTGCGCGTGCACAGCGCCTGATGCTGAATGGACTTGCAAATTCGAGGAATGCCTTCGGTTTAACGACTGTTTAGATCATGCTTTGAAGGCGATAAAGAGTGATTTTCTATGGTTTTGAGAATAGATGACGAAATAGATCTGCTGGTGGAATAGATGTCCTAGCGATTCAGTTCACCGTTAGCATTCAACTTCCAGGAAGTGCTACCCATCCAATCAACCGAGGTGAGACGCTTCTCTCCTATTTTATTAAACCAGTAAAGTACGTCGAGGAATTTATCCATCAACGATGTAAAATACTCTGAGCTGTTTTTCGTACCAAATACTATGAGTCACAGCTACATCGACGGTTTGTGTTCCTAGAAGGTTGAGCAATAGCATCATGATTCAAGATGTTAACCTCAGTTGTGGTGGGACGTGAGTTAATGCAATTTACCGAACATCTTTTCCACGGAGATGGATTTTTTTCGTTCTGCTTCAACCAAATCAACACCAAGTTATGAATAAACCAATTTTTTAAGGGTGAAGCTATGATAAGCTACTGAATTAACTTTGGATGTCAACATCCTTAAAGTGATACTCTAAGGAAGCCTTAGCGTGAAACTTCAAAGGCACAAATGTTGTGGTAGCTGCGGATTCTCGAGAATGTTGTGTTTAAAGCCATTGTTTACGTTTGGTTGTTCCGCCTATTTCAATTGTTGGTCTAGAAGTTTTTCGGAATAATAAAACCAAAAGATGGTATGATGGCATGTTTTACTTGTAACTTACAAGAAGAGGTTACAAAGTATGCGTTTGAAACATCAAACTTGTAAATTTTGCTTTCTATGAGTCACAATCAGCGATTTGCTGATCGCTGAGTGAGTGAGTGAGTGAGTGAATGAGTGTGTGAAAAATTGCTTATTGTGACTCTCATGAAGTGAAATAAACAGGTTTAATATGTCAAACATATTCTTTGCAACCACTTCTTGTATCCTCCCAATTCAAAATATGATCATAGCATCTAATTATTTCATAATTTAAAAAAAAAACATTGTTTTAGCTGAAATGAGTATTTGCAACCTTGAAGGAGAGACAAGCGCGGAACAGACAAAACTCGGTATTCCGAAGGAAGAAGCGTCAGCAGGAAGACCGAGATCGCGAGGCGATGGACAATCTGTACCGCGTAAACGACACACGGAAGTTCTATGAGAAGCTAAATAGTTCGCGCAAAGGCTACGTGCCGCAAGTCGATATGTGCAAGGACTTTGACGGTAACCTTCTCATGAACGAGTGTGAGGTTATTGAGAGGTGTAAGCAGTACTATAACGAGCACCTCAACGGTGATGCAGCAGAAAACGAAGGTGACACAGCAACAGACCTTGGAGGACGCGCAGAAGACGACAGGCTACCGACCCCTGATCTTCAAGAAGTTGGAGGAGATCGGTCGGTTGAAGAACAACAAAGCAACTAGTGTAGATCAACTACCAAGTGAGCTATTAAAATACGGTGGTGAAGCACTGGCTAGAGCGCTGCATTGGGTAATTGCCAAGATTTGGGAGGAGTGGATGGAAGGTGTCGTATGTCCAATCTACAAAAAGGGCGACAAGTTGGATTGCTGCAACTACCGCGCGATCAACCTGTTGAGCGCCGCCTACAAGGTACTCTCCCAAATTATATACCGCCGCCTGTCACCATTTGCAAGATACTTCGTGGGGCAATACCAGGCGGGATTCATGGGAGCCCGCGCTACCACGAACCAAATTTTTGCGATTCGGCAGGTTCTGCAGAAATGCCGCGATTACAACGTGTCCACTAGACTAATGCAAATTTTTAAATTTCCGCTCCACAGTGCTCAAACGGTTCCAAATTGGGCCCTGATTAGCCTCCCAAAATTTGAACTCATTTAGTGAGAAATAGACTTGGCACAAACCATTTGAAGTTTATATGAGAATTACTATGGAGAAACCGTCATTTCGGCTCATATCTATCTCAAAATTCACCAGTTCACTCTACTTTAGACAATGATAACTGCGCTTGTTGAAAATTTTCTCAGCTAAGATTATAAATCTCTTAAACAATTAATAACTATTTAATTTGACGTTTGGCTGAAAAACGATTTTCTGCAAAGTTGTAGCTGATAAAAATTCCCATAAGAATAGCAATAGAATTTGTTAACAGTACAATATGTAAAAAGGCTAGAAGACAATAAACAAATAGTTTTGTTTTCCCATAGTAATTTCCATATAAACTTCAAATGGTTTGTGCCAAGTCAGTTTCTTATCAAATGAGTTTAAACTTTCGGAGGCTAATCAGGACCCGATTTGAAACCGTTTGAACACTGTGGAGCAAAAATTTCAAATTTTGCATCAGTCTAGTGTCCACACATCATTTGTTCATCGATTTCAAATCCGCATACGACACAATCGATCGAGATCAGCTATGGCAGATTATGCACGAGTACGGATTTCCGGATAAATTGACACGATTGGTCAAGGCGACGATGGATCGAGTGATGTGCGTTGTTCGAGTATCGGGGACACTCTTGCGTCGCTTTGAATCTCGAAGGGGGTTACGGCAAGGTGATGGACTTTCGTGTCTGCTATTCAACATCACGTTAGAAAGTGTGATCAGAAGGGCAGGGATAGACACGAGTGGCACGATCTTCAAAAAGTCCATCCAGCTTCTTGGCTTCGCCGATGACATCGACATCATGGCACGGAAATTCGAGACGATGGCTGAAACGTACATCAGACTGAAGGCTGAAGCTAGGCGGATTGGACTTGCCATCAACGCATCAAAGACAAAATACATGAAAGGAAGATTTTCTAGGGAAGACAATGTTAGGTGGTCGATGGGTTCGTGTATTTGAGCTCACTGGTGACCGCCGAAAATGATACCAGCAGAGAAATTCAAAGGCGCATTATGGCAGGGATTCGTGCCTACTTTGGACTCAGGAGGACGCTCCGGTCGAACCAAAATTCGCCGCCGCACGAAGTTGTGTCTAGTCTACAAGACGCTGATTAGACCGGTGGTCTTCTACGGCCACGAAACCTGGACTATGCACGTGGAGGACCAACGATGGAGTGCAGATGGATGATGGAATGTGGAGGAGGCGAATGAACCACGAATTGCAGCAGCTGCTGGGTGAACCATCCATTGCTCACATTGCAAAAATTGGGCGACTACGGTGGGCTGGGCACGTCGTAAGAATACCGCACGACGACCCAGTGAAAATGGTTCTAGAAAGCGACCCAACAGGAACAAGAAGAAGAAGCGCGCAGCGGGCAAGATGGATCGACCAAGTAGAAGGCGACCTGCGGACCCTTCGCAGACTACGAGGCTGGCGATGTGTGGCCATGGATCGAGTAGAGTGGAGACGACTTCTTCGGACAGCACAGGACAACAAGGTCTTAGCCTGATTGGTAAGGTAAGTGTGCATGGAAATATGGATAATAATTCTATGGTAATCTAATTCTCAAAATAGCTTAAAATTTTTTTTGGCGGAATTTCATCCAAGTTTGAAGATAGTTTCAATAGACTTCCTAAAGGCATTTATAAGAATTTTAAGGAGCTTCCGCGAGGGTTTGGCAAGACATCCCGAGCAAGAACCAATAATTACCCTGCAATATTTTGTAATTTTTGAAGAGGTGGGGGACAAACGACTTGTACATAATAAAATAAAAACATAACCTATAAAGTAAGTGACTATATAAAAAGGTTTATTAATTTTTCCCAGTTCTCCTTTCGAACACCCAGGTGTTTCCCGGTTACTTTAAAAAATCCCGGTTCGCTGGCCGCCCTCGATAAAGGAATTTATTGTTTTGATAGAAAAACTGTCGCCTCATTAATTGATAAAAATACTACGGATGCGTGTAATAAAATGCATGTACGATTTATTATCGAATTTCTTAGAAATTTAATCAGCAGCATTTGTAAATTGAAAGTTTTTTGCTCCATCGATAACGATTACCGGTGATAAAAAATGCTGCCTATGCTATTGACAGCGATATAGCGGATGACAGTGCCAAAATGACTCATTCAAAGCTCTGCAATCGCAATTCACTGAATGAATCACTGAAATAATTCTTCTTTTATTTAAACGTTTCGAACGATACCACCTACCAGTCGGTTGGTCGGTTGATTTGTATGCAAAGCCGATTGTGCGGCAGTCAAAAGTAGCAAGTAGGTATTTAGCAAAGACAACAATAAACTCGTTCAGTTCATTCAGAGTGCAGGCGTTTTGATTTTTCTTCTTTTTCTTCTACATGACGTGACTTCCTTTTGCGTGATTGTGGATTACTTATTTATGTATACGGCCTTAGGGTGTTAGATTTTAATTCACAAACGGAGAGTAGTTTGATGGTGTGCACACAATGCACAATTTCTTGTGCCAACTAGAAAAAATAAGCGAAAGGGGCGAAATTGTTCTCGTTTTCACCCCCTTTCTAAAATAATGTTTTTTTTTTTACTTTTCGAAGTCAAACGATCTGCTTTTAAAACTGTTTTCAGGGTCAAACAATTTTTCTTGCCTAAGACTTACAGAAAACGATCACATTCATAACAAAGGATATTTACGCATCAACCCTAACTATGCGTGTGCCAGTTTTGTGCGAGACTTGGTGTCTGTGACACAGCTATCTCGGCCACCAGCCGACGGTCAGACTAAACAAATAAATCACCGGGATTCATTAGATTTTCCCAGAGCAAAAAGTGAGAAAAAAAAACAGTAGAGCCCGGTGTTGTCTTTACTGGTCGATTGTGTTTGCAGACGACGAGCGATGGATGATGGTTGTGGGTAATTTCTAAACATAAATGAACGCTACCTAGTTACGTTTCTAGAGCAGCGGCTGGCAATGTTGTCAACCACAGTCGTCTCAAATGATTCAAATTGTTTATTTTCGGCACAGATATTTGCTCCAAATCAACAACAAAATGATTATTTATACAAATTAATTCAAATCGTAATCCACGTTCAATCGAATCCGTTTGCCGTTGAAATTGCAAATTCGCCCACTATCTAAACTCATGCAAAATAATGATTTTATCATGGGTGGGCGAATTTCAAATATGTCATCCTGAAATTACAGCATGTGCTTTAATTTTCTCCGACAGCAATTCAACAACCGATCGCACCAGTTTTATGACCAATCTATCAGCAGCAGCAACAGTACCTAGAGCAGTGTACTTGTGACATAAGAGGTCTCAAATGCTCATATTTCGAGGAACAATAAATTGCTTCAATTTCAACGCCTTCGCATACATGAAACGATTGCAGCCACTCAATTGTAAAGTTGACCTGAAGGGCCTGAATGAGGAGAAGCCAACAGGAATTCAAAAATTTCCTGCTCGACATGTTACTCCCACGGATATTTACTGGAAAGTTCTCCTTTGTGTGGTAGGTAAATGGCAAATGTTTGCGGTCGTGTACAGAGCGTGAGCATTTCAAACCGGGATAACATTTTCAGATAGGAATTGAAACCACAAATCGATCGATTTGTAGGCAGCTTCAAACAGTCAACACCGTAGGTTAGAGAAACACAAGGGCAGGGTTGTAACAGAAATCCCGATTTTGTGTTCGCAAAATTCACGCCCCGACATTTGATCAAGGATGCCAAATCCACGCCAGTTACCGCACCTCAACAGAATAGAATTTCAAGAGAACCTCCTTGATTTATTCCGTACTGTGTACCAATGCTACCGAATCCAGTACCAATGCAGGGGGAGAAGGCGGTCTAAATTCATCCTGTAACCAATTGATTTTTTTCTGCAATTTGTGAAGTACTAGGTATTGGAAAATACGCTACGATACGGGAGGAGGGTGGTCTAAAATTGCTCAAAAATATGCTACGTCCTTTAAGTATTTTGGCATTTCTTCTCGAAATCTATGCGAATGCCTTCTAAAGTTTAATTTGAATTCCACGCAGTTTCCCGTGCACTTTAAAGAAACATTCTCTAACGGAATCAATATGGAAATCCACGTGAAATTTTCAAGCGAATCCTAAAGGAATTCACGCGTACATAATCTTGGAATTAACTAAAAGCCCCTGCGGGATTTGCAAAGAGTTTCGTCTGTAATTCAGTTGAAATTAACTCCGTTGTTTACCCGGAATTTTCTCCGCAATTCACTTGAAGATCCTATCAAAAATCCCTTGCAGTTGCTTTCAAAATATACCTGGACTTCCTATCGAAGTATCAAGTGGAATTCCATGCGCAATCAATTTCTTATTTATCTCCGAATTAACTTGGAATTTATTACGAAATTCTTTTGGAGTTCGAATTTAATTGTTCATTCATTTGGAAATCGTTTGTAGTCCTGAAATCAACCACTGCTATAGTAAGGAATCGCCAGTAAAAATACTTCAAGTTTGTCATTGCACCAGTGTTAGGAAAATCAAATCACATTTATGAGCACTCCTGAGCGAATAAAATCACATACGAATTTGCAAACAAATCTCACACTCTAAATTCCAAAAAATCATTCCATCTAAAAATGGTCAAACATCAATTGATGGCATGCACATGAATGTTTTGTTAGTTTTCAACAAATAGGTTAGAAGCAACACTTAGAACAATGAGTAACATCAAAATATAAAGTAACGCATTTTTTTAACTGAAAAACTCATCGGTTATTTTTGCGCAGCTGAATTTCGTAAGTCCAAACTCATAGGCGAATAATTTCACGCACTAGATTTGAGTTTATCCGAATACTGTTGCACATTATGATTGGTTTTTTGCAGTATTCAGCTCATTTTCATACTGACGGTATGGCTTTGAGAGCTGCGGCAGAGCTCTACGGTAGTCGCCGGACTGATTTTTTTTTAATATCCGCAATATCCATACAAACTTTACTTGGAATACTTATCACAATGCCATTAGAATGCATTGAACAATTCGTTCGAAGATCTCTCTCGAAGGTCACTAGGAAATCCTTCTGTAATACTCTCGAAATTTCTGCTCCAATTCACTTGAATTCACTTAAATTTTCATTCAATATTCACTTGACTTTCCTCTCGTGGTTGTTAAATTCTCCAAATATACTTGGATCTTAAAGATAAATCGTCCAGCTCAAACCTTTGTAGGGGTAAGAGGTGGGACCATCATCATTATGATGGAATTCTCGATGAACATTTCAAAAGGTTCTATCCGCTTTGATTGATTCTCTTAATCGTCTATCTCTTTTGATAACCACGGCAAACAGATTTCTCGCTATTTTTGCCAGATAGATTGATAAACGAGATTCTCAACCTGCATACAGAAAATCAAATACAACAGGGAATATTTTTGCAGCTGAGTTATTAACGAAAGAGGTAGTCGATAAAGAGAATCTATCGAAGCAGATACGACATCTTGAATTGTTCGTCTAGAGTTCAGGATTTACTTAAAATTCCTACCTGAACTTACAAAGGATTTCCTCCTGAATTCATTCGAAATTTTACCCTAAATTGACTTGGATTTCATTCCATGAATCACATACAATTCCGTTAGAAACTGCGAAGTACGGAATTCAATTGGAATGCCGCATCGATTTTTCATCACAGTTTAAATTTAAGAATTCTTTCGGAAATATAGGGGTTTTAGAATTACCATGAAATTTCTTGAGGAATTTACAAGTCAATATTTAACAAATTTACGTGAAATTCTTTCCGTAGAATTACCAGCAATTCCCTCTGGTATTTCTTCTAGAATTGTTTTTAAAATTCTTTCCCTAATGCCATAGGAATTTATCTCGAATTGAGCTAGTAATTACTTCCGAAATTAATTTAATTTCTCCTCAGCTTCACTTGGTACTCCTTCAGGAATTCATATAGATTTCTTTCTGTAATTCACCTGGAACTTCTTACCAAATTTGCATTGGCGCACTTGGAATTTGTAGTGAAATAACACTCCGCAAATCCTCTTGGAATATCTTGTCGATTTCCCTCGTTGTGAAATAATCTACGAATTACTATCTGAATCCACGAAACATACTTGGAATTACTACCTGAATACACTAAGTTTTTATTATATTCATTGGTAGTTCACTACGATTTCCTTCCACAATTCATCTACATTTCATATTTCCAGAATCCTCTTGGAACTGTTTTGGACATTTTCGTGCGAAAGTAACACGTACAATTTTCGAAATTCACAAATAATATATCCGCATTTTCATTTGGTACTTCTGGGCCTTATATAGATTTTTCAGTAATTCAACAGGAAATCCTTCAGAAAAATTCACAAAGAATTCACAACGAAATTCAAAATTTCTTGTAGCATTCATCCGTAGTTAGACTCAATTTGCAATTTCTTCCTGAATTCCTTTGGATGGAAACCTGAGAATTTGTACTAATCTTTGAAATTCTATGAAATTGTTTGAAAAATTCCTTGTAATTCATTCCAAGATTAAACAAAGAGAAGATAATTCACTAGGAATTTTGTTTACAATTTTAGTAGCGAATGCTGTAGAAATCCATGCTGAACTTCATGTGGAAATTTACGGGGAATTCTTACCAGAAATTATTTAGAGGTTTTCGTTTGAAGCTCAATTCAAGATCACTATTTCTTCGTTTCAGAATACATTTGAGCAGTTCCACGCCAAACGACGAATCGATCAGACTCGACCTTTTCCGATTTGCATAATAGTTAGTTAACATTTATGCTACAATTTGGTAATTTTGCATCTGCATTTTTTTCAAAACGGCGTATTTGACATTTTACAATAAATTGTTGCACGGAATCGTCACTTCAAATCGAAAAGATGGGTGAGTCAAACTTGTCGGGAAAAAATATAATTATTTTTTGAAAAAATATGCACGGTACCTTTTTTTTAGTTATTTTCAAAAAAAAAAACAAGAAAGTGTTAAAACTTATACAACACAAAATGTCCTTGTTCAATATTTTTGATTAAAAAAAAAGCTTGTAAAATATTAAAAACTTCGGACATTTAAAAATTTACAAAAAATTTTGAACAGCAACTTTTGGATAGAATTATGAAAATATTAGATATTACCGTGTACATTTTTTCTAGAAAGATTTTCTTCCCTACAACCTCCCAGACGTCATTCCGATTAGAAATGACGCTTTTATCCTACTATTTATTAAAAAAATGTCGAATCCGCCGTTTTGAAATAAATTGCAAGATTCAAAATGTCCTCATTTTAGCACAAATGTGAGCTCAAAACAAACAATAGTTCCATGCAAATAGGAGAAGGTTGGTTCAAACATTAAATTGTTTTTTTTTTCTATTTGGCTCATTTGAAAATTCTTCAAACAATTCATAAAATTCATTGAATTAGAATTTAAATGTCCGCCAAAGTAAGGCGTTTATGAGCAAATTGTCAAAGCCAATGAATCAGGCATATGACGTATTCACCTAGGTCCCAATTTGATCCAAACATCAGCATTGGAGTATTCTGAGATCTTGTTCCTATGAATACATTACCCCAAGTAGCACACTTTCGTCACGAAAAGTTGCAGCAACTTGTTTATAACTGAAACAATCGTATAGAAGTTTTTATGACCAATATACGCCAAGTGTACTAATAGGGTGCTTAAAAAATATTTTTAGGTTAAGTATAATTTGTAAAACCATCGCAACACATTTTGGACTCAGAGCACGCTTAATCTAAAAACGACATATCCAAACGAAGCAGAGTATACCACAAGATTTAGATAATGCCAACGTGTAGTCCTCATAAAAACTGCAACTACAAGCCAATTAGACATCCTTCCATTGTTCATATAAATGAGCTTCCAAATCTGACAAGGCAACGCAATAGAATATCAAATAAGACAACCGCGGCAAATTGATACACGACCACTAATAAGGAAACCTGATTGATTACCGACTCACATCATGTAGCACATCATACGGATACATTTCAAAGTTGTAGCAGAATTTAGGAACGATCTCACCACCATCCAATCAATACCCGCACTTGAGTCTCTCGCGATGAAACTCAAACCAAACGTGAATCCACAATCAGCTCCTCATCTTCGCCGCTTGGCCTGGTCTCTCTGTGTCGTCGTCCTCGTTCATTCACTAATGGCTGTCCGAGTATGTAATGTGAATATTGATGTCCGTTTTTTTCGGGCTCAATCGAACTGGATTCGGTGGTTCAAATTTCGTCATCATAATAATCCTACATCTGTCTGTCACCACCATTATGCACTACATACAAATCCGCACGAAAAAGATCCTATATCGCATACAGTTAATTAAACAAGAATGGTGCCCCAACAATTCGAACAACGAACCTAGGTTTACATGGCAGCTTACTGAAAAAAAGAGAAACAAAAAGAATAGAAACGGCAGGCGACGAGACGCACGTTTACATAAAATTTTATTGCAAACACACGCGAATCAACCAGTCTGGTCGGAAAGGGGTAGCCGGGAAAGTTTTCCGTAGAAAATGCAATGTTACTAGGCACGATTGAAACCTAAATTAAATTCCACAAGATCTTGAAAGGAACTAAAGATAATCTTGAAGAAAAGTCCAGAGCGCTTCTAGAGTTCAAAGAATAAATCCGGAATAAATGGTGGTTGGAAGCAAGCTCAACGAAAATAGCTATAGCTTCATTGATACGTCATGAAGGTATAAGAGGTAAGTTCAGGAACTTATAGAAAACTGTGAGCATATTCAGAGATTGCCAAAATCAGTTGCTTGCAATAACATGTTCAGAAGATCGATCAGGTGAACATTTACTCCATGGGAGCAAGCTCAGCTTTGCTCAATCTAAGTTAAATTCTGCAGGTTTTGGGAAAAACAGGCACTTGTGTGACTTTACGAAATATTTGGAGATTCCAATGTGAAATAATCGTGGTAGAATATCAGAGAAACGAGGTTCATACCAGCGGAGAACACTAGAGATCATCATCAGTCGTTGCGTGCGCTGTATAATTCGAACCTGGTGGCCTCACAACTGGATCTCGAATGCTGAGATCCATCGTCGTCAGAAGCCGATATCAACTGAAACTCGAGAACGTAGATAGTGGGGGTGGCTAGACACTAAGAAAGAGCGTAACTGAAATCAGCAAGAGCCCGGCAGGATTCAAACCAGAGGTAGCACAGCCTCAGTAAAAAAATTGAAAATGACGATAGAGATCTGACATGATCACCCTGGATGGTAATCTTTCACGTTGTTGAGGATAACTCTAGGACTTCAGTCGTAAAAACAAGCCAAATATAGCATCCCAACAAGCCAAATCAAAATACTTATCCATCTCGCCAGCGAAAAAATGCTACAAGCAGAATCGTAACCAACACTGGAAACCCACTGAACAGTTTCATCAGTATATGTACAGACTTGAAGGTCTCCAGCTTTGGTATCGACCTACATTGAATATGCATTTAATTTAAGTTAATTTCATGAATCAGCTTCAGTAGCTTAAGAGTCAACTGTGAATATCCCAAGTAACAGTTTTGGTTTTATTATGGTCTTGTAGACTAAAATTCACTCTCGACGAATGCTTTAAAACTTTGATAGCACTTTCAATGATGCTGGAGTAGAAAGCTAGTAATGGCGCTATAGCTTAAGCTATGAAAGGTTAAAGATTTAAACTGTTTCAAAAGTTAGAGGAATCACATAGACTAGCATCGAAAGCGCTCAATTAATAACTATGAAAGAGCATCTGGAACACTAAGTTGAGAGCTCGCAATTAGCTAATACGTGATAAGAAATAAGCTTGAAATGCGAGGAAGAGGAAGAAGAAGCAAATTTAATAGCTAAAGAGCACATTGAGGAAAGTAACTTTTTTTTACCTAATAGTACCACTCTTTATCCGTTTTGTGTTTGCTTCATTGTGAATGTGTATTTATAAAGCTGCGCAATCGTTCTCCTCAATGTGATAAGCTGTAAAGTTTGCTCTTTGCGCTTGTAAGAAAATAACAGGCCTGGTATCATGCATTAACTGAGTCATGCTAAGTCATCTTCAGGGACTTTATGGGTTAATTTTTCCCTTCCAAATGCATTTTCGAAGGCTTTAAAATAACTACAAATGGCTTCTGAATAAACTCCTCAGGTCGAGTGACTCAACTTTCGAGGATTTAGGAACCAGCATCAGTGTTAACTGCAGGAGACATTATGGATTTAGTGTAGAGGCCTGATGAGTAAACCGTTCTTAAGTAAGTGTCCGACTAACAATATTTCATATCCTCACCAGTTGAAATTAGGTGGCCAGGACAGTTCATGATCATTGGAGATTGTACTGGTTTCACCTAATTGTTGCCTATGCGTTAACGGATGGACACCTACATCACTCGTACAATAATCTAGGACTTGTGCCTCCTACGAATTTACGTAACTTGGTTAATACAAATGCGAATTTTGTAGATTTGTAAGAAGACTGTTCTTAACAAGTTATGCAAAGCTATCGGAATGCCTAAAACCATAACTCGGGCAGTAGAGGTTAAGCCTTTTCCGCCGTTGAATTGAATTGAACATTTGCCAACCTAATTCAACTTTTCAGTGACGTTTCCTTAACCTTAATTTACCTGTGCATCAACTCTCAAAAACATAAACAATTACCAAAATATTGTTTGCAATGGATAGACATCGAGTAAACTAGAAGATTAAGTGTATTTGAAAGTTGGTGCACAGGTAGAAAGTGAGGTTACAAGACGCCACTGCAACTTTTATTTCGTTTAAAAAACTCGACTCGTTAAAAGAGTTTCCATGAGCAGACCAACCAGCTAGCCAGAGCTGTATCAATGGAGTCGTCCAAAAAATCGAGGAAAAACGAGAAGCAAACGTCAATTGCGCATTGAAAGACCCCCCTAAGTGTCCGCGCGTCGGCTATCAGTGGACCCCGTGTTCGAACTAGCAAAAGCGATAATCTAAACCTACCGATTTTTGCTTTACTTGTATCGAATTTCGTTCCTTTCTCTTTATAGTCTGGTGTACATAGGACATTAGGGTGGGTCAACTTTATAACTCCCTGGCTGCCCAATGCTTTTTCGACCTATTTTGAGGTCCCAGCTACGCCGAATTTGGTCAAGATCTGGATTTTCGGGACAGCTTTGAAGTTTGTATTGATAAACGGAACGAAACAATTCAGCAAGCCAAAAATTAAAAAAATGCTCAATTTTGACCAAACCTAGGACTTATATTAGGAAAACTATATAGAACAACTTTGTCGAAAACCGCAAATCGATTCGACTTCTGTGAAAAAAGTTATTAGGCGTATATATGAGCTGCTAGGTATGCATGGAGCAATTAGGTATATAATGACCAGGATTATTTTCGTGATCAGGATTATTTTCGTGGCTACACCTTAGAACAATACTAGTTTTTCAGTCAAATGCTCTTGGAAGATTTAAAATCGGATCATATTTGACTAAGTTACATCACTCCAAAGTTGACCAAAAATTTGCCTATCCTAGTTATTTTGAGTAACCCCTATATATACAGGGTGTTTGGTTCCGGGTTTTACATATTTTCAGGGTAGATAGGGCTCCTAAAATTATGAAAAAATCCCCATGAAACATAGGGTCGGAAATGACTGCTAAGTGAGTTATTCAACATTTTATGTTTTTCTGTATTGCCAACTTTGGTTAGCTATATTTTTTTAATCTTAATGTGGTTTTCTGATTTTAACATACCAAATAAAAGATTAAAGTCTTAGCTATCAATGCTCTTTGAAAAAGAACTCGATTAAAGTTAATTATCATACATTAAAATTGAAAAGTATGTTGAAAGTACCAAAAAAACTGGTGAAATTTCATACATTTTAGTGTTTTTAAGTTGAAAATTTTCATTTCTGTTTATTTAGTTGTTCTACAAAACATTTTCCATGCAGTTCCCTAGATTTGTGCCTTTGGTAGTAACCTTGTAGGCTTTATGGTTTCTTCGTAATTATTGATTTAAAACAGCCATAAAAACTTGTGACGTTTTCTTAAAATGCGCTATAGTCACCCTATTCGTTCGTACGTTCGGCTGTTGCAGTGGACTACGCATATGAAAATTTGGTAGAATGTTATAGTAAATGTTTAGCTACATTCTTAACTTTTGATTACCGCACATCTCCTGCGCCGAAAGAAAAGATAACTGCGGAGATGTTTCGCGGTATCGAATATTGCTCAGTCTCAGCAGAAAACACAACGAGAGACACCGAATCGGCGAATTCTGAGAGCGGATGGGAGAGAAGTAGGTAGTGGTAATAAGTCGATGTCCTTTTTATTTCATAGCACTCGCAGCTCAGCTGCGGTGCTGTTTCGATGGAGGAATATGGAGCTCCGCTGCTTCTGTATACACACTTAGACTTTTTTACAGGAGTTAGTATTTTACTGGACTTTTGGATTACTGACTCGGTAAAAATTCAAATGACTGTTATTCGTAAAGGTTGGATAAAATCGATTTTTTTTTTATTTTTCATCATTACACGGGGTTAACAGAAGTTAGTCTGTAAATTTTCGTAACACATTTTCACAACTTTGAATTTTTCACAGATTTTTTAAATTTTACCGAAGAGTTCCGCAATTCAAAAACTCGGTAAAAATTACTGACTCGATAAATGTGTACTGATGTATGGTTGGTGAAGAGGCTTGCATGTGGAGGGTATTCTCGGGCTAGTGAATGCCACCCATCCCCACTTATAATTCAGTAATACACTATTTATTCATTTCTGTTTGATATGTTTACAAAGTTTGCAAACAGAAATGAGCATTGCAGTGTAGTTACCAATTTTCCAAGTCATAGACTTCAGATAACTGTTCAAAGTCGCATATTTTTTATAACGGAATCATGAACAAAAACCAAAGACCACTATGACAAACGCGATGGGTCTGAAGGAATCTTTACATAGAAATTGTTTTTAGGTGATACGATCCAGATCCTCGGGCTCTGGTTCCACTTCGTTTTTTCCAGGAGGCCATTATCTGCTACCGGAAAAAATACAATAACAAAACTGTGGTGATAATTTAGTGCCTCAAATCGCAATAGTGCCCGAGATTAACTTCCTATAAAACTCGAAGTGGCAGTGAAAGTGCTTATGATTTGTGGACGCTGAATCGTATCACCTTAAGAACTCAGTATGTTCCATTCCCAGGTTGGAAATTTTCTCAACTTCCCTGGGCATAGAGTATCACTGTGCATGTAATGATACAGATTCATACATTGGTTGGCATAGAAAGCTATCAATTAATTACTGTGACTGAGTTCTTAAGGCATACTGAGTTCTTAAGGTGATACTATTCAGCGTCCACAGGCACTTTCACTGCCACTTCGAGTTTTCTAGGGAGTTAATCTCGGGCACTATTGCGATTTGAGGCACTAAATTAT